>NC_080020.1:132528163-133778163 GCF_030020395.1 Manis pentadactyla
AACAATCACTCTTGGACGTGTACAATTTCTTGACAACTATAAATAGGGCTAATGATGAATTACAAATGTTCTTTCACTCTAACTTACTCAATAAGCATTTAGTGTCAGTTGTTTACCGGGCACTATTCTAGGCATTGAGATTATAAATATGAATAACAGTTTCTGTGCTGAAAGAATTATGAACTAATTAGGAGACATGTAAAATATATGGTGTTTTAATACATAAATCTATGATTTTGGGTAGTATATCACTGATCTAATAACACTGTCATTTGCAAGTGACAGAAAATCCACCCCCGATGGCTTAAAGGAAAAAGGGACCATTAAAAAGAATCCCATTAAAAACATCCCAATTTCAAAAACATTAAAAGATTTAAGAAATCCTGGAAGAGGCGAGATAATTCCAGCTCCTGGTGATAAATGCACTGCTTGAGAAAGGTTCTACTCACAAAGGTACCTAACACTGAGGAGGGAGTGATTTTTATTGTAGAATTGTTCTGAAGGGCTGCAAAAAAGAAATGCATGTGTGGGATAACGAAGGAGAAAATAGTTTGACGGCCAAACACAACCTTGGAGAGGATAAAAGCAGGCAGGAAGAGCAATATGGGTGTGTAAACTGATTCAATAACATGTATTTGAAACTACAAAAAGCGTGGTGTATCTGTAGTGGAAAGTGTGAGAGGAACAGCAGCACGACTTGGTGGATAAGCAAGCATGGTCCAGGGCAAAAATGTGTCGTGCATGATGTAGAGCAGATTGCACTTTCTCCTCTTGTGTCAGTGGTTTACAGGCTGTGCATCCTTCAGTGCAGTGGGTAACCATTCACATTTTTTTTATTAAGGAATCATTGATATACAATCTATGAAGGTCTCACATGAGCAACATTGTAGTTACTACATTCACCCATATTATCAAGTCCTCCCATATACACATACCCCATTCCAGTCACTGTCCAACAGCCTAGGAAGATGCTATTGAGTCACTGCTTGTCTTTTCTGTGCTATATTGCCTTCCCTGTGCCCCCTCTACATTATGTGTGCTAATCATAATACCCCATAATCCCCTACTCCCTCCCTCCCTACCCCTTTTCCCTTTGGTAACCTCTAGTCCCTTCTTGGAGTCTGTGAGTCTGCTGCTGTTTTGTTCCTTCAGGTTTGCTTTGTCGTTATACTCCACAAATGAGGGAAGTCATTTGGTACTTGTCTTTCTCTGCCTGGCTTATTTCACTGAGCATAATACCCTCCAGTTCCATCCATGTTGTTGCAAATGGTAGGATTTTTCTTCTTCTTATGGCTGAATAATATTCCATTGTGTATATGTACCACTTCTTCTTTATCCATTCATCTATTGATGGACACTTAGGTTGCTTCCATGTCTTGGCTATTGTAAATAGTGCTGCGATAAACATAGGGGTGCATGTGTCTTTTTGAATCTGTGATGTTGTTTTCTTGAGTTAAATTCCTAGGAGTAGTATTCTATTTTTAGTTTATTGATGAAGCTCCATATTGCTTTCCACAATAGTTGAACTAATTTGCATTCCCACCAGCAGTGTAGGAGGGTTCCCCTTTCTCTGCAACCTCGCCAGCATTTGTTGTTGTTTGTCTTTTGGATGTTAGCCATCTTAACTAGTGTGAGGTGATAACTCATTGTGGTTTTAATTTGCATTTCCCTGATGATTAGCAATGTGGAGCATTTTTTCATGTGCCTGTTGGCCAATTTGAATTTCTTCTCTGGAGAACTGTCTGTTCATATTCTCCACCCATTTTTAATCAGGTTATTTGCTTTTTGGGTGTTGAGGGATGTGAGCTCTTTGTATATTTTGGATATTAATCCCTTGTCAGATATATCATTTATGAATATATTCTCCCATACTATAGGATGCCCTTTTGTCCTGCTGATGGTGTCCTTTGTTGTACAGAAGCTTTTTAGTTTGATGTAGTCCCATGTGTTCATTTTTGCATTTGTTTTCCTTGCCCGAGGAGATATGTTCAGGAAGAAGTTGCTCATGTTATATTTAAGAGATTTTTGCCTATGTTTTCTTCTAAGAGTTTTATGATTTCATGACTTACATTCATGTCTTTGATCCATTTTGAGTTGACTTTTGTGTATGGAGTTAGACAGTAATCCAGTTTCATTCTTTTACATGTAGCTGTCCAGTTTTGCCAACACCACTTGTTGAAGAGGCTGTCATTTCCCCATTGTATATCCATGGCTCCTTTATCATATATTAATTGACCATATATGTGTTGGTTTATATCTGGGCTCTCTATTCTATTCCATTAATCTGCAGGTCTGTTCTTATACCGAATTGTCTTGATTACTATGGCTTTGTAGTAGAGCTTGAAGTTCAGAGAGCATAATCCTCCCAGCTTTATCCTCCCTTTTCAGGATTTCTTTGGCTATTTGGGGTCTTTTGTGGTTACATATGAATTTTAGAATGATTTGCTCTAGATCATTGAAGAATGCTGTCTGTATTTTGATAGGGATTGCATTGAATCCATAGATTGCTTCAGGCAAGATGGCCACTTTGACAATATTAGTTTTTCCTATCCATGAGAACGGGATGTATTTCCATTTATTGGTGTCTTCTTTAATTTCCCTCATGAGTGTCTTGTAGTTTTCAGGGTATAGATCTTTCACCTCCTTGATTATGTTTATTCCTACATATTTTATTCTTTTAGTTGCAATTGTGAATGGAATTGGTTTCCTGATTTCTCTTTCTGCTAGTTCATCATTTCTAAAAGCGCCTCCTTTTCAGTACCTAGGTAAGTTGTTGGCATGATGTTTGTTACAATGAATGTAAATGCCTAAGTTCCCACTTTAGGAGGCAGGCCTGTGAGACAGCATCAAGAGAAGACCCTGTCCTGCGCTCCTTCTGCTGGAGCTTGCCTGCCTCTGAGCCCTTGCCAAGCCTGAGCTTTGTCACCTCTCCTTGCTTTGTGGTCTCCAGACTCTTCCTTTTACCTTCAGACATAATTTATGTTACTAAGAAGAATAATTAGATGGGGTCTTAAGTCTGTGGAGATATGTGGGTTAGTACCATCTTCCTCAACAATTAACAGCCCACACAATGGCACTAAATAGATTTCTTAACCTTCCCTGTTATGTTCAGACTTCTCCCATTCCTACCTCTCTGAACACACAGGTAGAAGCATCATCCCCTGTGTTTGATATCTGAACTCGTCACTCAGAGCCACTGCTCTCCACCCTACCATCGTGTCTTCCACCACAGCAACACACATGACCTGTGTCTTTAACTCTAAGAATGATATCTCATGTCTCACCCCAACTTGTCAGGCAAAATTGGACATTTCTCTACTCCCTGGCTTCACCTATTGGAGCTCTTATAGTTGTTCTGAATATGGCCCAGGACCGCTTCTTTCCATCCTTACGTGATGCTCTCCATAGAACTGGCCAGATTTGCCTGCATGTTTTGAATTGCAAGTATCAAATCCCAGAAGCCCCAGAGCCAGTTTGATGGTGTTATCTTAGAAACTAATGACCCAGGGTATATATTCGCAGGCCTTTAACTGAGGCAAAAGACTTACACTAGTCCTCGGATTTCAGAAAAGCAGCTCTCTTGAGTCAAAACAAAAAGGTGTCATTTCAAATATCATTCAGAGAAATGCTCCTCATGCAAAGCCCATTTTACTTATGTTACATGCTCTACTAAGCAACCATTATTGATTTTACACTAATAGTTCATATGTTAATTCAGCAAATGTTTATTTACTGGCTGCTGCATATTAGATACTGAGTTAGGTATGGGAAATTGAACATAGATCAGACAGTTTGAGTTTCTGCTCTAACTGTATTGAGTTTTGGAAACTATTAATTATTACATTGTTTATATTATTAGGACAAGGTTCTTTTTAAATTTCTTTTTAAAAAGAAGCAGCACGGATGGATGTATTTTTCTGTGTGCATAAAACATCTTGCATCTGAGTACATCTGAGAGAGAATGATGTTATGCGTATTTCTCTTGGTAGAGAAATACTAGTTGCAAATACCGAATTGCAGTTTTGGTGGACCAGAGTGATTACACAAATGAGGCATTCAGGATCATTGCTAATGTCACTAATTTGTACAGTTTTATACATTCTCTGCACCCTAGAATTAATAATGATTATGCTCACTCTTGTTTTATGTAATTGTTGTCTTTTAAATGTTGCTTGTGGAGTGGAAAGTTATATAAACATAATATGTTAAATTTTATTCAATTTTAAGACATTAAATTGCATAAACATGTATATATGTGACAATATTTAGAGTATACCAATGGCCAATTTCATCATTCACTTGGGTGTAAGGTGACGGCAAGTTATGAACGTGATGCCTGATGATGTGATCACACTAAGGTCAGTCTTTGGCACTGATGTTTTCGTGTTTTGGAACATAGGCTCTGGAACAGAGAGGGAGATTGTCTTGAGTGTGGGACACATGAAGAAGGAAATAAGGCGAGGTGTGAGCACCCAGGCTTGCTTGCTGGTTTGGTGTGAAGGCATCCATTGCTGGGCAGAAGTGGCTAAAGAAGGAACAAGTTTTAATTATAAAATACAAAGTAAGAATTTTATTTTCTTTCTGTGTGTTGGAGGTCAATCAGCTGTAACCTAGGATGTAATCCTTGAGAGCAACAGTTTGGCTTTCTGAAGTCAAATAAGATTTTGACATGTTCCTACGTATAATGTGACTTTACAGTGGTTCATGTTTGGGGAATAAAAATTTAGAATATTTATTTGGACCTTGTAATGTCTTATTACTGCCTATGCATATAAGAGTTCAAACTGAAAGGGAGGCTCTGTATCTGGAGGCTACCTGCTTCGGCTATTATTGTCATCCCAGCCAATTTGCCTGAATTTCAGATCGCATCATCTTTGAAAGTGGTAGTCCTATGCATGCTCTTAAGACAGTGTTTCATCCTACAGGCTATTTCACACCAGTGGAGCATAACCTTTTGTAAGCTTTGTTCAATCCAGGTGTGCTGATTGGAAGCAGCACATGCCTTTTCACCTGTAGTCCATCTCAGATGAAGATATTAACAGAGAGCAGCACTTAATAGAACCACCCTGGTACCATTGGTTCCCAAGCCCACCACTCCCACCCCCTGGGGGAATTAAGTAGAAGAAGCTGAGAACAATCCATCCCTGCTTGTACTGGTCAGCTTGGGCTGCCATAGTAATATGCTACAGACTGGGTGGCTTAAACAACAGAAATGTATTTTCTCACAGTTTTGGAGTCTAGATGTTCAAGATTAAAGTGCTGGCAGAGTAAATTTCTGCCAAGAACTGTCTTCCTGGCTGCAGCCTTCTCTCTGCGTCTTCACATGGTGGAGAGAAAGAGCTCAGGTCTCTTCCTCTCTGTATAAGGACTGTACTCCCGTGGGGTTAGGCCTCTGCCTTATGACCTCATTTAACTCTAGTTACTTCCTAGGGCCCCATCTCAAAATACAGTCACATGGGAGTGGGTTGGACTTCAATGTATGGATTTAGGGACAGGGTGGGTGGGGGTGAGAGGCAACACACCTCAGTACATAACCCTGCTCGCGCACGTGAGCAGTGTGACTTGTTTTCTATTTTCTGGACATAGAACATGTTAGTACCAAGTTTGGCTAGAAAATGAATCCCCTAAAATTTGATATTATTCTTCCCTCACTATTGTCTCTTTTTCTCAAGTCAGAGCTAGGTCTGTCTGAAATGCAGCTTAGGCATTTTTAGATGATCGTTCCCCTATAGTTAGAAAGGTTTCCTGCACAGCAAAAGAGTATGAGAGGTGTTGTGTGTAGGAGGAATAAAGCTGTAGGAAAGTGTCCACTGTACTCATTGTCAAGTAAAAATAAAATCAAAGGGCTGAATTTGTCTGTGTCAAGCAGAGGATAATAAAGGCCAGCATTGTTATGTTGAGGGGAGGAGACAGTCTCTTGACACTACTGGTGGGCAAATATGTCAGACCAGCCTGGCTACAGGACATTTGTTTTGGTTCTTGGAAGTCTGAGATATGCACGGATTCCCCATTCTATCAGTACCACTTCTAGGAATTTATCTATTGAAAATATCTTAAATGCAAGGATGGGATAAAAATTATAAACAAAAGATAGCTAGGTAAGTTATGCATTATGAATACTAAGAGTTCATGACATTATTAAACTATAGAATAATTTTTGTTGACATAAGAAATAGTTTATGATATGTTGATGAGCAAAAAACTTTTCACAAGGCAGAAACATTACATTAGCACTACATTATGTAAAATTCATTATACAGAATCAGTTAAGCCAGAAAAAAAACATTATGTCAGAAAAACCTATATCAGAAAGTAGTAAAGTAAACATACTTACCTGGGATGGTAGAATTACTGATGATTGCTCTTCATTGTCTTTTCTTTATATCTTGCTACATTTTCTAAATTTCCTGGATTTAATAGAGATTAGGTACTAATTGTTAGTAGATTATCTCTAATAAAGACTCAAGTACTTGGCCATATTCTACAAAGTCAGAAGACATATCTTTTTATACTTATCATTATGCAACCCACAGCTTAGTTCTGGTATCCTTTACATAGTCCCCCTTCTTCTCTTATGCCCTGAGCTAAGAAGATTGAGTGTGGAGGTTGGCAGTCCCCCATTCATACACAGTGATGACCAATGGTTGAATTAAATCTGGATATTAAAAACTGTGAGCTATAGACATTATTCCAAGTCACTTTCATTCAGGCATAGAGAGTGCCTTGGGAAGCAGGAGCTCTGTGAGGTGGGATAAGCCTTTAAGATTTCACTTTTCTTTCTGTTATTGCTATAAGGAGAAAGGGGGTAGATAAACAGACTGAATTCTTCCTTATACTGTGTGGGTCAAAGCTGCCAAGTGCCTAAGGATATTCCTTGATTCATTTCCTATTAAATCTCATATTTTATTATGGCAGAGTAAGATTTTATAAAGCTGTGTGGACAGTACAGGTGGAAACAGGTTGACACATCGAAGGACACTAAAATAGGGATACAAGGGAGAAAACCTGAGTAACTGGCCCACTTATATTAATAACTTTGGGACCTTAGATCATTTCTTTGTCAAATAAATATGTGAATAATAATACTGGCCTAGAACCTGGATTCACAAAGGTGCAACAAAATTTAGAGAGCACAAGGGAAAATAGTAATTTGAGAAAGACTCCTCCATTCTCCGCTGAAGGCTGTCCTTGTGCAGAGTCCCCTTTGGAAGTCACTGATGTGGAAATAGGTGGAGACGCAGGTCAAGGGGGGCCCTCCCAATGACCAGAGGTGGTTTTGCACTCAAAAGCTGCCATTTCCCTTCTTACTCTCTGCTCTTGTCTCTCCCCCATCTCTAACCTCTTGAAGGAGAATGGCTTGGAATAGAAATAGGGCGTGGCTTTCTGCCTCTTAGCCATGACATTTGTTGATCTGTTTGTCTAATTCTGATAATTCTGATGCTTGATCAAATAAGAAACCACATATGAAAGCCAGTTGAATACACAAATGTACTTCGTTAGTGTCTTCCTAACCCCACCACAATTAATTAAATCTCTTGCTTTCATCCCGTTGGTATCGATCACCTAAAATGCTTTCAAGTTTTTAGCTATGCTTGCATTTTGCCAAATCATGTTTAATTTGATCCTTACTCTTTGCTCAAATTCTGCTTGCTAATAGTTCCCCAAACTCTCCCATAAATTCTGTTTGTAACAGATTTGTCTTCCCAATGTGCTTCCATCGGTAGTATTATAAGGAACTTCAAAAAACAAAAAACAAATCAAAACTAAGTTGTAATGTCCAATGAGAAAATTAGATGGCTATTTCTTTATCATATATTTTGAGGAAAATTCTGTAATGGAGGCCTCCTGGGTGTGCATGGCCCTGAGTTATTAACTGAATGTAGCTAATCACATAGTGCTGAGGCTGCTATGAAAATCATGTCCCTTGGTGTAAAACCAAGAGTGCTCAGAGACAGTATGATAGGAAATACCTTCTACGTTCACACAGCCCTGGCTCCTGGAGGGACATGTAGTATGACAGCTTCAGGCAACACAGTAGCCTTTGGTCACTCCCTTCCTTTTATGTAAATAGTGATTTTGCAGTGCCTTGGAAAAAATTGTCCTGAGTTATTATTTCTTCTGCTGATGAGCATTGCTAGATAATATATGTAAGAAACACCTCAGTGTTCTTTATAGGTGCTAGAAAGACAAATACAATGGAACAAAATAACTTTTGGGAATCCTGTTTGTAACCTGTACATATGTGTGTCTATTTATGATTTGGCCTTATGCTATCTGAGTTTCTCTTTTCTTTTATAAATGAACTCAGATGGAATAAACTGTGGCAAATGAGCCTTGTCAGCTTTAAGGAGCATTTATTTGCTGCTGGTCACAGAGTAGGAACTCAGTGAGTAACTGTGGAGTAGGCTAGTTCTTTACTGTGCTTCTCAATACCAACTAAGCTTTATATCTTAATTCATGTGCCAATATACCAATACGTAACTAATACATTTACCTAAAGCAGATATAAAATGGTATTTCAACGAGCTTCTTTTTACCCTCAGTACTTCTTAGGTCTTTTTTCTTACAGTCTTACTTGCCTTCTCTTTTTTACCCTTTCTTCCTCCACTTACTTCAAAGACAAAACACAAGTTGTGAGTATATTCTGGAATCTGGTTGGGATGATAAAAGAAGAAGCTGTTCTATTTACTTGTGTTGTTTTCCTTTTGTAATTATGTCATGTGCTTTCTTTGTAGCTCAGTTTTCATTTTTCCAAAATGTGCTGCTCTAAGTTGCCTGACAGTTATATCTGCCTACGATGTCAGTATCCCGTTGCGCTGAGCATGTCTGTTTGCATTTCAGGAGCTATGCCTGTCCCAGACCAGCCTTCATCAGCCTCAGAGAAGACCAGCTCCCTGAGCCCCGGCCTCCCCACCTCCAATGGGGATGGCTCAGAAACGGAGACCACCTCCGCCATCCTCGCCTCGGTCAAAGAACAGGTAGAAACATTCCACTTTTGCAAGATACTTATTGTGGGGACATTTTAAAAATTGTTCTTTTTCAGATGACCAATGATGTCTTGATTATGTTGGATGAAAATTATGATTTTCTAGCAGAAGGTTGGTATTTGTTATAAAAATAATATTAAAATATAACTGCTTTTGAGTCTATGATTTTATTCATGATTTAGACAGCTTTCCTTGAAAAAAATATTCTATAAGGGAAACAATCTTTACAGTCAAAATTCTGTATAGCTGAAGCTTTAATAGCTTTGGGGATGGTCCTGACATTTAATGCTATTAAGTGCATGAAGCCAAACAATTTGTCTTTAGAAAATATAAGGTCTAGCCAACTGTCAAAATATATCTACAAGGCTAAAAAAATTAGTTTGTGTGACAGCAGATGAATACCATGTTGGGTCAAGGCAAACTGGTCCTCTCAGTGTTCCTGAGATGGATCTGGAGAGATGCAATTTAGAACTTCCCTGTAAAACTCATCAAAATCTGAATGATTGCTCCCACAACATTACTTTGTTTTAAAAATGGATAAGTAAATAAAATCTGAAGTATTATATTTGATTTTTTTTCATGAAAGACATGTTTCTTGTAAATAAAAGGTGATAAATAATTAAAGAAAGCTGGAAAATCATGACTTTTAAACTTGCCTTTTCTATTAGCTAGACTACAGATCAGAATATATCTAGATGTGTTATTTGAGTTTCTTGTTAAATAGAATATAAATGAGTATTCTTCCTTCGAAAGTAGCAAAATGTCCTGTGTTTGGGTTATATGATTTAGGGCCGCTGATTTAGCATCAGCAGTGAAATGAGAGTGGACGTAACCTATGTGACTCCAGGAAATTCCCAACAGAGCAACAGCCTAAATGGGGCAGCTAAGGGTTCCTCTACTCAAAATGGAGAAGAGCCCTAATTTTGTCAGAGGACACTTATTTTGTTTAATAAGTGGGGACTGATTAAGGTAAGGGTAGGTAACCATCCAGATGGTCGAGATATCAATAGCATAGCTGAAGAAAGATCCACTGACATGAGGGATCAATGATGCTACCAGTCAATAGTGTGCCACCCGGTTAGGTAGGTACACAAAGGTGCTGAGTAGATTGATTGGGTAATCTAGTTTGTGAAAATGGTAGGGAAGCAGGAAATTGGGTGGGGGCATAGATTGTATTCTTGATTAGTTTGTTGCCACAAGCCCACTGTGACAGTTTTCTGACTATTTTTATGGGGTAATAGAAAAGTGAGCAAAGGTTCATGCCACTCCCCATTCTCAGGATTCTGCTTTGTTTAAGTTGGTTTATATCATGGTTTCTTTTTCTGGTATATCTGGAAGGCTTGCTAAGCAGCTTTAGAGTAGTGACAAAATACAAAACACAAGGAATAAATTTAACAGAAAATGACAAGACCTATCTGATGAAAATGATAACATTTTATCAAAGTGCATAAAGTAATTCATAATAAATGACAAGGCATGCCACAATCCTGTGTAGAAAAGCTTGATATCATGACATTATTACTCTCTCACAAATTAATATATAAAATTTAGGCAGTAGTAATCAGGATCTTGTGGCTGACTGTTGCTTTGCAAGCTGGGTCAAACTATTTTAAGATTCATATGGAAGCATTAACATGTGTTGCAAGGAAAATTTTGATTAGAGAGATTTTACCTTTATAACCGTAAACCACAGGGGTGTCCAGTTGGTCTAAAATAGAAACAATGATCTATCTGTAGGGTAAAATTGATGGTAAAGAACAGACTCAAACATGTATATGAAACTAATTCCTTTAAAGTATTTCAGTTTTAGTACAAAGCAGTGGTTTAAATGGAGTTAGCCTAACTGGCTAAATATTTGGAGAAAATTAAAGCCCTTAACTCACAATATGTGGGGAAATAAATCTCAGTGTGACAGCAGAGTAACTGTAAAACTATAGACATATTAGAAGAAACATTGGGAAAATGTTCATATAAATTAAAGTTAGGGAAGGATTTTAAGTATGACAGGAAACTCTGAGCCATACATGAGTAATTGATGCAGTTGGCAATTTGAATACTGATCTGAAGGAAAAATTCAACATAACAAAGTAGAAAAATAGACCAAGAGAAAATATGTGCCACCAATATAACAAGTGGTGATATAATTCATATATTAAGTCTTTCTAATATCAATGAGAAAAAATAGGCAATTCGTAGAAGGAAAATGCAACTAATCAATAAATATGTGAGGACATTTTCTACCCTACTGTACTAATCAGGGACATAAAATTCAAAATGAAAATATGATTTTCTCTAGTCTACAAAAAACAGACAAACATTTAAAAACAGTATAAAGTATAAAATTTTGCTAAAGGTTAAAGTTTGAGGAAATTCACATGTAATCTTTGTTTAAAATGATATGTTGCTATGGATTGGCATGTGAAATGTGCATTAGCTTTTGAGTAATCATGCTTAGACATATGTTCTATAGAACGGAGTGATCTGGAACCAAAGATATTATGTATATAGGTGTTTATTACAAGATTATTTGGAATAGTAAAAAAGATGGAACAATATTGAGTGATGAAGAGTTAAAAAATTATGTATCCTTGAAGGAATATCCTTTACATAAAAGGTTTATATTTTTAATGTAGTTACTAAAAAAGGTGAATTTGGGATATATATATATCTCACCTTTGAAAAATATCCATGAGAATTTTAGAAAGGCAGTGACATAGTATTATATTATCCTATTTTAAAAAAGAAAATGATTATTTTTGTTTATATGTGTTTGTGAGCGCCTAGAAAAGTGTAGGAGGAAATACATTAAACTGTTAACATTGCTTACTGTATATGTTTACAGTTAGATGGAGGCTAGATCAAATATGGGAATGATCAGGGGATATAGAAGACTGGAAAGGTGATAAAAAATGGGAAAAAGAATTGGGAGACTGGAGTAAATAATAATTGGATTTGAATAATAAATATTCCTTCAGCTGAAAAGTGATTGCTTTGGTTGAGAGAGTAGATGAGCTGTTTAGAGCAGAACTATATTACTCTAAATGAAACGGTCTCTCCAAATCCTTGATGAGAATTTAATAAAAACATGTGAGGAGTTGTTTTTTATAATAACTAAAATAAACTCATCCATTTTTGGACAGCAAAGGTGAGATTCTTTGCATTGGGTAACCAATACGAGCAGGAATGAGAATCTGTCCTGGGAGGCTGAAATGGAGCAGCCTTGAGCCACTCAGAATCAGTTATTGAGACTAAGAACACATATACTTAGATATGTAGTTAACAGTGATAGAAATGAATTCTAGTTTATAACCATAGAGTGAAACTTATGTCATGCCAATCTCTAAGTCATGAAATGTGTCCCATATAATGTGTGGCTTGACTGAGGTATTTGTAAACTGAACCCTAGAGTTCTTAAACACAGCAGCCATGATTTTTCGATGGAAAGGTATTTATTGATTATTTTTTTCTAATTTCCCATTTTGATTGCTTATTAACTAATGAGTTTTAAATCTATATATTAACAAAAATAGAACTGTGATTTATATTACACTCTATGGATAATTTTCTGTATTTCAGACATATCTGTCCTATGTCCCTCTCTTCCTATGGGGCTTTAAAAGAGTGATACCTACTCCCCATTCCCCTCCTGTAAGTGAGTGTCCTTCACCAGAATAGGAGGTGGTGGCATGGAGGTTGGGCATGTGATGACTCTGGTCAGATGAATGGGATATACAACTGAGAGAGGTGATTGAGAACCATTCATTACAAAGAGGGCCCCAAATTCTCTGGTGGCTAAAAGGGTAAGAACAGTCAAGGGATTCTTCTTTAAGGATGAAAGATATTCCTTTGATGATGGCAGTGATGTATAAGAGGAAAAATTAAGGATGCTTGAGAGAGGGGGAATAGTTTCAGGGGGACAGTCACCCAATAGGTTAGGGTGAACAGGATCCAGTGCAGCAGCAGAGGGAATGCCTTTTGAAACAAAAACAAGTCATTCCTGAGAACAGAAGAGAGGCCAAGTGCATGGTAGCACGTAGGCTGATGGCGTGGTCCTGGGAACCATGCGGCTCTCTTCTGCTGTCTGCAGGTAGGCAGTTGTCTTGCTTTGTGTTGGAGCCTGTTTGGAGTCTGCGAACTGTTGGGCTGAGCCCTGGTGGAAAAGGGAGGCGTTGGAGGTAAGGGACTCAAGAGAGTGATTGTACTGATGGATATTGGAATCAACATTGCATGAAAGTGCATAAGAGATAGAAAAATTGGTAGAGATGGTGGAGTCACAGAATGAGTATGTATGGATGGCGATAGCTTGAGAACCATGTGCTTAAAATCAAGACTTTGAAAGTAATTATTGATAATGTCAAAACCAAGTTATGACTCTGGGAAATGAGATTAAAACGACAAAAGAGAAACCTTGTTGATTCTGGGAAAACTGGTGTGAGTGGCGATGGCATAAGGGTGCTGATTGAAAGGGTGGTGAGCAGTGGCTCATGTTACCTGTCGGGGGTGGGGGGAGAGGCCTGAGGTCACCCCATATCTGTGATTCCCTGGCACATGTTTGCATGTGATTCCCCAAGATCTTCATTTGTATATTTTCATTAGAAAAATTGTTATAATATTGGTCTATTCCGTTAGACAAGAATTCGTATTCACTCACTCTGTGCAAGTGTTTATATTTTTTCTTTAATCTGTAAGTGCACCACTTAGCTCTTCAGAAAACCACGACTTTCCTATAAATGTGCTTACTTCAAAATATTTTTTTTCCTTCAGTTGATCATGGTTTCATTTGATCAGCCCATGTTTCCAAAGTTGGCATTGAAAGGGTCTTTGTATATAAGCTAGAAAGTTATGGGGCATTTTTAAAACCTTTAGAGATCATATAATTCATTGATCTTTGCAAATTATTATGGCTCAGGTAAATGTGTTTTGGTAGTAATTCTACCAGCCAAATATGTTTAATAATGAATAGATTGAATAGAAACTTTTAGGTATATAACAGTATATGCAAATGTGTTATTTTATTGCATTTATTTTTATCAAATGCCTACTATGTACATAAAACAATGCTTCTCCTGGGTGGCACACAGATTTTGAATTTGCTTTCAAGTAAGCAATGGAGTTAAAAATATAAGACAAACATATAAAAAGTTATTAAATATTTAAAAAATTTTCAGTGAAATTCTCTAGTTAATTTATTATAAAGCTCCAAATGATTTATAACCCTGTATGGGCAAAACCACTCCATAGAGTACTTTACTTATGTTATGCCATATGAAGTTACTAAGAGAGCATTTAAAAAGGTTCATCTTACATGGAATCTAAAGAAATCCTGATCTTTTACATTGATGTGTGAAGATAGCATATGCCTTTGTTTTTGTTTAGGTTCTACATTTATTACATGATCCGTGTATAAGAAGGATATTATCCAGAAGGAGCACATTATAAAATGTTCTTTTAGTTAATATTCTTCCAGTGCCACCTATCATTGCGAAATCTTTCAGTATATTCTACTGTAATGTGCAACAATAGCTTCTGATAACACAATGTGAAAATGACGTATACCTATTAATCACTTTCCAAACTACATTTTGGAAAAGCATTTTTTGAAAGTAATGACAAAATCATCATCTATGAAAAAGAGGAAATTAAAACATCTTTAGGAAAGGTCAAGAAGATAGAGGAGGATTATTTGCAAAGACTAGTGAACTTTATATTCATTAGTCAGAGAAGAAAAGAATTATACATCCCATAGTGCCACAAGTTGAATTTTCTCCACGTATCAGAGTTCAAATGAAAATTACTGGGTTGATGATTTTTTAATGTATTTATTTCAAGCCAGATACAGATTGACAATGAAAAGTAGAAGCATGCTTTCCCCTAATTTTTATTGCTAGAATGTGGACTGTACTAGGGAGTGATTGTCTGTGTTAAGATGTGGATTGAGATGCAAAGGTGGAAGGAGTGAATCTGCTGACCTGGATCCTGGTAGATGATCTCATTTGTAACAAGGACAGGTCAGAGCCCAGAGTCAGCAGGAATCAGAAAGTCTTGTAAATACCATATGATCAGCCTAGGCGTTGGGTGTAGATATAGACTGACCAAACTGGGTGTTTAGATTCCAGCAGGGCAAAGAAGGGAAACAAGTATTGTATGCAGAGTTCTGAGGTTCAAGTTTGGTGGGTGGCACCAAACTGATAGGACTGTCTGGGTTTGAAGTGGCTCTGTTTCTTTGTGCTTTGTGGAATCTTTTGCATCACAAAATTGATGGCTGAAACTAGACATCAAAGAGAAACAAGGTCCTGAAGTATTTGTATAAGGTTTAGGGCATTAATGCTGAGAGTTCTAGCAATGGGCAGATAATTATGAAAGTGTGGATAGACCCTCGCCCTCCTTTCCTTCTTCCCCCTCTATGCTACTTTATGTGTATTTTATTCTTGCATCTAAGTTATTTTGACTTCTTTCCTAAATCACTGAATTTTTCCCTTAAATTTTTGGTTTGTAACTTTTCTCAAGACACATATGTACTTATCCATATTTTTAATCACCTCAAACACTATTCTAAGAATTAATTTGGTTGCTGTCTGCTCTGTCCCCTTTGAAGGTGTTTAGCTCTTGGGTTTTTAGGGGACTGGAGGCTATGGGGAAAATAAAGCTTTTATATGCTAAATTAGAAGAAAAACAATATGTGAGGCTTTGTAACATGACATTATAGTGCATTTCTAATGCCTCTTTCATATTTATCAATAAAATCAATTGTTAAATAGTCATATGTGAAATCACATTGAACATTTTAAATGTGATATTTTAATAATTTTTCATGAATTTTCCATTATAAAATAGTTCATACACATTGTAGAAACTCATAAGTTTAGAAACTCACCCTGGAATAAAGATGGAAATTTTATTTTAGAATAATATTACAGCTAGAGGTTATTGCAAATATTTAGGAAGATTTCCTTCTAAGATTTTTATATGAATATATAATTATTTGTACAGAATTTTTATTCTCCTTTACAAATAGTTTATACTTTTTTCTATAATTATCATATCAAGTATTTTTTCATGTCACTAAATATTATTTTAAAACTTCTCTAGTAGCTATAAAAAGAAATACACCTAATTTAAATTGTGATTTCATTTAACTGTTCAATCTTTGTTGATCTCTTAGGTGGATTCTGTTTTCTCAGAATAAAAAAAATGGCATGACATACTTTCTTGTACATAAATCATTGGGTCTGCTTTGATAGAGTCTGGCTTGAGCAGAGTTTTGAGAAAGGGGTTAAAAACTCTTACTAGGAAAATATGTCATAATTAGTTAGCAATAAGAGTTGCAGGCAGGAGGTATGAAGCAGGAACTCTTGGGTATAATAATACATGCCCTGTACAGGTTTGCACAAAGCAGGAAATTAACAAAAAGAATATTCTGCAGGGAGTAAATGGGGAAAGCATGTTCACTATTCAGAGCACAGGAACCAGTGTGGGAGAAATAGTCAAGAAAAATGAATTATCAAGGACAAGAAAATAATGTCAAATAATGTCTCAAAATAACAAAAATGTTCTTAAAAAGTCAGGTGTAAAATTCTTTAAAGTTTACATTATTTAAAAAATATATATTATGTATTTTTATGTAAAACATTTCACCTGACATATAATTAAATGACTTTTCATTGGTAATTATTTTGTTCAGTGTTTTCTATTTATGGCCAAAGAAACTCAGACTTTAATAAATATTCAGTTTACCTACCCAAGGCCAAATAACACATTTCTGTTGAATTGAAATGAGAAATGAGGTTGTTTAACTCTGAATCCAGTGCTCTTTTCACTATACTACACTGCCTCAAAATTTAGGCATAATAATGGACATACAACACATTGTGTAATATTTTTCCAAAAGAGAACTTTGTCTATGCCCGAGGTTTGCTGAGGTTAAGTTAAATGGTGTGCCCCTGCCTGTCTAGCTCTTACTTAACTAGGAAAAAGGGAGGTGGGTAACTTCACATCAATTTGATCTGTAATTTATTTTTGGAATCTGAAGGAATCATTAATGAGGCTGTGAACAAAAAGAATCCAAGGAGCATATACACCTCATTGTTAGTTAATACTGGTAGAGAAAATGTGGCACAGAGAGAGTACTATGAGTTAAAAACCCATATTGCTTTCTTCAAATATTCCTGTTTCTGAAAGTCAGTGGCTTGGACAGAAGTTGTCTGTAGCATGCATCAGCGACACAGGTAAACATGCTCGAGGCAGCTCATCAATCATGTTCAACTTGCTGTTGTTCGGCCGCAGTCATTAGAGGAATGTGCAAGTCCATGCCCTGGGCTCTGAATGAGCTGGCTGTATGGTCTGCTGCTGTAGGAGAGTGAGAATCAACATCCACATTTCTGACTAATGATAAGTTCTTTATTTCATGTTTTGGTCATGGCCTCCAGAAACAGCTGGACTTCTTGCCCAGTTACTAGGAAAAACGAAGGACTTGGTATCAACATGACCAAAAACCAACATACAACAAAAATCGCTTTTGACAGGTAATCTTCAGCATTTAGTAGCCAATACTAAATAAGCTCCATTCTCCAATCAATAGACTTTTATCTATTGCATTTTGCAGCTCACACATTCTGGAAGCTCTGCTGGGTGAAGAAATTATGTTCTAAATTAAAAATTAGAATTTTAATTTTTTCTTGCATAAAAGCCGACCTAAGGTTATTCCATAGTTGTAGGCAAGTGTGAGCTATCCTGTGCACAGATGACACCACCACCTCTTTTGTCCTAAGCAGGAGAGCTCTGAGGTTTCAGCTGGCAGTGTTTAAATATTTGGGTTGATTGGAAGCTTTTGAAGACACCTGTAGCCCCATTGGCCAGCTTTGCACCCACCACCTTCACAACAGAGAAGCAGCCCTCCACCCAAACTATCACCTTTATACCTAGCCCACCTGTTAGCAAAGGCAGACATTCAACAAATAATCCTGTCAACCCCAAGTACTTGTCAGAGACCTGACATGTCCTGCTATAAGACCTCCTGTCAAGAACCAGAGGCAAGTTATTTTTAAAAGTAATAATCTAGCATATAAATCCTATTTGGGTAACTCTGATCCTGTTAGGAACAGCATCTCAGCCCTCCATGGGAATGCCTTCCAAAAACATGGCTTTAATAATGCTGCAGTAATTTGAGGATTCCATCTTTGTGGAGACTTGACATAAAGAATGACCATACTGGGAGCTTTTCTGAGTTGTGTGAAAACCTGATACTGAAACCTTTCCCACACTGTTGTCACGTGATTTACCATGAGTGAAACATTTTAGGGTTTAATATATAATATAGTAATTATAACTAAAACCATTTTTTTTTTCTGAAAAACACCTAACTTCATGATACAGGACTGTGGCCAGGTCTCCTCATTACCTTGTGTGGTCAGCTGCCAAAGCAGAGCAAGACGTGGGGGGTGAATTCGGTATATTTGTGTGGACAGTATGAGCTTATGAGTGACCTTACTGAATTTTCCTAGCCTATTTTAGTTCAAAAGTAAATGCTTTGCTTAATTGTGATAGAAGCCCTTAGTTTAGTTTTGTGGTTCAAGGGCCTCATCTCCATTGTTGCATTGATCATATTGTTACCCTTATTTTAATGGTTGTATTGGATTTGTGTCTCCTCCTGTGAGCTATCTGTGCATCATTTCAGAATCAGCCCATTTACTTTGATGAATCCCAGGCCCCCAACTGCAATTTCCTCCACAAACAACCCAAATCAAAACTACTTTAATGAGCTGGAATGAGATATTTTTAATTTAAACTGAGGTGTATTAACTTAAACATATTCTCTGTTAACCAAATATATAGGCAAGTGTCCTTTATTCTCAATCTAGAAACTGTGTGCTTTGTTTTAGCTAAAAGAAAAAAAAACACCTCATGTTAGTATATGAATGGGCAGCTTCACACATTAAAAACATAGCAATATTGAATGCTTTTTGTTTATATGCAGATATACCAAATCTGTCATATTTGCTGCATATCTCTTTCAGTGATTTCTAGCTACTCTTTGAAAACACACTTTTTCCCAGAGTTTAGAGTAATACAACTATTTGCTTATTATTATTTGCTTATCTTGTATTTATTTTGTTTTGGGGAGATTTTTAAATATATTTATACTTGATTAAATTCTTGTCACATTAACGTCTACTTATGATTACAGATTTTGAAGTAAGGTTTTCTAAAGTTGCTATTTGTTTATTTGCTAATGGTGTTACGCTGTATGTGTTGTATGTATGTTTGGGTTTTCTTTTATTGTTACTGGCTTTTTTTATGTGTTAGCACAAGACACATCTCAAGTGTAATTATGTAGAAGTTTCTGGACACACAGAAGGTGTATATAAGAGTAATTTCAGTCTTATCTACAGGTTAAAGAAAATAGACTTCATATAAAAATCCCATAAGGATTTCTGTTGAATAATTGTAAGCACTAATGTAACAAATCCTGTCTCTATGCACCCAGCTCATTTGAGGGTTTATTTTGCAACATTTTCTTAGGAGAAAATTTCTACCAAGTGAAGATGGTGTCTTAAAATAGCCTGTTATTGAAAGCCTCTCCACTAAAACATAAAATTGGAATATACTTTCATGTTAATGCAGGAAGCGGACAGGATGTTTTTGCTAGAAATGCTATATAAAAGTCACCAGATGGTAAATTAAAACAGGTGATTCTTGGTGATATATTTTCCCTGATAGTCACTGTGACAGTTGGTGTTGTTGAAAAGTGGCCTCACATTATTTCCCACCTCTTGTGACCTTCTGCTGTGAGTCTGACACTCTCCTGATGTCGCTGACTCTGTGTTACTGTCCCCTTCACTCTAGGTGGGCTTGAGGCAATGGCAGACGTGATACCACATGACTTTTATGTCAAGGTGTGCAGAGCAGTGTACCTTCTCTCTGGTTCTTTTGGATACTCATTCCTAGGAACCAGTCACCACAAAGGGAGGGTGGCTCTGTGGAAAGACACTCAGCCTGTGAGTACATAGCCCCACCTGAACTCTCAGCTGACACCAGCATCAGCCTGCGAGCCTTTTAAATGGGCCACCTCAGTCAGGTGGCCGCAGCTGATGACATGGAGCACTGACAATCTGTTCCCATTCCAATTGATATTTGGAGATTGATGACCAAGATAAAAGATTGTTTCAGTTTTAAGCCAGTAGGTTTTGAGGTGGTTTCCTACATAGCAGTAGATAACTGATTCACTCATTTTTCCATGCTTCTGAAAAAATCAGTTGGGTTGGACCATCCCTATACTTTATTCTACTTCTAAGTCTTAAGGGTCTACATATCCTGAGGTAACTTTAAAAAAATGAGCTTATTGATGTATAAATCCCATACCATACAGTTCACCCATTTCGGTGGTTTCTGGTATATTCACAGTTGTGCAAACATCACCACAATCTAACTTTGAAACACTCTTGTCCCCTTAAAAGAAATCCCATGCCCATTAACAGTTCCCCATTCTCTCCAAACCTTACAACCCTAGGAAGCAAGTAATACATTTCTGTCTCTATAGATTTATCTATTCTGGCCATGCTATGGAATCATGCATCCATGGTCTTTTGTGAATGGCTTCTATCACTTATCATAATATTTCAAGGTTCATCCGTGTTGTAGGATGCATCATTTCATTCCTTTTTATTTCCCAATAATATTCCATTGTATGGATATGTATCAGTGTCTATTGATGGACTTTTGGGTTGTTTCTACTTTTTTTGGCTATTGAGAATAATGTTGCTGTGAGTAGTTGTGTATAAGTTGTGTGGGCATATTTTTATTTCTTTGGCTAAATACCTAGGAATGGAAATGCTCGGTCATAGAACTCTAGGCTCAACAGTTGGAGGAGCTGCCAAATTGCTTTGCAAAGAAGCTACACTTATGAGGGCTCCAGTTTCTTCATATCCTTGTCCACACTTGTATTTTTCTTTTTTATCACACCTTCATGGGCTGAGATAGCTTTTTGAAGAGTCTAATGACATATGCCAAACAGTCCTATCAAGAATGAATTTTTAAATATTTGACATATTATATCTTAAAAAATATTTAGCAGTAGACTTACGCAGTAGACAACATAAGCTCCCAAACATGAGTTGTCATAAGCCTTAGTATTCTTGGACAGCATACCCAGGCCTGTGAAGAGTCTAGCAAATATTATGTGAGTTTCAGGTGGAAAAGCCAGTGATGTTTGGCTTGCAGACGATGATGGTAGGGTGGGGTGGGGAGGAGGGCTGCAAGAGCTGCCTTCAAATATTTGCTGTGGAAAAGAAGGAGTAAATTTCTGTTGGGCAGGTGTCATGCAACTAAGAAGAGAATTAGGATAAAGATTCAACATTTGGAGGAGGCAGGTTTCAGTTTTGTATCAGACATGAAGATTTTTTGTTGCAAACTTAGGCAGATTTAAGCTGGAAAGGAATAACTCAAGGACTTAGGTTACTTATAAAATATTTGGAAGGTCTAAATAATCAGGTTTGGGGTTTACATTGCTAAGGACAATGGCCAACTTTATTGCACGTCTACCTTGGGGATGAGTTCAAAGGTGGAAATTTTCAAAAATGGAAGAAATGTTCTCAAAGATGCTGGCATATAACAAATTTAGGGAAGTGTCAGAAAGTCCAACTGGTTCCTGCTGTCTCTTCAGGAAATTCACCCCAGCAATAATCAATGGCAGACCTTTTAACCAACAGTGGCAGCACAGAAATGCACCAGGATATCTGTAAATGGGCTGATATTTGATCCCCGCAGCCCTGAGTGGGACTGAGTGGGCCCTTTGCTGCCCATTTCGCCCACTGTCTTTCCACAGGATGCTCAAAAAAAATTCTTTCTCTGACTGAGGTAAGATATTAGGATATGGAAATGCTAGGATACTAAAATATGAATAAAGTTGGGAAAGATGTATGCTATAGCATTACCTAACAACAACAAAAAAATCGGAGCTGCCTATAAATTCAAAGAAAGAAATAGTAAATTCTTAGTCATTAGAATTAAGCAAGGAGAATCTGAACGAATATCTGTCAGGGACTCACAATGGATGAAAGGTTTAACTAAATAAACTCAAATCTCCAAATGTGTTAAATATATTTTTGAAGTCTTCCATACAAGCTGTTAGTAAGTAAAATCTACTTTATTAGTCTTTCATCACTAAAGATAAAAATTTGCAATTTTTAAAATACTGGTGAAGTTTAAATATGTGCAGATTATTTGTACTAGCTAAGTCTTTTCTCAGTGAGATATTCATAATTTCTAAGTATTTGGTATCAATCAACAGACCAATTATTATTGTATAGCATTAGGAACTGTTGCCTCTATGGCAAGTCCAGTAAAAAACTTGAGCTAAATATCTGATGAAGCTTTGACAATTAGGGGAAAAGGCAATTGGCATTACTGGGCTGAAAATATTTCTTTCAGTTTCAAGGATAAGGTAACTTTTCAGAGCTTTTGCATGGCACAGAGTAAGCTAGTAGTGGTTCCTGAGGGTAAAGTGTGACATGATGTTTTAAGGGTTTATACGTAAGTAGAAATGGGGTTTGGGGCAATATCTGGCCTGGTGTATATTTGGCATCAGTAGATTTGATTCAGATTCTTTCAGCATTTTCTTATTGAATAGTCTTGATTAAGGTATGTAACCTTTCTCCAAAACTAAGTTTGACTATCTAGTAAAATGAAGACTGTCATATCTCACAATAATGATGGAATATATGCAAATTATAACACATATTGTACAAACACATGTTAACTAGTTTATTATGACCCCTTGGAAATCTATGTTCCTTAATTAGTTTATATCAGTTTGATGAATACTCTTATCTTTCTGAAACAGTTAAACATATATGCCATCTCCAACTTTGGATAAATTTGTGAAATCCAAAGGTAAATCTGAGGTTTCTTCAGTTACTTAGGAAATTGGGAGAAAGAAAGAGGATATTTGACTGAGAAAAACCAATAATAAATTAGCCTTTAGAATTTTACTTATTGTCAGATTATTACATGAGATGGTCTATAAATATAATGCTGAAGAGAGAGTGTGGGAGGTGTTTTGAAGCTCCTTGATTATACTTAACTATGTTAAATTCCAACTTTCTGGGAGAATATGTAGATCATTCTTTCTCTCACTTTTCTTAAACTCTTCATAAAACAATAAAGAAACATGTGCATAGCCCCTACCATTCACAACCAGGTCATCTGTGTTGCCGTGATTTAAAATCCTCTGAAGCCACAAGTGTGTAGGCAAGCTCCAGCATCAGCCAACATCTGATTTCAAGGAGTCTGGAGAAAATTAAAGAAAGCAAGTTGTGTTCCTCATTGCTCTGCACGTGGCAGTGTTCTATCTGAGAAAAGAGGAAGATCTTTCTTATAGAAGCATGAGCTCGGAGCCAAAGGTGACTCGAAGAACATTAGGCCATTGGGTTTGCATGAATCCTGGACCAGTTGGGATTCTCACAGAATGAGATAGGAGACTCCAACTAGTCCTAGTTGAATCTCAAGGACATTGGCCAGTCTTTGAATTTTACTACAGAAAGTGCTCCTCTGTCTCTTGTATACATCCTCCTTTTGTAAGTTATTGGAATGGACTTTCATAGTGCCCGGAATATTGAAGCTGCCCTTTACAAAGTGGTTACAATCAGAAAATTGACATTATTTTATTAATTAGTAATATAGTTAACAGTAGTTGTAAATTTCATTATGAACCACTGAGGTTGAACTGATTGCATAGAATCCATTCCAGGAGTTCTGATGTTTTATTGCTATTGGTCTGTTTTATGTGAGTGAATTGAATCCACCCATTTCATTCAAGTTGTTCAAATATTTCATGAAGCATTAATTAATAGTGAGTTTAGTAAAACTCATTTATGCCTTTTCCAAAAAACTCTATTTGATGACAGAATTCCTAGTATCTAGCCTCCAGTACTTTCCAATTTGGGGGTGATTTAATTATAGGTTGAATGCATAATGAATAATTAAATAACATCTGTTAAGAATTGTATGTACAGAGAAAATAAGTACATGAAATTTAATATATTTAGGTAGAGAGTCAAGAGTTGCCTGGTCATGATGTGAATATTTCAGTAGCAATAGTATCTCACATTTAATTTTAAAATAATTTAGCCCACGTAAATCATCTTCCTTATTCACAATAATGTGATATGCCTGGGTATTTGCCTGAATTTTACCTTCTTGATTCTGTGCACATAAAGGAAAGAATGAGAAATTGCATTTTCACCTTGTTAACATCCCTCATTTATGATTTCATTATTTAAACTAATTAGCTGTGTGCATAACTAAATTGCTGTTCTTTTGTTGCTAGAATTCACATTTTTTAAAGCATTACAACTTTATAATGATGAGTGTTACTTCAGGCCTGGCGGAAAGGAATCCAGAAGTGTCCTTTGGGAGATAAGACGCCTTAGGGGTGGCTCTCAGGCTCACCCTAAGCCCCTACTCCATGTGCAACCCCAGACATTCAGGGTCTGTGCTGGCCGTAGAGGACTGATGGTCTCAGAGTGGCAACTTCAACAGATGTGGACACATCAGCACATTTCTCTTGAGTTTTTTGTCCCAGCAGTTTGTATTAGGTGGCGTCTGCTGGTCTACCATAGGAAGTTTGGATAATTGGTGGCTTTGTTTTCTGACCTGTGCAGAAAACCAGAGTGCTTTGTTGTTCAGCTTTTTGAAAGACTCAGTGAGATAAACCAGTATCCTTCCATTAAATTATTTTTTCTTGTTTTTTTATCATTGTTTTTCACTTAAATTCTAATAGAAGTTCTAATAGAACTTCTGTCACTTACAACCAAACTGAGTCCTTGCAAAATCATCTATTTGGGAATTGATAGAAAATCTTTTTAAAGGCAGATGCATCACTTTTTTTTCTCTATCTGAAGACATATATAAGATGCTTAAAAAGCTATTAATGAATTGAAGCATTCCAGAATATTAACTTCTGGCAAGACCTCTAAGAACTGGATTCCCAGTAAAGAGCAGGATAGATAAATCTGTTTTCTACACACATCTAAGGTTTGGATAATAGTCCGGTTCATTAAAGGATCTTTTCTTTAGGTGAAAAGACTTGATCAACTAACAGGAGAGCTCTGGAATTAACTGTTAAGTCAGTTACTTTTGAATGCTTGTAGCAAAGTCATTACAAGGTTCCAGTCAAGGTTCACTAAGGGAACCATTACAAACTGCCTCGTTTTTTTGTTCATTTTTCTTGTATTATTTTTTTTAATAGATTACCACACAGATAGAGCAGTGATAGTATGAAGATACAATGCTTTACAATTTCAGTAAAGCCTTTGGCAATTTCTTGTGATATTCTTGTGTACAATAAGAAATGAGGACTTTATGTATGACAGTAGCATTTGCATTTGCACCGGCCATGGAAATAAACTCTTGTCCAGAGAGTATTAGACACTGAATTGGGGCGATTGTTTGTTATTGTTCTTTAAATCAGTCTTCCTGGACTTATGGCAGTGGAGGGAAATTCAGTCTAAGAAATCGTGTCTCTCAAATGCTTAAGGTATTTTATTTTCTCATAGCTACTATTGTTGTGCTTAATAATAGCAACCATTATAGTAGTAGCTAAGAATTAAGTGCTGAAATACAAATAAGTTTTCACTGTATCTTGCTGAATGCTTACAACTTACATATAAGGACAGTTCTATTATCTCCATGTTTAGATGAGACTGAGAGATTTTGCAATGTGCTCATGGTTAAAGCCGAAATTTCTTTGCCTTTAAAGTGAGTTTACTTCCTCACTACTCTATATAAATATAATATAAATGAAGTAAGAGACCAGGGCAACCAGCGTCATGCTCTTTGACTTTATCTGAATAGGGTATTAGAGAGGAGAGAAAGAAATTCAGGCAATAATCTTTAGAAAAATACAGAGTTTTTAATAAAAAGTCATGTCATTATTCCTAGGAGGGTAAAAATCATCTAAAGATTTCTTGTGCTGTTTGTTTCTCTGCCTGGAAGAGCAACTCTGGTCAATTTTTGCTAGAGTTTCCTTTTTTCATTTTCTACTTCTTTTAGCTCCACAAGAATACTCATTCCATCAAATCCATTTGCTTTGTTTTCAGATACAATTGCAAGAAAAATCTTTCAAGTTCTCCTTAAAAGTAAATTAAGCCATCACTCACAGTGAACATATACTCCCCATATAATGAAATTAAATACAGAGGGTAATTTATAATTAAGCTAATATTTAACTTGCTGTCAGAGCTACAGAATTATAAACCTGAGGTGCTTGAATAGGTGTAGCTTGGAATCCTCAGGGTGCCCCCAGGTCTCCTCTGCCGTGCCTCCAGGAGAATAATAGGGCACGGTAGCCAGTTTAGATTTTTATTGATTGAGTTTTTCAAACCACTTATTTTAGTCTTCAAATTCATCACAAATTTTATTGTATTATACCCTAAGAAAGAAGCAGGATTGTACCTCTACGTTAAACATGATTTCTCCCTATTGAAATGGAGCTGATGTTTAAATACTTTCATGATATTAAGGATGTTGATTTAGAAGGCTTACCTTCCCTATGAAAATACTAGGGAAAGAACTGTTTTGTGCATGTGTATATTTAAATTTCTTATGTAGCTAGGTTCTAATTTTTTTTTATTCCACAAAGAATGCAGGCATTTTAACTCAGCCTTTATTATAACAGCAGTAGTAAGAATAACAACAATAAATGGTATTGAGGAACTGCCCATTTATGTTAGTTTCTCTCATCTGAAAATAAGGAAATGAAATGCTAATTGTATTTATTATTTCTGTCTGGTCATAGTAAATTTTTTTTTCATAGGAAGATATAAATATCTCGAGTTAATCATTTCTTTCTTCTATCCAATTTGCAACACTATGTATATACCATTTCTGCAGTGAATGGGATTCTCATTTTATTTTTATTTATCTTCAGCATGACCCCAGACTCATCTAGTAGAATTTCTATTCAAGGAATAACCCTACTTTCATATGCTGCTGTTCAGTACCATTTCCCCATTTTCACTATGGTACATAATTAATGAAACATTAACCTTATATAAACTTTCTTTCTTAAGCTAGTATATTTTTTAAACTTATTTTAAGCCATCCAGTATGGTAATTGTGGGAAGTTTCTAAACTCCAATTTCTAGAATGAATGACTGTTGAGTGTCATTTTACTCTCTGTTTGTTATATGCAAAAGCAATCCTTATGTTCCATATGTATAAAAATATTTATATTGTACTCATTTACTGTGTCATTGGAAAATGAGTTTCAAATAAATAAGACTATTTTTAATTAGAGTTTGACCCTTATTAGCGACATAGCATTTTTATTTAAATTATCTCTATGAAATTATTTTTATCAGCATTGCTCTATGTCTTTTAGTGAATTAAAAGTGATACTAAAAGTGTTTCAACATTTTCTGGATGCATTGGTATTAGTGGGAATGCTGCATTTCTTGGGTTTTATCCATAATTATAGGAGGGGCTGTGAAACTTCAGAGAGAGAGGGGCCTGTAGCCCAAGAAAGTCCCTGAGAGTTGCTTTGTTGATACAGTCCTAAAAGCTGTTCTTTTTTTTAAATCATCTACCATTTTGCCATAAAAAATGTGGTGAAACATTTAGCTGTGTGAGCTCAGGGACCCTGAAATTTTCTGAAGTGGTAATTGTGGAATAAAAGGTCAAAGCAATTTCCTCCCAGTTGATGTAGTAACAGTGATAGTTTGTATGTGTATCATTCTTTACAGTTTACTGACTTCTGCAAACATTGTTCATTTCATCTTGCAGTACATGATGCGGTTGGCAAGGGACATTAGCTAATCTAATGCCACAGGTAAAGATACTAGAGAAGCAAAGGGCTTAAGTATCTTGTCCAACATCACACAAATTATAAGCTCCAGATCCAAGACTAGAAGTCAGTGTTTGAATTCCTAGTAATAACAATATTATCTAAAAATCACTGGGGACATACTCTGAGCCTTGCACCTGTGCCACACAAGTCCTCTTACCAGTTGTCTTCACATAAGAGCATGGACACTGGCAATGATCTGACCTATCAGTACACTGAGGCTCACGGAGGTAAGTTAACTTCTCTAATGCCATGCAGCAGAGCAGGGAATGATCACAATATAAAGGTTCTCCATGACTGAAAGAATAAAGTGTACTTTATTACATTACTTAACTCCTCTATGATTCTTTTTCCTTATCTGTTCAATTAGGGCTAATAATACTATTTACTCCTATGGTTGTGGGAATTTCAGAGTTAATGAAGGTAAAGAGCTTAAAACAGTGCATGAGATGTAGTAAACAAACAATAAGAATTAGCTATTTTTAGGTACAATTAGCCAAAGAATATCTGCTTAATTTTTTATTTAAAAGGCCATCGTGAAACCTGAACATTTATGTAGTAGAGCTTGGTATTAAACGAATTAAAACTGACAATTACATTTCCATATGTAAGTGGCATGTAATAAAAGGTCCTGCTAATTAAGATTAGGCTGATGCCAATTAAACTAAAAACAATGTTATCAATATAGGACCCGTTATTGATAAGAAAAAAATAAATGTCAGCGATACCCCTTTGAGAAGGAAATCAGTAAGAAAGACATTTGAAGGTAGAGTTTTCTTTCATGCATTTGTTTAAAGTTAATCAGCAAGGAATTAGATGGCATTGTGTTTTGTTTTGACATGACAAAGAATGAAAGAGTAATTCAGCAAAAGCTTTGATGGTAAGTAGCTCATTCCTAACCTTCTCCTACTTCTGAAAATGATGCTATCGTGGCCCCCTGGCCTTAACTAAAGCTGTAGCTGCTGGAGAAGTGGCAGGATAAGGTGTTAGGTGAAAACGCTAGATGTAAAGTTAAAGTTTTTCACTGATATTCATCAATTCCTTTTTCTCTGATCTGTTCTGGAGGATTTCCATTTGTAAATAAGCCAGTGAAGAAAAAAAGCATAGACATCCTTCATATTGTTTTTGTTAGATCTGAGATCAGTTTGCAGGAAACTATTTTAGGCTTCTTCACAACTATTTAACCACCAACTCCCTTTTTTTTAACTTCCAAGAAATATGTAGTTGATCACATAGACACAGCCTTGTATTCATATCTCAGAGCTAGAGAACAAATTCCCTGGAACTATGGGAGACTCCATCCAGTTAAAATTAGACTTAACCCCTATGTCTCTTCAGATTTATTGGGCTGGGATTTTGAGAGCATTAACTCATGAGATTTGCAAGAAACATGCTAAATGAGATGACTTGCATCATCTAGGAAATAGGACAGCAAATTACGGGTACAAGGGGATCTCAAGGAAATTAATTCATTTGTTCATTCAGCTGCATATTGATTCACCCAATCAACAAACATTTATTGAGCTATTATATGCCAGAAATGGATGGATTAATGGAAAATTGTGCCTCTTTCAAGAAGTTTAAATAGTAAAGCAGGAAAGGATATAATGACTGACAACATTGTAGGAGTATAAATTAGGCTAAGTGCACTGTCTGATGACATAGAAAGGAACGTGGCTAACCAGCCTGGATAGATGAGTAGAGTGTGCTCTCGTGAAATCTGGGCCTCTAAGACTTAGTAGAGACTCAACTAAGTGAAGACCAGGAATGAAGTAGCCAGGGTACCTTCCTAACTGGATCACCATCCAGATCATACAGAGTGAGTTCCTTCTGTATGGGTTTAGTGAAATTAAAGAAAGAATCCTAACAATTCCATGCATAAGTTTATTACTTTTATGTATAAATGAACCTGTGAAAACAGTAAAGCCATATGCGTCACTGACAGATAACATCTGCCTTGAAGTAGAATCAGTGACTATAAATATTTTCCCAAATAACCCTCTCTTCTTGTTGCTGGCCAGGCATTGAGGCTGCAGGGTCTAGCCTCCAGAATAGAGCCAGTGAGGCGATGGAAGGATGAGGTCTGTAGTCCCCAGAGTAAGCCATCATCCTGAAGTTGCCAGCAGGCACGGTGGGGCGCATTTACTTTCAGCCTCAGGAGAATTGTGGGATCAGGCAGGACCACTGTGGTCTTTCATGGTGTCACAACAGGCATGGGGACCAAGGAGATGAGCTAGAGGGACAGGAGCATGGGGCCACCGCCCATCTGTTTTTTTGTATCTTAGCTTTCTAAGTCATTTTGTCTATCACTCTGACTTGAAAACTGGGCCATTTCCCTAGAGATAGAGTTCAAATATAAGAGTTTTTATTTTGTTCTGTAGACTATGAAAAATCACATTTAGAGGTGGTGGTAATGGTTATGGTGATGGTGGTTGTGTTTTAAAGCAGGGGATGCTATAATCAGATGATCCTTTGGGAAAGAATGACCCCAGCAGCCTTGTTGATCATCAAATGGAGAAGTTAGGAGCTTTTTCAAGTCTCCCGGAGAGAGAAAATGATGGCCTGACCCAAGGAGGTAGCATGAAGAGAGAGCACGAGAGAGCTGCAGACAGTGGGATTTGGCCACTGGCCGATCCTGACAGTCACCGGCAGGAGTTGCATCCTTCTAGAATAAACCTTCATGTGACTTAGGAACTGGAGACAAAGAAAAGCAGGTGGAGATCCATATTAACTGTTCTTGGCTTCTTAAAGCCTCCCTAAGGAATAATCATCTCTCCTTTGCTTGCTCCTCTCTTGGGAACCTTAGTGATTTCTAACTGGTGTTAGAGTTAATGCGTGTATGGCTCCCCTAACTACACTGAAAGATCCCTTTGGGTTTAGGTTAATCACTAAAATGAAAATGTGTTTATATTCCACATATTACAGAATATATAGCATTCATAGGTTTTAAGTAAAGCAGTACAGGTATTTTCTGAGAAAATTCATGGTAATAATCTACCAATATGATTTTTGTGGTAAATCCATGTAATTTTATTTAAATGAACATACTTTCTGTTTTTATAAGAAACTTAGAGGAAGTTTCACTGTAGAATTTTTTAGCTAACAAAACAAGAGTTTAGTATTAAAATACTGTTCTTCCAAAAATCTCTCTGTATTAAAAGTAGCCCCATCTTATACTTACTGACAACATCATTTATGTTCTTTGTATATAATCTGAATACTTTGTCAACATTTCAGAAATAATGGAAGCATTTTTGTGTGCTGTACTTTTTGCTTTCTGCATAGCTTTTAATATTGTACGTTGTTTCTGCAGTTCACTGTATGTTCTTTATAAGCCAAAAGAACTAAATTAAGATAACTCAGAAAGTGCTTGGCATTATTGTGTACAATATCAGAATACAGTATAAGTTTAAAATCTTATTTTATCTGACGTTTTGACAAGTGTCTTAACAGATCAGAGGACAGAGAAGCTTTTTACATGATTAAATTATTCTAAATAACACACACATGCATGATGTTATAGTATAGTTGCAAATTTTCCCAGAATCAGTAAACACTGAATAAGAGAAAATTCACACCTCTATATAACTGGGCTTGCAAGTTAATTCTAGCTGACAATGTCCTTAAAGAATGATGGCTATAAAAGCACTTTGAGCTTGTGAAGTCTCTACCAGGCACTGCAGATTTGCTGAGTTGAACCACCTTCTCCCTTTCTGACCTCTGCTGTAAAAATGGGAAAGCCAAATTTTACCTTCCAACCTTGTTCTGTAGCCACATGTATGCTGAGGAACATATCTGACAAATAAAAGCAGGAACCTACTGAGGTTTTTGAGGTAGTTCTTGCTTCCCTGAAAATGGTCGGTGCGCTGCCCTTCCCCATAATCCCTGCCTCAAATGTGGACTGATGCCTGGAACTACAATAGCTCGTGGCCCTGAGTTGACCAGCAACGTGTCCAGGATGGGCAAGCATCAAGAAAGATGGAGCATGGTTGGTTCAGCATCCTTGAACCACACCACACAAGTCCTGAATTAAATGCCTCCAAACTCATCATGCAAGAAAAATCAACCTCTAGTTTTTAGACATTTATTATTCAGATTGTACAGAAGGATACATTGTACCAGATGTATAGAAATAAGAGGGTCATTGTTAGTGTTATAAGTATTAGAAATACCTGTATGCCTTTAAGTCTGGAGAAAGCCAGAATTAAACCCTTACAGGATGAAGTGGTCTTTTCTAACTTAAAGGCTTTAGCTGTAGGAGATTTTGTTCAGCTTTCTTTGGTAATGTTTAATGGCTTTCTTTCATTAGTAAACTGAGGCACATTTTACATTATTCTAGAAATGAAATACAGATGATTGCTTTCCATGTTATATTTTCACATTTTACCACTGATGAATCTACTCAACTCTTCATTAGGTTTAAAAAAATCACCTTTTAAAACATATTTTTAATCATGTTAGTATATTTCCTGCCTCTGGATATATATTATTGTTTAGTGTCATGACTAATATCCTAGAATTAGCAAAATATGGAAATGTAGAGTTGGAAGTTTTTAGGAATATTTAGCATTGTCATGTTACTTTTAAGATGTGGAGACGGAGGATCCAAGAGGTTAATGAAAGTCCAATAGTGAGAGTTACCTGTAGTGATGGGTCTGAAGAGAAGACCTACAAGGCTTTCATGAAGCTTTTCTTCTTTTCCTTCTTTTTCGAGGGGGTCCCTTTTTACCTTATAGACTTCATAATCATAAGTTGTTGCATGTGTGAAACACTGGTTTGTAAAATGTAATTTCCATAATGGAGAGAGTAGGAAGGGAACATTAAAACTCCTATTCATATGTAGGTTTAATCTGCAAAGCAATTGAACTTCTAACATTTTTCATGTACCATGGCAGTTGCATGTCCTTTATTCATGATTTTGGACATTGGTCTACGTGTGAGGCAGGGATGAACAGAGCAGGGGTGTCTTCCTGGATGACAGAGGCTAGAAAGGTAAAAATACATTTTCTGGACTCCTTTTCATTTAGACTTCTGGATTTGTTTGAGGATTTTACCAGTTGCATCACTTGCATTAGATTAAGAAGACAGAAATGAGATGGGGTCACAATTCTGCCCTGAATGCAATGGGGGTCTCCTGCAGCACATCACTGGTCTGTGCCTATCAAGAGGAGATGGTTCTAGCAGGCCTGCTCTGTTCTGGAGTCCCCAGGTGTTAAAAGTCAGTGACTGGATGCCTACCTTTTTCCTCCTTACTGTAGTGGCTTCCCCAGTAAGCAAATTCAGAAATGAAAAGGAACTCGTTACTAATCCAGCAATAGGTGGGTGAGCCTCAAAAGCATTATGTTAAGTGAAGGAAGACACATAAGAGGATATGTAATATATGATTCCACTTATAAGGCATTCACAAAGTGACAAAATAATGACAGAAATCATATCACCTATATCTGGGGATCAGGGGTCTGGTGACAGTGGGGCAGGAGAATAGTCCTTGGGATGATAAAAATATTCTTTATCTTGATTGTGGTAGTGGTTACACAACTTGAGACATTTATGAAAATTTGTTAAATTTTAAGCAGGGTGAATTTTACTGAATGTAAAACTCAGTAAACCTGACCTCAGAAAAATAAAAATGTCTGGAGAACACAGGTCTTGAGAGGTCCCCCTCATTCCTCTGCCCTGACCTGCCCATGTTGTATAACCATTGTTCAGATCATACCAATGGAAATGGTCTCTGGGTTTTTTAATTTTATTTTGGTTTTGGCTGTGGGTCAGAAGAGAAGTCCAGGCAGGCATGGTTTAAGCTGTGTCCTCTGCTCATAGCTGCAATCAAGGTATGGGCTAGGTTGGGCTCTCATCCGAAGGCCCAACCGAGAAAGATTCTGCTTCTGTGTTTACTCAAATTATTAGCAGAATTCATCTTGCATCTGTAGGTCTGAGGGCCAGGCTACATATAGGTTAGAGGCTCGAGGCTGCCTCAGGTTTTAGAGGCTGCCCGTGGCTCCTTGAAATTGCCCACAGTTCCTAGTCATCTGGGCTTTACCAATGTGTCTGCTAACCTCATCCAGCCAGCCAGGAGAATCTCTCAAGTGAGTCTGTTAGCAAGATAGTGTCTTAGATGATACAGTGAAGCACAAATAGGATGTCCACTCACTTTGCCATATTCTGTGGGTTGGAAGCAAGTCACAGGTACTGCCCACACTTTAGAGGCAAGGATCACACAAGGTGTGAACATCAGGAGACCAGCATCAGGTGGGGGCACCCTAAAGTCTGTCCACCAGAGTCAGGGGGAGGATGGCAGGGAGCTTGCTGGTTACTGTTGGGGAGCAGTTCTGAGCATGGTAGAAGCAGGTGGGAAATGGGAGAGAATTTGCTTCCATGATGGAGCTGGGCGGGGGAAGTAGTTTTGGCTGGTGTACTGTTCAGATGCATTCTGCTTCTCATGCACAGTCTGTAGCAGCCTTGGACTGGCAGCAAATAGCTGATCATCCTGGCAGAGGGTCAGTGTGGTGTTGGCCTCTCATAGGCATTTGATTGGCTATTTGGAGATGATTAATTCCTGTACCATTGACAAATGTTAGCTCTTCAAATGTTCATAGCTCTTTTCTTGTTCTCTCCCCTCTGGCTTCATCTCCAGACAATTTCTCTAGTTTAATCATCAGAAAATGGTTCACTGGTTGAGATGCTGAGGATTCTCTCACTTCCTTTCAGATGACTCTGCCTTCGGTTTGAGCTCTGGAGAGAAATACATTGGCTTTGAGTACCCTCAGTTTAGTTTCACTGGGTTTGCATTTGTGTTGTGGATAATTCCCATTTTTATTATACATGATTATGTTAATTATTTTCCTTCATTACAGCAGGTTTCAGGGAGGGGTGCCAAGTAAATATACTTTCCTTAGGCAGCTTTTCCCCTTTTCCTAACTCTGAGCCACAACTAAACTGTAACAGCTCTATAACTAACTAGGCCAGACAGAGGGTCTCCAAAGGAACGGGCTGAATGTATAGTCATTTACATGTGAACTTAAGTGCATTTGCCTTATGATGGGTTAAAGGTTCAGAAGCATCCATTAGAGCTGATATAAGTCGACTTTTGTAGGACTGACACATTCGGTTCTAAACCTAAGTGACCTCCACTAATATTTTCTGTCATCTGGGGACCAGGGCTTGAGCTGCATCTCTGATGCTCAGGGTTTGGGTGCAGGATCCTTCCGTGTGACTGAGGTGCCTTCAACATTCAACCAGGTGAAAGCAGAGAGGCGCTCATTCATATTTTCACCAGACCCATGTTAAAGTTGACATTTTAAAAACTTTAAAGACACCTGCTACCTTGTCATCTCTTTCTTGACCTAAGTGAAAAATGGTATATGTCACTTCAGATCTCATTAGGTAGGTATCTGTACTCTGAGAAGGCTTCTCAATTAATCATCAGGTAGTATATGCTGGCTCAGGCCAGGAGTGGAATTGTTCTAAACTGTGAGCTGTCTCTTCACACCTTTGTAGGTGGTCTTTTGAGGTCAAGCCCAAACATGATTGATGGGACGGGTGCTTTTGAGGCTTTTTAGATAATTAATTTCATAGGAGTCTGACTACATCTAATCTAGTCATTGCTATTAACGCAGCATGTTCAAATATTTGCTTCAAAAACATTTGCTTTCTTCTTTTATATCCTCCTCATGAAAGATGCAAAAATTGGAGGATTGTGGACTAAGGATGTTTTCTGGGTGAAAATTCTAGTACACATACTAAGACTCTATATTTTGTTTTTTTAGATTCCGTGAGAAACCCTCAGTCAACTGATGGTTCTTTTAATTTTCTCCCTCCAGAATAATATTGCTTATCGCCTTCTGAACTATTTCAGTTACTAATTGTTTCTGATCAGAGACTGTTGGCTCTAATCAAAATACATTATGTATCTTTATTACAAATCAAAATATATTGTGCATATTTATTACAAATGCCAATTTCTTGGTTAAAACAAGATAGCCATAAAAATCATTTTGATCCAGTCTTTTTGAAAGTTGCTTTATCAGACACATAAGACTGAAAATCATATGCTTACTTATTTCTTAGGCACTCCTGTGAAATTATCTGTCTGCTCACTGAGGGTAGGGACATTGTTTTATTCTGCTCTAAATCTTTCAGATAACTAAAGAAATACCTTTGGCGTAGCATTTGCTCAATAAACATTAGACTGAAAGTTATTTGAAGATGTACTTGATGTTGGCAGTAGATGTAGCTCTACAGTGACCACACAGACATGCCTGTGTAGCCTGGACTGCCTCCGTATACATTCAGACTCTATAAACCCACCTAAAGGCAAGATGGGAGCATGTTACTCTCAATAAACAGCATGGTTCAGCTCCCTATACAGACATCCTGATTGTAAAGACACCATTTTCTTGCTGGAAAAATCCAGTAAATAGATCAAATCCATATGGTCAGTTGCCATCTCCCAATTCAGAGGTATTAGCCTAGTTGTATATTTTGTTTGGGCCATGTTAAATTTAAAAAAAAGTTGGCAACTACATATTTTTATTAGTCTTGGAAATTTGGAAGATTGAAACTACATTCTCCTGGTATAAGATTGACAGAGCCTACCAGCTCTTCAGCTCCTTGGATGGAGCTTGCAGGCTCTGTGCCCTCTGGTCCCAACCAGCCCAGTGCACTCATGTGCTCTACCCGCCTGATCCATGGGAATTTGCCTTTATGGACTCTGGATGCTTCACCCTAGATTTCTCTGGGCAGGTTTCTCCCGTTGCCATGTTTTTTGGGTGTAGTATTGAGGGTCGGAGCATCAGGGAAGTCAGGTAGTAAAGTTGACCTTATCAGGTCCCCCACCTCGCCTCTTAGTTAAGTAGAGAGCTTGGTTCTCTGGCCCAGTGTGGAGTCCTCAAGTCTGGACAGGTTTGTATCTGCAGTGTTCAGAGCAAGGATGCATGGAAGAAAGCATCCCAGAAAAAGGGGAGGTAGTACCTCCAAGTAGAAAAAAAATAAATGAATAAATAAGTTAACAACCTCATTGTTTTTTCAAAGTACCCAAGGGAAACCTTCCCTATACAAAGGGAGAAATTCACATCTAGGCAGAAAAGCCAGACAAGGTCTTTCCCTCAGATCTGCACCCCCAGGACCTAGTATAACAGTCCTTTATCTTTGGAAAGTGGCTGGGAGAGAGTGACATATAGTTGCCTTTGTGATTGGGTGTGGAAAGAGGAAGAAGAGAGGGGTGATGTTGGTGGGCAAGTAGAAGCTCTAAATAAATCACTGGGAAGAAGAGGAGAACTGGGTCAGGGAGAATGCCTCGTCCTAACATGTGGCAACTTGCCAAGAAACATGGTAAAATAAGTTCCAGCTGAGTATCTCCTTCATGTAGCTCAGTAACTCCTGGGCTATGGATTGGGACCCTGACACATAGATGTGGGCTTGAAACTTTTAAATAGTGTCCATAAAAACAGGGAAATGAACTGGGAGGTACAATCAGATACTGGGGAAGTAACAGCTCTATTAGGCATCCCCTCTCCCAACAGTGCTGGGTAACAAACAACCAGAAACCCTCAGAGGCGTACTGCAAGAAGCATTTAGCTCACAGCATGGGGGTGGTTAGCTCAGTCCTGCTGATCTTGGCTCTTTCGTGTGTCTGGAGTCAGCTGGTTGTCAGCTGGGCCAATTGGGCACCTGGGCTCTGCCCACTTTGCTTCCTCCTTCCTTCGTGTGGTCCTTAATATTCTTATAGCAGTGGTTGAGAGAGCAAACCCAAGTGGCAAGTGCTTTGGAAGCCATTGTCTCTGGGCACAGCTGTGTAACTGCAAATGACATTTGCAGTTACACAGCTGTGCCCAGGACAGTGCGGGTTGGCTCTGCACACCTGATGGGCAATAGCTCTGGCAGGTTCAGCCACTAAAATACTTAGGGTGACTTTCCTGCAAACAGAACTTACATACCCTGATGGATAAAATCATTAAGTATTTTCTCAGCATTATTTTTGTGTCACATGAAAAATTTACATAGATGGAAAATAACTTATGGTCATACATTTTTCAAAGCTTTATAACAGAAATTCGGTACTTACATGGTAGGGAATTTGTATACTTTGTAAGGCATCATGATAGTCCTTTTTCTTATATTTTTATTCTCATGTGAGTAGGCATGTTTTTGTGGCTTTTCATATGCAGATTATATGACAGTAAGTGAGGTGGGTAAAATTATGTCCTCATACATTGTCGTCACATATATAATCACATAAAACCCTTCTCTTTCTGATATACATTATTTCAACAGTTTAACTCAAAATAAAGTAAACATAAATATTGAACATATAAAGATTCTTTGAGATGTTGGCGGTGCAACTCATCAGCATGATTTTCGGCTGTGCATGAAATGCGTTCCTGTGGTCATCTGTGTGGGTGGATGAGAGGATGAGGTGAATGTTCCCCCAAGTGAGGTAGTACATTGGAGTAACACGGAGGAACTCTTTCCTGATCTTTTGTTTAATATGCTCTAGATGGTTCATTGAAAAGAGACTTGAACACGAACAGGCCTTTCAATGCCTGATACCTCACAGAGGGGTAAGATAGGGTGAGAAGTGGTCTGGGGAGGTACTGGGTGGGGAGCGAGAGTGTGAGAGCATGTTTGAGGCTGGGGTTGGGGGAGGGATGAAGGGCGGGTCTCGAGAGGGGGGCTGGATTAAAAGAGGCTGAGTCCCTGCGGAAAGGAGGAGGGGGAAGGATGTTCAAGGGGAGCCGACAGTGGGGAGGGATTTGGACTTTGCTGGGGCTGTGAGAAAAGAAGAAGAAGAAAAAAAAACTGCTGTGCTGAGAAAGAGATTTTGGTCCCAGGCTATGGTTTCTCCTGCAGGCTGGGCCTGAGAGGTGGGCTCTCAGTGGGAGGTCAGAGTTCAGTGGAGAACAGAGAGAGTTGCCCAGGGAGGGTGAAGGCTTGGACTTAGGGAACCTCTGACCATTTGCCAGTCCTTTGGAGGAAGTTACTAAGATCTCAGAGAATTTGGAAATAGAAATTGCCCCCAGCTGGCCAGTCTGACCCATTATCAAGTTTGTATTGGGCCACATGGAAGTAGAGTACAAACCAGTTTTTTTGGTTTAATGTACACAAGAGACAGCTGACGGGGGTGTCTCCTGATGTCTTTGAGGGAGAATTGCCGTGAGAAAGGGTGGCCAAGGTTGGGGAAACAGGCCACCAGAATGTCTCCCTGCAATCGGTTTCCCAACCGGAGTCCGTAGTCTCCCGGAGCTGAATGAGATTTTCCTGCACACTGAGAGGAAGCGTCCCCCTAGTCAGAGTGCAGGAGGTCCCCTAATGGTGTTCTCAACTGGAGAACAGAGAGGAAGGGACAGGATGAAAGGAAAAGGGGACTTGGACCAACTTTTTCTCGGCGCCAAGAGAAAGCCGATGAGAGACCAAAATTTTACCCTCCTGGGAATTGCAGCTGGTGGTGGATGTTCAGACTGAGGTCTGGCAAGATGGTCGATGGAGTTTGCGAGGGAGTGTTGGGTGAAGGAGGGAAGGGAAATGGGCCGAGACACAGGAGGCTCTCAGGATCCAGGCGTTATGTTAGCCCTGGACAAACTGTGGCTGTCCACTGCTTCCTAGGCTGCAAAAGAGTTCCTGCTCTCGGCTTCCCACTCCCAGGTTTCAGCACCAGAAGAAAGGAAAAGGGGATGTGAACTCAACAGTCCAGGCAGGTTTATTGCTAAACCTGAGAGGGACCCCTCTGTTCTGGCCAGCGGAACAAAGGATAAAAAAGGGTCTCTAACAGGCCAAGAGGCTTTTTATGTCCAGGATTTTTGGTCGGCTCTTTGAGGGGAGGGGTCAGGGAAAAGGTGAGCCTGTGGTTTGCTGACGTGTCCTCTGGAGATGCTTGTAGCCTAAGTAAGATAAAACCTAGGTCTCTCTGAGATGGTGGGTGGGCTTATTCAAAAAGGCAGTACTCCTGTCCAGGCTCTATCATCAAGACTTACTTTAAACCTATAGTAATCAAGAAAGTGTGGTGTTGGTGAAAAAAATAGACAAGTCAATGGAACAGAATAGAGAGCCCAGAAATAGACCGTCATGAATATAGTCAGCTGGTCTTTAAGGCAATAGGATGCAACAAAGATGGTCTCTTCAACAAGTGGTGCCAGAACAACTGGACATCCACGTGTAAAAAAATGAATCTAGACAGACCTGACATGCTTCACAAAAAAGTAACTTAAAATGGATCACTGAGCTAAATGTAAAATGCAAAACTATAAAACTTGTAAAAGATGATATCTTTTTACAAGTTTTATAGTTTTGCATTTTATAGTCAGAGCACAGAGGATTTTGGGGTCCGGTGATGCCTTTTTACATACAATACCAAAGACATGACCAATGAAAGAAATAAGTGGATAAGCTAGACTTCATTAAAATTTAAAACTTCTGCTCTGCAGAGGACAATGTCAAGGGAATTTGAAGGCAAGGCACAGTATGGTAGAAAATATTTGCAAAACACACATTTGATAAAGAACTGCTACCCCAAATACACAATGAACACTTAAAACTCAACAATAAAGTAACAAAGAATCCAATTAAAAAATGGGCCAAAACACCTTAACAGACACCTTACCAAAGTAAAAATAGTGATGGCTCATAAGCATATGGAAAGATTTTCCGTATCACTTATCATCAGAGAAATGCAAATTAAAATAACAATGAGATACCACTATACACCAGTTAGAATGGCCAGATCTGGAAGTCTGGCACCACCAAGTGCTGGTGAGGATATGGGACAAGAGCAACTCTCAGACATTGCTGGTGGGAATGCAAAATGATACTGCCACTTTGGAATATGTTCTGGCAGTTTCTTACAAACTTAACATACTCTTACTATAGGATCCAGCAGTCACACTCCTTGATATTTGCCCGAAGAACTTGAAAACTTGGTGCACACAAAACCTGCACATTGATGTTCGTAGAAGTTTTATTCATAGTTGCCAAAACTTGGAAGCAACCAAACTGTCCTTCAATGGTTGAACAGATAAAGTGTGGTACATCCCGACAATAGAATATTATTCAGTGCTAAAATGAACTGAGCAAACAAGCCGAGAAAAGACATGGAGGAATCTTAAATATTGTTCAATGAAAGAAGCCAGTCTGAAAGGTTATATATTATATGATTCAAACTATATAATATTCTGGAAAAGGCAAAACTCCAGAGACAGTAAAAGATCAGTGGCTGCTTGGGGCAGGGGACGGGGAGTTACGTAGTCAGAGCGCAGAGGATTTTTGGAGTTGTGAAAATACTCTGTACAATAATATAATGGTGCATGTTATATGTTTGTCTAAATCCATAGAATGTGCAACACTGAGAGTTGAACCATTATGTAAACTATAGAGTTTGTGTGATTATGCTGTGGCAGTATAGGTTCATCCTGGGTAAAAAATGTACCGTTTTGGTGAGTGATGTTGGTAATGAAGGGGGCCATGCGAGTGTAGTGGCAGAGAGTGGATGGGGAGTCTGTGTACCTCCCTCTCATTTTTTTTGTAAATCTAAAACTTCTCTAAAAAAATATAACTCTTAAAAAAATTAAATAGTGATTACCTAACTGGCTAGATATAATTATATATGCATGTGCTTGCATATTGTGTGTACACTTATATATCTAGTTAAAACATAAATTGTAATATAGTTTAATCACTTTTAGTAATAGCACAGAAAAATATGGTGGCAATAGGTAAAAGACAGGAAATGGGTCTCTTGATATAAATTATGCTTGAAAATTATATTTACAGTTTACAATAAATGATCAAATATAAATTCTTTAGAACTTAGTTTTCTAAAAATAAGTAATCTGTGTAACAGATTATATTTGGCAGTTCTTACTTAAACCTTGTTGTGCTACTAGCTCCATTGTTTTTGTTAACATTTTAAATGAGTTTATGTATGGTTCAGTAGAATAAGAAAGAGAAATTCCTTCATATTAAAATTCTTCCCTTATTCACTTCCAGTGCTCCATGGAGAGGTGTAAGCTCAAGACAAAAAGGAAGTGTGCAATTGAGTTGAGAATAATGTATTGCTTTAATATGAGAAATACAGTGATTTAGCTTCAGAGGATTAGGGTGGGAGCATTGGTTGAGAGCCTTCAGACTGTTTGTTACATGCGCTCTGGTTGGCTTTTTCTCTGTAGCATTTACCCTGGTCTGAGCCACTGTTGTTTCGGATCTTCAACAACTCCTAGCTTTTCTCACCCTTTATACCTGTGTCCCCCAACTTTACCCAACTTCTACACTACAGCCAAAGTGATTTTTAAAATTGGGTCTGATCATAGCTCCCCTGCTTTCAGCCCTGCCATGGCTTTCCATTGCCTGGAAAGGAAAGCCAGGCTCCTGACCATGGCATCCTGTGTCCCCAGCACAGCAGCTTCCTTTCTGTTCCAGGAACGGGAAAACTCCTCCAGATTTAGGATGTTAGACCTGCTGTGTTTGGAATGTTAGCTTTTATCATGGATGATTCTTCCATCCTTCAGGCCAGCACACACCAACTGCCCGCCCACCTAAGTAACATCCCTTCCCTAAGGGTAGCCACCCCATCCCTCTTAAAATGCAGAGATTAGGAACACTGACTTCCGCCCCAACTGCCTGGGGTAAAACCCCAACCAGCACTTTAAAGTTATGTCAAGAGATTCCTTAATCCCTCTGTCTCACAGTTTCCTCATTTGAAAGGCAGGAATTATATCAGGGATAATTTGTTCCTAAAGTTTGGGTTTTGAATGTGTTGATATATGTCCTGCACTGGGGATGGTGCCTGGCAAAAAGAAATCCCTCTGTTAGTGATTATTACAGTATATTGTTATTATCTTATAAAATAGAAAAGAAAGTTTAATACATTTTAATGTGCTTTTTATTCCCTCTTCTATAATAACAATGTCAGTGGGGGACCATGTCTGGCTTTTTTCCACAATGGTATCCCCAGCTATTCCTACATAAGGAACCTCAGCAAATATTTTACCAAAGAACTGTGAATTGAGAGCTCACTTTTGCAAATTAAGTAAACCATATTGCTGAGGCACAACCTTTTTTGGTGGTGGAGTGGGGTGGGGTGTGTTTGGCGATGGAAAGGCAGCTGCTAATTGGAACTGGGTGAGTCTTAGCCACTTCCTGACAGTCTCTGTATAATAGCTAAAAATGAAATTAGTTCTCAGAACCAATTCTGCCATGACTGCAGATGTTTAGAACGCCAAAATTGATCCTCAAGCAGACGCAAAGGAGTTCACCCAGTTGGGTGTGGGATCAGATGAAGTCCTTTTACACAGGGCTAATCTTCAGCCACTAAGTACCAACACAGCTGTATCGTTGATAGCTGCTTGTCCTTCCTGCTGGTTGGTGTAATTCCTGTCTGGGTTCCCAGAGTGCCTCAGACCTCCTTTACGCTCCTCAGGAGCTCACCCTGAATGCCCCAAAAAGGGTGGAAAGCTGGTTCGGAATACCATTAATTTCAACAATGACAGCACATTTTTAACATCTGTTTTGTTAACAAGCTGCTAATTTCATCCATGAAAACTCATTCTGATGCAACTTATTAAAAATATGCACTGTTGATCATATATACAGATAGCTGAAACCTTTTCAGTAGCCTAATTCTGGAGGAAGGGGCTTCTAATGGGAAGGTAGTTGACCAGTCCTGGAGCATGAAATTCCTTAGGGCAATTGACTTAATTTGTAGTATGGCTTCAACTAGGGATCTGCAAACTGCAGTCCAAGGTCCAAATCCAGATGCTTCTGTTTTTCTATGGCCTATGAGGTAAGAATGATTTTTAAGTAGTTGGAAAAAAATCGAAAGAACAATATTCTGTGACATGAAAATTATGTAAAATTCAAATTTTAGCATCTATAAAGTTTTATTGGAACACAGGCTACTCTGTTGTTGATCTACCATATATCACGTTGTAGCCTTGGTATTGCTGTGACAGTGATGAGTAGTTGGCACAGAGTCCTTATGACCCAGAAATCCAAAGATTATTTGCTATTTGTCCCTTTATAGAAAGAGTTTGATGATACTGGCTTAAAGTAACACTTGTGCAATACCATGCTACTTATGTTCAATATTTGAAAATAAATAATAGATACCCATAAAAAGTACAAAAATACTTATAATAAAGGTGACAAATTTTTAAATTATTCAAACAGGTAATATGAAGATGTTTGGAAGACTTAGTGACACTGGACAATACTTAACTATGCAGTATATGTTTAAAAACAATGTAAGACTACATATAGAATATGATCAGAACCTTAATATTTAATATTTGTACATGTACTATTATATATGTTATAAAGAGAGATAAATGGAGCTGATTAAAGGATTATAGATATTATAGTGATATTCTACTTTTCTGTTTTTATTGCTAAAATAAGCCTATATTTATTCTAAATAAGCCTGCATCAGTTTTAAAATAACAAGACTATATAATAATGTAGAACTTCAAACTCATTTCAAAGCTAAGTAAAAGGACATTTGCATAGTCCCTTCATTAGCAGCTCAAACACAAACATGTGTCATAGCATAAAAATATTCCATTTATTCTCAAGAGATAGGAAAACATTGCTATAATATATAAATAGGAAACACTCTCCTAGTTGCCTGTTATTAATCCATTCCATTATAAAAGAAGAAAAAAGAAGTGGCTACTGCTCTGTCCCTACTTTTTAATGATTCTGTAGAGAATATTCTACTCTTGAGCTTCAATGAAATGGGAAGTCCTAATTCAATACACAGGACACAGATCTGTCAAGGCAAAAAAAATCTTTCCTCCTCATTATTTACCACTGAACCAGTAGCTTGGATAGATTATCATAGGGTATTAATTTCCTCTAAGGCCAGTTGCTAGACATTTGTCTTGAACAGCAAGCGATGTGGCAGCATATAACAGAATCGGCACTTTTAATAACATACTATTTCAACCAGCCTCCTCCTTTGTGTGATCCCTCTTCTTTCAGGCTGCGTCTTCCTGATCTGATCTTTCCATGATTATAAACTCCTATCGTCCCTTATTGAAGCTAGTGATTTTCTATCAACTTTCTATTTACTCAACCTCATCTAACATATTTTAGTTTCTTCCAACTGTTTCACAACCCAATAATGTTAATGTAAGGATATTCCTCTGTAGGTAATATCTTGCAAAATGAAAGATGTATACAATATTTTTTGGTGCATACAATATTTTTGGGGGTGACTACTCTGCCATAGATATTTAAGATGACTGGCAAAGTTGTGAGGGTTTCAGTCCTGTTGTATATGTAATTTCCTTTGGAATGAAAATCCCCAAAGCATGCTCATTTTCCCATGCAGCAAGTGCTGATTGGGAAAAGCAGTATTTAAGATATTGCAAGCAGAGAGATACACAAAATTAGAATGTGTGGTCCTTTGTGAGTATCTTATATTAAGTCTTTCTTAGTTACACAGTCCTTATTCTTTACAGATGCCATATTTTCAAATTTGCCTTCTTTCTGAGATTTATTTCTAGCCCCCAAATCAATATTCATATTTCTTTTGCAGTTATTTATAGGACTTGTACAGTGGTGAAAAATTCTAGTCACCTAATTTGCACATTCACAGCTAAATCAGACAAGGTGACACTCTACCTTTCTGTTCCAGCTCTTACAGCATAAACAGGGGCCCTTTTTGCAAGCTGTTTAGTGCCTCTTTTATTTTAACTTTTGTGGTTTTTGCATGTGATTTTGCTGTTTAAATGTTCCCCAAGCATAGTGCTGAAATGCTGTCTGGTGTTCCTAGGTGCAAGAAGGTTGTGATGTGCCTTACAGAAAAAATACATGTAGGTCAGCTTCATTTGGGTATGATGTTGGCCCTGAGTTCAGTGTCAATGAGTCCACAATGTATATTAAGTCAGGTGTCTTTATGCAGACACACACACAATAACAAACTTGTATATCGATAGGTTGATTGAAGTGTATGGCCAGAAGCTCACAGGAACCTAACCCTGTATTTCCTCTGGGAACAGTGGTTCATTTTTCACTAATTCAGTGTTTGCACTGACTTTGTAGAGCATAACTAATAACAAGAATCTACTGTATTTTGTTTAGGCTGATACTTAAGTTTAGGGAAATTCCTAGAATAATAGCAATTATTATTCATTCATTCAACAAATATTTATTAGGCATTTCTGTGGGCTAGATGTATATCAGTGATCAGAAGGCACAAATATTCCTGTGCCCACTGAACTTCCCTTACAGTTAAGATTTATTGACTTCTAAGGGCCTGTGTCAAGCACTTCATGTGTATCATGTAATCCTTTCTACAATACTAGGAAGCAGGTATTTATAGCCCTATCCTAAAGAAAGGAAGCTATAAGTTAATGTAAATAAGTTGCCCAAGATGAAACAAGATTATCTTCCAAAACTAGTTTTCAAACCCAGGTTGAATTGATCTAAAGTCTGTTCAATTAAATAATATGCTTTCATGTCATCAATTATATTTTAAATCACCTCAAATGATATGCTGCGAATATAGTCATAGAAAATCCGCATGACTTTTGAATATTCATTTCATATGTTAAATGTTATAGAATAGTAGTTCTCTAGATTCACCAATTTAGGTGGGAATTTCATTGTATTAGTAATGTTGTTTTGCCTTTGGTAGATATTTATCATGTTGCTTCTTTGGAAGTTGGAGTTAACTTTTTAAAATATCACTGGTTTCTGGACTCTGTGGCTTTACATGTAGCCATTTATGAAAATGGACAACCTGGACATTTTTAGGATTAAACTTTGAAGAGGGATGGAGATCTTTACCAAGGTTTTGGAGTGATAAGAAAAAGACTTTATCAAACATCTCAGTTAAACTTTCTAAAAAGGTTCATTTTCAACATTAGTTCTCCAGATTTCACCTAATGACATTTATCATCTCAGTGTCCTTGGCTTTTCTCATTCCCACTCCCAACCTCCTCTTGAGCCCCCCCACATTCCTAAGACCCGCCTCAGTCCTTACACCCTCTTACCAACATTCCGCTTGCTGGCCACCCAGTGGGACATCTCGACAGTGAGATCCCAGCAAAACACTGTGTGCGTGGCAGTCATCTCCTTGTGCCTATCACTAGTTTCATTTCAACACATGATCCTTTACTGATATTTTTCCAGTTCGAGTTTTATGTTTTGAAGACAGCTTAGGAGTCATATCACCTTCATTTAAAAATAGTGAAATTTTATAGTGGAAGTTTTAGGAAAAGGGTAAATAAAAGGGAGAAAAGAAAAATCTCTCTTAATGACATGCCCCCCATTAGCCAAGATTAAAATTCAAAAATATATTGCAGCCATGTTTGCAAAGTATTAAATACTCATCTGCTAAAACATTGTTTTAATGGTCACATTGTCATTCAGAAAAAAATATATGTGTGCTGTTTTTAAGATATTAAACTTTTTTTGACAGAACTTTCATTTATGTACTTTTTTATTATTAGTTACATACACTTTAGATTGTAGAGAACCACTTAAAAGCAAATGTTAACACAATGTTGAAAAGGGCATGAGCACATTTAAAAAATTTAATTGCATAATTGGGAGTCAAACTTTTCTTACTTTCTTTTATTGTATATTTAACATTGCCTTGAAAAACATTCCCATCTGAACTGTGTGTCTTTAAGATTAGAGTCACTTTTCAAAACTTTGATGCTGCTATTGAGTCTGAGGAAACTATAGTTTTTAAAACTCACACTAAACATCATATTCTGTGATCTCTTAGCCAGCTATAACATTTCTTTAAAGATATTTATTTTGTTCCCATCCCTTTGTCCTTACCTCATGGAGACTCACTCTCTGATGGGTTAAAAGAAAATCAAAACAACACAGCTGTTCAGAATCATTATGTTAGGTTAACCAAAGTTGCACTTTTTCATTCCAATATGTTTTTAGGTCAGGATTCTTCTTTGTGGAGTTACTGATTTCATGTTAACCCATCATGCACACAGCAGCATTTTGTATCATAATTATAAACTACAGGCTTATTGTTTCAGAATGGGAGTATATTGTCAAGCACAGACGTCTGAGGTCAGGGGCCACTCCTCCTTTGAGTGCGTAAGGAGGGCTGTGGAGTTCTTGGCGCCTTTTTGCTTTGTTTCATTTCTCGGTGTTACTGTAAAAATGCAGCAGCATTCCAGGACCATGCAGTTTTCAGTAACTATGCTTCCTTATCCCTTTGTAACATTGTTTGACAGATTTTATTTTTTGTATATTTCGTCGGACATTTAAGCTGCTGTGTTGCTGAGTAAATATTTGTCAGCAGTTATGTGCTTTTGAAGTCTTGTGCCAGTGGGCCGATACGGTGGATTCTATTCTCTTCTAGCTTGTGCCTGGCGCTGACTTTATGTCTCCGTCAGCATGCAATTTTCTTCAAGTCCATCACCTTCATTTCAATCATTTTGCAATTGCAGCAATTTGAAAATTGCCAAACCTGAAATGGTAATCTTTTAAAACTTATACTCAGGTTGTAACTTTGAAAAGAACAAGACAGATTTTCCCCCTGATATCTGACTAGTGCAAAATACTCTCCATGGTTTTGTGTAGGAAGGAAGAAGAATGGTGTTCACATTCATTTTCCAGACTGGACTCTAGGCCAGGGCTTGTAATGCTGCCGCATCTAGGTGACTCCCACTGTGTCACAGTGTGCGCTGTTCAAAGAATGTGATAGGATCAGTCACCCTCACAGTGAGTTGGAGGAAATAAATTTCTTTCCCTTAGCTTTCCAGGTAATTTGATGTAACTGATCCCTTATTTCTTTATAATCACAAACTGTCATATTTTCTCCTTCTCAAATGTGACAATATCAGTGTAATAAAATATAGATGGGGTAGTATTGCTGAATAACACACGTATTCAACTATTTCTGCAATAGAGTGATTATATTAGCTACATGAAACTATGGGATATTATATGTGGGAAAAAACTAAGCTCAGTATTCTCTACAGTGGATTCACAAATGGATTTACTTACTCAAAAGTGACATTAAGAAGGAGTGTGATTCTGTTTTCAGGTGTTTGTAGCTATTTTGGTGGTGGAAAACTTCTTTAATATATATTTTGTAATTATATTAAAATAAAATCTTAGTAGATAATCATGTAACTTTAGGGCAACACAATCTACAAAAATACATGGAGAGAGATTTTCATTATCTCTTACCTTTATAGAACATTTCATCACTTTTAATATTCTACCGTATTATTAATCTTGTAACAAGTTTTTAAACTAGACATTGGCATCCCCATTTTACAGATTAAAAGACCCAGCCCTGGGATTGAAATAAAGAATCATGTCTAAAATCTGCTCCGTAGTAAATGCAGAGTCTCTCTTGGGTCCAAGCCAAGGGCTTCTCAGCCTTTGGTGCTACAGCTGTTCTGCCTTATGTATTATAGGTGGCGCAGCTGGGTAAGTATTAGACCTGGACAAAAATGCAATATAATAAGACAGTGGCATGGAGGACAGCCACCATGGGCAGTAATTTGGGTGGAAATCCTGTTCATTCGAGTTGCCTTGGCATCTCCTGGCAGCACTTCTTATTCTCTGGTGCTCGCTGTCTCATCCATCAAAAAGGTGACTCCATCTGTGATTATTTCCAGGTGATGTTCTTCCCCCTTGCTCCCGAGTCTTGCTTCATTATCTCAGTCTGTCAGGACCATTTTCTGCCTCACTGCAGCTTGGTCTGCCATGTCTGTCCTGCTGGGATGCCCTGTGATGCTCTCTGTGCTGTAGAAAGCAGGGCTATTATCCCACGTGGGCAGCAGGGCCCTCTCTCCAGAAGTGGGACCGTAAGATCTAGGGCTGAGTCTGCCACTAGCCATTTGTTATTTTGGGCCTCAATTTCCTTATTTGGAAAGTGGAGATGCTTAAATCTGAAAAGCACAGGGTTATTTTTGAGATAGATTTGGATAACGCAGGCAAGAATTTTGAAAATTATGTAACAGAATCATTTTAGCAAAGTAGTCTAGCATCTCTAAGCATCTTGCTGAAACTGTTGAGAATTCAAATATGGTGTCAGTGGAAGAACATGTTTATTTTCCGTCACTATTTTCAGAATCTTCTAGAGTACACACAACTCACTATGGCATTGACACTTTTTATTGATCTTCTGAAAGCACTTTGATGACTTTTCATTTGTTTCTTCAACATGTATTCACTCATTGTTTATTGACCCGTGCCTGCAATGCTGAATACGTATGAGTGAGCCGGGATGGGAGGGAATAGCTGAGCCTTGTTCAGTGGGGAGTTGGGACGTCTCCTGGAGAAGTTCCTTGATGGAGGTGCCAGGTACCCCATGGGAGCAGAGACAGAGGGCTTCTCATCCAGCTTGGAAGATTTGGGTAAAATTTCCCAGAAAGTTAAATAGATGATAAAAGCCAGCAGTAGGTTAAAAACCAGTATCCTTAAAATGGCCCCCACACAGCAGCACAGCCTGCTTCACCACTGCTTTTCTCTCTGGTACCATCCCTTCCCTCAGCCAGGCAGACTGGGCCTCAGCTGTGCTAGCCCGCACACCCGCAGGCACGTTCCCACCTCAGGCTTGCTGCTCGCTCTTCTCTCTCTCTGACTGCTTTTTCCCCCGGATGTCCACATGGCTCGCCCCTGGTCTCCTTCACATCTTTGATGAAATGTGACATCCTCAGTAAGATAAGGTCTTTTCTGCCTGCCCTAAAATGGCTCTCCTAAGTAGTCCTGTTTTCATTTTCTTCATAGTTCTTACTTCTATCCAGTATATTTATGATGTTTTAAATTTCTATCTCCACTGAAATATGTGCTCTGTGGGGCCCCCCACCTCCTTCGCTTCAGTGTAATGCATTCTAGGGCCTCGCAGGGATCATCCACACAGGAGCCACACGCTGTTACCCAGCTTTACGTGCACCATCTCATTTGGTCCTTCCAGCCCAGCTGTGACTTAGGTCTAGTGACCTTCCCCAGAGCATCGCAGAAACTGCAGCATCTTGAAGTATGTAGCTTACCCAGGCCTCCTCAGCGGGTAAGCAGAAGGAGGTTTGAATCTGGGCAGACTGCTGCTGGGGAGCGCACACCTACTCTACCCTTGATCCAGGCAGGGACGAGAACACGGAGGATTTGGGGGCCAGGTGTGGCTTCACACGATGGCTGTGATGGCTGTGATGGCTGTGAGTAGGGAGTGCGAGGAACTGAGATCGGAGATGAAGGCCCTGTGCTGGCTTTGCAACAGAGTTTGGTTTGCATATGTGATAGTTACCGAAGGATGCCAGGCAGGGAGTGATGTGATCAGACTTGTGTTTTAGGAAGATCACGCAACTATGGTATGAAGAATCAATTGGAAAAATCAGCCAATCAGTGTTGTGTCTGGGAAGCCAAATTAGGAGGTTATCAAAGTAGCCTGGGCAAGAAATTGACAGATAACCAGGTGACTGACAGTTGGAATGGAAAGAGAGGGTGAATTCAAAAGACCTTTTGAGGGCAAAATGGGTTGAGTTGTATTAAAAGTAGATATGGAAGGCATGTGAAAGAGTCTTGGATGACACATTTCTAGGACAGATGGTAGACTAACAGTTTCATTTTCTCACCTTCTTGACTAAGTTTTCTACTTTTCATGTTTAAAAAATAAAAAACACATTCCTATCTTATATATAATTGTTACACATCATATATAAATACATATTATTTCTAATAGAAACCATGTTGTGAAATATTTTAATGTGCTAACATTTAGGAATGTGTCACAATTCATTAGGAAAAACTGTCCCTTGAGGAGGAGCCAGAGATCCTGGGTCTGGGGACCCCTGGCTGGAGCTCCCAAATGCTCCTGGGGGAGCCCTTTGACTACGGCTAAAATAAAAAAATAAATATCATTTACTCAGTAGTAATAGCATTATCATTATTATTGTATAATTTAATGGCACATTCTTTCCCTCCATCCTCCATCAGCTAATTGCTCACCCCTCCAAAAGATCACTTTCCTAACTCTGCCTGGAAAAGACTACTAATTATGGAGACATGTTGCTGAAGATAATTGATGCAGTGGCCTTCTGTTGGCAGCTTCTCTTGCTTTGCCTGGCCAAGTTATCCACAGTCGGTCTCTTGTTATATCCTTTATCTTTTGTACTACAGAAGAACTTTCCAAAGTGCAGTGGTTCACAGGAGGTGTTTTTTTTTTTTTTTAATTTGTTAAGCTCCCTTGCATAATGACATGAATATTGTAAGGACTGCAAGGATTTAAGGATAAACACCTCTGATCTTCATTGCCTCATCTCTAACCTAGGGAAAATAACCCCCATCTACTGATGTGGGCAATTACATGAGATAATGTTTGCAGAGTTTCTTGGAACAGAGATCAATAATATTGCAATTGCTCATCAGATAGCAATTAGGAGTAATAGGATTTGTGTTATCATTAAAATGATTACTGTATTCTTTATTGATGCACTTTAACCTAGGAAGACCTTTCAGTGTCTACATGTAAAGTTTTCTGTTTTTTGAGTTTCTATATTAAGAAGCAAAAGGTTGAGTTTAAGAATATAATCTTTGATAATGTAAATAAACCATGGTTAGAAGAAATTGCTTTATTTGAATTAATTCTTACATCTACAACCCAGAATTTAGTTACAGCAACTAGCAGACCTTTATGATCCTAGTTTGTTTATGTGAAATTGAATACTACCTGGCAAATAACCAGAAAACCCAAGTAATTACAGGTTTCTTGTGAAAAAGTCATAAGAGATGAGATTGTGGACTGTCCATGAGTTCATTATGATGGCTGCCATTTTTATTTCATTTTTTAAGAAATTGAGCCAGTTTTGTCTGAACATAGGTTCCTGGGTCCTCATGGTCCCCATGACCCCCTACGCTTGCTGACTTGACACCTAGACTCCATCTATGGCCCCTCCTTGAAATGTGTGACTCCAAGTGTAGTAGAGAAAAATGTCTTCAGAGTCAGCATAGCACTGATATTCCCGTATTCTATCCTCTCCTTTTAGTAATAATTCACTTTTCTCAAAGTAACTAGTCCAGTTACATTGAACCATGCAGAACTGCTGAGACTAGGCTGTTTAAACTCACAAAATTGCACCTTCATTAGGTTCCATCACTAATAAGATGAAGCCAATAAGCCACAAACGTCAGTCTAATGATAGTTTCATGAGGGTCATGAGTAGGTGATCATTTAATGGGGAAGAGGGAAGTGGGAGTGTATCATTCTTTAATTCTTCCTGTCAGGAAAGAAAATCTCCTAGGAGAGGAAGTTCAAGGAATTTCAGAAATGGGGAGATCTACAGTCTTGAAAGCAGTTAAATGATGAGATGATTCACCTAAAAATCTTGATAAGTATGGGTGAGATGCCTTACGAAAGTGATTGTCCAAGCACACAGGAATTACCAGGACAGAAGGCCTGAAGTATTATTATTCTCTGCAATATCAAGCCTTTTTATAGCCCACTTTGATTATGCTTTAAGTTGATGTTTGTAATAAGCCTAACGTGTTTTCCTTCTTTTTTGTTTTTATGTAGCATGTGGTTCTTTGCCCGGGGTTCTTCTCCAGTCTTTATTCTGTCCCTCTGCTCCAGTGTCCCACATATCAAAATCATAACTGTGGTGTAAAAGTCATTAGTCAGTCCTATTGATGTCCTTGGTCAGTACAGCAAACATAACTGTGGTTCTGGAAACCATCTTATAATTAGAAAGGACCTTTCTGAGGTGAGAATACTTCTATCTGTCTAAGAACTAAAGTTCTTTTGGCATTTAGCATGGACTCTGTGACCACTTCTCTCTGAAAGTGAAATTGTCACAGAAAACGCATCATTCCTTGGGACATACACTTTAGGGTGTTGAACACAGGTGCATGTGAGCAATCAAAGAAACAAAAACAAAGGCAATATTCCTTTGCCTGTTCTTTTACCCAGAGGTAGCACGGCTGCAGAAACATTTAAAAAAAGTGTCTGTCTCTTACCTGAAATCATGCAATCTTCACACTTTTACTGCTATAACATTTTAGAGCTGTTTAGAGCTCTGAGTTTATTTCCTCCAAACCCTTCCTGCTACACAAGAGGACATGGAGATGTAAGCAGGACATAGTGCCTTGGAGTTCTGACCTAGAGTCTGTCATTCAGTCATCCTGATGGCACTACACTGCTATTTGGCCTGGAGTTCTCTGTTGTTTCTCCATGGGGTCTCAATGGGATTTCTAGTTTACCCTCTGTGATTCAAACTACCTGTTAGAAGGAGAGAGACTGGAAACTCACTGCAGCGGATGAGGGTAAACTGTTCCCTGTACCATTTTAGTCTTGACATTTCCACTTCCTGGCATGTAGTTAACTTCAATTAAAAGTTCAAGAAGGTATGCATTCATTCTCTTTCTGAGCACTTTATGAAGAATAGTCTTGTAGAGAAAAAGGAAGAACACTAATTGTTGGCACAGTACCATGTAAATACAAAGGCAGTCTTCAGTAATTACAGGGCCAATAACTTAGCTTGTGCTAGAAGATAAATATGGGTTTTGGGAAAAAAACAGTTTTTATACTGTATTATAAGTATTCCATTGATGATTTTAGCCTGGGTTATAAATCAAGGTTTAAATGTGTGACTGAGGAGAAAACAAATGTTAGAAGCAAATGAAGCCTGTTCATTTTCTACTGCTGTGTGATAGTCGGCACAATGCACAGAATACTTAAAATTTTTTCAGTGACATTTTTATCACCTCATTAGAATTTACATTTTGACATGGAACCTTGATATTCTGTGTGATCCATTGCATTTAAAAGAATTTTTAAATGCCTTGAGTCTCTACTGTGTGTCTGTGGATTTCTAAGTGATACACAGAGCAGGGCGAGATATATTAGAAACTAGTTAGAGAGAGAACCCTAAGCACATGATGAGTTATCATTGCAAACTAAGCCATAAGGAAATTCAGGTGATGTTATCAGTGAATGCATGACGACTGACTGGCAAAAAAAATGATGTGGAAAATGTGTTTTAAATTGTGTTCTTTCTGCATTTTCTGTTCCAAAATTTTTAATAGGTATCCTATTTAATTATGATGTTTTCCACATGTTTGATCTGTAAATTCTAATTCCTTCTCTGGTTCTTTCCCTCCTTGTTCTTAGGTGTCTGTTTCTGCACTATTTCAAGTGGCAGGTTTGTTTTTGTTGTGATTTTTTAAATCCCATGCTGCACAGGAGACTGTCAGTCAACATTATTTAGCTTCTTGATCTGGTTATTTGTTAACAGTTCTAACCAAGAATAAGGACCCTGCACTTAAACAACTCCTGGTATGTTTGAGGTGGTCAGTGATTTCCATGGTGCTGTAACTGTATGTAACATACAATAATGTCGCCTCGTACTGTTCACCTTCTGCTTATCATGAAGTGTGTTAGGATTAACATAACACCAAATTTGTTGACCTTTGTGGATATAGCAAAAGGATTAGTAAGAAAGAAATTAAATGAGGATCTTTTTTCCCCCCTGAGTTGATACAAGGTAATGGCCTTCCAGTTTACAATCTGTGGAATTTAAAAATTGTGAACACATTCACCACTCAGGTTAGACATCCTCACATGTTTATGAATGGATCCAGGTGTCATTAGATAACGTGCACAGGGTTCTGAGTAAATTGTGTTTGGGTCAACTATTGGATAGTGGGTGTTAGTGTGCAAGGACACACCACACCTGGGCTTGTCTCTGTCACCTTGTTTTCATCTGTTGCTTCCTAATAAATATTGTCCCCAGTCCAGGAGAAGTGCCCAGGGCTTCAGGTGCAGAGAATAACTTTAATATAAAGAGCTGAGTATCTACAGAGAGGATATGAAATTGCCATATGCTAAACCAGAGTGCAGCCTGTGCACGTCTTCCCCCTAGAAACCGGAGAGCATTCAGATGCTACATGACTCTATGCCGTGACTCCGAGGCAGGGAATTACCAACAGGCCCCTGTGCTGCCCCCAGGCAGCCGGTAGAGCAGGCCGTGCGCTCACCTGCACAGAAGGACAGCAAGCTGTTGCAGTTGTCTCAGGTGTGGACAGCTTGTCTGGTTCCTATTATATTGTGATGATTACTTCAAGCTGTGGCCACAGGAATGCTGCTGAGAAAAATTAACCCTTTCCTGACAGGTCAGGAGAGTTTCATAACAGGTAATTAGTAAACTTGCAGGTAGCTGGCAAGATCAGCCTTTCTGTTGGGCGTAAGTATGTATGTTTGCTTTAAGGAATTATGCATAAAATTATAACATGTGTCTATACGGAATGGTCAGTGGTACTTATCTTGTGATAAATGACTCTATAATTAAGGATACTGTGCATAATGAAAAGTGTCAGCTCGTACAAATAAATTAGTGTTTACACTGTCTGTTGCACTTACTCTTCCTTCATACTTTCTCTGTTGGAAATGGAATGAGGATGTTCTGATTCCTCAAGAGCCAGGATTGCTTAGTAGGTACATGGTCAAAGCCCCGTGGAATAGGTAACAAGATCAACATTCAGAAACCAAAGTGGGGATTTAGTAATATGGGTCACTGTGGAACCACTGTGGTATACACTTGAGACCAATATAAGACTGTATATCAACTATACTTCAATAAAAGGGAAAAGCTGTGAGGCAATAAATATATTTAAGTCACTTAAAACAAAAAATGTGAAATCCAAAAAACTTACATGTGAACCTAAAACCTAAAAATACTGAACGCGTAGATACAGAGACTAGAAATGTCAACGGGTAGGGAGGGGCTCAGGGGTGAGGGAAATGGTGGATGTTGGTCAAAGAGCACAAACTTCCAGTACAGTTAAGAATACTGTACTTGGCAGATGCTAAGACAGTAGATCTTAAACGTTCTCGCCACAAAAAAGAACTGGTGATTATGTGAAGTGATACAGATATTAGCTAGACCTGTGATGGTAATCATCTCACATATATAAGTGTCTCAAATGAACACATTGTACTGTTTAAATTTATACAATGTTACAAGTCCCTTGTGTCTCAGTACAGCTGGTGGTGGGGAGGGGAGGAAGCTGAGCCAGGAAAGAAAAGGTGGCCTGAAAAGGCAGGACTCAGATGTCATTGCAGACACAAACGTTTGACTTTAGAAAATGTAAGTGTTGATTAACTTCCCAAGTCTTTTAACTGCAATCACTTAGATTCATTCAGTTGAAAAGAACACTTCTTGAGCGTCAACTGTGGACATGGTTCTGTCCTCATTTGACTTCATCTGCAGACTCCATTCTATACTTTGAACACTCCATCCTTCTTGAAATACCTTCCTTGTTGAGTACAAAATGTCCTTCTTCTCTGGGTTGCCTGTTACCCTCTGGCTACTCTTTCTGTTTCCTTTGCCAGCTTATTCTTGCCCTTCCACCTTTAAAATGTGGGATAAAATTCCACAAGGCTTAGCCAGAGCCTTGCTTTGCATCTCACCCTGTCTTTCCTAGACGAACACCCTTGACATCTCTAAATTGCATCCACAACCCAGCCTCCCTGACTTCTAAGTCGCTGCTGGTTTATGGCACCTCAGACTCAACACGTTCAAAACTGGATGTGTGGTTTTTCTCTCCAAAGCCTGCTCCTCCTTGGGCATGCCCCTGGTTAGTGATGGTATCTCCACCCCGAGCTGCAAAAGCTAAAACCGTGGGAATCATTCTTGGAAGCTTCTTTTTCCTTGCTCCTTGTAGCCGGTTGTGAAGAAGGCTGTTGGTTTTGGCTCCATGATGTGTTTTGAATAGGCCCAAGCTAGCCGCCTCTCTGGCCACCACCTCCTCTGTGCCCTCGTTGCTGTCTTGTCCCCCTGGAGTAGCTCCCCACATCAGTCCTGCTCTCCTCTGCAGTTCTCTGGTAGGAGCTTCAGTACACTGGTTGTTTGAAGTGCATATTGAGCATATTGTAACATGGCGTTCCTCTGCTTACAACCTCTGTAGGTCTTCCCATTGTGTTAAGGCATAGTTTTCCAACCTTTGCCCTGTTGACACTGGGGACAGACAACTCTGCTGTGAGGCCGTCCTGTGCATCATAAGGTGTTTAGCCTCATCCCTGATCTCTACCCACTAGATGTGGGTAACACCCCCACCGCTACAGTTATGCCCACCCAAATGCCTCTGTTCCACACCAGCTGCCCTGGGGCCAGGGGTATGTGTGGGTGTGTGTGTTGGGGGTGGGGGGGACGTAAAAACTATTCCTCTAGGAATGAAGAGCAAAGTCATTAGCACGACTTTGGGTCCCTGCATCATCTAGTCCCTGCCTTGGCTCATGGACCTAATTTCATGACACCCCTCCCTTTGCCCAGTCAGCCTCCTTGCTGGCATTTCTCAGCATACTGTGCATGGTTTTTATATCTCAGCAAACACTTTTCCTAGGCTGTTGCCTTTGGAACATTCTCCCTCCCTCTTACCCCCATTGCCTCTGCCTGAGTTACTATGTTTCGTGTTACACTTCCAATACCACTTTCTCAAAAACATAACCTTTCTGTAACCCCCCAGAATTAGTCATGCACTTGGATTATACTCTCTTCACCACATCACTGTACTTGAGAACATTCATCAGAATTCAATTAAGTGATTGACATGTAGCTATTTGATTTCTGTCTCCCTCATTAGAGTGCAAGATCCATGAGGGCAGGACCTGATCTCTCTTGTATAACTAGTTTCCAGAACAGTGTGTATTTAAAGATTGTTAGGTAGAATTCAACTAATCATTATCAAGTATGGTGGACTGAATGCCCCCATACCCCTAAGATATCCATAGCTAATCCTCAGAACCATGTTTATTACCTTACCTGATAAAAGAGACTCCACAGATGTGATTAAGTTAAGGCTCTTGAGATGGGAGATTGTCACAAAGTGTCCTTATAAAAGGGAGGCAGGGGGAGATTTGACTACAAAAGAAGGCAGTGTGGTGAGGGAAGAAAGACGTTACCATGCTACTGATAAAGTTGGAGGGAGGGAGGAGCCGTGCGCCGAGGCCTGCGGGCAGCCTTAGAAGCAGGGAGAGAGAGTCATCCTGGAGTGTCTAGAGGGAGCTAGCCCTGCTGGCACTTTGACATTAACTCAGTGAAACACACTTGGGGCTTACAACCTCTAGAACTCCTGTGTTAAGTTGCTAAATTACTGGTAATTTATTACATAAGTAATAGCAACTAATATGTTAAGCAAAGCAATATTCTAATGGTGACAGGATCCATAGAGAGAAGATCATCTTTGGCATCTAAGGCTTTATAATCTAATAGGTAAAAAATGCACATAATTATGGGACAAGATAAATGGGTCATAATTGAGGTACAAAAAAATGTGCTTTTCTTAAGCAAAGGAAGGCATGCCAATATCCTGTTAGGAAGGTCAAGAAACGTCTTTAGAACATTTTCAATTTAAGGGGGCATGGAAAGACACATGGTATTTGACTGCACACAGATGATATGAAAAAGTTAGGTGACAGAAACAGCTTGCTTGATGGAAGGATGATGGAAAATATGAAATGCATTTGGGAAAAGGACTAGTTTACCTTGAATGTTGAGCGCATTGAAACTAATTCAATGACATGAGTTTGGTAAGGATCCTGAGTGAGAGCTATCCAGTGATTCATATTGCTCAGTAGCCTGTGAGAAATCACTGGTTTTTGACCAGTGAATGAGATGATAGAGCTCTGCTTAGAAAGCAAACCTCCATGCACTGTGTAGCATGAACTAGATTAGAGGCAGAAAAACAAAGTAGGTATCTTATCAGTCTAGGTTAGAGAGAACTAGACCATGACAAAGGGTGGTAGCAGAGGGAATAAAAACCAAAGGAACATCTTGAGAGACATTTTGAAAGTAGGAGCCACAATGATGGAATAGAAGAAGGGATTGATGTTGTTACCAAATAGGAATTTCCATATGAGAAATGAGGATGCCAGAGGAAGGAGCTAGTTTGAGGCAGGGACGGTGAGTACTGAATGAACTTGGCTTACGCATGGGACGACATTCAGGTGCATGTGTCCAGCTATAAGCAAGAAAAGGCGAGTCCTCTTTACAGAGCCACAGCCTGAGGATCCTTCATCTAGAGGCTTAATACATGAAACCCTGGAAGGCAGAAGAGATTGCCAAGGAGGTGGGGACTACAAAAGGAGCCGCAAATAGCAGCCATAAGGGCTTAGGGCCTGTGGCAGGATGCCTTAGGCTGCAACAAACAGAAACAGAAAATCTCACCTCCAACTGGCTTAGGCAGTAAGAGCGTGTATTATTCCCCAAAGCAAGAAATGTAGAGATAGGTTGGATGGTAAGTCTTGCCTTTCTGCTTTCTTTTAGCCCTGCTCTCCTCCACTCATTGAGAATTCAGGCAGGTAGGAACAGGCTGCAGTACATCTAGACGTGACAGTGTCTGAATAGGTAAGGAATGGATTTTCAGAGATCTCTTTATAAGCAGAAAAACTGCTTATCACAGAAGTACTGCCCACCCCTCCCATGTCTTCCCTTGAGTTTCAAACTGGAGCCTCCCAGAACCAGACACTATCAAAGTGACCGGATGAGCACACTTTGCTTGGAAGACTCTTCGCCATTTACCTCTTCCACCTTCCTGACTATCCCCGTCAACACACACTGACTATGAAGAGGTGAAAGGGACTTCCATCAGAAGCCTAGTGTTGTGGATGAATGGGTGTCTGCTAAGCATGCTGACAGTGTGCTCAGGATATGGTGGCATTTAGGAAGTGGGCAGAGGAAGATGGGCAACTTCAGCAAGTATGGAAAGAAAAGTCAACTGAGAATAATACGAAGATGTTAGCTCATCAATAAAGATGAGAAAGGAAAATTTGAAAACACTCCTCAACAATACCACACACCATAGAAATGGTACAAGATAAGGTGGTAGGAAGATTATAGGTGCCACTAGAGGGGAAATGTCAACAGATAGGTAGGGCAAAGAAATCAGATTAAAGAGAGACAAGATCTGGAAAATCTTGAAAACAATGAATATTCACTCTTGGCTCAAAATGTTTGACAATGAAGGCAAGCTTGAAAAAATATGACACCAGTTTAAGAAGTATGTATTTTGTGGCATTGGTTTCCCTATCTATTTGTTGGCATGTTTAAGGAGGTAGTATGTGAGTCTTGAACAGATCTGGGTACAGAAAGCAGGATGTGGGAGAGAAAGAAACAACTGGATTAGCCCATTTGATTGGAGCCAGCAAAGAGTTATTCCAAAGCCTAGTCCTAAAGCCATGGATTGTGGTTAAAATTATTAGCACCTGAGAGAGGGAGATCCAGTCTGGCTGAAGATTCCTTGACTTTATTACAGACTTCGTTTCAAAGATACCTACTAATAATATGGTCCTACGTAATGTGCTTAAAGATGGCATGGAAATGAGACTCCAGTTAACTACATTACTTTAATTGTGATAGAAATGAAAAGCAGCTTCAGTTTAATTCCCGTGTCTCTAGCTTTGTAGGGCTTAGCACGAGGCCTGGCCCATGATAGATACTCAGTAAAAGCTGATGTGCTGCTGAGCAGCTGCATCTGGGGAGGTCTCTCCCTGTGCACTAGGTGAAGCACTAGGAGAAACCTCAGCCTGGACCAGGGAGGGTCTTGACTCTGAATGGGAAAGAATTCTCAAACAGGTGAGGCAAGTGTAAGGAAGGAAGGAATTCAATAAATCAAAGAGCAGCAGGGACTGACAGCTGCCTTGCAGGCAGCAGAGACCAGGAAAGTGCAGAGGGAAAGAGGGAAAGGTCTTGGCTTAGGGCAGATTCTCTTGCCACTCATGAAGTGGGGGTCACCTGGCATCCTGTGTCCGCTTGGATCAACACAGCATGGGGACTAGCCCCTACCACCCCAAGATTTGGGGGAGCCGTGGAGGACAGGATGGAGCGAGAATAAGTTTTGAGAACTTCCCAAAGAAAGGAGATTTTCAGGCAGGCTACTGAGGGCAGATTGCATAGTGGCAGTTTCATCCGGGTCACGCAGGTGACAGAAACACACAGGTCCAAATCTGAGCTCTTAGCAGCCCCTTCCTACTTTTTAGGGGTAGAGCAGAGACAGAGTGAAGACCTGGAAATAAAATGAAATAGCAAAGAGACAAATAGCCGTAACTTGAACAGTGAGAGAGCTTTATTTGAAGGTATGCACTTAAAGGAAAGTGGGTGAAAGTCCTCAGAGAGGAGGTGCACTGAAAGTTTGGGGACTCTGTCTTTTAAGGCTTTCAAGAATGGGGCGAAGGGCAGAGTGGAAGTTGTTGGGTGTAGGCTTAACTTGTGGTCTCAAGGTGCTTATCTCTGGTGAGAGACACCATGTCTCCTCTCCTCTGTTATCAGTCCTCCAGCTTCTTTTGCTAAATAAACCCAACACCAGGGATTTATTGATCCTGTTCTTCTCCAAATAGTGGTGATGCTCAAGCAGTGGGGACATATCACTTAAGACTGCCTGCCCTGCCTTAAGGTAGGCTGTTGGGTTATTGTTCAATTACGAGAGAATATATTAGGAATTTTAGTTCTCAATGCTCTGCGTTTTAAAATGGAATCTTAGCCTTAAGATGGGGTCCCTCCTATTCTTACTCTACTGTTTATATCTTAGCATGTTTCATCATAGGCAGGAAAAGTTCATCTTGATGCTTGTCCCATGTCCCTGCCCTATCTTATGGCCTGAATGGATTGAAAATATACTTTGACTTTAGTGGTCTTACAGTGTTTGTCAGCCTCTTCATGTGGTTCTGTTGGGATAGTTGAGGCCAGTCCTTGGTATGGGGATGTGATTCATGAGTGGCCAATCCAGGACCTCCTCTCCCTTATTACAGTGATTAGTTCCGAAGGCATCATTCCTGGAAAGGCCAGTCAGAGTCCCTCTATGAAATGATACAAGGATGCTGAGAAACCACCGTCCCTCTGCTATCAACTAAATGTGTCCCCTTCCAAATGCGTATGTTGAAACATAATCATCAATGTGATATTATTTGGAGGTAGAGCTTTTAGAAGGTGATTAAGTCATGAGGATAGAGCCCTCATGAATGGGATACATGTCCTTATAAAAGAGACCCCAGAGAGGTCTCTTGCTCCTTCCATCATGTGAAGACACAGAGAAGAGGGGCCAGCTGTGAGTCAAGAACAGGGCTGTCACCAGATTCTGCTAGGACCTTGATCTTGAACATCCCAGAACTCCAGAACTGTGAGAAATAAATTTGTGTTGTTTATATGTCACCCAGTTTATGGTATTTTGTTATAGTAGCATGAATGGATAAAGATACCCTTTCCTCTTCTGTGCTTTTTCAACTTTTAGAATGATGTAATCCCAGAACCACTGTTATTCATCTTGTCACCATGTGGAGTATGTATAACTGTCCATGTGACCAAGCACAGGATAATCTGGAAAAGAAGTGGCAGTGAGGGGCTGATTGGTGAGGGAGGTAGGAGCACACCCACAAAGCTCTGCTTTGTTCCTTGAGCTGGCTGTGCCACATACTTAGGTACTTTGGGCTGCTCGTTTATATGAGCCAACCAATTTTATTCTCTCCTTAAATTAAGCTATAACTTGTCATGGTGTTCAAAAAATAGTGTTTGCTACTTTTAATTAAATAGCCTTAACTCTTTTCATACGTGATTTGCATTGTTTTAATCAGATTATTTTGTAGGGTGGATGCAAAAGACATAGATCCTCATGATAAACTCAATCCACTTACTCATATCAATAGTCGACAGCACATGGGAGCTTTGCCTTAGAATATATTTAATTTACTAGCTGAGGATGATGATTGTCATAGCATTAAAAAAATCGTCCTCATTTCATTAATGAATCCGTCTGTCTAGATGAATGATTGTTGGTTGGGGAGTTTTATTTTAACTTCTGACTTGGTAGAATTGCGTAGCTCTAGCCAATTCTGTGAATGTAAAATACAGCCCTGAAATTCTGAGGTCACTTCTCACAATGTCTAGTCTCCTGATAGATATTGGATTTGTTAAACTGCAGCTACTTGATTAGTAAACAAAATCACCTTTCTATCAAAGTTAGCTGTAACTCCAAGTTGGCATACAGAGGATTGATCTATTGCATGAATTTTCTAAAATACCAATTCAGATTTTTTTCCCTGATAGTGATAGGAATTCTGACATTACATATTTGCCTCGTTGTTAATGCCACGTCGTGTTTAACTGCTTTGTTAAAGTTCTGGTCTGATGTTTTTAAATTTGCCAGTGGTCTGTGGTAGATGTTTTCTACCTATGTAGATGTTTTCCTGCTATGATGGAATCTTTGTCCCCTCATTTTAGCTTATGACCTATTTTGGGGATGTTGAAACAGAATAATATTTTGAAGAGGTAGAAAATAAGACAAAAATACATTTTAATATCAGTAAGACCCCTGCGGTGGTCTGGTCGAAACTTCCTGAATAGGATTAACTTGGTTTCTACCACAAACCAGGACTTCTTTCTTAGAATTGCCAATCATGTCATTGGGCAAACACCAATGAAACCCAGGTGTTTTGTGAGAAAACTACACATACCTATGTTCAAAATGGAATTTACTTATATGGTTCCTTTCACATTTTTGAACAACAGCAACTGAAAAAAAAAAAAAACAAGCAAATTTGAATCCATGGGCCGGCATAGGTCAGATGTACATTTTTGAATTGCCCATATTTAAATACATTATTATGCATCAGAGTTTTAAATATTTCTACTCAAAACCATTTTCTTTTCTGCCTCTTATTATGTCTTCATATTAACCTCTGTTTCTAGGGAACGGCAGTCACTATTATAGTCTGTCAGGTGGCCTTTTACTGGAAAACCACTTACAACCAAAAAGTAAACAGAGAATCAATTAGGAAAACCAGTGGAGAAATGAGAAGTGGTTTACAAAGGAAGCACCTAGTTGACAACCAAGTTTTGGATTGTCTTTTAGAGAGGATAAGATGATTTTGAGGAAGTGAGGTGTTTGGTAAACTTAGTACCATTTACTGGTAATATATTAATTTACAAAAAGGGGAATGTATTTAATATTAATTGGAGTAGTAACATTTCAAAAGAAACATCCTGGGAATAAGAATGAGAACTCAAGAACAGTAGAGCAGCCTTAATAGAACATGAAATACAATTTATCTGCACCAAGAAGGGGTGGCTCAGGAGCCTTCTAACTTTGAGGGGAAAGCTCAGTGAAGTAATGACAAAATATGGCACAAATGCATTTAGGATTAAAAGTTTTTTCAAGAACGGAAAAAATAGCTCTGAGAGATTTGAAAGATGTACATCTTATTTTCTTTCACTTTTGTGAGCATCCTGGGACTGTTTAGACAGTTTTGTATTCTTGCTGTTCTAAAACTTTGGAGATTTACACCACTCCTAAATACTCATCCACTTCCAGTTTGTGGGTTCCTCCTACTGTATTTAATCACTTAATGTCACCCTGCTCTCCTCCTTCCTTAACTTTTCTCCTCCATAAATTGGGCTCCAAACACCCAGGATTGACTGTGTTGCAGTTGTGTAAAACATTTATCTCACTGCTGTGTTTTATAACTCTCTAAGAATTTCCCACCTCTGTTCCCATTAATTATGACCCACTTGAGGAGGACACAAAAATGGTGACAATATTAAGCTACGATCTAGACTTCTTTACCGCAGCTAGTAAGGCCTTCCTCTTTGGAAAGGAACTTTGGAAAGTTTAGAGCTTTCTTTATACCTAAAAGGCAATAGAGAAAAAAGAGAAATTATGTGTAAGCAATTGAAAAATATTCTGTATATGTAGCACTTCCATTCTTTTAAAAAATTCATAATTACTGAAATTATGAGTATTACATTCATAGGGAAAAGTTTTGATTGTTGCCACATTTCAAAATTCTGCAGGGTCCCCTATGATTTGAAGGACTGACATCCACAAATTACAGTTGACAAAGGAAGAAAAATAAAGTGACAAAAATTGGAGGGAGTGTGGTTACACAGAGGTAGTGAGAGAAGATAGGGTCTGAAGGAGTGTGAACTGGCACTGCCCAGATCCTCTCTGATCACACCTTTCCCTCCTTCTGTCCAGTGCAGTTCCCGACCAGCCACAGCCATCTCCGTGTGGATTCCAGACGTCTGCACTTGCCTGGTGAACACAGCTTTCCTTTCTATAAGTCTCTGTTAGCCAAGCTAGTAAGGTTTCAGAAGTGGGATAACAAAATATGTTTTATGGTATAAAAAGTTGGGTGCTGTGGACAGTAAATTTCTATCCCTCTGCACTTTATTTTCCCTGATTAATGTATTTCCCATTTCAGGTAGGAGTGTGACGAATCAAGTCCCCCTCCTCCTTTTCTTTCTCCTCCTCCATATCTTCCTCCTCTACTTTCTTTTTTAGTAAATGCTATAATTTCTTCAGTTCTGTGTCTTACAGAATAATTCCATCTACAGCCTTACTTTGAATTTTTGAATCAACTCAAAAATTCTGCTTTCCTTATAAAGCACATAATGAAACTTGGCATATGTTGTCACAAGTAGACTCTTCAAAACTTGCTATCATTTTGGAAGGCAGTGGATTAAGGATAAAAGCCCTACATATTATTTCACTTAAAAATCTGCTGATGTATTTTATGGCATATGAAGATACTCAACGAGTCAAAACTAAACCAATCTAATTGTATAGTTGTTTGGGAACCAGAAAGTCACTGTGTCTACTCATTTTAAATTACAGATGACTTTCTGGTAATTAGATACTTATGTCTATTTCCCAAGCCTCTGTGAATAAATATGGCTTCTTTTTTTTTTTTTTTAATGGGAATGAACATGCCCAGGTCTGGTCAATATGGTTTAAATTGATTGTCTCTAAATCTTGAGTTTATCCAGTCATATTTATGGTCTGGGGGAGATGCATGGAACATAATCCTCAACCCTGAGCCAACACTTGGGCCACTTTACTCTCCTTTCCTGTGGTCCTGATTGAGGACCTGTGTTGATCAATGATGGAGCTCCCAACTAACACCAAATTATATCTACTTTTTTTCAATTTTGTAGCGCATTTTCTCTCTTATCTAAAGTTAGGAATAAAGTTGTGAATTAAGTTAATGTAAATATCAGCTAAATTCCTAATATTGAATAAGTAGATCAGCATGCTATTGTCAACTGAAATCCTTGATGTTTTTGGCTTGAGTCCGTGCAAAACTTCTAGAACAATAAAACACAACCTCCAGAATAAGCTTTTAAAATATGAGGGAAAAAAGATTACACTGAATTCCCAAATGCAAAGCAACATCCCAAGTTAATTTTAACTCATAAAAACTAAAGCATCTGCGTAATTATTTACTGCAATTTGAAATGTCTTTGCTCAATGTTTGAAGCAGCTTTAAAAAAAATAAAAAGGACTGCAATAACTGCAGACATGCATTTGTAATACAGTGGCATTTATATCTGTATCTGTGACTATAGTGAGAGCTATATCTATAAATAGATGGAGAGAGAACTATATATAGAGAGAACTACTGGCAGAAGAATTGTCAGCCAGTAGCTTCTGCCCTCTTGCTGCTCCCTACTTGGGTGGAAAAATAAGATTGTTCCCACCTAGGGACTTATAAATTCCAGATTTTCTGGAAAACAAGGAGTGATGTGTTTCTAGAACAGAGGTCCTGGATTTCTGATTGTAGAATCTCTGAGTATTGAAATGATCAATTAAAACATTAGAAGAGATTCAGCCTTATTTGCACCCCAAATTTGTGGACTTCTGATCACTTCCATAGAAATCACAGAGTCTCTGAATTTGACGGATAGGATTCATTCACTTTCCATTAGAAAAGAGTGCTTCAGCCCCTTCCCTGCATTCTTTGTTTTGTGTAGTAGGGGAACTGGCTATGCAGCAAACTCTGTTGCAAAAAGAGAACAATCCCAATGATGAGGCACAAGAGTTCCATTTTATGATTGCTTTTCGGTGCACTTTTATTTTACCCAAACACATTCCTCCAACTTAATCTGGACCTTTTTTATTTTGTTTCTTCAGACTGCTCAGATAATCCCCTCTGTGAAAATTCTTTATAGAACTTCCTCTCTGAAGAGTATGTTGATTATTCTAGGCAAAAGGAATCATTTCCTTAGTCGTCCTTTTCTTAAAGTGTTTGTTCCATTCTGGGCCTCTGAAGTTTATTTTCCCCTCTGTACTGATATAAGCCTGCTGACTTGGGATGCTCCTTCTAGGAAGACACAGCCCTAGACCAGGGTGCATAGCTTAGCCAGTGTGTGGTGAGGGTCAGGCTGCAGCCTTTTAATTGCCTCTTCTCCCAGCTGGTTTTTTTTTTTTGGCAGTGAACTAACTGTGCAACTGGACATGGAAGCTATGATTTTACCTCAGTTTGCAATTTGTGTATATGCCTTTATCCTCCAAAACCTTAGGTTTGATGCTTAAGTCTCTTTCTTCATCCTTCTCTAATCCAAATTCAGTTTGTTTAAAGTAAATTTATTAGTCATATGGTCACTCATGCAGGTCTGGTAAGGTGCACAGATCTTTGGAAATTGTTTATATTTCTTTGCATATGATAATACATATGATTTCTAAGTGGTGATTATCTGAGAAAGTATGCTACATTTGTTTTCTTCTGACGTATTTCAGTAGTCACATCTTAAGCATGACATTATCTTTGTGAACCAGGAGGTAACAGGTCCACTTGGAAGGATTCAGACAAGGGAAATTCAGACAAGAGAATCCAAGCAAAGGGATTCAGACAAGGTAAGGGAGGTAAGGTTAAGGGGACTGACTGCCAACAGTTCTCTCTTATTACTTAGCTAGTCCTTGAATGTACACTTTAGTCAATTCTCAATTTCACATCAATATTAAGATAGAGAGAAGTTATTGGTACATTTATGTAAGTAATTATGTAAGTCTGCCATTTTAGAATGTTAAAACTAACCAGGAAATAGCCATGTAATATCCCATATAACATTAAAATATAAAACCACATTATAACACCTGTAAAGATAAAGAGCCCTTATATCACTTAGTCTGTCTTCCCCTCAAGCAAAATGCCTAAAGACAGCAATGTTGTGCTTGTGGAAATGTAACAAGAATTACACACAGGTCTCAGGAGATCTGTTTTAACGGACCTGCTATATACTAGACCTCGATGCTGCGCAGAGCAATTTATATCAACCTGTACAACAGATTTTTACTGTAGGGTCATTACCCCAATTCTAGCAATTAAACAATGTGGAATAACTTGCTCACTATCTCATAGCTGCTAAGTAGTAGAGTTGAGAATCACAGACTGACTTCTCAGGCAGCACATGGACCATCACCAGATTTGTGGGCTACATAATTTCACTACTGAGCTCTAGACTGAGATACACTATGCATCAATCACATATATTAAGCCTGTTTTCTATAAACTCAGCCATTACTTCAGTTATTCAGGAGATATCTTTTTGGGTAAATTAATTTGCAATTCACCCTTACATTTATCATCTAAAGAAGGTGGTACCAAATATGAACATTTTAGCAATTCTTCATTCAAAGGAGCCATTCCTTTAACTAGGGTCATGCCTTCAAAGCAATTATTTCACAGTGCAATTAATTTGCTTTCATTCTACAAATACATACTTAATCCTGCAATGAAGAAAGACTTCATACTTCATTCCCTGAACAAGAGCTATTGGAACAGTTCATTCTGTGTTGAATGGAAAACTGAGTTGTCAATTCCAGCATTCCCCAGTAGGTATCCGTGGGGGGAAGTAGCAAGTCAAATGAATTAGAGATGATAGTTTGGATGAAAATGAATTCAGCCATTGGAGACTCAGGAAATGAGCAAATACTTTTCTGTGATAAATTATTTTAATTTGTTTATGAGTTTATGTTATGAAATTGAAGTATGATATCTATTAATTTTTAAGTCTCCTTAATACAATACGTCCTGAAAATTCTTTTAAAAATTTTCTGTAAGTATAACACAGAAGTGATCCTTTTTGTCAAATGCTGTTTTGATAATGATACGGTGTGTGCATATGTATTTGATAGACATATGACATTTTGAATGAAACTCTCAATGGTGGCAACCAATTTCCATTATTATGGAATAGTATTTTCATTAGCAGCTTCAACTGAGGCATCCATAGCTGAGTGAATTCAAAAACTAAACCTTCTTAATTAACTCCTCTGCCACTTGAGATTTGTTGGCAACTAATGGAATTTGAAGATGAAATAGCATCTGGTCTTGAAATGGTTTCTACCTCCTTGGCTCACTGAAAAATGCTGCTTTGGAATTTTTCCAGTCAAATCCCTTCTACCTTCATTAAAATGAATTCTACAAACTAATATAATTCAAGAACATAATAACTGGAGTTACTTAATGCTGTTAGCCATGAATGCTCTGGTAAAGAATATCTTTAAGCATTATTATTTTACATATCTAATATCTTAGAATTACTTTCATATTCTCCCTAGGTCAAATTCTGACTCCTTTCTGGATTATTTTATTAGAAATAATCTTTGATTTATACAGAATCTTTGAACTGAGCATGCCTATTTTAAGACTTTGTGCAAGTTTAAAATTTGAGTGTTTTAATCCCCACTTCTAAATACTGCACTAAAATATAGTATTTTAGAATGGTAATTAAGAAGAATTTTCATCCTGTGTTAATTGAAAATACACATTTTATACATACATGTAATTAATTCATAGTATTGGGAACACATTATATTTCAATTATTTTTATTGTTATTATAAAGAAAAATACCATTTTATTTTCAGTAATAGATAACTTTTCTTCCAGGAATATCTCCATTCTACTCTTTAAGCACCTTAACATTTATTTGAATCACTTTCCATTGTGTATATTGACATGCTGTGTATATTAAAATATCAGTTGCAGATAGAAATAGAAACTCAAGTTCTTGGTTGCATATTTCCTCTTCAGTAGGAAATGTGATTCTTTTTCTTTATAATCTATAGGCAGAGAACATTAAGATGACCTAGTTTTTATTAAAAGTTTACTCTTCAAATAATTTTTACAGATGCATTTGGACACTTAATCTCCAGAAAGTCCTACTGTATGGAAGGCCATCAGCAACAACTTGGAGGTGCTATGTTTGAGCCTTGCCTTTATTTAAAAAGATGCAGATTTGAGACATTTCTCTGAAATGAAAATCTTAAAAATCGCTAGGAACCATTGCCTTCCGCACCCCCAAAACTCCCTTTAACTCATGACTTACTATGATCCTGGTCTTGACATAATTCTCTGATGCTTTCCTTCTCAAGTGAGTACAGACTGGAAATATTTTGGCTACTTTATTTGTTCACTGGTGACTTTTGCCTAATAAACTGTTTAATAATTGTGTTTAGGCTTATAGACTGAATTAAATAAAAGCCTTACTTTGCTTTTCTTATCGTCTAGATAGGAAGACTTTTCACTCTGAACTTATTTCTGTCTCCAAAAAATAATAAGAAAATAAAAGATATGTATTTCCATTTCTGAGATAGAAATCTAAAATTCTTTCTTACTCGGTCTTTCCAATCAGAAAAAAGTAACTTCTTTCTAAACAAGGGGGAAATATTTCCATTTTTAATATCGACAGTGAGTGGCTTTTTCTATTTCCTAACAAAGATAAAATTTACCAACAGATTTAGATATGTACTTTTATAAAACTCTTGTTTACATATTTTTAAAAACACACTGAAATAATTTTGAAGGGGGGTGATCCAAGATGGTGGCATAGGAAGACCTGAACTTATTTTCCTGCCATGGACACACCCAATCTACAGGTACATATGGAATAATTCCCACTGAGAAAGAACTGAAAACTACTTCAGCCATTCCCTCCACAACAAAGGACAAAAGGGCCACATTAAGAGAGGCTGGAGAGGCAAAGATGCAGTCTTGCCAAAAACTCAACACCTGGTGCTGCGACGCACAGCAGGGCGGGAGACCGTGGGTCTGGAGCTCCTCCCCAAGGAGTGAAGAGTTTGTGCCATATCAGTCACCTCAACTCTCGGGACCTGCACCCGAAAGAGGAGGCCCCCAACGCATGTGGCTTTGGAAACCAGTGGACTTCCATCCAGGGGATCCAGGGGGCTGTGGGTATCTGAGATATCCTTTGAGGGGCTTGTGTGTGGACACTTATCTTGGGACTTTGTTCAAATGCATCAGTTTGAACGGTGACTGGAGTGTACGTGAAAAAGCTGCTTCTGCTGATCTTGAAATGTCTGTTGGCGGGGCAGCGACCAGTTGGGACTTCGTCTGGGGACAGAGGCACTGGGGAGCGCCTTTTTGTGCTCTCCTTATAACTTGCTAGCACAGGTGAGTTGCCTGTGGACACAGCCTTCCTAAAGCCATGGGCATACTGCACACCCAGCACTCTTGTCCTGTGTCTCCAAAGCCGTGGGTGTGCCTGCCTCCAGCCCTCTTTCCTGTCGTCCCTAAAGCCACAGAAATGCCCTGTGCTCAGCACTTTCCTCTGGCAGGCTTGCTAAAGCCAGCTGGTGACAGCAGTTCACACAGGGGATAAAGAATTCAAAGTAATGTTCGTACAGATGCTCACTAAACTCGGGAGAAGAATGGATGAATATAGTGAGACCTCCAACACAGTACCAGATGAAAGTCACAGAGCTGAAGAATAGAATACCTGAACTGACAAATATACTAGAGGGGTTCAACACCAGACTAGGTGAAGCAGAAAAATGGATCATCTACCTGAAAACACGGCATCAGAATGCATCCAAACAGAGCAGTGAAAAGAATTTTAAAAAGTTAAGATAGCTTAAGAGAGTTACTGGATGATACCAAGTAGAACAACATTTGTAGTGTAGGAGTCCTAGCAGAAGAAGAGAGAAAAAGAAGAGACAAAAAAACTTACTTGAAGAAATGATGGCTGAAAATGTCTCTAACCTGGAGAAGGAAGCAGACATAAAGATCCAGGAAGTGCAGGGAGCTCCAAATAAGATGAACCCAAAGAGATCCACAGCAAGACAATTCTAATTAAAATGTCAAAATTTAAAGAATTTTAAAAACTGAAGGAGAAAAGCAGCTTATTATGTACAGGGACTACCCATAAAACCCACAAATATGTGGAAATTAAACAACATGTTACTGAACAACCAGTGAGTCAAGCAAGAAACCAAAGAGCAAATCAAATTTTTTTCTGATTTTTTTCAGCAGAATCACTGCAGGCCAGAAGGGAGTGGCATGGTATATTAAAAGGGGTGAAAGTGGAAAACTTCCTACCAAGAAACTATTCCTGACAATGGTATCATTTAGAACTGAAGGAGTGAGAGTTTTCCTCACAAGCAAAAGCTAAAGGAGTTCATCACCAGTAAACCAGCTTCACAGGATATATTAAAGGGATCTCTTTTAGCACAAAAGAAAAGGCACTAATAGCAAGAAAACTTATGAAATTAAATATCTTACTGGTAAAGGTGAATGTATAGTAAAGGTCATAGAATAACCACTTATAAAACTAGTGTGAAGGTTTAAAGAAAAAAGTAAAATTAACTGTAACTACAGTAAATAGTTAAGGGATACACAAAATAAGAATATGTAAAATATGACATCAAAACCATAATGGGTGGGTGGGAGTGAAAATATAGAGGCCTTGGAATGCATTCAACTTCAAGTTGCTGTCTACTTAAAACAGACATATATATGTTATTATATGTGAAACTCATGGTAACCACAAAGCAAGAACCTTTTGTGTAAGAGATACACAAAAGATAATGCTCAAGGTATCTAAACATAGCAATAAAGTCACCAAACCAAGAGAAGAAGAAAGGAACAGAGGAGCCACAAAAACAGGTAGACAACAGACAACAATTAACAAAATGGCAATATACATACCTATTAATAATTATTTCACATGCAAATGGACTAAATTCTTCAATCAAAAGCATAGAGTGGCTGAATAGAAGAAAATAAGACTCATCTCTATGATGTCTACAAGAGAATCATTTCAGATATAAGGACATACAGGACTGAAAGTGAGAGGGTATAAAAATATATTCCATGCAAATAGAAACAAAAAGAAAGCTAGGGTAGCTGTACTTATATCAGACCAAACTGGGTTTAAAACAGAATGTAATAAAAGACAAAGAAGGGTATTACATAATGGTAAGGACATAAATCCAACAATAAGATATAACATTGGTAAATATTTATGCACCTGACATAGGAACACCTAAATATATAAAGCAAATATTAACAGAACTCAAGGGAGGAATAGACAGCAATACAATAGTAGTAGGAGACATTAACAACCAATTGCATCAATAGATAGAACATCGAGTCAGAAAATCAATCAAGAAACACAGGTCTTAAATGATACATTAGACCAGATGGACTTAATAGATATATATAGAGATCATTCCACCCAAAACTAACAGAATACATATCTTGTCAAGTACACATATGATAATCTATCTCCAGGATTAGATCATGTTAGGCCACAAAACAAGTCTCAATGAATTTCTAAGATTGAAATCATATCAAGCATCTTTTCTGACCTTACTGGTATGAAACTAGAAGAAAGCTAGAAAAATCACAAATGTGTGGAAATTAAATATGTTACTGAAAAACCAGTGGATCAATGAAGAAACCAAAGAGCAAGTCAAAAAATACTTTGAGAAAATGAAAATGGAGATGTAACAACCTAAAAATCTATGGGATGCAGCAAAAGTGGTTCTAAGAAGTTTGTAGTGATACAGGCCAACCTCATGAAATGAGAGCTCTCTCAAGTAAACAGTCTAACTTTAACCTACAGGTACTAGTAAAAAAGAACAAATGAAGCCCAATGTTAGTAGAAGGAAATAATAAAGATCAGAGCAGAAATAAATGAAATAGAGGCTAAAAAGATAAAGAAAGAAGGTCAATGAAACTAAGAGCTTCTTCTTTAAAAGGATAAAATAAAATTGACAAACTTTTAGCTAAATTCACCAAGAAAAAAAGAGTGAAGGCTCAAATAAAATTAAAAATAAAAGTGGAGAAGTTACAAATGACATCACACAAATAGAAATAATTATAAAAGACTAATATGAACAATTGTACACAAACAAAATGGACAACATAAAAGAAATGGATAAATTCTTAGAAATACACAATCTTCTAAGACTGAATCAGTACGAAATAGAAAATCTGAATAAACGAGTTGCTAGTAAGGAGATTGAATCAGTCATCAAAAACCTCCCAGCAAACGAAAGTCCAATACAAAAGAGCTTCACTGGTGAAATCCAAACATTCAAAAATTTGATACCTATGCTTTTTAATCTTTTTCAAAAAATGGGAGAGATGGGGACTCTTCCAGACTAATTTCATGTGGTCAGCATTACCCTTATACCAAAACTAGACTAGGAGACTACAAAAAAGGAAAATCACAAGACAATATAATAAATAGAAACAAAAATCCTCAAGAAAATATTAGCAAAATGGATTCAGCAATACATTAAAAGGATCATACATTGTGATCAAGTGGGATTTGTTCCAGGGATGTGAGGATGTTTCAACACCTGCAAATCAATCAGTGTGATAGAACGTGTTCAAAAAATGAAACATAGAAATTATGTAACCGTCTCAATAGATGCAGAAAAAGCATTTGACAAAATTCAACATTTATTAATAACAAAAACTTTCAACAAAGTGGAAATGGAGGAAACGTAGCTCAACATAATAAAGGATATATCTGACAAAACCACAGCTAATATTGTACTCAATGGTGAAAAGCTGAAATACTTTCCTCTAAGATGAGGAACAAAAAGAATGATGCCAATTTTCCCCAATTTTTTCAACACCGTATTGAAGTCCTAGCCATGGCATTTAAGCAAGAAAAAGAAATAAAAAACATATAAATTGGAAAAGAAGAAGCAAACCTATGAGTATTTGCAGATGACAAGATACTGCATATATAAAACCCTAAAAACACCACTAAAATATAATTACAGTAATGAATTGAGTAATTTTGGAGGATACAAAATCAATACACAGAAATCTGTTGCATTTCTACACACTAATAGCATTTCTACAAACTAATAGCAAACTATCAGAAAGAAAAAAAAATAGTTGCATCAAAAATAATAAAACATGTGGGAATAAATTTAACCAAGGAGGTAAAAGACCTTTACACTGAAAACTGTAAGACACGCATGAAAGAACTATAAGACTATACAAATATGTGGAAAGATATTCCATGCTTATGGATTGGAAGAATTAATATTGTTAAAAATGTCTATGGTTCCTAAAGCAATCTAGAGTCAATGCAATCCCTATCAAAATTCCAGTGAAATTTTTCACAGAACTAGAACTCAAATACATATGGAACTACAAAACATTCCAAGTTGTCTAAGCAATCTTGAGAAAGAAGAACAAAGTTGGGGTTGTCATATTCCCTGATTTCAAACTGTGCTACAAAGTTACAGTAATCAAAACATTGTGGTATTGGCATAAAAATAGACTTACTGATCAATAGAGAGCCCCAGAGTAAACTCACACATATATGCTCAATTAATGTACAACAGAGGAGCCAAGAATATGACATGTGGAAAAGAGAGTCTTTTCAATGAATGGTGTTGGGAAAACTGGACAGCCTCATGAAAAAGAATGAAACTAGACCACTATTTTATACCATAGACAAAAATTAAGTCAAAATGGGTTAAAGATTTGAATATCAGACTTAAAACCATAAATCTAGGGGAAAACGTAGGTGGTAAGCTCCTTGGCATAAGTTTTGGTGTTGAGTTTTTAGATCTTTTGACTCCAAAAGCAAAAATGAACAATTGGGACTATATCAAATCAAAAGGCTTCTGCACAACAAAGGAACAAAATGAAAAGGCAATCTTCTGAATGGGAGCAAACCTTTGCAATTCGTATTTCTTAAAAGTTAATATTCCAAATATATAAAGAACTCATACAACTCAGTATCATAAAATTGATCCAATTAAAAATGGGCAGAGGATCTGAGTAGATATTTTTTCCCAAAGAATATATATAGATTGGCAACAGGCACATGAAAAGATGTTCAGTTTCACTAATTATCAGGGAAATGCAAGTCCAAACCAAAATGAAATATTAGCACCTCACACCTATTAAAATCGCTGTTATTGAAAAGACAGTAAATAATAGGTGTTAGCAAGGATGTGCAGAAAAGGGAACCCTCATACACTGTTGGTGGGAATGTAAACTGATGCAGTCACTATGGACAGCAGTATGGAGTTTCCTCAAAAAATTAAAAATTCCCAACCATGTGATCCAGCTATTCTACTTCTAGGTAAGTAGAAGAAAATGAAAAGTCTAATTTGAAATTAGAAATGAAAGAAAATGAAAAGTCTAATTTGAAATGCTTTATGAATCCTTATGTTCACTGCAGCATTATTTACAATAGTCAAGATATGGAAACAAACTAAGTGTGCATTGATGGATGAATGGATAGAGATGTGGTATATATACACAACAGAGTGCTACTTAGCCATAAGAAGCAGTGAAATCTTGCTGTTTATGACAAAGGTATCATGCTAAATGAAATAAGTCAGAGAAAGATAAACACCATATGGTTCCACTTACATGTGGAATCTAAAAAACAAAACAAAATGAACAAACAAAACAAACATGACTTGTAGATATGAGGAATAGATTGGTAGTTGTCAGAGAGGAGGCGGGCTGGGGTGGGAGAAAGGGCGAAGCGATCAATTGTATGGTGTCACATGATAACTAGACTTACCGTGTTGATTGCTTTGTAGTGTATACCAATATTGAAATATTAAGTTGTACACCTGGAACTAATAAAATATTAATACTAATTTTACCTCCATAAAAATAATAATAATTTTGAAATGACACAATCATGTTTGCAAATATAAATTTGGAGTAATATTAAACTTCTGGAGAGATCACATTAAAGAAAGTCACAAGATTTAAAAAGTTGACTTTCCAGAGATATTCAGGTGGTACATTCCACAAGAACCAGCACTTTCATTTACCAAACCAGGAAGTTTCTACAGGGTCCCTGGAGGCATTTAGCAGTAAAAAGTAAGAAGTGTAGTTCCAGTTGTGCTACTTTTTTCAGTAACTTTTGCAAAATCTCCTTAACTTTCTTTTCTTTTTCTTTTAAGCAGTAAGAAGTCTTTATTTAAAAAGTACACACTTGAAGAAGGGGAGTGTGGGCAACCTTAGAGAGGCAAACCACTTAACGGTTTAGGATTCTGTCTTTAAGAGCTTTCAAGAATGGGGCAAAGGGTGGAGGGTGAGGGAGCATAGGCTTGACATGTGGTCTCATGATTTCTCTCTTCAGTGAGAAACAATATGTCACCATCCACAGTCAGTCCTCTAGATAAGTCTGTACTTTAACACAAGGCATTTATTGATCTAGTTCCTCTCCAAGATAGTGGTTTCCCTCAAACCCTGGGAACATATAAATTAAGACTGTTTGCCCTGCCTTAAATTAGTATGGGTTATTGTCTGATTACCAAAGAATGTGTTAGGAATCTTACCTCCTAACTCCCTGGTTTTTAAAATGGAATCTTAGCCTTAAGATGAAGTCCCTCCTGTTCTTACTATACTATTTATATCTTGGCATTTTTCATCACAGGCAGGAAAAGTTTATCATGATGCTTGTCCCATGGCTCTGCCCCACCTCAGGATTAGCCTATGTCTGATCCTTACCTTTCTAAACCTCAGATTTTCATCTCTAGAATGGCCAACCTCTAAGAGGTCTTGCAAGTAATATCCTTTGGATTTATGTGGCAAAATAGAGTTTTCTTGCCTTTGTCCAGTACTTTTTGAAGTCTGGAGACTCCTGCTCATTTCTAACTCCTTAAAATGATAGTATAATGATAATCAATTTAAAACAAACATTGATTTCTTAGTAATTTTGTAACAACTTCTTTCTTTGTATTTAGGGGGAAATAATAGGATACACTTTTATTTCTTTTCCTAAGAGTTTGTTTTTCAGGTATGATAGACTTTTCTTTTTAGGTTTTATTCTTGTTTTATATATTTCATGGGAAAAGTTATGATTTTTAGTAAATATTACTTGAATAATCCCCTAATCCAGGTACTGACTACACGCTCCAGAAATTCAGCCACATTTTCAACTGCCAATAGCATTCTTTTTAAAATTTTGCACATGTTATTTTTTCTCAGGGTTTTGAAATTAAATTTTGCTTTTAATGATATTCATCCTAAATAGATTTGTGTACTTTAACTATATTTTCCTTCATTACCACCTGGGTAATTTTGTGCTATTACAACAAAAGCAGTTTTAAGGTTTAATATGTCGACTTGGGACACATATGCACAAATACACAAACTAGATTAATACTTTAAGAATGCAAATACTTATCGTCCCAAAATATGAATAATTGAAACAATGTAAATATTACCTTTTTTTTCCTCTCCCAATCTGTTTTTTCTTCAAATTCTGTCTTTAATGAGTCATTTTCTCTTCTGTGAAACTCACTCATCTCCTACATATATACAAATATTCTCAATTAATTTCTAGAATTCAGCCCTATTTAGAGGCTGCAAACCCATGTTTTCAGCTGTCTCCTGGTCATTTCCATCTGGAGATCTCTTTCAACATTTGCTATCCTACCTGTCCTCATGCTGGAAATGATGGAGTTAATAAAATTGTTCTTGAAATCAAATCCCATTTTTCCAGTCATTTTACTTCTCTCTGCTTCTAGAAAAGATAGGCTCAAAACCTTTGATGACTCTTTGACTTATGCTTCTCTTGCACCACACTCATCCAGTAATACTTTCATAATGGAGCTTATTACCATCCTTGCATTGAATTCCTACTGCCTGCACCCTCCTTCATGTCCTTTCCACCTCAGGTAACAGCATCTTGACCGGTCTCTCTAGGCAGATCTCATCCCTTTTCCAGCCACCTGCTAACAGGCAACTGGATTAGATTAAACTTCCTCAAGCTCAAACTCAAACTCTTGATCTCATCCCATCAGCTCAAAATTCTTCAAAGCTTTGCCTTTGCCAATCTGATACAGGACTCTGTTGGCAGCTGAGGAAGTCCAAAATCGGATTCCATGTATCCTTTCACTACTACAGTACTGGTACTCAATATTCTAATCTGTTCAGTATGTGCTATTCACCTGAAAGTGTTCATTAGTGTTAGTTAAATACTATTACTGCAATAGTAACGATTATTCTTAACATGTATTTGACTCGAATTCTGCTTCTGGCCATAAAGAAGTAATTGGTGGAAGAAGACACAGCATAAGCTGCTGTAACACTGAATAAGTATGAGAGGCAGGCTTTGGACAACAGGTTGGGCAGGAGTTGATTCTTGAGAGAAAAGGAACACATGAGATGAGTCTCACATTTGTCCCAGCTTTCTGCTGAGGACTAGTTGCCCAACACACAAGGAGAGAAAGTGGAAGTCTGCATGCATGAAGGAGCAGATAGCAAAAGTTCTATCTTCTGCTGAAGAAACTGGAATCTGAAGAGCAGGGTATCAGAGAATAGGAAAATGTAACGGTAGCATGGTACGGTCCCTGAGGTCTTTGGCTGAGGACTGAGCACTCTTGCAAAGGATGAGACATCAAAAGGCTTTGGGTAGAACAGCTGCTCTGGAACTAAGAGCTGGATGAAGATGTCAGAGGTCAGGTGTTACTGAGTGACGCTGAGTTTTGGCCCATCTGCAATGAAACGGTTTCGCAGAACACCTTGGGCATTCAATTGAAACACCCCACTTTGGAAAGAAGAACCACTGCCTACAGTAAAATGATGTCCTGGTACTAAAGAGAGAAACAGAATAAGCTGAGACTACCAAAGCATAAAATCAAGCCTGACTCTGGGGTGTTTTCTAAGCCCACCAAGCAAATCTCAGCCTCTCTGGATACCGACTAGGTGTTCAATGATTCAGTTCTAACATTGACCATCCAGAGTTAGCATAAACCCCAGAGTTTAAAGGTTTGCTCACAAAGGACCACCCCTCACTTCAGATGGCAGTCACACGTCCTAGGAGCCATCTGTAATTCTGAACAACTGGCTATAAATCAGGAATTCCCACAAATTCCTCCTCAGGTCAACAATTTGCTAGAGTGACTTACAAAAATCAGGAATATGCTTTACTCACTGTTTCCTGTTTATAATAAAGGATATAATTTAGGAATGGCCAAATGAAAGAGATGCAAAGGGACAGGTATTGGGGGAGGGGTGCAGAGGTTCCTGCCCTCCCTGGGTGTACCACCCTCCCAGCACTGCAGTGTTTTCATCAACCCAGAAGCTCCCTGAGTCCCAAATTTAGGGGTTCAGAGGGCTTCTGGAGGTTTCATTAAATAGGTATGATTGAATAAATCACCAGCTACTGGTGATTAATTCAGTCTGTAGCACCTCTCCACACCCTCTTCCCCTGCTGCGGTTGGGGACTGGGGCTAAAATTCCAAGCTTCTAATAAAAGTTTGATTTTTCTGGCAACCAGCCCTCATCCTGAAGCTACCTAGGAGCTGTCTATGGGTTGTGTCATTAGAACAAAAGACACTCCTATGACTCAGATGAAAGTGTCTGATAAAAGACCCTTACCACTTAGGAAGTTCCAAGGCTTTCAGGAGCTCTGTGCTAAGGAGCCTGGGACAACAAGCAAAATATACTTCCCGTTATTCTACACGGATAAGACCAAGATGCTCCACTTGATATGGTGTAGCTATGTGTCAGAGAGAGTTAACACACTTCATAGGGGACCATCATAACTCACTCCCCACAATGAATTACCAACAAACAGAAAACATGGAAACGTGGTAGATTAAATCTAACCTCATCAAAAATTATATTAAGTGTAAATGAACTAAACATTCCATTTTAAGGGTAGAAACTGTCATATTGGATAAAAACAAGACTCACTGCATGCTGTCTAGAAGAGATGTCCTTGAAATATAAAGTCACAGATATTTTGAAAATAAGTTGAAGAAATTATACAGTGCAAACAATAAGCATAAAACACTGGTGTCAGAAAAGTAACTTAAATAATTGATTAATTATTGATAGACAAAGTAGACTTTGAGACAACAGAATTAATCTCCATTAAAAATGTCTTTGCACAGACACAAAAAGACATAATAATGTCTAATGTGTATGCACAAAATAACAGAACTTCAAAATACTTGGAAAAAAACTGAGGAAATAAGAGAGAAAAATAAAAAAGCAGTCATAGTTAGAGATTTCAACACCCCTCTCAGTAAATAGCTTAACAAGTAAATGAAAAATTAGTATATATTTAGAAGGTTTGAACAACCAGTGTGGTTTTGGTGTGAGGGCAATAGATCAGTGAAACATAATGAAGAGGAGAAACTGACCCACCTTCATAGTCAATTGATTTTCAAAAAAGGCACCAAAATAATGTGATGAAGACAGGAAAGTCTTTGCAACACACAGTGGAGGAAAAATTGGATATTTTTACAATTTTACTCATTAGACATTATTATGTCTTTCAGTGGCTGTGCAAAGACATTTTTAATGGAGATGAATTATTGTTGTCTCAAAGTACAGGAAAAAATTGAGCTGATCTGTACCTCACATCATACACAAATATTAAGGTGAATCATAGATTGAAATGTAAAAGTTAAAAGTATAAGGTTTCTGTAGTTTTTCTACTGATTTTTCTGATAGTGTCTTTTAATATAGATTTTTAAAAAGTTAATGATATATAACTTTACTTTTTAAGAAGTCATCTCATAGAGCTTTTATGTTCTGAGAAATCCTTTACTGTGCCAAGATTGCAAAAATGTTTTCTTATGACAAGAATAATACACCAACTGGGCTTTTCATGTATTACTGGTGGCAGTGTAAAATAGTATGACTGTTTTGAAATAAAATTTGGTAGTTTGTTATAAACTTAACCATACATCTCCATATGATCCAGAAATTCTACTCCTAGATATTTATGCAAGAAAAGTGAAAACTTATGTCTAAAGAGAGATTTGTACCAGAATGTCATAGTCATTTTATAATGATAGCCCAATGCTGAAAATAATCAAAATACCTCTGAAGGACAAGTGCATTGTGGTAGAGCTATAAAATAGAATATTGCTCATCAGTAAAAAAAAAGTATATATTCTTCTGAAGCATACTACAACATGAGTGAACCTCAAAAATCATTTTGCTGAGTAAAGGACCCTAGACACAATTTATGATTCCATTTATATAAATTTCAAAAACAAATACAAATACTCTATGGTGACAGAAATCTGATAGGGGTTAAGGATGAAGGACAAAGGAGCATGGGGATACTTTCAGCAGTGAAGGAATTGATCTATTTCTTGCTGCAGGTGTGAATTCCCTGGTTGTACATACTCAGCAACTTATCAGATTATATACTTAAGATATGTGCATTTCGCTTTAGAGAAATTTTATCTCAGATTTTCAAAAAAAATTACTTCAACAACTTTGACCTGGAAAAAAAACAAAGAAATAAGAAAATACCTTTAAACTCTCTCTCTTCTGCTTTTGTATCTTATTCTTTCTAATTTATTTTCTTCCATTTAAGTCCTACTAGTCTTCCAAGTCCATTTCATATGGCTTCTCTGGGAATTACCCTAGATGTAGATGTGTACATTCATTTAGAAACTATCATAAATTATTGTGCCTTATGGCTATTTGTGTGAATAATATATCTGCAAATGTAAATGTATACTGCATAAGGAAGATGATATACCTGTTCATTTAAGAAAAAAATGATTGAACCAGGCATTAGGCTCAGTGTTGTAGAATCCAAGAAGTAAAAACACTGTCTTGGTCTTAAAGGTGATTTTTGTTTTGAATGAATTTGTTCAACATTCATTTGACAAATATGGAAGTATTAGCTACTATGTTCAATAAAATGTTCCCAGGCATTAAAAATAATAATGATGTCCAATAAAATCTGGCTTGCGACTTAAAGGATCTCCGAGTTAATGTTCAAGTTAACTGAATAAGAAACCTAAAAAAATTTAGACAAGTAATAAATGCTATAGAAGGTTAAAAGAAGCAGACTGGAAGAATATCCTGGATGGAGGGACCTTTAAATTGACACTTGAAGAAAGAATATTAGGTTAAGCTTTACAACCTTACAAATATCACTGCGATTTCACTGTTTTTGACCTGTAGAAAAGGCAATTACATATAGCTCAAGCTATACCTGCAAGGGCAGTGTTTCTGGCAAGAGAACGACATACGGAAAGTCCACAAAGAAAAACAAAGTGTGATGCATTCAAGGAATGAAACAATTTAGTTTTCAGTTCTAGTAAGTCTAAACCCTGGGATGAGCATTAAAATGGGAGCAACATAAAAGGTCAAAATTATAGAATCAGGCAGCCATTTTTTTCAGAATGGCAGTGAGAAGCAACAAATGTTAGAAAAAGGTAAGAGAGAATAAAAAGCACTAAAACATCAAACCTTAACACAAGGAAAGACAGCCATGTTCAAAGCTGCATTTGGCTTTTACATGTCTTAAACTATTGGAGGGGTCACTGCACCTGTGTGGGGAGAATCCACTTAAGAGGCATTGCGAGTCCTTGTTCCTATGTCCTGTCTTCCAGTCCTTGTTGTAGAGCCATTTACCAGTGAATGTCCTTGCATTAAAGAACGTGCTAATGCACTAGACAGATCTCAGAATTACACCCGGCTCTCTATAGTCCACACCTAAGCTGGTTCTTCTATAGAAATTAGGGAATCATTCTAATAGCATATACTATATCAAGAATATTTGCAAGAAAATAGCCTACCATTCATGCAGTCTACTGAAATGAATTTTTAAAACTTCTTATTGAAATGTTAAATGATTCCTAAATGCTTTCTAATTATACTCATCATTTTGTGATAATATTTAATTCATTATAGATCTCTACATTCTTTTCACTTATCCTTTGTCAACTAAATAAAAATGTGAGTTGTTTTTATTATACAGAACCTCGATTTTAAAAATTTCAGGTTCTGTACATCTTTCTGAAGCACATTTTAGCAGTCAGTAATGCCAGTTGTCAGGAAATGTGCTCATATAGTGCAGTGTCAATTTTTAATTCACTAAGTTGTCACTTCCTCCCATCAGCAATCAGTTGTCATTCATGGGGAGTTTATAAGCTACGTGCAAGGAGCCAGAGGACTTAGGTGACTTTAAGACATTGACTGTAATGTTTTTAGGACCTTGACAAAGATGAGAGATGTCAGATTTTTTCAGTTTAGTGAGTTTCCCACTGAATAGCAGTTCAGAATAGCATAAGGAGAAAGGTAATAATAGATAGGAAATAGGAGCTTTCCAATAATGGATTCTGTTTTGGGGTTGTCAGTAATTTGACTGGACTCCTTCTGATCCACTCTAAGAATGGCGGATGAACTGAGAATGTACCACCATCATCAACTTACTGTAAAATCCTTGATGTTCAGACAAGCTTTCCTTAATGCTTACTCCTTTCGTTCTTGTATTTGTTCTTCATCTTGACCTTCACTTCAGTTCACTTAAGTGAACATATATATGACAAAAGTCATGATATTCTTTGTCATCTGTGGAAGGTTAGTTGGACCAAGTTCATGTAGTGAAGACATGTGTCAATATGCACACACATATGTATACATGCAATGTATTTCAGTATATATGTATTGTTCTCACTTGGTGAAAAAGATACAATAACCCAAGTTTCACAATCTTTCTAAAACCTGATGAGGAAGTATACTGTAATTTGTGGATATAGACATTTAGAAAATATTTGTTGTGTAACTAAAAAATTTAAAAAGGTAAATGTAGTAACTTTGAAAAATAAACATTTTACATTAGTAATAAAAATAAACAACATTCTCCTGGGTGGTGTTTTTAACAAGGTGATTTTCAACTAATTCAAAAATAATTGTGAACATATATATGACAAAAGTCATGATTTAATAAACAAGGCAGGTTTTTATGTCATTTAAAAAATAAAGCATTAAATTTGAGTAATTAGCAAAATGGTTTTTTATAACATTTTAGTGTGGCAATTAAAAGTATTTAAAATGTATTTATAAAAATATTGATATTAAAAATTGATTTTGTATTGTCACCCTTTGGAGTAATTGTCACTAACTGGGGGACTAAATGTCAGACTCACTAGCACTATTTAAATTAATGCCAGATTTTGTAAAATATGAGATGCTTTAAAGTTAAGCACACCATTGTTTTATATACTATTAAGAAAGGATGAAAGGAAGAGAAGAAGGAAGAAAAGTAAAAATAAAGGAAAAAAAAGAAGGGAAAGAGGGAGAAGGGGAAGAAAAGAGACGGAGAGAGTGGGAGGCAGGGAGAGAGGAAGCAAGGAAGATAGAAAAGAGATATGGGGATGGGGGATCAGGTCACAAAGTTTTTTGTTATTTATAAGTTTTATTTTATACCTATTGGAAAAGCTCTTTCACACTCATCCAGATGTAGATTTTTTAATTATCATATTATATATTTGTAAAAAATGAAATGTATTATTGTGCTTAGTTAAAAATGAAAATAAAAGGTCAATAAGTTGGTTAAGTCTCCCCTAAACAGTTTGTGTTTCTGATTCATTTTTGATGCTAGGTCATCTGCATCTCAGTTTTCCAACGCTCCCATCCTTGGTGACATCAGAAGCAGTGAGGGGATGGAATGTTCGTAGGAAGTGTTTCACAGTTGCCTCTGATTGCTTTTGAGGTGTCATGACACCTGCTACAAGTTTGGTTTTCTTGATCTCACCAGAATATGCCCCTGGGTGGTTTTCAGACAATAGCCAGAGTTGATATTCTTTCCTTAAGTCCTTCAAGAGTCTTTGGAATGAAACGTGGAAGACCCATTTCCCACATGTGCAGGACTTGAGAACCATATCCTGAGCACCTCATGAAAGTGACTGTAAGAAGTTCCTGGCTCTGAGATGCATTCTGGTTTCAGAGATGTTAGATTGTGAAAAAGTGTGCATCTCAGAATTGTGGGAATCCAGTATTTTATCATTCTATTCTTTTGTCACTGCTATTGAGCTTATATAGTTAAATTCAAAGATGTCAATTGTCTATCTTATGGAGCCTGCATTAAAGCTCATCTAGGCAGAAGAAAGGTAGAAGGCTTCCCCATCTGAAGTTTCCACAGTTCATGAATCAATAAGGCAAAAGTGATCTCTTTAGTTGAAGAGCTGGTGTGTTCATTGGCGGTGACAGCATGATGTGATTTGGAATAACATCTGTGTGACTGGGACAGAGTCTGGAAAATGAAGAACCTTCAGCAAATACTCTGAAGTATTTGAAAATATGTAGTTGTGTCATGACTCTCACACACTTACACTGGTACGGAAGTTTTCTGTAGCAGTGCTCAGCAGGGAGTATAGGAAAAGAGATGACATGTGGTTGGGCTGATCAAAGGCAGAGGTTTTATTCAGCAAGCTTAGAAGGAAAGTCTCTAAATACCCACACTGCCCTTACTTACTTGAAGGTTTTATAAGATGATTGATTGCAAAGGGTGACACTGCGAACAGAATTATGGGAAGGACAGAGATGTAAAACCACTTACTGATTGTATTTCTGCATAATGTGTATGTGAATTAAAATTGAGCAAACATACATAAATTTAGACTAAAAAACCCAGACTCCTCTTGCTTGATATGTTACTTCAGCCACAGTTTATGGTCTCATGCCAATGTGTAGGTGTTCAACTTTTGTGTAGTTTTATCTGAGTTCTAAAAGCATGAAGATGATTTGAAATGGGATGATTCAGAGCTACTTTAAAGCTAAGATTATTTATTTTTAATTAAATCAAAGAGTAACCTACTGCAGGTACAACCTTTGCAATGTAGTTAGGGAAATTCGTCAAAGATCGTTGATTTAGTACTTCCTGTATTAAAAAACTAAATGACTGTGTGTCACCATTGAAAAAAAAAAAAAACCGAAAAACAGAAACTTGGAAACCTTGGAGCCACATTAGAAGCCATTTCAATTACTGCAACCACAAGTGTGTGCAATATTTACTTCCTGGGTAACCATACATGAAATTCATGAAAGCTACTTAGGGCTGCTTCTGGGGCATGTGAATTGATCTCATTTGATGCCTAAGCCCTGAATGAAAATACTCAGTGGATGTAGCAAAGCCTTCTGCCATTTACATTGTGATTTATTAAAAACAAAACAAAACAAAAAGCACAGACCTTGAGTAAGCAGTGCCTGTCTTCCTTAAAAATTACCTATTAATATAATTTACTGTGGAATGCTTTTAAGTGAACTTGGAAGGATTCATCACGACAGGATTGAGAGAAATAAGTCCCTTGTCATACCTCTCCTTTTTATTTACAAATGACAATTGTATATCCATACTGTGGAAAGCATAGTTCTCCTGGGTAATGCATAGCTGTCTTCTCAATTGAGTGTAGAGCCCTGTTTTGCAGGCTGTCGGGGAGCTATGGCACCATTTAATAATAAAAGATCCAGGAAATGACAGTCGGTAACTGCCTGAATGTAAGATCTCAATGTCCAGTTCTTCTTTAACAGGTTAGAAAATACCCACCTGAAAGAACCAAAATGTCAGAAGCTCTCTTACTAGTGAAAAACTAGAGGATTCCCACTAATGTGGAAGATAGAAGACAAATATGTCCAATGTAAAATCCATTTATTTTAAATTGTTTGGGAAGTGCTAATCAAAGCATTTTTACAAAGGATATAAAATGACAAATATTGGGTATTGAGAAACAAAACCCAGATTTAATTTGATAACCTCCCTAAATAACCCAGAATAATCAACTGATAAACATTTGGAATTTATAACTTTTCAACAAGGTAGCAAGATAATATATAAAACCAGTGCTTTCCTGTAAACAAATAGTGAGATAAAAATTTAATGGGAAAAGTTTTCCCTCACAAATACCTATAATATGTGAGAAGGTAGAAAGAAACTTTGCCCATGATTTGAGAGGTAGTCTCAAGTGCTTCGTGACCCACAGTCTCGTGTTCTGGAGCCAAGAGAGGTTAATAAAAATACCAGCTGTTCCTCTTATTTGTTAAGTGATACGAAGTAATTTAACTTAAAGAGCCATCTCTGTGCCTTGGTTGCCTGTCTGTGAAATGAAAAGGGTAATAATAACTAATACCATAGCATCATAGTGATTATTAAATGAGTTAATCTTTGTAAACCATTCAAGCAAGTGCCTACAATGTAGTAAGTACTCTCTCAATATTAGTTACATTAACAATGTAAAACTTAAATTAAGAACATAAACAAATAATTGGATAATGAGTAATCATAATACTGAACAGGAAGACCTACTATTTAACAATGTCAGTTCTCCCAAGTAAATCTATAGATTTAATGTAAATCTGATCCCAATCTCAGCAAGAGTTTTTGAAAGGGGAAGGATGCACTGTAGTCATATAGGGTTCAAGTTTTACAATCAGACAACTGGGCTCATTACTTAATGGTTAATCTTCATTCTCCTAATCTGTGGAGCAAATATAATAAGGCATACCTCATATGATTAAATTTGATTATCCATATCAATAAACCCCTTGACTCAGTTACCTGACCCATAGAAAGCAAGCCATAAGTAATAGTGAGCTGTTGTTATTTGGGGGAAAAGGACTCTACGAAATTGCATAGCAATAGCAGGTGATGTTTTTAAATAAGGGGAAGTGGGTAGAGGGGTGATGGCTCAGGGGGATCATTCTCCTAGACATGAACATGTGTTGTCCTTCTGTAGCAGTTAGAACAATGAAAAGGCAAAGGGAACTGAGGATGAAGCATAAAGCCCCCTTGGTGACAGTGATAATGCACTGGAGCACATAAATACCTACTCTACATCAGCCCTCCTTCAGCCATTTTACACATAAATTAACCACACCCCTGAAAGCTAGTGACTGCTGTCACCCCTAAGTTATGGACGCACCCGGTCTGTTTAGTGTCAGTGGGGGATTGGGTCTGGGCAGCTGGCTCTAGAGCCCACCTTCTTGTCTGCAGCACTAGGAGATTTTATTGTTTAGTGAAGTTCAAATGTTAGATCCTTGGAGGATATTAAAAGAATTCCATTAATAGTACTGGGATAACTACCCAAATGGAAAAAAAATTTATATTGTTACATTCTAAGAAAGCCAATTCTATATTGATAAAAGATTTCAATATGCTAAACAAATCTAAATAAACCTAGGGGGAAATAATTATGGGGAGGCCTTTTCAAGGTGTAGTGAGTGAGGAGTAAAGCTGAACCTAGTGAACTATAGATTCTTCTCTGAAAATTGGGTCTGTGGCTCATGGGAGTCAATTAGCAAGAGTTGATAAGCTCAGAATAAGTGGTTTTGAGGAAGAAGATGTCTAAGCAATCATCCCTAGAAAAAAAATCAGTGTTTTCTCTGTCCTCCTGGGGCCAGCTTATGGTCAACTGAGAGAGAGAGAAAATTGTTTAAGAAATTATAATACCATGTGCTCTATGTTATTATAGAAGTTCAGGGTGCTGTAGGCTAAGAAAGGCACTTAAATCAGATTTAACATTTATAGGAGGCTTCCCAAAGAAAACAATAGCTAGGCTAAGATCTAAAAGTTAAGTAAGATGTAGCCAAGCATGCCTGCTCCTCTCCCTACATCCGTTTGTGAATCTTTGTTTTATCCAGGTGGTAAGGACTGAAATCTGGTCTTCTAAAGAAATAGGCAAAGAAACAATCAGATATGCAGACTCAGAATCCAGAGCAAGATCTTGGCTGCATAGAACCAAGGTACCATCAAACAAGCAGGCTGGTGATAGAAACCTTGAGAGATGAGATTGTCAGAGGGACAGTGTAGAGTTTATACAAGTGCTAAGGCAGTACCCTGAGGGCTGCCAACCATTAATGAGTGTTAAGGATAAAATTCAACTGAGAAAGTTGTGAAGATTATATTGGCTTCACTTACTTGATTCATGAATTGAATTGGGCAGCAGTCTGTGTAGCAGGTGGAAAGGAGCTCTGAGGAGCTGTACAGAATGAATGACTTTTACAGGCAGAAGGAGGCAGGACAAGGAATCTTACTAGCAAAGAGTGCGGATTGTTTCAGGCAAGGCTGCCTTCCTTTGTGGCTCGGCAGGGATCTAGCAGGTGGATTACCTCTAGTGCTGACCAAAAAGTTCCAAACCAACTGGTTAAGATTACATTCCTAGGAGAAGCTCAAATTGCCCTTCGGGTAGATATCAGGTCTGGTTTGGTGCTGTAGGCTTAGCATAAGTGACTCCACACTGGGCCTGCTCTCTCTCCTTTAACCTGGGACAGACAGAGAAGCCCAGGGAGTGTAGGGAGAAAGGAAACATCGTATGAGGAGAACACGAGGGGAGTGAGGTGTCATGGAAATCAGGGGAAGATGGTTTCAGTTTTACAGGACCAGGAAGTGTGACTGTCACTGACGGGAGGATGGGGTGAGGCTCTGTCAGTGGGTGGTTTACATGAAAGCTGGATGATGGTGGTTGGAGCGACCAGTGGAGGGGAAAGGGCAAGGCTAGCAGGGAAGCAGAAGTACCGTGCTGTGCGGAGAGCTGGATTGGATTCCGCTCAGCACAGACTCTCAGGAACAGCAGGCTGTCCATTGGGCTGTTTCTCCAGTGGACATCATGGTGTTGGAACCCAGACATGGAGAAGGGAGACAGCCTAATTGTTTTTTTGTTTTGTTTTGTTTTGTTTTTTGCCAGACTAGTAATGAAAGGAAAATGGACAAAGGAGTTGGGGGCACATGAGAAGCACTGACTGAGATTTTAATGCAGCGTGGAGTCCAACTGGGGAGGGCAGGGATGCTGGGCGAGCAGAGATGGTTGTGGAGTTGGGGCAATAGTCACTGGCCGAATGCCCCGGGGTACAAGAACACTTTTACTAGACATAATATACAGTAAGTGCTGGAATAATAGAAGGCAGAGAGCAGAGCATGGAAAAGGAGGAGGTTTTAATGAGGCTGTCCTTGAGACTTTGTGGCCTGTGCTGTTTGGCATTTGGGGAGCTCAGGAGCCTGATCAGAGGTGTTCAGGTCCAAGGAGGAGAGCGCCTGGTGCCTGTGAGGACTGAGGACACCCAAGCGTCCACAGCTTTGTAAGTGGTGAGGGGCAGCGCTCTGGCCTCATGTGCACCATTGACGCTTGAGGGCTCTGAGTGCAGCAGGAGGTCAGGCAGACTGAGGAAGCCCACTGTCCTCAGGCAAGAGGCCACCTCAGCAGGTTTGATCCTCTGGTGGCTCGGGAAGCAGGAGCTGGGGAAGGGGGTCCCACCTTAGCCGTGTCGTTAGCCATAGTCACCATGCTATAAGTCACATGCCTGTGAGTTATTTATTTTATAATTGGAAATGTGTACCTTTTGATCTGCCCCCCCAACCCCACCTTACCCACCCCTTGCCTCTGATAACCAGCAATCTGTTCTCAATATTTACCAGCTCAGGCTTTTTTATTTTAAGACTCCACATATAAGTGAGATCGTATGATATTTGTCTTTCTCTGTCTGATTTATTTCATTCAGTATAATGGCCTCAAGGTCCATCCTTATTGTTGCAAATGCCAAGATATCATTCTTTTTTATGGCTGAATAATAGTCCATTGTGCACGCACATGTGCAGTTGTAGAACACTGGTTTCGGCCATCAGACTAAGTTCCTTCTCTCAAATCTTGATAAAAAATACCCATTAAAATGAATTAATTTTCTTAGGGATCCTCAGCTTGATTTATAGGTGATAACCAATTAATTTTATGCAGGAAGGGACTCATACCATGGTTGTATGATGGATAATCATGAATGCTTTCCTCTGTCATGTTTTTATAAAACCAGTATAGTTTAAAACATATATTCTTTAGGTATCATTCACATGATTTAATTACACTATTATTAAACATAATGATTATGGTTGTCTGCCTAAAAGACATTCTAGTTGTTTAAAGCAAGAAAACAGAGTAATTTATTTCCCTACATATTACATAAAGTGACACTTAAGTATCTGTGTCCTGTATGTGGCATGACACATTCCTGTCAGCCTTTCAAATCCTATTATCTAGGTTGTTTTCACTTTTTCTCATTGATCCATTTATTGATTCACCTATTAATGAAACTTTCTCACTGTGGAGAAGAATGGGCAAAAGTAATAAAGCTGACTTCCAGACTAAGTGATTTTATTGTACTTCATGCACTGAATATTTAAGTAAAATCAGAGCAGTGCTTGGAATCATAGGCCTACCTCGTGTATTTGACAATTGGAACGGGTCATTTTCTAACATTCTTTCCTCTATCCAAAAAGTTATCAAATCCAATAATAATGGTAACCTGAAGAAGAGGTGAAAATGACATTTCCTCTGATTGTACTTTTACAATATTACATTACAAAAGAGGAAATGGGCAATGGCTTAATATTTCTTAGTACATTAGTGTATTTTTTTGAAAAAAATTAGAGAAAACTTACCTTTTGGTATCTCACATTAAGGAGGAATAACATACAATTGAACAAGAAGTTAGTTGTATAGGGAGAATAATAATTTAAACATTTTTCTATTCCACAGTTGTAATTGAAAGCAAGTGGCATGTATGAACTAAAATTTGCACATACACACACACATACTACATTACACCTTGCACTTTTCAATCTGTTTTGCTGTTTTAAATTTGAAACACAAGTAAAATGCAAGTGCTTGCATAGAATGTCGCTCAATATACTTCACTAGCCTGTCTTTGACCACACAGGATTGGAAACGCATACTGCGTCCAAAGCAGGTTCAAATAAATCTGGACTATTATAGACTTCCTCTTGAAATGAATGCATGTAACTGAATCGGCAGGTTTTAGGGGTTGATCCCTATATCACATACAATTAAAAGTTTATAGTAATCACAGTAATTACTTGGAACTTACACCAGTGGGAAATTGAAGGGTTGAGGAGTATTTTATCTGTGACATTGCTTAAAGTTGCTGGCACATGGCACATGAAAGAAAAGCAGACTAAATTCCAGTCGGTTGCTCTCAAATCTTCAGACAAAGTACCCATGGTTGCCTGCACCCAGACTCTCCAGTCCCAGTGCCCCACCCATGGGCATCCTGCTTCCTCTGCCTTTAAGACCTGACATGACAACTAGCTTCCTGTCGCCGCTTGGCCCGCGTTCTCAATCGCTCCTCCTCACTCGCTTTGCCCAGCTCCTCTGCCTGCCTCGTGCACACCATGCACACCGGTTTTGTTCCAGCTCAGGTCCTTGGGTTGTACTTTCCTTTTCCTGCAAAGCTCACCCCTCAGCTGTCCATATGGCTGGCTTCCCCACCACCTCCAAATCTACTCCCGCTGTCACCTTCTCAAGGACACCTACTCTGATGACCCTGCTTCCTTTGTAGCCTCTCTCTCACACTCTCCTATTCTTTTTAAAAATACGTGATTAGCTGCTTCCTACAGAACATACACTTCATTGGTTTATTATGATAATAATTGTTATTTTCTGACTGCTGCTGCTGGGATCCGAGCCCCAGGAGGACAGGAATTTCTGTGTGCTTTCCTCATCGATGCACCCAAACACCTGGGCAGTATCTGACACATGAGGTGCTCGGTCAGTATTTATTGAGTAACTCCATTCAGCTTTTTTTACTATGTGTAATTGGGATACAAAGTTGTTTTCAAAACTTTGTGTCCTGTTTTCACTGTTAAGAATTTCTCTGATTTTATATGTCAAGCTCGTACAATTTAATATTCACTGAGAACAACAAACAACAATTACTCTAAGCCTTATGGGAGAAAGATGTGATTATGTTATGCACCATAAAAGAAAGGGCTATTGGGATGTAATGGAGTCAATGAACAGCGTTATCATTTTAAACATACAAATTGTTTTATGTTACCTAAATGAATTTTTTCAATAACCCTGTGAGCTAGGCAAAAAAAGGAAAGAAATATTTCCTTTTATTCCTGTTCTGAGAAGGAAATAGATTAGATGCTAAAAGAAATTAAATGACTTTTCCAATGGGACATGGATAGTTACAGTAGAACTGAGATTGAAGTACAGTATGTTATATTTAACTCTTGCATTGCAAACATTAAAGCAAAATGTCTGAGAGACTTAGAAGGGTGCTATCTATGATTCTCTACTGTTAAGGAAACAAACCTATTTAATAATTCACATGGAATCATTAAAGGTGAGGCGAGCGTGCCTTTTCCAAAATCCTATTCTCAGAGTGGCCTTAAATACTACATGGCAACCTTTAGAAAAACCTTCCCCCAACACATTGAACTCACCAGGTATCTTACAGCAAATACTTGAACTTTTTAACTTTTATTTTAACTACTTTTTTTCTTAATGAATGCTATACCCAGTGAAAGTGAAGTACTATTAAGGTATGCTCTTTATGCTGTGGGGTTCTGGCATTTAACATCTCCATTGATGAACAGAATTGACTGGACCCAGGATTCCTTTATCACATTGTTGATTGGCAGAGATGACTGGGTCATTATTTCTTCAGAAACTCTGTTCCGGAGAAGGACTGTGATAAACTGAAAGGACTGTTTTTCACCCAATGATGTCTGAGTTGCTAGGCAGCCTTAAAAACATAAATATTAAATAAAATAATAGTAATTACTGGCAGAGTGATGCCTCACTATGTACACGACCCTGTGCTGTTTTCACATATCTCATGCCACATCTCACATCTCCAACACTATGCACAAATGTTTGCAGAGGAAAGTACAGCCCTTTGCTTTATGTTGCTGGGAAAGCTAGGCACTGGGAATAGGCAATCTTTAATAAGTGGGGTGCTGTTGAGGTTTGAACTCAGTTGTGACTCCAAATTCTCTCTCTTAATTATTAACCATTATAAAGGTATGCTTTTCTTAACAGTGTTACATTATATCTATTTATAGGTATCTTCCTATCAACACTAATGCCAGGGATTCAAACTCAGTCTGTGGCAACCCTAAGGACGTGTTAATTGCTAAGGCAATGTTCACAGTTTTGCAAAGCTGTCCACACCATGGTGATTCTGTTCATTAAGTGAATCTTAAATAATGCTTAATGTAATTAGTGATGAAAAGAGACAGTCTGTGATTCCATATAATTTATGTGCATAACAAAGTCACCACTGACATTGAATTAATTATATTTTTTTCCTTCTGTTTTGCAATTTATTTCTAAGAATTGCTTGTTAAATGAGTTTTTCCTATTACATACTGAAGAAAGTATTGTATCACTAAAGCAGTCAGATAATGTAAAGAAAGCATTTGACTTTTTAATATGATTTCTGAATGACAATTCATCTCCAAGGCCTGAACTTTGTCCTTTCAACATGTGACAGTACCCAAGAGTTTTGGGGGAATTTTCTTAAATTTTTCAGATGTAATAAATACCCTCTGCAAGATTCTACTTGAACATGGACTTGATTAGGGTTTTATCTTATTTTAGTTCTATAAGATTCTAGCCAGACTCTCTTTATCAAGGCAGGCCTTGAGTTTTGTCCTTTGTTAAAGCAGCATGTATCTTAGTTAACGACTAATTAAAGAGTCTGTTGAGAGAGATCTGAACTTTGATCCAGTCTTCTTTAGTTTCCATGCTGAGAAAAGGAAAATGTCTTCTGTGAAACCTTAGGCCTAACAAATGCTTTAAGGAAAAATAGTTCCTGTCTTTAAATGACTTGGAGAGATGTTACATATGATAACGCTTCCTGAGAGATTCTTAAGGGGCATTAGCCTATTAGAGGTTCCAATGCACTTCTGTTTGCCCTACGTAGAGTTTTCCATAGTATTAAGCAATGAGTTTTTCTTTAATGTAACAATCACTAATATCAGTGGAACTAGCGGTAATAATGGTAATATTGTCTTAGAGACAGAATGGTATAATAGTGAGCAGATCACTTAAGTTAGAGTTATTCTTTTGGGCTATAAGACCATCTTTTAGAACACTCAAGGGTTGGCAGAGTGGTGGATAATCAGGGCTTCTCAAACTTGACTGTCCACATGAATCACCTAGCCACCTTGCTAATATAGATGGATTCCATAGGTCTCTGATGGGACTCAAGTTTCTAGTAAGCTCCTAGAGGAGGGGAGGCCAGAGCTGCCCATACAAAGACAGCACTCTGACTAGCAAGAATTCAGGTCAGGGTTCTTCCCCCAGCACTACTGTGTTCTGGCTGCCTAATTCTTTGCTGTAGACCATGTCCTGTGTACCATACGATGTCCGGTAGCATTGCTGGCCTCCACCCATGAAGTGACTGTACGGCACTAGGTGGCACCTCCTCACCCCAGTTTCGACAACCAAAAATGTCTCTCTAGATGTTGCCAAAGTGTCCCTTGGAGGCAGAATCACCCCTTTTTGAAAACCACTCATTAAAATGTTTTATATTAAGATGTCTTATGTCTTTGATTTCTCAAGCATTCCTTTTCAGTTCTAATGGAAATGATTGACCAAGACTAGAAGGATATTTAAATTATTATGGATCATGGAAAGTTTTTTCTTCTTCTTATAAAGTAATAAGAAACTAGTCTTGGTCCAAAACTGGGATTACGAGAAAGAGAGTAATGGGCACCAGTAGTTCTGCTCAGTGATAGTGGGTGTGCACTTACCAACTTTCTTTTCAGGGAACGTACTTATAATTCAAAGTGATTTTCTAGAATCAGAACAAGCAAAGGGCATCAGAGAATTTAAGGGCTCGTGCACAGCTAACAAGGAGAATTAAGGTATGCAGTCTATTACTGGAGTACGAGGTATTTCTTAGACTAATGCTATTGCTTCCTGCTAATTTTTTTAAGTGAAAGTAGAATTAAGGCATAACAAATGTTATAAAACATAAAGTAAAATAAGTATTGCTAGAATTCTCTAATCAGAGAGCCAGGAGCAGAATGTTTGTTAATAGATCACTCCATCTAGAGGCAAATGCTTTATAATTCCATAATAAATTGTTGTGCTATAGCCAGGCCTGGACACCAGCCTTAATCTCCCTGGGGCAGCTAGTAACAGGAAAACGCTATGCGCTCCTCTGGCCCAGCTTATCTGCAGTTCTAAGAATGCATTAAACAAACTTTAATAACTCTGAAACGAATTCATCTGACTTGAAAAAGAAAGATGCTATTATCTTTTCTCATTAAAATCAAAGACTTTGGAGACCAGTTCTTTGCAATGGATTTTACATTTGACTTGTTACAAGGTATTACTTTTCTTAAGCAGATTAAACCTATATCCAATTTATATTACTTCTCTGGGCCCCAGTGGCCTTATGTATGAAGTGAGGCTTTAGATTAGATGATCCTATGGTCTCCTCCAGTTTCAAGATAACATGTTTCAGTAATTCTATAATAGACCTTGAATGGAGGGAGGAGAAACCAAAGTGGGTTTAAAAAATGAATCATAAGTAATAATTAAAAGACATAAATGTGTATATTTTGCAAACAGTTATTATTTGGTGAATAGATTGATGGGGCTGGTTTTTAAGGGGTCTTATTTTTGTTGTTAACCAAATGTAAAAGTCATTTTCATAATTTTCAAAACGGGGGCTGTTTTTCATGTGAGGTAGAAATTGATGCTGTAGTAGTATATTGTGTGTGTGCCAGTCTAATTTTTAGTAGCATTGTTCTGAGGCTAAAAAGGTGGATTTCTATCATAAGAGATATTTGACAAATCAGAAGCAATTCAAGTAAGAGCAGCTTATATAAAATTTTGCAGGAAAAATAATTGGGAGAAAATTGAGCACAAGGTGTTGACTTGCATATTTTCAAGATGAAAATATTTCTAAAGTATGTAATGTTTGAGCAGAAGCCAACTTCTCAACTGCTTTTGGGCATTTGTACTCATTTTTTCAAAGGAGCTGTGAGCAAGGCAGTCTTTTAATACATCTCTATACCCCTGAATTGCGTGGTCTATTAAAATGGTTTATTGGCAAAAAGCCAGTCTACTCAGGGGCATACACTTCCCCTCTATTAGTGATTTAAACAAAACTCAGTGGCATTTAGAATTATAAAAATATTAAGTAAATATTTTCCAAGGTCATGATTGTATTTTGAAGGTGTTATTTGTTTTTTAAACCTTTACAACTACTCATTGAAATGGCTTGTTATTTTTAAATTTCCATTTATTTGAGGTGGTAACTTGCTTTTCTGCTAGTAGCCCTTTTTTTCCCCCATGGTTTTCTGGATCATGATATTATTTATTCCCAGTACAATCTGCCTGCACCTCGGAACCCAGAGAAATAAATTCTCAATGCATAAAGCCCATGTGAAGAATTGCCTCCAACTTCCAAACGGAAGGTCACTGCTTAATATTTATGTGCTCTCCGCTGCTCTTTCTTCATGCTCCATTCAACACCAATGTGCCAGTCTTAAGCTTGCTCTCTGCACATATTGATAAATAGATCTGCTCCAAATGGTTGCACTCCAGCTGGTTGCCAAGATGACACACTTTATAATGTTTCAGAAGTGTCTTGCAGACTTGAACATTAGACCTGATTTCCTTTGATTAACAGCATTTGACTTTTTTCAGGCAGTAGAGGGAGCCTGCCAAGTTGTACTGGAAGGTGGGTAGTAATCAAGGGGAAGTAGAAATACCCACTGAAGTTTGCCTGCACTAGCATAACTGCCTATTATTAGTGTATATTAGTTATTTGTGCAACTTCCCTGACCCTAAATCCATATTCTCTTTCTAGTAAGTTTTATTTCCATAACTGCTGAGGAAATCAAGTCTGTTATAACCAGGATCTGGATAGATATTATAGCAAGGCACTGTACTCCTTCACAAAATTACTTCCTGCTTTAATAGATATTTGATCCTGGAATGAGAGAAAGGAGAAGACAAAGCTGATATTTCCTGTAGTATGATTCTGGGGCAAGAATAGGTTTGAGATTGACTGTAGTTACAGCTATGAGTTCTATATCTAACCTATAAACAGGTTGATTTTGTGTGTGTATTTAATTTCCACTGGAAGTATACTGTGCATGTGAAAAAGGTTATGTTTCAAAGGATAATATGCAGTGCTCATTTAATGGACAGGTATTTTTCGTTTTTCTTTCTCTCCTGCTAAAACTCCATTTAAGTGGCAGTAGAATCATGAAATGGTTGGGGATTAAACTATTGGTGCTGGGAGGGCCACAGAACATGAGGATCATATTCCTAGAAAACTGAAATTTAATGGAAGAGCTTTGATTTACAACACAAAGTAGGGGAAAGAGAAACTCAAATATGTGCAAAAAGAAGCTGGCATAGAGGAGTAGGCAGGGGTAGCAGCTGATCTGCTGAACCCAGAGAGGCTCCAGGTGCTGGGAAGTACGTAGGAAGACCTGGGGGAAAAACGTGGGTAAAAAAATAGCCCATCTATAAGTAAACAGCACACCCTGTCCTATGAGGAATGCAAGTGACTGATGTACTATGGCTGTCATAAAAACATGGAAAAAAATGAATGTTAGAAATAATATAAGTATACTAGAGCGTTGAGATGTGGTAGGGAAGTTTTGAAGATTCTGGAAAAATCTGGAGGGATTTGGAGCTCCGTAGACATTAGTAATAGAAGTTTGTTACCCTTAACAGCCCTTCAAAAATTATGCATTTCTATCCTTTACAATCTCGGCAGATTTCTTAAAGCTTCCTGAAATCATGTCAGGAGATACTAAATTGATTCCTGGGGTGCTCCATTTCTCCTCCTCCGTGACTTCTCCCCCAAGCTTCCTCCTCCTTTGTTTCCCTCATGCTTAGATTACTTTTCTAAGACTGCAATCTCTCACCCTTTGTCCAGTCACCACCCCTCTCTCAGGGAGAGTGCCTTCTTCTGTCTAAAGATAACATTTAACCACATTCCCCCACACTCTTTGTTCTATATTCTTCTGAATCTTGATTCAAAGCCTATTCTTTTTCTCAAAATATTAACAATTCTCTTCTCTCTTCTCTATCTTCTTTGCCTAAAAACATGCCAAGTCATCCATCCATCCTAAATGTACAGGGGAAGAACGTCTGCTTATTTTTATTCTTTTCAAACTATCTTTCTCTCGCTGTTACCACCCAGTGTCTTGAAAGGGTGCCATATACTCTTTGCGTCTAATTTCTCATTTCCTATTGACCTTCCAATCTATAGTCTATATCTTCTGCCCACAGGATGACATTAAAATCGCTCTAAAGATTCATGGCTACAAAATAATAGCCTATTTTTGTTTCTCAGCCTATTGACCTATTCATAGCATCTGATACTGTGGGCTGCACAATTAGGAAACTGTTTTTCACCCTTTGTGAGCACCACCATTCTTATTTTTTTTTCCCAAGATTCTTCTCATTTCTGTCATTGACTCATTTTCTTCCATCTTTCCCTTAAATATTACAATGTCTTGTAATTCTACCCTGCAGCCTCTTGTCACTTTGCACATACTTTCTGGGCCATTTCACCTTAACTTGTGTTCAATTATCATCTCCTTAAAACTGTAAAATGTCCAGCTTTCTTATCTGTCTTTCAGAAATCATTATGAGATTGCATAGAAACAGCAACCTATTGAGAAGGCCAATTTTCTTATGAAAGACCCCAGTTTGTCTCTCTCCTCCATCCAGAAGAGGAGCTAGAAGAGGAATTGCACAGACAGTGCATAGGATGGGGACTGAGAAAAAACACTGTGCCCTTTACATCCCCATGGAGCAGAAGGGAAAGGTGCATATCTTGTTTCTGCTCCTCAAAGTCCTGACATGTGAATTCTCAAGAGAATCAGCTGTGAAGCTGGTGAGGGCCATCAAGAAAGGGAGACAGCCAGCCTGCTCAAGGGCTCTGTGTGTGTGAGCCTGTGGTCCTGCTCTGGTTCTGCTGGGTCTGAAAAGGATTAGGGAAAATATGGTGCTATGTGCAACCAGATAAAGGAGGGCAAAAATTCTCTCCTCCTGTTCACTGTATGGTTCCTTAAATAAAGTAAAGGAGATGGATCCCACCGTGGCCAAAGGCCCAAGAGTTAGGGAGTGGAGGATAGATAAGATCAGAGCTCCCAAAGCACAGGACAAAGTACTGTGTGTAACAGAAGAAGGAGGCTGATTCTGTCAGCTGGGTATTGGACTAAGAATGTAACTGGATTTCACAAGGCACTCACCCACCACAAGTGGGTGATGCCGGCACCATGTCCCTTATAAGCTCTCAACCTCGACCAACTTGTACAATGACATGTCCCAAGTTGCTGGATGTGCATGACAGCACAAGGGGGATACCATCTTTGCACTATCATGGTGAAATTCTTCATGTGCTTGCAAATAATTGTCCACTTTCAATGATAGCCTCATACAGAAACATCTTTTTCTTTCTCTCCTTGTCTCTAATCAGTACACAAGGAGGAAGATCAGATATTAAAAGATGGACTACACCCTTATCTACTCAAAACACTGGAGCCTCAGTTCCTCATTAGAGGAAAGAAGTTATTGATTACAAAGAAAGAGTTTTTAAAAAAATGGATAGAACAAAGTCTGAAGCTGAAAGTTACTATTTTTAATAATTTAGCATAATTAGAAAGTTATGTAATCAGATGGAAAAGCTTTATAGAAAATCTGTACCTAACAAAAAGGCGTTGTAAAGAATTCCCAGTGCTAACCATAAAAGTACAGATTTATTTCTGGACTTCCATTTCTATCCCATTGATCTATATTTCTGTTAAGTTATTTTATCCATTACTCTAAATGTGATATTGAAATAACCAGCTAATATTGCTGAATCTTCTGTGTCTCCCTTCAGTTTTATCAGTTTTTGCTCAGTGCACTTTGGGGTTCTAAAGTTAATTGCATTTATGTTTGGAAATTTTTGTCTTACAAGTGGATCAACCCTTTTGTCATTAAAAATGCCCTTCTTTATCTCTAGTAACATTTTTTTGTGTTAAAGTCTATTTTGTCTGATAACAAGATAGCCATTCCAGTTCTAATTTTTTTCTGTATGCTCAGTGTATCTTTTCCCATCGGTTTATTTTCAGTCCTCTATATTTTCAGTTTATTTACATCCTTGAATCCAAAGGGTATTTCCTCTAGACAGCATACAGTTGGACCTTGGGATTTTGTGTGTGTGTGTGTGTATCTAGTATGACAATCTCAGCCTTTTGATTGAATTGCTCAATTCATATACATTCTGTGTTTGGTGTAGTTGAATTTATATCTGCCATTTTTCTTCCCATATGCCTCATGTTTTTAAAAATTTCTCTATTCATCTTCCTTGTTTTCTGTCTCATTAAGTGAATATTTTCTAGTGAAGCACTGTAATTCCTTTAAAGATACTTCACTACATTTTAGAAAAAATATTTTTCAGTGGTTTTTTTAGTGTCTCCACGTACATACTGACTTATTAGGCTTACACTAACTTAATTCCAGTGAGTTATAGAGAAGTCATGCTTATATAGTAATTTTCCTCTTCCCATTTTTGGCACTATTCTTGTTACATGTACTACATTATCCATGTTCCATTACAAAACCAACAATATATTGTAATAAGTAGACTTGATATAACTTTGTATCTTTAAAAGAAACAGAAAAGGAGAGAAAGAATATATTTACAGAATTTATATTTAATTTATATTGACTTAAAAAAAACTATTCGTGGTTCTTTTGATTTGTTTCTGAGTATTCAGTTTACCATCTGCTGTCATCCTTGCTCAAATAATGCTTTTCTCCATCTATTTCATTTGTGCTGTTCTGTCAAGTATAGTATATTTATATATGCTGTTTGAACAGTATCACAAAGATATTGTTTATGTGGTTGCTTTTAAAATCATTTAAGAGAAAAAAGGGGAAGAAATAAGCATTTGTATTTTTATAACTACATAATCACTGTATCCTAACTGGTGCTCTTTGTTTTTTCATATTGATTTGAATTAATATCTGGTGTTAAAACACTTGGTCTCACTTTCTTGCAAGATGCATGTGCCAGCAACACATCCCTTGGCTTTTGTTTATTTCAGGATGCATGTATTTCACTTTCAATTTTGAAAGACAGTTTTGCTGAATACCAGATTCTTGGCTTGGAGTTTTTCTTTCAGTATTTTGAATATTCTATCCCAGTGCTTTCTTACCCATTGTTTCATGTGAGAAGTCAACTGTTAATTTTGTTGGTCTTCTTTGTAAATAAGGACTCATTTTTCTGTTGCTTCTTTCAAAATTTCCCACTATCTTTCCCTTTTAACATTTTAACTATGATGTGTCTGGGTGTGAATCTCTTTTTATGATTCTACTTGAAGTTTATGAAGCTTCTTCTATGTGTGGAATAATGTTTTCCATTGAATTTGAGAAGTTTGCTGTCATTATTTGTTTGATATTTTTTTCTTTCTATCTTTCTTGGTAGTCCCTTTACATGTGTGATGGAGTGCATAATTTTGTTCCACATTTCTCTGGGACGTTGTTCAATTTTCTGCATTCTCTTTTCTCTCATCATCAGGTTGTATAATTTCTATTGGTCTTTCTTCACTGTTTCTTTCTTCTGCCTGCTCAAATTATGGATCCCCTCTAGTGATTTTTTTCATTTCAGTTACTGTACTTCTCAACTCCAGAATTCCCATTTGATCCTTTTTGGTAATTTGTTATTCTGTGTTCGATTGGTCATTGTTCATACTTTCCTTTTATCTTTAAGAAATATTTCCTTTTGAACTTTGAACATATTTATGACAACTACTTAGAAGTCTTTGCTAAATATACTCTCTGGGGCCCTTCAACAGTAGTTTCTATGTCTGTTTTTTTATCCTTTGTATGGGTCATGCTTTCCTGTTTCTTTGTATGCCTCATAACTGTTTTATTGAAAACTTAACATTTTAGATAATATATAGAAGCAATTCTGTATACTGATCCCCACCCTCACTCCCACTCCCCCAGCCCCATGGCCGGGATTTTGTTTCTTTTGTTTGCTTATTTATTTGTTCAGTAACTTGGCTGGAATAGTTCAGTGAAGTTTTTCCCTGTTAGCATCTGCTATCAGCCCTCAGAGGTGCAGCCTTAGATGTGCAGTTTCCTTTAGTGCCCTGTCTCACCTCATGGTTGAATCTGGTTTAGCCAGGCTTGCATTCATTGATCTGATCTTTGAGATTTGCTCCAACCCAGGAAGTGTCTTCATAGCTGTCTGTTTCCTGGATTCTCTCTGGTACACTTCTAGCTTTTCTGTCACCTCATTTATTGCTATTAAGGAGCTGTCTGCCTTTTCTTAATTGCTCACCATCGAGATATTCATTGTTTTCAGGAAACCCTCTGGCTTGCACTTCTGCACACTCCGACCCACGTATGGCCAGTGCCATCAGGGAGAACACCTTGACCTGCACCCACATCGTGCCCCTCCCTTTGGCAAGACAGTCTCACCGCTGCTCTGGAGGGGGCCAGGGTAATGGCCCACTGATTTTGGAGTGACGTTCTTGCTCTGTGAGTGGGGCCTGAGCTGGAGTGGTAGTTCCTGGTCTTTTCAGCTTTCCTCTCCCAGTATGGAACCTCCTTCTTACAACCAAGCTAGGACAAGGCCAGTCAGAGCCAAACATTGTCAGCCTGCTTGAGCCGGGGCCTTGCACCCTGCAGATTGGGCCGAATGAAGGAGTGCTCCAGACCTCTCAGCCACGTTTGCCTGCAATAGAGCTTCTGCAGTGTGGAGCTGCAGCGGGTAAGTAGTAAGCAGTTGGCGTCTCCTAAGAGGAACCTGTGGCCCTGGCCTTGAAGGTGGTGAGAGAGGGAATCTGCCTTCTTGTTCCACACGCATAGCAGACCTTCCATCACCTACCAGCCAGGAGGAGAGTGCGCTAAGGTTCAAATGCCACAGACTCTCTTCTTACCAAGACTTGATTATCTTGTGTAAGTGTGTCTCCATTTGCTGTATGCCCTTAAGATAATTTCCAGAGACTTTATATGGCTGTTATTTTTTAAAAGACATTCTTTCCAGTTAGGTTTGTTTCCTTGGGAAAAGGTCTCAGAGATCCTCACACTCGCATTCTTGTGTGTGTTTCCCTACCACAATCTAGTTTAAAAATCTCTGTTGCCCTAAAAAGTCCCCTCACATCTTTTCCCAGTTAATCCCTATTCCCAACCTTAGCTTTTAGCAAATACTAATCTTCTTTTTGACTCTGTATCTTTGCCTTTTCTAAACAATTTCATAAAAATGTTATCATACCTTATGTAATCTTTTGCCTCTGGCTTCTTTTATTTATCATAACAAATAACTCATTTGATAGTCATCTGTATATTAGCCTCTATCAGTAGTTCATTCCTTTTAATTGCTAAATAATGTTCCATGGTATAGTTATTCTATGCTTTTTTTTATTTGCTTGTCTGTTCAACAGGTAATGAACGTATGTATTGTTTCCTTTTGAGGTATTATGCATAATGCTTCTGTGAACATTTGCATACACACCTTTGGTGGACATAAATGTTCATTTTTTCATGGGTATATCTCCAGGAGTGCAGTTTCTGGACATGGTGAGTTTATGTTTAATGTTGAAGAAATTGCAAAACTGTTTTCCAAAGTGGCTGTATCATTTCACTTTCTCACCAGCAATATATGACTGTTACAGTTTTTCCACAACCTAGACAACATTTGTTGTCTGTCTTGATTGCAGCCATTCTGGGAAATATGTACTGTTGTTTCAATATAAATTGTGATAATGAAATATTTATTTTAATAACTCTAAGTAAAATCTTCTTCATTTTTAAAAATTACAATAGATTTCCTCTAAAATATTTGAAGAAAGTCAATTTTGTCTAAGGGGAAAATTGGCATAATTATAAGTTACCAGTATTTTCTTAAATGATACTACTTTTAATATTATTGAAATAACGGTATGTACTAAAAGTGATGTACCATTCTCCTAGAGATCTCACAAATAAATATTTCAATGAAAGGTTCTATACTCTTTAGAGATCAGAGAGCATTTTTTTGGGCCTACATAAAATTCATTTTTAAGGACACTTTAGGCAATATCATTTTAGAAAAACTTGGGTTTTTTTTTGGATGAGGTATATCTAATCTTTTTAACTCAAATTTTATTAAATTACTCATCTTCAGTCATGAAGCATGTTACATTAGTAGGCATTCATTCAACATAAAATTCCATTGTTCTGTGTTGTTTTTGCTGTTTACATTTTAAGTAACGTATTTGGAAGTGAAGGATGTTTCTGTATCTTCAGTTGGCCCACAAATGCTCTTATGCCTGAGACAAGGCATGAAGGTGAATACATGAGTAAAGCCTACCTTCTAGGAAATTTGTCCAGTGGTAGAGACATGGAGATTGCCTTTTCTCACTGAACTTTCTATTTGGGTGATTTTTATGACTCATAAAATTTTTAGAGCTTAAACAGACCTTCAACATCATCTTGTCCATTCATTTTATTTTAGAAATGAGAAAACTGTGTCTTGGTACCAGATTTTAGTAATAAAAAAGCCTTGAACCTTACAAAACTTTCCCTTACATTAAAAACACAGACACTCATACTTCAGAGTAGACATGAATGAACAGTTTATCAGTGATAATATGTAGAAGTCTCTGTAGTAACTTAACAATGTGCCCCTTAATCTAGTTTGAATATTATTAAGAACTCAATGCTTTTATTTGATGTTGTATAATATAGAATATAATGTTTTAGTTAAGTATCTTATCCTCAACATATAATTAAGATAGTAAGGCCTCTTACCATATAATAAGAACAATTTCATAGTAATAAAATCTGTGTATACTTACTTAGGAAATGACAAACAGGTCATTGCTGCAGAGCAGGCCAGACGATCCCTATGAGTATATGGGCCCCTGATATGTGGTAAAAGTTGTATAAATTACAAGGGAACTGAGCTTGTGATGGAAGATCATATAAGATTTCTGATGTTTTTAAGACCTAAACGTGAACGATAATCCTATGGAATGCACAGAATAAAATGTTGGAGAATATCTTAATGACATCAACATAGGAAGCCTTCTTGAACAAGCTTTTTCTTTTCCCTAAACAACAAAAATCATGAGAGAATAAACTGATGTTATAAGACCACTTCAGAGTTAACATTTCTACTAAATGAAAAAAAATATGGAGAAAGTTAGATGTATGAAATTGGTGGCTAGAAGAAAACATAATTATTTATCAGCAGAGAGTTAATACCTAGAATATAAAAGGAAACAATCTAAATACAATTTAAAAAGGAAGAGCTTTTTATTGTATTAGAAAAATGGGAATACATGTAACTGGACATGTTGCAGAGGTAGAAACCAGAAACATCTCTTAGTAATTTGTGCATTCAATTGATGAAAATTCTGACTTTTTCACACCAATTTGGCAAAAGTCAGATGATGTCAAGTGCTGCCAAGAATTTGGGAAATAGAATCTTGCACTCCTCACTGGCATGTGTACTGGTCAGCCCCTCCAGAAGCCAAGAGGACTGAACTTCATGAAATTCAGTCTGCATGTTGTCCAGCATCCTATACTCCACCTTGGTGTGCATTACAAGAGACATTCTCATAGCTCAGGAAGAGAAGTGTGGCAGGCCATCTCATCATGGCATTGTTTGGTAGCAAAGAATGAGAGAGGCTTCTGAGGAAGGATTAGCGAAGTGTGGTGCCTGGAGAACTCTGCAACAGCCCAGAGTATGGAATTACATCTCTGTACAGGCCCTGGGACAGAGAAGCATAAAGTTGGGTGAAAAAAATAGGAAATAATTAGAATTAAAAGAAATACAATATATCTTTCTGAAAGATACACATGAGTGGATAACCATACAGGGAATGAAACCATACAGGGAAGGAATTCAGAAGAACATATATTAAATAAATGTGCTGAGGTGAAGAGTTAAATAAATACGCTGGGGTGAGTTACTATGAGGAAAGGGGGATTGAATTCAGGTTAGCTGATGAAAGGGGATTACTAAAGCAAACAGGCACACACTGGAACAAATGAAAGCAAACAGGAAAAAGAATGTCCTTTCATAGACCAATAACTGAGAGGGGGGGATACATATGGGCATTTCTACTTTTTCTTCTATAAAAAATGAGCTATTTTCACTTTCAATTAATCTTAATTAGCTTTTTTCAACAATTAAATGAAAGTATGACATATCATAGCCTGTTTGCTTTGGGGACCAACTATATATTACAATAGAAATTGAACAAATATTCAGATATAAACTGTGCACCTACAAATAAAACACAAAATGGGTAGCATTGCTAATGGGCAAAAAATGGCCAGTGGTGGTACTCGGTGCTTGGTCAGTATGACATAACCCCACCTAATTGTTACTAGTTTTTAGTTGATAAGTTCAAACAGTTCTGTTGTAGAGGTGGAAATAACTTACATTATGTCTAAACAAATACTATTATCACTTTTGGTGATGTGAGCACTGTGGAGAATCTGAATGAGATGCGAGAGATTCTTGAACCACTTGTGGAGAACAGCTGCTATATTGTGCACGACTCAGATCTATCCCATCTCCTTTTGTGCCTTTATTGGCCTCAGGCATATTGAATTTCATGTGCGTTTTTCACTTTTTCATGTGAGACAGTGGTGGTATAGCTAGTGTTCAGTAATGCAAAGAAATTCTTGATAAGCATTTCTCAAAAAATATTGACAGGGATCTTGGTTTTCAAATCATATCTTTAACATTTCCATTTGTTCTGCCAACTATGTCATTGATAAATATAGAATGGTGGACACTTAGAGCATGGGCACTTTGTGGTCACCCGGTCACACCCACTGGCCTGGGCCAGTCCCTGCACTTGCATCATCCACCTTCCACATGAACACTGTCCTGTGTAGATGAATTTCCTGTCTTTCACATCATCCTGTTCTATTTTCAGACACTTGTCACTGCTGAATGTTTTCCCCATCAGCCCTGGTCCCGCCTTCTGGAACTATGCAAAACAAGTGCAAACAAGTAAATGTCCAGTTGCAAAGGACAGTTCTCTGGGCATTTCAAGACGGCCGTCATGTCTATCCAAGTCTTCTCAAAAGTTATAACCACTCTCTTTTTGGACCCTTTACCAATCTAAGAGATGCTGTAAGTTGAACAGCCATAATTTTATAAGGAGTACAAAAAAGTGAATCAACCCCCATAAGCTGGACATAACCCATTGACATAAAGCCTTATTAATATTTGTAGGGGCCAAGTTGCACCTGGACGTCTTGGAGAATCAGTATAGCTTGTTGGTCAAGAGAATAGCCTTTAGACCCAGAAAACCAAGGATGTCACTCCATGTGTGTCGCACACTATTTGTGTGACCTTGGGCAGGCTATGTCAACCTTACAAGGCTCAGCTGCTTCCCCTGCTCCTCACAGATCCTAATGCTGCCCCTGGGAGTGTTACAGGACTGAGCTCAGTGATGCTTGTGAAATGCTTAGCTCTGAAACTAATGCAGGATGAGTGCTCAGTGAATATTCCCCATGAATTTGTGTTCAATGCATGTTATGGCATTAAGCTTCAGTGCCTTGATCTGGACTGTAAAATATTTTAACCGGAAATTGGGGCTTTTTTAATTCAATCTGATTAAATTTCATCTTTTAGGACTTAAACTATTGTTCCAGCATGGTGAAAACTCAGTGAATTCCTTCTGTCATGCAAGTAATAGCTACCCCTCTCCAAATCACAAATTTAATACAAAGTCAATTGGATGTTGTGAGATAACTCCCTGTCATTTGAAATAGCAAATACTATTTCCATGTTTCATTAAGTGTCTATCTATATCTCCTGTCACCCATAGTAAATTTTGTTCCTTTGTCTGCAGGACTTCATCTACAGTTCTCATCAGATATTTATTGATATCTTAACTCAGGCCAAGCATTCTGTTATATTATGGATCACATTCTACTGGCGAAGACTGGTGCTCACTTGTTACAGGCCCTGTGATGCACACCTAGTAAAAGGCATGATAGGCAACTTGTATTCTGTGGGGCTACTCAGCAGCTGCTGGTGACTACTTGGATGAGAGAGGGTCTGCTTTGCAGAGTTGGTGACATCTAGGTAGGTCTTGATGGAGGATAATTTAGAGGAGCCTTGCAGAATACCATGAACACCTTTCTCTTAGGCCTGACTGGAGGCCAGATGCATTGTTTTTACAAAACTCCCTCAGTCTCTCCATGCTAATAAATCTATCAAAAAGACAAAAGATCTGTCTTAGGGGATTTGCTCTTCATGACCCAGTTAGGGAGCCTAGTGATCGGCAATAATTTTTCAAATGCTATCCAAACACCCCTGCAAATTAACTCAAATTTTATTCACTGTCTTTCCTCTACCTGGCAGCTAAAAGTAGATGAAACATGTTCGTGGCTTAGCAGAAGGAGTGAAAGAGCCTCCAACACACCAAATAAGGAGTAAAAAGAGAACAATTTGACACAATTTTTAAAACTTAGATTTAAAGCAGCAGTAGGTTCGTCATTATTGTGCGTGTGTGTAAAATGTTTCTCCTACTTTTACCTTCCTATTTGCATGGAAGGTTTCATGCATAGTCAAGCAAATACTTCATTTTATAAAAAGGATGAACCAATATAGTTTTGTGGGTGGGACATATGGGGCCATTGCTTCCTGTATCTGAGGTGGTGTTCACATTGCTGTGTCTTCTGCTCTGAAGAGGGAACATTCATTACTCAGTGGCAGCCACCAGAGACAAAGTCGCAGAGTCTAGTAAAACTGAAAACACATTCCAAGACCCAACCACTTAACAACTTGTTAAGTGACTTAAACACCCTGACTCTTCAATTTGTGATGGTTGATGGAATATAATTTTGTAATTAGCAATGTGTACATTCCTAATATGATGGTGTTTCATGTAATCTCAATGAATTATGCAAATGTCTTACCTATAAGCTTATACTTAAGTTTTTACCTCATTACTAAATATCACACATGCTACATAGTGTTCTTTGGAGACAATGCAATTAAAAATTTTAAATGAGATAATCAGGAGGCCACAACAAGCAATCAGCCTGAGATATGCAATCAAATGGAATAAGAGGTAAACCTTGCTGAGTGGGGGAAGGAGATGAGTTTGTATCAGCAGGTAACAAAAGACTTGTGTGGAAGAAAAGTGGCCCTTGGCTGCATTTGCAATGGAAAGCTCCATAACCAATGGATTCTTAGATTTTAGTTGGACTGCGTTTCCATTATGACCATGAGATTTATTTTATATTATGTATCTGATACACCTAGAGTTTTGTGCAAAGTCTTTTAAAGAGGCTGATAAGACCACTGTATTTGGTTATTGTGGTGGTGAATATTAAGTAAGCAGAATATTAAAAAGCAAAGAGAGGATTTGGTCATCCACTGGCTTCACTTTGTTCCATCTGACTAGATTTTAGCTTTTCACTCCTATATTTCCTGACTTCCGATACTGGTGACTGGGCATAGGGGTGAGTCTGATACCCAGGTGGTCAGTTAAACTCTATTCATCCATTCCTGTGCAATAGCTGGGCTATCAATCTAAGGCTAATTACTTCAGGGGGACTGATTCCTAGTCCTCCTAACATTTTTATTTCTCCCTTGTATATATCACAGAAAGAAGCTACAGTAACTTTTCCTATTACCCTCCTTTTTTTTTTTTTTTTGGCAGTAGCAGAATTTAGATAATCAAGCTTATAGTCACACAAAGGACAATGTGTTACTCAGAATGTGTTCGACTGCATTTCTTCTACTCCTCTAGGATATATATTTGGGGTGAAAAAATTTAAAAATTAATGTACAGTCTGTAACTAAACTCTTAGCAGGCACCTACCTCTGTTATTAAAACTTTTTGGCTTATTGAGGTACAATTTACAAATCAGAAAACTGAACAATTTTAAAAGTGTCATTCCGTGAGTTTTGACTGATAGATGCAGTCATATAGTCACCACCACAATCAGGACAGGGCATCTCATCACCCTGGAAAGATTCCATGTGCCCATGTTTTACTATCACCCCCTCCCTCTACCCCATCACCCTTGGCCACTACTGTGTTCCATCTCTCAACTTGTATCTTTAGTAAAATTTCATACAAATGGACTTACAGAGGATTTAGTCTTGTGTGGTCTGATTTCTCTCAGTTACCATAATGCTTTTTACACTCATCTGTATGATTGTGCTTCTCTGTGGCATATTCCTTTTTATTTTTTTGCATAGTATTTCATTGTATTTGTTTTTCTAATCACCAGTTATTTCCCTTTTTTTGTAATTGTGAATAAAACTATTATGAACATTCAGGTACCAGTCTAGTGTGGACATAAATTTTCATCTTCTCAGGTAGATCCTAGAGAGAGAGTTGCTGTGTCATATGCTAAATGTCTGTTTTTAGAAAATTACCAAAATATTTTCCAGAGTGGTTTCTCCTTTTGCTTTCTGGGATCTTCAATTCCTCCACATCCTCACCAACACTTGGTATTTTGTCAACTTTTTCTATTTTAGCAATTCTAGGGTTTGTGTGATGCTATCTCGTAGTGGTTTAATTTGCATTTCTCCAATGACTAAATATATTGTGGATCTTTTCATATGCATATTTGTCATGTGAATATCTTATTTTTTTATGTACTTTTTCAAATCATTTGCCCATATTTTTAATTGAGTTGTCATATTATTATTACTATTGAGTCATAAGAGTTCTTTATATATTCTGGAGATCGGTCCTATATCAGACATGTATCTTGCAAATATATTCTTCTAGTCTGTGGCTCCCTTTCTAATATTTTAATGATTTTCTTTTGAAGAGGAAATGTTTGAAATCTTGATGAATTCCAGTGTAGGTATACTTTTATTGTACAGCTAATGTGATTTGGTCACTATAAAGAAATCTTTGTCTAACCCATGGTCACAAAGATTTTCTCTCATATTTTCCCATTGAAGGTTTATAGTTTTAGGTTCTATGTTTAAGTCTATGACTCATTTCAAGCTAACTTTTTAAATGGTGTAGAGATTTATTATTTTTCCTTTTTTACTTTTAGAGTATGCTTACCCAACTATTCTAGCACCGTCTGTAAAAAGAATGTATCCTTTCTTCATTGAGCTGGGTTGACGCCTTTATTGAAAATCAATTGAGTATTTTTATGTAATATTCTGTTACAAGTTTTAGATTATGTGTTTTCCCCAATATAACAATAAAGGTGGTCAAATGAATTTTTTTGAGGACAAAGTCCCTTCCTTATGAAGAGAAAAAGCAAGAAACAAAGTATGTACTGATTCATTGCTGGTAAAATATCATTGATTAAATATTTTTATCTCCTTTTGTGCTCTAACAATTTCAGCTATGTCATCCCATCTCTGTATGCTGTTTACAGTGCATTTTGCTGAAGTTTATTGTAATTTTTGGTGGTGTTGTTCAGGTTTTTTGTTGGTTTTTGTTCTACAAATAGGTGCTTCTAAAATATAAACCACAAATTGCAGTAGATTAAAGCAGCTTTAAGTATAGCACATGGCATACAGTAGACCTTAAATAGATAACAGTTGAATGAGTGCATAACTGATAGATACAGTTGTAGCAATGGTAATTATATCATTGAATTTTATTTTGGAACATTTTGGTAAAAATGTGAAACACCTGAAATTTTAGGGAAGATAGATGAGATCTCATTACAAAGTTCCTATCATTAATTTCCCTTAAATGGAAATGAATCATTAACAAATTTTTCTTTCTCTAATGTCTGATAAACCAAAATCACCAAAAACATTTAAAAATTACTCTTAATAAACAGTTTTTTTTCTGTATATCACTGCTCATTTATTTCAAGTCTCCTTTAAATTTTGTAGTTGAAATTACATCTCTTTAATAAAATCTTATCTGATGTTAAAGCTGATTCACTAAATCACATCTGAAATTAATATCTTTAACAAAATACAGTCTACCCAGTATATTTTGACTGACTGTCAGGAAATAAAATGACACCATTGTCACCAAGTATTAAGAGGAATTCCATGTTGTCTTATGTAAATGAAAATTGCAGGTTATTCAATATTTTTACTCATCCACAGAGATGCATTTCACATTTGTGCTTTTTTCCTCTCAGCAAGTCCACTGATGTGAGCCATTTATTTAGAATAAAGGTAATGGTCTGAGAGTTTCCATATTTCTGAGTGTTCAGTCTTGGACAAGACATAATCTCTTTTTCTCATCCTAAAAATTGCTAATGATGTATTTCTCCATGCCATTCCTACCTAATTTATCACAAGATTATATATAGCAAATATATATACTTTTTGTTACTCATTATATTTTCTTTCTCCTGAACTTCTAGTTTTTTTTGTTCATATTCACCACTGAATCCAATCTAATTCTATTATAAATCCCATCCATACTACCACTCCCCCCGTCCACACACACATGGACACACAAATAAGCACAATTTTGCAGCAGGCGAATTTGTCCTGTTCCAAACTGGTGACAATTAATAAATATATTTACCCTTTTGTATCTTTCAAATCTGAGCTTAAATGCTAACACCTCAAAAAAAAATTGCTAGAATAAATCCTCTTTTTAGTCTAGATCACAGTGACTTAAGACATTTTCCCTGTGAATATTCCAATGTGTAATTTTAAAATGTATTTAATTCTTATGCTCTGTTTCAATAAACTGTAAGCTTCATCAAGTCAGGAAAAACTTGTCTTCATTGCTTAGTATACCTATAACATAGAGCTGTGCCTAACACATAGTAGAGATTTAGCAAGTATTAATTAATGAATTAAAACAAAGACATGTAAACTTCCTGAGCTTTGGCACCTTGGTCTATAAAAATAAGGGAACAGGAGAGTGGAAAAAGATGGCAGCATGAGAAGTGAGTCAGAAACTTCCTCCCAAAACCACATGTAACACAAAATAGAGCAAATATAACTATTCCTGAAAGAGCGACCAGAAAGAAAACTGCAAAAGATGGCCTACCTCTGGTAAAAAGAAAAGACCTCATAGAAAAGGGTAAAGTACCAAAGCCACAATCCAGTGGGACCCAACCCTCCACCCACCTCAACTCATTAGCGGGAGGAAGAGAAACAGGGTGGGGAGGAGTATCAGACCAGGACTGTTAAACACCCACCCCTGGAGATCTGCTTCAGGAGCATGAATCCACATTACATGGTGCTATGGAAATTAGTGGGGTTGGAAATCAAACAGGCAGAATACTCGAAGAGACTGAGATTCCTGCCACTTGTGGAGAATAGGTACCCACAACCGGCCACTCTGGGACAATAGAAAGGTGGACACTTTGAGAGATTTCCCAATAGCAAGAGAGCTGCTAAAGGGGCAAGGCTTACCCAGAGCTTGCTACTCAGGAGAAAGGACCGGTGGACAAAATCATCCTGGCACACTCAGCCTAGCAGGTAGGGAACTTTCAGAAGCTTAAGGAGCCCCATCCCCCTGGCTGGCAGTACAGCCCCAAGACTCCCACCACAATACACAGCTTGTCACTCCTTCCTCCCGGATGGTAATGGTTTGCAAACCTGCTGCCCCCCACCATTTCACCAGGCAAGCCAGAGGGGAGCCCAAATTATAGCAGCTAAAGGGGCAGAAAGCAGAGGCTCCACCCTGTGTGCTTGGCCCACTGGCCCGGGCAGTGGAGGCAGGCACTGCTGCCAGGAAGCAAGAAAGCTCTTTCCTCCCAGCAGACACCAGCGCCACTCACTTGCAACCTCCACCATCGCTCCAGGTACTGGGTGGCTCCAGAAAGTAGAGCTTCTTGGCACTGGAGAGAGCAGCCTACACAAACTTATTCCATAATAATCCTTAGAAATATTAAATGACAACAAAATTTAGTACAAACCAAATTCCCTCAAACACCAGAAAAGGAGCTAAGTGAAACTGTAATCACCAATCTTCCTGATGAAGATTTCAAAACAAAAATCATAATCAGGCTCATGGACCTACAGAAAAATATTCAAGATCTTAGGGAGGACTTCAAGAAAGAGATGGAAACTTTGAAAAATACAGTATCTGAGATGAAACATACAGTGGAGGGATTTAAAAGCAGATTACATGAGGTAGAGGAGGTGAGAAATGAAAAAGAAATTAAAAAACAGGAATACAAAGAAGCTGAGGCATGGAGAGAAAAAAGGATCTCTAGGAATGAAAGAATATTGAGAGAACTGTGTGACCAATCCAAACGGAACAATATTCACTTATAGGGGTATCAGAAGAAGAAGAGAGAGAAAAAGGGATAGAAAGTTTCTTTGAAAAAATTATTGCTGAAAACTGTCCAATCTGGTGAAGGACAGAGTCTCTCAGGTCATGGAAGTTCACAGATTGCTCAACACAAGAGACCCTAGGAAGACAACATCAAGATATATAACGATTAAAATGGCAAAGATCAAGGACAAGGACAGAGTATTAAAAGCAGCCAGAAAGAGAAAAAGGATCACATACAAAGGAAAGCCCATCAGGCTATCATCAGACTTCTCAGCAAAAACCTTACAGGCCAGAAGGGAGTGGCATGATATATTTAATGCAGTGAAGCAGAAGAGCCTCTAACCAAGAATAATCTGCCCAGCAAGATTATCATTTAAATTTGACAGAGGGATTAAACAAATTCCAGATAAGCAAAAGATGAGGGAATTTACCTCCCAGAAACCATCTCTACAGTGTATTTTGGAGGGACTGCTATAGATGGAAGTGCTCCTAAGGCTAAATAGCTGTCACCAGAGGAAATAAAACAACAGTAAAGAAAGTAGAACAATTAATTACTAGCAGATGCAAAATTAAATCAACTACCTACAAAGTCAGTCAAGGGATACACAAAGAGTACAGAATATGTCACCTAATATATGAAGAGTGTAGAAGGAAGAAAAAGGAGGGAAAATACCTTTAGATTGTATTTGAATAGTGTAATAAGCGAGTTAAGTTAGATTATTAGATAATAAAGAAGCTACCCTTGAACCTTTGGTAACTGAATCTAAAGCCTACAATGGCAATAAGTACATATCTATCAACAATCACCCTAAATGTAAATGGTCTGAATGCCCAAATCAAAAGACATAGAGTCACTGAATGGATAAAAAATTAAGACCCATCTATATGCTACCTACAAGGGACTCACTTCAAACCCAAAGACATACATAGACTAAAAGTCAAGGGATGGAAAAATATATTTCATGCAAATAATAGGGAGAAAAAAGCAGGAGTTACATTATTTGTATCAGACAAAATAGACTTCAAAACGAAAGTAACGAGACAAAGAAAGACACTACATAATGATAAAGGGGTCCGTCCAACAAGAAGGATATAACCATTATAAATATCTATGTGCTCAATAAAGGAGCACCTAAATATGTGAAAAAAATACTAACAGAATTAAAGGGGAAAATAGAATGCAATGCATTATTTTAGGACACATCAACATACCACTCACTCCAAAGGACAGATCAACCAGACAGAAAATAAATAAGGAGACAGAGGCACTGAGCAACACATAAAAGATGGACCTAACAGACATCTACAGAACACTCCATCCAAAAGCAGCAGGATACACATTCTTCTCAAGTGTATATGGAATGTTTTCCAGAATAGATCACATACTAGGCCACAAAAAGAACCTCAGTAAATTAAAAAAGACTGAAATTGTGCCAGCCGGCTTTTCAGACTGCAAAGGAATGAAACTAGAAATGAATTATGTAAACAAAACAAAAAAGCCTATGAAGGCATGGAGGCTTAACAACATGTTCCTAAATAATGGATCAATGACCAAATTAAAACAGAGATCAAGCAATATATGGAGACAAATGAAAATAACAGTTCCACACCCCATAACCTGTGGAATGCAGCAAAGGCAGTTCTAAGAGGAAACTATATTGCAGTTCAGACTTGCCTCAAGAAAGAAGAACAATCCCAAATGAGCAGCCTAAACTCACAATTAATGAAACTAGAAAAAGAACAAATGAGGACGAAAGTCAGCAGAAGGAGGGACACAGTAGACATCAGAGCAGAAATAAATAAAATCAAGAAGAATAAAACAATAGAAAGAATTAATGAAACAAGGAGCTGGTTCTTTGAGAAAATTAACAAAATAGAAAAAAACCCTAGCCAGACTTATCAAGAAAAAAAAGAGAGTCTACACACATAAACAGAATCACACATGAGAAAGAAAAAAAATCACTACAAATGCCACAGAAATATGAAGAATTATTAGAGAATACTATGAAGAAAATTGTGTGCTAAAAATTGGATAACCTAGGAGAAATGGACAACTTTCTAGAAAAATACAACCTTCGAAGGCTGACCCAGAAAGAAACAGAAAATCTGAACAGACCAATTACCAGCAATGTAATTGAATTGGTAATCAAAAAACCACCTGAGAACAAAACTCCTGGAACAGATGGCTTCACCCCTGAGTTTTATCAAACATTTAGTGAAGACCTAATACTCATCCTCCTTAAAGTTTTCCAAAAAGTAGAAGAGTAGAGAATACTTCCAAACTCATTCTATGCATCACCCTAATACTGAACCCAGACAAAAACACCGCAAAAAAGAAAATTACAGACCAATGTACATAATGAACATAGATGCAAAAATACTCAACAAAATATTATTAGCAAACTGAATTAAAAAATACACCAATAAGATCATTCATCCTATTCAAGTAGGATTTATTCCAGGGATGCCAGGATGGTACGATATTTGAAAATCCTTTAATGTCATACACCACATCAACAAAAGAAAGACAAAAATCATGTGATCCTCTCCTTAGATGATGAAAAAGCATTTGACAAAATTCCATCCATTCATGATAAAACTCTCAACAAAATGGGTATAGAGCTCAAGTACCTCAATATAATAAAGGCTACATATAACACACCAACAGCCAGCATCATCCTTAACAGTGAGAATCTGAAACCATTTCCTTTAAGATCGGAACAAGACAAGGATGCCCACTCTCCCCACTTTTATTCAACATAGTACTAGAGGTCATAGCCATGGCAATCAGACAATACAGAGATAAAAGGCATCCAGATTGACAAGGAAGAAGTTAAACTGTCACTGTTTGCAGAGACATAATATTGTACATAAAAAACCCTAAAGAATCTACTCTAAAACTACTATAACTAATATCTGAATTCATACAAAATTAATACACCAAAATCTGTTGCATTCCTATACACTAACGATGAACTAGCAGAAAGAGAAATCAGGAAAATAATTATGTTCACAATTGCATCAAAAAGAATAAAATACTTAGGAATAAACCTTACCAAGAAAATGACAGATCTATACTATGTAGGAAAACTACAGTACACTCATGAGAGAAATTAAAGAAGATGCCAATAAATGGAAACATATCCCGTGCTCATAGATAGGAAGAATTAATATTGTCAAAATGGCCAACCAGCCTAAAGCAATCTACAGATTTAATGCAATCCCTATCAACATAACAACAGCACTCTTCAATGAACTAGAGCAAATGGTTCTAAAGTTAATGTGGAACTACAAAAGACCCTGAATAGCCAAAGCAATCCTGAAAAGTAAGAGTAAAGCAGAGGGGATTATGCTCCCTGACTTCAAGCTCTACTATAAAGCCACAGTCATCAAGACAATTTGCTATGGGCACAAGAACAGACCCATAGAACAATGGAACAGACTAGAGAGCCCTGATATAAACCCAAGCATATATGGTCAATTAATATATGATAAAAGAGCCATGGATATACAATGGGGAAATGACAGCCTCTTCAACAGTGGTGTTGGCAAAACTGGACAGTTATGTGTAAGAGAATGAAACTGGATTGTTGTGTAACTCCATACACAAAAGTAAACTCAAAATGGATCAAAGACCTTAATGTAAGTCACAAAACCATAAAACTCTTAGAAGAAAACAGGCAAATATTTCTTGAAAATAAACATGAGCAACATTTTCCTGATTACATCTCCTCAGGAAAGGGAAACAAATGCAAAAATGAACAAATGGGACTACATCAAACTAAAAAGCTTCTGTACAGCAAGGGACACCATCAGTAGAACAAAAAAGCATCCTACAATATGGGAGAACATATTTGTAAATGACAGATCCCAATAAGGGATTAACATCCAAAATATACAAAGAGCTCACCTGCCTCAACACCCAAAAAGCAAATAACCTGCTTAAAAATGGGCAGATAATATGAACAGACAGTTCTCCAAAGAATTAATTCAGATGGACAATAGGCACATGAAAAAAATGCTCCACATTGCTAATCATCAGGGAAATGCATATAAAAACCACAATGAGATATCACCTCATACCTGTTTTTGATGTCTTGACTATTTTCAAGAAAATAGTCAAGACATCCAAAAACAAGCAACAACAAATGCTGATGACAATACAGAGAAAGGGTTACCCTCCTACACTGTTGTTTGGAATGTAAATTAGTTCAACCCTTGTGGAAAGTAATATGGAGTTTCCTCAAAAAAAAAAAAATAGAATTACCATTTGACCCAGGAATTCCATTTCTAGGAATTTACCCAAAGAAAACAAGATCCCACATTCAAAAAGACATAGTCACCCCTATGTTTATCACAATACTATTTACAATAGTCAAGATATGGAAGCAACCTATGTGTCTATCGGTAGATGAATGGATAAAGAAGATGTGGTACATACACACACTGGCATATTATTCAGCCATAAGAAGAAAACAAATCCTACCTTTTGCAACAACATGAATGGAGCTGAAGGGTATTATGCTCAGTGAAATAAGCCAGGCAGAGAAAGACACATACTAAATGATTACACTCATTTGTGGAGTATAACAATGAAGCAAAACTGAAGGAACAAAAGAGCAGCAATCTCACAGACTCTGAGAGGAGACTAGTGATTACCAAAGGGAAGGGGTTAATGTAGTTTATGATTAGCACACATAATGTAAGGAGGTCACAGGGAAGGCAATATAACACAGAGAAGACAAGTAGTGACTCTTTGTCATCTCACTGCGCTGATGGATGTTTGCTGCAATGGTATGGGGGCGGAACTTGATAATATGGTTGAAATTAGTAACACAATATTGCTCATGTGAAACTTTCATAAGGTTGTATATTAATGATAACCTGAAGAAAAAAAATGAGGGAACAATAGAACAGCTTTGAGGATCCAGTGAGATTGTATCTTAAAGCCCTAGCCCTGTATCTAATATATGATAAGCACTCACTGTGTGAGAGGTTGTATGCCCTTTCACTTCTTTACCATCCTGTGAGAAAATAAAAATAGTCCAGAACAAATCCATGAATGTATGCTTCTTCTTATATGACATTTTTCCCTATTAAATAAAGAGCAGTTTGCCCGGAGGCTAAAAGACATTTACACCGTATGGAGGAAGGAATATTTCTACTGGAAAATTTTCAGAGACCAGCAGGGTTATTTAAGTTTCTTATTGTCATTGACTGGGAGCTGTTTGCCAGTAAATATACTCCTAATGGTGCCCAAAATAAACCTGTCATTTTGTTAATGTTACTTTGAAGGGCATAGCCATAATAGACTAAAAATATCAACAATGACCAAAAAAATTAAGCTTTTAAGAAGTGGAATTCTGACATGTGTTTGGGTAGAAGGGCTGTTCTAATCTTTCTGAAGTTAATGTAGAAGATACTAGTGTTATTTGCTAATTTGCTTTTATCACTTTATAGTTTTTCTCTCTTGATATGACTGCCTCAACAATATTTTGAAGTAAACAATATAAATAAATGCTTAAGAAGATACTGTTATATGAAAGTGGGAAAGCTTCTAGAGCCATGCATTTCTGGGGACAATTTTTCAAGGTCATGTTATTCTAGAAATTTCTGGACAGAACCATGGTCCACATTACCATCTTAGCCATTTTGGCTGCATGTTCAACCGAGTCAGTTGGGCCATTTAGGAAGATTGGAATAAAACCCAACCAACAAAAACTTTCATGCATGAGATGCCTATTTGGGACAAGGACTCTTCAAGAAAATAGTCAAACATATCTTATTATTATGTTGATCATATCTTTAATTTATTAGATATATTTACTTTCCATTGATGTTTCATATTATGCTGACTAGTCTTTTATTCCCAATTGATGCTATATGCAACATGTTTTATGTTGGTAAGAAAAATTCATTTAATTTTTGGTCTTTGTTGAAAGTAAATCTTTAGTTGGGAAATAGAATCTATTCACTATAAATTCCTACATAAAATTATGATTTTAAAGCATATTTAGAGCTTGAGGAACAAGTCACATTATTTCTTACCAGGATTATATGTTAAGAAATTACTGGTAAATCTATAGGAAGACACAGGTTTTTTTGTTTGTTTTTTTCTCTTCTCTAAATGAGCATCATGATTTAAACCCCATATTTGGGGCCAAGTTACTCATATTTAGAGACTGTGGGATTTTACAGGGTCTGTTTGACAAATTTGAATTTAGTTTATTTTGAAATGATGATGAATGATGAATATTTCATTTTAAAAATAGTATATTTCATCTCAGATTATATGTGCAAGCCACAAAAGCTTTGGAATAAGGGAAGGGAAGGTGCTTAAAGGCAGCTTACAGAACAAGCCAACTATGGTAGGCAAACTTTCATATGTTTAATGAAGCAATCTTTAATATAGGAAATAGCCTAGATTCTCGGGGGATGGGAAACATCACACAACAGTATTAGAATCCTTCCATGACATCAGTGTTAGAGCTACTTCCTATTCTGAGTCAGAACTTTTACCACATCCACTTTTGTTGCTTGAAGGAGACCAGGTGTGTGTTGGTACATCATCTTTTCACATCCAAATAAAATAGCTGTACTGTATTGTGTTTGAAAGATATTTATCATGTTTCTACTTTATTTAAGCATATTTTCATAACTACACATGTGTGCTATTTATACAGGTTTTTTTCCTTAACAACAAAAAAGTGGAAGTTGTAAATTTAAGGCAGTCTGTTATTTAACAAAATTCTCTAAAAATATAAATGGAGAATCAGGAACAAACCCACTAATTCTCAATAGTGAAATCAGTGACCAGCTTTTGGAAAAACAAAATATTTACATTTGTCTTATTATTCAAACCTAAGTTCAAGCAACATATAATGATTAATATAGTATAATCAATATGAAATTTGTATTTAACAGATTTTTTCCATTGCCAGATTCAGGAGATTGTTGTCATTGATAAGATAATTACTTACTCTTGGGATAATTCCAAAGAGGAGAGAGTGTCACACTGTGCAGGGGCTTACAGGGAAAGACAAGAGCCTGTCAGGAAGCAGAGGAAGCCTGGGATATGAGAGCAAGAGCTTTGTTGTGGTTTCTGTAGGAAGGAACAGGTGAGGCAGGGTAGGCAGTTTTAGTATTGGCTAGTTTCTAGAATGCTATCAGCAGGCTCTGGGATGTAGGGCTATCCCACGTTGTCTAGTTCATGTACTTGGGGTGATTAATGCAAGGGAATATTGACCCAGAATTTGAGTCTAATAGAGGCGGTGGAGGGGTGTGTGGGCCCAGGTTAGGGTGATTTTCATATAGAAGGTGCACCCCAGGGAGTCATGTGCCACCACTAGGAGTTGGCTGGCCTTGGGAGGGGCATTCTCTCCAGGGTCTGAAAGGCTCCAAGATCTCAAAGCATCACAAGGCCTGAAAACAAAAAGACAGGATTAATGCACCTATGATACTGAAAATAAAAAGACATGATTAAGATACCTGTGACACACAATACTCTTGGGAAGGATAACAAGAACCATAGGAGCCACTGTATGCAGTTTTCATTTAAAACTTAGATTTTAAAACCTAGACATTCAGAAATACCATTGATTAAATTTTCTTTTGGTTGGTAATTAAAATACTTTTGATACATTATATTAAACACTGCATGAAAGCCTATTTAAAGACAAATATAAAGCTCAATGTCTGGTCTCAATTTCACATTAATATAAAAGGAACCAACGCAGTGCCGTCAAATAGCACCAGAAAAAACTGAGTCATGCCTTGTGAGACACATAGAAATGAAAGGAATAGAGAAAGTTAGTATGGTGGTAACTTCATTCAAATAATAAGATGAATCATGGGACTTTTCTTCCCTGAAATATCCACATAACCACCAAATTGGATGCCCATTCCTTAAGTACCAACAGATGGCACCAGTAGTTAATGGAGAAGGGTTATGACTTGGGCTGAGAGAAATAAAAGAATTAAAGATTCCCAGTGACTTGTGCAGCATTAAGAAACTAGGATATTTTGGATGATGTCATCTTTTCATTGTCTCTTATGCCAAAAACTTACACGTTTTGTTTGGAATGTTTATCAAAACTTCTGTGCCATTATGGACATGAGTTGAGAAATGTAAACTATGTTAATATGACCCAGATTGAGAGTGCAGACAGGTTCTGATCAGCAGAGACTCTTATGCATGGGATTAAAAAAGACTAAGTAATGAATATAAATCACTGTTTAGGATCTAAGATCAACTACACTTCCAGAACACACACGGTGCAAGGCAATGGAAGGGAAATATATTGAGAATATATTTTGAATGGTTTTTACTTTTAAGATTCTTAATTTTGTAGTGCATATCAATGAAAGTCATACCCCAGAAAGAACATATATTGGCTTTATAAAATGATTGTCTATTAATTTCACAAAATTTGTACTTGGATTTGTACACCTAAAATTACATAATTTATTTACTAAAATACAGTGGAAGTAAGCATAATATAGTTTTCAGTTAACAATATGTTTACTAGAATATATTTGTAGTGAAAAAATAATGCTTGAGAGAGGAAATAATGTATTGATAAAATGAGGATTCACTTGATACCACATATTTGTGGAGTCGCATCTAATTTCTGAAAGATTGCTTGGGTGACAGTCATAATGTTTCTTTTAACTGGCATAGGCCATAATGATTTGGTTATGAAAAAAAATCCATTTATTGCAAACTGTGCCACTGATTGAGAATTATTTCCTGTTAATATATCAGATTATCAGAGTATGGAAAGGTGAGAGGCTTCGTTAGCATTTTTGCCAAGTTACATTTATTATAAAATTACATTTGATATTATCAAGTTACATTTATTAACTCCAAAATCTATGAGGGTATGTGTGTGAATATATTTATATGGACAATTTTGTGTTTTGAGATTTCTCCTAGGAACAATTTGCAGTATATTGTCAGCCAGGTGTTGAGAGAAATGACTAAAAGCTTTTTGCTTTTTGAGGCTGACCCTGACCTGAACTAACAAAAGGCTCTGTGTCGTGTCATTAATCTGGCTGTGAGTGATCAAACATTTCTTTGCAGAAACTTTAATGTGTTGATTCTGGATGCTCCTCTGAGACCCCACACTATTTATAGTGTAATATCTTTGTATTCAAAATTTTTGAATTCAGAAACACATCTGGGTCCAAGTGTTTTGTGTAAGGGATTGTGGGCCTGTAATTGGTGGAGTGCATGCTTTAACATTTTTCAAGTGATATGAAATGACCATGAAAACAGAAACACCTGGTGGAGTCTCCTGTGAATGGGATAAAAAGTCCTGATAGGGTTTAGGTAGAGAAGGGCAGGGAGGAAGGTGAAATAGTGGTCAGATTGTCAAAGTGCTAAATATGCACAAAACAAAGGAGAAAAAGCTCAGCAGGCCTAGAAGGAGAGATAGTTGCCATTATTGTCCATTCTGTTACTGTAACTACTTAAGTTCCGCTCCATCCATAAAATGCAGGCAGTCATGCCTCCTTTACCAGTTTAACCTGTTTCCATGTGCTAAGGGAGAAACCTCACCTGGTATGGTAAGTTAGTAATTCTATATCCCTCTTCCTTTCTAGAAAATGTACATGTCCATCAATATATTAATGGCTCTGAGAATCATGTAACAACGACCCTTGTTCAACTTTAACCCAATGTATAGAAATTCTGTCTTCAGAAGACATTTTGGGAATGGCTCATATTCCTCAGCATACCAGTATAACACAGGAGCTGAGGTCAAGAGCCATATTTTACTCATGTTCATATTAATGTGCTCCTGCCCTAACAATGAGCCGAGATTAACAGCTGAACTATAAATGTTTATTGAGTGATCCCATGAAAAATATTCTCATCAATGTACACATTAAGAGTATACATGCTCCATAAATGATGAATGAATGATGGGTGACTTTAAACTGGCCGCATAGAAAGCAAAACATGAATTAAACTTGGGACTGTGGTATCAGGTACCTGTGGGTGTTAGACAAGATGAGGATGAAATGGTACCAGGGGTCCAGCTAGTGAACATGCCCAGGGATTTCTCTCTAGGGGTGAGAAATAATGAAGATGGTGTCTCAAAATTTCCATAACACAAATTTAGATACCTGTGTACTGTGCCCAACTGCAGTTCATTGAATTCACTGCTCTAGAATATTCCATCCTGTGATTCTACCACAGTTCATCTATTTCCCCTTCAGCATTTGGGTTGTTTCTGAGTTTTTGCTGTTACAAATAGTACTGCCATAAACAATCTTGTATATGTCTCTCCCTTTACATTTTCCAAGAGTTTCTCTTCATTGTGTATGTAGGAGTCAAAGTTCATTTTAATAAGTGAATGCTAAATTGTTTTCCAAAATATATTTCTATAATTATATTATATATATATATAATATAATTATATAAATTATATTTCTACCAGCAATAGAAGAGATTTTCTTGGTTCACATTTTCTGCATCACTTGGGTTTTTTAATCTTGGTAGACTTAATTGGAAATAATTCATCAGGTGGGAAAAGGGAGGTAAGTATTTGGTTCAGAAAGAAAATAGGGCTTTTGAATCAGCAGAACTTTCTGTGTTTGATATCTTATTCCTACACACTTATCAGAAGTCATGCCTCAGACACAATTTTAACCTTTCCAAACATTTATGTACTTTTGTAAGTTAAAAATATTTTGTTTCGTCTGTGAAACATAGTTGCTGCATAATAGGTAATCAGTAAATTCGCTAAAAATGTGAATGGTTTGCAAATATTCAGAAGTATAATTGTATTAACAGAATGAAGGAAGTTGCCTTCAAAGTAATTGCAGTGTCCTGTAAAAAAAAGTATAGGAAAAAGGTATACTTCATCAAGCAAGAAATTGCCCAGACTTTTTATTAAAATAGTCAAATTTCTTCAATTAACACACATTTTATTTTTCTCTACATTAAAGCATATATGTTTTAAGTATAGTCTGGCAAGTCATTGTAAGTGTAAAGATGAACAAATACTTAAAGGAATTGATGAATCTAGTAAAGTGGCAATGGGGATTTTTATTGCTAATTCAGGGAAGAGGTGGGATAGCCAAAGTTACAATGGTGTGATCAGTTGATTAGATTATAGCTATGCACTATTATGGGAACACAGATTATGTTCCCATCCTAACCCCAGCCCTACCAGGCTGTGGAGCATAGGAGAGCTGCTGGGACAGTCTCAGAAACTGAGTCTTCAGTGGGCAGAGGGGCTAATTCCTTCAGCTATTTGCTTATGGTTATCTCTGGAGAGTGTGTGCATGCCAGTATTTAATTCATCCCTGAAGCAATAAATTGCCTGAAGCAGAAATTTCAAATAATATGTAAAATTAAATCTATCACATGTCAATCATGATATTTTTTAATGCCCTGGTTAGATCTCAGCTTGGCTGGCTCCTTAGTTCCTAGCAGTGGTTTAGCCCTTGGTGTGCTGGTCTTGGTGACATGTATTTTCCTGTCATTCTGAAGGAAGCATTGGGGTTTGCTTGCATTGTCTATAATGTCTTAAGAAGTTTTAATAAAAAGGATTTTAAAGAGAATATTTTGATTTAAGTGTCAACATATGACATAGATGTACACACACTTACATGTCTAGGCAGTCTTGGGAAAGAAGCAACTCACTCCATAATTTCATTACTTACACACGCTACTTTAAACAAGATAATTGCTATATGAATGCCATCTTGACATTAGAAGAAAACCAACTCCAAAGCAAAATGGATTTTGATTAAGAAATCTTGACATTGGCAAAATATTATTAGGAAATGTCATAAAGAAGCAGATCGATACCACATTCCCCATGTGTCTAATTGGCAGCTTCATCCAGTTCAAAGGGGAAGGGATATTAGGGTGTGCTCAAGAAGCTGATGCCATGCCCAGGACAGGAATCCTGCCACTCTATGAAATGTGTGAATTAAGGTAAGTTATTGTTAACTGGCCCTTAGAGAGTGCTGAAAGTTTTTTCTATTTGTCTTTGTTTTTGGAAATAGGGAGCACCTTAGTTTATTAAGCAGTGTAACTTCTTTAAAGCCATGCTTTCTATAGTATAGTTTCTATGTGTATTGTTTTCCTTTACATTCAAATTTACTGTATACCATATACCTGAAAAACTTAGAAAGGTGCATAGCTGCGATTCAGTGTATTTTGGCATAAATCTGCTTATTTAGGTCATTAGTAATTTAAATATATTTCAGGGATACTAAATTTTCAGTATTATTTTTTAAAATGTATGTTCTGAAAATTTTTGGTTTCTCTAAAGACAGAATTTCCAACTCAGAAAGCACAAATAATAATGCACTGAACTATAGGGCTTATAATCAAACAAAACTTTTTACTTGCAAATGTTTCTTTTGTAGACTCACATCTCTGAATGCCCAAAGTCAACAGCATTTAAGTGATAGAACAGAGTGCCCACTCTGGTATTTAGGATTTCCTATGAGAAATGCTTATATATATTATTAGGTTGAAAACTCATATCTGTACCTTTTGTGATTTGTCCTTAGCATCTTGGTTTGGTGAATACCTAGTATTGGGGCTTACATCAACAGAAATGAAAATGATATAATGTCTTGCTTTTAATGTCTAAAGTCCTTGATCATGTACTTGCATTAGGAACACAACCAGGAATAAGAAACAATCGTTGCCCTCCAGGAATGCAGAGACTGGAGGAGCCTGGCAGGCAGAGCCAAGCGTTCACCTGCACTGGAGTCAACTGGAATAGATCACTTGCCTGGCTCCTGTGATCCCTTTCCTTGACAGGAGCAAGGAGAGCTTCATTTGACAGTTGACCTTTGAACTACACATGAACTGAGGTTTGCCAGACTGGCAAGGGGGTGTGGAGATTGGTAGGGGATTCTGAAGAAGAAATCCAACTTACAAGGGGCTGCAAGTAGGGCTGAGTGTTCATGACAGTGATGCTATCATTGCAGAGGTGCCCTGGATACTCAGGGCCAGTGTGCTGGGCGGGACACAGGAAGACAAGCCCAGGTCAAGGTGTCCACCTTATCTGTTCTGGGTTCAAGGAGACCTTTATCATTGATTCCCATAAACATTGTATATGGCGAAAATATATCAGCTCAATGGTTAAGTGGAGGCTAAAAATGATGGTCCTAAATCTTGCTTAAGATACAACTTTAAAGATTGTAGAATTGACAGGTTTTGATGGTACAGAGAATATTTCTACCTGATTAGGCCCTAGATTTGTATCCTAACTTTTGGCTCCAAATTACAGTCTACCTCTAATCTATTTGATTTAAGTATCTCCTTGTTTCAGCAGACAAGAGCTTCCTTTAATAGCTTGCAATAGTGTTTTTTTTCTCTAAGAGTATATATAGCTGAAGTCCATTAAGGCTACAGTGTAGTCAAATCTGTAATATATCCTTCATATTGGAAATACAAATTTATCACACTTTTCTGATCTACACAGAGCTCTATATGATACATTGGGTCAACATTCTTGCTATGACTGATTTCAGGCAACATTCCTGATAATAATATTCTACTGCTTAAAAGTTATGGACCATCAGCTAGAGCCCAAAGGGATTTTAATAAGCAGAGGAAGAAAGTAGTTTATTGGCCAGTGGGTGCCCTGGGCTGAGAGTAAAAATCAAGACAGCCCTCTGGCATTAAAATTTAATTGGTTATAAACCTGGGAAAGCTCCTTCACTTCTCTAGGCCTCAGTTTCTCTGCCTCGGAAATGGCAATACTGTTGCTCTCTCACATGCCTTACCAGATTGTGACTATCATATGAGGTCATCATAGGCTAATCTTTTAAAGTATTTTAGAATGTTCAGCTATTCTTATAAATTCTTCAGCATGTTTTCAACTAAATACTTTGAAATCTTTATTTTAAAATATGATGTATAAAAAGATAAAGCTTTTGAATGTCATTCCTTTGATGACATAAACCAAGTATTTGTCCTTCACAACCTAAACGAGGTTTTCATTTTTTGTTTTGCTTAGGGATCCATTTATGACATCCATTTATGTCCTTGGCTGGCTGGGCATTACTCAACTCCACTCCAGTGGAATGGCCTAGCAGCTAGGGTTTGTACATTTAGAAGGAACTCAGTGCAGAGTTCCTAGGAGCTAAAGTCAAACTTTGTGTCCAGAACTAGTCATAAAACTCTTTGTCATCAGCACTTATACTGTTATCATAAATCAATATAACAAATACTAGGACTAAAACCAAATTGCTGTCAAATAAATCAACTCTGAATTTCTCCTCAAGTTTAAAAGAGGTCATTGTGTAGGTTAAAAGATTCTCAGTGTGATTTTGTTAGGGAGAAACTATAATGATAAAAGGTTAACAGATTCTGGCCAAGTGGGGGAAGTTTATTATCACTGTGTTGTGAGTTCAAGACCCCGACCCTGAGGGTGGCAGTGGGGTCTCTCAGGTTCTAGCTTCCCCTTGGCAGTTGGCTTCAAGCCAAGGACAGCTGGGTCCAGACCAGAGTCTTTCTAGACTCATCTTCCCAGGATGGGAACACAGTCGGGCCTACGGACAAGGCATGTCTTCCTCCTATTTCACTGGTCAGTGTTAGGCATTCTCAGTATCTACTGGACCAAAGTAGGTTTTGAAATTTTGCCCACTATTGGCATAAAATAGACTATTGTTCTCTCAGAAGTTCAAGAAATGTCATTCTTCCATTAGAGTGTCTGTGAGTGATTAATAATTCTCCCTCTGTTAAGACTGTCATAGTGACAGAGGGTACTGAGAGCCACTGATTTGGAAAGAAACATACTCTAAAGAACACAAATTGCTGTGTTGTGTAGAAAAAAAAAGCTATGATCTTAGGTCAACTATTCAAATTCATCGTAAAGAAAAAGTGTTCATGTTTTGTAAAGAGTAAATAGAAACTAAACCATATGACTTTTGGGGGGAGACAAACAGTGCATGTATAAGCAAAAAGAACCCAAGATAAAAGTAAATAAACAGTACCTGTAGTTTCAGGGAGTGTCAGTGGGATAAAGAAAATAAAACACCTGGGCAACGAGATTGAGAGTGAGTGGGCAGAGTTAGGCAAGGTTAGCTGAGGGGAGGCTTCTCCAGAGAAGGGGTGTCTGTGGTCGGTCTCAGAGGAAGCCAGGAGGCTGCCAGGTGAGAGGGTCCAGGCTGAAGGAATTGCTTGAGAGGTCAGAAGAAGACAAATACTGTATGTTTGGAGCTTCATAAAAAGGGAGAGGAGCGAGGCTGGTAAAGTTGGAGAGGCAGGCTGGTCCTGTATGAATGAGATGATGACGACGATGATGAAGTGTAGATGACACCGATTTCATGGGGAAGACATTTGAACATTTCAGGCAAAGGAGTAAATTGATGTGATGAAACATTGAGAGAACTCTGGCTGCTCTGTGGAACATAAGACTCTGGAAGGGGACACGGCAAGAGAGAAAAGAGGGAAACTGAGTGATGCTCTTGCAGCAATGCGGATGAGAGATTACGGGCTCACTGGCATCAGTGGGGGGTGGCGTGAAGGGGCGCTCAGGATATAGTTTGTAGGAGAGCAGGGCGAATGGAAACCCACTGTAGCACCCGGGGACAGTGTGTTCCCAGCTTGAGGTTGAAAAAAACAATGAGACTGATGGAGCCAAAATCAGCAGGGGAAAGGTAAAGTGGGAGAGGCCCGTGCACTTGCTCACAGGAAGCCTGGCTCCCTCCACCACCTTAGCCGCGCTCTCGCTCTCCCATTTCTCGCTGTCCTGACCGGCACTCACCTGTCCTCCGACCCCCGGCCCTTCCGGGAGGAACTTGTGGGCGGAGCCCCGGTGAGTGACAGGCGCCAGACCAATTATGCAACAGAGGGGAGGAGAGAACGGCTTCTCTCCACTCCTTATAAGTGCCTTTTGCTTGGAAATGGATTGAGGCCAGGCGAGAGATTCTGGAAATACTACAATTTCACCCACACTCACCAGTGTATTTTTGTGGAGTATAAGAAAAGAGGCTGGTCCAGAATCTCTTCTACGTTTTTGTCCTCAGGATTGCATTGATGTTGGTCCCATTTACAGAGGTAAGGAAAGATTGAGAGTGATGGAGTGGGAGAAATAAAAAAGTCTGTTCTGGGTATGTGAGCTTGCAGAAGTCTGGCAAGTACCCAGTGGAAATGGGAACTTGGTAGTTGACTAGGTGCATGTAGAGCTCAGTGGCAGAGTTGGAGATTAAAGCATTGGGAATCATCAGCATATAGATGATGTTTAATGCTTTAGGCCTGAATGAGATAACACTGTATTAATTTTCTCCTTACAGTCGTGTGTTTTCTGGGTTTCTGAATCATGGTTTTTCATAATTTAACAGGACTCTCCATAGCCTCCATTGCTCTCTGTAGGTTCCAGTTACATTTAGCATAATGCATTAAGTTGGCAGCTTCTATTTCTAGGTTCGTTGCAAATTGTTGATAAAATTCACAAGTGCTGTATCTTATAAGAGTATTTTTTCCCCTTGGTTCTTTTTTTATGGTTGTTAATGAACTTGAAAATTTCTAATAATTCAGTGTCAACACGAAGCACATGCCTTGCATGGGACCTAATTATGTATAAATTTCTGCTTGTAGCAGAAGACATGTCTCTTAAAGTTGGAGGGGGTTTAAATACACTAAACCCCCTCCAATATCTATTCCATGGCTCTCTTAGTTTCACGCTACTGCTGTAACAAATCACCACAGCTAATGGCTTAAAACAAGCAAATTTACTAACTTCACTCCCTCAGAAGTCTGACTTGGGGCTCCCTGGGCTAAAATCAAGGCATCAGTGGGGCTTCATTCTTTCCGGAGGTACCCCGGTGGTGGGGGGAATCTACTTCCACGTTTACTTAAGTTGTTACCAAATTCGTTTCATGCAGTCCTACGGTTGAGATTCACATTTCTTTGCTCTGTTAGCTGCCTCTCCAGTCCACCTGCATTCTTTGGCTTATGTTCCTTTCTTCATCTTCAAAGTCAACAGTGGTGGCTTTGAATCTCTCTTGACTCCATTTCTACCTCATTGCTTGCCTCTTCTGCTTTATCTCTCTGTCTCTGGCTCTAGCCAGAGAAAATTCTGGGCTTTTAAGAGCTCATGTAATTAAATGGGGCCAACCTTGATAATCCAGGATAGTCTCCATATTTTTAGGTCAACTCATGTTCAACCTAAGCTCGTCTTCAAAGTCCCTCACAGTAAAACTGTTGAATGCTTGATTGAATAACCAGGGCACAGAAAACTTTGGATAGGAGGATGTCTTTAAGAGTTGCTCCTTTCACAACTGCCATGTCCCATTAGTTCTGTGTTGGGACCCTTTTGCTTTCCTTCCTCCACCACTAACACTGTATTCCCAGTCACGATTACAGTTTCTGGATTATTACCATACCCTCCTTATTGGCCACCCTACATGATTTCTATGAGTGAGAGTTTATCAAATTCTGGGGTGTGTTCTGGGGAGTGTCACATCAAGTTTAGCAATCATATATGAAGTTGATCTTTTTCAAAACAATACCTGTCAGATCCTGTTACTCAGGACCTTTCAATGGCTTCCATTAGAATAAAATCCATACATTAACATGGTCTGCAAGGCTCAGTTACATCTTCAGGCTATTTTATTGTCCTCTCAGTTATCACCATGTGAAGCCATCTTTTCATTTGTTGTGGATGTTAATTGTCTGTGACTCTCCTTTAGAATGTAAGACACCTGTTTTCTTCAGTGTCAGATCTTCAGCTTCTGCAAACATTGACGTTGTGGTCATTCAGCATGTTTATATCCCTGTGGAAGTGAGGTTGCTTTCTTATATGTGCATTTATTCCATAGCATGTTCCTGCATGCTTTGAGGGTGTCACTGTGCTGGGACCCTCTGCTGAGAATGGTGATCAGCTTTGTGAGAACAATAGATGTGTATTAGACAAGCCTTCAACCCTAAAGAACTTGTAGCTTTAATCTCATTTTACTATACCATAAGCTTTTATTGAACCGGGCTGTACAAATCTTATTCCAATTTCATGACTAAAAGAGCTTCATTTAAGCATGTTGCTTAACTACCTGAGGAAGCCTGGCTCTACCTGGAACTCCGAGCAGCTCTTCCTACCCCAGGCTCCTTTCTGAATCATACAGCATTGCACTTCATCCCAAATCTCTTCAAGCACAGGTAAACAAATTAATTATTCAGTATTTTCTTCCAAAAGTGAACATCTATCATCTTCCTGCTATTGTTGAATGTCTTCTCTTTAGCATTTTAATTACTGTCAAATGTTAAATTATAAAGAAGATGCCTGAAATCACCTGACTGTGCAAGACCACGTGAAAGAAAACTTTCCAGAGCAAGAAAGAAGGTTAGGGGTTGATGATGAGCTGAGCATTTGGGGTCGGCACCTAAGGCTGGTCATTCCTTTCTCCCCTCCGTTCAGGAGCCCAGGAGAAAGCATGTGTTCATTCCTGTACTCTTAGGCCCTCGAGCCTGGCTGTGGTTCCTGGCTTTCTCATTATACATTTCTTAATCCCTGGTGGAACAGATGTACAGGGAGGTCTCCAAACTTAAGCCAAAAGCTGGCAAAAATGCCCAGGAAAATCTCCTTCTCATTTCTCCACTAATGCAGTTGGAATTACCAATTTTCATTTAATTTCCCACCCAATGTAGTGATACCAATGCAACTTTTAATGAAGTACTTTCTGAGATCCTGAGACATGAGCATTTAATTGGGGTCCAGATAATATTAGAGCATGGACCACCTCTGGAGAAGGTGGGCCCCAGGCTTTCTAGGGGAGAGAGGAAGAACTAAGATTTAGAAAGCCAAAGACCACCAAAGCAGGGAGCAGGGAAATAAACTGCATACAGAAAAGTGGAGGAAACTTGAAAAACTTGGGTTAGCAAGCTGGGTGGGGAGACTCGAGGTTTGAGAGCCAGGCTTGTGCGTGGACGTGGGCTTCAGACACACCAGCTTAGCCTGAACACTGTGAAAACATGGGGCACGAGTTGCCTCAGATAACGTTACATAATGAAATACTGCCTGTTTTCTAAAATCTGAGCCCCATAGACCACATTCTAGCAACTGAGACTTTAGCAATGAAAGGAGCATCAGCCCATGAATATGAATTCTTGCCATACATGCAATAGCAAACTTCTGTGTTCTTATATCCATTCTCTATGAGTAGTATTAACATAACAAATAATTGGAAAGTTTCAGGATATGCCTTAGGGCTATGCATTTTTCAGTTTCAAAGGTAAATAACAAACAGTCTGTCAGGCCATGACTAAATATATATACGTATATGTCATTGTAGGAATAAGCAAACTGATTTGTTTAAAAGAGATAAAATTTCATTTCTAGAAGAAGCAGGGGCTGATATGAGAAATTTAGTGTTTCCAAAATAAAGGTAGACTGTAAGCTGTGTGAGGGTAGGCCTGCCTTTGTCTATTTTACTGCCATTCAGAATAGTGCCCAGAACAAAAAAGGCACTTAGTAACTATTTGTTGAGTGAATGAAGGCTGAATGAATGGATGGATTATAAAATGAGACACTGTTCAAACTGATCATTTGTTGGACTACTATCCATCTACATTGCCTTTTATTTTTAGGGAAATTAGTCTTCCTGGTTTCACATTTTATATTAAAATAATTTAATAAGGCTGAATGCAGAAACTGTAACCAGCCACTTACTCTGGATTCCCTTGGGGTCTCCAGTCTATTTCATTTCCAAAGCAGGTAGTGGTGCAGTATTCTTGGTTTCTTAAGAACAGGCTGGGATTTTTCCAGAGTCTAGCGCATCAACCGGAGTCCTGACAATAACACCGACAAGGGACAGGAAAGTTGAAAAAATCAGCTACTGCCACTGTAGTTAAGATTGTATATGGGGAAGCTAATTATGTTTGGCTCATGCTGTATATACTTAGGATCTATTTTGGAAACTAGTATTGACAACTCTCATATTTTTAATTGAAATATAGTTTATATATAGTATTATGTTGGCTTCAGGTGTACAACATAGTGATTGGACAATTATGTACATTATGAAATGCTCATCACAGTAATTGTAGTTACCAGCTGTCGCTATACAAAGTTATTACAAGACTATAGACTATATTCCCTATGCTGTACTTTCCATCTCGTGACTTACTTATTTTGTAATTGGAAGTTTGTCGCTCTTTATCTTTTCACCACGTTTGTGAAACTCTCCTATCCTTTTACTTTGTTTCTAAAGCTCTCATATTGCAAAAAGTAGGTGGCCACCTTTTTATACTGAGTGCAGATGAAAGTTTTTTTCAACAGACTCATGAAACAATGACATTTTTACTCCTGTGTTGATGGTGAGTTCGTGTGCCATTTGGGAGGTAAAGGCATAAAGGTCACGTTTGTCCGGCTGTTGTTAAGACGCCCAGTGTGAAGTACCCTCGCTTAAATGCCACTGTGCTCTGCAAGAGAGCAGAGAACTACCCAAGAATCATCTGTACATTTACTTTTACCAAATGGCCTCCACTGGCACAAGAAAATTCTAGAACAAAGATTGCTTCAATCTACCATTACATATTCCTATTATTAGCTTGAAAATGCAAAGCAGTGTTGCAGATTGCTTGTTTCTTGTTGTAGTTAGTATGTTTAAGAGAAAGTGAATCTGTCTTGGTTTCTGTCTTTTTCAATCCTGAATGCTGTAAGGTTTTTCATCAGTGCCCCATGACTCAGCCTGTCACTCTCCCATCCGGCGGACACTGGACGAGACACTATGGTCTCCATGGCCAAAGGGCAGCACCCTTGTTTCTTGCCATGATGGACAAGAAAATGTTTGAATTGTCCTACCTAATGTCATCGTGTTTATTATGCATACTGACACATGTCCACGGGGAGCTTACCTGAGAGGAAATACTCGTTTGTGTTGCTTTGGATCCTCAAACCTTCCCAGATGATGACAATCATGAAGGTATTCTTGGTGCCAACAGTGGAGAGAAATCATTCTAATACATCTCTACCTATAATTTCCTGTTTATGTGACTATTAATATTTAAGTGGTGATGCTAAGGTATTGTTATGAGCCATTTGTAATGTTAAAATTAAATTATTATTGTGGCATATTTTGCAATAATAAAGGAGGTAAAGAAGAAATTCTGTCATTTATTTCCATGTGAGGAGAAACTAAATCTCAGAATGCTTTCCATTGCCTTCTTATTAGAGGGACTTAATTACCACAGCCTTGGAGTATTGTTGCTGCCTGCCTGAACCTTGGGACCAAAGGATAGTGTGGGGGGGGGGGGTCACTTTTTACCACTTGGAAAAACCTCCTGGAGAGTTGACGGTGGGGAAAGAAGGTGGTTGTAGGGATTCAGGTGAATGTTTTGAAACATAGCACCATGTGAGTACTTCGTTTAGTGAGCAGTACCTAAGTAGATTTTAATATATCCATGAGTATTTTTTGTAATTGGCTTGGTATTTTAACTTCCTAATTAAGAATTTTGATATAAAGTAGCTTTCTGTTATGAAATTCATAATATCTTTCTGGTTTTAGGTATTAATATCTAATTGAAAGATTAAGAAGACCAAAAGTGATGATTTATGTAAAACCAATTGCAAACTATAAGACAATGGATATGTTTATGGCATTATCATAATGATATATTTTCTCATTAGAAAAGTATGAGTTATTAAAAATGAGTTGTGAGAAGTAAACAATTAAATATTAATAATTAAATCTAATAAGATAATTTCAATACATTTACAGTGACTAAGGATTTTCAGACAGACCACATTAGAATTTAGAGATCTAAATTCTATTTTTAATGACCTGAATTAAGTCTGTTCCAATTATTCTTGGCTTAATATGATTCTTCCTTTCAGGGAAATTCTCTGCAGAAGAAAATAAAATTTATATGTAGTAATATACAATTTTCCATAGCACTGTAAGAGAGTCTGTTCAAAAAGGAGAGGGGTGGAATTTGATCATTTCAATTAGGTCATAAAACAGAAAACAAGTGAAAATATTTCTGTGGAAAAAAAGAGCAAAATACGTGTGATACCAGTGCTTCTATAGTTCAAAAATAATGTGCTTCTCAACCATATGTGTATGTGAAATGTGTGTATGATATATGTGTTACATCATGAAGGGTACATACACATGTCAGTACAGATACATAGTCACATATTCCTTGTTCTTTTACTTCGGAGAGAAAATATTCTAAGATGTTTGTACATCTATACATTCTATTGGTAAGAGTACATCACTCATAGAGAAGCATCCTTGCCGCTTTACACATGTCGAATTACTGTATTTGTTAGATTTAGAATTCTTTACATTCTTCTCCTTTAACTCAGCTCTTCGTGAGCTTTTGCCTCACAGCAGACAGCCCTCACCGATGCCATCACAACATCACTCCCATTGCATTTTTATCACCAATATTCTCATTACCTACGACTTCTGTGCTATTACTGCTGAGCTAATTGCTGACATTTCTTTCCAGATCAAACCTTTCATTACCAACATTATTGTCTGGAAATGTTCTGCCCAGTAATTTTGAGATACATTTTCCTGTACTAGTTTTCATTTTAAAAGATAGGCATACATATTTGTTCAATTGTTGACTATTTTTTCAACTTAGAAAAAAAAAAGGGCAGTGTGTTTACTATACCTATAGAAAATATTTGATACATATCATACATACATAGATATTTTATACTTTAAGGTGCCCCAAATATTGCTTGAATTTAGGTATCAGCAAGTACTTTTCACACACTGATACAAAAAAACCTCTTGCCCATACAATGGTATTTTAATGTAGATATGTAATCCTGTAGGTAGGTAAATACCTCAGTGATCACCTTGGACATCCAACAATATCAGGTGAAATCATGGATGGTAGAGAGAGAAATTGAAGTTTGAGTCACATATTTTAATCGTGAGTCATTTACCTTTTGATTCATATTTATATCTGTGCTTCAGAATTGGATAGCAAACATTTATGGTCCCAATATTTCAATTTCCTGAAAGTAGGTACAGTGATGCATTTTTGAGCCACATCTTTACTTTGAAATTCTTCAGCATATAGCTCAAGTATTCATTTGATGGCAATAGAAGGCCATCAGAATAGTGGAAGAAACTTGTACCTTTGAGGTTCCCACGTCCAAAATAAGACTGTCAAGAAATTGGATAGTCATATCCATGTGCTATTTCTCATCTGGTCTATGAACTTAAGTGGAAAGTCTAAACTATTGTTAATTAATCCCTTTTCTATTGCCTGATTTATCACTGAATTGCACTTCCAGGCATAAATCTCACCTTTTATCCACATAGACCCTAAGAGATAAGTAGAGATGCCAACCTTTTTGGATTTTAGGAACTAGCAAAAATAAAACAAAAAGCAAAATATCCTTTACCAGCCGTGAAAGCCACACCTGGGGAAAAATACTATTATAAAAATAACTGTTGGCAATTTCAAGATTTCATACATTATAGAGGTAATGAAAATGTCCTTAAATAAGAATACCTAAATATGTGGAGACTTGCAAGAAAGTTGTGGAAGACACATACTTCCAAAAAGATCTATTAGAAATAAAATACCTCTCTGATATAAAAACTTGCTATGATAGTTCACTTTTCTCCTTTAACACTGTTTACTTCTTTCAATTTTCCAAGAAACAATACCATCATGGTATCATGATCTACTGAAACAGATTGCCCCATACATTTCTGATGTTGTTATGGGCACTGGACTTACTTGATGTTTATGAGCCAGTTCTTAATGAATATTAAAGTTTTACGCTTGCATTTACTGGTACGCAGCATTTATTGGTTAAGTGTTGTAGTTTCCATAAATTATCATGGAGACTGAAGATAACATCCTTTCAGCTCTTGGTCCTCAATCCATGTGTTAAAATGATGTAAACAATAGACAATCCTCTCTCCCCTCAACTTGAGAACCTCCCCCTAAGAGGCTTAATACAGAGGAGAGCGATCTGTGTTTCCTTTTATTTAAAGAAGTGCAGCTGAATCATTAAAATATAAGCAGATAAAGCATTTTTTTATTTCTGTATATGATAATAACCTTAATGGCCTTCAAAATGGTAGGCAGAACTATAGATGATGAAGGACGACCTTGTTGGGTAGACTGGGTGCTGGTCCCCTAGCCCATAACCTAACTGATTCTTAGGTGGCTGGAATTTCTCATCATCAGAATGTTCTTCCTTGGTGGTGCATTCAGGGTTGGATAATCTTATTCTTCATTGCTGTGCAAACTCCATAAGAGCATGATGATGTGGATATTAGGCATGACTCCAGAAGACACACTTAAAACCTTGTAAATGATTTTAAGTATCTCCAGTAGTTAAAAATACCAGTTTTAAAGTTAAACAGCTTAAGTTCAAATATAGGTTCCGCTACTTAAAATCTGTGTGATTTGTGGCAAACTGTTTAATCTCTCTGGATTCCTTTCCTCATCTCTAAAATGAAATAATAATTTGCTCCATTTGAATGTGTGCCAAAACAATGGCAAAATTCCACTGTATGCTTAAGCTGCTTATTTAGTACAGCAAAACATACAGCTGTTCCTTACCCCACGTGGATATGCACAAAGGTAATTTCAAGGGTGTGGGAAGTGAGTTCTGCTTATCCAATGGTGAGTTACCTGCCCAATAAAATACCAGCTCTTCTTCTCTTGATAATTTGTCTTAACTCTCCCCAGCCCAGAGTGTTCAGTTGTGAATTAAGGGAAGCACATTAGTAGTGGAGGCCAAATTTTGTTCTTAGAGCAAGAAATAGGGTACATAACTAAGTGAACCTTACTTTTTCACCCAGTCCCTCAAATGATGTGAGACATTTTGCAAATGCCAATGAACCATTTCACTCTAGATGGGCTGCAGTTACGAAGAGAACAACTTTAGTATTTAGGAACTTTGAAGAGTTGTCAGCAAAGCCTCGAGGCATCCTAATGAACACTTATTTCCAATATGCAATATTCATTCTACAACTGACTTGTGTCACGCAAAGCCCCCATTTTTTGTATACCAGTATTTGGGCAATAATCAGAAACAGAGCTATAATCAAAACATCTTGTTGGAAAGTCTTCAAAATCCTCAAAAGAGAATGTGATATTTCAAAAAATGAGAAGGAGCTTATCCTGTTGTGATTCACATTTGTTTAATATACATTTTGTTTTCAATACCTGCAAGCTAAGTCCTTTTATTGAAGTTCAGTTTGCATTTGTTCAGGCTAGCTCCCTGCTCTGCTCCACACACATCCAGCCTCACCGTAGGACAAAGAATGAATTTAGAGATTGTTCTCAATCATCCAAGAAGAAGTGGAACAAATATACTCAAATTCGTGAAGGATTGCTGACCAAATATTGAAATACTGCTATCAGTGTGAAAAATGCTGGCAAGCAAACAGAAAGCACAGAGCCTAGAGTCCCAGAGTCCCAGAGATGCCGCTCTTGTCCAGCCTGTTTGTCCATCTGGAATCCCTCGTTTCCATCAGTGCTCAGTAGCCACTGGCGTCTCTATCTTAACTTTCCAAGGCACAACCTGAGTCTTAAAGTCAGAGGACAGAGTGTTCCAGGCTAACTGTAAGAAACTGTGCTAATACCCAAGGAGAATATGTCCTACAGGGAATAATCATACCAAAATATTTGTATAGTTAGGATTTGATGTAGTGAAATATGTGTCTTCAAGAATTTTCTCATGTTTGTTTTAAACGCACCGCTCCGATTTTCTTGAACCTTAGATTTTTTTTTTTTTCAAAGTATTTTTAAAGGATTCTGTTCGGCTAATGTCTTAGCCAAACACATTGTGGAAGGAACTTAAAATGCTTAGTCATGCACGTTTTCTTATTGCTATTCCTTGGGTGCCTCGCCTAAGGCAATGACATAATACCTAAGACCCGCAGAAGAAACAGGGCCCACTCTGTTTTGACAGAGTATTATTCATGATCACCACTTTACATAAATGTTGAAGAATATCAAATAAAGACAGGAGCTAATTGTGCAAAAAAATCGAAACAAGTGCTACTCAAGACTGGGCGATTAAGATGTGATACTCTTAATAGTCATATAAATTATTTCTTGGAAAGTTGTGTCTTCAGTGTGCTTGAGATATGAAAGAGGGAAAATCTGATACACATTTTCCATTCCCTTCTGCCATAAGGAAACTCTCCTTTGTAATTTAAAGTGTTGCACTCTGTCAAAGGGTGTGTGTGTGTGTGTGTGTGTGAGAGAGAGAGAGAGAAAGAGAGACTGCTTTAAAAATGAGAATTTTGCATTTGTTATTACTGTTATTATTTGTAAAGAACATAAATTCATATATTCATAGTCACTGGTGCACTGTGGCACGTTTGGAGTATTCCATGGAGCAGATATGTTTCTACCTCTTATTAATTAGCACATTTAAAAAATCATGTTCTAAATTCATTCCCTTGCAGTCATTGTAATCATTTACTCGGTAACTGGGGATTCCTACCTTCAAACTTTGTTCCTGCCAAAAATAGAAATTTATGTGAATTTTGTGGGTTGCTAATGTACATCAGAAATGCCAAGGGGTTTGCTAAATTACTGGATGGTCAGCTACACATCCTATTTGAGAAACCAAGAGTGTTTAGAATACATTGAAATTAATTATATGCTACGGTTGAACCCTACCCCTGAAATCCTTCGTTGGTCTAAATCTCTCTTTGCATGGGTCTTAACTTCTGGCATAGTGTGACTTATCCTCGTAAAAGGTCCCAAATAAGAGGTTTATACCTCAAAAGGGCAAACAATAACCAAAATATGCTTTATAAATGGAATTTAGTTATATAGCCTACACTGCTAGTTACAGGGTTCAAATCTACACTGATTCATGGATATGAGCTCGTGTGTGATGTCAAGTATTTCCATCCCCTTAATACTTAGCGTCCTATTTCTGAGTGTCTGATACCACATTGAGAGAGTTCTGCAGCAACAGGCAGCCTAGGGGGTTTCAGTTCATCGGAGTAGCTGCCAGTACCAGGGCCAGGGCGCCAGGCAAAAGTCCAGCATTGTTTGTTTGACTTCCTTCCTTTCTTTTCTCCTCTTCTTTCCTCCGTCCTGTCCTGCAATCCATTCTGGCCTTGGACAGCGGAGATGACCGTGGACTACAAATGAAAACTGAGCTGGCCCTAAAATATTACTCCTTACAGCTATTTAATTGCAAAAGAATCTTTGGGCTGGAGCTTCCTTGTATCCCTTGGAAGGCAGACTCAGTAATTTGGCTGTCAGTCATTTGTAATTTTATACCATAGAATCTGGAGGGGTAATAGATAGAATTATAGAGTTTTACACTGGAATACCGATTCTTAGAGAATGAAAAGCCAAAAATTGCAGGAAGGAATCAAATCTTCAAAAATAAATGTTCTCTAAAGATCAAGTTTTATTGAAATAGAAACATAATCACATCACACTTATTTGGAAATTACTACCAAGTCTGTCACTTATTTATAATGTTAAATATTTCCTATATTAATGCTACTTAATTTTTCACTTTGCTGTCAGCATCAGTAAATGAAAATGGCCAGGATATTAAGATGAACCTTCTTTCTTTATTTTTTTGTCCAAAAGTTCACAACATAATGGATTTTCTTAAAATTGACCAAACCACATCAAATAGTGTTTCCTTCATTCTTTAGCTCTAATTTTATTTTGTAAGACTTAAAAAGCCTCTATTTTCTTTTCAAATAAAATTGGTAAGGATATTGCTGGAAACCTCTAAAGTTAAAATGCAATTTTAAAAAAAATCAAGAATATTAATAGGTAAATAATGTTTCTGTTTGTATGCATGCCTGTTATAACTTCCAAAAATATAGGATTTAAAATAATTTAGTACTTTATTTTTTTTAATTCTTCCTTGACTTTTTTTTTATTAAGGTATCATTGATATACACTCTTATGAAGATTTCACATGAGCAACATTGTGGTTAATACATTCACCCATATTATAAATCCCCCCCCGACCCCATTGCAGTCACTGTCCATCAGCATATTAAGATGCTACAGAATCATTACTTGTCTTCTCTGTGCTACACTATCTTCCCCGTGAACCCCCAACAAAATATATGCCAATCATAGTGCCCCTCAATCCCCTTCTCCCTCCCTCCCTACCCCGACCTTCCTCACCCCTCAACTTTGGTAAACTCCAGTCCCTTCTTGGAGTCTGTGAGTCTGCTGCTGTTTTGTTCCTTCAGTTTTGCTTCATTGTTATACTCCACAAATGAGGGAAATCATTTGGTGCTTGTCTTTCTCCTCCTGACTTATTTCACTGAGCATAATACCCTCTAGCTCCATCCATGTTGTTGCAAATGGTAGGATTTGTTTTCTTCTCATGGTTGAGTAATATTCCATTGTGTATATGTACCACTTCTTCTTTATCCATTCATCTGCTGATGGACACTTATGTTGATTCCATGTTTTGGCTATTGTAAATAGTGCTGCAATAAACATAGGGGTGCGTATGTCTTTTTGAATCTGGGATCTTGTTTTCTTTGTGTAAATTCCTAGGAGTGGAATTGCTGGGTCAAATGGTATTTCTATTTCTAGTTTTTTGAGGATACTCCTTATTGTTTTCAACAATGGTTGAACTAATTTACATTCCCACCAACAGTGTAGGCTTCCCCTTTCTCCGCATCCTTGCCAGCATTTGTTGTTGCTTGCTTTTGGATGATGGCCAGCCTACCTGGTGTGAGGTGATATCTCATTGTGGTTTCAATTTGCATTTCCCTGATGATTAGAAATGTGGAACATCTTTTCATGTGCCTGTTGGCCATCTTAATTTCTTCTTTGGAGAGGTGTCTGCTCAGAACCTCTTTTTTAATTGGGTTATTTGCTTTTTGGGTGTTGATGTAAGTTTTTTATATATTTTAGATGTTAACCCCTTGTTGGATATGTCATTTACAAATATATACTCCCATACCATAGGATGCCTTTCTATTCTACTGATGGTTTCCTTTGCTGTACGAAAGCTTTTTACTTTGATGTAGTCCCATTTGCTCATTTTTGCTTTTGTTTCCCTTGCCTGAAGAGATGTGTTCAAGAAAACTCTGCTCATGTTTCTATTTAGAAGATTTTTGCCTGTCTTTTCTTCTAATAGTTCTATGGTTTCATGAAGTACATTCAGGTCTTTGGTCCAATTCGAGTTTACTTTTGTGTATTGTGTTAGACAGTAATCCAGTTTCATTCTCTTACATGTAGCTGTCCAGTTTTGCCAGCAGCAGTTGTTGAAGAGGCTGTCATTTCCCCATTGTATATCCATGGCTCCTTTATCATATATTAATTGACCATATATGCTTGGGTTTATATCTGGGCTCTCTATTCTATGCCAGCATTTGTTGTTGCTTGCTTTTGAATGTTGGCCATCCTACCTGGTGTTTTGTGCCAGTACCAAATTGTCTATAGATTACTGTGGCTTTGTAGTAGAGTTTGAAATCTGGGAGCATAGTCCCCCCTGCTTTATTCTTCCTTCTCAGCATTGCTTTAACTATTCATGGTCTTTTGTGGTTCATGTGAATTTTAGAACTATTTGTTCTATTTCACATAAAATTGCTGTTGTTATTTTGATAGAGATTGCATTGAATCTGTAGATTGCTTTAGGCAAGGTGGACTTTTTGATAATATTAATTCTTTGTATCCATGAGCATGGGATGTATTTCCATTTATTTGTGTCTTCTTTAATTTCTCTCATGAGTGTCTTGTAGTTTTCAGGGTGTAGATCTTTCACCTCCTTGGTTAGGTTTATTCATAGGATTTTATTCATTTTAATGCAATTGTAAATGCACTTGTTTCCCTGATTTCTCTTTCTCCTTTTTCATCATTAGTGTATAGGAATGCCACAGATTTCTGTGTATTAATTTTGTATTCTGCAACTTTGCTGAATTCAGTTATTAGTTCTAGTAGTGTTTGGGTGGGTTCTTTAGGGTTTTTTATATACAATATCATGTCATCTGCAAACAGGGACAGTTTAACTTCTTCCTTACTAATCTTGATGCATTTGATCTCTTTGTGTTTTCTGATTGCCATGGCTAGAACCTCCAGTACTATGTTGAATTAAAGTGGGGAGAGTGGGCATCCTTTTCTTGTTCCCAATCTAAAAAGAAAAGCTTTCAGCTTTTCACTGTTAAGTATGGTGTTAGCTGTGGGTTTGTCCTAAATGGCCTTTATTATGTTGAGGTACTTGCCCTCTATGCCCTTTTTGTTGACAGTTTTATCATGAAAGGATGATGAATTTTGTCAAATGCTTTTTCAGCGTCTATGGATATGATCATGTGATTTTTGTCACGTTTGTTGATGTGGTGTGGTATATGATGTTGGTGAATTTTTGAATATTGTAACACCCTTGTATCCCTGGAATAAATCCTACTTAATCATGATGGATGTTCCTATTGATGTATTTTTGAATTCAGTTTGTTAATATTTTGTTGAGTATTTTTGCATCTATATTCATTGGGGATATGTGTCTGTAATTTTCTTTTTTTGTGTTTTCTTTGTCTGGTTTTGGTATTAGAGTGATGCTGTCCTCATAGAATGAGTTGGAAGTATTCCCTGCTCTTCTGTTTTTTGGAAAACATTAAGGAGGATGAGTATTAGGTCTTCACTAAATTTTTGATAAAATTCAGTGGTGAAGCCATCTGGTCCTAGGATTTTGTTCTTAGGTAGTTTTTTGACTACCAATTCAATTTCATTGCTGGTAATTGGTCTGTTCAGATTTTCTGTTTCTTCCTGGGTCAGCCTTGGAAGGTTATATTTTTATAGAAAATTTTCCATTTCTTGTAGATTTTCCAGTTTGTTAGCCTATAATTTTTCATAGTATTTCCTAATACTTCTTTGTATTTCTGTACTGTCTGTATTGATTTTTCCTTTCTTATTTCTGATTCTGTCTGTTTATGTGTATAGACTCTTGTTTTTTTCTTGATAAGTCTGGGTAGGGGTTTATCTGTTTTGTTAATTTTCTTGAAGAACCAGCTGCTTGTTTCATTGATTCTTTCTATTGTTTTATTATTCTTGATTTTATCTATTTCTGCTCTGATTTTTACTCTGCCCCTCTTTCTACTGACTTTGGGCCTCATTTGATCTTCTTTTTCTACTTTCATTAATTGTGAATTTACTCTGTTCATTTGAGATTGCTCTTTTTTCTTGAGGTAAGCCTGTGTTGCAATATACTTCCCTATTAGTGCAGCCTTTGCTGCTAGGAATTAATTTTTTAAGTATAATATTCACACAGGAAAGTGCATACATCCTAAAGTACAACTTTCTCAAGATTGTGTGTGTAAAACTCAACCATAATAGCACATTTGGTCATCAGTTTAATTTTTTTGCTGAATAGTACTTCATTGTGCACATATAGTATATCCATTGTCATTAGTAGGCATTTCAGCAGTGTTCACTTGGGGCTAATATGAATGTTTCTGTATGAGTATCATAGGTGGCTTCCAGGGTACTTATATGTGGTTTTCTGTTGCATGTATATACCAACAGGAACACTGTTTCTGAGACATGGAGTGTGCATAGAAAGAACTTTGGAAGAGATTGACCAGCAGTCAGTTCCTTTTACCATTTTACATTCCTACTAACCATCTATGGAAGTTCTGAGAAAGTCAGGGAAAGTTTCTCTCCTCTCTCTTTTTTATTTTAACCATTCTGATGGGTACTAGTAGCACCCTGTGGAGGCCTCCACTTGCATATCCATGTGAGTAATGATATAGATCATCTTTTCATTGGTTTATTGTCTGTATGGTTGTCCTGTTTTGTGAAGTGTTTGTTTAAGTATTTTAGCCTTTTTTCTTTTGGATTGCTTATCGTTTTTTATATTATACTGCATTCCAGACTTCTGTAGGTAGAGATGTAGCTAGATACATAGATAGTTATAGATTCACACATAGACATACACAGAATATTTTCTTTCACTTCTGCCCCTTCACTTTCTCAATGGTGTCTCAATAAACATAATCTCCCCATTTTAACATGGCCCAATCTAGACTTTTTTTATTCCTTTTATGGTTAGTAGTTTTTATTGCTTAATATAGCCTTAGCTACTCTAAGGTCATGCATGTTTTCCGTATTTGACTTTCAAAGATTTATGTTTAACCTTTCACATCTAGACCTGTGTTCTATATGAAATTGTATTTTTGAGTTCAGAGTCAAAGTACATATTTCATCAGATAGATACCCATGTGAAAGCACCATCTTTCCCACTGCTAACGGTGTCATGGTTCTCATAAATGAGGCACATGTATGGCTTGGTTTCTGAGTCTCTCCCATTCCGCTGTTCCTTCTGTCTCTCCTTATGTGGACATCCTATGGCCTTAATTACTGCATCTTTCTAATGTTTTCTTCTATCTGGTAGGTTTAGTTTAGATTTCATTCCTTCAGAAGGACTTGCTCTCCTTGGCCCTTTGCATTTTCATGTAAATTTTAGAAACCTTTATCCATTATACCAGCCTCTCCCAACCATGATAAAAACAGCATGCAGAGGGTTTGGAGTGGAATTGTGTTCAATCTGTCAGTTAATCCAAGGAGTTTGAAATTTTTACAATATTAAATCTGTCATTATGTTAGTGTGGTATTTCCCTGCAATCATTTAAGTCTGCTTCAACTTCAGTAGTGTTGTGTAAGAGTTAGTGATGTGGTTTTACACTACCATCACAGAGTTATTCCTTTGTATTTGTTGTTTATCTACAATAAATATCACTATTTAAAAAATGTCTCTACTGCCGATTCACAGAAGGAAGGTTGATATTTTTATACCTTGCCTTTTTGTTTTTATTTTATTGCTAAAGACCTCCAGTATAATGTTAAATAGAAGTGATGATAGCAGTGAATGATAACTCTTTCACATCTAAGGAGATATTTTCAATATTTAACTCTGATTGTAATTTCTAGGTAGGTTTTTTTCATTACCAAATTGAAGGGTTTCCTCTGCATGCCTAGTTTACAAAGATTGTTTTGAAATTACAAATTACTATTGAATTTTGTGAAAAACACATAGTTATGCCTTGTTGGGGTTCAAACTATTAATTATGGATAACCTACAATGTTTATTTTTTTTCTACTTCTTTGCTAGAAACAGTAAAATCAACCAAAGATATAGCAAATTAGGAATAGAGTTCCATTTACAATAATACTAGGAACAGAATCAACCATTATCTCCCATAAAGAATGTATGCTGAGTACAGACATCACTTTCCAGATATCATAGAGTGTCCAAATTTCCTTAAAAAAGAAAAAGGAAGGAGGGAAAGATGAAAGTGTTGTGGGTCAAGTTTGTTCTCCTTGGTTCTTGTCCCCACCACAACAAAGAATTGCAAGGCAAAGCAATTATTTACTTGAAGCAGAGCAAAAGTTTATCTGAATACACTCTAAGGGAGGAGCAGGCCAGAGTCAAGGTAGACAAAGGCCTTGATCTGTTAGGTGGAAGGCCTGTATATTACATTCTGGCTAGGATGCACCTCTTTTTTGACAAGGTGTGGTCATTTGATTGTCAGGTGCACCCATATAGCCATCCCTCTAAGTGTGCAGGCCTTTCCCATGATGAGGTATGACTTGGACAGTTCTTAGTTTTGTTTGATTGTGCCCACATCGGGATCTGGTTGGGACTAGTTTCTCCTGATCCCAACAGGCAAGGAAGTTATTTCCCCGCAAAGTCTTTGTTGTCTTCAGGTGCAACCCACTACCTGCGCAGAGTTCAGGGATGTTTTTCTTGAACCATATCTTCTCCTTCCCCTGCTGCTCAGGTCTATCTTTCTACCTAACAAAGGGTGACAGAGAGGAAGGGCTGTGAACTCAGAGGTCTTCACTGGAACACTGAGCTCTGAAGACACAACGGGACACAGGAAACCCTGTGGATGACAAGCTCCAACAAGAGAGAATAATGTTGAAATAATAACATTTAAACCTTCACTTCACACATACTCAAAACCCTTCTCCTCCTTAATCTGTTCTTAAGCAGCAGTCAGGCCAAGGCAATGTCACCATGATTCCAAAATAAGTAATAAACCAAAGGGTTTAAATGTAAGACAGTGGGTTGACACTACCACAAAAAAGTAAGAAATAAATCAGAAAGAGAAGAAAGTTGCACAGTAATGATATGCAAAGGCAGAGAAAGTATAACTTCAGGAAAACAAAATTATCCCCAAGTACTAAAAGAGAAAGTTAGACGTACTCTTTTTATAGTCTAAAAAAAGTTAAAATCATGAAAAAAGTGAAATCAAAGAAATGATAAGACAATGAAGTTATTTTAAGAAATAAAAGTGAGCTGGCAGCACTAATGGAAAAACAGGAAAAATAAACCATTGCTTAAATGCAACCACATTAGAAACATCAGGAAGAATATGTATTGCAGAGATAAGGAGGTATGAGAAGAAGAGACATGACATAAAAGCAACAAAAAAAAGGCAAGAGATATGGAAGATAAATAACTGGGAGTTAATGTGTGAGTGGTGGCTGTTCTCCCCTGGAATGTCATTTTTTTAAAAGACACTAATATTACCTTGGCTTTTTGATTCTCTCCTTCAATTTCCAGTGTCAGAAGGTACCTGAATAATTTATTTACAAAAACCATGTAACCATCTACGCAGGGCCATGAGTTGTCCAGCTCTGCGGGCATCCTCACAGAAAACGTTTCTGGAGGCAACAGGAGTAACCCATTCTAGGACAGTAATGTCCCAGGAGGTGTAGGACATGGACATTTGCCTATTCTATAAAAAATACACTGACAGAAAATGTGGTCATCCATGAACCGTTCTTGAAAACCAGCTTAAAGACAAGTTAACCAAGACTTAGATCAAGGTGCATGATTTAGGTCTAGACCTACAACTGTGTTAAAGGAGAGTGAGATTGGTGTTGGAACTTTGTGAAGTAAGAGCAGCCCACTGCTTTATAAAACCATGTTCTGTTTGAATTTTCAATAATAAGTTTGCATTGTTTTAAAATGATCAAACCTAATTTTTGAATGTCACCTTGTTTAGTTCTTATTTGAGCTAATACTAATTATGATCCTTTTCTAATACAGACTAATAGTGTCCTTTCAACATCATCAAATATTAGCTTAATAATTATAGTTGTATATTGTTTTATAATTGGAGATATTAAGATATAATCTTATTAATATTCACAGCAACCTAATTACGTTGTGGTGTTACCTACGTTTTAAATAACTTGCTGAAGGTCGTCGTCTAGTTATAAATTGTGGACCTGGGGTCCATTGGGCACACAGTTCACTAAAAAGTGTTTAAAATACTTTGCTGAATTTATGTTTTTGGAAGTCATGGCTAAAACAGAGAAAATCAGGTACAAGACTCAAAAGAGTTGGCTGGGTGCTGTAATAGCAGGGAGTGAGTGGGGGTGGACGCCAGTATTTAAATTAGCTGTAAAGTCAGCATCTTATACATTCTCTTTTCTATGAACCTTTGAAGTTAGATTTACCCTGTTATATATTTCTTTTGAATTACAGTTTCATGTTTAAAAATATAATGGTTTGAATAAATTTACTTTTGTTGAATGCTCATCTTTGAAATAAAAACTGCACTGGTCTTGAATATGAACTCTAAGCAATCTTGAATCTTTCTCTTGCTTTCGAATTCACCAAACAAAACAAAGTCCAGATTCAGTTTGAAAATAATGTTAGAATTCTGGAGCATTTTTTTGTTGTTGAGATGATGATAGCTGCGGATCCAGACACAAATTTAGGGAAAAGGAATAGAAGATTAGAAAACTAGAATTTGCTAGGCAGGCTAGTGGGAGGGTCCTTTTGTGATGAAATGTTGCATAAATAATGCCGATGGGGGTCTAAATTCACTGTTGCCATGGAGACCTTTGTGCCTGGCTGAACTCAATTCTTTTCTCTTTTAAGACAGCTACTACTAGGCTTATGGTATCTCTGATGCGTCTTGCTTTGCTTTCTCCAAAACTGTTGGCGAGTGAAAGCAGAAATTAAACTCTGATAATTCGGCGTCCTGACTCCTTCGAGGCTGCTCTTCCATTCCATTCGTGATTTTTGAGCTCCTCTGGGTTCCTTTAAGCCCTGGTGCGGGGAGGGAGGAGCAGAAGGGAGGCCGCTCAGAACCGCCAGCACCACTTGCCTGGGAAGGAGGGAAAAGTAACCCTCGTCTTTGGGACTAGTCGACTTGTTTGCCTAGAACACAGTTGTGAAGTATTTAAGGACCATTTATTTCCAAAGGTAAATGAAAAAGTGAAAACTTAACTTATTTGTTTTTTAAATGCTTTCATTTTTAATGATGTTTTTGTGACGGGTTTTAACTAAAGTTTTAAAACTGGAGGTTGCAAGTTACATGTGGCATTTCACATGGGTAGAATTTATTTCGGGCCTTACGGTTGCCAGTCAGTACGTATTCAGTGGGTCAGTGTTGAAACTGTAAAAGCCAAATAACCGAATTTCACAGGAAGCTGTTGTGAGTACGGATGCCCCATTTCCCTATCAACTAACCATGATCACTGCTTAATAATTGTTGTTAGTAAAACTTGGTGTGTCATAGGTAGATCCTTTAGATTTTAAGAAAGTTGTGATAATCTGTGTTAAGTCGCCATTTATAATTAAGTGAGAAGTAATCAAAGTTGATTTGAAAATTGTGGGCCTTCCCCCCACCCCCCAGTGGTTCAGAATTAACTGAATAACCTCATCATAAAATCACCCAACCAGTGTCACTATGTAAAGTAACTGAAAATTTGGTGTTGGGTAGCCAATTTGCTTCATGGTATTCCCTTTCTCACAGAGGTTATTGGTTCTCTGTGGTGAGTTTTACAGGAGAACTAGACTGCAATAATTACATGTTTTGATTATTCTCAGTCCAGCAGGTGTAAATGGGTTGCACACATCACATAATTATAGAAAACCTTTGCTCTACAAGTGTTTCTGGATTGCTCTTTATTCAGATAATTCATTGAATCATCAAAAAATTTACAATGACTTCACAGATTTCACCTGTTGCTACTAGAGTTAAAATATTTGCATGTTTAACAGGTTAAAGAAACAGATTTCAGAAAGCTGGGGATTTACTAGATGACAACTTATGGGAATTGTATAGGTTGTTTTATATTTGTCAAGTAGGTGTACATTGTTAAAATTGTGAGTGAAATAAAATGGAATACCTCTGAAAGTGTTCAGTGTTCAACTTAGAGTGTGTTCAAATGCATAATAGTGACAGAGAAGGATTTCCTGCTGAATTAGTATGATCACAAGATAAAATTTCTACTTAATGTTATTTGAAATTTGACTTTGTAACTCAGACACTAAGCATGAATAATGACTAAGTTGACATAAAGAAATGGTTTAATTTTGTCAGAAACACATTGTCACATGTTCTAGTATTTTAATTGCCTATGTGGATATATTTTATTTTAAAGAAGCTACCCAAGGAAGGCTCACATATACTCAGGGGGTACCTCTAAGTAAATCTTTTATTTCAAATTAATTAAAGTTAAATCTTTCGGTGAATCATATTAAAGCTAAGAAATCTAGTTAAAACTTTAGGTTGATCATATTAATAAGGCTAAAGAAAGTGAGCATGAAGCTCCACATTGGAAATATAGTGTCTAGGCACTTGCTGTAGTGTCAGTGTAATGGTCTCAAGTGATGGTAAAGATTCACACTAGAAGGTGCAATCTGTACATGTGATCCAAATAGTTTTTTATTTTTTTAAATAAAAAGTTAACTAATCAGATGGTGTGATTGCTCATAACCCCACATTGCTGAATGTAAATATCTTACATGGGAAGGAAATTTTGACTAATTTTAAGTTCATTTTTTTAATCCAGGTATTTATATTATGTGGTTGCATCTGAGGGCATATGAAATAGGGCCTTCATATGGCATTCTAAAACATAAGCAGAGAGTCAAACAAAATGTGATTTATACATTTTGAGGATTTCCAAATGCCAAGTTGCAATATCCTTTCTGGGCTAATTTACTCATAAGTTTGATGCACATAATTAAGAAAAATAGTTTCAGTTGTCTAAAAAATTTTACCCAGGCAATCTCAGATTTGGTCCAACTCAGTTGATTATGTTTTCATGTTGCAGAATTACAGCTAATACCTCTATTGTATTGGTTTATGAACAAAGATTTGTGTTTGTGTTTCTACAAATACCATATTATCATGTGAATTCTGATTTGGAGTTTTGTTTTAAAGCCCTTTTATAATTCTTGTATATATTCAGCAAATCTTTGTTGAGTCCCTTCTGTATGTTAAATATTATTTGAGGTACGATGTGCAAAATCAGAAAGAAATATTCTCTAGAGTCCAAAAAATAAAAAATCTGATGGCACTGCAGATGTGATAACAAATAACTGCAATGCCATAAAATAATGGCTTTAATGGAAGCGTGGCCACGGAGAGCGTGGAACAGAGCTGTAGTTTATATAGTGAAGAGTGTTTTTTTTTTATCTTCCCAACCTGAGATGAAGAAGGGTTAAGTGACTTATGCAAAATAAGTGTGAATGAATGACTCTAAAGATTATTTCCAGATAGTAGTCTGAGAAGTCCTATGAAAATGTAAATCCTATCCTGTCAGTTCTTTATGCAGAATGAAAAAGCTGGAGGCCATACTGTGGTTGACAAGACCCTCAGTGACCTGCTGCCTGCCACCTTGTCTCTCCCATATCCCCTGAAGGGCTTCCCTTTTGTTCACTTTGCTCCAGCACCCAAAACTACTTGCTTTTTCTAGAACCTGCTCCCTGCACCCAGCCTTTGCATTTGCCATGTACTCCTGCTTAAAACACTACAGTAGCCCCTCCCCACACCCCCAGCCCAGATGTACACATGCCTCACTCCCTCAAGGCCTTCAAATCCATGCTCAGATGTCACCTTGTCAATGTGTTTGTTCTTGGTAAGCCTGCTTAAATTGCCTCCCCCATCTTCTTTTCCTGTATGATTTTTCCCCATTGCCTTAATCACAGATGGCACTCTGTCTAATCCACTGGTGCGTTGTGTTCAAAGTCCTTTTTCTCTTTAGGATATAAACTCCATGAGGGCAGGATTCTTGTCTGATTTTTTCATTGATGCCTGCCCAGCACCTAGACCCATGCTTACCTGATTTACTGAATGAACAAATGAAGATTTCCTTACACCAAATACGTATAGTGTTCTACTTTGTTGTTGTTTTTCATAAAAAAAAAAGAATGAATTTTGAGGTTATCAAGTGTACCCATTATTCTCATGTATGTTTGAGAGAAAGTAGTCAAACAAAAGCAGTCGATTCATAATTGCTAACTGGTTATGCACAGACTCTCTTAGCCAAGGTTCTTGCATCATGGAAGAATAGGTGTTGATGATTTCCATTCTGTGGCAGGATCTGTGGCATCAGATGGATTCTTAGTGAGAGTCCAGCGTCTTCTCCCCTCTTCCCACCCTCTAGCTGTGGAAACTTAACCAGTGCCTTCAGCTTCTGCAGCCATCTGTTGCTTCCACCAAAAAGCCATGGCTGCTGCTGTGATACTCATATTCCCCAAAGTATTTGTTTTGAATATCCAATTGGTTTTGTTAGGTGATTCATGAATCTAGCAGCATTCCATCTAGCCAGGAGAGAAATGCTCCTTCCCCAAAGTATTTTCTATAAGGAACTCACAAAGTATATACAGTCTCTGAAATATTAAATCATTAATGTTCATTAACATGAGAAAAATGATTCAATGGCCTGGGTTATTTATGTGATCATACTCAGGCAGCTCCGTTATATAAAGTTCTACTCAAAAAACAAAATACAGTCTTAGGATCCTAAGAATTACCAATGAATATTAATCTTGCTCATGGTGGGATCTTGTCATTTGGCCATACCTAATACTGGCTCACTGGGAAGCTTTAATAACAATGAGTGTATTTTTGTCATTTGTGGATCAAATCACCTACCTCTGTCCCAAATGTTCATCCTACATTTGACAAGTTTAATTAAACACAGCACTTGTGGTTTTAAAAATAAAATCTGCAAGCTCTAGGAATTTATTAAGCACTACAGTGCTACAGTGTGGCTAATTACATAGTGACCTTCTCAAGTGTGTACATTTTTTTCAAAGATGTGAGGGTTACATCCTCTAGGAATCAAAGTATCACATTAGTCTGCAGCTCCCAACAGTACTAGCTCATTTTTAAAAAAGAAAACTAATTTTAGGTGTCAGTCAACTGTCTGATTATTCCAGGATGAGTCAAATGGATTATGAGAGCCTTTCTGCATCCCATAAGCCTCAGCCTCTATTTACTTGTAAACCATAACATTTGGGTAGGTGTTCCTCCAATGAGAGGGACTCTGAATAGGATTATCTATTCCAGAGCCTTCGCATTATCCAGAGGTCCCTTCTTCATGAATTTCAGCTACTTCAGTTCATTTCAAGCCCTCATGCTCTTCTGGTCATTTTCATCAGTGTTAATAGAATTTCAGTGTGGAAATGTTCAAGGTAATTAAATTTAGGTTCTGAGGCTGGGGATTAACTGCACCCACATTTTCATGGAGCAGTTCTGCCAAAAATTAGAGACCATAAGTGCAGAGGTGGAGATGAAGAAGAACAAAGAGGGAAACTGAGTCAGCTGTGGGCTGTGTCTCCCTTATCCCAGGCCTAGGGTCTGTTGGTGGCACAGACCCTGCCACTGTGGCCCAGTGCTGCTGGGGGACCTGAATGAGTTTGCAGACTCTGGCATATATTTGGCAAATGTAGAGCACAGATATTGGCCAAATGGCATGTGTTACCCATTTAGGGACTTATTTAATCTCTGCGTATATGGAATTAAATAGGAATGTTGAATTTCTTTGTTTAAAGATTTATACACCTGACCGTATTATTTTGTTATTGCTCTGAAATAATAATTACACCTATTGAGCACATCCAGTGTGCTCCTGATTATTGACTTACAATATCTCATTAGATCCTCACAGAGCAGAGGCCCTTCATGGTAGATATTATCTCTGTACTATAGACAAGAAACATTAAACTGAGTAACTGTTTCATTATGTGGCATGTCTAAGATCACAGAAATAAATTAGAGTAAGAACACAAGTCTGCTTAACTCTGCAGCTTGCTGTCCCTCACCCTCCATCCAATGGTGTGGCTCAGTGTAACCATCTCACTTAGATTTTGAAAAACCTTTAAGGTTGTTGTAACCCCCGGGCCCCATGGCATACCTCTCGCAGTTTTTCTATTCACCTCCAGCTGGGGGCTCCAGGCTGGTCTCCCTTTTACCATTAACTGTCTGACCCACTAATCAGCATGCTCCTATTTGGAATCCCGCAGGGCCTGGAGCAAAGGGATTGGTAATGGGGTTCCCTGGAATACCTGAATCGGAATCTCCTGAAGCAACTGTTATAAATGCACTTTGTGACTCAATGTCTCAAAGGAAGGGGTTGGACATCTGCATTTCTAAGAGGTTCCCTAGAGGACTGCTAGACCCAGGAGCATTTGAGAACCTCCTGTCTGTTCTTACAGATGCAGAAACTGACTGTGAGGGAGGTGGAGAAACAAGATCAAAGGTGATTCCCCTGCAGAGAATTGGGGAAGGATAGAGACTAGAACAGTCCTATCTGCCACACTGGAGACTCATGCAGGTGGCAGGTTCAAGGTGACAAGAGTAGAGGGGTCAGTGACATGTGATTAACCCCACTCATGTGTGACATGTGATTAATCCAGCCTACGGTCTGCTGTGGTGTAATTGTGTGTGCACACATAAGATAAAGGGAAAGCGATATAGGCAGAGAGGGAGGCAACTACTATAAGGTCAGATGCAAGATGGGCCAGGAAGGCAGATGCTGGACGTGAGGGTCAAGGCCTGGTCCTATGCTGTCCACCCCGTGCTGTGGTCCACATCTGCCTTGTCTCCTTGCTGCTGTCATTGGCAACCATCGTGTGGCTTGTTTTATTGTGCAGCTTGCTCATCATTTTCACTCTATTCAGTAAGTCTGTGGATGCTAATATTCCCAAAGAATCTCATAAAGTTTTAAATTAAATGGCATAGCATTGTTGTTATTGCAGCATTATTTACAGAGTGTCTACTGCTTGCCAGTCCCTGTTTTAAAAGCTGGGAATAAAGAGCTGTAAAGCCAGGGCCTTTATGGAGCTGTCCTTCTAGTGGGAACCACGTAAGTCAAAGACTGTTATTACTGTCACTCCTCCTCTCAAAAGAACACTCGTCTAGGAGTAGAGTGTGTCGCAGTGACCGACCGGCTGTGTCTCATTACACTGGGACGCAGCAAGGTTGTCACTATCAGTGTTCTGTAAGACCTGACTCTTTTTTTTTCATTTTGAGGAGGAAGCCAGGACAACTTTCTTATCATCCTTGTTTGCAGGTACCATTGATGTTTTTAGGAAACTTTGAGAATATGTGTGTTCATTGGAGACAAAATGCTTAGTATATATAACCAAGTATGAAATGGCCCCCTTGTGAAAACATGGGCCTGGAGGTCAGAGGTTTAGTTTTATATGCTGGCCCCAGAGCACCCCAACTGTAGGATTTTTACAGAATTGTAGACATATGTTGTGGATAACTTTCTCTCCATAAAACTAGTAACATTTTTATCACTGTGGCACTGGTACGGTGTGATGTCATTTATAGTGCACGTTAACTTCCTCTTCCATCTGTAGAAGACCATTTTGCTGGATCAAGATTATGAGTAGATGTCCCTGTACACTAAATTTTTATTTTTTGGTGTTGTGTTATTCATCTTAGAACAGTGTGGATGTTCACAACTTTGGCAGGCAGAATTCTAACACCGTTGAAAGTCAGAGGATGCCTGCCCTGCACAAAATGTAGCTGATGTTCAGTTCACTGCTGGTGGGACCTCACCCTGCTTAATGCTGTCACCGAAAATCAGTCAACAAAAGTGTAGTGCCAAAAGATGTAGTTAAGTCACGATTGCCCTCCAATTCCTTTTTTCCACCTTTTCTTTCTTTCCTGTTGTTTTGGCTTTGGGTTTGTTACTTCCTTGTTGGGATAATATATTTTGAGAAAGAGGAGTAGAGTGGAATCAGGCCCAGCTCTGATACTAACTAAATTTTGGTTCATTTCCTTTTTCCTGGCATATCCCCAAAGGGCTTTGAAGCTACTCAGTCTAGTCACTTAATCCCTCTGCACCTCAGTTTCCTTACCTGCAAAATTAAAGGCTTCAGCTCTATGATCCCTTCCAAATGAATAGGATTTTCTTATCTCCCCTATAGGGACTCCCCAGTGCCAAGTTAGGGGGACAGCAATTACCTATGAAGCAGAATAGACAGGTGAAGGTAGAGGTTCCCCCTGGGTCTGTGGCCTACCCTGTTTGGATCTCTTAACCCAGGAGTCTCAGCCTTTGTTAATTTCACTTCTCAGTCAGTGAGTCTTTTCAGCAAGGTCATCCATTATGTGCTCATTTATTTGTCCATGACATAAATGTACTACTGTATCAGGTTTTTGTTAGAAAATATGATAAAAGTCTCATTTTAAAAGACAAGAACAGTAATTTAAAATGTAAGTTCAAACCTTTACTTCTCTACTGCATGGGTTGTCTTGGGACCACCACTTCAGGGATCCTCGGTGCCAGGGCTGAGCTGCACAGCTTAGCAGTGTAATGAGGTGAGCAATCAAAGTCAAATTCAAAATCTGAGACATGAGAAATAGGTACACCTGTTAAGCTCAGCCATCTGTCCTTGTAAGACCATCTATCTTGATTATAACCAGATTTGGGGGGGAACTGATGATGACAGTCATACAATTGTGAATGATTGCTTATCATTTGCAGATAAGCACACAGTAACCACCAGGAATTCTGCAGATAGGGGCCAGTAAGACAATGCTGACATCTCAGTGTACTCCTACTCCATCTAGAAAAAAGTCCAAGGCTTATGCTGATCTTTGTATGCTGATGACATGTATTAGGCATGCTGTTATGTATCCCTTTGGGTAGACTCTCTTATAGATTGTTGTCCACATGAAAGAGGATCTGTGGTGAAAAAGTGTTCATTTATGTACTTTCTATTCATAACTGTAATCAAAGAATTAGGCTAATGCCTTCAAAGCAAGCTTATAGAATTTGCAGATTATACAAGGCTACTGAAATATACATGTGTTTGGTACAAAATAAGATTTCAAGAAGAATCTGAAATGCTGAAAAAATATGAGAGTAAAAAAGCAACACGTTGAAAATTTGGGATACATGTCCAGCCTTCTCTGTAGGTTCAAAGACGTCGACTGCAGAGCTACATAGTGTATGCCAGTCTGGTTTGGCAGCAGTTTAGAAAAAAAGGTAGTAGAGTTTAATTGAATTCCAGTTTCATATAAGGCAACTATTTGACAAGGTTAAGAGAGCTAATGTAATCTTAGGTTATATTAATGGAAGTTTAATTTCAATTCTATAACACAAGTGATGCATCTTAAGTACTTGATACTTTTCGGACTCTATTTGGAATACGGTGTGAAATGTTACATATTACAAATTAAAGGTCAGGATGGATCAGCATACAAGAGAGATGATGCAGAGGTGTGGCCAGAATGATGAGACCTCTAAAAACAGGATGAGACCTCTGAACGGCCCGTGTTTAAGTCATGGAAGAGAAGATGTGGTTTTCAAATGTTGGCTGGCCTAGCTTATCAGTGAAAAAGTCAGTGTAATGTTTTGGTGCATCAGAAGACAGAACAAGAACAGAAGTCAGAATCAGAATCAATTATGAGAAGCTTACAAGCTGTAGCATGGTTCTGACAACCAGTGCTGTCTGGTGGAGTGGTTTGCATCTGAGTTTGAGCCGCTGTCCCCAGTAGCTTTCGAGCTGGGACTGTCTGAGAGACTGACTTCCAGACGGATGGGTGATGAACCAAATGACCTCCTAGAGCCCATCCATGAAAGAAAGCATGAATTCATGTACTTGAAAAGAAATGAAAAGTAGAATCAGATCCTGTTTTCCCATTTGGATTTAAACAAATAGATGTAAAAGTGTTCGTGTTTTGGATATGTTACTATGAGCAGGGGGAAGTATGTTTTACAGATAAGACAAAACAGCAAACCTTCTAAAGTTTTAAGACAATATTTATAGATTGACCAGAGCTAGATGCAGTTTGAATGTCCACAAATCTAGAAAACCGATAATGATATTTGCAGCACCTACTTCTTTGCATGCTAAAGCTTCTGGAGGTAGAAGGGAGGACAGGAATTTTGAAAACAGCACCCAAATGATTCATGTACACCCACTATTTAAGCCAGAACAAAAAAAAGGAAGTTGGATTATTCACAGAAGTATTTATTCATCCTGTATGTGAAACTCTATGGAAATACCATAAACTCTGTATTGGACGTCTGGTCCCTTAGCATAGCAATGAGTTAACAGTGCTGATATTCTATTCCTCTGTTTCCTCATCTGCAAATCAAAATAATAATTATTATTATATGATATTATTATTTATTATTATTATGCTGTGAATCCCTGAAGTGTATTCACTCCAAAATGGGAGGAAAGGCAGACATTGGTTTTATAGGAAAAACAGTGGCCTAAGTTTGTTAAGATAGAAAAGTTCTCCATGCTGAGTTCAATAGGATACAAGTTAAGTCTTTTTGATTAGCTAAATGCAAGTTCTATAATATTTATCAGATACACATGTCTTGCTGATTGTTTAGTTTCTAACTAGACTATTGCTTTTCCAACTTGAATAGCAAGAGAAATTTGGCCTAATATATACAAAACTGGGGCTGGAATCATGAGCAGCTTGCTGCCCAGCTCTGCTGCCAGGAAAGCGGGTGTTGATCAGCTCTGCCCTCATTACCAGGTAAAGAACTACAGTTGATGGGGATTACAGTCCCTCGTTTCAGGGGACACAAGGATAATTTGGCTGTTCCTAAAAAGGCATAAACAAAATATTGGCTAAGCACACACAGATGTTAAGGTTATACTCTGTACATGAATTCATGTACTTGAATTCACTTTAATGGAGTTGAGCTTATGGTGTAAGATCTCACAGCTCATTATAACTAAGTTGTTATGGGCTGCTAATTTGCTAGAAGCTGCTGTATCATGAGCTAGCCCAACTGCCTTGATAGGTCTCCTGGTAGTTAATATGGATTAAATGTGAATCTTTTATTTTTCCCCCCGTGGTCTCACATAATGATATTAGCTCATCTACAGTGTGACAAATTCAGTGTACCAGGAGCATCTGGTATACTATTCTTTATGACTGAAAATAAGTCTGCAAACTTGATCATGCACATCCATTAAAACACTTCTCCATATTGGAAGATGTGGAAGGATGACAACTATGGAAGGAATTTATTGGTCACAGTTCATTTTGCTCTGACATATATAAACTATTACAACAGTAGTACATTCCTCAATGCTTCATTCCTACAAGTTCTTGTTTGATTATCAGGATGCATTATTGATACATTCCATGGTAGACTGCATTTAATTCATTCCCAGCCGAGGAATTTCAAAATGGGGAAAAAAAGTGAAAAGAAAAAAAGAGAAATAAAGGGAAAAGAAATGAAAACTTTCACAGCTTGAAGATAGTTGTAAATTCAGTCTTTTGAAGTTGATCTGAAAAAGGATCGGACTGAAATGTGCAAGTCATGATACTAGTAACAAGGTGTTGTAAAAATTGAATACATAGTCTTATAAGAAATGCAAAGTACGATCAGATCCTTTTGTCCCATTTGGATTTAAGTAAGTTAACATGAAACTATTCGTGTTTTGAATATGTTACTATCTGAGCAATATATCTGGGGGATAAATTTTACAGATGAAACAAAACGATTGACATGCATGTGCATATTACATACCTTATCAAGAAAAGGAAAGGCCACCAGGCTGGCTGTCACTGTGTAATTTTCTCTGCTGTGTACCACTAAGTAATCTTGAATTATTCACTTAACCTCTCTGATTGCCACTTTCCTCCTCTTTACACAAATGGATTGTATTTCATATCATCAATCCTTCACCATTTGAAGATAAAAATAATTAGGGCAACAATACAGCTGTTATTATACAAAAAGTAAAACCGTTGTACTATTAGGGTACAATTATAATTCCCTCTTACCTGATGTCAGCCCTGTGGTAACCCCAGTTCCCTCAATCAACAGTAGATGTGACAATAACAATTAAAAACCACTTTGGAGGCAATAAGGATCAGAAGCTGTGAAAGATACACAAAAAAATTGCTGGAAAGAAATGTCAACAATATAAATAGAGCAGAAAAGAAATGAGACTATTTCTTTGGTTGTAAGAGCCAATAGCTATCTATGCCTATAGCACCACTGGGCTTTACTACTGTGTCCACCTAATTATGAAAAAACTCTGCAGTTGACAGGGACATTTAGGGACAGGTAAACTGACATCCTTGCAATACGATATCCTTGTAATATAGTACAAGATCCATGTTAACATTAAAGGCCTTCAGATGTTAAAAAACAGTTAAATTTTATTAACTATTTTCTTGTCAGTGAAACAAATGAGTTTAATAAAATTCCAAAGAGTTTCTTATTTGGAGTATGAAAGTAGATGAAATGGTGCATCATATTCAGTAAATGAGGAAAATTGTGACCATTGTTGAATATTAACCTTTTTACTCGTTAAAACTTCGAAGCTAATTTACCTCATATTCAATCTGGCCTTACACTCCAATCAAACTAAACTCTAATTACCCCTGAAACATATGTAAACACATTCAATATTTGCCTGATTCTGTGTCGTGACTCATCCAACCATCTGTAAAGCTTTTCCTCCACCCTTTCACCTGGTCAAATAGTAGCTCTCATTGTCCACCTCAGATGCCACCCTTTCGCAGGTGTGATGTCCTTGATTTCTCCCTCCCCCTCTCCCCCTTCTACCTTCCCCAACTGGATGTTGTCTTTGAAATCCATTTATATCTGTCTCATCACAGTTTATCATTTTTACTTTGTATTCTAGTTAATTATGTACATATTTTTCAACCCTTTTTCTAAACCTACAGCTACAAGAAGATATGTATTAGGGCTCTTCAGAGAAACAGAACCAATAGGACATATATAGGTAAATAAAAGAGATTTATTATGATTCCAGGGTAAGGTGATTACAGGGACTGAGAAGCACCCCCAGTCTGCCATCTGCAAGCTTGTGGCCCAAGGAAGCTGGTGGTGAAGTTCCAGTCCAAACTCAAAGACCAGAAACCAGGGGAGTCAGTGGTCTAAGTTCTGCTCTGAGTCTGAAAGTCTGGGGAGCTGTGTCTGAGGGCAGGAGAAGATGGATGTCCCAGCTCAAAGAGAGAACAAACTCACCTTTCTTCTACCTTGTCTTCTGTTTAGGCTTTCAGGCAATTGGCTAACACCCACTTGCATTGATAGCAATCTTCTTTACTTATCTTACTGATTCAAATGCCAAACTTTTCCAGAAACACATGTCCAGACATACTGAGAAATAATGTGTTACCAGCTACCTGGGCATCCCTTAGCCCCATCAAGTTGACACACAAAATTAATCATCACAGCATCTGTACATGAACTACTTTTGTACCCACATCTTTCCTGCCTGAGCCATTCACTATCTTGCAGAACTCTTTGTGTGAAAATATCTTTTGCCCTACTGTGATTTTATTCATTTATTCCATAAATATTTATTTAGCATTTACTGTGTGGTAGATATTAGAGATTTGGGTGAAGAAAATTAACATCCCCCTTTCTTTGGAATCAAACATCATAATAATAAATCCAAAATAATAGGAACTTGCAGCTTGCTGCCAGGCAAGTAAGCATTGATGGGTCAATCCCCACATCTGGTTGCTGTTCCTGAGAAGGTGGTGCAGTGTTCCTTTTTTCCCCCTTTTTTAATTTTGGTATCATTAATATACAGTCATATGAGCAATACTGTGGTTACTAGATTCCCCCCATTATCAAGTCCGCACCACATACTCCATTATAGTCACTGTCTATCAGCGTAGTAAGTTGCTATAGAGTCAATATTTGTCTTCTCTTGTGTTATACTGCCTTCTCCGTGCACCCTCCCTACATTACATGTGCTAATCATAAGCTGCTTTAACCGCTTCTCCCTCCCACACCACGCACCCATCCCCAACCCCTTCCCTATGGTAACTGCTAGTCTCCTCTTAGAGTTGGTGAGTCTGCTGCTGTTTTGTTCCTTCAGTTTTTTTTAATTTTTTTAAATTTTGGTATCATTAATATACAGTTACATGAGCAACACTGTGGTTACTACATTCCCCCCATTATCAAGTCCCCACCACATACCCCATTACAGTCACTGTCCAGCAGCAAACAACATGCCACAGTCACTACTTGTCTTCTCTGTGCTATACTGCCTTCTCCATGCCCCCCCTACCCCACATTATGTGTGGTAATTATAATGCCCCTTAATCCCCTTCTCCCTCCCTCCCCACCCACCTACCACAGTCCCCTTCCCTTTGGCAACTGTTAGCCCATTCTTGGGTTCTGTGAGTTTGTTGCTGTTTTGTTCCTTCAGTTTTTTGCTTTGTTCTTATACTCCACAGATGAGTGAAATCATTTAGTAGTTCTCTCTCTCCACCTGGCTTATTTCAATGAGCATAATACCCTCTAGCTCCATCCATGTTGTGGCAAATGGTAGGATGTTTTCTTCTTATGGCTGAATAATACTCCTTTGTGTTTATGTACCAGATCTTCTATATCTATTCATCTACTGATGGACACTTAGGTTGCTTCCATTTCTTGGCTATTGTAAATAGTGCTGTGATAAACAGGGATGCATATGTCTTTTTAAAACTGGGAAACTGTAATCTTAGGGTAAATTCCTGGGAGTGGAATTCCTGGGTCAAATGGTATTTCTATTTTTAGTTTTTTGAGGAACCTCCATACTGCTTTCCACAATGGCTGAACTAGTTTACATTCCCACTAGCAGCGTAAGAGAGTTCCCCTTTTTCCACATCCTTGCCAGCATTTGTTGTTCCTATTCTTTTTTATGTTGGCCATCCTAACTAGCATTGAGGTGATATCTAATTGCGGTTTTAATTTGCATTTCACTGATAATTAGCAGTGTGGAGCATCTTTTCATGTGTGTGTTGGCCATCTGAATTTCTTCTTTAGAGACATGTCTGTTCATATCCTCAGCCCATTTTTTAATAGAGTTATTTGCTTCTTGGATGTTGACGCATGTGAGTTCTTTATATATTTTGGATATTAACCCCTTGTCAGATATGTCATTTACAAATATATTCTCCCATACTGTAGGATGCCTTTTTGTTCTGCTGATAGTGTCCTTAGCTGTACAGAAGCTTTTTAGCATGATGTAGTCCCATTTGTTCATTTTTGCTTTTGTTTTCCTTGTCCGAGGAGATGCATTCAGGAAGAAGTTGCTCATTTTTATATTCAAGAGATTTTTGCCTATGTTTTCTTCTAAGAGTTTTATGATTTCATGACTTACATTCAGGACTCTGATCCATTCTGAGTTTACTTTTATGTATGGAGTTAGACAATAATCCAGTTTCATTCTCTTGCATGTAGCTGTCCAGTTTTGCTACCACCACCTGTTGAATAGGTTGTCATTTCCCCATTGCATATCCATGGCTCCTTTATCATGTATTATTTGACCACATATAGTTGGGTTTATATCTTGGCTCTCTAGTCTGTTCCATTGGTCTATGGGTCTGTTCTTAAACCAGTAGCAAATTGTCTTGATTACTGTGGCTTTGTAGTAGAGCTTGAAGTTGGGGAGCATAATCGCTTTCCGCTTTATTCTAACTTTTCAGGATTACTTTGGCTATTCAGGGTCTTTTGTAGTTCCACATGAACTTTAGAACCATTTGCTCTAGTTCGTTGAAGAATGCTATTGGTATGTTGATAGGGATTGCACTGAATCTGTAGATTGCTTTAGGCGGGATGGCCATTTTGACAATATTAATTCTTCCTATCCATGAGCATGGGATGTGTTTCCATTTATTTGTATATTCTTTAATTTCTCTCAGGAGTGTCTTGTAGTATTCAGAGTATAGATCTGTCACTTCCTTGGTAAGGTTTATTCCTAAGTATTTTATTCTTTTTGATGGAATTGTGAACAGAATTGTTTTCCTGATTTCTCTTTCTGCTAGTTCATTGTTAGTGTATAGGAATGCAACAGATTTCTGTGTATTAATTTTCTATCTCGCAACTTTGCTGAATTCAGACATTAGATCTAGTAGTTTTAGAGTGGAGTCTTTGGGGTTTTTTATGTACAATATCACATCATCTGCAAACAGAGACAGTTTGACTTCTTCCTTGCCAATCTGAATGCCTTTTATTTCTTTGTGTTGTCTGATTGCCATGGCTAGGACCTCCAGAACTATATTGAATAAAAGTGGGCAGAGTGGGCATCCTTGTCTTGTTTCCAATCTTAAAGGAAAAGCTCTCAGTTTCTCACTGTTAAGTATGATGTTGGCTGTGGGTTTGTCATATATGGCCTATGTTACATTGAGGTATTTGCCCTCTATACCCATTTTTTTGAGAGTTTTTATTATGAATGGATGATGAATTTTGTAGAATGCTTTTCAGCATCTATGGAGATGATCACATGGTTTTTGTCCTTCTTTTTTGTTGATGTGGTGGGTGATACTAACGGATTTTTGAATGTTGTAACATTCTTGCATCCCTGGAATAAATCCTACTTGATCATGGTGGATGATCTTTTTGATGTAGTTTTGAATTCTGTTTGCTAATATTTTGTTGAGTAGTTTTGCATCTATGTTCATCAGGGATACTGGTCTGTAATTTTTTTGTGTGTGCTGTCTTTGCCTGGTTTTAGTATTAGAGTGATGCTGGCCTCGGAGAATGAGTTTGTGAGTATTCCCTGCTCTTCTACTTTTTGGAAAACTTTAAGGGGGATGGGAATTAGGTCTTCACTAAATGTTTTATAAAATTCAGCAGTGAAACCATCTGGTTCAGGCGATTTGTTCTTAGATAGTTTTTTGATTACCAATTCAATTACCTTGCTGGTAATTGGTCTATTCAGATTTTTTGTTTCTTCCTGGGTTAGCCTTGGAAGGATGTATTTTTCTAGACAGTTGTCCATTTCTGTTATGTTTTCCTGTTTATTGGCATATAATTTTTCATAGTATTCTCTCAAAATTCTTTGTATTTTTGTGGTTTCTGTAGTGATTTTTCCTTTCTCATTTCTGATTCTGTTTATGTGTGTAGACTCTTTTTTTCTTGGTAAGTCTGGTAGAGGTATATCTATTTTGTTTATTTTTTTCAAAGAACCATCTTCTGCTTTCATTTATTCTTTCTATTGTTTTATTCTTCTCAATTTTACTTATTTCTTCTGTAATCTTTATTATGTCCCTCCTTCCATTGACTTGGGCCTCATTGTTCTTCTTTTTCTAGTTTCTTTGATTGTGAGTTTAGATTGTTAATTTGGAATTGTTCTTCTTTCATGAGGTAGGCTTGTATTGCAGTATACTTCCCTCTTAGTGCAGCCTTCACTGCATCCCACAGATTTTTGTGGTGCTGAATTATTGTTGTCATTTGTCTCCATATATTGCTTGATCTCTGTTTTTATTTGGTCATTGATCCATTGATTATTTAGGAGCATGTTATTATGCCTCCATGTGTTTGTGGGCTTATTCATTTTCTTTGTTTAATTTATTTGTAGTTTCATACTTTTGTGATCTGAGAAGCTGGTTGGTACAATTTCAATCTTTTTGGATTTATTGAGGCTCTTTTTGTGGCCTAGTATATGATCTATTCTTGAAAATGTTCCATGTGCACTTGAGAAGTTCCATCTTGAAAATGTTCCATGTGCACTTGAGAAGAATGTATATCCTGTTACTTTTGGATGGAGTGTTCTGCAGATGTCTGTTAGGTCCATCTGTTCTAATACATTGTTTAGTGCCTCTTTCTCTTTATTTATTTTTTGTCTGGTTAATCTGTCCTTTGGAGTGAGTGGTCTGTTTAAGCCTCCTAAAATGAATGTATTGCATTCTATTTTCCCCTCTAATTCTGTTAGTATTTTTTTCACATATATAGGTTTTCCTGTGTTGAGTACATAGATATTAATAATAGTTATATCCTCTTGTTGGACTGAACCCTTTATCATTATGTAATGTCCTCCCCTGTCTCTTATTACTTTCTTTGTTTTGAAGTCAATTTTGTCTGATACAAGTACTGCAACTCCTGCTTTTTTCTCACTATTAGTAGCATGAAATATCTTTTTCCATCTCTCTACTTTCATTCTGTCTATGTGTTTGGGTTTGTAGTGAGTCTCTTGTAGGCAGCATATAGATGGATCTTGTTTTTTTATCCATTCAGTGACTCTGTGTCTTCTGGTTGGTGCATTCAGACCATTTACATTTAGGGTGATTATTGATAGGTATGTACTTATTGCCATTGCAGGCTTTAGATTTTTGATTACCAAGGGTTCAAGGGTAATTCCCTTACTATCTAACTGTATAATTTTAACTCATTTATTATGCTATTACAAATACAACCTAAAGGTTCTTTTTCTTTTCCTCCTTTTTTCTTCCTCCTCCATTCTTTATATATTAGGTTTCATATTCTGTACTCTTTCTCTATCCCTTGATTGACTTTGGGTGTAGTTGATTTGATTTTGTGTCTGCTTAGTAATTAATTGTTCTATTTTGCTGTGGTGTTATTTCCTCTGATGACAGCAATTTAGCATTGGGAATACTTCTATCAATACAGTCCCTCCAAAATGCACTGTAGAGGTGGTTTGTGGGAGGTAAATTCTCTCAGCTTTTGCTCATCTGAAAATTGTTTCATCCCTTCTTCAAATTTAAATGATAACCTTGCCAGGTAGAGTATTCTTGGCTCAAGGCCCTTCTATTTCATTGCATTAAATACATCATGCCACTTCCTTCTGGCCTGTAAGGTTTCTATTGAGAAATCTGATGATAGCCTGATGGGTTTTCCTTTGTATATGATCTTTTTTCTCTCTCTAGCTGCTCTTAAAAGTCTGTCCTTATCCTTGATCATTGCCATTTTAATTATTATATGTCTTGGTATTGTCTTCCTTGGGTCCCTTGTGTTGGGAGATCTGTGTCCCTCCATGGCCTGAGAGACTATCTCCTTCCCCAGATTGGGGACGTTTTCAGCAATTTCCTCCTCAATGGCACTTTCCCTTTTTCTCTCTCTTCTTCTTCTGGTATCCCTATAATGCGAATGTTGTTCCATTTGGATTGGTCATACAATTCTCTCAGTATTCTTTAATTCTTAAGAGATCCTTTTTTCTCTGTGTGCCTCAGCTTCTTTTTACTCCTCTTCTCTAATTTCTATTCCATATACCATCTCTTCTACTACAACTAATCTGCTTTTAAATCCCTCTATTGTATGCTTTCTTTCAGATTTGGAATTTCTTAATGATTGAATCTCCATCTTAAATTCGTTCTGGAATTCTGGAATATTTTTCTGTAGCTACATGAGCATGTTCATGATTTTTATTTTGAGCTCTCTTTCAAAAAGATTGGTGATTTCAGTTTCATTTGGCTCTTTTTCTGGGGTTTGTGAGATTTTGGTCTGATCCAGTTTCCTGTTACATTTCATATTTGTATGTGATGCTCTCTAGTGCCCAGAAGCTCTAGTCTCTGGAGCTGTTCAGTCCCTGGAGGCTGGTGATCTGAGGGGAGTGGTGCTGGTGCCTGGGGGGTGGAAAGAGCTGTGTCCTGCTTCCCAGCTGCAGTGCCTGTCTCCAGTTCAGAGCCAGTGGGCCTAGCACACAGATGTAAGCCTCTGTGCTTTGCCTCTGTAGCTGTCATAGGCAAGGTCTCACTCTCGCTGGCCTGACACCAATGCAGTGACTTTAGGTTTGCAAGCCAGTCCCAGTAGGCCAGGAGGAAGGTGCAGCAGGCTGCATGTCATGGTGGGGTTCCTCGGTGCTTAGTAGCCAGCCAGGAGAATGGAGTGCCTGAAACTCTTCAAAGTTCCCAACCAGCTGGGCAGAGCTCACCCAGACAACCTTGTCCACCTATCCCTTCTCCCACACAGCAAGCTCTGTGCAACTCCGCCCCTTCAGCAGCCCGCTTGCTGCTAGGAAGACTCTCAGACTGCATGCCTTTCCTTTGTCCCAGAGCAGCTGGATGTGGATCCCTGTCCTCCACAGATGGCTGGAATCTCAGTTTCCCCAAGTATTCTGCCTGTCTTAACTTTCCAACCCCTCTCATCTCCAGAGCACCATGCAATGTAGGTCCAGGGCTGGTTGTTCAGCAGTCCCAGGCTTCCACCCACTCCCTGCTCAGATTCTCTTCCTCTCTCTCCTTAGCTGGGGTAGGGGAAGGGCTTAGGTCCTGCCAGTCAAGGCTTTGGTATGTTACCCTGTTTCTTGAGGTCTGCTCTCTTCTCCAGGTGTATGCAGTCTGGTGCAGCCTTCTTTGCTGTTGCTCTTTTAGGATTAATTGCATTAACTATATTTTCATATTGTATGTGGTTTTGGGAGTAGTTCTCTGTCTCACCTCTCATGCAGCCATCCTTAATCTCTGGTGCTGCGTTCCTTTTGTATTTCATGTATGTACCAAAGAAATCTGGTATTGTAATACTGAAGAGTAATCAAGCCATGATGCCACCTTATTGTTGGGGACAAATTTTGATTTCTAGGGATTTAGTGAGAGAACTCTCTGGGAATTTTGGAGACACAGAAATGACTTGAAATATCTCCTTGTCCTGAAATACTGGCAGACACTTAGCTGTAAAAGAGCTATCCATAAATTCATAAGAGAATTTTATGTTAGGAAGATGGTAAATCATGGGAAAATGGGTAATTCTGCCATGCAAATTATAAAACATCAAAACAAATGAAAATGGCAACTTGACAATTGAGTTTTTTTTTTTTAATGTAGCTTTCACATTTTGGCAAGAGAACTTTGGGAGTTAGGTCAGGAGAAAGCAGGTATCTCATGATGCTTTTCTCAGAAAATTTTCTTCCTCACTCTGAAAAGTATTATATATATTTATTGGTGGCCAAGTAAAGGGAGAATATCTTTGAAAGTGGGAGTAACTTGTTTGTAATTAGCACATGAATTAATTATTTCACTGTAATTAGATGATATTGATGTTTGGAGGAAAACATGAGAGGGTTGTTTTACTTAATTGTATTTATAATTTCATATTAATAACAGTATTTTAACTTGCAAATGTCTATGTTTTTGTATAAACAAAAGAAAAATATGAATATGGACAACCAGTCAGATTTTCAGAACATTTGGTTCCTAAAATTAATACCAAGACTTAAGAGAGCCATCGTGATGTGCATGTAAGAATACTGCCTTTCATCTTACAAAGTGCTGAACCATTGGAGGGTTAAACATTAAGAACTATTAACATTAATCTTTAGGAAATAAGGAGTTCTCAGAAGATACAGAAGAGAATTGTAAAATATTTGTTAATGTTAAATAAAGTAACAATTTGATATTATTACAAAGTATTGTATTATGTAATAGTAAGTCAATTTTTAAAATTAAAATGTTAATTTTTTAAAGGATATATTTGGATATATTGTGGAGAACAGATTGAAAGCAGGCATGAACAACGACAGATCCTTTACTCTGGATAATGAATGCAGGTCCCTTGGCAAGATCTCTTGGTGGCCAGGATTGCAGTGTTACTGGTAGAGAGAGGGGACAGAGTAGAGATGTAGAATTGGTGATTATGACTCTGCATTCAGTTCTAGTGTGGATTTCCCTATACACAAAACAATTCTTTGACATCTGCTTGGGTGTCCTACCATTCAACTCAATTCTGACACTATCAACCTGGAGATAATATCAGATCCCACAGGGTAATGGCTCAGTCCTATAAGGTAACCCTTGCCTTCCCACTTCACATGTCAATGACAAGTCCAGGTTGTCCCCTGTGCTTCTAACCGACTGGCTATGTTTTGGAAGTTCCAAAGACCCCCTCCTTGGGTTCAATTAATTTGTTAGATTGGCTCAAAGAACTCAGAGAAACATTTTGCTTACTAGATTACTAGTTCATTATAGAAGGATATTACTCAGAAACAGCCAAAAATGCAAGAGATGCATAGGACAAGGTATGGGAAAAGGGTGTGGAGCTCCCATACCCTCTTGGTGTCCTGTCCCATGTGTTCACAAACCCAGACACTCTTCAAACCACATCCCTTTGGCATGATTGATTAAATCACTGACCTATGGCAATTGATTCAACCTCCAGCCCCTAACCCCTCCCTGCATGTCAAGGGGATGGGAATGAAGGTTCCAATCCCCTAATTACTTGGTTGATTCTCCTAGCAGCCAGCCCCCATCCTCTGGTGTGTTCCAAATTTTCCCTCATTAACATAACAAAAACATCTTTGTCACGGTCAGAATTTAGAAAATGACAAGGGTTTTAGTAGTTCTGTGATAAAAACAAGAATGAAGACCAAATACATATTTCTTACTATAAATCACAATATCACAGTGGTATTTAATGATTTGTTGTGTATGTCTAGAGAGGACGAAGTCCAGACTGATTCACAAATTTGGGGATTAGGTAATGGGTAAATAATGGGAACATTTAATGGAAGAGGGAAAGAAAGGAGTTAGAGCAGGTTTGCAGGCTGGCTGTGATTTCAGTTTTGGAAATGCACCCCTGGGTTTTCCAGAATGGATGTCAATGGACAGTTAGATATACACCATTATTAGTTATCCGAGCTGTGGGGATCAATGAGATTATTCAAAGAAAGTGTAAGAAAATAGAAATAAAGAAGAATCCCAAGGAGATTGGTGACTTAAGAGTAAGAAACATCCAGAGAAAGTAAGGGCAGCCGAAGAGGTGGGGAGAAGAGCAGAAGGGTGTGTTGAAAACCGAACAAAGAGTGTGTTCCAGGAAGGAAGGAGAGGCAACAAAGTAAAATGCTTACAATAGGTCAAGTCAAATATTGATGGTGTTTAATGATGAGAGCATATGTCGTATTCCACTGGCATGAATATTTAGTTATTTAAATTTCAACAAGGAGTATTGAGTGAGAAAGGATAAAAATTGGCCTTTGTCCCTCAAATATTTCTGTTCTGAATAGAATTATTCCTATAATTTTACCCATAATTCAAGTTACACAAACACAATACAGCAGAAAGCATGCAAGAGAAAAGAAGAGAGCACGAACTTGCAAGCTTGCAAGCAAGGCAAACTAAGACAAAAGCATGAAAAGGTGAATTGTATCCTCATGAAGGAATTTTGTTATTAATTTGGCTGTAAGGATCATGATTCTATACCCTCCATTAAAACAGTGAGAATAAATTGTCCTGGAGTTTTAGAGGCACTGGAGTTCTGGACAGTTAGTTTGAGGGAGATTTTTAGTTCCAGTCCCAGCTAATCTTTGGGGAAGCTACTTAACATCCTTAAGTTTGAGATGTTACAGACAATAAAATGCTACCTTACTGGGTTGTGTGAGGAATGAATGAGTTGATGCAGGAAAGCACCTAGCCTAGTGTGACACATGATAAGTAAGTACTTAACATATCGATTGCCATTATTATTTGCTATTGTCATAAATAGAATAGTTATTGCTAAGCAGATGGGGGCATAAAAATCACTAGTAGAAAATTATCAAAATGTGCATGTCAGTGTCCCATTATCTATATGGGTTATGTACCAGGCATCAGAAAAGTTCTAGAAATTATCAAGTTGTAGTTAAGAGTCACCAATATAGTAGTATCACTAGTGTTTTTAATCAAACTTAATGAATCTTTGCATCATTTTACACTACTAAGAAATGTGGCCTCCTTTATTTCATGGAGTCCTGTCCTTTAGGTGACTTAAGTAAACTCTGGTACATGTGCTTTGTTTGGATAATGAGGCATTTGGCAAGATAAAATGGCAGCACAAAATGGAAGGAATCCTACAGAATGTAAGAGTTGGTCAGAAAGAGATGTTTCCTTCTTTTTTTATCATATTGAAACTGTTGTGGAAAGGTGCCTGTGATTCTGCATCAGGGTGCTGATTCCTGTCATCTACTGTCTTGCTTGGTGACCTAGAACGGCACCTTGGCTATCTAAAACATTAATCTGTCAGGTTTGTAAACTTCTGTGGACAGCTCTTTGCCATAGTTTGTGACTCTCTGATGAGGTCTACATAGCCTCCCAGTTGACAGTGATTTGTTCCACTCCTTCTTGACATCATGGCTTGTTCTTTCCAGATTTGTTGGACACTTTGCTGTAGGCTCCCCGTTGTTCCCCTGTCATTTTGCCCTGTCATATTGTCCTTTCCTTCAGACCTGGCTTTGCAGCGTGTCTCAGGGGCATGAAATTAACATTGCCAAGAGGTTGTGACTATGAAGTCAGCTCATTCATGTGAAATTGGAATTAAAGGTGATGGGAAAAAAAAGGTCACCCAAGATGACTTGATGGTACAAATCCTTGATGCATGCAGAGATGAGAGACACCGGGGAGCAAAGACTTCGCACAGTAGAAAACTGGTCTTTCATTTTCCCTGCCGAGACTCAGCCCAGAGGACAGAGACCACAGTCCTGGGCTCTGCTCCTCTCCCAGGTAGAAGAACATGTGAGGATGTTTATGCAATGCCAATGGCCATAGTTCACTTTCCAATAAAATATATCAAATCACTTGAACAGTCATTTTACTACAGTATTGCAAGCACAGTCACTAAGTCAGATTCCCTGAAGTCACTGAATCTTGAGGCTGCAGAGAAACAGCAATCATCTTCCATTCTCTTACTGCACATGCAGCCAGCATGATTGCATTGGTATTGGTGCTTCTAAGAACCAGGACTTATACCCTGGTGCAGGTATGTTCTTGAAGGGAAAGTAGGAGGACCAGCCTGTGCAAATCAGAGTCTTCTAGCTCTGGGCACTCGGCAGATAGTACACAGGCCGGGGCATGTGACACTAACTGTCACTCCAGTGTGTATTCCTTTGTTCTGACGTTTCCAGGTTCTTTCGGAAAATGATCTGACCTCCAAACAAAGAAGGTGAATTTAGCCTTTACATTAATCCCTGCTCCTCCAGCAAAATGACAGTGAGACTTTTTAAAAGGGGTAACCCCATAAAATGAGAGAATGGGTGACGACAGAGCCTTACTTCACCAAGTTCAAGAGGCCATCAACTGTTGGAATTACTTCATGTACTGAGAAAGAAATCAGTGATGCTACCAAATAGAAGTCATCCCAATTTGAGAGAGAGCAAATGCAGAGGTATTAAAATATGAAAAAATCTTAGAACTGATAAAATATGATAATAGACAAAGCAATAACTTGTCACAGCCAAGAAATTGGATTCTAAGCAGGAGAAGTAAAGACATAAGCCAAATGATAAGGAATATCTTCCAAAGCTTTGTTGGAGTGGGGACATGGGCATGAAGAATAGCTGTAAGCAGGAGATTGGCTGAAAATTTGTTTAAATGTCAATTCAGTCCCTGACCCCATCATACTTAGCTGATGGCTGCTGCTCTCCCACCTGGACAAAACCAGAGGTTTTTTTCTCTGGAGGGGCTGAAATTAGAATATCCTAATTCAGGTGACACAAAGAAGAGTGTTAACAGTGGGTATTGAAAGTTGACAGTGAGCGTCAGTGAAATTTTACTTATTACATCTTGAGTCCCTCCCCTTCCCTTATCTCCAGCCTCTACCTTTACATCATTTCCAGAACAGGGGGCGGCCAAATGTTTACAGTCAGAGCTGGGGCTTGGGAGAGTTTTCTTTGGGACTTGGAAACACCCAATGATTCTCCTGGAAGAGCACAGCTAATACACTCTACTCATACCAAGAGTCTGATCAGCTCTGATTCAAATAGGACCAGACTGCTGAGGAACTTGAGATACTTCAAAAAGCCTATAATGTGAAAGATAGGTCCTAAATCAAAAACAAAAACAAAAACAAAAACAAAACCCAGAAAATCATTATAAAATAGGAACTATGCAGAGAGAAGAAAACACAACAAAAAGATGAACACTATTGAAAGAAAAAAGATTCCACATCCATAAAAGTAAATTCTGTGTGATAATAAAAGGAATATTCTGAGGACAAACCAAGTGTTGGAAATTGAAAGTATAATAACAATAATGTGATTTGTTAGAGAACTATATGATTTTTACAAATTATTTTTTACATTGAGGTGCATGCAATAAAATGCCCAAATCTTAGTATACAGCTTGATGCATTTTAACATGTGTAGACACTCCTGTAACCATCACCCAGATCAAGATACCTTAAGACCTATATAATTAAATGGAAGAAACTTTCCAGAAGGCAAAATCAGAAGATTAAAGAGATGGAAAACTGGAAAATAATTAGACTTAGAAGAAATTGAGGGAACGAATATATTTAACATCTGGATGAAGAGTTAAAAGAACAGTCACAAGAAAACTTTAAAACAGGAGACAAGCATATATTTTTTTTCAATAGAATGATAGAATTGCCTAAAATTGAACAATGTAAGTTTCTAGATTATAAGGTCCCCCTAAAGGACCAGAAAATGTCTAAAAATAGATTTATTTCAAGACATATCACATTAAAATTTTAGGACACCAGGAGACCAAGAGAAGATACATTTTTCTGGGATGAAGTCAAAGCAGATTTCATACAAAAATAATAAAAACTCCGAATGTTTCACACTTCTCCACAACAACACTGGAAGGCAGAAGATAATGGAGCACTATCTCAAAACTCTAAGGGAAAATTATTCCCAAAATAGAAAATTTTACTTCTATACCCAGGCATAGAGCTAAGCTAAGCATGAGAGCAGAATAAAAACATCAGGCAATCAAAAGCTCCAAAACTGCCTGTCTTTCACACTGTCTCTCTGGAAAGACATTTTCTACCAGCAGAAGAAAGTAGGAAAACAAGGAAGACTATAGGTCCAGGAAAGAGGGAATCCACATGAGAGAGAAAAAGGAAATCCCCAAGAATCAGGAGAAGGGAGGTCCCAGGGTGACAGCTGGGCAGAGAAACCAGACTAAAGCAGGTGGAAGCCTGCAAAAGGGGTTTCTTCAACAGACGAAACTGATGTATTATTTCCTGTGTTTGAGTGTGTTGACAGAAGTTTATTCAAATCGAGGGGTTAAAAAAAACTAACAATCTTGTCACTTAGGGAAAACAAAGTGCTTTATATGATGATAAGGAAGTCACACTACAGAGTGTTTACATCATGATAATTGCTCTACCTAAATGGCAGTTTACCTCAATGGGGAGAATGGGGAAAATGTAGAAAATGTGTCCAGGCTCGGGCAGATGGGAAAATGGAGCTCCTGCCTCATTTGGGAATGTGCTCCTCCTTTCATTTTGGCAAATGAATTAACTATCCTATAACTGAAAATTCAAGAAATAATATCAGGCAGTTAATAGAGATATGGATATTCAAGTCAGAACAGGACGTTAAAAGTGCTTGCCTCTGAGGAAATGAGAAGATAGGGCTCGCTGCTGAGTTTCAAATAAACTTGACAAATATTTTACCCATTTCAACTTGTACATGTACAGTTTGATATAAAAACAATGACAATTATTTTCCCATCTACAGCTAAACTATAGATGGCTGTTAAGTTTTCTATAAGTATATAATTTTATGCATTATATATATATATATATATATATGCATATAATCTGACAGGCACTGATAAGAAGGAAAAGAAGTAAAGAGGAAATTTAAGCAAAAGAACCATCACCAAGATAAACTTTTAACAATCCTTTCAAGTAAAGGTTACCTATTTTTATTCTTTCAGTTGATCAACACACTGAAATCTGAGAATAATATGATGATGAGGAAGACATTTCACAGAACTACTGATATCCTTGAAGTCCTATAGAAGTGCCCCCACATTTGTATGTGATCATAAAATACCATCTTTGAAAACCGTTATCTGCTTGGCCATTCCCTTCCAGGAAGCTTCACACAAGGATCGTGGGTCTTTAATTCACAAACATTTCTCTAGTTCCAGTTATGCATCTGGCATGTGCATATGTAGTACACACAAACAGTCCCAGGGTATATTTGGGGTCCATTTTCCAACTTCATCTAGCTGGCAGGGTCAGCTTGAGTGTTAAGTTATTGGATTCCAGCAATCAGATCTGCCCTGTACAGAGTGTCTTGTCTTCCTGTGTTTTCTCATCCACCTTCTCCATTCTCCACTTCTGACTAGTCCCCTTTCCATTTTCTTTTATCAGGACAATTATGGCAAATCTATTTTTACTTAGTTCAGTCTGAAGTTTTCCACTTCTCCAAATCTGTCTTGTATGATTCCAACTGATACTGTGCCACAAGGTTAAATAAAACATTTATTCAAGGAATTAATGAAACTATGCAAACATGCTTTCTAATTTCAGTTTTCATACTGAGTTAGCTAAGCTGCCCCTAAAGACTTTACATGCTTTAATTCACTTAAAACACTTAAAACACCAAATTTAAGCCAAATTAATTTTAAACTTATACTCTTAAGGAAACATTTATAAAACTATATGAGAATTTTTCTAATAATCCTAATGTATTATGTGACTCAACAATGTTCTATTTTAGGGGGAAAATCATTTAAATCCATCTCTTAGTTAATGAACTTTGTTATCCTATTTCTGCTACTCTCATAAATATTTATCTTGAGAACAAGATAATTTCCACATAGTGGGGAGACTTAGATTTTCTAACACTAATTTGCTTTTTCTTAAAATTTCCTTTGCCTCAGGATTTCTTCTCAAATCCAAACACTAGTCTAAATTCCCATGAAATTCCAGTTTCTCTGGACTTTTTCTGAACCACATTTTTGGTTATTTTAAAATAATTTATGTATAACTGACATACAGAAAAACTGCCTGTATTTACTGTATGCAATTTGATGAGTTTGGATATATATAAATATATACCCACAATACCATCAGTGCAATCAAGGTAATAAACATATCTGTCATATTCCTCACCTCCCAAGTTTCATTACGCCCTTTTTTATTGTGGTTATTATTCTTTTAGGAACATTTAATATGAAATATGTCCTTTTAACAAACTTTTAAGTGCACAACACTGTACTGTTAACTATAGGTACTATGTTGTACAGCAGACCTCTAGAACTTGTTCATCTTGTGGAACTTTCTACCCATTGAACACCAAATCTCCATTTCCCTGATTTTCTAGCCCCTGGCAATCACCATCTATTTTCTGCTTCTGTAAGTTTGACTATTTTAGACCCCTCAGGAAAGTGGCATCATGCCTTTTTTGTCCTTCTGTAAGGGATATATTTCACTTAGCATAATGACTTCCAGGGCCATCCATGTTGTCATGGCTTGTACAATTTCCTCCTTTTCTAATGCTGAATAATGTTCCATTGTGTATATTGTGTATATATACTGCTTTTTCTTTGTCTATTGTCCATTTAGGTTGTTTATCTATCTTGGCTATTGTGAATATTGGTGCAGTGAACATGACAGTGTAGACATCTCTTCTGATCCTGATTTTAATCATTTTGGATATGTATGCAGGAGTGGAATTGCTAGATCATACGGTTGGTCTATTTTTAGTTTTATGAAGAACCTCCATACTGGTACACAGTGGCTGCAACATTTTAGTTTTCCACCAACAGTGTAACAAGGGTACTGGTTTCTCTACATCCTTGCCAATACTTACCATTTTTTAAATAAGAGCCATCCTGAAGGACATCTCATTGTGGTTTTTGATTTGCCTTTCCTTGATGGTAAGTGATGTTGAGCATCACTATACACACCTCTTGTTCCTGTATATGTCTTCTTTGGGAAAATGTCTATTCAAGCACTTTACCCATTTAAAACATTGTTTTAACTATTGAGTTGTATGAGTCCCTTATATATTTTGGAAATTAAGCCCTTTAAATATTTTATCCCATCCCATATGTTGCCTTTCACTCTGTTAGGTGTTTCCTTTGCTGCAAGAAAGGAAGCCTTTTAGTTTGATGTAGTCCTACTTGTCTATTTTTGCTTTTGGTGTCATGTCACTTTTACTAGCCTGATTTACGTCACTGCTTCTCCACTGAAACTGCCCAGGAGAAGACTACAATAGTGGTCCTTTGTCCCACGATTATTGTATTTATTCTGCTGGTTTCTCTTGTTCCTTCTACCTTCCAAATCCAGATAACCTTCAAAGATCTTTCTTCAGTCTTCTCATCTTTTTTATAGTCTCACCTTCACTGAGTTAATTTAATACACATATTCACTTGTAACTATTACAAATTTCACTAAATATATTCACATACTTTTAATTTTCCAATTAGTTTATTGGGTACCCATCTGGCCTTATTAGCAACATCCCTCTCTTGAATGATCTTCCACCTCAAAGTCTCTAAGAAACACAGGGAATTGGTCAGTCCGGAGAGGTCTGACCTCCCTTGGAACTTCAAGCTAAGTGAGAACTGGAGAGGGTCATCTCTCTGCCCAGACCGCGGTTGAAGTGTCTCTCAGTGGAGCCGAAGGTCATTCCCTGCAATGGCAATGCTCTGGGCGATGCCCTGAGTTTGAGGAGCTCAGTTGCAGGTCTTCTAGCTCCCAATTCTAAGAACAGGTTTCAGTTCCAAGCCTACTACCACCCTGGGGCCAACGTGGGTCCTGGGAGTTCCCAAAGCCAGTGTCCCTGCAAGCCTGAGGCCTTTGTGGGGTAAGGGAGACAGTGATTGTAAATGAGTGACAGGGCAGTATAGCATTTCAGAATCCACTTCCTGGACTTCGTAGAAATTCAAATTATTTAAATAATCACTTAGTATGAGTGCTAATGAACTTCAGAGTTTGCGTTGGCTTCATGTGTCCTCTGCATCAGTGAATCACAGTGGTTCCTAAAACAAAACAATTCAAAGGATTGGGAACATTGACTCCATCCCATGTTAATTAGTTCCTTCAACATTCCCCTTCTCTATGTTCAGACCTCATAAAACACCATCTTTGACCTTATTCACTTTCCTGCTTTGGAAGCAAGGATTTCTTTCCTGGCCAAGACTAAGCCTTTCACCTTAATTGTATGTGTGTTTCTGTAAAATGAGAAAAAAGCAGAATCTAGGAAATAGCAATTTTATGGTGCTTACACCATAATAGTACTGCAGATACATTTAATAAACAGATATTTATTGAGCACCTGCTATGGGCGAGGAGTGATCTAGGCAATAGATACAGTGACAACCCAGAAGGAAAGTTGCCACCCTATATGCTGTCCTAGTAATTAGACACTCAGTAGTAAGTACTCAATAAAAATGTTAGCTTCCAATTTCATTACCATGTTCTATGTTATTATATTAATAAAATTCAGGATTTTAGGTGAAGAGAAACTTCCCTGCTCCTTGGGAACCTTGGCATTTACTGTGCTCTCCTTAGTGAAGCACAGAGGGGAAAATCACTTAATTACTTGCTTGTTTCCTATAGGCGATGACAAAGTAAACTTTTAATGAATGGGCACTTTAAGAAGGTAACACATTGATTCAGTTTCCTTAATAAAGAAAATGTCAATTTAATTAAAAAGTCATCATGCAAATGAAAGAAACAAGTAACCCAAAAGAAGCCCTCTAGTTTTACTACAGTAATAGTGAGTGACATTAAGGAAAACATGTAAAAACTTAAGTACTTAGCTGGTTAGTAGTTCATTTAATACAAATTTTTAAATATGGTAGAAAATATGCAGTTCCGAGTCAGGCAGAGGAGAAACATTGTTAATTTTTAAATACCTTCCAGCTTTCTGCTAAGATAGAGGACAAAGCCCAGAAATGCCTTCTCATCTGAACAACAGAATCTACAGACAAAACATAGGAAACACCAGTGTTCAAGACCCTGGCCTTTAGGTAACGAAGGACAGTAATTCCTAGGAGACATCAGGCAGAGGAAATAAGCTGAACCCTACAATACATTGCCCATGTTTACTGCCTTAAAGGAGTTTCCCCAAAGCGGTGTAGAAAGGAGAATGCAGGAAGAGCCCAGAGGGTTCCCTGAGTTCAGGAGATAGTGCAGAGGGCCCAGGGAGGTAAAGGTAGCTGGAATTTGCTGGGCAAAAATAGAACAAAGGTGGTCACTGCTGAGAAAGGCAAGCATCACCATTTGCAAGGGTCCCCTTCTACTATTCAGCAGAGAACTGAGCAGCCCACGTATGTAAGGAATCCACCAGGGGCAGGGGACGAAGTGGCTGATAGGATGGGAGGAAACACCAGGGCCAGGAACAGGCGCCTACAGCCACCAGCCCAGCTGGGAAACCCCGTATTCACAGGGCCTTGAGTAAAAGGGCCTCCTAGGTAGTGTAACCCTAAATTCTGTTCTGTTCTCCCTCATAAATCTCAAATACAAGACAGACTCAAGTGCATCAAATTGCTTCCAAGGAACTGAACTGTGCCCCAGAACAGAGTTTAAGATATTTGTAGGAATATGAAGATATCCAGACCACAACATGGTAAAAAATGTTAATTTGATATCCATTCAAAAATCACCTGACAAGAGGAGGAGCAGAAACGGGGCCCCTACTGGGGAGAGAAATCAGTCAGTTGAAGCTGACCCAGATGCTGGAATTAGCTAACCAGGACATTAAACAGCCTTTATATGTACATTCCATATGTTCAAAAAGTTAAATAGAGACATGGAAAATATAAAACAAGGCCAAAATGAAACTTCCAGAGATGATTGATTCATCATTGTCTAAGATGAAAATACACTCGATGGGATGGATGGTAGACAGACATTGCAGAAGAAAAGATTTGTTAATTTGAAGATACTGTTAGAAACTATCCAAAATGAAACACAGAGAGAAATAAAGAATTTCTTTTTATTTTATTTTGTTATCATTAATCTACAATTACATGAAGAACATTATGTTTACTAGGCTCTCCCCTACCCCAAGTCCCCCCGACAAACCCCATTACAGTCATTGTCCATCAGCATAGAAAGACGTTGTAAAATCACTACTTGTCTTCTCTGTGTTGCAAAGCCCTCCCGTTTCCCCCACCCGCCACATTATACGTGCTAATCATAATACCCCATTTATTCTTCCTCACCCTTATCCCGCCCTACCCTCCCATTCTCCCCAGTCTCTTTCCCTTTGGTAACTGTTAGTCCATCCGTGGGTTCTGTGATTCTGCTGCTGTTTTGTTCCTTCAGTTTTTCTTTTGTTCTTATACTCCACAGATGAGTGAAATCATTTGGTATTTCTCTTTCTCTGCTTGGCTTATTTCACTGAGCATAATATCCTCTAGTACCGTCCATGTTGTTGCAAATGGTAGGATTTGTTTTCTTCTTATGGCTGAATAATATTCCATTGTGTATATGTACCACATCTTCTTTATCCATTCATGTACTGATGGACACTTAGGTTGCTTCCATATCTTGGCTATTGTAAATAGTGCAGCGATAAACATAGGGGCGCATCTGTCTTTTTCAAACTGGAGTGCCGCATCCTTAGGGTAAATTCCTAGAAGTAGAATTCTTGGGTCAAATGGTAAGTCTGTTTTGAGCACTTTGAGGAACTTCCATACTGCTTTCCACAACGGTTGAACTACTTTACATTCCCACCAGCAGTGTAGGAGGGTTCCCCTTTCTCCACAACCTCACCAACATTTGTTGTTGTTTGTCTTTTGGATGGTAGCCATCCTTACTGGTATGAGGTGATATCTCATTGTGGTTTTAATTTGCATTTCTCTGATAACTAGCAATGTGGAGCATCTTTTCATGTGTCTGTTGGCCATCTGTATTTCTTCTTTCGAGAACTGTCTGTTCAGCTACTCTGCCCATTTTTTAATTGGATTATTTGCTTTTTGTTTGTTGAGGTGTGTGAGCTCTTTATATATTTTGGATGTCAAGCCTTTATCAGACTTGTCATTTATGAATATATTCTCCTATACTGTAGGGTACCTTTTTGTTCTGTTGATGGTGTCCTTTGCTGTACAGAAGTTTTTCATCTTGATATAGTCCCACTTGTTCATTTTTGCCTTTGTTTTCCTTGCCCAGGGAGATATATCCATGAAGAAGTCACTCATGTTTCTATCCAAGAGATCTTTGCCTATGTTTTTTTCTAAGAGTTTTATGGTTTCATGACTTACATTCAAGTCTTTGATCCATTTTGAATTTACTTTTGTGTATGGGGTTAGACAGTGATCCAGTTTCATTCTCTTACATGTAGCTGTCCAGTTTTGCCAGCACCATCTGTTGAAGAGACTGTCATTTCCCCATTGTATGTCCATGGCTCCTTTATCGAATATTAACTGACCATATATGTTTGGGTTAATGTCTGGAGTCTCTAGTCTGTTCCACTGGTCTGTGACTCTGTTCTTGTGCCAGTACCAAATTGTCTTGATTACTATGGCTTTGTAGTAGAGCTTGAAGTTGGGGAGTGAGATCCCTGCCACTTTATTCTTCTTTCGCAGGATTGCTTTGGCTATTCGGGGTCTTTGGTGTTTCCATATGAATTTTTAAACTATTTGTTCCAGTTCATTGAAGAATGCTGTTGGTAATTTGATAGGGATTGCATCAAATCTGTAAATTGCTTTGGGCAGAATGGCCGTTTTGACAATATTAATTCTTCCTAGCCAAGAGCATGGGATGAGTTTCCATTTGTTAGTGTCCTCTTTAATTTCTCTTAAGAGTGTCTTATAATTTTCAGGGTATAGGTCTTCAACTTCTTTGGTTAGGTTTATTCCTAGGCATTTTATTCTTTTTGATGCAATTGTGAATGGGATTGTTTTCCTGATTTCTCTTTCTATTGGCTCATTGTTAGTGTATAGGAAAGCCACAGATTTCTGTGTGTTAATTTTGTATCCTGCAACTTTACTGTATTCCGATATCAGTTCTAGTAGTTTTAGAGTGGAGTCTTTAGGGATTTTCATGTATAATATCATGTCATCTGCAAATAGTGACAGTTTGACTTCTTCTTTACTAATCTGGATTCCTTGTATTTCTTTGTTTTATCTAATTGCTGTGGCTAGCACCTCCAGTACTATGTTAAATAACAGTGGGGAGAGTGGGCATCCCTGTCTTGTTCCCGATCTCAGAGGAAAAGCTTTCAGCTTCTTGCTGTTCAGTATGATGTTGGCTGTGGGTTTATCATATATGGCCTTTATTATGTTGAGGTACTTGCCCTCTATACCCATTTTGCTGAGAGTTTTTATCATGAATGGATGTTGAATTTTATCGAATACTTTTTCAGCATCTGTGGAGATGATCATGTGGTTTTTGTCCTTCTTTTTGTTGATGTGGTGGATGATGTTGATGGATTTTCGAATGTTGTATCATCCTTGCATCCCTGGGATGAATCCTACTTGGTTGTGGTGTATGATCCTTTTGATATATTTTTGAATTTGGTTTGCTAATATTTTATTGAGTATTTTTGCATCTACATTCATCAGGGATATTGGTCTGTAATTTTCTTTTTTGGTGGGGTCTTTGCCTGGTTTTGGTATTAGGGTGATGTTAGCTTCATAGAATGAGTTTGGGAGTATTCCCTCCTCTTCTATTTTTTAGACAACTTTAAGGAGAGTGGGTATTATATCTTCTCTGTATGTCTGATAAAATTCCGAGGTAAATCCATCTGGCCCAGGTGTTTTTTTCTTGGGTAGTTTTTTGATTACCTCTTCAATTTCTTTGCTTGTATTTGGTTTGTTTAGATTTTGTGTTGCTTCCTTGGTCAGTTTTGGAAGGTTGTATTTTTCTAGGAAGTTGTCCAATTCTTCTGGATTTTCCAGCTTCTTAGCATATAGGTTTTCATAGTGATCTCTAATCATTCTTTGTATTTCTATTGGGTCCATTGTGATGTTTCCTTTCTCATTTCTGATTTTTGATGTGTGCTGATTCTCTTTTTCTCTTAATAAGTCTGGCTAGAGGCTTATCTATTTTGTTTATTTTCTCAAAGAACCAGCTCTTGGTTTCATTGATTTTTGCTATTGTTTTATTCTTCTCAATTTTGTTTATTTCTTCTCTGATCTTTATTATGTCCCTCCTTCTGCTGACTTTAGGCCTCATTTGTTCTTCTTTTTCCAATTTTGATAATTGTGACATTAGACTATTCGTTTGGGTTTGTTTTTCCTTCTTTAAATATGCCTGGATTGCTATATACTTTCCTCTTAAGACTGCTTTCGCTGCATCCCACAGAAGTTGGGGCTTTGTGTTGTTGTTGTCATTTATTTCCATATATTGCTGGATCTCCATTTTAATTTGGTCATTGATCCATTGACTATTTAGGAGCATGTTGTTGAGCCTCCATGTGTTTGTGAGCCTTTTTGCTTTCTTGATACAGTTCATTTCTAGTTTTATACCTTTGAGGTCTGAAAAGTTGGTTGGTAGGATTTCAATCGTTTTGAATTTACTGTGGCTCTTTTTGTGGCCTAGTATGTAGTCTGTTCTGGAGAATATTCCATGTGCACTTGAGAAGAATGTGTATCCTGTTGCTTTGGGGTGTAGAGTTCTATAGATGTCTATTAGGTCCATCTGTTCTAGTGTGTTGTTCAGTGCCTCTGTGTCCTTACTTATTTTCTGTCTGATGGATCTGTCCTTTGGAGTGAATGGTGTGTTGAAGTCTCCTAAAATGAATGCATTGCTGTCTATTTCCTCCTTTAGTTCTGTTAGTGTTTGTTTCACATATGCTGGTGCTCCTGTGTTGGGTGCATATATATTTATAATGGTTATATCCTCTTTTTGAACTGAGCTCTTTATCATTATGTAATGTCCTTCTTGACCTCTTGTTACTTTCTTTGTTTTGAAGTCTATTTTGTCTGATACTAGTACTGCAACTCCTGCTTTTTTCTCCCTATTGTTTGCATGACATATCTTTTTCCATCCCTTGACTTTTAGTCTGTGCATGTCTTTGGGTTTGAGGTGAGTCTCTTGTAAGCAGCATATAGATGGGTCTTGTTTTTTTCATCCATTCAGTGACTCTATGTCTTTTGATTGGTGCATTCAGTCCATTTACATTTAGGGTGATTATCAATAGGTATGTACTTATTGCCATTTCAGGCTTTAGATTCATGGTTACCAAAGGTTCCAGATTACTTTCCTTACTATCTAAGAGTCTAAATTAACTCACTTAGTATGCTGTTACAAACAGAATCTAAAGGTTCTTTTCTATTTCTCCCCCTTTTTCTTCCTCCTTCATTCTTTATATATTAGGTATCAAATTCTGTACTTTTTGTGTATCCCTTGATTGACTTTGGGGATAGTCAGTTTAATTTTGCATTTGCCTCGCAATCAGCTGCTCCATCCTCCCTACCATGGTTTTACTACCTCTGGTGACAGCTATCTAACCGTAGGAACACTTCCATCTATAGCTGTCCCTCCAAAATAGACTGCAGAGATGGTTTGTGGGAGGTAAACTCTCTCAGCTTTTGCTTATCTGGAAATTGTTTAATCCCTCCTTCAAATTTAAATGATAATCTTGCTGGATAAAGGAATCTTGTTTCCAGGCCCTTCTGCTTCATGGCATTTAATACATTATGCCACTCCCTTCTGGCCTGTAAGGTTTCTGCTGAGAATTCTGTTGTTAGACTGATGGGCTTTCCTTTGTATGTGATCTTATTTCTGCCTCTGGCTTCTTTTAACAGTCTGTCCTTATCCTTAATCTTTCCCATTTTAATTACTATGTGTCTTGGCGTTGTCTTCCTTGGGTCCCTTGTGTAGGGGGATCTGTGGATCTCCATGGCCTGACAGACTATCTCCTTCCCCAGATTGGGGAAGTTTTCAGCAACTACCTCTTCAAAGATGCTTTCTATCCCTTTCTCTCTCTTCTTCTTCTTCTGGTACCCCTATAATGTGAATATTGTTCCGCTTGGATTGGTCACACAGTTCTCTCAATATTCTTTCATTTCTAGAGATCCTTTTTTCTCTCTGTGCCTCAGCTTCTTTGTGTTCCTCTTCTCTAGTTTCTATTTCATTTATTGTCTCCTCCACTGTATCCAACCTGCTTTTAATACCCTCCATCATGTTCTTTAACGATTGGATCTCTGACCTGAATTCATTTCTGAGTTCTTGGATGTCTTTCTGTACCTCCATTAGGATGTTGATTATTTTTATTTTGAACTCCCTTTCAGGAAGAGTCATGAGGTCCATATCATTTAAATCTTTTTTGGGAGTTGTATTAACTATTTTACTCTGGACAAGGTTCCTTTGGCGTTTCATGTTTGTATGTGGTGCCCTCTAGTATCCAGAAGCTCTATTCTGGAGCTGCTGAGCCCTGAAGCAATGTCAGGGGTTGCAGGGGAGTGGTACTGGGGGTAGGAAAGAGCTGTTCCCCGCCTCCTGGCTGCTGTACCTGTCTCCACTGCCTGAGCCAGTGGGCCAGTCACACATGTATAAGTTTTTGTCCCAGAGCAGCCAGATATGGATCCCTGCTTTCCACAAGCAGCTGGAATCCCAGTCTCCCCAGGAACTCTGCCTGTATTAACTTTCCAACCCAGTAGTCATGTGAGTCTCATGAAAGCACCATGAAATGTAGGTTTGTGCTCCCAGAGCAGATCTCCGGAGCTAGGTATTCAGCAGTCCCAAGCCTTCCACTCCCTCCCTGCTCATTTCTCTTCCTCCCGCCAGTGAGCTGGGGTGGGGGAGGGGCTCGGGTCCCGCGGAGCCACCGCTCTGGTAAGTTACCCCGTTTGCTGAGATCTGCTCTTTTCTCCAGGTGTGTGCAGTCTGACGCCGTCCTCTTTCCTGTTGCTCTCTCAGGATTAGTTTCGCCAATTAAATTTTCTAATTGTATCCAGTTCTAGGAGGAAGCCTCTGTCTCTCCTCTCATGCCGCCATCTTTAATCTCATCACCAAGAATTTTAAAAATGGAAAAATCCATGAGCTGTGAGGCAATTCCAAGAGATTTAATATACCCTTAATTATAGTCACTGAAGGAGGAGAGGTAGTGGAGAGGAAAAATAACTTGAAGAATTAGTGACTGAAAAATTTTCAGATTTAATGGAAACTAAATCCACAGAACCAAGAATCCCAATGTGTTCCACACATAAGAACATGAAGAGAACTATGCTAAGGGACATTATAATCAAATTGCTCAGCCCCAGTGAAAACATTTTAAAAGGAGAAAGAGAATAAAATACACCATGTGTACAAAAAAATGAAGATAAGAATCACCATCATTTTGTCAAATAATGCAAGTGAGAGGACAGTGGAGCAAAAATGTCTTTTAAAAATTAGGGCAAAATAAAGACTGTTATTAAGTATGCAAAGCTGAAAGAATTTAGCTCTTAAAGAACCACCTTATAAGAAATATTAAACTAAGTATTTCAGACAGAAGGCAAGTGATGCCTGATGGATATGTAGATACACATAAAGAGATGAACACTGAAAATTGTGAGTATATGGCTTGCATGAAGTGTGTCCTGTCACCTCCTTCCCAAAAACTTAATGTGAAGGAAAAATAGTGAGATCTAGCCTTGAGCAAGCATATTCAAGGTCAGTTCTGCCCTAACAGAAGTGCAAGAAGGTTTATGAATCCCCACACAGACCGCTGCAGTGTCTAGCCATATTGAACTACTTGTAACATGCACAGCAATCCAACAAATTAAAGTACTTTAGATAATACAAATAATGTTCTTTATTATATTTTTAAGGTGTTACCGACACAAAGATATGAGTTGGTTTCCTATTACATGGATTTAAGATAAAATATAAAGCCTATAAATGAAAAATCTTCTAGAACTAGCATATTTTTATGGAAAGAAGTTGCCCCAAAAAAGCAGTAGAATTTACAGGGCATAGAAGGGAAGGTTGCATACCCAAAATACATTCAGGTCTTGTTATTTATTCCTTCAGATAATCTCTGCTGTTCTCCAGAATATAGAAGAATAAAAAGTTGAGCTTCCATGACATCATGCTTCCTCAGTTTCAGCACCTTAAAGGGGAAAGTTGAGCCCTCATTTGTAAAGTGTCTCTTACTTAGGTCTCTGAAGTGTTGTTGACATAAAGTCTGCTCTTGTAAAAAAGAAAAGAGGAAGGTATCTTCAGTATATGCAGAGGACACACCAGACCCCAGTTTTTCAAAGTCTCACCCCAGAATGTCCCAGGGTAGCAAATGAAATAAACTCATCTTTTTACGAGAAGACAAATTCCTGTACAGTTGTGGGTTTTAATTCTCCCAAACTGGCCCCTACCCTATTTGTCTGCATTTTTCAGCTTTCTTGTTTACTCATCCTCTAAAACATAACTGTGCAGATAACTTTTTTTGAAGAAGTTAAATGTGACATTGGAAACAATTTTCCTGGAATTTTTAGTTAAACTGCATGATTTGGCATAATGGTGTTTATTAAAAACCATAAGTGTATAAGAAAAATAAAATATAAAGCTTAAAATATGGTATCAATGTCCTGTAGATGAAACAAGCTAAGTTCCTTGACAAACTGATTCAATCCTTTTTCAATAAAGTTAATCCTTTATTAGTGGATGTTTGGCAATTTTGTGGAAATATTCTTCATTGGTTCAATTGGCTATTTTTAAAAATGATAGAGCAAATATCTAAAAAATTATTCACTCTGTAATTAAACTGCATAGAATCAGTATCATTTCCATTTTGCTGGAATTTAAAGCATAAAATAGTGTAGGTTTAAGCATTGTTATATTTCTGTTTACAATATGTAAGTAATATGAAGATCAAATTAGTATATGGAGGTATCTAGAAGCCTTGTAGGTGATAAACACAATACTACAAATGGTTAAAAATGAAATGAATTGTTTTTTTATTAATTGTCATACTTTTGGTGACACAAGTATTAATAGGTGTTGAGTACTGACCATCTGTCAAACACAGCACAGACTAATTTTGCATGGATGGTGTCTCATTTAATCCTCATCTCAGCTGTATGAAATAAGTATTGTAGACCCATTTAACAGATGATGAACCTGATATTCAGAAAGCTTAAATAACTTATTCAGGGCTGTGTGGCCAGCAGGTCCGAGGACTGTGCTGTTAAATTCATTCAGGTGAGCTGCACGTCCTTCTTTGATCCCACATCAACATCCTCTGCTGCTCACATTTGACATCTTTCTTGGTATAGCATACTTTCCCCCTTGACCCTCATGTCATTCTGGTCATTTTGGAATATCTGGAAAAATATCTCGCTTTTCATATAGGTGATAGAAGTAACACTTTGGTGGTTTCCTTTCAGGAATTACAGTTTGAGAGACTGACCCGAGAACTGGAGGCCGAGCGCCAGATCGTGGCCAGCCAACTGGAGCGATGCAAGCTTGGATCCCAGACGGGGAGCATGAGCAGCATCAGGTACTGGGCAGCTGCTCCGTGCGGGTCTGCGCTTTGAGTTGCCAGTGAAACTGGTTCTGTGCTTTGAGTTGCCAGTGAAAATAAATTGTGGTGTTTATCTTCTCCTTACAAACCTGGCAGTGGAATTGGAACATTCCGTCAAATGTTGGAAGGGCATTGTAACCAATCTGATTTAAGATGTTCAAAAGGTGTCCAAAATGGCCTGATTTGTACTTGAAACTCTAACAAAATGAATGCCTGCCCTGCATGTAAATTGTGCAAAATGGTACACAAAGGAAGGCTTTGCATTCAATCAGCTTGCTGGAAATCAGGAGATGCCAAGTCACAGTCTCCTATTTGGGTTCTTTTTTCTAGATGATCTGGGGTTGCAGCTTCTGGAAATGATAGGACATTTTGATGTAACCTAATATAAGGTGTTCGGTAATATTTGATGCTGACCATTATCAACCACACGTACAATGCCCATGTGTAAAAATATTTCAAACCCATAGATAGAATGATTATTCAATTAGGGTTTGTTTTGAGATACGAAATATTTAAAGACCAAACAAAACTTAGTCACTTGACCACAAAACAAATTACCCACTTTAGGATGTCTTCATATTTAAAAAGAGAAGTATATGTGTGTGTGCATGTGTGTAAGAGTGTGTGTTGTGCATGTGTATGTGAACAAAACATAAATAAAGCTTTATAAGACCACTTTCATTCCTCAGAAATGCATTGTACTTTCCTATCATCTTGTTCTATAGTGTGTGTACAACACTCTACAGTTTTAGGGAGGTGTCTTAGTTAAGGAAACAATAGTTGCTCTGGCAAATAAACGCTGGCCTTATAGTGATGTAACTTATTAATAGCAGTGCCTTTCTTACTCATGCAACAGATAGAGATGGTGGATGCTGGTCAGGGCTTTTTCCCCTCCACGTAGTGATTCAGGACGTAGCTTCTCTTTGAGAGCCCTGGGGTCCAGCATGGCCTCATCATCAGTTGTATTGTCAGTTACATCCCCACACCCACAGGCCATTGGGAGAACCAGTCCCATGGCCTCATAGATGGGTGTGGGGCAGGGAGTCCTAGTCCTGGGGGCTGCGCCCCTCTGCTTAGGAAGCAGGAGAATGAGTTTGGTGGTCTGTCAGCCACCTGCTGCCACAAGAATTAAAACATCCTTGTATCCATTGGTTTATAGTATTTCATTATTATAAGAATATATTTGTAGTTGTAAAGTTTTCTGTTAGAGTCACCTGCCATTAATCTTTTAACATTATTCTTTTCTTTATTGAACATGGTAAACTCTTCAATGGAACTTATTGTGCCTCTTGTTGTTCAACTAGGTGACTTGGATGGAATATCATTTTCAATTGCAAAACCTTGTTGTGGATACCTGTAAGCATAGCTATTTCTGCATCCAAGTACCTAGGCTGTAAGTAATTGCAAATAGGTACCTTGGGATCTCTTAAACTCACTGAGACTGGTCTGAATACCCCAAATAACCAAAGCAGGATGGACAAGCAAAAGGAAAAAGGGAATTAAGTCCCTTGAAATTGTTTTCAGAAGGTTGATTGGTTGAGGTTGGTGAGACTAAGGTAGGGGGGTACATAATGTCTGTAAGTGTGTATTTGAGTTAATATATGTGGTTGTACACAGGCTTTTTTGTTAATGGTGACTAACTCCTGAGATACTATCAGGCTCTTTCAGTTCATACACACTGTAGAATTGACGTCTGTTTTGCTTTGAAACCCGTTGTTTCACTATTGGTCAGATTAACTTTCCAGGGCATATCCCTAGTCTCTCTGTGTGGTGTTTTTGCATATGGTACCTCTTTTATTTTGTTTCACTCAACCTGGGCTTCTAGTAGGAGCAGGTTATGGGCTATGTTATATCTTGTGCCTCACATTCCCAATTCTTCTTGGGTCAGAAAGAAATATCTGACCCGGGGTGAATCATCCAGTGACCGGTCTGGAAGAAATTAGTCTTACTCTTGAGAATGTGAAATGACCCCAGATCTGTGACATCCAATAGTAGGTGCTGGGGTACGGCGGCCATGTGGACTGTGTGCTGTTGGAGGAGTCTGTGGACAGAGTGTAGTCCTACAGAGGAGACCATATTGTTCCTAAAAATCGCAGAGACCAGTTTGGTAATCTTAGGACCGGCTGCATTTCAGATGCTGCATCTCTGAGAACAGAGCACACCAGTGAACTGCCACAGCAGACAGACAACTTTTCCCATGATAACTTTCATATCCCTAGCTCACAGCCCATGATCCAGAATCAATAATTCTGTGATAAATGTGTGTTAAATAATAGTGTTAAATGCAGAACACGTTGCCTAAGTATTTCCCCCTGTCATATAGGTATATATCAGTCTTCATCAAGCTTAATTTTTTTTCATTATGGAAATCTCTAATATTTGAATCTACTTTTGAATAATACAATTTACTGATATGTTCACTGGAGAAAAATCTAATAGCTTCCACTGTTCTTTTTTTGTCATAACCTAGATTGCTTGACTTCAGAAAAGCAACTTTAGTCAAGTCTTTGTTAAAGGTGAGAGAACTAGCCTAGTTAGTTAGCACTGCAAAAGGGATATTTATAAATAAAGCAAAATAGAATATAAACAATTTTTTTGAAAATGGGGAATAGGTGAACAAGTCTGTGATAATTTAGATGTTGTTTCATATTTCTTAAGATACTAGGGAGGGAGGGTGAAGAGAGTTTTTCAGATGAAACAAAATCAAGTATTTTTCAGACTTTTTATATTAATGGTAAAAATGACTAATAGTATAGTTTGGTTTTCCTTTCCCTTTATTGGTGTTGGTAAATTGCTCCATCTGATCTCTAAGAATCCTTTCTGGGTTGTCACATCCATGGGTTAAACTTATTGAAAATAATGTTTTTAGTATGCATTTGTAACAGTTAATCAAATCATACATGATAACACTGAGAATCTGGAAAAGGGGGAGTCTGGGGATATGTATGGGTGGAGCATGTCACCTTTTGCATTCAAGTGTCTAGGGGATGAGTAACTGCAAACAGGAACGTTGTGATCTCTTGAACTGTTCGTAGACTTTTCTGAACATCTAAGTGCATATCGTAGTTTCCAGAATTCAGATGAGTTAGTGGTTGTGTGGGTGTGATTCTTCTAGAAAGGAAGGGCTGGTGCTTCTCACTACAGTTACAGTTCTATGTGTACCTCATCACCTTCCTATCCGGGCCTTCCTCACTCACCCAGACCAAATCTTTCCAAGCTGCTGGATCCTCTTCCCCTCCTACAGCTGGAGACTGAGGTTCCAACCTTCTCCTTGATGCCTCAGAACCACTCAGACCTGAGGCAGGAACATTATTTAGTACAGATGATGCCCTTCATTTAGGGACATGATCGAATCCCTTTTGCTGGTAGCCACCTCCCCTCCTCTGTCCAGCTTGGTTCCTTGGCTCATACGCACTCCTCAGGCCACTGCTTGTCAATGAGGCCTTGGTCCGGCGGCCCTCTGAGCCATCTGGTCCCTCCCGGGCTGGGGAACCTGCACTGTTCTTCCAGGGGCTATGGTCTGAGGGCCTGCCTGTACCTGTGGCCTTGTCACGCTCTCCACAGACTCCCATTACAGCATTCTCACTCCTCCATCTGCCTGCTGTCAGCTCAGATCCACCCTCCCTGTGGTGGAAAACTGACCTGCATGACAAATGAAGGAGAGCCGTGTCTGTGAGGGACCTTTCCCGCTGCTGCAATTCCATAACTGCACTGCACTTTCCGTCCCAGTGCTGATGCCCGTGAGGTCCCCTAGACCTAGAATAGCCTCCCTTGCTCTCCTGGCCACCTCCTCCTCTGGGTCCAGTCACCCAGCAGAGGGCTCACGGCCTTCCGAATGTGTTCCCTGTATTGGGCCAGGTGTCCCTCTCTTGGGAGTCATTGGAACTCAAAGTGTTGGAGATGAGACTATGTTGGCCCTTCCAGAAGTTCCCTGACACGGAATGTCTTAGCCTTGAAGGATGTGAGGGGATTTTCCTCAAGTGCTGCTTGATAATTTGAGGACACCAAACTAGATGTTTACTTACATCCCTTAATTCCCATGGGCAACAGGAACTTTATGGGAGAGAAATTGAATTGAAATCACAACTGGACCTCTCTTACAGACTCTTCCGAAAAGAGACCTGATTCTTAGAAGATGGATGATGATGATTTATGACAATGGTCTAGAGCTCAGACACAAAGGAAGTAAAAAATTTAAAGCTAGAGATATTTGACACATGATAAATAAGGCTGTTGGCTTTAAAGATGAAGGGGACTATGTGGCTAGCAATGCACATGGCTTCCACGTGCTGAGAATGATTGGCAGCCAGCAAGAAGAAGAGGATCTCAGTCTTATAGCCAAAAGGAGTCAGTTCACACACTGAATGAACTTGAAAGCAGATTATTCCCCCAGAACCTCCAGAAAGGAAAGTAGCCCAACAGCAACTCTGATGGTAACCTTGTAAGACCCCAAACAGAGAACCCAACCATGCCGTGCCTGATTTTTACAAAGCTTACAGAGCTGTTAGCTAAAAAAGTGGCTGTTGTTTTAAGTAGCTCAGTGGTAACTGGTTATGCAGTAATAGAAAATGATTACAATACTTTTCATTGGTTGTATTAGATATATATTACAACAAGCTGAATCCTGAATGATTTTTAGAGCAAATAAATTTTATTCTTTGACATTTGGTATTTCATCCAAAAATTTAATGTGTACAACTTATTGTATTTGTCATATGTATACACATGCATTTGGATTCACATGTTAAAATAATCTGTAGCTTTGCTTCTAAGATGTGGAGGTATTTGAATATGGAGTGGAGCCATTATTTACCATGGAATAAGAAGTACTAAATAAAGTAGTCATCTTTAGCCCTCCCCCTCCATGATAATAGCTGTGCTGAAGTTCTTCATCTGGGTATATTTCAGAGATTCATTCTTATACACATGAGATAAATAATGTGAATAGAATATCTGATCATTACTTTTAATTACATCCAGAATAACTGTCCAGTATTCTCTTGAAAATTACTGATAGACAAGTCGTACGAGTATTTTAGGTCTCTAAAATACTAGTTATATTGTCTTAGTCTGTTCGGGCTGCTGTGACAGAACACCATAGGTCTGTATACACATATAAATGACATGTTTTTTTTCTCACACTCTGGAGGCTTGGAAGTCCCAGATCAAGGCATCTGCAATTTGGTGTCTGATGATGACCTGTTTCCTGGATCACAGACAGCTGTCTTCATACTGTGTGCTCATATGGTGGAAGGGGTGAGGCAGCTCTCTGGGGCCTCTTTTATAAGGGCACTAATCCCCTGAAGGCCCCACCCTCATGACCTCATGCCCTACCAGAGCCCCCACCTCCAAATACCATCACACTGGGGATTCGGTTTCAACATTTTCAACATATAACATACGATTTGGGGGCCTACAGCACATATTAAACAAATTGTTCTAGATTCCTGTGGAGAAAAAAATAGCTAATCCTAAGAATTTGATACAAATCCTAAGAAAGGTTGAATATTTAATACTTATAATTATTTGATATATTTCTTATAGCAACTACTATATCTAAATACTTTTGTTAATCACTTATCACTTTTGAAGCCTTACTTCTCTCCAAAATATCATCTTATATCCAAAACCTGATATTAATTTCACATTTAAAAATAATCAATATAGCAAATTTTATTAGAGGTTTTGCGTTGTAAAACATGTTTTAACACAACTAAGTCCAATGAATTTTGAGTTTTAATATTCTGATTGGTACAGACTTGGAAATCTTTATAAATTTAATAAGTCTAAAAGACTTTAAGCTTTCTTTCATCCTTTTCACATTTTTTAAACTCAAAGATGTGACAGTTGAAGTTGGTAGTTCCATAAATTAGAGCTAAGTTTCATTATTGTGCTTTTAAATATTGCCTAGCTTTGCTATTTTCCCTGAATTTCCTTTTTCTTGTGTACAAAACTAGGCATCATGATCTTATGTAATTTTACAAAGATTAAATGGGAAATGTAAGTAAAGCATATATCATTTCTCTCATTGTTACTAGCAAATCATACACATATTTCCTTCTTGATGAGTAAACAGGTAATCTTTTCATTGAAGTCTCTTTCATAATATTTCTACAAAAGATTATAAAATGGTTTCTCTCACTATGGGCTAAAATGATGTATCAGGAAAGCACATTTGTCTCTGTAATACAGACTAGAACAACCACACAGAAATTGACACAATGAAATGGAAGAAAGCTCAAATCAATTTCCCTCTCACACAGCACAGTTAATATGTCTCCCGACCCACTGATGGAGCTGGAGATGGGACTCTTGATATTGTGTGGCTGCAGAAAGAACAATAATGCAGTGATAACCTATGTATGACAGAAAATGCTTAATAAATTAAGATGCAGAAGCTAGACTCTTGGAATAGATTTTTTTTCAAACAGAGAACAGCAGGAGATGAATACATTGACCAGAAGATGACTGCTCATTACTCTCTCTGGTTGTGTAAATGTATAAACAGAATGAGAAGTCGAGGTGCCTGGGGATGGAGCCATTTGTGTGTGTTTGTTTATGCTCATTCAGAGGATTGGTGATGTTTCAGCTGACAAAATGACAATGAGCATTTGACCCACTTAAGAAGAAAGGACTTAAGTTGTCAACACTGCGGTGACAGCAACTTGCTGAACACCATGAACACTGTGTGTTCAAATTATTATGATAGATAAGGCAGTGGGAGCAGTAGGAAGAATATTGTCATGGGTGTGAGGAGACGGTGGTCTGGGTGCCAGCACAGTCAAGGTGCGCCTGGGGGTGAGTCCTCCGAGTTTCCCAGGCCGGGGAATAGGAGCGCTGAGTGTCTGGGTTTGTTCCAGGTCCCCTCGCGGGCTTTCATCTCGTTCAGACCTGTCATTACAGGCACCAGTCACTCTGAATGTTTTAATATGGACACATTACTTTACTTGAACTTGAGTACAAATAAGGTAATTAAATAATGAGGGTAACAAGATGTTACCAAATAAATTTGGGGCTTCAGAGGAAGACAGATAGATGTCTATATATTCATGTAAATGGTTTTTTTTAATATACAAATCTCCAGTTAGGTCAAGTCATGGACTTTGTATTTGGGAAGACACAGTCTAAAAGAAGTTTGTACGTATACTGTGGAGTGCCTTAGGAGGCCTAGGTGTTTCCTGGTTTGTCTGAGTGGGGCAAAGCCAGGCAACTGTAACAGTGCTTCCTCCTGAAAGATCACGTGGCGTGCCCTTCTAAGAAGTCATCACTGGTTCTACTTAAAAATACGCTTATGAAGTCCTAGTGAGGACCCAGCTTGTTAGTGAGCCCCGCTGGGCTTCCAAGGTCAGAATGATGTGGCTCCTGTTCTCCTGGGATTTACTGTCAAATACAGAGAGACACGATATGCAGGTAAAACGTGATAAAATACGTTGGGATCGTGAAAAGGACAGGCAAGCAGCAGTACCACGGAGGTTTTCACAGAGGCATATTGTGTGTCAAGGATGTGAAACACTGGCTGGAAACAAACTGAGATATAGACACTGTGCAGAGGGACAGTGCGAAGTCAGAAAGACGGGGGTCGGTCAGGGATCAGGGTGGTTGGGGTAGCGAGCCGAGGATTCGGCTGGTGCTGGAGGAGCGTGCAGATGGACGGGACCATTCTGCAAGAGGCCACAGGCTACGGGCTCTGGGCTTTGTTGAGGGGCAGTAGGAATACCACGCAGTTTCCCCCAGCGGAGCCATGTGGTGAGCTTTGGTTCGGCCGGCCGTGCGGAGACTGGAGAAGCCCACGGATATAGCAGCACAGATTGGAGGTACTAGCCCTTGTCCAGGAGGTGGGTCGTATATCTTCAACCAAGGTCACGAGCCCTTACAAGCAGTTTCAGAGTTTGAGTTGCAAGGGCCTGGGGACTCATTTGTGCCAAAGAAGAGAGGGTAGGATTGCAAAATTATTGTATTTAAAAATAAATACATATTGGTAAGCTAAGCCAAAACTGTGAGCTTCGCTTCTTTCTACTGCCAGCATTGCCCATTTTCAACAAGGAACCTTTGATTTTTTTTTTTTTTTTTTTTACTTTTTATTTCATGGTATGTGAATGTATTCTAATTCCCTTTTATCCAGGAGGAGCTATCATAGAATTTTAAATTTAAGAGATTGCTGTGTTAGCAGCAGGCAGCAAAGCTGTTGCCTGAACTGTTGACAGTAAAGCTGTATTCATAAGCCCCAGTCTTCTTGAGCATCTGTTGGTTTAGTACCTCAAGAGCTGAGGAAGTTTAAAAATTGTCACACATTGTTGCTTAGTGGTAGGCACTTATTTGAGAAAGTAACTCTCAGCAAGATTTTCTTGAAATGATCCATCCAAGAAATTGACTGTGAGCTATACTCAAAATTTAGCAACTAACTTTTCTCTCCCTAACGTGTGAATCCTAGTATCCGCCTGCTAGACTCACTGTCATTTTGGCATTCCTCGTTTAAGAGGAAGAGTCTCATTCTGTCCTTCGGGACTCACATATTGCCCACCACATCATAAAGGCCCAACAAATACTGAAGCTCTATTTGAAGGAGGTGGCAGAAGGGTGGTGGGTAAGACAAGGGACTGTCAGTAAGTTTTGGATTTGAATCTCAACTCTGCAGAACGACATTCAGAAATATACCGGCTCCCTAGATACTCCACTTATCTACCTGTAAAGTGGGGACACTAAAACTTACCTTAGAAGTTTATTGTAAGGTTTAATTAGCATAGTGTTTGTCCCTGAGGGAATATTCAATATATGTAGGCTGGCCCTCTTCTTCACCATTTTATTAATTTATTTCTATAAATATTACAATTATGACTCACTTGTCATATCTACATTTTCACAGAGAAATATTATTTACTTATATGTACCTTCTTTTTCTTTTGTTTAGTAGGTGATGATGCTGATATTAAATTAACTGAAGACAGAGTATTGTAACTATTGCCTTTCTCTGCCAGGGAATATTGCCATAAAGTGATGTTCTTAAATTAATGTGTGAGTAAGATGTACGTGATAGCAGAACCGTGATACACTGAGGCATCACACCACTTTGGACACAGTCTCATCAGCATGAAAATTGTATTTGCCCTCAGGCAGGTAGTCATTCAAGGTCACTGTAATTTTGAGCTTCTGTGTCCAATGATTATTAAACTTCACTTACTGCTTTTGTAATCTGGTACGAGAAAAGAATTTTACCAAAGAGATGAAGGAGGGAATAGAGAAAATCCTTTGTTACCTAAGCACTGGAATTCTATTCATTCTTTTAAAGCCTGAGGGATCTTTGAGGGATTGTGGGAGCTAATAGCTTCCCTCAGGACTTGTGTCTAAAAGCTAAAGTCTGCCCACCTGACTCCTAATCACACAAGCATTACCCATGGCCATGTGCCTGGCTTTCTGAGGTCAACAAAATAAGGACAAATCTATAGGAACATAGGTTTGTAAAGTCCTCTGTTATGACAGGAAGGAGTGCAAGGTCTCATTCATTATTCATTCAGCACATAAATCATGGACCTACTATATGCTGCACAATGTAATAGACACTGGGACTACAGCACTGGATAAAGAAAGCAAATTGCCTGTCTTTGAGCAACCTGCAGTCTTCATGCCACCTTACGAAGGGTGCTTTAAAACTACTCTCCTTAGTGTCTACAGCAAAATGTATATCATACTAACCTTCATGTCCATGATGGGCCACTTCATTCTAAGATAACACAGCAAATGCAAGATCAAAATGCCAGAGAGATATTTAAATCAGCTTGATTCTATTTAAACTACCCTTTGGGGTGTGGATACAGAAGTGTATTTAAACTTAAACCTGATCATATCCAACACTTAGTATATATACTGTTTGGCTAATACACGGCATTCCAGAGGGAGAAAATTAATCAGAACTTAGTTTCATGTGCAATTTATGGAGTCAGAACAAAAGAATAATAAATTAACAAAGAAATAAAGCTCCATAGAATACTTGCAAATTTTTAAAGAAACTTCAAAATAAGGGAATTTTAGAAAATGTGGTATTTCTGTTGGGGGATTTGATTCACCATCTTTCACTGAAGTTTTAACTTGTATTATTATTCCTGAGGAGAATTCTTTCATTTTCAGTCAGAAAAGTAAAACAAAACAAAACAAAACTCTGAGATGGTAATTGAGCAGTAATAAAATAAAATACTTCCAAATAAAGGTATTCTATTAAATAGACTGAAGGCCTATTTTCAAAATATCATTTAATAATTGGGCTTTAGTTATGAAGTTAAGAGGATGTTTTTGAGATTATGCTATACAAACATAATATTCAGAAGCTTATATCTTATATTTCAAGATAGTGGGTATATATAGTATAATGAAATATATGCTATCTGCATGGAGAATACATGGTATTTTTATATGCATGGTTTAAAAAATGCTACAACTCACCTGAGGAATTATAATTTGATCAATAATTGTTGGAGACTCTTCTCGGCCCTTCTGTCATTATCTCAGAAGTAAATGCTTGACTGAATTTTGTGTTTATTCATTCCCTTGAATTTCTTTATTTTTTCACACATATACATCTCCAGATATGTCAAGTGTTATTTGGTTTGCTGTTTTTTTTAATTTTACATAAGTATGTTATATATTCTGTTCTCTCTCTATATGTGTATGTTATATATAACATCTTCACATAAATATATATATTTATATATGAAAAAGCAACTTGCTTTTTTTACTCAACTGTATGTTTTTCAGATTTGTTCATGTTGGTAGGTGCTTGTAGTTCATGCTCTTTACTTCCCTGATGTCTCCTAAAACATCTTGTGAGTATGCCACAATGAGTCTATCCTTCCTTCTGAGGACATTCACAGAGTTTTCAGGCTTTGCTGTTAAAACCCTGTGGCTAGGGATGTAATTTAGGGACTTCTAGTATAGGCGTGCAAGTATTTCTCTCGGGCATGCACAGAAAAGTACTGGCTGGCTTGTAGGATTTGAACATCAACTTCCTCTAAAATATCAAAGAGCTTTCTTTCAAAAGTAGCTGTGTAGATCTGTATTGCTCTGATAGTCCATTGTTTCATGTTCTCAGCAAAACTTGCTATTTTCCAAGTTTTTGTTGGCACTGTTGTCGCAAATCTGGTGGGTTTAAAGTTTGCGTCTTCCTGACTTCTGCACGAATGCATTTTGATACACTTTTTATACCTTTATTAGATATTCATGTTTCTTCTTCTGTTGAATGCCCATTCATGTCTTTTGTACATCTTTTTGATGATTTCCCATTTTCTTATTTTAATTTTCAGTTATTAAGATACTAATCTTATGAGTTGAATGTGTTACAGCCATGTTCTCTCGGTCATATTTTTCTCTTCATGATGGTGTTCTCTGATGAACAAAAGTGTGTATTTTTGTGTGGTTAGCTTGACTGGTCTGTCTTCTTTATCATTCATGCTTTGGGGAGTCTTGTTTAAGAAATCCTACCTACTAAAACAACATTAAAACAATTTGCTGTGTTTTCTTTTGATGATTATAAAGTTATACCTTTTACAGTAAACTCTTTAATTCATTCATAGTTAATTTTTTTGGCATGGCAGAAGGTAGAGATTCAGTTTTCTTTATTTCCATGTAAATAATTGATTGCCCCAATTGAATAAATTGTAATTTACTATTAAGTAATTGCTATTGAGTAAATTCTCATCAGTCCCCTAAACTATAGTGCCATCTCTGTTGCATGACAGATTTTCACATATATGTGGTCTTTTTCTGGGAAATTAGATAATTAAAGCTATATCATTTGGAATCTTTCTATTCATAAACTTGATGTCGGTCCATTTCATTAGCTGTCTTTTAGTTAAGCATATACATTTCCTCTTCAAGGCCTTAATACTGTGCTTTGCTTCATTCATTCTTACGTTTCTTAGGATTTTTGTTGCTGTTGGAGATGTTTTCTTCCACTTGAGATGCATTTGCTGAAAGTTCCTTTTTTACATAGTATATAATTGATTTTTATGTATTGATCTGATACCAAGCAATCTCTTTGCTAAATTCTGACACAACTTCTGTAATTTGCAGAGTGATCTAGGGTTTTTATATGAGTAACCTGTGAAGATTATTCTATGATGTCTTCTTTTAAAATCTTTTAAATTCCATTTTGTTTTGTTTCTGCACTGGTAAGAAGTGGGGAGAATAGGCAACCTTTTTTAATTTAATGTAATTCCCTTTATCTTTTTCACTGTAAAAATTTTTGCAGTTTTTTATAACAACTTCATTGAGATATAATTCATGTATTGTTCAATTAACTCATTTAATGTGTACAATTTAGTGATTTTTTAGCATATTCATAGGGTCTTGCAACCATTGCCACAGTCAATTTTAGGACATTTTGCCACCCCACAGAGAAGCCACATTTTGCCAGCCCTACATATTTGTATTTTTGGGCATTTCATATGAAGAGAATCATGCATTCTGAGGTCTTTTATGATTTGACCTGTTACTTAGCATAATGTTTTAAAGTTGATCCATGTTTTACCATGTATCAGTATTTCACCTCTTTTTATTGCCCAATAATATTCAACTATATGGTTATAACACACTTTATCCATTAATCAGTTGTTGGACATTTACACTGTTTTCTATTTTGGATATTATAAATAGTGCTGCTATGGACATTCCTGTACAAGTCTTTTTGTGCACATACGTTTTCATTTCTCTTGGACATACACCTACAAGTGAAATTGCTGGGTCCACCTAATGTTTTTTTTATAAATTCATTTCATCTAGTTAAAGTCATTCCATTTTCATTCCTCATTTGCTAAGTGTTTCATCATAAAAAACTCTTAGATTTTAGTTGTGGCAGCTATCAATACTTTGTTCTTTTTTGTTGCTGACTAGTGTTCCATTATCTGAATGTACCACAATTTCTGTATATAGTCACCTGTTGATGGACATTAGGATTGTTTAGTTTTACTACTTACAAATGAAGCTACTGTGAACAATTCTTGTAAACAAGACTTTATATGAAATATACTGTCTTTTTATGTGGTAAAAATCTACGTGTAGAATGGCTGGGTCATATGGCAGGGATATGTTTAACTTTTCAAGAGAATGCTGAACCATTTTCCAAAGTAGTTGTGCTATTTCTAATCCTATCAGCACCATATGAGAGTTCTGTTAAGCTATTTATAATATTCTATTTTAAGCTATATTTTTATTTCTGTAAGTTCAGTTTGCTTTTATTTAAATTTGCTTTGGAGTATTGGATAATTCTTCTAAATTTTAATTTCAAAGTCCCATTTATGTCTTTAAACCTATAAAACAAGCCTTTTCATAGTCTGAATCTTATCATTCCATTGTTTTCAGTCTTTGTAACTTTTATTCTGTTTATTGTTTGAAATGACTCTTGCTCATGAGACTTATTTTCTCTTCTGTTCAAGACTCTGATTCTGGGTTCATATACCTAGGAGCTTATGTGTGGGAATTATTTGAGATCTGAGTTTAAAGTTTGGTCTTACAAGGAAGATGTGTCATTTCTTCTGCCCATTACGAAGAAGCCCTATGACCTGAGACCACTTTAAAGTGAATTGTTGGCCTGAATTTAGACAAAGCATCAGATGTAACATAAACATGTCATTAAACTTGTAAATAAGGACTCTTCTAGTTTGTAATGCCTCTGATTCCCCTTCATGTTTAGGTTGAGCTGATAAAGGATGGATGTCTTGATTCTCTCACTTACCCTCCAACTTACTTGTGGCTTTACACAGCAGTTGTTGACATCATCTATCTTTTTATCAATGAAGGAGTAAAACTCGACAAAATAAAACAAAGCAAGACAGGGAAATAATAAAGCTTGAACTATTCAGTTGCTATAAACATGAATTGTAGAAGTAAGGTAGGGCTGGGTTTTATTTAGAAGTACTTAGTGAAAAGAAATACCTTCTGCCCTACACCCATTGTACTGCCGCATCGTCCCTACATCACAGAATGCCCATATAGGCCCGCTTCATATTGCTCTTCGCTTTATGGTGCTCCACAGATACTGTATTTTTAACAAATTGAACATTCAAGACTTCAGTGCAGGAAGTAGCTGCAGATGTGATGGAAAGAACAAGAGAACTAGAAATTACCAAACAGAGCCTGAAGATGTGCCTGAATTGCTGCCATCTCATGATAAAACTTTGATGAATGAGGAGTCGCTTCATAGGGATGAGCAGAAGAAAGTTGTTTCTTGAGATGGAATCTACTCCTGGTGAAGATGCTGCGAAGACTGTTGAAATGACAACAAAGGATTTAGAATATTCTGTAAACTTAGTTGACAGAGCAGCGGCAGGGTTTGAGAGGCTCACGTTCAGTTTTGAAAGAAGTTCTGCTGTGGGCAAAATGCTATCAAGCATCATTGCATTCTACAGAGGAATTGTTTGGAAGAGCCAACCAATGAGGCAAATTTCACTGTTGTTTTATTTTAAGAAATCTCACAGCCACCTCAGCCTTCAGCAACTGCCACCTGATAAGTCAGCAGCCATCAGCATTGAGTCAAGACCCTCCAGCAGCAAAAAGATTATGGCTTGCTGACAGTTCAGCTGGTGGTTAGTATTTTTTAACCATCAAGTGTTTTAATTAAGGTATGCACATTATTGTTTAGACATAATGCTGTGGCACACTGAATAGACTACAGTAGTATAAATATCACTTTTATATGCACTGGGAAACCAAAAAACTCATTTGATTCACTTTATTGTGTAATTTGCTTCATTCGATGGTCTAGGACTGAACATGATACATCTCTGAGGTGTAACTGTAAAAGAGGAGACCCCTTAGCTGGAGAGGAAAGCACACCTCATTGTCTTTCTGATATATTATATTTCAACATAAAGAAACATTGAGCCTGGAATGTTTGCAGACTTAATCGGCATCAGAAATGAAAAGAGGACCTGCCAGTTTGGGGCTGTCCCTGAATAGCTTTCAAAGTTAGACCCGGAAAGAATTCAGTGATTTTTGACAGCAGTTGACTGAGCAGCCCTCTTGATGCCATTTACTGGCAATACCTGCTTGTGGCCGCAGAGCACAGTGGATGTGTGCCCATGTTTACAGAGCTATACAAATGCCTGCTATTAGATATCTTGCTTATCCTGAGATTTCAATGTGAAAATTGTTAATAAATGAAAGTCCTATAATTCAGAAACGAAGTTTGGTGGGGGAAACTGTGCCTCTGTCCCAAATGATTAGCCTTGCTTTCCCATGGCTTCTGGTTTTGCAGGACCCACATAAACTGGAGGCATATGGTACTTTTTTAAGGATTTCTGATACTCCAGAAGAGGCATGGGCTTTTGATTCACAGACATTCAGCATAAAAATGGAAGCCACTGTTTTTAGTAAGTTTATTGCGAATTGCTTTAGTTGCGTAGTGACATTTTCATGTTTTTCAAATTGTAATTATAACTTGACTGGGTTATATACCTTTTTAAGTTTATTAGCAAATATATAATGATCTCACCCCCTTCCTTTCACCATTATTTAAGTAAGGTCATGTATGCAAAAGCATTTTTAAAGGGTAAAGCACAATGTAAATGCAAGTTGTTAAGGATAATAATTTAACATTTGGCATTATTGGGTATATCACCCACCAACTTACATTGGCAACTGTAGCAATCAAATCCTTTTTTTTTTTTTTTTTAATTAAACTAAGTTAGTACTCAGAATTCTCATTCTGAAAGTTTACTCAGAAAATGAGCAGAAAAGTCTGGAATGTTAGTTAGTAGGACACTTGAAGTAACAACTAAGTAGAGTCATTCCTTATTTTATAATATCTGTCTACTTACCTCTCCCTCAAAAGAAGGTTTTCGTGAGACAGCAGGTCTTTGAGCAAAATGCAGGGTGAGGGGATAGAATTTGGAATTTGGCGTAACTCATTGTTGGTTGTGTTTAGTGATACTAAGATTTGAGAATGTTCCCTTGGGTTCCCTCCAAAGCATTCCTTCATTCTCTTGGCTGATAAAGCCACTGAAGTTATAGCATGAATTCTCCTCAGGGGACAGGAATGTCCCAAAAGGACAAACATTGTTTTTTATTGGAGAGAGCCACAAAATGTTAGATAGTAGTTCATTGTCCTCCAAAGGCCATGGTACCTGAACAGGCATACAGTATGTCTGTGGTGTTAACACTGCATGGAATGGGTTGGAGGGGGGGTTGAAATAAAAATATAGAAAGACTCCTTAGGGGGCTGATCATGGAAAAATAAAAGGTGGACAACTATGGTTTATAAGGACCTGAAGATGTGTCTCATACGGAACTCAACTGATGAGGCCTGAAACACATTTAGATTCACGTACCCTGAGGAAAACTTATTGTAGTTAAATGGCAGAATCCATTTAGTTTAAGTGTCATATCCAAATATTACCTCATTAAAGATAACTATTTCCTGCCCCTTATCTGCCTTTTATAAAAAAATGCGAGCCTGCTTGTCATTCATGAAGGCTAGATGCTTAGTTCTACTTTTCCTCTGACCTCTAAATACTTGGCACTAAGTTTCAGTCGCTAAGTTTGGAACTTGTGTTTTTATTCTTTTTTTTTTTGAGAGGGCATCTCTCATATTTATTGATCAAATGGTTGTTAACAACGATAAAATTCGTATAGGGGACTCAATGCATAATCATTAATCAACCCCAAGCCTAGTTCTCAACAGTCTCCAATCTTCTGAAGCATAACGAACAAGTTCTTACATGGTGAACAAGTTCTTACATAGTGAATAAGTTCTTCCATGGTGAACAGTGCAAGGGCAGTCATCACAGAAACTTTCGGTTTTGATCACGCATTATGAACTATAAACAATCAGGTCAAATGTGAATATTCGTTTGATTTTTATACTTGATTTATATGTAAATCCCACATTTCTCCCTTATTATTATTGTTATTATTATTATTATTATTTTTAATAAAATGCTGAAGTGGTAGGTAAATGCAAGATAAAGGTAGAAAACATAGTTTAGTGCTGTAAGAGGGCAAATGTAGATGACCAGGTGTGTGCCTATAGACTAAGTATTAATCCAAGCTAGACAAGGGCAACAAAGCATCCACGGATGCAGAAGATTTCTCTCAAAACAGGGGGGGTGGGGTTCTAAGCCTCACCTCAATTTCTCACCTGATGGCCCCCCTGTGACTGTGCCTGTCTTAGGTTGTTCCTCCCTTGAGGAATCTTACCTGTCTCTGGCTAACCAGTCATCTTCCGGGGCCATACAGGGAAATGTAAAGTTGGTAAGTGAGAGAGAAGCAATATTGTTTGAAAAGGTTAGCTTTTTACTTCTTTGTAGATTTATGCCCTGTGGCTTTTATGCCCAGCATTTGTCTAGAGGTATCCTTACCACTTGGAAGAATTATAATACTAGGTAATTTCGTTATGAGGCACCAATTCTACTTAAGGGTTGTAATTAGGAAGGAAGAAGAAAAGCTATAGAAGTAGCAGACGGAAGAAAACATGGGAAGATTGATTATTTCTCTGACATATCTTCTTGTAGAGTAACATAAGTGTGTATAGGCTTTAAACTACTAATTAAATTGTGTACACACATTAACATAATAGGAATACAGCTACATAACCAAAGCAGACCTACAATTACCAGCCATATCCAGTGAAACCAAGAAAACCAGTTGGGCACCATAGGCATTTGTGAAAACTTACCAATGATATGATGGATATTGTCTAACTGAATTTGAATAGTTTGAGAAAAATCAGACAAATTAAAACAACACATTCCTGGGAACTGTTCACATCCCATATGTTCTTTTAACAGTAGATAGTCTGTAGTCGCAAGATTTTGGAGCGCTGCAACTTGCAATTCTCCTAATTCTTGGTTGAGTTCCGACAGTATAGATCCAGTCAAATTTGTTGTTTTACTGTATGCACAGGCCAGCTTAGAGATCTCCTTCTTCATTCCAATGGCAAGTCCAGGAACCGGTGGGATGAATGCAGCTACAACTGCAACAGCGCCAGGATCTTTGCTGAAGTTTTTTGATGTTCACCTTCTGGAATGACTCTTCCAGAGAATGTTGATGTTGGAAGTTCTTCTTCATATCGTATTTTAATTTGTTTTCTGGGTAGCCAAATTAGGCTTTGATCCTCTGTATAAACACAAACAAACCCTTTGCCCACACTTTGATATGCCCTTTGTATCATTGTGAAGAACTTATTGGAGATCACCACATAGGAACTGCTTTTTTATTTTTTTTAAGAGAAAGGAATATTATCAGAAAAATGTACTTCCATAGCTGATCATCTGACACCCTTTAAATGATCAAAATTAAGGATATATAAAGCATGCTTTAATCGTTGATTTACAGTTAGTTTATCCTATCAGGGAGTAATCCCCCTTTTCTTTCCTTTTTTTTTATCATTAATCTACAATTACATGAAGAATATTATGTTTACTAGGCTCTCCCCTATACCAGGTCCCCCCCACAAACCCTTTTACAGTCACTGTCCATCAGCATAGCAAAATGCTATAGAATCAATACTTGTCTTCTCTGTGTTGCACAGCCCTCCTCTTTCTCCCACCCCCCTATTATGCATGCTAATCATAATACCCTCTTTCTTCTTCACCCCCCTTATCCCTCCCTACCCACCATCCTCCCCAGTCCATTTCCCTTTGGTACCTGTTAGTCCATTCTTGGGTTCTGTGATTCTGCTGCTGTTTTGTTCCTTCAGATTTTCCTTTGTTCTTATACTCCACAGATGAGTGAAATCATTTGGTATTTCTCTTTCTCTGCTTGGCTTATTTCACTGAGCATAATACCCTCTAGCTCCATCCATGTTGTTGCAAATGGTAGGATTTGTTTTCTTCTTATGGCTGAGTAATATTCCATTGTGTATATATACCACTTGTTCTTTATCCATTCATCTACTGATGGACACTTAGGTTGCTTCCAATTATTGGCTATTGAAAATAGTGCTGCGATAAACATAGGGGTGCATCTGTCTTTTGCAAATTTGAGTGCTGCGTTCTTAGGGTAAATTCCTAGGAGGGGTATTCCTGGGTGAAATGGTAAGTCTATTTTGAACATTTTGAGGAACCTCCATACTGCTTTCCACAATGGTTGAACTAATTTACATTCCCACCAGCAGTGTAGGAGGGTTCCCCTTTCTCCACAACCTCGCCAACATTCGCTGTTGTTTGTCTTTTGGATGGCAGCCATCCTTACTGGTGTGAGGTGATACCTCATTGTGGTTTTAATTTGCATTTCTCTGATAATTAGCGATGTGGAGCATCTTTTCATGTGTCTGTTGGCCATCTGTATTTCTTTTTTGGAGAACTGTCTGTTCAGCTACTCTGCCCATTTTTTAATTGGGTTATTAGCTTTTTGTTTGTTGAGGTGTGTGAGCTCTTTATATATTTTGGATGTCAAGCCTTTATCGGATCTGTCATTTATAAATATATTCTCCCATACTGTAAGGTACCTTTTTGTTCTATTGATGTTGTCTTTTACTGTACAGAAGCTTTTCAGCTTAATATAGTCCCACTTGTTCATATTTGCTGTTGTTTTCCTTGCCCAGGGAGATATGTTCAAGAAGAGGTCACTCATGTTTATGTCTAAGAGGTTTTTGCCTATGTTTTTTTCTAAGAGTTTTATGGTTTCATGACTTACATTCAGATCTTTGATGCATTTTAAATTTACTTTTGTGTATGGGGTTAGACAGTGGTCCAGTTTCATTCTCCTACATGTACCTGTCCAGTTTTGCCAGCACCATCTGCTGAAGAGACTGTCATTTTGCCATTGTATGTCCATGGCTCCTTTATCAAATATTAATTGACCATATAGGTTTGGGTTAATGTCTGGAGTCTCTATTCTGTTCCACTGGTTTGTGGCTCTGTTCTTGTGCCAGTACCAAATTGTCTTGATTACTATGGTTTTGTAGTAGAGCTTGAAGTTGGGGAGTGAGATCCCCCCTACTTTATTCTTCTTTCTCAGGATTGCTTTAGCTATTCGGGGTCTTGGTGTTTCCATATGAATTTTTGAATTATTTGTTCCAGTTCATTGAAGAATGTTGCTGGTAATTTGATAGGGATTGCATCAAATCTGTATATTGCTTTGGGCAGGATGGCCATTTTGAAAATATTAATTCTTCCGAGCCACGAGCATGGGATGAGTTTCCATCTGTTAGTGTCCCCATTAATTTCTCTTAAGAGTGACTTGTAGTCTTCAGGGTATAGGTCTTTCACTTCTTTGGTTAGGTTTATTCCTAGGCATTTTATTCTTTTTGATGCAGTTGTGAATGGGGATTGTTTTCCTGATTTCTCTTTCTATTGGCTCATTGTTAGTGTATAGGAAAGCCACAGATTTCTGTGTGTTAATTATGAATCCTGCAACTTTGCTGTATTCCAATATCAGTTCTAGTAGTCTTGGAGTGGAGTCTTCAGGGTTTTTTATGTACAATATCATGTCATCTGCAAATAGTGACAGTTTAACTTCTTCTTTACCAATCTGGATTCCTTATATTTCTTTGTTTTGTCTGATTGCCATGACTAGGACCTCCAGTACGATGTTAAATAACAGTGGGGAGAGTGGGCATCCCTGTCTTGTTCCCGATCTCAGAGGAAAAGCTTTCAGCTTCTCACTGTTCAGCATAATGTTGGCTGTGGGTTTATCATATATGGTCTTTATTATGTTGAGGTATTTGCCCTCTATACCCATTTTGATGAGAGTTTTTATCATGAATGGATGTTGAATTTTGTCAAATGCTTTTTCAGCATCTATGGAGATGATCATGTGGTTTTTGTCTTTCTTTTTGTTGATGTGGTGGATGATGTTGATAGATTTTCGAATGTTGTACCATCCTTGCGTCCCTGGGATGAATCCCACTTGGTCATGGTGTATGATCCTTTTGATATAGTTTGAATTTGGTTTGCTAATATTTTATTGAGTATTTTTGCATCTATGTTTATCAGGGATATTGGTCTGTAATTTTATTTTTTGGTGGGGTCTTTGCCTGGTTTTGGTATCAGGGTGATGTTGCCTTCATAGAATGAGTTTGGGAGTATTCCCTCCTCTTCTATTTTTTGGAAAACTTTAAGGTGAATAGGTATTATGTCTTCTCTGTGTGTCTGATTAAATTGTAAATCCGTCCGGCCCAGGGATTTTGTTCTTGGGTAGTTTTTTGATTACCATTTCAATTTCTTTGCTCGTAATTGGTTTGTTTCACTTTTGTGTTTCTTCCTTGGTCAGTCTTGGAAGGTTGTATTTTTCTAGGAAGTTGTCCATTTCTTCTAGGTTTTCCAGCTTGTTGGCATATAGGTTTTCATAGTAGGCTTTAATAATTCTTTGTATTTCTGTGGAGTCTGTCGTGATTTTTCCGTTCTCATTTCTGATTCTGTTGATTTGTGTTGATTCTCTTTTTCTCTTAATAAGTTTGGCTAGAGGCTTATCTATTTTGTTTATTTTCTCAAAGAACCAGTTCTTGGTTTCATTGATTTTTGCTATTGTTTTATTCTTCTCAATTTTGTTTATTTCTTCTCTGATCTTTATTATGTCCCTCCTGCTGACTTTAAGCCTCATTTGTTCTTCTTTTTCCAGTTTCGATAATTGTGATGTTAGATTATTCATTTGAGATAGTTCTTCCTTCTTCAAGTGTGCCTGGATCGCTATATACTTTCCTCTTAAGACTGTTTTCCCTGCGTCCCACAGAAGTTGGGGCTTTGTGTTGTTGTTGTCATTTGTTTCCATTTATTTCTTGATTTCTATTTTAATTTGTTCGTTGATCCATTGATTATTAGGGGCATGTTGTAAAGCCTCCATGTGTTTGTGAGCCTTTTTGTTTTCTTTGTAGAATTTATTTCTAGTTTTATACCTTTGTGTTCTGAAAAGTTAGTTGGTAGAATTTCAATATTTTGGAATTTACTGAGGCTCTTTTTGTAGCCTCGTATGTGATCTATTCTGGAGAATGTTCCATGTGCACTTGAGAAGAATGTATAACCTCTTGATTGTGGATGTAGAGTTCTATAGATGTCTATTAGGTCCATCTGTTCTACTGTGTTGTTCAGTGCTTCCGTGTCCTTACTTATTTTCTGCCCGGTGGATCTATCCTTTGGGGTGAGTGGTGTGTTGAAGTCTCCTAAAATGAATGCATTGCTGTCCATTTCCCCCTTTAGTTCTGTTAGTATTTGTTTCACATATGCTGGTGCTCCTGTGTTGGGTGCATATATATTTGGAATGGTTATATCCTCTTGTTGGACTGAGCCCTTTATCATTATGTAGTGTCCTTCTTTATCTCTTGTTACTTTCTTTGTTTTGAAGTCTATTTTGTCCGATATTAGTACTGCAACCCCTGCTTTCTTCTCGCTGTTGTTTGCCTGAAATATGTTTTTCCATCCCTTGACTTTTAGTCTGTGCATATCTTTGGGTTTGAGGTGAGTTTCTTGTAAGCCGCATATAGAAGGGGATTGCTTTTTTATCCATTCTATTACTCTGTGTCTTTTGATTGGTGCATTCAGTCCGTTTACATTTAGGGTGACTATTGAATGATATGTACTTATTGCCATTGCAGGCTGTAAATTCGTGGTTACCAAAGGTTCAAGGTTAGCCTCTTTAGTATCTTACTGTCTAACTTAGCTCGCTTATTGAGCTGTTATATACACTATCTGGAGATTCTTTTTTTCTCTCTCTTCTTATTTCTCCTCCTCCATTCTTCATATGTTGGGTGTTTTGTTCTCTGCTCTTTTTAGGAGTGCTCCCATCTAGAGCAGCCCCTGTAAGATGCCCTGTAGAGGTGATTGTGGGAAGCAAATTCCCTCAGCTTTTGCTTGTCTGGGAATTGTTTAATCCCTCCATCATATTTAAATGTTAATCGTGCTGGATACAGTATCCTTGGTTCAAGGCCCTTCTGTTTCATTGCATTAAATATATCATGCCATTCTGTTCTTGCCTGTAAGGTTTCTGTCGAGAAGTGTGATGATAGCCTGATAGGTTTTCCTTATAGGTGACCTTTTTCTCTCTAGCTGCCTTTAAAACTGTTCCCTTGTTCTTTAATCTTTGCCATTTTAATTATTATGTGTCTTAGTGTTGTCCTCCTTGGGTCCTTTCTGTTGGGAGTTCTGTGTTTTTCCGTGGTCTGTTCGTTCATTTCCTCCCCCAGTTTGGGGAAGTTTTCAGCAATTATTTCTTCAAAAACACTGTCTATCCCTTTTTCTCTCTTCTTCTTCTGGTTCCCCTATAATACACATATTGTTCCTTTTGGATTGGTCACACATTTCTCTTAATATTGTTTCATTACTGGAGATCCTTTTATCTCTCTCTATGTCAGCTTCTATGCGTTTCTGTTCTCTGGTTTCTATTCCATCTGTGACCTCTTACATCTTATCTATTCTGCTTATAAATCCTTCCAGAGTTTGTTTCACTTCTGTAATGTCCTTCCTGGCATCTGTAATCTCCCTCCACACTTCATCCCATTGCTCTTGCATATTTGTCTGCATCTCTGTTAGCATGTTTATGATTTTTATTTTGAATTCTTTGTCAGGAAGACTGGTTAGGTCTGTCTCCTTCTCTGGTGTTGACTCTGTGATTTTTGTCTGCCTGTAGTTTTGCCTTTTCATGGTGATAGGAATAGTTTGCAGAGCTGTAACGAGAGACGGCTGGAAGAACTTCCCTTCTTGTTGGTTTGTGGCCCTCCTCTCCTGGGAGAACAGCAACCTCTAGTGGCTTGTGCCGGGCAGCTGCGCGCAGACAGGGCTTCTGCTTCCTGCCCGGTTGCTATGGAATTTATCTCCGCTGTTGCTGTGGGCGTGGCCTGTCTCGGGCTGTGCTCCAAAATGGTGGAGCCCCATTGGAAGGGGCGTGGCCAGGAGGCTATTTATCTCCGTGAGGGGCCTCCGTGCTCCCTGCTGCCCAGGGGGTTAGAGTGCCCAGAGATCCCCAGATTCCCTGCCTCTGGACTAAGTGGCCCGCCCTGTCCCTTTAAGACTTCCAAAAAGCACTCACCAAAACACAACAACAACAACAACAAAATTAAATGAATAATTTAAAAAAGAAAAAAAAGCCGCTCGCTTTTCTTTGTCCTCCAGTGCTGGCCTAAGGGACCCGCTCACTGGTCTTGCTGCCCTGTTTCCCAAGTATCCAGGACCTCACGAATGCACTGTGTCTGCGGTCTGGTCCGGATGGCTGGCACTGGGTGTTCAGCAGTCCTGGTCTCCCTCTCCTTCCCGGCTCCGACTTCTCTCCTCCCCGGCTCCAACTTCTCTCCTCCCTCCGGGAGCTTGGGTGTGGGGCCCTAGGGTCCTGCTGGGCTGGGGCTTGTATCTTACCCCCTTCACAGGGCACTGCATTCTCGCAGGTGAGGATGCGGTCTCGATGTTGTCCTGTGTCCTCTGGTCTCTATTCTAGGAAGAGTTGTCTTTGTTATATTTTCATAAATATATGTGGTTTTGGAAGGAGATTTCCGCTGCTCTACTCATGCTGCCATCTTGAGCCAAAACTCATTTTTGCCCTTCTATGTTGGCAGCCTCAGTTTCGAGGGAAAGAGACAGAAATGGTGGCACTTTCTTAATTGTGGTATGATGCCTTTGGAAAATAACTTTTACTTTGAATAACATTTCTTTATGGTTCTATACTGTTATCCCAGAAGCTAGTACCAAATTACTGCATGTAATAGTTAAGTGGGGCCCAAGAGTGTTTTGTATTAGGTGCACTCAAGCCTGGGTGTTGTGTAAGAATTACCTGGGAGCCTTTGGAAAACCTGCATGCCTGGTCCCCAGCCTCAGGGAGTCTGACGTCATGGTCTGAGGAGGAGCTTAAGGCACGTGAACTTCTAAAGTGCCCCAGGTGAATCCCACCAGCTGCCAGGGCTGCGCCCTCTGTCTGCACTATAAACCAGCTTTCTCGCTCATTGGCAGCACCCACTGCTGTTCACCCTGGGCTGCAGCTCAGACCCACAGCTTCATGCTTCACAGTCTTGCCCTCAGTGTCCCTGTGACAGGGCTGGACCCTGAGCCTCCAAGCAACTGGTTGGCAGCTTTTTCATTTCAAAATAACAGTGATGATAATAGCTGGTATTATATTGAGTCCTTGCCTTCTAAGCATTTTTTGTTCAGTTAATTTTTCAATTCTCATACCTTGAGGTGAGTATAAACTAGTATTATTTCCATTTCATGTCAGGGTGAGCCAGTAGGAAAGAATTACATGGGGACGGAAACCTGGGCATTATGACTGCAGGTGCTTCTCATAACCATTTTCTCTACTTTTTTTGAGATTCCTGATGATTCTTGTAAATAATTACTTAGTGCTTGCCTGCAAGGAGCAAGGGATCCATAAGATACAAAGGCGAAGAGTAACAGGCACGGCCCTTAGGAGGACTCCGACTCCACCACCTAACAGTGAGGTCCATGTCATAAAGTGCTGTGCTGGCAACTTAAGAGTGCCCGCAGGAGGGACTTTGGAGAAGGGAAACGTCTCCTGTGGCTAAAGTTAGCAGCAGAACTACAGACATTGAATGCAGTTCCTTTTATAATGGAGCCATGTTATATAGCCTGAATATTTGTAGAAATATTCGGTTGAACGTATGGAATTGCTAATAGACAACCATTCGACCTACAGTCATAGCAATTTCATAGGTTCAAACTATGAGAGAGTCGGCGATCTTAGTAAAAATAAGCAAGTGACAGTGCCCCAAGAGTCCCTGCAAATGTTGAGATTTGACTGGCTGGAGAAGGGCTACAAATTCCTTTGGCTCTTGGGATCTTCTGTGGCTTGCTAACTGCAGCAATATTATGTGGAGGCAATTCTTGCGGCTGAATGACTTGCTTGTCTAGACCATGGACTTTTACTGGTTTCCCAAATAGCAACTGCATGGAGGAACCCAGATATCACTAAGCCTCTTGTAATTGACATGTTGAAATAGATGATCAGAAGACAGGGGGAGACTGCTTCGTTAGGACTGAGAGCTTGCAGCTTCTAGGAAGGACGTAATGGAGCTGTGCCAGTAAGGCAGACCACGTGCTGGGCCCTAGGCCTCGAGATGGGGGACTTTCCCAAGGCAGCAGCCACTGGGAAGAAATAAAAACTCAAATGGGGATGCACGCTATAGTGAGCCAGAGTAACTTCCAAGTCAGAGAAAAACATTCACACATACAGGGTGATTGGCAAATCTCACATCTCACATCTCACATCTGCCACAGGTTGCACCTGGAGGCAGTGACCCTGACATATCCACCTTTGAATCCTTCCACATTCTGAACATGGAACACCAAGGGGCATCATATACTTGTTTTCTGAATTGACCTGACGTATACACTGTGCATCTAGGAAGCAACAATTAACGTTAACAGCAATAACTTTATTTCATTTTATTTTTTACATATTTTTCATTGACATATAGTTGATATATAACATTATACTGGTTTCAAGTATACACCATTGTGATTCAGCAGTTACCTATATTATTAGATTCTCACCCCATTTAGTATAGTTACTACCTGTCAACTCAAAATGATGTAACAGAACTACTAACTATATTCTCTATGCTGTGCTTTCATCTTATTTATATTTATATAACCTATATTATGATTAAGATTTGTGCCTCTTTATCCCCTTCATTTTTATTGTTAATGGCAATCATTTTAGTTAATGTTAATGACAACTTAGAGACTTAAAAAATTGACTGTGCATGCTACACATCATTTTTATAAGAAATATTTGTGGCTTTTATTGAATCCATTTAACTGTTATTATAGACAGCCAGGTGAAAAATCTTATTAGTCTACTGGAAAACTGTTGAGAATTGTTTGTGAGAACTTAGTCATTAACAATAACATCCTGTGAATTCTTGGAGAGCTCTACAAAACAGAATGTATGAGCCTACGTGTGCTCAGCCAGACTGATTGGGAAAGAGCCCTTCACAAAAAAAGAGCTTATGAGACACCAAGAAATGGATTACTTGCATTTCTCTTCATTAAGTATCTATATCTCAAGTAGAATGTCACCGAGTAAAGAGAGCATATATAGAATAAAGTTGCTCAGCTGCCCTGTCACTGGGTTTCTTAGCATCCAGAAAGTGTTTTGAAAATAGCAGAAGCAAAAGCAGTAACAGCAGCGATTAATCTTTGAAATTAAGATCAGGAAAAAAAATTATTATAATAAATCTCTTTTGTCCTGTTTATCCAGTATTCCTTATGCTGGTACGCTAAGAATACTAATAGGAGAGTGAGCTTCAGTTAAATGAGCAAACCATTAGGTTGCTAGAAGTGTTGAAATGAGTATAAGCTACAGCTGTGCGTCCCTGGGGTGAGCACTGCTTGTGTATGGAAACTTACTGCACACGAGGCATAGATGTGTATGCTTTGCTGAGTGCCCTGCAAAGATTCATGCATTTTTCTTCTTTTCCCACCTCTTCCGTTAAATGAAATTCCTGACCTCTGAACTGTTCTAGTTAAATGGGAAACTGAGTCTTATTCTTATGGAATTCAAGGATTTGCTCCACTGACTTGGAATTCGTTTATGGACACACTGCTACTTTGCTGTTTGGAATAAACCAGTACAAGAATGGATAATCTCCAAAATGGTGCTTACGCAGAAAGAGTTTCTTCAGATTCAGGTCCATGGTGATCCCTAAATCCACCAAATGGTAGATGAGCTTTTGAGCTGCTTCAGAATATTCTAGGCACGTCATGGGAGAATATAACATGTCTTAAATTGGCAATTAATGAGATCAGAAGTAGCACTTATGATTATACACTCTGTAGTATTTTCTAGGAGAAGTAACATTTATAAAAGTTTATGAATATGTATTTTAAACAAGCTTGATTTTACTTTATATTTATATAGGGTGTTAAGATAGGCTTTTCATTGTCTTATTTACTGAACCTAAGTCTAAATACCACCTTCTCTCTCTCTTGGGAGGCGTCCCCTCCTGAGCCCCACCCTATATGTGTACCCATATCCCCATCTAAGTAGAATGTCACCAAGTAAAGAGAGCATATATAGAATAAAGTTGCTCAGCTGCCCTGTCACTGGGTTTCTTAGCATCCAGAAAGTGTTTTGAAAATAGCAGAAGCAAAATCTAAGTGTATCTTTGTCATTACTTCCCTTTTCCATGACAAAACAAATAAAAAGGAAAAGTTTTTGAAGTAACTATTTACCCTACTATTAGTAATTACTCTACTATTTATCTAATTAGTAATTACTAAATTACTAAAACTACCTTACTAATGCCCAACTCAAAAGAATGATACAATGTCTGAGAATAAATGGATTTTCATTGACTTGTACAATGTATATGAATCCCATTCAATCCCACAGTGTTTTTCACTACAAAAGAAATTTTAATGCCAATATTTGCTCTTATGTAATGTATAAAATATAACAAAAAGGGTAATCTCGACATTATTTTTCAGATATTTATTATTCTGAGGATGAATTTTGTTTCTGAAAGCCTAAGGATAGTAAAGAACATGAACTAATATTAAAGATATCTGGGTCATCTCTAAGTAGTGCTTTTATAGCTTTAAGTAATCTTCCCCTCACCACCTCAAATTAATTAATACATATAACAAAACTAGAAAACCATTGAGAATTTGTATTTATAAAAAAAGGGTCAGTGGTATATTCTGCCATTATCTCAGTGTTTGCAAACTTGAGAGTACATCCGACTGTTCCAGAGAGATTAAAAACGGATTGCTGTGCCCCTCTCCCACCCTCCCAGTTACTGATTCAGTTGGTCTTGGATCAGGTATAAAAATGTGTACTTCTAAGTCTCCAGGTGATACTCACACTGCAGGTCTGGAGACCACACTTTGAGAACCACTGCTCTAAATTATTAACTGCATTTTGAAATAACAAGAGCTAATATATATTGAGTGCTTACTCTGGATCAAGGGCTCTTCTTGCATTTTACACATACAATTGCATTTAGTTCTTAAAACAAGCCTGGGTGGGAGGTTCTGTTTTTAGTCCTGTTTTACAGATGGAGAAATAGACAGTCACAGAGTTCAGGATACTTTTCTGAATCATCTGACTGACCTGGGATTTGAACCCAGTAATAGAGGTCCAGACTTCATGCTTGTTACACCAGGAGAAAAATATCTTTTTAAGTCAACCCTTTCCCATATTTTACTAATTGCATAACTTTCCCACTGCACATTTTCATATTTCAGCAATTGCATTTTCCTGAGAAGTATCAAGCGTGGAAAAGGCCATATTTTGGATGATATTCTGTGAGATTACACACACACATCAATGCTTTTAGTTTTCCTTTAATCTGTAAATACTCAAAGAATAAACAAGGAAAAAGGCTGTCTCTTACAAGATTACACTTGTAAAAAATTGCTCATGTTATAATGGAGAATAAAGAAAGCAGGGGAAGAAATTTCATGCTCACCATGATACTACCTGTGGAAAAAAATTATGTGTAAGAAGTAAACATATTCGAGAAGAAAATATACCATAATGCTAATGTACACACAAGATAATGCTACACATTATCTGGGGTATTTTGAAGCACATTTTATACCACTTTGTGGACTGTTTTTTGATGAGGCACTATCATTGAGAAGAATGAGAAAGTGAATCATTTTATGTGAATCTTTTTGCATTTTAAATGAGCAGACTAATTAGTGTTCCATAAGAAGTACATGTAGTTGCTTTTATTTTTTAAGTGTTTTAATAACAAAGAGCACAGAGAATGGATTGTCAGAAAGGTCTTTGAGGAACAACAAGCTAATATGTTTCTTAAGACACATAGCTTCCAAACAAATCCCTGTACTTCATTTTATTCTGATAACAACCTGCTAAGGAGGCAGGGATCACTCCATTTTCAAACAAGGAGCCTTAGACTCAGACTTTAAATGGATCTTGCCAGAACCCATAGCACAGAACCAGCCTTGGGATCTCTGCCTTCTGCACCTGTGTGAACTACACTGTTCCCCAAATTTTCCTCCAAGAAAATGGGACTCTAATGCCTATAATATAAGCTGGGAAAACTGTGGGGTACATAGTTACAGGCAACCACCTTGGGGTTTTCAGTTTTCCAGATGTATTACTACTCATCAAATTAATTAAGAGTAACACTGGGGGGAAAATATTTTCCTAGCCCAGGGCAAAATATCTTTGAAACTGAAATCAGTCAAAGGGAGAAGTAAAGTGGGAGGAAACTGTTTATTGCATACAAACAGTTATCCACTTCTGCTCACTACTGTCTCTGCAACCCAGCTGCAAAAAAGGGCCCCACCCAAACTCTCCAGTCCAGATATGCTCTCACTAGCCCATGTAATCACCAATTGATATGGAGATGGACTAGTTCTCTCCACCTTGTGGAAGCGCCTATTGATATGGAGATGCACTAAGACCAGGCAACATATTCTGGAAATATTGCAGTTTTACCCATAGCCCACCCCTCCAGAAATCTTGCCTCACAATCTACTCATTCTCCATATTCTTCAGTGGCCCCTGGGTGAGAAAACTGGAGCATTGTAACCAGACTAATGAAATACAATAGCAACAGCAATAAAATCATGATAATACTCAAACCAGAGGATTCAGCTAGGTTCAAAGTCCTTTGCAGATTAAGTCCATAGCTTGCCCATTACTCAGACAGTAAGTAGCTGAATAGGTAGGGAATTCAGAGCAATCATCACATGGCATCTGCAGACAGCAGGTGGGTCCAGACCACAGGGACTATAGAAGAAAATAACCTTAAGGGCAGTAAGATACATGTTTTAATGATACCAGCATAGGCAAATCTTGTCCATCAAGTAGGATGCATGCAAGAGAGTGGTCCTGTGATACGACAGTGGCAGAAATGGGATCTCGTCCTAGACTAGTGTGCAACACTTTCACCCCCAACCCTGTGGGAGTTACAGATGGGTCAATATATGGGGCTATGGGAGGTACATGCACTGGCCATAAGGATAAAGCAAAACTTCCCAGTAAGATGCTCTTATCTCCTTAACATTTTGGGTGCACTACTGTGATCTTTGGGGGCCACTCTGCTGCTATGCCAGGAACACACAGGAGGTCAGCTGCCAGGCCTTACCCCCAAGGTGCAAGAAGGACCAGGCATCACTGGTCCATGTGTTGAAATGTCCAGCATCACATCCACTCAACAGAGTCTCCAAGGTTTAATGCAGTAGGGGCTGGCAGCAGGATGTTGCTCTATTGGCCATATCCTCACTTCAATAACCCCTCTTTAGTTTGCACATGCAGTTGTATAGGAGAGGTAGCGATGTATGTTAGCATATCCACAGGGCTCAAGACTCCTTTTTGGAGCTTCTCATTCAAATGCAGTAACACTGTCCAAAGCAAACTGACCAGCCCCATAGACTGGTATCCTACTTCAGGCCAGATTTCAACAAACCATTGTACCTCTCTATCACGCCTGCCCCAGTAGGATTATATGGTACGTGAAAGTTCCACTTTATTCCTAATTGCTGCACCCATTTTTGTCATATCCAGTAAAGTGGGTGCCTTGATTGCTGCCAATCACCTGTGGCCGGCCATAGACTTCAAAGAGATGCTCTAGGCCCCTCTTGGTGGTTTGCTGATCTACATGACATGCAAGAAGAGCAACCAACAGGCCAGTAGGTGTGTCCACATGAGTCATGGCATACTGATATCCTTGTGATATGGGCAGAGACCTGGTATAGTCTACCTGCCACCTGACAAGGGGTATTGGCCCCTTTACTATTGTCCCATGTTGCTGCAGGACTCAATGTAAGTCTCTCCTCGAGCACACAAGACACTCCTCCAGGCTCTGCTGAATTCCTCAAAGGTCAATGACAAGCCCCACTGACAGGCTATAGCCTACAATGTTTTTTGTCCTGTGTGCAACAAATGCTGATGTAACCATTGGGCTACATCAGAGGCAGGCTTTCCTTCTAGCTAATGCACCTGAGCCAATGTGTTTGCTTCATCATTCCCTGGGGATGCCAAAGGCAAATGGCCAGTAACATGATATATGGTAACTGTCTTAGTCTGACCAGAGGCCCCTAGGTCTTGCCACAACTCTTGACCCCAAAGGGGCTGGTGACCAACCATCCAGTTGGCATTGTACCATGTTGGTAGCCACAAGGTCCAACTCCAATAGACAGCCCAGCTGTCAGTGCAAGCAACTATGGGGGAGGGCTCCTGGGTGATCAGAAGCCATACCGCCCACAACTCAGCCCATTGGCTGCTCTCCCTCTCCCTGTCCTCCATTGGTATTGTCTCATTCTTAGGATAGAAAGCCACAGTCCTCTACTTTGGGGGCTTCCCATGACTGGAGCCATCTGTATACCCAGCATCTTCAGGTAAAGTTTTCCTTCCTGATAAGGACTCTCGGCTATTAATGGCTCAAAAGCAAGTTCTTTCTGCTTTCTACTAGTATTTGTCACTGGCGCCAGTAAGTGTTGGAGTTCTCCACTTAAGGGGCTATTGGAGAGGGCATTATGCTTCTCTAAGTATGTGCCCCATTTGACCAGTGTAGGCCTTTGTGCCACACCAGTCCGTGGCCTTTGGATCCAGTCTTGCACCCACCGCATGATGGGATAGGTCGTTATTACCTTCATCTGAGCTATTCCACTGATAGGCTCCATAGCCAGCAAGGTGTGGTACACAGCAGCCAGTTGCTTCTCTATCAAGGTGTACCAGATCTCTGCTCCTCTCTGTGGTGTAACCAGAATTCAATAGGTTGATGTGTCCATTTAAGCCACTCCATCCATAACCATCTCCAGGGCTGAAGGCTCTGCTCTTTCCTTCCTGTTCCCTAAGGCCCCCTGCAATGCAGACTCTCCTACTGCCTCCTGCCTGGCTGCTGACATATCTTCTTAATAACTGTCTCCCTTTCTTAAGGACATCCCATAGGTCATTGCCCAGCTGAAGTGTGTCTCTCTACTGCCAAAGTCTCTCTCTCTTCTCAATAATCTTTTTCACTATCTTGAGAAACAGGCATCCCATAATCCTGGCTGCTACAGCCACTCAGGGCCTCTAAGCAGTCTTCTGTTTCATGGAGGGCTAATTCCACAGTTTCTGGTGTCTCCACCTTTCCCCAATTTGGGAGAAGGCCCTATCTGTCTAGGAGATGCTTTACCTTAGACCAGTTCCCCACTAAGGGCTCCCCGATTGTAAGCCCCCAGATGGGGGGCTCGTGGGTGAAGCTGTACCCTCCACCACTGCTGCCACTGGGGCTTCCCACCATCCACAGTGGGGATTCCGGGTATCTCCTCACCATCTCTAGGGGCAGCCCGCCTAAGGGTGGCACCTGTGAAGACAGTTGTCTGGTGTAATTTCAGGCGGAAAATATTTTCCCAGCCTGGGGCAAAATACCTTTGAAACTGAAATCAGTCAAAGGGAGAAATAAAATGGGAGAAGCCCATTTTTTGTGTACAAGCAGTCATCCATTACTGCTCACCCATGTCTCTTGTTACCCAGCTGCAAAAAGGGATGCCACCCAAACCCTCCAGTCGAGATATGCCTTCACTCCCCCATGTAATCAGCTATTGATATGGAGATGGACTAAGGCCAGGTGAGAGATTCTGAAAATATTGCAATTTTTTCCCACATTAAGGAAGGCGAAATTGTTGGCAAAATAGAAACAATGTACAAGTGGAGGTTAAGGCTGTTTTTACATTCCTGCCATTTGAGAAGAAAAGGATGATTTGATTTTTTGTGGGGGAGGGCACTAAGAAGGAGTGCTGTGTGGGTAAAATGATCCTGTAAGTTCACTGCTGTACAGAAACCAGCATGCTGTGAACACATTAATCCTTACAGACAGTGTGAATGCAGGAGCTCTCCGCAGTGATGCACAAGCTGCCCCCGTCCCTTAGTCTGGACCACTAAGCCCTGGCTTCTCAAAGTGAGGGACTTTAGACTCTTGGGTAATTTGAAAACACATCAGAGTTTGAGAGAAGCTGCCCTGAGTGGCCCACTGATTGCAATACTTGGGTCTCCAATACTTGGAGCTGCCTTGGGGGTGTATATTCATGTTGGGGGGCAGGCATTTGTCTCGGGAGGAAGTTCATGGGCCACAGGGAAAAGTTGGGTTGTGCTGGTGTCAGGGCTTAGCTGAGACGGTGCTGTCCCTTGCCTCCAGGCTCCAGCCTGACCTTTGTGTGGTCAAGGCCAAAGAGTGCTCACTGCCCAAAGCCCTGATGGCTTCTGCTCATAATTCCCAGTGGATCTGTTGGGAAAACATTTTCTCCCTGGGGCAGCTTTGAGTCTTAAGTTTTACTGCAAGTAGAAGGAGTTTAATTCCTGCTGAAAAATATCAGTAGTTTCCTATAAAAATGTATATCTATTTAGGCATTAAAAGTTTGTATTTGATGCAACAGTTAATGTAAATTCTATACTTTTAGAAAAGGTTGGTGACCTCTTCTGCATGTGATTATGAGCTCTTCTTGATTCCTCTTAGTTCCAAGTGTCTGTGAACTTTCATTTCCTCCTTTCCCCTTCCCAGCCCCCTGAGGCTGCCACTTCTTGTAAACACTAGTGGCTGATGTTAAAGTTTCCACTAATTGCCTTATCATTTCATAAAGAGGCATTAAATGCTAACAATTTCCTCTTTTCCTCTGAATTGCGTACGTACTCCTTTTATGCAAAATGACTACGTCTCGTGCTTTTCCATCCCCCTTCCTCTTTTTTTCCTGTCAGTGGAGAAATAACTGAGCAAACCTTTAGTGGCTGTAGGAAGTCTTTTGCTTCAGCATTTGAGTCTCTGTTGATAATATAGTAAAAATTTATTCTATAAAATATCACCTAAAGTTGATCTCCTGAGCTAGCAGATGTCCATTTTCTCTAAGAAACTTCTTGATTTTTTTGTTTGCTATTTTGAGCCTATAGAAATAATTTTAAATGATAGAACAAGATACTTTTATACACAATTGGTTTTCTTACTTCCCTTGAATTTCGTCAGTCTCACACCATATTTTTGTTCTGTTCTCTGTGGACTGCTCACATCAACGCCCACACACATACTGTTACTGGGCAGCTGCATCTGGGGAGGTCTCTCCCTGATCACTAGGTGAATCCTCCACTGTGGGAAGGTTCTCAACTCTGATGGAGAAAGAATTCACAAACAGGTCAGATGAGTGTAGGTAAGGAAGGAATTTATTAAAAGGAGAGTGGTAGTGAATGGCAGCAGCCATGTAGGCAGTAGAGAGCAAGAGCAGAGGGAGGAAAGGGAAGTTCACTGAACTCCTGCTCAGCATGGAGCAAATCCCTTGCTAACTCCTGAAGCCAGGGTCACCAGGCATCTAGTGTCCACTTGAATCTATACTGTGTGGGGACTAAGCCCCTACCACTCCAGGATGTGGGGGAGCTGAGGAGCACTGGTGGGAGTGAGATTATGTTCTGAGAACTTACCAAAATAAAGAAAGGAGATTTTCAGACAGGATACTAAAGAGCATGATCATCCAGCTATAGTCCTGTCTGGGTCATCCAGCAACAGGAACTTGCAAGCCCAAATCAGAGCTCTCGGTAGCCCTTGCCTACTTGTTTGAAGTAGAGAGAGTGAAGACCTGTGCTTAATTCTAGAAAATTGGATGAAATAGTGAAGTAACAAAGATACTTATCACCGGGTTAAGAGGTCTCTCATTAATCTCTCAAGAGACTTGGAAGAGCTAGAGACAAAATGCAATGAGCTGAGCAGCATGAAGACCTTATTTAAGGCAAAGCACACACTTGAAGAAAGGGGAGTGCAGGCAGCCCGAGAGAGGAGGTGTGCTTAAAGGCTTAGGGTTTGTGTCTTTTAAGTGTTTCAAGAATGGGGCAAAGGGCTAGGGGGAGTAGGCTTGACATGTGGCCCCATGATATCTCTCTCCAGTGAGTGACGTTATCTTGCCATCCATAGTTAGTCTTCTAGATATCCTGTAAGATAAACTTAACCCAAGGAATTTCTTGATCCTGTTCTTCTTTGAGTAGTGGTTACCGTCAAGCACTGGGATCATATCATTTAGGACTACTTGCCTTGCTTTAAGATAGGGTCAGTTGTTGGCTGATTATCATAAAGTATGTTGGCAATCTTACCTCCTAACTCCCTGGTTTTTAAAATAGAATCTTAACCTCAAGATGGGGTCCCTCCTGTTCTTAGTATACTTTTTATATCTTGCCATTTATCATCATAGGCAGGAAAAATTCATTATGATGCTTGTCCCATGTCCCTGCCCTACCAGTATACCATACATACCCGCAACACACACACCCTGTACAACCACACCACACATGCCACACACACACACACACACACACACACACACACACATACTCTCATTCACTCACTCACTCACTCACTCACTCAGTCACTCCATAGAATCTACAGTTCAAGGACTGTCTGTTTTATTCATGTATTTTCAGCCCTTGGCAAGGTGGATGCTATAGTGGACACTCAGTAGCTTAATAAAACTTTGTTTTATGATTCAGAGGTCTTTAGATCCTTTGACTAAGAGAATATTTTAAATATTTGAAATTGCAATTGTCTCATAGGATGCTGCCTCAAAAACAGACGGAGACTGAACATCTCATTTTTCTCACAAATGCTGGTCTTTCAGGTCAGGCTCCCTGGGGAGCTAGCTCAGATGTGAAGAGTAGCACAAGAAGGCTTATTGAGGATACTCTTGGGGTCAGCACTGTGGAAGCAAAGGGCAAGGAAGAAAGCAGGGCTGGACAAACCCAGAAGTCGGGCTGTGGTGCAGCTGTAGGGCTTGCTACCCCATGATAGGACTGTGACTTTTCAGCCGAGCCTTCTGCAAGGGGTTGACAGCAGAGGGTTGTCTGGTGGCTGGTCTCTCAGCAGCTGGGGGTCTACGTGCTCCCCTCCTGAAGGGGGTATGGGCAAGGCATCGTCACAATCACCATAGTTGGGATATCTCCCAGTAATGTGTCTCAGTTTTACTCAGTGGACAAGCCAAATCAGTTATCAAAATCATTGCTAAAAGATGCTCTTTGTAATCTTTGGTGAAAACAGCAGAATGTAAATTTCTGTGTGTGGAATGTCAACTGTGTAAAATAGTTATAGAAAAAAAGCCTGGAAAAGCATATATCAGAATGATGAGTGTTATCTTTGGGTGGTTTTTATGTTATTCTTTTTCTTTTCTGAGTTATCCTACTCTAATAATTAATATTTACTACCTTATGGTAAGTATCACCCCTGGCAATGGCTCACCCTCAACTTTCGAGTCTCCTGTTGTCCCTCACATCCTCATTCCTCTGATTTGTTTATTTAGTCCCCTCTGTTTGCCTTTGTTCCTGCACTTGATCTGTTGCCATGGCCAGATTTTTATTGGCCAGACTTGTTCTTTTTGGGGGTGGGGGAGACAATTTACCATCCACTCTAGTCTGACCCCACTGGATTAGACCCTTTTTGTAAATTCAGAATGAGCAGTTCTAACAAGGTATCAACATTTTCCATCACTTCCTCTCCTGTCAATAGTAAGCTGATGATGATGGTTTTGTCTGCAGGATGTTATTTTCATTGTTTGCAAGAGAGAAAGCCATGTGTTTTATTGTCTGTAGAGAAATTTATTTTAAGATACTTAAGAGGAAACAGGGTTCTGTATGTGTATGTTTGCAAGTTAACATTATTTTTGGCTTTAGGGATTGCTCATTAGCAACTGAGAACCCCAATCAGGAATCTGTAATCTAGGAATGGTCATGAGGCCCTTCAAAAGTGGGTGCCAAGACCCATAGCAATGGGTTTGCCAATGAAAACAAGGTGCTAGATACATGTAGCCAGAGATAATATGATTAGTGTCAGGATATACATGTGGTTAGAAATATTGGCAAGGCCCTGCCACCCTTATGTGACTGGGGTGTCTAACTTGAGAACTTTGTGGTGCTCAGGCTTGAGATCTAAAGACCTGTGGGTCCCCTAATCCCTAACTCCTGAGTATTCCATCTTTAGGAATGACCTGGAGATTGGCCATTCCTACCACTGAAATGCTGCTGCATCTGTCTTAGGGTGAATTTCTCCCCTGCAAGGTACTGACCCCAGGCCCTGAAGGCAAAGGGCAGAACTCCCCCCAGCCACAGTCACAGGCTGTGTGTCTGTGTTTGCTGGGCAATGAATACTTGGACATGAGGCCAAATGGAGTCTCAAACTAGATTCTTTTAAACCACGTGATTGTTGTAGGCACTAGATTATATATCTCCCATCTATTAGTAACCATCTGAGGATATGGATATTTACCAGAAGAATCTTTGAATCATTCAATTAGTATACTCATTATATATTTACACATTGTGAGCCTTTCTGAAATCCTCATTTCACACTCACTTCCCATTTAGAATTATACCAACTACTTTATAAAAGAAAACTTTGAATTAGTCACTGAGGGAGTTAAGGCCAAAAGAAATACTGTACTCAAGGTGAGCCTGGAATACCCATTTGATGGAGGCAATTTTGTATCCAAAACTTAGCTAACTCAGAGTATAATATAACTAAAAGCTCAGAAAAAGGTACAGCTTAAAAAAGCAATCTTATACCATACAGTATGTAATTTTCAAATAAATTACTATTTCTAAATTATATAGGAATGATGGAGTTATATGTACACAAAGGATTTTGAATAATTCTGTTCTAGATACCTAAAAGCATAGCCTTCTGAGTAATTTTAAAGACAATAAATCAAACAAGATATTTCAAATCCACTATTTTGATTGTTTGAAAATACGATTAATCTCTTTATAGCCCTTTTTTATGAAAATATTTCGTAAATCTATTCAAATCATCTTGGGTTAGCTCTGAAGTCCCCATTCATATTCATGGTTTTGCTAAAGATCTAGTAAATCTGTAGCATTCTTTGTATTTAGGAGTCTACAAAACCAGTTTTCAAACTAAGCTTTTATTTGATTATGTTCCCGTGAGGATATTGCTTTTTATTGAATCATTTTTTTCCCTGTGAGTTTCTCTTGAGCACCAAAGCAGAGTTAAAAATAGATCAGTGAAGGCTTGAATTATGTAGAACCATCATGTGTATTTCTTATTTATGAATTATAAAAGAATTTCCATTATTTTTGGTCTCCTTCTCTGAATATCTACAAATGTAATGTACCTTACGGAAAGAAGGCTTTGGCTTTTCAGAGCATTTAATTTTTCAACAGAAAAACATCTAACAGAGTAGATAGTGTATTTCCCAGCATTCCCAAATGTAACAATATCTCTATTTTTTAACAAAGTCTGTGTGTTTCACACACCTGATAGAACCTTCAAGCTAAGCATTGTTCTCTTGTTTGGCAGTGTACACATAATTAACATGCCCACTTTCACTTGGGAAGACTGCTTAGTAGAATGGAAGCAGTATTGCCATTGGGTCAAGCCTTGATTTCCATCTTCTCTGGACAGGGCTCAGCAACCCTTCTTCCCCAGCTCTCACAGCCGGTGACCGCGAATTGGCCAAGCGTCCTTGTTTTCCAAATCACCATAGACCACAAGCCCCCATCTGCCCAGATGAGCGCAGTGTGAACTTGGGGTTTCTCTTCCCAAATATATTCATCGGCCCGCTAATGCCAACACAGGCCCGTTGCCTTCTACTGGAAGGTCAGAAACGGGTACATCCCCTGAAGCTGAAGACAGAAACTGTCAACCCCAAACAACTGTACTTGGTCCTGGCAACCATGGGGGCCGCCTTGCTGTAGATGACAAGAAGCATCCTGATGCCCCACTGACATCAGGGCAGATGGAGATTATTTCAAACAGATGCCTGCCATAGCTGACTGCCTTCTGCTCAGCAGGTATGTTGATTCATGCGTCCTGTGCGGCCCTGCTTCAGACTCTACGCCCGAGGTCCAGGTGGGGATGGCCATCCTCCCTGATGGAAGCTCAGGCTGGGTTGGGCAGCGTTTTGCATCAGTGTGTGGCTGGACTTCTGAGACAGCATTCTGTGGGGACCCTGGCCCTTCTCAGAAGTCCCTGTCACCAGGCTAGACTCTGTGGCTTTCCTTTTAGTGGCTTCCAAGGGACCATGATTCCCATCTCAGTCAGGGCTGTCCCAATCACTCTGATAGATTTCCATTACTTTGACATCCTAAACTCTCCAGTGAGACAGGGGACCACCTCCTGAATATATTTAATAAGAAATTTCATTTTGTAAGTGAACCAGTGGGAATAAAAACACTTCATTTCTTGATTGCTGCATTCTCCTTGATGAGGCCAAAGTAAGCACACAGATGAAAAGTCAGTCAGTCATTCTTTAAGAGCTTGGCCTTGAGGCTCCGAGAATGATCTGAATGTTCCAGGAAGCCTCTGTGCATTCGGCCCAAGGCAAGCGCGGCTTACATTTACAGCGATGCACCACTGATAGACGATACTGTCATTTAACACCAAGTACAGCTGCAGGAGTAACAATATATTCATTCTTTCTGAACCCTGTATGACATGCCTGGGCTTAGAGTCTGATTATGAAAATGACATTGATTGGTAAGTCCCCTGGGAGCTCTTAAATGTGCCTCTCTTTGTATGTATGCCCCTACTGCATGTGTTTTTTAAGAATTTTTAAACTGAACTTGTTAATATTACTGTTATTTTGATACTATTCTGGATTATTTAGTTTTCTAGAGATAGGAAAGCACATCTCAGTATCCAATTCATAAACTGTTGCCATTATCTAGATGATACCCTAGGGTACCTGTTAAGAAGACATTTGTTAAACAAATTTTTAACGTGTCTCTGTCTGCTATTCTCTGTAAAGTGCCGAGGGAAATAAAAAGCATAAGATCATCCTCTGTTCTTTCAGAGTATACAGTAAAATTGAGGAGAGAGGTTTATGTGAAATGTTATACATAGAGACACTCTAGCCTAGGGAACAGAGTTTTGGGTGAAAAAGTATAACTGGAAGGACAAATTGAAAAGTCCCAGAGATGCGTACTGGAATGCTGTAGATGTCGAGGGAGCAACCATTGGTCCATCTGTGCTCCTGTTGGTCCAAAGTGAAACAGACTGATCTGTAGAACCTGGAGATAATGGGAAGGGCCTGGGGTTTGCTGCAGTAGGACAAGTTCAGAGACCTAAAAATCTGATCCACCTTGGAAGTGGGTGGGAAGGAGGGTGGGAAGAGAAATCCCTGTAGCCGGGCACAGGCAGACTTGTTAACAGTCCTGTCGGGTCTGGGCTGGGCGGGTGGGGCAGGTACACCAGTGTGAGTTATAGTCAGCCATGATGTCCTTGCGCACAAGCATCTCCGTCTATTCCCACAACCAGTGCTGATGGTAGGTGCAGGCACGGGGGTCCCAAGCGTGGGGTCTCTGGCACCAGGCTGCCAGCACTCTAGCCTAGCTCTGCCATTTATAGGCTCAGTGATGTGGAGTCTGATATCCCACGTTTTTGCACCTTAGTTTTCTTCTCTTTCACTTTGTTATGGAAAAATTTATAGAACATTTCCCATCCTCACCATCTTTAAGGGTACAGTTCAGTGTCATTCAGTTTCACAGTGTTCTGCATCCATTATCACTGTCCATTCTTAGAACTTTTGCATCTTCCCAAAGTGAAACTCTGTGCCTATTCAATAATACTTCCCCATTCCTCCTCCCCACCCCAGCCCCCAATAACCTCTGTTCTACTTTCTATTTCTAGGAATCTGATTTTTCTAGGTACCTTGTGTAAATGGAATCATATAATACTTGTCCTTCTGTGCCTGGCTTATTTCACATCACATGGTGTCCTCATCCATGTAGTAGCTTGTATCAGAGTTTCCTTCCTTGGTCAGCCTGATTAATCCCAGTGTATGGCTGGAGCTCATTCTGTTTATCCACTCATCTGCTGAGTTGTTTCCATCTTTTGGCTCCTGTAAATAATGCTGCCATGAACCTGGGTGTACAAGTATCAGTTTGAGTCCCTGATTTCAGTTTTGTTGGGACTATACCTAGAGATGGAAATGGCTGGTTCAAATCATATTTTTGTGTTTAGCTTTGCACCTTAGTTTTCTTATGTATTAAATGAGGATAACGATAGTTCCTAATGAGCAGGGCTGTTGTAAGGCTTAAATGTGAGTGTATATGAAGTGTTTAGAGGAGAGCTGGTCTATGACAAGCCGCAGGGAAGCATTAGCTAGTTGATCTTACCTGAAGGCGCAGCCTCATGCAGCCTGCATGGTGAACACCTGGAGGTGAGGTCTGAGCATCAGCACTTTCCCCGGAGCAGCACTGCCGCTGGGAGCCTGGGACAGACCTTTGGAGATAACAGTTCATCACAGTACCGTTCTTCATGTGTTTGATGTTTTTGATGTTTCTCGTGTGTCACAGGGAGGTGATAGAATATTGGGTATCCTTATTTCCAAAGCCAGAGGTCTTAAATCAAAATGTTTAAATTGAACCTCTTTCTGAATTCTTCGGGAAAATCAAATATGAATCTGTGTTTTTAATTTGAAAATTGTATTCAAAGGATAAAAAGTCAGATGTATCCATTCATGCATTCTGTTAAGCCTGAAACATCACACCTGTTGTCAAGAGCCACCTGGTGAAGGAGGATATCCGGAGGAGTGGGTTCTTGTTGATAATTCAACAATTATTGATAACTAGTACTTCAGTAACCAATACTTGTTGATAATTGTCTTCTAAATGCTATGAGCTGGGCTGAGTATGAAGAATTTCCTTTGATACATAACCCCATGCTGGCGTTATGCATCATAACAGAAAGCACTAAAGTTCTCACTAGTGTATTTCTCAAGAGGGGATTGGTACCATGGATTGGTTACTTATTTTCCTTGGGAGAAGGTTATCTCATAATAAATGCAAAAAACACATTCAGCTTCTTTAGTATTTAATTTCAAATTAGTTAAAATCAGTTAAATATTCTGCTTAAGTTCCTGTGTCAAATAACATCATCCAAAGAATTTTGAGAATTGTGAGTAAGTTATAAATCAATGAATGCAGCATATAAAGGATTCAGGTAAAAGGACATAATAGTCATTTTATTAAATGTTTACTTTCTTTACATGATAGGAAACAAAGATAGATTTTGCAAAATGAATGGATTATACATACATAATTGGATGTATGATCTAAGTTCCAGAGTATGTGACCACCAGAAAACATTTTTTTGTGATAGGCAGTAATTTTGTTGAAAAAGAAAAAGTGGACCCTTTGAGGGATAGGAATTTGTGAAAGAACGGAAAGAGGGTACTCCCCCCTTTGTATCTAGTACCAGTGTTCAAATTGTGCAAAGTCCTTTTGTAGAGGGCTTTGTTGGGGAAAGATGCTATGCAAACACAGGTTCCCTGTGCATACTCTGTCCCTGCCGGTTCCTTCCCTCGGCGCACCGTTTAAGCTGCAAGGACTGGAATGTCCCTTCACTGGTGCTTCTAGACCCAGAAATGACAATAAAAATGCTCTGTTTGCTGGTGCTTGAAATTCCATTGGCTCAAAAGAACAAAAGCTCCTCATTCAGCAGTTAGAATGAAAACACTCTTAGTTTAATGCTTTAGCGTGACTGTGCTGTTGCCAGGGTGTAATAAGTCAGGGCAGCCATTGAGAGGGCTCTGTTTTTTTAGAAGGTGAAAGGGCACGCTGTGTGACAGAGTGTGAAATGGAGGGGTTTAGGCAGAGGGGTCATGGGAAGGTGCAGACTAAGGTGGGGCACGAGAGGGGTGGGATGATGGGGCAGTGAAAGGTTAGAGGCTCCAGCACAGGGCTTTACTTCTTCTCAGGTCATTTTACCTTCATCTGAGTTGGCAGATGGCCCCTAAGTGATTTCTTTCTGAACAAGCAATTCTGCCCATCATGATTTATGAGGATCACTGTTTAAATATGGTTGAACTTGTATAACCAGGAGATTAATTAGCTGAAGAATCACTGTGACAATAGCATAGATAAAGCCCCAGGACCCAGGGCCATGGGTGGAGGCCTGGCCTGTGCTCAGATGGTGCTTGGTCAACAGGGAAATGAGAGGTGCAGGCAATCTGTGCCCCCATTTGCAGCAAGGAGAAGTCAGTGTGTGCTGACCCAAGTCCAAGGAGGGCTGACCCAGAGCAGGAATAAGTGGACTCAGCTGTGAGAAGGGGTTGGCTATGTGACGAGGAAGCATTCCAGCCAGAGAAGGCAGAGAGAGAGAGAGAAATTACACAAAGGTGCACGAATTCAGGAAGCCCTCCATGCATGGACTCCTTCAGATGCCAGTGAATGGATTGGCCAAGTAATCTCACTATATTCCACTTGGGGGTGACCTGAGATTGTCACTACTATACGTTCATCCAAAGTTCCTTCTCAAGATATGTGGACTCCAGCCTGTACTATTCTGCATGTGAACTAGTAAGCCTGCAGGTGCCTGAGCAGTGCCCCTTTGTAGGATTGGGAATTTCTTTGCAATCATTAGAGTGATAAAATATAAATACAGGATTGAGGTTTTCTGTTCTGAGTACTGAAGGTTAGGACCATTAATTGTTGAGGGACTTGATGGCTATGCAGTTTTGATTCATTATATATACTCTATCCAGTTGTATCTACTGGAAGTTATTTTTCAGATGCATAGAAACAGCTCCAAAATAGAAATCATAAGAACCTTAAAAAATAATGTTGTGTGATTTGAAAATAACACTATTTCACATCTACATATTACTACAGATATTGTAGAGAATGATTTGCTTTAGAGCTGGAACAAATCTTAGAGACTAATTGTTATCCTTCATAATTGTGTTGTATATTAAGCCTTGAACAGGACCAGTATGTGTGGATTTAGTGTGAAATTAGTACCAGTTATGGAAATTTTTAAAAAATCTATGTATTCAATAGCAAATGACATGGGAAAGCCAGGCCATTGCATGTAGTCTTGCCAAAGAGTTCTCTATAACCTTTTGATGTCAGAAATATTGGACAATATATGTTGAAAATGGTGTAGTTTTCCCGTAGATACCTGAATTTCAAAGTAATTAAAATGTGTGCACAAAATATATGCATAAGAGGAGCTTATTGAGACAGTATTTATCTTGTTAACTTTTTCTTACATCCAAAAATTTCTGTTGGCTGCTTTCTCATTCAGGAATGGTGCCTTTGTCTATATGGAACAATGGGATTTAATTAGTCCTGAATAAAGCGATCTGATACCTGCTGTTGCCCAGTCTGACATCTTGTCATGAGCAAACTGATTAGAAATACTAGTTTATGATATCTTTGGACTATTTGAGAGAGTCTCATTCACATGGAGGAAGGGTTGGCTGGCTGCAGCGAATCCTCATTGTGAACGCTGATTTGATATTGTCTCCCCTTAGATAGAGACTGCAGAGAATGCTGAATTCTATCATGGAAAGCAGAGTGGATTGTAGTCTGTGAAATGCTTCTTGGGAATGATACTAACAAAGTACCTGGCTGTGATGCTCGGATAATGCTGGAAATGTGGAGTCTATAAGTGGAAGGGAACTGACAGTTTCAGGTGGAAACCAAGGCCCAGATGTAAGGTGATTTGTCCAAAGTCACAAAGTCAAGGCTGTACAGCTGGATTCCTGGGACTTCCTGTCCATGCCTTTCTCCTAAACAACACAATTTGGAGACTGAGTAATAAACTGTCTCTCCATCAGATCTGTCAGACAAAGTTTATGATATTTATTCGAACACACGCAGACTGAAAAATCTGTGACTATATGAAATATTACTCTATTTAATATTCACCTATTTAATATTTGTAATTCTCATGCTCTTTGATGCCCAAATTAACAGCCAGTAGTCCCACCGCATGCCTGACTGATTGGAGCTGGATCTCTTTCTTCACGGTGTTTTCACATTGCCCTGGGAAGCAGGTCTCACACAGCTGCATAGATGCTCTAGGTTACAGCAGTCTCCCTCATACAATGATCAGTTATCATTAAAGGGCAAGAAAGGAGAGTTTTAAATTATTCTTGTTGGGAGTGGATCCCATGTCACTTGTTATTATAATGGAATGCATAGCTCTCCACATCATTTCCTAATGGATGTCTCATGTTAGCTGTGCACCATTTATTCAGTGAGCATGCATTGTGTTTGGGGTCCCCAATCCTAAATCTACCTCAGAAGGGATGCAACATGATCTATGCCTCAGGGAAGGTACGGAAGAGGATAAAATGTGACTAACACTCAATATACCTTCACTAAATGCTTAATTTTTACCAGATACTGTCTTAGGACCAGGATATGAATGTGTGCAGACTATTTTGAAGAATGCTAAGGACAGTCACAGTAAATGTTTTAAGTATTTATTGAATGTGATTATAATGAGGATGATGATAACACCGTGCCGTGAACATTGACTGTGAGCCGAGCATTGTGCCAGATGTTTTATTTGGATTATTTCATTCAATCTTCAGAACAACTTTTTAAGGGCAGAGCTATTACTGTTCTTTTTTAAGAATGATGAGGAAGAAATAGGCTTATAGATTAAATAAATTGTTTGAGAATTGCTGAGGCAGCCTCCGTTGGAAAGAAGAGTCCTCTGATATGTGCCTTGATGTTAAGAGAGGATTTATTTGACTGTTGCGATTACTGAGAAAGGAGCAAAGTTAAACAGCATAAAAAAGTATGACCATTTTAATTTTGAAGACTGCCTTGACTATGTCATTTCTGAAATGTCCAATTCTCCTTTGATCTGAATATTTATTATATTTCTAAGTGGCAATATGTACATCATCTTCTTAAACATTGAAGTTACTCTTCTACTTCTCTCTGAACTAAATAGGAAATGTAGAAAATAGGAAAACAATGAAAACTGCATCAAGTAAACCATAAACCAAATAGCACAAAGCAATGATTTCATTTGTTTCTTTAGGTTTATATAACCACACTGTTCCATTGTGAAATGTAAATTGTTATCATCATTAGCATTTCTCCTAAACAGAAATCTTGACTATATTAAGTCTATTTATTGCAAACTGCTAGGTGCTAAGCTCTGGCATATGGTAGATGAAATAACACAGCTTCCCTGAGAAAGCTGCTGAGGATCGATGCTGGAGATGGGGCTGCCCATCTGATTGGGAAGCAGGAGGCACAGTGATTGATAGTTGGTGCCGGATGAAAGAAGTAAAAACTAGAAGGGCCACAGTTTAAAATCAATCTAGACAGCATCAGTCAGGACTCAGAGGAAATTAAATAAGGCCTTGGAGAGTCCAGTCCTATGGGTAACAAGTTGCTATGAGTGAAATCAAGGCCTGATCATAAAGTGACTATAAAATTATGGAAGATCAGACAGGGGAGCCTCACCGCACCGCCGAGTTAAAAACGAAAACCTGGAGGGGCGGAAGATGGCGGCGTGAGTAGAGCAGCGGAAATCTCCTCCCAAAACAACATATATCTATGAAAATATAACAAAGACAACCCTTCCTAGAATAAAGACCAGAGGACACAGGACAATATCCAGACCACATCCGCACCTGAGAGAACCCAGCGCCTCGCGAAGGGGGTAAGATACAAGCCCCGGCCCCGCGGGAGCCGAGCGCCCCACCCCCCAGCTCCCGGCGGGAGAAGAGCAGGCAGAGCGGGAGGGAGACGGAGCCCAGGACTGCCGAACACCCAGCCCCAGCCATCCGGGCCAGAGTGCAGGGCGCTCGATACTAGGAAAACAGGGCAGCAAGAACAGTGAGCAGGCACTGGAGGCTGGGCCACAGAGGACATACGAAAAGCGCGCGACCATTTTTTTTTTTTGCTTTTTTGCTGCTTTGTTTTGGCGAGCGCTTTTTGGAAGTCTTAAAGGGACAGGGACCCCAATACTAGGGAAACAGGGCAGAAAGACCGGTGAGCAGAGGCCTGAGGCTGGCAACGTAGAATAAAGAAAAACGAACGACCACCTTTTTTTTTTAATTAAAAAAATTTTTTTTTTTTAATTAAAAAAATTTTTTTTCTTGTTTTTTTTTGTGGTCGTTGTTTTGTTTTGGCGGGTGCTTTTTGGAAGTCTTAAAGGGGCAGGGCGGGTCACTTAATCCAGAGGTAGGGAATCCGGGATCTCTGGGCACCCTAACCCCTGGGCTGCAGGAAGCAGGGAGGCCCCTTACGGAGATAAATAGCCTCCCAGTAGCTCCTGCTCCAACGCGACTCCACCATTTTGGAGTAGCTGCCAGAGCCAGGCCACGCCCACAGCAACAGCGGAGATTAACTCCATAGCAGCCGGGCAGGAAGCAGAAACCCTATCTGCGCGCAGCTGCGCAGCACAAGCCACTAGAGGCCGCTGTTCTCCCAGGAGAGGAGGGCCACAAACCAACAAGAAAGGAAGTCCTTCCAGCCGTCACTCGTCCCAGTTCTGCAGACTATTCCTATCACCATGAAAAGGCAAAGCTACAGGCAGACAAAGATCACAGAGACAACACCAGAGAAGGAGACAGACCTAACCAGTCTTCCTGACAAAGAATTCAAAATAAGAATCATAAACATGCTGACAGAGATGCAGAGAAATACGCAAGAAAAATGGGATGAAGTCCGGAAAGAGATCACAGATGCCAGAAAGGAGATCGCAGAAAAGAAAAAAACTCTGGAAGGGTTTATAAGCAGAATGGATAGAATGCAAGAGGCCATTGATGGAATTGAAATCAGAGAACAGGAACGCATAGAAGCTGACATAGAGAGAGACAAAAGGATCTCCAGGAATGAAACAATATTAAGAGAACCGTGTGACCAATCTAAAAGGAACAATATCCGTATTATAGGGGTCCCAGAAGAAGAAGAGAGAGGCAAAGAGATGGAAAGTATCTTAGAAGAAATAATTGCTGAAAACTTCCCCACACTGGGGGAGGAAGTAATCAAACAGACCACGGAAATACACAGAACCCCCAACAGAAAGGATCCAAGAAGGGCAACACCAAGACACATAATAATTAAAATGGCAAAGATCAAGGACAAGGAAAGAGTGTTAAAGGCAGCTAGAGAGAAAAAGGTCACCTATAAAGGGAAACCCATCAGGCTAACGTCAGATTTCTCAACAGAAACCCTACAGGCCAGAAGAGAATGGCATGATATATTTAATACAATGAAACAGAAGGGCCTTGAACCAAGGATACTGTATCCAGCACGACTATCATTCAAATATGACGGTGGGATTAAACAATTCCCAGACAAACAAAAGCTGAGGGAATTTGCTTTCCACAAACCACCTCTACAGAACATCTTACATGGACTGCTCTAGATGGGAGCACTCCTAGAAGGAGCACAGCACAAAACACCCAACATATGAAGAATCAAGGAGGAGGAACAAGAAGGGAGAGAAGAAAAGAATCTCCAAACAGTGTATATAACAGCTCAATAAGCGAGCTAAGTTAGGCAGTAAGATACTAAAGAGGCTAACCTTGAACCTTTGGTAACCACGAATTTAAAGCCTGCAATGGCAATAAGTACATATCTTTCAGTAGTCACCCTAAATGTTAATGGGTTGAATGCACCAATCAAAAGACACAGAGTAACAGAATGGATAAAAAAGCAAGACCCATCTATATGCTGCTTACAAGAAACTCACCTCAAACCCAAAGACATGTACAGACTAAAAGTCAAGGGATGGAAAAACATATTTCAAGCAAACAACAGTGAGAAGAAAGCAGGGGTTGCAGTACTAATATCAGACAAAATAGACTTCAAAACAAAGAAAGTAACAAGAGATAAAGAAGGACACTACATAATGATAAAGGGCTCAGTCAAACAAGAGGATATAACCATTCTAAATATATATGCACCCAACACAGGAGCACCAGCATATGTGAAACAAATACTAACAGAACTAAAGGGGGATATAGACTGCAATGCATTCATTCTAGGAGACTTCAACATACCACTCACCCCAAAGGATAGATCCACTGGGCAGAAAATAAGTAAGGACACGGAAGCACTGAACAACACAGTAGAGCAGATGGACCTAATAGACATCTATAGAACTCTACATCCAAAAGCAGCGGGATATACATTCTTCTCAAGTGCACATGGAACATTCTCCAGAATAGACCACATACTAGGCCACAAAAAGAGCCTCAGTAAATTCCAAAAGATTGAAATCCTACCAACCAACTTTTCAGACCACAAAGGCATAAAACTAGAAATAAACTGTACAAAGAAAGCAAAGAGGCTCACAAACACATGGAGGCTTAACAACACGCTCCTAAATAATCAATGGATCAATGACCAAATCAAAATGGAGATCCAGCAATATATGGAAACAAATGACAACAACAACACTAAGCCCCAACTTCTGTGGGACACAGCAAAAGCAGTCTTAAGAGGAAAGTATATAGCAATCCAAGCATATTTAAAAAAGGAAGAGCAATCCCAAATGAATGGTCTAATGTCACAATTATTGAAATTGGAAAAAGAAGAACAGATGAGGCCTAAGGTCAGCAGAAGGAGGGACATAATAAAGATCAGAGAAGAAATAAATAAAATTGAGAAGAATAAAACAATAGCAAAAATCAATGAAACCAAGAGCTGGTTCTTTGAGAAAATAAACAAAATAGATAAGCCTCTAGCCAGACTTATTAAGAAGAAAAGAGAGTCAACTCAAATCAACAGTATCAGAAACGAGAAACGAAAAATCACGACGGACCCCACGGAAATGCAAAGAATTATTGGAGAATACTATGAAAACCTATATGCTAACAAGCTGGGAAACCTAGGAGAAATGGACAACTTCCTAGAAAAATATAACCTTCCAAGATTGACCCAGGAAGAAACAGAAAATCTAAACAGACCAATTACCAGCAACGAAATTGAAGAGGTAATCAAAAAACTACCAAAGAACAAAACCCCCGGGCCAGATGGATTTACCTCGGAATTTTATCAGACATACAGGGAAGACATAATACCCATTCTCTTTAAAGTCTTCCAAAAAATAGAAGAGGAGGGGATACTCCCAAACTCATTCTATGAAGCTAACATCACCCTAATACCAAAACCAGGCAAAGACACCACCAAAAAAGAAAACTACAGACCAATATCCCTGATGAACGTAGATGCAAAAATACTCAACAAAATATTAGCAAACCGAATTCAAAAATACATCAAAAGGATCATACACTATGACCAAGTGGGATTCATTCCAGGGATGCAAGGATGGTACAACATTCGAAAGTCCATCAACATCATCCACCACATCAACAAAAAGAAAGACAAAAACCACATGATCATCTCCATAGATGCTGAAAAAGCATTTGACAAAGTTCAACATCCATTCATGTTAAAAACTCTCATCAAAATGGGAATAGAGGGCAAGTACCTCAACATAATAAAGGCCATCTATGATAAACCCACAGCCAACATTATATTGAACAGCGAGAAGCTGAAAGCATTTCCTCTGAGATCGGGAACTAGACAGGGATGCCCACTCTCTCCACTGTTATTTAACATAGTACTGGAGGTCCTAGCTACGGCAATCAGACAAAATAAAGAAATACAAGGAATCCAGATTGGTAAAGAAGAAGTTAAACTGTCACTATTTGCAGATGACATGATACTGTACATAAAAAACCCTAAAGACTCCACCCCAAAACTACTAGAACTGATATCGGAATACAGCAAAGTTGCAGGATACAAAATCAACACACAGAAATCTGTGGCTTTCCTATATACTAACAATGAACCAACAGAAAGAGAAATCAGGAAAACAACTCCATTCACAATTGCATCAAAAAAAATAAAATACCTAGGAATAAACCTAACCAAAGAAGTGAAAGACTTATACTCTGAAAACTACAAGTCACTCTTAAGAGAAATTAAAGGGGACACTAACAGATGGAAACTCATCCCATGCTCGTGGCTAGGAAGAATTAATATCGTCAAAATGGCCATCCTGCCCAAAGCAATATACAGATTTGATGCAATCCCTATGAAACTACCAGCAACATTCTTCAATGAACTGGAACAAATAATTCAAAAATTCATATGGAAACACCAAAGACCCCGAATAGCCAAAGCAATCCTGAGAAAGAAGAATAAAGTAGGGGGGATCTCACTCCCCAACTTCAAGCTCTACCACAAAGCCATAGTAATCAAGACAATTTGGTACTGGCACAAGAACAGAGTCACAGACCAGTGGAACAGATTAGAGACTCCAGACATTAACCCAAACATATATGGTCAATTAATATTTGATAAAGGAGCCATGGACATACAATGGCGAAATGACAGTCTCTTCAACAGGTGGTGCTGGCAAAACTGGACAGCTACATGTAGGAGAATGAAACTGGACCATTGTCTAACCCCATATACAAAAGTAAACTCAAAATGGATAAAAGACCTGAATGTAAGCCATGAAACCATTAAACTCTTGGAAGAAAACATAGGCACAAACCTCTTAGACATAAACATGAGTGACCTCTTCTTGAACATATCTCCCCGGGCAAGGAAAACAACAGCAAAAATGAGTAAGTGGGACTATATTAAGCTGAAAAGCTTCTGTACAGCAAAAGACACCATCAATAGAACAAGAAGGATCCCTACAGTATGGGAGAATATATTTGAAAATGACACATCCGATAAAGGCTTGACGTCCAGAATATACAAGGAGCTCTCACGCCTCAACAAACAAAAAACAAATAACCCAATTAAAAAATGGGCAGAGGAACTGAACAGACAGTTCTCCAAAAAAGAAATACAGATGGCCAAAAGACACATGAAAAGATGCTCCACATCGCTAATTATCAGAGAAATGCAAATTAAAACTACAATGAGGTATCACCTCACACCAGTAAGGATGGCTGCCATCCAAAAGACAAACAACAACAAATGTTGGCGAGGCTGTGGAGAAAGGGGAACCCTCCTACACTGCTGGTGGGAATGTAAGTTAGTTCAACCATTGTGGAAAGCAGTATGGAGGTACATCAAAATGCTCAAAACAGACTTACCATTTGACCCAGGAATTCCACTCCTAGGAATTTACCCTAAGAACGCAGCAATCAAGTTTGAGAAAGACAGATGCACCCCTATGTTTATTGCAGCACTATTTACAATAGCCAAGAATTGGAAGCAACCTAAATGTCCATCAATAGATGAATGGATAAAGAAGATGTGGTACATATACACAATGGAATACTACTCAGCTATAAGAAAAGGGCAAATCCAATCATTTGCAGCAACATGGATGGAGCTGGAGGGTATTATGCTCAGTGAAACAAGCCAAGCGGAGAAAGAGAAATACCAAATGATTTCACTTATCTGTGGAATATAAGAACAAAGTAAAAACTGAAGGAACAAAACAGCAGCAGAATCACAGAACTCAAGAATGGACTAACAGGTACCAAAGGGAAAGGGACTGGGGAGGATGGGTGGGTAGGGAGGGATAAGGGGGGGGAGAAGTAGGGGGGCATTAAGATTAATATGCATGGGGGGGTAGGAGAAAAGGGAGGGCTGTACAACACAGAGAAGGCAAGTAGTGATTCTACAACATTTTGCTATGCTGATGGACAGTGACTGTAAAGGGGTTTATAGGGGAGACCTGGTATAGGGGAGAGCCTAGTAAACATAATATTCGTCATGTAAGTGTAGATTAGTGATAGCAAAAAAAAAAAAAAAAAGGGCAGTTCCTGTGTGGTAACCTCCAACGAGTTCTACACAAGGGTATAAAGGGCATATGAAAGTGTAGGCAAAGGGTCTGTTTGTGTTTATACAGAGGATCAAAGCCTAATTGTGTTACCCCGAAAATGAACTAAGATACGATATGAAAAAGAACTTCCATCATCTGCACTCTCTGGAAGACTCATGCCAGAAGATGATCATCAAAAAACCCCAACAAAGATCCACGCACTGCTACAGCTGTAGATGCACTCATCCCACCAGTTCCTGGACTTGCCATGGGAATGAGGAAGGAGATATCTAAGCTGGCCTGTGCATACAGTAAAACAACAAATTTGACTGGATCTATACTGTTGGAACTCAACCAAGAATTTGGAGAAGTGCAAATTGTAGTGCTCCAAACTCTTACAACTACAGACTATTTACTGTTAAAAGAACATATGGCATGTGAACAGTCCCCAGGAATGGGTTGTTTTAATTTGTCTGATTTCTCTCAGACTGTTCAAGTTCAGTTGGACAATATCCACCATATCATAGATAAGTTTTCACAAATGCCTAAGGTGCCTAACTGGTTTTCTTGGTTTCACTGCAGATGGCTGGTAATTACAGATATGCTTTGGTTATGTAACTATACTCCTATTATGTTAATGTGTGTGCGCAATTTAAGTAGTAGCTTAAAACCTATATATGCTGAAGTTACTCTACAAGAAGATTTGTCAAAGAAATAATCAATCTTCCCATGTTTTCTTCCGCCTGCTACTTCTATAGCTTTTCTTCTTCCTTCCTAATTACAACCCTTAAATAGAATTCGTGCCTCATATCAAATTTACCGAGTATCATAATTCTTCCAAGTGGTAAAGATACCTCAAGACAAATGCTGGGCATAGAAGCCACAGGGCATAAATATGCAAAGAAGTAAAAAGCTAACTTTTTCAAACAATAAGGCTTCTCTCTCACTTACCAACTTCACATTTCCCTGTATGGCCCCGGATGATGACTGGTTAGCCAGAGACGGGTAAGATTCCTCAAGGGAGGAACAACCTAAGACAGGCACAGTTGCAGGGGGGCCATCAGGTGAGAAATTGGGGATCAACAGAGGTGAGGCTTAGAACCTCACCCCCCCGTTCTGAGAGAAATCTTCTGCATACGTGGATGTTTTATTGCCCTGGTCTAGCTTGGATTAACACATAGTCTACAGGCACACAGCTGATCATCTACATGTGCTCTCTTACAACACTAAACTATGTTTTCTACCTTTATCTTGTATCTACCTACCACTTAAGCATTTTATTAAAAATAATAATAATAAAGAGAGAAATGTGGTATCCACATATAAATCAAGTATAAAAACCAAATGAGTATTCATATTTGAACTGACTGTTTAGAGTTCATAATGCATGAGCAAAACCGAAAGTTTCTGTGATGACTGCCCTTGTACTGTTCACTATGTAACTTATTCATTATGTAAGAATTTGTTCTACATGTAAAAACTTGTTTGTTTTGCCTCAGAAGATTGGAGACTGACAAAAATTAGGCTTGGGGTGGAATAATGATTGTGCATGATTGTGCATTGAGCATTGACTCCCCTATACAGAATTTTATTGTCGTTAACAACCATTTGATCAATAAATATGAGAGATGCCCTCACAAAAAAAAAAAAAAAAAGAAAAAAAAGGACAGACTTCCAATGGTAAAATAAATAAGTAACCGGGATGTAATGTATAGCATAAAGAATATAGTCAAGATATTGTAACAGCTTGGTAGGGTGATAGCTGGAACCTAGAATTATGTATATAAGTGTTCTACCACTGTGTTGTACACTTGAAACTCATGTAATGTAATACTGTGTGTCAACTACCCTTCAATAAAAAATAATTATTTAAAAAAAACAAAAAATTATGGAAGATCAAAATAAGCCAGTGGTCTAAGGGATAAGAGGGTCATCACATGATTGGAGTGTATTTTGTGCTGGGTACCAACAGTGTACATTTCACAGATCTCGTGTGAAACTTACTCAACGTGGTCAAGTGTTGCTTATTCAGAAACTAGAACTTCCTGATATCTGGAATATTGAAATTCCTTTTGACATTGGAAAGTAATTGTTATATGTACCCAAGAAATACATATTTTATTTAGAAGATTCATTTTAGGTGACAGTAACAATGTAAACCGCGGCATCTGTGATAGTTATTACCATTCATAACTATAGTCACTATACCTATATGAGTGCAGTGCCTTTAGGTAGATCTTGTTTTAGGTTCATAATATCTTTTTGAGGTAGGAATGGTAAAAGAAAATCCCCACTCTCCAAATGGAAAGGCTTAAGTTACTTGGTGGGATCATTTGGTAGTTAGACACATGATAAAAAGCAAGACTTTCTGATAATCAGCTTGGTACTTTTGTATCTAGTGAAACATCATAAGTCAGCTGACACTGTGCAAGCAGGAAAATATCAAACACAGCCCCCACCACTGTGCAAGTAGTTGGTCTTCATTCTAAATACTTGCTAATGGCAGCCAAAACATCTCTGGCTCATTTTATGCAGTTCTTCAATAAGCAGAAAAAATGAGTATTTTAACTATAGGTACATATTCCTCCATGCCAAAAAGGAAGTAGTTCTATGGCTGTAAAGATGATTTTCTTTAATAACAGCTTTGTTGAGATTCAGTTCATACATAAAGTCCACACTTTAAAATATACACTTCAGTGAGTTTTAGTATATCTACACAATTGTGCAGTTATCCCCACTATCTAATATTAGAAAATTTCATGAACTACCACGGAAATCTGGTACCCGTAACCTATTGCTCCTCATTGTCCTCTCCTCCTACCCCTGGCAGCCACTAATCTACTTTTCATCTGTGTATTTGCTTTTTCTGGACCTCTCATATAAATAGAATCACATAATGTATGACCTTTTGTATCTGGCTTCCTTAGCATAATGTTTTCCAGGTTCATTCATATGGTACTTCATTCCTGTTTATGGCTGAATAATATTGCATTGCATGGACAGACACATATCATCCATTCTTTAGGTGATGGACGTTTAGTTTTTTCCACTTTTTGGCTATTATGAATAATGCTACAAGAACATTCATGCACAAGTTTTTATGTAGAGGTATGCTTTAATTTATCATAATTATATCCATAGTAGTAGAATTGCTGGGTCACATGGTAATTCCTATCTTTTATAATTTGAGGAACTTACAGACTGTTTTCCAAAATGATAGTACAATTTTACATCTTTAACAGCAATGAATGATAGTTCAAGTTTTTCCATATTCTTGTCAACACTTGTTAGTATCTGTCCTTTTGTTTTATTTTAGCCATCCTACTAGGTGTGAAGCAGTATCTTATTGTGGTGTTTAATTTGCATTTCCTGAGTGACTGACAATTTGGAACTTTTCATTTGTTTATTGGCTATTTGTATATATTGTTTGTAGAAATGTCTACTCAGATCCTATGCCCATTTTTATATTGGATTGTATTCATATTGTTAAGTTACAAATGTTTCCTCTGATTCTGTGGTTTGTCATTCTGCATCCTTAATGGCGTCCTTTAAAGCACAAATATTTTTAATTCTGATGTAGTTCAATTTGTCTAATTTATCTTTTGTTTCTTATGTGTTTGGTGTTATATTTAAGAATCCATTGCCTAAACCCAAGGCCATGAAGGTTTATTGCTGTGTTTCTCTTGAAGGGTTTTATAGTTTTAGATCTTACATGGACATCTGTGGTCTATTTTGAGCTAATTTTTGCCCACAGCATGAGATTACAGGTTCAACTTCATTCTTTTGCATGTGGCAATCCAGTTGTTGAAAAGACTATCATTTCCCCATTAAACTGTCTTGTCACTATTGTATAAATCAATTTGTTGTAAATATAAGGATTTATTTCTGGACTCTCAAATCTTTTCCATTGATTTACACATTTACCCTTATGTCATTATGTTGCTGTTATGATTACTGAAGCCTTTTAGTAAGTTTTGTAATTGGGAAGTATGAGTTGTTCACATTTGTTCTTTTTCAATTTAATTTGACTATTCTGTGTCCTTGTATTTTCATATGAATTTTAGAATCAGCTTTTCAATTTCTCAAAAAAGAAAAATACAGCTGAGATTTTAATAGAGACTGTGTTGAATCTATAGATTGATTAGGGGAGTATTGCCATCTTAACAATATTAAAAAATTTCCAATCTGTGAATATGGAATGTCTTTACTTCTTTGATTTCTTTCAACAATTTTTTTTCATTTTCACAGTACAAATTTTACTCTTCTTTTGCTAAATTTATTCCTAAATATTTCATTTTTTGATGCTATTATAAGTGGAATTCTGTTCTTAATTTCATTTTCAGATTGTCCCTTGGTAGTGTACAGAAATGCAAATGATATTTTTATATTTTACTGTGTGTCCTGCAAACTTGTTGTACTTGATTATCAGGTCTAAAAAGTTGTTTTATGGATTCTTAAGATTTTCTTTATGTAAGATCATATCTATAAACAGATATAGTCTTATTTTTTCCTTTCCAATCTGGATGCCTCTTATTTCTTTTTCTTGCCTAATTGCCCTGGCTATGACCTTCATTACCATGACAAGAAGTGGGAAAGTGGACATTCTTGTCTTATTCCTGATTTTAGGTATTATGGTTTGTTTTAGGATGTAAAGATTTATAATGAGAATTACTGGTGGTGAATCTGAAGCTTCAGTTATTCTCACTCTCTTCGTACTTTAATAGTAATGAAATTATTTATACTTAATAAGTTAAATATATATTTTTATTTGAATAGAACTAACAGTTTTTCCATTAACTGTATTAAAATATTTTATTTTCCTTTTAACAGAAAATTGCACCATTGAATATTTAGCTTTTCCATGTAATTAACACATGCCCTTCTGTTGAAATTCAAGGATGAGTGTTATTTTCAAGCCCTATGTGGTGCTATGTGGTTCATATAAAAACATATTTTATAGATTGTAAAAATTACATAATTGCATATTTGTGTTTTGTCTTTATGTCCAGGATTCCCAAAGGCAAAGAAATTCAAAGATATGTTACAGAATACAGTATATCTCAATCTAGTTTTTTCCTTGATAATAACACCTTGAACCCTTTAACCATAAATTTAATAACTATATGTACTTCTATGTAAAGTGAAGCCCCTGCTGGTTAAAATACATCATGAACTGAATTTCCATCTGAGACTCTATTCCTCTCTTTTCTAATTTTTCACATTGCATTACTGTGGTCTTGTCAGCAGAAAGAGGAGAGTAGCTTCATTTTGTGTGCAGGGTTTCACATCATTAACCTTCCAGAGTCACTTTTATTATACAAGGAAATTAAATGGACTAATATTTGAGGAGAAGCACTGCGGTGTTCCCCATGCGGAGAAAATACACTTCCAGAGTGTGGCAGCCACGATGCACCAGCAAAGGGAAGCATCCCCTTTTCATTAGGGAATTGATGCTATCGGTGTGAATTAATGAGATGCATGCTTTTGTTTATTTGTTTGTTTGACCTGCCTTGAAGGAAACTTGTTTGATTTCTCTTCATATTCTCATTGTGTGACATAAAAGTTCAGACACATTCTTTTCATTACTGCAATGCAAAAGTATATGAATGTATTCTATAGAAATATCACTGTATCTGAGTATTTTAGGTGTGAGTGTAAGTGTGTACGTGTTTTCATCTTGTGCAGAAGTAGGGTCAGAGTCTGAGCAAATGAGTACTTGGGAGGTTTTAATATTTCCTGTGCATATGCCTAAAATGCCAACTCCTGTGCGTAACTGTCACCACACATTCATGCAGTGTTGCTTTTCGAGGTCACACTGTGACATTTAAAGACAAGAAAATTTTTATATTGTAGACAGTTTAAAGGACACAGTAAAATAAGCTTGACAGCTGATCATCCTTGAAATGTGTTGTGCAATTATATATAGAAAAAACAATTTTTAAGTATTTGTATTATACCCATACTCTCAAACATATTAGTAACTCAAAATTCATCATGTGAATACAGCCAGCTGTCAGAGAAAGAACATAACTGACTTCTTTCCAGAACAAGACATAGTCATGCAGTACCATTTTTAAAGGCTGGATTTTCTTGCATATATAGTCAGGTAGTAGGGTTTATCTCAAATATTTCAATATATATCAATCAAAACTATCATAGCTAAGTACTGGTCCGTTTATTAAATCATTTCTTTATTATAAATACATGGAAATGGAATTTCTGGGTAAAAGGCATATTTGTCTTTAGTGTATTTGATACACAAATTTTCTATTGTCTTACATATATTTGTTAATACATCTCTTTCCTCTTTTATTATTGAGTTAAGTGTCTCTCAAGCAAACATAATAAATAGTATGGATGTGTTATTATGTCTGTTAAATGAATGGTTCAACTTATAGTTAGATTTATTGGGAAATTAAGACATAATTGAAGAGATTTTAAAAACTATAGAACTGAATTACTAGAAAATAAAACTCAAAAGGATATTTAAATGATTTATACCTCTTTGGTGATCTTCATTTACACATTTTTAAACATCTTTTTTCTAAAAGAGATGGCTTCTAATGTAATAAGGAAAATTATAATTTTTTAAGTGAAATGGTGCAATGCAGAAAAGTTGAATTCAAATTTAAATAAAGATAGGAGCTCGAAAATGTAAATAAATGCTAATCATTTATTGATCATACTGGCTGATCACTTGGCAGCCTCTCTTTGGAAATGGATGTGAAAAGATTCAGCAATAGCAGACATGGCCCCTATTGTCTGGGATTTCACTGTTTGTTAATAGTGGGGACTGGTTTGTAGGTCAAGCATGGCGTTAGGTCATGAACTGTGGGGCATGTGTTCAGGTGCCTGATACTCTCCATAGAGAAAAGGAAAAGAAAGAGAGGGACTGTGCACGGTTGACAGTCCCCAGCCCACAGAAGGGATGGGGTGTCATGTGCACAGCTGGAGTGTGACGAGGTAGGGCTGGACTCCTGGCACAGGTCTGCGCATGGCCCACATGCCTTCTCCTGGGTGCCTGGCAATGGGGGTGCCTGTGCACTAGTGGCTTTGTAAAGGAAAGCAGCCATGCACATGAAGTAGGGCTGTGATTAGAAGTGGATGAGTTAGTGCAGCCTTCCAGAAGATCTAGAAAGGAGTCTGGGAGAGTTTTGTGGTGCAGAAAAAGAAAGAAATCAAGAAAGGAAGTACTTGGGATTTGTACAAAAGGATGAGGTGGAACCCATGAACTTGAGAGAACATGTGGTTTGGGGAGCAAAGCTGTTTTTGCTTCTGCACCTTTGGTCAAAGCCAAGGTAATTAATGCACTGTGCAGTTACACACTCATGCCCACTCACCTGTTCTGTCATCAGCCACACTGTCAGAAAAAAATTGTGGACAGGAAGACAGTTGTACCTAATTTCCCTGGAGTCTTGTGTAAATCAGCTGGTAATCACTTCTCACGGCATCACCATCAGCCTGAAGTATGGGGTCTCCCAGAGATGGTGCTGAAAGGCAAAAAGCCATGTGCCACATTAGTAAAATTGAATCTTGAAGGATGAGTGGAGTGTATCAAATATAGAAAGGAGGAGCAAGTCCAGGTGATACTGACACATGAAAGCCAGAGTGGGCTGCCTCCTTGCAGATAGGAGGTAAAGATGCATGGGAATTCATGCTGGTGAATTAATTGCAGTCAGGACCCAAAAGCACTTGTTTTAACTTGACTCCGAAAAATTGACAGACAGCAGAAGTTTAGCCTTCAAACAAAAATTAATGGAATTGCCACCTGCCTCAATTTGTCTTAGGAAAATAATTACAGTTGCAATGTGTAGAGCTAGATTATAGAGAAGGAGGACTAACTGCAGAACTTACAGGATTTGGGGATGAGGCAGTCATACTATTCACAGGGCCCAATTCAGAATGAAAGTGTGGTGCCTCTTGTCAAAAATGATTAAGACTTTTAAGATGGTGACAGCAGAGCATTAAACTGAGCACAGGGTTCTCCTAAGCCCAGGAGCCCATGTGACTGCACAAGCCATGTGTCCCTGAACAGTCTTGGCTGGGGAAGAAAGGAGAGGTGACATAAATCCAGGACACTCTGTGTTTATGTTTGAATGGATGAAGGTGCCATAGTCCCATAAAGGAGAGTTGACTTCAGAAAAAAATCTGCTTCTTGAGGATGCAAAGTAGATTTGTCCTCATGATCTTGAGCTGACCTCTAAAACCTTCTCTGGTAATGTCCATGGGCAGTTGGAAGCTTGAATCTGGAGCTCAGAAGACAGGTGAAATCTTGAAATGAAGAGCTGATTATTAGCAATACAGAAGTGGTACATGATTCCCTCAGAAAAACAGTTTGCAATGAGAGTAAAGATGACCCAGGGCTGAAGTCTATCAGACACTGGAATTCAAAACAGGGGAGGATTTCTTGAGATGTCTTTTTTTCTCAGTGTTCCAGCCTCAAGCTCAGTATTGGCACAGAAAGGGGAAATTCATGGGCAGGAGAAAAAAAGAAAGATGAAGTAATTATTTGAATTCCATCCACTAAATGTCCTCAAAATGGGCTGAACACTACCTGCTAAATTTGGGGGAAAGTGAATGGAATGGGAAATCCTTGAAGTTAGGGTTTTTACCTTTGCTCCCCACTCACTAATCTAGGGCCCATCACTCCTTAGCCAGCCTACCATCCTCTTTGATGCAACCTTGGCAGTGCAGTGGAATTCCTTCCAGCTCTTATCTTCCCCACCAACTTGGCTCTGGACCAATTATTTTAATTTCCTGGCACATCCCAGGTTAAAACTTTGGTTTTGATCTTTGCCTACTACAGATAGAAACCAAATAGAATGGCATGTCTGTGACTCATTAAATGTTTGATATTTTTTCTCGATAAAGTGAAATGACCTTTAACATTTTCTGAGAAAACATGACAGAAATGCTGAGAGTAAGGATTCCTTTAAAGAATAACTCCAATCAGCTCTCAGCAAGACAACGTGAAATGCCACAAGACTTTTACTGTTCACGGACTTATTATCATAAAGTTCAAATTCTTGGACTTAGTAACAAATTATTGAAGTTTCCTGTTTGGTTACGTAGAAACTCTGCTCCATGATCCACTTTTGTGACATGGTGATGAAGGCTAGAAATAATTTCTATTCAAAGGCATTTTAATGGGAGACTGTTTATTTCTTCATTACTCTGAACTCGGTTTCCTTCACGATTTTTAATGCCAGTCACAAATTTGTACAATTATAGAGAGTCCCAGTAATAATTAATGAAAGAAGAGTACAAATTAAGATTATTCAATTATGCAAATATAACCACAAGGTAAAGTTGTCATAAATGCCTAAATAAACTCAATTTATCTTTTATAACAGTTATTTACATTAGTGCCTCTTTAACTAATGATAATAAGAATCAAGAATCTAGCTAAATGCAGATTCAGACTAAGTAGTTTGGGAATGGAGCCTGAGATGCAGCATTTTCAACAAGCTGGGAGGTGATTCACATATCACTAGGATCAAAGACCACACTTAAGTAGGAAGGATTTCAATCTTGTGGGAAAATGCAGCCCTTTTTTATTTTTAATTCTCTTTTTTGTATCTTGGGATGCTTTGATTCTGTTCCTGTAAGTTGCAACAAGTTTTTCTGCTTTGGTAGAAAGAGGAACCTCTCTAGAGAAGATTTGAAATGTAAACAGCATCCTCTGTCATGCCTGTCTGAAACAGTTATGTCTGTACTAAAATCGAGATGCATTTCTGCCTAAATAAAGTTAAAGGGATTATTAGATCCCAAGATTTTTCCTACTTCAGAGAATCTATGTAAGTTGTACATTTTAACAAAAAACCAGAACACTCATTTCTTACGTTAAAAGATAAACTTTCATTTTAAGAGAGTAAGAAAGTTAAGAGTTTATTTGAGCAAAAATCCATTCTAATAGGGCAGCGTGAAATCAGAAGTGGTTAGCGACACAGGAACCGCGGAAAGACTTACATATAGAAGGTGAGGAGGCAAAGAAAGGAAGTTCTTTCATTGGCTGTAGCTGACTAGTGGCTGCTTGTGACTGGTTGTGTTCAGCATTTTGGTTTCCTGACCTGGAGGCTCTCACAGACTCAGATTTTGGTTTGCTTATGTAAGCCACCTTGGCATCAGAGACCCCACAGTCTATCGCTTCCTTGTTTTATTAATTTAACTTTAACTATTTTACTTATTTTATTTTATATTTTTTTTTGAGAGGGCATCTCTCATATTTATTGATCAAATGGTTGTTAACAACAATAAAATTCTGTATAGGTGACTCAATGCACAATCATTAATCAACCCCAAGCCTAATTCTCAACAGTCTCCAATCTTCTGAAGCATAACGAACAAGTTCTTACATGGTGAACAAGTTCTTACATAGTGAATAAGTTCTTACATGGTGAACAGTACAAGGGCAGTCATCACAGAAACTTTTGGTTTTGATCACGCATTATGAACTATAAACAATCTGGTCAAATGTGAATATTCGTTTGATTTTTATACTTGATTTATATGTGAATCCCACATTTCTCCCTTATTATTATTGTTATTATTATTATTATTTTTTTTAATAAAATGCTGAAGTGGTAGGTAGATGCAAGATAAAGGTAGAAAACATAGTTTAGTGCTATAAGTGGGCAAATGTAGATGATCAGGTGTGTGCCTATAGACTAAGTATTAATCCAAGCTAGACAAGGGCAACAAAACATCCATGGATGCAGAAGATTTCTCTCAAAACAGGGGGGTGAGGTTCTAAGCCTCACCTCTGTTGATCCCCAATTTCTCACCTGATGGTCCCCCTGCGACTGTGCCTGTCTTAGGTTGTTCCTCCCTTGAGGAATCTTACCCGTCTCTGGCTAACCAGTCATCTTCCGGGGCCATACAGGGAAATGTAAAGTTCGTAAGTGAGAGAGAAGCAATATTGTTTGAAAAGGTTAGCTTTTTACTTCTTTGCAGATTTACGTCCTGTGGCTTTTATGCCCAGCATTTGTCTTGAGGTATCTTTACCACTTGGAAGAATTATGATACTTGGTAATTTCGATATGAGGCACCAATTCTACTTAAGGGTTATAATTAGGAAGGAAGAAGAAAAGCTATAGAAGTGGCAGACGGAAAAAAACATGGGAAGATTGATTATTTCTTTGACATATCTTCTTGTAGAGTAACATAAGCGTGTATAGGCTTTAAACTACAAATTAAATTGTGCACACACATTAACATAATAGGAATACAGCTACATAACCAAAGCAGACCTACAATTACCAGCCATATCCAGTGAAACCAAGAAAACCATTTAGGCACCATAGGCATTTGTGAAAACTTATCAATGATGTGATGGATATTGTCTAACTGAATTTGAATAGTTTGAGAAAAATCAGACAAATTAAAACAACACATTTCTGGGAACTGTTCACATCCCATACGTTCTTTTAACAGTAGATAATCTGTAGTCGCAAGATTTTGGAGCGCTGCAACTTGCAATTCTCCTAATTCTTGGTTGAGTTCCGACAGTGTAGATCCAGTCAAATTTGTTGTTTCACTGTATGCACAGGCCAACTTAGATATCTCCATCTTCATTCCAATGGCAAGTCCAGGAACCGGTGGGATGAATGCAGCTACAACTGCTACAGCGCCAGAATCTTTGTTGAAGTTTTTTGATATCATCTTCTGGAATGACTCTTCCAGAAAATGTTGATGTTGGAAGTTCTTCTTCATATCGTATCTTAATTCATTTTCTTGGTGGCCAAATTAGGCTTTGATCCGCTGTATAAACACAAACAAACCCTTTGCCCACCCTTTGATATGTCCTTTATATCATCGTGAAGAACTTATTGGAGATCACCACACAGGAACTGCTTTTTTTTTTTTTTTAAGAGAAAGGAATAGCATGCAGTAATCATTGATTTACAGTTAGTTTTATCGTATCAGGGAGTAATCCCCCTTTACTTTCTTTCTTTTTTTTTTTTTGGTATCCTTAATCTACAATTACATGAAGAATATTATGTTTACTAGGCTCTCCCCTATACCAGGACCCCCCACAAACCCCTTTACAGTCACTGTCCATCAGCATACAAAATGTTGTAGAATCACTACTTGTCTTCTCTGTGTTGTACAGCCCTCCCCTTTCTCCCTACCCATTATGCATGCTAATCATAATACCCCCTTTCTTCTTCCCCCCCCTTTATCCCTCCCTACCCACTCATCCTCCCCAGTCCCTTTCCCTTTGATACGTGTTAGTCCATTCTTGGGTTCTGTGGTTCTGCTGCTCTTTTGTTCCTTCAGTTTTTCCTTTGTTCTTATACTCCACAGATGAGTGAAATCATTTGGTATTTCTCTTTCTCCACTTGGCTTATTTCACTGAGCATAATACCCTCTAGCTCCGTCCATGTTGTTGCTTATGGTAGGATTTGATTTCTTCTTATGGCTGAGTATTATTCCATTGTGTATATGTACCACATCTTCTTTATCCATTCATCTACTGATGGACACTTAGGTTGCTTCCAATTCTTGGCTATTGTAAATAGTGCTGCAATAAACATAGGGGTGCATCTATCTTTTTCAAACTTGAGTGCTGCGTTCTTAGGGTAAATTCCTAGGAGTGGAATTCCTGGGTCAAATGGTAAGTCTATTTTGAGCATTTAGAGGAACCACCATACTGCTTTCCACAATGGTTGAACTAATTTACATTCCCACCAGCAGTGTAGGAGGGTTCCCCTTTCTCCACAACCTCGCCAACATTTGCTGTTGTTTGTCTTTTGGATGGCAGCCATCCTTACTGGTGTGAGGTGATAACTCATTGTGGTTTTAATTTGCATTTCTCTGATAATTAGCGATGTGGAGCATCTTTTCATGTGTCTGTTGGCCATCTATATTTCTTTTTTGGAGAACTGTCTGTTCAGTTCCTCTGCCCATTTTTTAATTGGATTATTTGTTTTTTTTGTTTGTTGAGGTGTGTGAGCTCTTTATATATTCTGGACGTCAAGCCTTTATTGGATCTGTCATTTACAAATATATTCTCCCATACTGTAGGGTACCTTTTTGTTCTATCGATGGTGTCTTTTGCTGTACAGAAGCTTTCCAGCTTAATATAGTCCCACTTGTTCATTTTTGCCTTTGTTTTCCTTGCCCAGGGAGATATGTTCAAGAAGAGGTCACTCATGTTTATGTCTAAGAGGTTTTTGCCTATGTTTTTTTCTAAGAGTTTTATGGTTTCATGACTTACATTCAGGTCTTTTATCCATTTTGAATTTACTTTTGTGTATGGGGTTAGATAGTGGTCAAGTTTCATTCTCCTACATGTAGCTGTCCAGTTTTGTCAGCACCATCTGCTGAAGAGACTGTCATTTTGCCATTGTATGTCCATGGCTCCTTTATCAAATATTAATTGACCATATATGTTTGGGTTAATGTCTGGAGTCTCTAATCTGTTCCACTGGTCTGTGACTCTGTTCTTGTGCCAGTACCAAATTGTCTTGATTACTATGGCTTTGTGGTAGAGCTTGAAGTTGGGGAGTGAGATCCCCCCTACTTTATTCTTCTTTCTCAGGATTGCTTTGGCTATTCGGGGTCTTTGGTGTTTCCATATGAATTTTTGAATTATTTGTTCCAGTTCGTTGAAGAATGTTGCTGGTAATTTGATAGGGATTGCATCGAATCTGTATATTGCTTTGGGCAGGATGGCCATTTTGACTATATTAATTCTTCCTAGCCACGAGCATCGGATGACTTTCCATTTGTAAGTGACTCCTTTAATTTCTCTTAAGAGTGTCTTGCAGTTTTCAGGATATAGGTCTTTCACTTCTTTGGTTTAGTTTATTCCTAGGTACTTAATTCTTTTTGATACAATTGTGAATGGAATTGTCTTCCTGATTTCTCTTTCTATTGGTTCATTGTTAGTATATAGGAAAGCCACAGATTTCTGTGTGTTAATTTTGTGTCCTGCAAATTCGCTGTATTCCGATATCAGTTCTAGTAGTTTTGGAGTTGAGTCTTTAGGATTTTTTATGTAGAATATCATGTCATCTTCAAATAGTGACAGTTTAAGTTCTTGTTTACCAATCTGGATTCCTTGTATTTCTTTGTTTTGTCTGATTGCCGTGACTAAGACCTCCAGTACGATGTTAAATAACAGTGGGGAGAGTGGGCATCCCTGTCTTGTTCCCAATCTCAGAGGAAAAGCTTTCAGCTTCTCGCTGTTCAGTATAATGTTGGCTCTGGGTTTATCATATATGACCTTTATTATGTTGAGGTACTTGCCCTCTATACCCATTTTGCTGAGAGTTTTTATCATGAATGGATGTTTGAATTTTGTCAAATGCTTTTTCAGCATCTATGGAGATGATCATGTGGTTTTTGTCTTTCTTTTTGTTGATGTGGTGGATGATGTTGATGGATTTTCGAATGTTGTACCATCCTTGCATCCTTGGGATGAAGCCACTTGGTCATGGTGTATGATCCTTTTGATATATTTTTGAATTCAGTTTGCTAATATATTATTGAGTATTTTTGTATCTACATTCATCAGGGATATCGGTCCATAATTTTCTTTTCTGGTGGGGTCTTTGCCTGCTTTTGGTATCAGGGTGATGTTGGCTTCATAGAATGAGTTTGGGAGTATTCCCTCCTCTTCTATTTTTTGGAAAACTTAAAGGAGAATGGGTATTATGTCTTCTCTGTGTGTCTGATAAAATTCCGAGGTAAATCCTTCCGGCCTGGGGGTTTTGTTCTTGGGTAGTTTTTTGATTACCATTTCAATTTCTTTGCTCGTAATTGGTTTGTTTAGTTTTTGTGTTTCTTCCTTGGTCAGTCTTGGAAGGTTGTATTTTTCTAGGAAGTTGTCCATTTCTTCTAGGTTTTCCAGCTTGTTGGCATATAGGTTTTCATAGTAGGCTTTAATAATTCATTGTATTTCTGTGGAGTCTGTCGTGATTTTTCCGTTCTCATTTCTGATTCTGTTGATTTGTGTTGATTCTCTTTTTCTCTTAATAAGTTTGGCTAGAGGCTTATCTATTTTGTTAATTTTCTCATAGAACCAGCTCTTGGTTTCATTGATTTTTGCTACTGTTTTATTCTTCTCAATTTTGTTTATTTCTTCTCTGATCTTTATTATGTCCCTCCTTCTGCTGACTTTAAGCCTCATTTGTTCTTCTTTTTCCAGTTTCGATAATTGTGATGTTTGACTATTCATTTGGGATAGTTCTTCCTTCTTCAAGTGTGCCTGGATCGCTGTATACTTTCCTCTTAAGACTGCTTTTGCTGCGTCCCACAGAAGTTGGGGCTTTGTGTTGTTATTGTTATTTGTTTCCATATATTCCTTTATCTCTATTTTAATTTTTTCATTGATCCATTGATTATTTAGGAGCATGTTGTTAAGCCTCCATGTGTTTGTGAGCCTTTTTGTTTTCTTTGTAGAATTTATTTCTAGTTTTATACCTCTGTGGTCTGAAAAGTTGCTTGGTAGAATTTCAATATTTTGGAATTTACTGAGGCTCTTTTTGTGGCCTAGTATGTGATCTATTCTGGAGAATGTTCCATGTGCACTTGAGAAGAATGTATATCTATCCCGTTGCTTTTGGATGTAGAGTTCTATAGATGTCTATTAGGTCCATCTGCTCTACTGTGTTGTTCAGTGCTTCTGTGTCCTTACTTATTTTCTGCCCAGTGGATCTATACTTTGGGGTGAGTGGTGTGTTGAAGTCTCCTAGAATGAATGCATTGCAGTCTATTTCCCCCTTTATTTCTGTTAGTATTTGTTTCACATATGCTCGTGCTCCTGTGTTGGGTGCATATATATTTAGAATGGTTATATCCTCTTGTTGGACTGAGCCCTTTATCATTATGTAGTGTCCTTCTTTATCTCTTGTTACTTTCTTTGTTTTGAAGTCTATTTTTTCTGATATTAGTACTGCAACCCCTGCTTTCTTCTCGCTGTTGTTTGCCTGAAATATGTTTTTCCATCCCTTGACTTTTAGTCTGTGCATGTCTTTGGGTTTGAGGTGAGTTTCTTGTAAGCAGCATATAGATGGGTCTTGCTTTTTTATCCATTCTATTACTCTATGTCTTTTGATTGGTGCATTCAGCCCATTAACATTTAGGGTGACTATTGAAAGATATGTACTTATTGCCATTGCAGGCTTTAAATTCGTGGTTACCAAAGGTTCAAGGTTAGCCTCTTGAGTGTCTTACTGCCTAACTTAGCTCGCTTATTGAGCTGTTATATACACTGTCTGGTGATTCTTTTCTTCTCTCCCTTCTTAATCCTCCTCCTCAATTCTTCGTATGTTGGGTGTTTTGTGCTGTGCTCTTTCTAGGGGTGCTCCCATCTAGAGCAGTCCCTGTAAGATGTTCTGTAGAGGTGGTTTGTGGGAAGCAAATTCCCTCAGCTTTTGTTTGTCTGGGAATTGTTTAATCCCACCGTCATATTTGAATGATAGTCGTGCTGGATACAGTATCCTTGGTTCAAGGCCCTTTGTTTCATTGTATTAAATATATCATGCCTTTCTCTTCTGGCCTGTAGGGTTTCTGTCAAGAAGTCTGATGTTAGCCTGATGGGTTTTCCTTTATAGGTGACCTTTTTCTCTCTAGCTGCCTTTAAAACTCTTTCTTTGTCCTTGATCTTTGCCATTTTAATTATTATGTGTCTTGGTGTTGTCCTCCTGGGATCCTTTCTGTTGGGGGTTCTGTGTATTTCCGTGGTCTGTTCGATTATTTCCTCCCCCATTTTGGGGAAATTTTCAGCAATTATTTCTTCAAAGACTCTTTCTATCCCTTTTTCTCGCTCTTTTTCTTCTGGTACCCCTATAATATGGATGTTGTTCCTTTTGGATTGGTCACACAGTTCTCTTAATATTGTTTCATTCCTGGAGATCCTTTTTTCTCTCTCTCTGTCAGCTTCTATGCGTTCCTGTTCTCTGGTTTCTATTCCATCAATGGCCTCTTGCATCTTATCCATTCTGCTTATAAATCCTTCCAGAGTTTGTTTCACTTCTGTAATCTCCTTCCTGGCATCTGTGATCTCCCTCCAGACTTCATCCCTTAGATCTTGCATATTTCTCTGCATCTCTGTCAGCATGTTTATGATTTTTATTTTGAATTCTTTGTCAGGAAGACTGGTTAGGTGCGTCTCCTTCTCTGGTGTTGTCTCTGTGATCTTTGTCTGCCTGTAGTCTTGCCTTTTCATGGTGATAGGAATAGTTTGCAGAGCTGGGACGAGTGACGGCTGGAAGAACTTCCCTTCTTGTTGGTTTGTGGCCCTCCTCTCCTGGGAGAACAGCGACCTCTAGTGGCTTGTGCTGGGCAGCTGCACACAGACAGGGCTTCTGCTTCCTGCCTGGTTGCTATGGAGTTTATCTCCGCTGTTGCTGTGGGCGTGGCCTGGCTGGGGCCGTGCTCCAAAATGGTGGAGCCCGGTTGGAGGGGGAGTGGCCGGTAGGCTATCTCCTTGAGGGGCCTCCGTGCTCCCTGCTGCCCAGGGGGTTAGAGTGCCCAGATATCCCCAGATTCCTTGCCTCTGGACTGTGTCCTGCCCTGTCCCTTTAAGACTTCCAAAAAGTGGTTGCCAAAACAAAACAAAACAAAACCTAAAAAAAAAAAAAAAAGCCACTCACTTTTCTTTGTCCTCAGGCAACCCGGTCACCAGTCTTGCTGCCCTGTTTCCCTAGTATACAGGGCCCCTCGCATGTACTGTGTCTGCGCTCTGGTCCGGATGTCGGGGGCTGGGTGTTCAGCAGTCCTGGGCTCCGTCTCCCTCCCGCTCTGCCTCCTCTCCTCCCACAGGGAGCTGGGGCTTGTATCTTACCCCCTTCGCAAGGCGCTGGGTTCTCTCAGGTGCGGATGTGGTCTGGATGTTGTCCTGTGTCCTCTGGTCTCTATTCTAGGAAGAGTTTTCTTTGTTATATTTTCATAAATATATGTGTTTTTGGGAGGAGATTTCCACTGCTCTACTCACGCCGCCATCTTGGCTCTGCCCAATTTAACTCTTATTTTTATTTTACTTTGATACTCTTTGTGGCCCCTCTTCCGTTCTGCTCTATGTCTCTGCTCTATAATGCATTCTCTAATACTCATACTTTCCTACTTTTTTCCATTCTTTTCTTTTTTTTTTTTACTCTTAAAAGTCTGCCATTAAATGGGAGAAATGGGAAAAATAACACCGTTTTGAACTAAATAAATGTTATAAAACATCCTATGGGATGGGTTTCTAAATAGTTTTTTTTTTATAGTTCCACAATGTGTGTAATTTCTGGCATCCTCTATCTGTTTTATAAGCACCTTTTATAAGTCTAAATGCCTGTATTTACAGAGAATTGTTCCCGTTAGCCTATAAAACTCAAAGCTGTTCGCCGATGCAATGCCTTAGGGAGACCAACACAATGCCAGACTTTGGAGTTACTGGGAATGCGGTCTTTTTTTATTAACACTTAGTTATTTGGTCTTCATGGCACTCCTTTGTGTTTTAAAGCAGTTTGATTGGTTTTTGTCTTTAAAAAGTCCAAAGAATCATCAGAAAGTTACCTATGTCAAAGGCAAGTCATGATAATATCATGGTGAAGTCACCCCAGCTTAATGATATTTCTAGTGATTCTTTTCAATTCTAACATTACCAACTCTGTAGTTTTATTGCCAACCTAGAAGCTGTGCTGCAGACTGGAGAATGTTTTTATGCAAGTTAATTTTTTTTCTAATGCAAAATGTTCTTTATTTCCACATGAATATTAAAACTTTTCTAGAGTGTAACATAAAAGAGATTATTTCACTGGATAATGTGTTGATACATGATGTTTGGAGCTATGTTAAAGAAACCCAATTTTCTCCTTTGCATGGCATATCAGGAGCAGGAAGGAAACACACCCTCCTCTCTAGCTCTCCTTCCTGTTTCGACCCAAAATCTCAAGACTGTGTAGTGGACCATCAACACAAATGCAGGGGAAGAAGTTGGGTCCTGCACATTTGTATTTAAATGCATGTGTGGAAGAGAGAGCCTTGGCTATAAGACAGAGACCTGGTTTTGTCCCCAAGAAAGGGGAGTATCTATAAGCAAAGTTCTTCTGGCCAGAGGAGAGACCAGCTATTTCCAGTAGCTGAATTATTTCCCTAGAATAACTCCTCAGATATTATATAATATTGTTTCACATACTTAAAAGTAATTCTAAATCCTAATGGCCATACCATAACATTGAGGACCTCAAGAGAAAGAGGAACAGTAAATAATGTCACCTTCCTCAGTAGCTAATGCTGACAAAATAAAATTTGGTGGCTTTAAATGGCCAAAGCATGCAGGCATAAGACTTACCTATCTTTATTTGCTGGCAGTTGGCCCACTCGGCATTAACCTACGCATTCCTGAGCAGTGCCTGGGACCTTTGTACCAGCGCTGTGGACCATGTCCTCCACTGCTTGTCCTTGACTCCTTTTCCCAGGCCTCTGAGGCTGCTGGTAGTACCCATGAGTGTGTGGTCTGGGCAACTCCAGGGTGTGGATGGAATCCCTGCCATCTGGTTCCCACAGCACTATTATTACAAAGACTTGGGAAACTGGATGAAGAAAAGACATATACCTACTCTCAGTCCTGGCTACAGGCCAGCTGGGAGTCCATCCTGGACTTCGCAGCAGCCTCGTGGTGATAGGGGGACACCATGTGCCTCATTGCCCCAGCCATGCCCTGGTGGAACCTCCCTCCTGCCAATGAGGAAGGAGGAATCCCTCCCCAACTCAAAAGCCCAGCTTGTTTTCTGCCTCTGGTGGAGGGAGATAGGCTTTCACTGCTCTCAGTGAATCCCCTGCCCACTTCTACCAGGTATGCTCTGGTCTCTGTAGCCAGAATGAAAGTGTCCTAGTGCACTCAGTGCTGTAACAAAGCTCTACAGCCTGGAGGGCTTGTGGGAAACATAAGTCCCCATTATGAAGGTGGGCAGTCTGAGCGCCAGGTGCTGGTGTGGTTGGGTTGTGCTGAGGCTCTTCCTGGTGCACAGATAGCTGACTTCCTGTTGCTCCCTCATAGTACAGACACAGGAGCGCTCACTGGGAGCTCTTTTATAGGGGCATGAATCCCATTCACGAGCATTTCTCCCTTCATGATTGGCTTAATCACCTCTTAGAGGTACTACCTCCTAACACCATTGCATGGAGGGTTAAGATTTCAACATATGATTCCATAATATTGGCATCATAACATACAATTCCAGCGTATTTGGGGGCGACACAGACATACATTCAGCTCATTGCGAAGACCAGGACAGTTCACAGCAGTGTTTTCAGTTCAGCTCACCATGACTATGGGGGGCTCCAACGCTAATCCAGGTTACATGGGCCCGAACTCAGTTTGATTTTCTTGTCACAAGAGTTGGAAGGAGAACTGGATCACCCTTGATAGCTACTCTCCCCCTACCCCTGCCCCAGATTTTCTGAGAGCTGTTTGGAGTTATTGTGGACATCTTTTAAACACAGACACAGAGCACTTCCATCCTCTGCATAGTCATAATCCCCCTAAAAATACACCCAATTCATATTACTAAACAACACTTAGAATCCCGGGCCAAGGCACCTGCTGTGTCCCTACTTGCCTACCGTCTGCATGACTAGAAAGCTCCTCTAAGTAGGGAAACAGGGAAGCTTACAGCAAAGTCACATTCCATTTGCCCGTCAGTGTTGTCTGTCATCAGAACATGGTAATTAGCCCAGGATATTAGTCAGCCACAGCAAGAGCACGGCTTCATTTTCCAAAGGAGTCTGAGTTGTTCCCCAAATCTGAGTCAGCTATTTGGAGGTCCTGGAAGAATTGTCAGGATAAAGAATATACAGTTATTTTCCAACTTGAAATGTAATCATTTAGATGGAATCAAGCCCTTCATTTTTCAGACAGTCACTTCACAAACAATTCAGAGCTGATGACTCTGTGCTGGGAATCTTAACAGCAATAGAAGATAGACCTAGTTCAAGTAGTTTCTTTCCTCTAAGCGCTCACATATTTAGTGGTGGGAAGAGTCAGATGTTTAATGCATAGAGAGGTAATAAATATTAAAATGAAGGTATGAATTAAAGTGTGGTGAGAGGGACATCGCATGGGTTAGAGATGAGCTTTGCACAACTGCTGTCTGAAGTGTGCGTTAGAAGGTAAGAGTTCTCCAGTTAGCACCATGCTGAGTTCATGGTACATTGGCATCCAGAAACAGAATGGCTAGACATGGAGAATCTACATGTTATATGCACACACGCACGCCCATATATATATACACATCTGTAAACTCCAGTCACGTATGAAGCTGAGTGTGGACACAGATTATGGTTAGACCATTCTTTTGCAGCAATCTCTTTTTAATGAGACTTTGACACTTCTTTACTACATGGCTTTTGGTAAGCAAATAATCTAGGCATTGGTTATTGTTTTCTTCTCAGAGTGGCTTTCTAGTCTGACTGGCCCTGTTGTATATGAAAGGGAAATCCTCCCCAAACACTAGGCTATTGAGTTTCTCACCAGGAACTTTTACCAGGTTAACAGGTGCCAGGCATAAGTTAAGAAAAGGATACCAGATTCACAGAGAGAATTTGGTCTCTGGAAATGTGGGTTAGCATAATTCGCTTGTCCTTCAAGTGCAGTATGTGAAGGCAAGGGAATGCATGTCACAGAAAAATCAAATAAAAGTGTCACGGGGGTCATCCCCACATGACCTGAAGGGCTTGCACAGAAAGGAAGAAACTGTTGGGAACCCAATAGAACTGAATAGAGTAAGACAGTGAACACTAGTGGAGAGATGGAGGGACACGGAATAATTCTTGAGTAAGCACTAGGGTATTTCACAGCATTTCTGCCCCTGTAATTGGAGTATGTGAATATCTAGCACAAAGTGAGCCTAAGTCAGACTCATTTGAAGTCTGATCTTGATTTTTCAACCAAAACTTTATTTAAATTATAACAAATATACAATAGGTAATAAATAATTAAATGTTGGGTAACAGCTTTGTGGATTTATTTTATATGATTTGGAAAAATGTATGTTTCCTGCCACATATTTTATTATACATTTCAAAAACTCTACTCATAGTTACATTTGTATATAGTAGAATACATTCATATATTTATTCATTCTGTTTCTGAATCCACCCACCACTTTATTAAGTAAAATTCAGATAGTTGAAATCCCCAATGAACAAACTATCACAAGAGAGAGAAATATCTATACATCTTTGTATCTCTACATATAGATGTTTATATATTCGTAGATACATTCAAATTATTAAACATGGGAAAATAAGGATTTTATGACAGCTTTGAGAAAATCTCATGGAAAGATGGAGAAGGAAATTCCTAATTCCAATAAATGTTTATTTAGGAGAACAGGAAAATGATGGACCTTGAAATACAGGCAAGACTTTTACCATCAGAAACGGAAGCCAAGTCTGCTCTATGCCAAGGGAACATGATGATGGGAAATGTGAGAAAGGGTTGTGTTCCGGAAATCCCATGTACCTGCCTGCACCTGGGAGAGGAGATTGGAAAGGTGTGGGCTGAGGTCAGATCCTGAAGGGCTTAGAAGCCTGGATTTGGTTCTTAAGGTAGGAAAGAGCCATTGAAAGTTTCTGAGCCATTTAAGATATTATTATGTAGGGAAATAATTGGCAGCAGTTTAAGGGTGTTTTAGAAGAAAAGGGGGCAGTTATGGGCTGGTACTCTCCAAGGCAGTCCATGTACAATGTCCCAGTGAGGGGCCTTCTGCGGGGGTCCCCGTGGAAGATGAGGTGGGCCCAAAGTAGGTCAGCAACTGTAAAAATAAAGAGCACAGCTCAGCTTTAAGAATTAATTAGCAGATTTTTTTTGAAGGGGAGGGATGGATTTGACGTGTTGGGTATGTTGCGAAGGAAGTAAAAAGTGACTCAGGTTGATTGCCAGTCTCAGTGACTGAAGATGTGGTATTTTTGTGACTGAAGTGGGGCACAGAAATGGAAAAACACTTTTTGAATCTGAGGTCATGGATTAAATTTTTGGATCAACTTGAGGTGACATCAGTGAGGTGATATCTTACCATAGTGAAACACAGCTACTACCATTTACAGAGCGCTTGCTTTGAGCCAGGCACTGTGTGAAGCCCTTGATCTGTGTCATACTGTTTATAATATAATGTTTATCATTCATTTTATTGTCATCTATGAAATTTTACTGTTACTTCTGTATCGTAGATAAAGTTAATCCTGAGTAGATTGACTTTCCCTAAGCCACACACCTTGCAAGTATTGGGGCCAAAGTCTGACCGTGTGGCCACTGCCCTGTGACAGTCCCCACAGATGTAGATCGGAGCCTGAGAAGACATCAGGCTAATGTTGTAGATTTGGACATTAGTCATTTTTCACAGCTCTTACTGAGCCCTTACCAGCAACCAAGTGCAGGTCTGTGAGCTATGGTATCCAGAGACCACAGTCCCCACCTAGAAGCATAAGTTGAATAAGACGTGAATCAAGGAGCTGAGAGCAAAAAGGGAAGATAATAAAGTGAAGGATCTTGGGTTGGATGAGTGAAGACACTGTTGAAGCAGAAGGAAAAGAAGTAGTCAGAGAAATGAGAAATAACCCAACCCAAATGGCACAGGGCCTGTGGAGAAAGGGTGGCACCTGTGTCATTGCTCCAGAAAATAACTCCATGAAAGGAGGCTGTAAGGGGCTGTTGAATTTTAATTTGGGGCTAATGGTTCTTCTTGGAAACCAGACTGTAATGACTTTCTGAAGGCCTGTAAATTGCAAACATGGAGACATAAGTAGACTAACTCTTAGAATTCGGGACATGAACAGAAAAACAAATAGAAGATGGGGGCTTAAGGCAGAGGTCACATTGAGAAGAGGGTTTTGTTTTTGTTTACTTCAAGTTTGTTTTTTTGTTTGTTTTCTGAATCTATCACAAGGGAAGGAGACCATATGGCAGATGGAAACACTCCATTTTTACAAAGTCAGCAAAAGTGAATAGATGGTCATATATATGGCACGTTCAGTATTTTATTTTACATAAACCATGTTAATGTGGAATTATTTGCCAACTCATTGCCGAGTTGCTGGGCCTTTACTTCACATCTGGGTCTGTTGATAGCATTTCCTCACCATCCATCCTATAAAAATTGTACCCCTGCATTGAATACAGACAATGTCATGTCATAGGTATCTTCTTATGGCATTTATATCCCTAACAAAGATGCATTTTTATTTATTTGCTTATTTTTGAAACCATGTTACCACACGGTTGACAGCTCATGAAATTTATCCAAAATAAAAGTTGAAAGCAAGTTTAAAATAATAATATGAAAATCTCAAAGAAGTCACCTGTGACATTTGGGAGACCCCTAGGCAATTGATCTTAAAACTGGGGACAAAACCCAAGCTAAGTGTAATAGCCCAGAAGTTCACACACGGAAGTCAGAGTAATATAGTCCAAGAATCTATGACTTGCAAGTCTAATTAAACATGAAAATATATCCTTACCTTGTTCAGACAGTTGATGGTGCAGGAGCTGTGATGGTTGAATTCTCCCTGCATGGCATATGCATTTGCAGGCTGTCTGTGTGACTTCCGAGGGGACAGAAGGCAATTTGAAGATGCTGAGATGGCAGAGGCAGGTTGACCCCTATGAAGTCATAAATACTACCAGCACTTAGGCTTATTTCTGTTGCTGTCTACAGCTTCATTCATTGACACTGTTTCTAATGTGAATATTATAATAATCAAGAAGCCAATTAAATTTTCATATGCTAACTGCAGACATTATGAAAACTTTCATTAGAGCTCATATTTGATGTTAAAATTCAAATTGTACACTTATATCTGCTTTTGCATTTCCAGTACTCTACTCAGCATGTTCCCTTAGTGTGAATATACATTACATTTGCATTTCTAGCTCCTGATGCATTGTATTTCTTTTGTGTGAAATACTCTTTGCCTCAGTTTTGGACCATACACTTTCTACCTGTATTTCAAGGTCCTCTCTTTCATGATGTTTTCTTTGACACATTCTTTCCGGACTGATGACTTCCTTCTCCATCTCTCCATGAAGACATGGTGGAAGACAACACAGTGGCAGGTTTCAGGGGTTGGCGAGGGTGCAAGATGGATTTAGACGAGGAAGCAAGGCCTATGAGTGATGACTTAGGAGCTGATGGGGACCCAGGGTTCCTGGGCTTTTTGTGGTGACTGATGTGAACAGGAATGAAAACACCTAGTGATTGCCCCTAAGGGTTCTCAAGAAAGATGGTGCTGCTGAGACCAGTCGTGCCTCTACCACTTACCGCACTACATTTGTCGCTGAGTGACTAGCCTGACCATTGCTTAGGTCCCACAACCAGCATGGCTGATGGCGAATCCCTTGACCAGTCTTTCATCTCTCAACTCAGAGCAACCATCAGCTAGAGCTAATTTGTATTATGAGGTATGTAGGATTCTGTTCCCCCCACACCAGACTCTTTGAGATTAGTTCTTTTGAAGAAAAGTACCAGTGTTTTTAGCACTGTATGACCAGCACCTTAAAAAATGCCTGGCACATGGTAATTGTGTAATAAGTATTTGTTGAATTGCATTGAACCTACATTTGTAACAGTAGCTTTCAAGATGTCTGATAAGTGTTCAGAGGTAGGGCTTCAGTGGCTTCTGCTTTTAGCAAGCATGTGTGGCCCTTCATCAGGTGGGAGACATGACAGTCACTCTGCTGGCAAGGAAGCTCACTTGCCCAGGAGCACAGGAGTGCCTAGAATGCCATTCTCATTCCAGGGCAGTAGGGGTGTTATCTGGGGAGAGTCAGTCTTGGAGGCTCCCCCCTTGTTCTTGGGGCACAGGAAGCTCTGGGGCTTCCCTCGACTCTCAGGAATGGGCTGAAGAAGGATTCAAAGAGGTAAGTCTTTTGAGGACAAGGACTGTGCCTTTCCATCCTTTTCTCTAGTTTCAGCTGAGCTTATAACCACAGTGCTCTAAAAAGTTTTCTAATGAAAGAGTGAATGATCAGATAACCTGTATCTTCCTGAGTGACTCTGTAAGAGTAGTTTCTGCTTTCTAGGAGTTTCAAAATATGCTTGAGAAGCACAAGAAGTTAAATAGCAGAAAACTTTAATAAAAAAATATTATAAAGCAGTTGTTGATTGATTGCAAGTTAAGAGCTGCTGATGGCTGATAAGCTTATATCTGGCCAAATGCAATTCTTACATCAGGGTTCATTAGGTTTTGTCTATATAAGTAATAATATTAATTCTTAGTTTCCTCTGAGTAGCAGATTTTGACTCTACCTGAGAGAGTACCAAAAAAAGAAAAAATCAATTCTATTTATGTTCTTCAGATAAGATTATAATCTACTCTCGGAGGCATTTAACATTGTATATTTCACAGTCTGGTATTCAATATATATTTTAGAATGTGTAGTTATTGGAATAATAAGTTGGTCAATATATACCTTGGCAAACGGTGATAATTACATGTGATAATTCATTTTTCCTGCAACTGTGAGATAAAAACCAACTTCCTAAGTTGTATATGCTGAGTCCTTAGCCTTTTGACTGGTTATTTTTGTTATTGTCGTTTGCTTGTTTTTAATCAGTTTTTGAGTACAAGATAAACACAACATTCTCTAGAAGCTGAGATTGTCTGTAACAATGAATGGGAACAAGTATCTTATTCCGTTGCTAATACAGACTATATCTTGGTTTGCATTGTGATGGGTTGTAAAGAATTTTGCTTACCTTAATCCAGAGGTTGAAAATTTATTTTAACAATTGATATATAGTTATTTGGAGTGATAAATGAGATTTATTTCCATTTAGCTCCAACCAACATTTAAGACTTTGCCATTTGTTAGAGATTGTGCCAGACATTTCAATGAATATTGTCTGGGTATAGTTATAGCCTACCTGTCCTTCAGAATAGGAACACAGGCAGGAATAGGAGAGACCCTCTATTGGGAAAGATATGTTTCTTAAGAGAGAAATAAACCAGCAAAATAATGATACTCATATTACAGAAAAGATGAGGGAAGTTCAGATTGAAAGATAAAACTATGTCTTCTATTGATCCCACTCACCATGGAGGGAGGGGATTCTCATAGACTCTTGCTTCCTTTTTCACATTAAATATAATAAAGCAAAAAGCATAGGTCATCTATCTCTAACTCCCAGATTTTAGAGCATGATGGGGTGGAGGAACAAATTCTTTGCTAGTACAAGGAAATTATTTGCCAAACCTAGAATGTGGGAAATTTTTTTCTTCAAGAAAAAAATACAAAAAGCTACTTTTAAAAGCAACTCAGTAAAACAGAATTCTGCAAAGAACTATTAAACACAGGAGACTTTGGAGATCTAATAAGCAAATTAAATATGCAAATGTTTGGATCCCGATTTGAGCAAACCAACTGTTAAAAAGAAATCTTCTAGACAAGAGAAATTCCACTGTGAATTTGGCAGATGGTATGATGGATTTTTATTAATTGGCCTAGGGATTTCTACTAGTTGGGATAATGATATATACTTATCATTTAAGGATGCACATTGCAGTTTTCATGGATGAACTACCAGGAGCCTTGGATTTGTTTTAAAATACTTCGGCTAAAAAGAGGAGTGGTGAACAGAATACGTGAAACAAGAAGGCCAAAATGTTGACAGTTATTGAAAGCCAGGTAATGGATATAATGATGCCCAGTAAACTTCTCTCTGAATACTTAGTGTTGGAAATAAACCAGAAGTAAGTTTATAGGTAGTAATCCTGCAGTAGTCTTGCCTTATACCATGCTTTCACCTGCACTGAGCCTCTAAGGCAAAGGAGAGTTAGATGAATAAGGAAGGAATAATGATTCTCATCTAGAGTGTGGACAAGGTGCAAGGCTTATTATGGAGACCATGAGCTCATAAAGCATCCATAGATGGGTTTCATAATGATCAGAACCCCCTGTAAATGTATACCAAAGTTTGAATTGAAATTTTTTCTGGGGAGGTATTTCATAGGTTTCATTAGATCTTTGAAGGCATTCATGACCCACAAAAGTTGAGATATGCTACATTACAGGAGTTTAGAAACCTGTTTTGGCTCTGAAATTCTATAAACCCATCTATCTAGGAACAAAAAATTTAATTGTGCTATTTTAAGAACACCCTGAAAAGTGGAAAGCACTCTAGATTTCATGATCTCTGTATTTTAATGTATTTAAATTCATAGGATATGAGAATGATGAGCCATCAGATACATTATTTTTTGAATCACATCTAGATTGTAGACTGATATGGCCATTCACACAAATGGCCAAATATATCAATGCAGTTTTCTCTTCTAGGTGCTTTTCAGTGTCATCCCAGAGTCTATGCAGTAAAACATCAACTGTTAGAAGATCTGCTTCCAAAAAAAAAAAAAAAAATCTTAGAAGTGGGAAGCATTATAGTAACATAAAAATCCCCAAGCTATACACAAGGGAGTAATGTAAAAGTTTTAAATTCCAGCATCTTACTGGCTATAAAGAAGGAAATGTACTAGAAAAAATTGAGATTTCCCTACGCTGGAAACTGAGATCATGTGTGTGTTAGCTATTCAATGCAACTTTCGTTTCACTGCATTTTATTAATATCCTGCCTATTTTTGTTTTTAGTAAAATGATTTTGTAGAAAATATGACATATTCTGTATAATGGGCTTATAATAAAGCCTAGAGCAGTGCAGTGGGTATTAGCAATCTGGTTTAATTCAATTACAACTCATGGCCTAACTAGTCATCATCTAGTATTGGTTAGGTTAAGGACTTTTGTGCCCATGTTTAGGCTGCATAGGCTCCTAGCCATTACATTATTTTCCTGTTTCTTCTTGCTGTCATCAACCCTGGTGTTAAGCCAGAGTGGAGCAGACATGTATACGTGCATATGTGTTAGGTGGGGTGATAATGAAGGCAATTTTTAATATTAAAACTTTGTGGTAGTATTGTGACAAAATTGCATAGTAAACCACTCCAAGAGTCCCTGTCTTACATACAGTAATGCCCAGTGTTTATTTGCACACTCACAGATATGCACAGCACTCATAACCTAGGATTTGCCTGTTCTTGGCTGGGTGGTCCTGATTCATGCAGTTTGCTGGCTGGGCTTGCCTCCAGGCCATAGACAGGGTTCAGATCAGTTCAACTTGCAGTCATTCTGCGCCTCGGATGGAGAGGCACTTTTCACAGTGGATTGCTGGAACCTCTGATGCACACATCTCTTTCTCTCCCATCCCGTTGAATCTAGTCATCTGGCCAAGCCCAAAGTCTGTGGGGCCACAGAAGCCTTGGCCATTACAGTGGGGGGAAGAAAAAGAGGAGTACAGATGAGCTGGAAGATAATCCAAGTTACCACAAAACCATTTCTTTACAGTATTGCACAAACAGGTCATTAATTTTCTTGCTCACTTTGTGGGTAATTTCTGATTTAAAAACACTGGATTTATGGGTGACTCATTAAAAATAAATGTCCAATAAATAGAGCCCCGGGATCCAGTGTGAGCCACCTGTCTTTTATTTCCTTATATACAGCTCTTCTGCCCTTTCAGGAGATGCCTTATCTGGCCACCTATTTTCACAAACTCTCCCTTGGCCCTCAGCCCTCCAGGAGTCTCCATTCTCTGAAATGCACAAGCTCTTTTGTGCCTCAGGGCCTTTGCTCATCCCCTCCCTCCGCGTTCCCTGTGATTCTGTGCCTCCTGCATGTCCACTTACCCATTCTGTCTCAGCTTGAGTGCTGCTCCTGTGACATCCCCACAGACCATCAAAGCGAAAATAGTCCCTTTCATGCTCAGAATATCCCACCCTTCCTCTGTGCCCATAATTTCCGTTGACATAGTTCTTAGTGATCACATCCACCTTTCCCACTAGACAAAATGTGTCACTGATGCAGCAATGATATTTGCGCCCCGTTGTGTTTGAAGCACACAGCCTGGTATTCAGAAAATTGTGTCAAATGAGTAAAAACAAGTAGAACCCTGGGGGGAAATTTGCTCATTTCAAATGTACTGAGTTTGTAAGTTTGGAGACACATAGACAGACAGGAGTTCAAGCCCGAGCTCTAGTGCTGAAGACACTGGGCCTCTGTCCTTTGCCCAGTGACCTGACTTCTCTGTGCCTGTGTTCGTGACCTCTTACTCCCTCACTCAGACCATGTGTTTGAGGAGTAGCAAGGAGTGGATGCCCAGTTCCTGGCCCAGGGCTGGGCAGCCACATCCAGGAAGCCAGGAGGGGCTCTCTGCTCCTGAGTGTGGGGCGTGAACCACTCTCATGCCTAATCACCTGCAGTTTAGAGCCCTTGTCACACTTTCTGCTCAGTGTAGCCCAAAAATAGTGCACTTAAATGTTGTAGTAAAATAAGGATATGAGCGGAACATGGAACCTATGATCATGTGTAACACCGTTTCTGTGGCAAAATGGATTTGGAATTCAAATCACCTGGCTGAGTAAAGGCCTTTTGGAATATACTACATAAACACAGGCTTCTATGCACAGTGAGTTCCCTTTATTGACAATGGTGAGGGAATTCTCTGGCCCCCCTCCCCCAATTGCATAGACCTTTCCAAGTTTCTCATGGAGATATGCAGTATTTCATCCAAGTTCCCAGCCTCAAGGGCAGAACGGGGGAGATCTGAAGACATTTGCTGATATAATGCAGCCTAGCTGGCAGCTGCTTCCCCAGGACAGTCCTGTTTCACCCATCATGTACCCAAAGAACAGCTCTAATTGTACTAGCCCCATGAAGAAATTGCAGTAATACCTTGATGACCTGGATCCCTCCTGGGATGAAAACCCAATGTGCTCTCAATGTGACGGTTTTGACGCTGAAGGGCTTGATGACCGGGGGAGCATGGTGTGTGCCTGACAAACACGGCAGCTGAACCTGCCTGCTGGTTCAGAAATCTATTCGTTCCTGATGGTCCTGAGGTTAACACACACACTTTCATGGTTCCTGCTTGTTTTTCCTGCCTTACAATGACAAAAAATAGATAAACTTAAAAAACAGCCTTGGCAGAATACCTATGGTGCTATTTTATCCAGATGAGGGGAGACAAACGAGGAGGCACTTAGGGGATTGTTTAGTGTAGTGCTCTCAATTCAGAGTAATGATAAAGGACACTGAGTGAGTGAGCTAACAAGGAAGGGCCTTGAGGCGGGGTGTGGGGTGGGGAGACAGAGAGGCTTGTAACAGCCTAGGAAGTGACTTGAGATGCTGCCAGCCACGCAGTTCCTCCTGAGGGAGAAGCATCTCTGGGTCCACTAGGTTAAGAGGCCATTGAGTAGGTGTGTGTGTATGTGGGGGGTGGTCAGGGAGCAGAGAAGGAGCTGGGGAATGGACTCTGTATGTCCCCCACACTGCTCAGGCTTCTGCAAGGGAGGCTGGAGTTGGAAATTCGGTCAGTTCCTGTGGCAAAAGTCACTCAATGGTGGTTCTTCATGACTTGGTCTTCCAAGGGCAGAAGAGAGGTGTTGGTAGGAACACAGAAGTCCAAGAGCCAGGGATGGAAGCTCTTCCTGGCACCTGGGATATGCAGCATCCAGGAAGGACCCGGAACGTGCACCCATCGACATATGCTGAAAGGCTCCAAAGCACTGCTTCACAGACGTCAAGGGACAGTGATTGTCTCAGCATATATCTGGGCTGCACACTGAAGTTCAGGGTTAATACTAGTATGAGAAATGGATTGTCTTCAGTTTCTTTGAGTCCTTTGGAATTAGCCCATGGTTCACATGGCTGGGCTCTATTCCTTTAGACTGCAGGTGTGTTTTGGAAACTCTTTAAACCCTTGGCATGTGAAATCACTGATTTTAATGTATAATTATTGTAAAAGGAATGGAAGAAACACTGTAAATACCAGCAATGCTACCAAACAATCCTTAAGCCAACTGTCCAGTTTTTAAAGTGATATAATTGGCATTTCCTATACCACAGTTAATATTTCAATTTTTCAATTTGTTAAAATGTTTTGATAAATAATAAAGACAATCATTTGACTCAAAATAGATTTCCAGTTCTACATCACTGTCAGTTAAATGAAGTCGTTCAAATCATGGGGCCTGCTCTCATTATAATTATTGATCAGGCAGCAACTGCAGTAACTACAGTGGGTAAATTATTTCCTTAGGGGCATCTGTTCCTTCAATCCTAAGGCAAATTAAAAACTCCTTGGGAATGAGAGGAATTTTAAAGAATTATATAGGAAAGCAGAGAAGAGAAACTTGACTCCTCCTATATTTAGAGTGGGCTTTATAAAAAGATATTCACAAATATGAGAAATAATTGTGAAATGAGACATGGAGACTAAGTGGAATTTTGAGAACAGAAAGGGAAGGAATCTTTCCTGGTCTTCTGTTCAGTACAGTACAAATTCCACTTTATTGCCCTGATGGGTATCATAGGCATAGCATGAGTATGTCTGACTTCCGTAAAACATGGAACAATTTCTCCATTTCTAAAATGAATCTTTTCTACTGGTATATTAACATTTGGAAAAATTACTTCCTATCAATGAGCCCTCCTGACCTACCTACCAAAAATAGTGGAAGCCATCCACATAAGAAGTACTGACCTCATGGAAATGCTTATGATTCTGGTATGTTCACCATCGTCTCACTGAGTATTTCTTTCCCGAGTGTGTACTTCATGGAAGAGCAACCAAAAGGTGAGAGCGCCTCTTTGAAAATGATTTATATTTATTTCAGGCCAACTTTATTTATTTATTTTTCCAAATACCACTCACACATACTTAAGCCATGTTATTACAGGCATTCATAGATGAGAAAGCTTCCTTCCATTACAAATAAGGTGAATGCAGTAACAGCTATTGATGAAATGAAGCTTCAAAAAATGTTTGCTTCCAGTGAAGACTTCTCTTTCTCTTTAGCCAAATGGCCCATCGGGTGGGAATTATGTAGCTACAAACCCACTCCTTCAGAGTCAGGAACTATTCTTGGAGTCACCTAATCATTAGCAATAGTTGTTTTAATTTACTTATCTGCTAGAAGGATTAGTTTTGCTTGTCAGGATATTATGAAAACTAATATATTCTTAAGGACCACAAATAGACTTGTTGTATTCCTGAGAGATGGACATTGAATTAATCCTTTAAATCTAAATACTTTTACATAAGCACAGATTCTACCAAATTTGTTCATAAAAATGCTTTTAATCATTGTGATATTTGATACCCCTTTAATGTCATGTATATTAAAATTATTTTTTAAATAATTCAGAAATTCATAATTCCAAGTAATCCTGACTACAAATCTACATTTAACTTAGCTTATCCCTTTTTTTCTTATCTTTCACCTTTTTCATATACTAAAGGTTTATAGGGAAAATTATCAAAGCCAAATTCGAAACTTTTCTTGAAACAATAGTTTGCTCTTTTGAAATAAGACGTTACATAAAACCTCATTGATTCACCCAAAATAAAGTCTAAAGATTAGCATTCTGTTCAGTGGAATATCATTACTATAGAGCCCTTATAGTTAACCTAAATTAAGCTAAGCAAGGCAACAGCTCCTGTCAGTCTGCTTTGATATATAGAAAGGTAGAACTGACTTCTAGACCATTCAATTGACAGCTCATTAAAAAAGCAGTATTATATGTTCCTGTGTTTTTCAGATCTATAAAGAGTGAAGATGCCATTCTCTATAAGACCTCAATAAATTGTATCAATAGGTGCCCTTAAGGAATTAAATGACAAAAATGTACAGCTATGGGGGGTTTAAGATCAGAGACTTTCACATATGTTTTGATCTCAAATTTCTAGTGAATTGTCCTAGAAGTCCAGTCTATAACTCAGCCTGGAGAAGTGGCATTTAGTTGCTTGATGGATATGGAGCCTAGAGTCATTTCCTTTCTGTGCTTTCCAGTTACCCCAGGACTGGAAACCTGACAACTCCAAATGGCAAGTCAGGATGTGCTCACCTAAGCAAATGGTTTAAAGCTGTGGAGGTCATTAATTAAATCCAGTAATTGTAAGAATAACTGTATGAATAAAAATATACATTCTATTGGCTTTTACTGTATATTAGTCCTTATCTTTTGTCAAACACACACAAAGGCTGGAAGAGAGAAAGGAAGAGAGAAAGTCTAGATGAAGATATATAAATATAGGTACAGATCTATGGATATAGACATATATATAAATATCTGAAAATCTTTTCCCAGAAATATATATATAGGCATAAATGTATATGTTACATATATTTTCTGATATTTAAACATACTTACAAATACATATAAGGCACACCTACACTACTGAATAAAACTTCTCTAGCACCAAGACACTAAGAAACAAAGAATGGACAATGTTCTCTGAAGGGAAGAATACTAGTCTAGAAGCTGGTTTGAGGTACTTGTCGAAACACTGTACTCATTTCCATTTCACACGTAACGACACTCAACAGCTTATTTCATGATTCCTCACATTGCAAAGGTTACAATCATTTTTGACAGCTGTCCTTGTTCTTTTTGAAAATATTTTTGCTAAGCAAGTTCTCATGCATGAAATAACACTGTTTTGGTGACAGCAGTGTGTCTGGAGAGAACCAAATGTTCAATGGTAATTAGAAAGAATGCATCATAAGTAGTTGCTGAGTCACTGGATTCTGTCTAAGATATGTGATTTAAAATATTGACTGAATATCTTGCTTCGAAATCTGACTTTTCACTTTAGCATCTTTCCATTTTGGCATCAGCAACTGCTTCAGGGGTTCCCCACTCTCAGGAAACCAGAGTGCTGGTACAGAGGAGGGTGTTGATGTGATGACGGTTTGTGAGAACCGTCAGTCTTTCCAGAGTATCCACAAAAGTAGCATCTGTTATTCTTGGGAAGATATTCTGCATTTCTGTCTTCCTAGGAGGCGGGATTTAAGACTGTGGAGCTGGACTACCTGAATGGCAATCCTAGTGCTTCTCCTTCCTAGCTCCTTGATCCTGAGTGAAATATTTAACCTTTAGCTTGCTCATACTTCAATTGGGCTTGATATTAATAAGGGTACTTACCTCTTAGTGGGATGGGGAGGACTGAATGAGATAATGTATGGAAAACACTTAGAATAATGCCTGGTGCACACTCCATGTTATTTAACTGTTTGTACTTTTTGTAATCAGTGATTCATCTCATTATACATTCCAACTCATCATTTGCATGAAAATGGAGGTCTCCCCAAGGGAGCCTAGAGGTGGTCATGTATTATGAGGAAGCAGCCTAGTATCAGGTCTGGGGGTCCTAGGTAGAAATCATCATACTTGTGTAGTACTATGGAATTTAAAAAGCTTCAGGCTTTCTAAAAAGGCACTTTCTACCTCTCAAAAATCAGGAAATTAATAGTTAACATTCATCTTTCTTTTGATTTCTTAATAACAGTTGCAGTTTCCATTATAAGCAGTCTCTCATGTTTTCATTTTAATATGCATTCTTTCATACATTTTATCTCAAGGAGGGAGTTTACTAGAAATTACTCAAGACTTGTGATAAACTGCGGTTGTACATCCAGATATACTTATTAACATTTAAGAATGTGAAGTTGCACATTATCTAAGCAGTGAAACAACAAAATTAAAACATTGTGTGTGTGTGTTTCCATACATATATGTGTATGGTTTATTTTGTTTGTTTATTAAAGCCAGCATTTGCTGTCACGTAAAACATTTGGAATACAAAATTCGAAATGAAAAGGCTTGAGATATTTAAGTCTTCTTTAAATTCTCCTGGTATTTTGTGAATCAGTTTAAATCTTTCAATTAGTACCTAGCCCATATTTGCCCAAGAGTAAATGTGTGATAAACAGGCATTTAATTTCAAAAGCTATGAAAGCTCTGGAAGCTAAATCCATATTTTGTTTTAATGTTTATGTTTTAAAAATAGCACAGAAAAGATAAAACTCAACATATTTCTCAAAATACATTATCATTTTTAGTAGGTAAAGCAGAATTATAAAGCATTTTCCCATTCTCTGACCATTAATATCTGACTTCAAAAATGTATGCATCATTATTTTTTTCATATGGCAGTTTTGATAGTCTTGTAGACTATAGTTTTTAAAAGTGCTGTTGCAAGCTCTGTGTGGCAAAAACTCAAATATTAATACAATAAAAATAGAAAGGGAAACTCCAGTACAGGTTTAGGTTTTGCTTTGTCTTGAGGTTTGCCTGAGCCATCAACATGAATTCATACTGGAGATTTTATGCACCTTTGGTGTAGGCTGCGGTTGATGCTTGGCTGTCTGGGAGGTGCTTTCTGGCTTATGAATCTGAGCCATTACTAGAGCAGGTGGAGTCAGGAGGCATTGGAAAAAACACAATAAACCTAGAACGAAATTTGCAGAGATTGCCCTGTATGCATTCACTAAGTTGTCATTTCATACACAGCTGTGCCTGCAGATGATAAAAATGCTTTCCTAATAGCAATTCTAGTATAAAAAATCTATAAATAAAATGAATAACAATTGAATGTGTGTTAAGACACCTAGGTGAGCAAGCATAGAAAATAAATTTATGTGAATGTAAAAGTTATGTGGGCAGCTGTGTGCCAATCATTGCATTATTACTCATTAACTTTGTTCTTTGCATATTTGGTTACATTATCCAGAATGTATCTCCTAACTCATTCTGTTTTTATTTCTTTCCACGCAAGTAAAATTGTGTGTTGAAAAGCTCCTCTATTCACATGTTTATTCGTATTCAGTGATTTTCAGAGAACATTTATTGAATTTATAAAAGGAAAATGAGTTGACAGCATAAGAAGCTCAAACAGATTGCCTAATCCAGCCATATTTTTATAGCCTATAAATTTTATCTAGAAAAATGATGAAGAAGAAATGTCTGTAGTTTAAAATGAAATAGAGAACTTGAACACCTCACCAAAGAGGATATAAGCATGGCAGAAAAAGCACACAGGAAGCTGCATACAACATTATTCACCATTGGGAAGATTCAAATGCAAGCCATAATGAGGTACCACCACACAATTTCCAGAATGGCTAAAACTTAATAACAAAAAAGTTTTTTAATCCCTCACAATATGAGGCTCTGGGAAGAAGGCAGAGGAACCAGAACCCCTGTTCATTGCTAAAAGGAATTCAAAATGTTACAGACTCTGAAAAACAGTTTGGCAGTTTCCTATAAAGTTTAACATAATCCTTACCTTACGACTGAGAATTGAACTTCTGGGTATTCACCCTAGAGAACTGAAGTTTTACGTTTATACCAGAACTGCCTTCAAGTGTTCCTAGTAACTTTATTCATGATAGTCAAAAGCTGGAAGCGACTCAAATGTCTTTCAAGTTGTAAATAATTTTAATGGTGGTATGTCCATACAACAGAATACTACTCAGCATTAAAAAAGAACAAACTATATTGATGCAAGGAACAGCTTCAGTGAATCTGAAGACATTTGCTGAGTGAGAAGAGCCAGTTGGAAAAGGCTACATATGTATGATTGTTCTCCAAAGACAATATCATGAAGATGGAAAACAGATCCATGATTTTGAGGGGCTGTGGGTAGGAGAAGGGGCATTTAATGGGATTGCATGAGGGAAGTTTTTAGGATGGTGGAACTGTTCTGTATCCTGATAATGCTGCTAGTCACGTGAATCTATATATATGTTAAAATACACAAAACTGCACTACGAGGAAAAATACCAATTTTATTAAAAATGTTTTTTTAAATCATAATTTAGAATATTTCTATCTTGGTTGCTGTAAGAAGCTAAAGTCACATATGGAGAAGGTCAAATTAAGTGTAATTTCAAAAAATGTAAAATATTGTAATGAAATTATATTATTAGCTGACACATTCTTTAATGACTTCATGAAATAGAAATACCAGCATCCCAAGTGGGGAGAGAGAGAGGATGCCATGGAAGATGGTTGCAAGTGGCTGGGGGTTGCACATTTTCCTTTTAGTAGTTATGTGTTTAATCCAGTGGGTTCTTTAAAAAGGTAAATCACATGTCAGCTCCATAATTTCATGGATAGTGTTACTTAGAAGTGGGCTAACTAAAAATGGCCATTTAAAAAATTATATAAAAAATAGGTGATTCAAAGATAGCCATGCAAATGGACTGAAATTTAAGAAATACTGAATAGGTCAGTATTTTCTGAGATAACTAGCTTTTTAGATCATATGCAGGGGGAAAGTAAAGGTTATAAGGAAATGACCACATAGTCACATTTTTCAGTTACAGGAAAATAGTAATTTGCTTATGAAAAATAAGACACTGTCCTGAGAATTCCCATTGTTCAAAAATTACTGTTCTGAGTGAATGTGTGTGTTCTAAAGGCAAACTCGAAAGTGAAGAACAGGCAAGAGAAACCTAGTTTTTCATTTTACAAAATAAAATAAAAACTAATAGTATAGATAAGAAGAAATTCAAGTAAATGTTTTGGTTATCTCTTTTAAATTATTTCTGACATAGCCATTTATATCTTCTATGTTGTGTTCAGTCATGGATGTTTCAATAAAGAAAATAAGATCTTATTAACATGCAAGCGAACAAAAATAGTTAAACTTGTTTCATATTTTCACTGAACCAAGTAAAGAAGTGTTTTTATGTGAACATAAATATGAACATTAAAGTAATTGAGCAATTCTACATGTTGTCCTAAGCTTTGGGTTATTACTATGTATTTCAAGTGTTTCCAAATAAACTATGAATATTATAACCTATATTTAGTGCTATTAATAAGCAACAAGTCAGAAAAAAGAGCTAAGCAATAATTGGTTATTTATATTCAATTTAAATTATTTGGTACATGGCCTTGGTAAGGTTTTCTCAAATTAGAGATGAAAAAAAAGATAGTTTCACACGGTACTAATCCTATGAAGACTGTTCAGGTTTGGTGTCACTGAAGACAAACTGGTGATGATGGCTGAGCTGCTCTCTTCCCAGGCAGTCTCTCCTTCATGGCTTCCTCAGCCTCTTTCTCCTCCCTTTTCCCTCCTCCTCCCCACTTTCTCTCCCCTTCTTCCCTCCTTCCCTCTTTCCCTCTATTTTTCTCTTCCTTCATTTCTTTCCTTCTCAGACAAGGGGTTTCTATATCAAAATGTACATACATTTTATTTTTCAATAGTTACTGACAAGTTGATTTCCCAAAGGTTCTGCCAACCTACACCAGTATTGTGTGAAATGCCTCCACCTGTGCTGTGCAGAGGAACCCCGGATATTATCAGTGATAATGATGACACCTCGTTATGATATATCATTATGATGTTATAATCCGTGATAAGAGTGATACCTCATTCTTATATGATCTTGCATTTCCCTGATCACTACTGAGATGGAGCATGTTCCCTTCTGTCTGGAAGCAATTTCTATTTCTTCTACTTCAGTGAATTGCTTGTTTATGTGTTTTGGCCATTTTTCTATTGGGCATTTGTCTTCTTCTTCTTGATCGAGTGTGCTCCTTTTTATACTATTTTTATTAACTCTAATCAATTACATACTTTTACAAAAATTTTTTCAGTCTTCTTTTGTATTTTAAATTGTTTATGATACACTTGGATTTACTAAAATTGTAATTTGATGTACTCCTTAAAACTTTTGCCTTTGCATCTTGCAGAAGACCTTTCTCAATATAAGGTCATAAAATAATGGGCTCATATTTTTTCAAGTACATTCATAGTTACTTGTTTTCTCATTTGGGGTTTTGTTTCAGATGTCAAGCTAGCTGGGATATATTTTCAATCTCATATGAGACAGGGATCCACGTTTTTTTTCCAGAATGAGTATCTAACATCTTAAGACATGTTATTGACAAATCACTTAGCTGCTCTGGGTACTTCTGGAGGCATGGTTGTGTCCCCATCATTTTTCTGTCCCTTTGTATTTATCAGCTCCCAGTTTCTAGACCAGAGCTACATCAGTGCACCACACATCCAGTAGTTCGTACATAGGGTTTGTAATACTGCCGGGGGTCCATGTGAACCAGATGACCAATGAGACCTGACATCAGCTCTGAGCAACACTGTGTGTGAACTGCTGGTGGATAATGTTGACACAGAAGCCACACTCTTGGCAGGAGCTTTGAATATCGCAAGAGTACACTGGTTAACCAGTAGAGGAAGTGAGTGGAGAGGAGCACAGTCAAAGCCAAAGGAGGTGTGAGAGAGCTTGGTGCATTTGTGGAATGTGCAGTCCTCAGTCCAGCTGCTAGAATGTGGAGATGGTGGTTGAGATACAACTGCACAACCTGGCTGGGAGATCCAGTCGGTGGTGCCAACAGAGGTGCACTGCCATGTTGCCCCAGACTGCTTCTCATCTCTAGTTCTGTGCCTGCCTTTAACTGTCATTCTCATTTCCTTTCTTGAGTCACTCGTATTAACAAGTCTTCCTTCCCCGAGGCCTGTCTGGCCATGAAAGGCCCCTTCCGGGACATTGCTTTCTTGAGTCTATTTCCTGCCTCACTTCCTGATCTTGGGTGTCCTCCTAGAAGCTAACTTTCCTTTCTCTTTTGTTGAGCACTTTCAATTTTCCATATAAGAAATCATTCGTTTGCCAGACATTTACTGGGATTTAACTCCATGCAGAGAACGTGCATCGCTAACCCAAAGAACAAGGGCCCTACTCTTGAGAAGCTTATGGACCACAGACATCACATAGGAGTGAAGTGGGACAGGTGTGCTGCAGAAGAGTGATGGTAAGGGTGGAAAATGAGGGATTATGTGCTCCATCTAACAACACACAAATGCTCTCTTTTAAATACCAAACAGCACAATAAACCACTCCTGCCAGTTGGGTCCACTCCAACTTTAAATGCCATCTGTTCCCTGCCAACTGCCAAATATCTATCTCCAGTCCATAATTCTTCCTTGAACTCCAATAGCCCAGAATTTTCTTTTGAACTCCAAAATCATTGAGCTCCAAGCTCCTGACCTTCAGGGCCTCTTAGATGGCTGAGACCTCACACTCACCATGCCCCAAGGTGAACTTTCCACCCCACCCCTTCCAAAACCTGCTCTTTCTGCACCATCTTCTCCCAGTCAAGAAATAGCAATTCCATTCTTCCAGCTGCTCAGATATAAAAACTCAGTGGCATCTTTGACTCTGTTTTTATCATATCGTGGATTTAATTCATTATACTCATTGGCTCAAACTTTAAAAATCATCCAAACTCAGACAATTCTTTTGCTCATCTGTGGCCACCACTGCCCTCCACCTATTCCCTCTCTGTGAGCAAACTAATCTCAGTGGCAGCCAGAGGGAACCCGTAAACATAAGTCAAACTGCTTTACTCCTCTGACCAACAGCTCCCTACTATTTCTCATCTCAGAGGCACGTCCAATTCCTCACAGTGGCCTAAAAGACCCTGCATATAGTCTGCTTTTCCCCTCTTCCTGTTACCCCCAGCCTCCTTTCCTACACCCACCTCTCCCCCCCACCCCATCACCCGCCCTTCCCTACCCCCTGCATTATCCTGAGACCCATTTGGTTCCAGGACCTTGGCTGCCTTGCTGATAATGAGTCTTCCAGTCAAGCTCCACATCAGGGACTTCACATCTACTAGAAATTTCTCCCCAACTCCTAGTTATTTGCTCACTCCCTTACCTTCTTCAAATCTTCGTTCAAATGTCACCTTCTCAGTGAGACATATTCTTACATCCAGCCTACCTAACGTGGTGTCTGCCCAGCTCAGGCAGTCCCCTCTGCACCTTCTCTGCTTCATTTTTGCTCTAAGAACTTCTGTTTGATTGGCTATTTTACTTACGTATCTGCTTGGTGGCAGTGTTTGCCCACGGGGAATGTCATCCCTTTGAGGACAGAGATTTTAGATCCTCTGATTCATCGTATCGTTCCCAGCACCTGGATCCTTGTCCCACACATAGAAGGCACTCAATAATTCTTTGTTTAATGAATGAATACATTTAATGTATTTGGGAAGATTTCTTTTCACTGAATCTTGCATATCCCTGAGTCCATTGCTCAGATTACTAACTCACATGTTGTGTGTAGGCTTGTGTGGGGGTGGGCAGTGTCATAAAGGGCCTTACTGTCTGGACTCCTACCCATAGAGACATCAGGGATAGTGAGGAGCTGTCAGAAAGATGTGATGTACAGCAGTATGCAGAGGAAGGGGCCTGAGAAACCTCAGGACGCTGATGCCTACGGTATTGAGGTCAGTGCTGCCGAGGCCAGAGCATAACCAAGGTCACGGGCAAGTCTGGGCTTCCGTGCTGGGAGAGAGTTAGGCTTCACAATGCCTTTTGAGCTGGTACAAAGACCTGGTCCTCAGCCCCAGGGAAGAAGTGGCAGGGGTCAGGCACTTCCCCACCCGCCCACATCACCCCTCAGGCTATGTGCTGTTCTTCACCCCTTACAGTCAAAAGACTATGCAGAGGAATTCCAAAAGGAAAAGCATAATTAGAAACTTTCTGAACACTGCATTCTGAGACTTGCACAGGTTGCTCATGTCAGTGATTCTTGTGTCTGATTTTGGTCTCCCTCAGCTGGTAACTAATCAGTCACCTTCTCTGTCTGTCACTCCAGAAAGGAATGTGTTTTATAACCCAACCCTGTTCACACAAACATGACTTGGAAGTAAAGATTCAAGCTTCCTATGTTTGAGGCACCCAGATAACTCCTCTTTTACCCCCTTTTCTTTGATTATTATTATTTTCTTAATGCTGGTTGATAGCCAGGATTAGGGTAAGGTAGGTGAGGAACTCCTCAAAGGCCTGAAACTTCAGGGGGGCATGATAACTGCAGTTACTCAAGACAAATACTGCCTCAAGGTGGTATTTTTAAGAATCCAAATTAAGGAAAACACCCATGATGATTAAGATCTGGAGATTTAAATACTCAGTCATGTGTTTTACAACCTGCATTAGGGTGTCTTGTGACCTTGAACGTGGCCATGAGCATCACCATTGTAAGATAAATTCTAGCCGAAATAAGCAGGCGAAGAGAGGCAACAAAGGGCCAGGTAGTATATTTGAATGCGAACACCCGGGCGAGATTTCTCCAGTCTACAGAAATAGAGGCTGGAGAATTCGCGCACGTAAGCAGACAGGCAGCGGGTTTTTAAAGAAGGCAGAGGGAGGCAGAGCTTAGATCTACAGCGGTGCGAGGATTGGCTAACGAAAGACACATTTTTCAGGTTGGGAGGGGGCAACAGCCAGGGACTTTGACACGTCATCAGGGTCGGATGTGGGAGGGGGCAGCAGCCGGGAACTTGACACGTCATCAGGGTCTGACGTGCTTGCTCCTCCCGTCAGCGCTCTCAGCCTTACAACCATCAGGTGAGTCTATGAGGGTTGAAAATGGTGTGCAAATCAGGCAGCATGGGGCTTTATTCATGCTTTTTGATTATAGAACTTTTATTTTATTGACTTTTACCACTTGGTTCAAAATATGAGAGTGTGTCTTGATGAGTGGATGTGGGACACATTACTCCTTTTGCCTCAGACTCCAACATCGCTCAGCACAGCTACATTATTTCCCAAACCACTGGTTCGGAGAAAATGGCCCTAGCCCATTACCTGCCTTCCCAGGGTCTGTGTCTTCTGCCCACATGGAGGGTTCCCCCAAGCTCTGCACATTCCCCTCCGACTAGTCTTCTGAACAGCTCACCCCACACCCTGCGAAATTCTACTTTAGTCTGCATGGGACTCTGTGTAACTCTTTGGAAATTTTAAGAAATATGTAATTAACCTGCCTAACTATATAAATACATACACATATATCCACATATTTTCATAGGGAACATATTTTTTATTTTACGTTTAGTTAACAAAAAAACATGTCTAAGTAGCTCCATCAGAACGAAAAACTACTACTGAATCAGCATATTAGACATTAATATCCTGGGAGTCTGAAGGGAGCGTTCAGTGCTCATTGTCTAAGCACCTGACTTAGACCGTGGGAGTAGCATGTGGGAGGATTAAGTTCAAAAATCAGGTCCTTTAAATGATAGCATAGGAAATACAAACAATGTGGTCTTTACTTTGCTGGTGAAAACCTTCAGTCATGAAAAGATGATCACCCGGCCTGAGGTTGCTCAGAGAGGTACTGGTGGTTCCAAAATTGTTTGTCCCTCTGGTGTTTGATGTAATAGAATTTCTTCCAGTGTTTTTAAAATGCTGTTATTGTTAAACTTGTTATGACAACAGTAAGATGTTAAGCCATGGAGTCTCCATCTAATGTCTCCTAACCTTAGATATAATCTAGATATATCTAGATCTGTACCTTAGATATAATAGATGGAGACATTAGAGTCTCCATCTAATGTCTCCTAACCTTAGATATAATCATGCATGCATGTCTCTCTGTGCTCAGACTTAAGCTTTGCAGATCCACTGGGTTAAGCAGTTCGGAATTCACAATTAATTGCACTGGTGATAACTAAAATAGCTTTCAGAAAGCTGGAGTATTCAAGACCAGTGCAGATTTCAAAGGACTATGGAATAAAATGCATAATTCTTGTAGGCCAATAATCAAGGGGAAAATGGCATATACCTTTGGGAAGTAATCAAGCAGCAGCAATATATGCCTGATAGAAGAAAATTTTAAAAGAAAAGCTGTTTTCTCTGGTTCAAATAAATGAACAGATGTGGCTGGTATGATGTGTTCTGACAAAGTGCCCCAAAGACATGGTACTTAAAAGGCTGAAAAGCCCCTGCTCCAGCAATTTCCATCTTCTAAGAGCCACACTGCCAGATTTCACAGGTCTCATGCAGGAAATGAAAGCAGTTTATGAAAGTGCATAGGACATGAGCAATTTCAGAGCCATGGGTAAAATGCAGAATTTTACATTAAATTGGCTATGTTATAAAGACTGCCTTGGTAAAATAGATATCAAATTCAGAGGCTCCCATGTACAGCAAAGGCAGTGGACCCATGATAAAATGGATACAAATTGATAAACTAGTGTGGGAGAAATTTAAAAGAAATTGCGATCTTCTATGAAACTGAAGAAAAGGTTATTCAACCCACACTCACATACATCCCTCCATCCATACATATAAGTGAGAACATCTAGGGAGAGAGTCTAGTATAAACAGGGAATGGAAAATAATTCCAGGGACCTTATTTATACAGGTTAAGTTAATTTTTACCAAAATCATGCTGTTTTAATGGCTGAGCTAATTTGAAATAAAACTCCATCACCTAAAACTGGATGACTAATGTCTCAGTAGTTGACATAAGTCACATTTATTTGCTTGATTGAAACCCCTAAAAATCAGAGAGGTCAAGAGTGAAGGGTGCATTGCCAGCAGTTCACCGTTTATACCCATGTTTTCTTCTTTGTCCTCACTTAGATTTTCTAAGGAAAAATGAAAGCCATAATCCAATGAGAAGAGATTCCTCATAGACCATTGTAACCATAGAGGAATGCTAAACTTGTAAGAGGTGGTTGGTGAGAGTGTCAAGATTGGTAATATGTATTCAACTCATACACATTTTTCCTCGGTTTGAGTCTACCTTCTAAAAGGTATATGTCTCCTCTGTCTAAGATCACCCTCCTAAAAAACAAACAAACCAAAAAAAAACAAAAAAAACTTGCCTTTCAAAGAGTAGGTCCTGTAGAGTTGAGAGTTAATGGATTATGAGCATTAATTATCAAGATAATTGTAGTATAAATCATGGCCTGCTAATAAAACAATGAGATATAAAAGATATGCTTGTAAAGCTATGAGACTGACTCCACAAAATAGTCAGTTGACACAGTCTCATTCTTCTTGACATTCAACTTACTCCATAAAGAACGTGACTGAGGGCTGATTATTTCCTTATTCAAATATTCTTAAATGTGAATCCCTCAGTTCTATGTTAAAATGAGGCTCATATATAAAAAGAGGGGAGTTTCATTTCAGACCATACGCTGTTAACCAAAACCCAGTCCATCCCTGTATGGTATTATAATTTAGTTGGCAGGAATAGGCAAACCTGGAAGTAATTCTAACAACCAGCTATTACTTCCACAGTACATGGATATCTATTATTTTTCACTCTGAAGAGTGTTAAATGCTTACATTTATGTAGCACTTTACATTTTTCAAGTGTTTTGGGCTATATGTTAATTTAATTTGTGTAATTAATTTAATTTAATTCACTAATCATGTAATTTTAGTATATCACTCTTGCTCTACCTGGAAATAATGCCATATGGGCATATCCCCATACTGGATAGTAAATGGATATTATTGTTTACCGAGAAAGAAACTTGTGGGAAGCTGTGACGGAAAGTGTGTGGGAGTGTTGAGTATTTAATATGTGAAAATGGTGTGGAATCAGTTGGGTTTCTGCTCAGTTTTGCCTCCATCTGGCAATGGGGTCACTACAAAGTTTCCTTACTCATCTGGGTGCTCCATTCCCTCACCTGAGAAATATGAATAATAATAATATCTATCTTCCACTATTAATAAGAAATTTGAGTGAAATTGTATGCATAACTCACATAGCACATTGCCTGGCACCTAGTAAATCATCCAAGTAAAACTTTTATTGGTAATTATAGCTGAGCACAGAATGGTCAAGTGGGAATTTAAAGACATTCTGAAACTCTGAAAAGTCATTAATAATGTATGACTATTGACAGAGTGACAAGTCTTTAAGTGGATTTTCCAAGTTAATTAGTTCCTTGAATCATCTGGTTTAAGTCCATCCAGGTTTAGCAACATGAAGTCATTAATTTCTTTCCTTCATGTGAATATAGGGCAGAAGATGCCCAAATAAATGCCTCATTCAAATATGGAAAGTAAGGGAATATAAAAGCTTTGTTGTACCAGTTTCTTCTTTCCCATATTAGTTGACTCTCTGCACCATATTCAGTATCTACTACTCAGATTTCTGTGTCTCAGGGTCTCAATTTTTCCTCACTAGCATTGGGAAAACTTAACACATCAAAGTTTGGACATTCCTTCTGTCTTGGCTAGAGTTCACTCTTGATAATGTGAGCATCTGTCCTAAATTCCTTGAGAGCAATTTTCTAATGTAGTGCCTAGATTAGGCACATAATAAATACTCTTGAACCCAAATGATTCAAAATGTCGTACTGGAAATGTATATGCCATGAGTTATTCACTTAAAGGTTCTAGGGTGAATAGAAGGTAGTAAGAATTAGTTATTTACTGCTCCTTGAGTATGTGGAATCCTAAATTTTATTCTTGGTAATATGGCATCTTGAGCAAGCTTTGGCAAGTCATTTAACTCCTTGGTCTTACTGGACAAAAACAAACAAATTTTTTTAAATGTTGTCAATTCTACATTCTCTCATTTTCTGCCAATATCCAGTATAGCTCTTAGGCTGTATATGTGGAATAAAGCTCATGAGCAAAATTGGCTTGTCTGCAGTGTGAAGAGAGAAAAATGATGCTAATACCTGAAACTAATTTAATTTATAACCTCTACCTTAAAGACATGCCAGAGAGGTCTGACGGGTGTTTCACAATATTTTCCCATGGAGGCAGCATGACTTTGCTGGGAAAATTTAAAAATTGGTGAACAAGATGTCACAGAATCCTGCTCACAGAGCCAGTGAGGGGCAGATGTATACAGTGCAGGTACTGAAGGCACTTCAAGAGCACCATGAAAGGTGATTGGTAATAATGAAGGCAAGAGCTGTGAAACAGCCATAGGCAGCTTGCTTAACTAATGGGACTTGCTTTCAACCCATATAATGACTTCAGGACTGAGAAATTGCAACTATCATGGTCTTCAGATAATTCATAAGAAAAAAAAATTTTGCCATGCAATATTCACAATGGTGCTCCAAACTAAACCATCATTTTTGAGCAGACACATGCTAGGGCCATTTCTGTCTTGGTGCCCTCTCTCTTGCCCTCCAAGAAAACCTCTAGTCCCCACCTCTTTCTTTTGAAAGCTACCTAGTGTCCAAGACCAAGGTCAAATACTACCTTTTCCGTGGTGTTTTACTGATTTTCACTTCTTGACCAATTTCTGTTTTAGTCTGGCCTGCTATAATAGAAATACTATATACTGGGTGACTTATAAACAATAAATTAATTTCTTTCAATTCTGGAGGCTACAAGTCAGAGATGACAGTGCCAGCATGGTTGAATTCTGGTCAGAGTCCTCTTCAGGGTTGCTGACCACCCACACATGGCAGAAAACAGAAAGAGAAAGCAAGCTCTCTCATGAGTCTTAGGACACTGATCCTGTTTCTGGGTAGTGAATTATGGAATTCCTCACTTCTTGTACTTGAGAAGAAAGAATTCAGTGGAAAGACTCAGTGGAGAGTTAAAGCCACAGGAGGCTTTTATTTATCACACTTTAATGGCAGGCATAGCAATCCAAGTCACAGCACCAAATATGTTATGCATTAAGTTTGCTCTCCTTAGTTCTTGTCTGCACCAAGACAAGTAATTGAAAGGTAGAGATACTGCAATAACAAAACAGAGCATAATTTTTATTTGGGTACACTCCAGGGAGGAATGGGCCAGAGTAAAGGCAGACAAAATCCTAAGTCTTTTAGAGGAGAGTCTATTTATCAAGTCCTAGATGAGAAGTGCATCTTTGATTGACAGAGTGAGGTCATTTGATTGACAGATCTAGTTATACATCGATTTCTCTTGGTGTGCATATGTCTTTCCCCAAAGTGCACACAGAAAAGCCCACAGTGGGTGGGGGAGGTAGAGGGAATGGGGGGATGGAAGGGTGAGCAAAACCACAATTTTAATGAGATTATGATGAGGAGTGGTTTGAGTGGTTCTTAAGTTTTGTTTAATTGCACCTGCATTGTGATCTGGTTGGGACCAGTTTGGTCTGGTCCCCATAGGAAAGAAAGTTATCTTCCTTCAAAGCCTTTGCTGTCTGCAAGTGGGACCCCCCTAACTGGGTGGTTTTTTCCTTGAACCTTATTTTCCCCTTCCCTGGCTGCTCGTGTCTAGCTTTCTACCTAACAATCCCTTTCATGAGAGCTCTGCCCTCACGACTTCATCTAATCCTACTTACCTCCCAAAGGTGCCACCTGCTAATACCATTACATTGTGGGTGAGAGGGGCATTTCAGTGTATGAATTTGGAGAGGGACACAAACATGAAGTCCATATAACATCTAAGCCACTATTATTCTGTCTTTCCTCTCTTAGTATCATTTTTGAAACTTGATTTTTATTGTTGTAAAAATATATTTTGAATTACAATATTTAAGTGCTTTTATGACCCCCCTGAATAGATTGGAAGATCCTGTGGTAAGCCTTGCTCATTTGGTAAGAGGGGAGACAGAATACTTTGCTCAATGCATGGCATAGGTGCTAATAACTAATTGAATTGTTAATAAATAATAATTATCTGAATAAATAACAAATTGAATTCTTACCTTATAAAACATTTTGGATTTTTTCCCTAATTGCCAATTTCAAGAATGCAAACAACTGCAGGTACAAAGGTTCAGAGTCTTTCTCTAGACAAATCTCAGTGTAAACCAAATGATTACAGATGGTATCTCATTTGTGTGTCCTCTTCTCCAAAGAGCATATATGCTGTTCTGAAGGCTCTTGTTAAGGAAGAAAGGGTCCTTTAATTCCAGCCAGACTTGTTCACATGTTCATGCAGGGGCTTAAAGAAAAAGTGGGGACCAGGGTTATGTTCAGACTTGTCACTGCAGTTTCACTGGGACAAGTGCAACTTCTGTGCATCAGGATCTCCACTGGAATAATGGTGGGTCCTGCAGAGATGTTTAGTAAATACTCTGATTCAGACCTTGTCCTTGCTAATTTTATCCTCAGTTCCTGACTCAGTTTTTGGTCCTCTCACAGTATTTTCACTGTGCACAGACCTGCTGTGTCTTCTCCAGTGTTCTTCAGGAGAGATTTTTAACTGTACCTTGATTTGAAGGTCTCCCTAGGGAGTGGTGATGAAGCCATACTCCCCATTGCTGAGTGTACCAGTGAATTCTTTTCAGAGCCTCCGAGAGAAAACCTTGTGGGCTACCTCCTTCACTATGGACTCCACTGGCAATGCAAACCCATCCAGAACTCTATTCCCTTCTCAAATGAGAGGATACCCTTGGAATGCCAGGTGTTACTTATGTCTTTATTACTTGGTCTAGGGAAATCTTATTACTTACAATAAACTATGTGGACATTCAAAGCAAAGAGTGGGGGAGAAGATGCTACAATTCATGGTTGCTTCTTATTGATTTTGCATTTGTTCTCCCCCCAGGCCCTGCTGCCTGCCATTGTCTTACTCTGGTGGGTGCCATAAAATCTTTGAGAATGTAATTGTCATCCATTCTCCTTAAATCCTGTACTCAAAGGATCTGGCTATAAATGAATACCATTACTTTAGTTCTTGAGGTCTGGCAATCTGTTTTGGATATTATGTTGAAGATTTTGACTTGCCACTAAACTTTGAGTTCAGGTGACACTGCTAACATTTAATCAGTAAAGGTCTGTCATCATAGATGAGACTAGGAAACATTTTGGTTTTATCCATTTCACTCTCTGTATTGAACTTGATGTCACATAATTGCTGGGCAGTCTAACACTTTCATACTGTATATCTTTCCAAATTGGAAAATATACTATAATATAAAAATCAATAGCAGCCCTAACTATCAGTAAGAACCTGCTAGAAATTCTAACAGTACAAGTTCTCAAATTCAGTAGCAACAAAACTAGTGTAACATTCTTAGAAGTTATTTTAATCACAAATGCTTAGAATCTAAGTCAAGGACTTTACAGAAGAGACACAAGTGTAATCAGCTGAATTTATGTAAATATTGAACATTGACAAGAAGCAAGGCCTTCCAAAATACACTTACAGATCAATACATTTACAGTTAAAAAATGATTCATTAGGAATAAAGCAAAATATATAGGAGAGAAAAAATAAACTTTGGAAATATCAATGGTGGGAAGCTAAAAGTTTTTAGGACAACGGTTATGAGAGATAAAAGTTCCCTTCAATTATAAAAGCAAAAACTAAAACAATTAGACATGTGTGGTGCCAGTGCCAAGAATACTTACAAAGCAATGGCAAAACGTGAAAAAATTCTATTGAAAGGTATCGCTGGTTGTCCCATCAGCTGTAAAGAAAGAATTAAAATGTTAGTGAAGTTCTCTTCAGTACAATGGTTTCCAACAATCATAATGATTTAAATGAGAATCTACCTTAAAAAAAAACAGGTTGAATAACTACTTCTATAAAATGAGAGCCTCCCACGGTGACTCCTTTTTCTTCTTCAGCACTTAATTTAAAGGTAAGAAATCAAACAAGTTTTTGGGATCTCTTTGGATATTTAATGTTCCCTCCTGAAAATCAGTGAGGGCGAATTGTTTTGCATATGGTTACAGGAAGGCCAAATGACATTGCCAGCCTGTATGATGAACAAAATGGAACCAGACCTAGGTTTATTCACCTTAACAATTTGGTATTTGTATAGTGCCAAATTCTAGTATTTTGTGGTGTTGCTTTGGAAACTAATGCAATATGAAACCTCATTCCTATTTTTCTTGATAGTGATGATTATTCTTTTTGGCATTGGTAACTCCTACTTGGAAGTTAAGTCTTTATAATGACAGCAAGGTCCCATATCAATTTTTCTCAGAATGATTTTGGCATGAGATTTACAGGACCAATTTTTAGCCTTTATAGAATGACCTGTCTGAGCTTTTAAATGTCACAGTCAATATGTGCCTGTCAGATAGAGAGGGACACACTAATTAGTATCATGTGCTCCAGATTTGTTTAGCATTTACTGTCAGTAAATACCTTTATCAAAAACAATATTCTCCTCCTGAAATTTATTATTTACAAACATTGATAAAATCACTAACTGTGTCTTAAAGACAGTAGGAAACAATGCATTCTGAGTACAATCAGTCCTTGTTTCTCCTTGTTAAAGAAAAAATTGGAAGAAACTTTCAATGTAGTGTAGAAAAGCATTCAAATATGTTTAATTTCCTTTTCTCAACTAGAAAAACTTTATTAAAATGACATCAAAATAGACAACTAAATTAAAAGAAAGAAAATGCATTAAAATTGTAGGGTTCATACCAAATAGTTGATAAAATAGAAGGATTTGGAGACTGGGAAACATGAGTGGAAACCTGGCTCTGCCTATACAAGTTGTGTGATTTGGGGAAGTTTTTAGCCCAGCCAAATTTCAGTTATTGGGAATATATTCAGACATATATTTAAATGATGTAAGTATTAAATGAGCTAAAAAATTCAAGTGTTTAGCATAGGGCCTTGCAAAAAATGCAGCCCTCAGTACCAGGGAACTATTACTGTTTTTTTATGCTTTCATTCAGATAAATACAATGAACTTCTTGTTTCCCATGTGGAGTGTTTGATCTGTGCTGTCCATCATAAAGCCACTGAGCAAACTGAGGTGGTAACATAGGCTGTTCTCCATTCCATAAATCAGGAATTGGGCAAATAATAAATACTAATCATTTAAGTAGATACCTCATAGACTTACCTTGTTTCTCCCCACAGTCCTAATAAGGGAATATATCCTCACAGTAAGAGCATAGGTTTTATTTTTAAGCATGCTGGGCTAAAGTCTTACCACCATCACCACCCCCAACACTTACTTATTAGCTGTACAAGCTTGGACAACCTTCAGATTTTGTCTATAAAATGAAGGTAATAATCTTGGCTACTTCCTAGGGCTGCATTAAGGACATGATACGTGTCAGTTAAGCCTGTTGTTTTAGTTTGCCCTGTAAGAGGAGGAAACCCCAGCTCAGATGGGCTATGTAACTTCCCAGTGGTCATGGAGCTACTTAAGTCGTGAAGATTTAACACAGGTGTCTAAGGTCAAAATGCCCTTTTCTCTTTGCTTTGCCAGCTCTCCTGGGTTCAGTGTTACAGGGATGATGGAGGGCTTGACTGTATAATCAATTAAGCAATTAAGTTAAAGTGGGTAATTAGGAAGAGTCCACAGAGAAACTGGATTTTGAAAGACAAGTAAATTATGAATATAAGGATAAGGTAAAAGCATAAGCCATTTAAGTATAAGTTAAATAATTATGGTTTTGATTAAGACCTGCATTGGGTATGATGAATATTCCTAAGTGATTAGACAAATAACTCAACAAAAAAAGGGGAGTCCCACATCAGACCTGGGCTCTTGAGGAAACTATGTACATTATTTGATGATCTGGTCTTGGCATCATAAATCACAGGCTAGAGGATGAGAAGTTTAGAGCATAATGTTGGAAACTGGCTCACTACAGTATGAAGAAAAAATGTTTCATCTCAATATCAAATCCTATAATTTCATATTCTAGTCTAGTATATTGGGAACCAGGAGGAAAATAAATATTAAGTGAGATACCTAAAGGCCAAACTACAAGTAGAGAATTTGATGTATTTGAGTACATCAAAATAAAACATTACTTCTTTAAGTAAGGACATAGGTTAAAGCTGGAACAAGGCCATTGAAACATGTAAATCTGACAGAAGATTCATATGCAGAGTACACAAAGAAGTCTTGTACATCCACTAGGTGGGCAAAAATCACAAAATATGAAATAAAAATGGACAAAGGATGTGATTAGGCAATTCACAGCCGAGGAAAACAAATGCCAAGCTTTGTAAAAATCAGCTAAGATCTTTCTAATTGTGATGGTTAATTTTGTGATTCAACTTGACTGGCTGTGGGGTGAGGTAACCCTAATATGCTAATAATCAAAAATACAAATTAAAACAGTAAGGATATACTGCTTTATACTCATCAGTGTGGGGATATTTGAACGTGAAAAAATATTAAATCCCAGGAAGGATGTGGGCAAAGAGGTACTCATGTCCCATGTAAACACGTTCAGCCACTCTGGACCCAGACTGCAAGTGGCCCCCACACTCACCATTTCCTCTTGGGTATATACAAGGGAGAAATTCTCTCACGGGACTGTAAGGAGATTCATCCCAGGATGTGTGTGGACACAGGAACAAGAAACACTCTACTCTCTATCATTTGAGTCATGAATAAAAGAAAATTTGGTTGATGTTCCCAGAGGACTATTGGGCAGCAGTCAGAAGTAATGAACTGGATGGTTCCCCAAAACAATGTCATTTGAAAAAAGTTTTTACAAAAAAGGTATTGTAACATATATGTGTTTTTTAAATTATGCATGCAAAAATGCCACCTTTTATCTAATAAGCATGGAGAAGATAAAGAGGATGGTTATATATTGGATATATTGGGGAGGATGTGTTGGAGCATGTGTGGCACGCCTGGGTGTTGGGATCAAGGAAGAAGGGAAAATATGAGCAGATAAAATTGAATGAAAGAGGGGCCCTTTGTAAGACTTCTTAATTGTGTGCCATGAACCAGTGTGTGACTGGTACAGTCGGTGCACAGGGAGTCCTGAAAAGGGACAACCTGACACGCACGGTCTCATCAAAGTCAATGTCAACAGAGATAAGTCACATCTTTGTTGTACCCTTGGGGTGATGTGATGTAATTGTCCATTTACTTCTGTGGTCTTCCTCCCCACACCCATAATTCCAGTCTTATGAGAAAACTATAGACAAATTCCAGTAATGGGACATTCTACAGAACTTCTGACCAGCACTCATCTGAACTGTAAGGTCACCAAAAACAAGAGAAGTCTGAGAAACTGTCACAGCCAAGAGGAGCCTAGAGACACATGGCAACTAAATGTGATGTGGAATCATGTGAGTGGGCTTCTAGGACAGGAAAAACTTTAGATAAAAATCTAAGGAAACCTGGATAAACTCTGGGCGTCAATTTATTGTAATGTATCAATAGCCATTTAATATTTGTGATAAATGTGCCATACTAATATAAAATGTTTAGATAGATTAGGGGAAAAACAGGATGTGGGGTATATGTAAACTGTCTATACTGCTTCCTCAATTTTTCTGTAAAGCTAAAACTATTCTAAAATATATGGTTTAATAAATAAGTTGAGGCAAGAGTGTGGTGGGATAACATAGTATCATCATATGCATAGAATCATATATACATTATATGCTATTCTAAGCCATTTGAAATATATTTTGATTGACTTTGGGAGCCCCTACAGGATTGAGTTGTAAAATATGAATTCTAGGAGCTCTGGGCAGATCCTGTACAAACGAAGCAGTAGATCAGACAGGGAGTGAGGCTGAGCGCCTAAACCAAAGCAACACCAGTGAGAATGAACAGGAGGCAGGAGGCAGGTGATAAAAGCATCGGATTAATAGCACTTAATCCCCGATTAAGTGGGTGGTGAAAGTTTACCATGCTTGTTTCAAATGGAATGTAGGAAATGGTTTTCAAATGGAAAATGGAATGTTGGAAAAAGTTTACCAAGAAAGAAAAGTGGTCCAATTAAGTATTTAAAACACTAAAGGAAAAATGTCTAATGAGGAAGTCATGAGTGGAAATCTACAAAAGAGGAGAATTTTTTATGCAACTGGCCTAACGTGCATAGCTGTGGGGTTTTCCATCTTAACCAGATAATACTTACAAGCTCTTTTGTCAGCCATAGTGATGTGATAATCTGTAATGAGCAGTGTCGGCTGATTGACTGCCTTCTCTGAAACTGAATCCAGGTTTCACTTCCCTGTTGCTTCAATAAAGGCAGCAGTTTTATACCTTTCTGTACTGAAAGTGAATTAAGAGGATCCTGGGTTTAGTGTGCTTGCTTCAATATTGATTTATCCAACTTCCAACTGTCCATGGCTGACGGAGCTAAGATTGGCTGGCCTTCTTCCTCCTACTAGCAACTCTGAGAAATCATCAATAAAACATGACACGCCACCGTCCAAACAAATGTAATACATAGCTTATATCCAAGGAAAGAAAGGAGTAGCTCCAGGTACCAGAAACAAAGAAATCGAAGCCAGTGCAACTTAAATTCAGGTCCTGAGTTTAACATCCAGATATAAACCAAGATAGAAGACAGACAGATGCTAAAGGTCCATTGCTATGGACTGAATATGTGTGTCCCCCCAAAATTCGTATGTTGAAACCTAACCCCCAGTGTGATGGTATTTGAGGTGTGGGCCGTTGGGAGGTGATGAGGTGATTGAGGGTGGAGTCCTCATGAATAGGATTAGTGCCCTTATAAAAGAGACCCCAGAGAGATCAGATCCTGCACCCCTTCTGCCATTTGAGGGTACAATGAGAAACTGGCAGTCTGTAAGCCAGGAAGAGGGCTTTCACCAGAATCTGGCCAGGCTGGCAGCTTGATCTCAGACTTCCAGCCTCCAGAATTGTGAGAATAAAATTTCTGTTGTTTATAAACCAGCCAGTCTATAATACTTTCTTATAGGAGCCTGCACAAACTAAGATGCTCACCCAGAGAGGACACAATTTTAGACTGGATGAGGAACAAAAGGGAACATCCCTCCACAATGCCTGGAGATGGAAAGGGCAGCCCCAGCTGCAGAAAGAGCAAGAAATTCTCACTGAAACAGAGCAGCCTGCCCACTCGGAGGACTTGGTGGGGGAAAACTCTCTGCCTTGAGAAACCTGCTTCCCAGTATGGCCTGAATTTACACCATGTAGGTCATGCAGAAACCCAAGCTGAAAAGGTTAAACTGAAGACTTGTCCTTAGGACCCCAGCATAGGCAAATGTAACAGTTCTCTTGGGGGCCCTAATGCAAAGCAGATCATGCAACATTCCCATAGGAAAAAGGAGAAAATCCCACTGAAAATGAGCCCAGAGTTTAAAATGTCAAGAGACAAGACAAATGAGTCACTGTGAAGGAGTTGGCAGTTTCAACAAACAGAATGATTAGCAATCCAAGAATTTGAGCTCATAGAGCAAACTAAAAGATACAGTAAAATAAGAGACTGTAAAATGATTTTGAAAATGGACCAAATAGAATTTCTAGAAATGAACAAGTAGAGTCACTAAAATTAAAGCCTCCTGGGAATGTCTGAGTAACCCAGTATTGTCCATACACTTCTTAGATATTTCAGGGTGGTGGTAACAGGCCTGACAAACATCTTGGATACTGTAGAAGGTGGTCTGAAAACTTGCTGTTCTTTTGATAGGTCTATTTTTCTAGTGGTTTACACCATGAACTCTTAAGATAGTGTTATTCCCTCCCCTGATTTTTATCCTGAGTTTCTTTTGATTGAAAAATACCTCATAATCCCTTTTCATTTTTTACTGAATAAATTATTTTAATTGAAGTATAGTTGACATACAATCTTATATTAGTTTCAGGTATACACACATTGGTTCGACACTTGACATGTAGCATTGTATAGGTTTAAGATGTATAGCATATGATTTTGATACATTTACATAAATTATATGATTGCCTATGTAGCAATATTTGTGACATATAATTATGGTACAATATTATTGTGTATATTCATTATACTGTGCATTAGATCTCTGTACCTTATTTACTACAAGTTTCTACCCTTAAACAGTATCACTCTTATTTCTTCTCCCTTCCCATCCTCTGGTAGCTACCATTTTAATACTCTGCTTTCTATAGGTTCAGTTTTTTTAGATTCCCATGTATGAGTGGCATCTTATAGTACTTGTCTTTTTCTATCTGATTTATGTCCCTTAACATAATGTTCTCAAGGTCCATCCATGTTATCACAAATGGGAAGCTATCCTTTTTCATGGTTGAATAACATTCCATTCTGTATCTATACCCTTTTTTATTTTATCCATTCATCTATTGATGAGGATTAGAGTTATTTCCATATTTTGACTATTGTGAATAATGTTGTGATAAACATGAGAGTTAAGATATCTCATTGAAATCCTGTTTTCATTTCCTTTGGGTGTACACCCAGAAGTGGAACTGCTGGATTGTATGGTAGATCTATTCTTAAATTTTTGAGGAACCTCCATATTGTTTCCCAGGGTGGTTAGAACCTTTGGTATTTCCACCAACAGTGTAGAAGACTTCCCTTTTCAGCATCTGTATAATCCCCTTATTTAAACTCAAAATGTCATTTGAGTTTTTTATTTATTATTCATCCTAATGATTTTCTCTTTTATGCTCACACAGAGAAAGAATAACTTTTCTCCTCTCACTTTAATCTCCATTGTCCAGAAGACCTGATTGATACTTAGGAACTCTGATTCCAAAGAACCATATAATCCCTCAGGTTGCCATGACCCCTCTACCATACTGGGGACAACCTTGATCCCAGGATACCTCATACCTCAGAAATATCACAATAGTAGTTTTCTTTTGCTATTCATTGTGCCTTGAATCTTATTCTCCCTTCTGCTTTTATCATTTCTCAGTGTAGATTAATGATTCCAAGTTGGCATTTTACATTGAGATGTTTTTTACTCTCTAATTTGAATTAATAAAAGAAGAAGAAGCTTACAAATATTTTACTTACAAAAGGAGGAATAGCACAGTATCACTTAAAGCTAACTCATAGTTTTTTATCCTCTTCTTTTTATGAACTAAATTGAAAGGCAGGAAGTTTCCTTATTCATCTTTATGCCCCCATAAAGGTACTGCCTATGTGTTAAATGCTTAAAGACACTTATTAAAGGTTTTAAATATTTCTGCATGTCTTTAAAAAATGTGAGTTGCATCATACAAATACAGCTAGTCGGTCAGAATCCATTTTAAATAATTGCTGCTTAAATAAAATTAAAATTACCGTAAGTAAAATGATACTTCCAGGAGTCCAAACACCATTTTTTTAATCTAGTAAACAGAGCTTGTTCATTCTGTCTACTTATTTATTTTTACAGAACATGTTACACATTTTTTTCACCCTCGCAAATATTCTAGGTAGGGTCAGGCACTAGTCTGACCCAATAACTGCTCACCCCAGAGACACTGAGAAATGTCAGGACCTTGGATGTGTTCTAAACTGGCCCCAACATGGGAGAAGGAGACAAGGGCATCTCAGGTCTAGCCCATACAAATAAAGCCGGGATGAAGTGGTCACATGGTAGAACTGGCCTGTTACATCCAAGGCAGGGACAGGCAAGCCTGGGAGAACCTAGCTCTTTTCATCCTTCATCCTCTGGATGGTGTCCAAAGCCTGTGCTGGCTCTGAAGATGCTTTCAGCACATGTGAGACACATTGCAGCCCTCCCACAGGCAGAGCAGTGGGCCCTGGCCCCATGCATTGGCTTCCACCTGTGCTCCTTGGACGACATTACTGAGCACCCTTGTGAGAAACCCTTGGGTCTGGGCAGCAGGGCCCTGTCCTGGGTTCTGGACCTGTGCTGTATCCAGCTTCCACTCCTAAGCACACTCAAGATACCTGTTGCCCTGCAGAGGTTGGTATAACAGAGTTTCCTTTTGTTATTAATTCTATTCATGCCACGGTACATGCATGCATGGAAACCTGACAACCACATAGGACAATGTTTCCCCCCAAAAATGAGTTTGTCATAAAAGCTTGATTGGGTGGTAGTGGGGAGGATATATGGATGAGATGGCATCAGTCACTTTCATGCTGAAGGTCCTACAGACCATCACTAACAAGGACCATGCAACTGTCACCTCATCAGTATTTCAGGAGGCTGTGGAGTATGCTCTTCAGCACATTAGCTTTTTATTGCCATATTTAGAGGCATGATTTTTTAAGTACTTCAAATTTTAGTAGAGGAGGGCAGCTGACAAAATTTAATACTTTGGAAAAGGTAGAAAAAGGAGATCAAATTTTCTTATTGTTCTTAGCATTTTTTTTTTATGTTGAGTCTGTAGAATTCCTCTAAGTGTGATGTATCTCCTTCCAGGTATACAGTGGCAGAACAGAATAGTCTCTTTTTTAAAAGTTTTTTAAAATCTTTTTAAATTAGAAATGAAAGTTCCATAAAGCCCATTTTTAATTGTACCCCTACTCCATTTCCATAAAGTCTGCCATTAGGGAAAGTTTTCCAAAAATGGCCATCTGCTTTCATATATTGAAGCTGACAAGTGTCTTCAACTGCATTCTATGTGAGTAATCCACCATACCCTATGGCAGCACCCACATTTTATAATGAAATTCCTAGAAATACCAACAAACTCCAGATGGATTTGGTCATCTCACCAGTATTTAGAGGGGCTACACTGGACCCATGTACTAAGTTTATTTAATCACCTTAATAGGTTTTAGGATTTTCAGGGTCTGAACCATTTTGGAAGGAGAAACAGATGTTATGTAATAGCTGTGAGTTTTTCCAGAGCTGCTGCTGAAATAATTACCGATCAGGAATCACACAGTCAAAAGCTATCTTCATCTGAGTCAATTTGGCAAAAGTCAAGGTGGCAGGAAAGCTGTCTCACTTTTGTTTGTCTGCTTAATCCTTGCATTTCAAAATCGGGACATAGCTCATGAGAGAATGCCCAGGTGCACAGATGCTGCATTTATTATATTTCAAATTTTTACTCTTTTCTAAAACATGCATATTCATGCACACTAATTGAGAAGAAACCATTGACTATGCTTAGTTTGTGAATATAACAACACAGCCAGGAAGAGAATGCAAAAAAAAAAAAAAAGAGCAGCCTAGTTTGGGATATTGTGTAATATTTTAATAAGAACTGAGTACATAGTGAAGCAAAGTGAGAGTTTTTGGGGGAAATATTTTAATACAGATTAATGGGAAAAGTTGTACAGACTAATAATGATGTGAGAAGTATTTTGGTGAAAATATAAACTGTTTTTAGTCACTCTTAACACAATTATTTAAAGATGTGCCTTCCAAAAGACAAAACAAGGGGGGCGGAGCCAACATGGCGGCGTGAGTAGGACAGTGGGAATCTCCTCCCAAAAACATATATATTTTTGAAAATACAACAAATACAACTAATCCTAAAAGAGAGACCAGAAGACACAGGACAACAGCCAGACTACATCCACACATGCGAGAGCCCAGTGCCTGGTGAAAGGGGTAAGATAAAACCCCTGGCCCAGTGGGACCCAAGCATGCTTCCCCCCAGCTCCCAGCAGGAGGGAGAGGGAGCCCAGGACTGCTAAACACCCAGCCCCAGCCACCCGCACCAGAGCGCAGACACAGTGCATGCATGGAGGGCTGGAAACTAGGGAAATAGAGCAGCAAGACCTGTGAGCGGGTTCCGAAGCTGATGCCCCTGTGACAAAGAAAAGCAAGTGCTTTTTGAAAGTCTTAAAGGGACAGGGACTTAACAGCTAGACGAAAACAACACAGGACACAGCCCAGTGGCTGGAAATTACAGGGAAAACCGGGCACACTAACCCCCTGGGCAACAGCTCTGAGACCCCTCACGGAGGTAAACAGCCAAAAAGCTCCCCCGTCCATTAACCCTCCGGGTGCTGCTAAAGCAGAGAAACAGCCTAAGGCAAACCCTGCCCACAGAAAGGGAGATCCCTCCATACCGGCCAGGCAAGACACAAAGACCCAATCTACACGCAATTACCCAACACAAGCCACTAGGGGTCGCAGTTGTCCCAGTAAAGAAAGGCCAGTAGCAAATGAAAAGTTTGGCCCTCCCAGCTGACAGTTAATAGCACCTGTCAACATGAAAAGGCAAAAAAATATGATCCAGACAAGACTAACCCAGACAGCTTTGGCATCTGCTACATCTTCCCCTGAGAAGGAACCTGGGGAGATAGATTTAACCAGTCTTCCTGAAAAAGAATTCAAAACAAAAGTCATAACCATGCTGATGGACTTGCAGGGAAATATGCAAGAACTAAGGAAGGAGAATACAGAAATAAAACAAGCTCTGGAAGGACTTCAAAACAGAACGGACGAGATGCAAGAGACCATTAATGAACTAGAAAACAGAGAACAGGAATGCAGAGAAGCTGATACAGAGAGAGATAAAGGATCTCCAGGAATGAAAGAATTTTAAGAGAGCTGAGTGACCACTCGAAACGGAACAATATCTGCATTATAGGGGTACCAGAAGAAGAAGAGAGAGAAAAATGGATAGAAAGTGTCTTTGAAGAAATAATTGCCGAAAACCTCCCCAAATTAGGGGAAGAAATGGCCTCTCAGACCACAGAGGTACACAGAACTCCCATGACAAGGGATCCAAGGAGGGCAACACCAAGACAAATAATAATTAAAATGGCAAAGATCAAAGACAAGGACAAAGTATTAAAGGCAGCCAGAGAGAAAAAAAGGTCACCTACAAAGGAAAACCATCAGGCTATCATCAGACTTCTCAACAAAAACCCTACAGGCCAGAAGAGAATGGCATGATAGACTTAATGCAATGAAACAGAAGGGCCTCGAACCAAGATTACTGTATCCAGCACGAATATCATTTAAATATGAAGGAGGGATTAAACAATTCCCAGACAAACAAAAGTTGAGGGAATTTGCCTTCCACAAACCACCTCTACAGGGCATCTTACAGGGACTGCTCAAGATGGGAGCACTCCTAAAAAGAGTACAGAACAAAACACCCAACATATGAAGAAGGGAGGAGGAGGAATAAGAAGGGAGAAAAATAAAGAATCATAAGACCACGTTTATAATAGCTCAACAAGCGAGTTAAGTTAGACAGTAAGATAGTAAAGAAGCTAGCCCTGAACCTTTGGTAACCACAAACTTAAAACCTGCAATGGCAATAAGTACATACATTTCAATAATCACCCTAAATGTAAATGGACTGAATACACCAATCAAATGACACAGAGTAATAGAATGGATAAAAAACCAAGATCCATCCATATGCTGCTTACAAGAGACTCACCTCAAACCCAAAGACATGCACAGACTTAAAGTCAAGGGATGGAAAAAGGTATTTCATGCAAACAAAAGAGAGAAGAAACCAGGTGTTGCAATTCTGGTATCAGATAAAACAGACTTCAAAATAAAGAAAGTAACAAAAGACAAAGGACATTACATAATGATAAAGGGCTCAGTCCAACAAGAGGATATAACCATTCTAAATATATATGCACCCAATACAGGAGCACCAACATACCTGAAACAAATACTAACAGAACTAAAGAGGAAATAGAATGCAATGCATTCATTCTAGGAGACTTCAATACACCACTCACTCCAAAGGACAGATCCACCAGACAGAAAATAAGTAAGGACACAGAGGCACTGAACAACACACTAGAACAGATGGACCTAATAGACATCTATAGAACTCTACATCCAAAAGCAACAGGATACACATTCTTCTCAAGTGCACATGGAACATTCTCCAGAATAGACCACATACTAGGCCACAAAAAGAGCCTCAGTAAATTCCAAAAGATTGAAATCCTACCAACCAACTTTTCAGAACACAAAGGCTAGAAATAAACTGTACAAAGAAAGCAAAAAGGCTCACAAACACATGGAGGCTTAACAACATGCTCCTAAATAATCAATGGATCAATGACCAAATCAAAATGGAGATCCAGCAATATATGGAAACAAATGACAACAACACTAAGCCCCAACTTCTGTGGGACACAGCAAAAGCAGTCTTAAGAGGAAAGTATATAGCAATCCAAGAATATTTTAAAAAGGAAGAACAATCCCAAATGAATGGTCTAATGTCACAATTATCGAAATTGGAAAAAGAAGAACAAATGAGGCCTAAGGTCAGCAGAAGGAGGGACATAATAAAGATCAGAGAAGAAATAAATAAAATTGAGAAGAATAAAACCATAGCAAAAATCAATGAAACCAAGAGCTGGTTCTTCGAGAAAATAAAATAGATAAGCCTCTAACCAGACTTATTAAGAGGAAAAGAGGGTCAACACAAATCAACAGAATCAGAAATGAGAAAGGAAAAATCACAACGGACCCAACACAAATACAAAGAATTATTAGAGAATGCTATGAAAACCTATATGCTAACAAGCTGGGAAACCTAGGAGAAATGGACAACTTCCTAGAAAAATACAACCTTCCAAGACTGACCCAGAAAGAAACAGAAAATCTAAACATACTAATTACCAGCAATGAAATTGAAACGGTAATCAAAAAACTACCGAAGAACAAAACCCTCGGGCCAGATGGATTTACTTCGGAATTTTATCAGACATACAGGGAAGACATAATACCCATTCTCCTTAAAGTTTTCCAAAATATAGAAGAGGAGGGGATACTCCCAAACTCATTCTATGAAGCCAACATCACCCTAATACCAAAACCAGGCAAAGACCCCACCAAAAAAGAAAACTACAGACCAATATCCCTAATGAATGTAGATGCAAAAATACTCAACAAAATATTAGCAAACCGAATTCAAACATACATCAAAATGATCGTTCACCATGACCAAGTGGGATTCATCCCAGGGATGCAAGGATGCTACAACATTCGAAAGTCCATCAACATCATCCATCACATCAAACAAAAGAAAGACAAAAACCACATGATCATCTCCATACATGCTGAAAAAGCATTTGACAAAGTTCAACATCCATTCATGATAAAAACTCTCAGCAAAATGGGAATAGAGGGCAAGTACCTCAACATAATAAATGCCATATACGATAAACCCACAACCAACATTATATTGAACAGCGAGAAGCTGAAAGCTTTTCCTCTGAGATCGGGAACTAGACAGGGATGCCTACTCTCCCCACTATTATTTAACATAGTACTGGAGGTCCTAGCCATGGCAATCAGACAAAACAAAAAAATACAAGGAATCCAGATTGGTAAAGAAGAAGTCAAACTGTCACTATTTGCAGATGACATGATACTGTACATAAAAAACCCTAAAGACTATACCCCAAAACTACTAGAACTGATATCAGAATACAGCAAAGTTGCAGGATACAAAATCAACACACAGAAATCTGTGGCTTTCGTATACACTAACAATGAACCAATAGAAAGAGAAATCAGGAAACAACTCCATTCACAATTGCATCAAAAAAAATAAAATACTTAGGAATAAACCTAACCAAAGAAGTGAAAGACTTATACTCTGAAAACTACAAGTCACTCTTAAGAGAAATTAAAGGGGACACTAACAGATAGAAACTTGTCCTATGCTCGTGGCTTGGAAGAATTAATATCGTCAAAATGGCCATCCTGCCCAAAACAATATACAGATTTGATGCAATCCCTATGAAATTAACAGCAACATTCTTCAATGAACTGGAACAAATAATTCAAAAATTCATATGGAAACACCAAAGACCCCGAATAGCCAAGCAATGCTGAGAAAGATGAATAAAGTAGGGGGATCTCACTCCCCAACTTCGAACTCTACTATAAAGCCATAGTAATCAAGACAATTTGGTACTGGCACAAGAACAGAGCCACAGACCAATGGAACAGACTAGAGAATCCAGACATTAACCCAGACATATATGGTCAATTAATATTTGATAAAGGAGCCATGGACATACAATGGCAAAATGACAGTCTCTTCAACAGATGGTGCTGGCAAAACTGGACAGCTACATGTAGGAGAATGAAACTGGACCATTGTCTAACCCCATATACAAAAGTAAACTCAAAATGGATCAATGACCTGAATGTAAGTCATGAAACCATTAAACTCTTGGAAAAAAACATAGGCAAAAACCTCTTAGACATAAACATGAGTGACCTCTTCTTGAACATATCTCCCCAGGCAAGGAAAACAACAGCAAAAATGAACAAGTGGGACTATATTAAGCTGAAAAGCTTCTGTACAGCAAAAGACACCATCAATAGAACAAAAAGGAACCCTACAGTATGGGAGAATATATTTGAAAATGACACATCCGATAAAGGCTTGACGTCCAGAATATATAAAGTGCTCACACGCCTCAACAAACAAAAAACAAATAATCCAATCAAAAAATGGGCAGAATAGCTGAACAGACAGTTCTCCAAAAAAGAAATACAGATGGCCAACAGACACATGAAAAGATGCTCCACATCGCTAATTATCAGAGAAATGCAAATAAAACTACAATGAGATATCACCTCACACCAGTAAGGATGGCTGCCATCCAAAAGACAAACAACAGCAAATGTTGGCGAGGTTGTGGAGAAAGGGGAACCCTCCTACACTGCTGGTGGGAATGTAAATTAGTTCAAGCATTGTGGAAAGCTTTATGGAGGTACATCAAAATGCTCAAAACAAGCTTACCATTTGACCCAGGAATTGCACTCCTAGGAATTTATCCTAAGAATGCAGCAATCAAGTTTGAGAAAGACCAATGCACCCCTATGTTTATCGCAGCACTATTTACAATAGCCAAGAATTGGAAGCAACCTAAATGTCCATCGATAGATGAATGGATAAAGAAGGTGTGGTACATATACACAATGGAATTCTACTCAGCCATAAGAAAAGGGCAACTCCTACCATTTGCAGCAACATGGATGGAGCTGGAGGGTATTATGCTCAGTGAAACAAGCCAAGCAGAGAAAGAGAAATACCAAATGATTTCACTCATCTCTGGAGTATAAGAACAAAGGAAAAACTGAAGGAACAAAACAGCAGCAGAATCACAGAACTCAAGGATGGACTAACAGGTACCAAAGGGAAAGGGACTGGGGAGGATGGGTGGATAGGGAGGGATAAGGAGGGGGAAGAAGAAGGGGGTTATTAAGATTAGCATGCATGGGGGGTGGGAGAAAGGGGAGGGCTGTACAACACAGAGAAGACAAGTAGTGATTCTACAACATTTTGCTATGCTGATGGACAGTGACTGTAAAGGGGTTTATATGGGGGACCTGGTATAGGTGAGAGCCTAGTAAACATAATATTCATCATGTAAGTATAGATTAATGACAACAACAACAAAAAAAAGCAGTTTCTGTGTGGTGACCTCCAATGAGTTCTGCACAATGATATAAAGGGCATATAAAAGTGTAGACAAAGGGCCTGTTTGTGTTTATACAGATGTTCAAAGCCTAATTTGGCTACCCCAAAAATGAACTAAGATACAATATGAAAAAGAACTTCCAACATCAGCACTCTCTGGAAGACTCTTGCCAGAAGATGATCATCAAAAAACCCCAACAAAGATCCACGCACTGCTACAGCTGTAGATGCACTCATCCCACCAGTTCCTGGACTTGCCATGGGAATGAAGAAGGAGATATCTAAGCTGGCCTGTGCATACAGTAAAACAACAAATTTGACTGGATCTATACTGTTGGAACTCAACCAAGAATTAGGAGAAGTGCAAATTGTAGTGCTCCAAAATCTTACAACTACAAACTATTTACTGTTTAAAGAACATATGGGATGTGAACAGTCCCCAGGAATGGGTTGTTTTAATTTGTCTGATTTCTCTCAGACTGTTCAAGTTCAGTTGGACAATATCCACCATATCATAGATAAGTTTTCACAAATGCCTAAGTTGCCTAACTGGTTTTCTTGGTTTCACTGGAGATGGCTGGTAATTACAGGTATGCTTTGGTTATGTAACTGTACTCCTATTATGTTAATGTGTGTGTGCAATTTAATTAGTAGTTTAAAACCTATACATGCTGAAGTTACTCTACAAGAAGATATGTCAAAGAAATAATCAATCTTCCCATGTTTTCTTCCGCCTGCTACTTCTATAGCTTTTCTTCTTCCTTCCTAATTACAACCCTTAAATAGAATTCATGCCTCATAGTGAATTAACCGAGTATCATAATTCTTCCAAGTGGTAAAGGTACCTCAAGACAAATGCTGGGCAGAGAAGCCACATGGCATAAATATGCAAAGAAGTAAAAAGCTATCCTTTTCAAACAATAAGGCTTCTCTCTCACTTACCAACTTTACATTTCCCTGTATGGCCCAGGAAGATGACTGGTTAGCCAGAGACAGGTAAGATTCTCAAGGGAGGAACAACCTAAGACAGGCACAGTCGCAGGGGAGCCATCAGGTGAGAAATTGGGGATCAACAGAGGTGAGACTTAGAACCTCACCCCCCCTGTTCTGAGAGAAATCTTCTGCATACGTGGATGTTTTATTGCCCTTGTCTAGCTTGGATTAACACATAGTCTACAGGCACACATCTGATCATCTACGTTTGCCCTCTTACAGCACTAAACTATGTTTTCTACCTTTATCTTGTATCTACCTACCACTTCAGCATTTTATTAATAACAATAATAATAAAGAGAGAAATGTGGTATCCACATATAAATTAAGTATAAAAATCAAATGAATATTCATATTTGAACTGACTGTTTATAGTTCATAATGCATGAGCAAAACTGAAAGTTTCTGTGATGACTGCCCTTGTACTGTTCACCATGTAACTTATTCTCTATGTAAGAATTTGTTCTCCATGTAAGAACTTGTTCGTTATGCTTCAGAAGATGGGAGCTGATGAAAATTAGACTTGGGGTGGATTAATGTTTGTGCATTGAGCATTGACTTCCCTATACAGAATTTTATTGTTGTTAACAACCATTTGATCAATAAATATGAGAGATGCCCTCACAAAAAAAAAAAAATTACGCACTTCCAATTGTAAAATAAATAAGTAACCGGGATGTAATGTATAGCATAAGGAGTATAGTCAAAATATTGTAACAACTTGGTATGTTGATAGCTGGTACCTAGAATTATCATGTATATAAATGTTGAATCACTGTTTTGTACACCTGAAACTAATGTAATGCTGTGTGTCAACTACCCTTCAATAAAAAATAATTATCTACCAAAAAAAAAAAAAAAACAGAAGAAAAAAGAAACAGTTCTGATAATTATGAAAATCTTAAGAAAAATGTAGGGAGGGAGAAGAGAGAATGTCCTTTCAATTAGGAGAAACAAAGCACGTGTAGAGAGATCATTCTGGGATCTCTCCCTGTACTCAAGGTAATGAAAGAAGGTATTCTTCTCAAGTCATCAGGTATTTATTGTAAATAGGGTCGCACTGACTGACCATATCAAACCATAATTGAGTATGTGTAGAATTTTAGCTAATGTATATGGGGCACTCATGGCTTTTTAATTTTTTTTATATTTGAAATACAGGGGAGTTTTAATTCTTAATTTTAAGCTTGATAGCAATTTTTGGCACCTACATTTCTTTGTAGATTATGATTTTTTTATTAAGGTATCATTGATATACATTCTCCTGAAGGTTTCACATGAAAAACATTGTGGTTACTACATTCACAAATATTATTAAGTTCCCCCCATGCCCCATTGAAGTCACTGTTCATCAGTGTAGTAAGATGCCACTTGTCTTCTCTGTACTACACTGTCTTCCCCATGATCCCTCCTACACCATGTGTACTAATCATAATACCCCTCAATCCTTTCTCCCTCCCTCCCCACGTGCCCTCCCCTTTGGTAACCGCTAGAACCTTCTTGGAGTCTATGAGTCTACTGATGTTTTGTTCCTTCAGTTTGGTTCATTGTTACAATCCACAAATGAGTGAAATCATTTGGTACTTGTCTTTCTCTGCCTGGCTTATTTCACTGAGCATAATACCCTCTAGCTCCATCCATGTTGTTGCAAATGGTAGGACTTGTTTTCTTCATATGGCTGAATAGTATTCCATTGTGTATATGCACCACATCTTCTTTATCCATTCATTTACTGATGGACACTTAGGTTGCTTCCATATCTTAGCTACTGTAAATAGTGCTGTGATAAACATAGGGGTGTATGTGTCTTTTTGAATCTGGGAGCTTACATTCTTTGGGTAAATTCCTAGGATTGGAATTCATGGGTCAAATGGTATTTCTATTTTTACTTTTTTAAGGAACCTCCATATTGCTTTCCACAATGGTTGAACTATTTTACATTCCCACCAGCAAAGTAGGAGAGTTTCCCTTTCTCCACATCCTCGCCAGCATTTGTTTTTCCTTTTCTTTTCTATCTTGGCCATTCTAACTGGTATGAGGTGATATCTCATTGTGGTTTTAATTTGCATTTCCTTGATGATTAGCAATGTGGAACATCTTTTCATGTGCCTGTTGGCCATCTGAATTTCTTCTTTAAATAATTGTCTGTTCATATCCTCTGCCCATTTTTTAATATGATTATTTGCTTTTAGGGTGTTGAGACATGTGAGTTCTTTATATATTTTAGATGTTAACTCCTTGTTGATAATGTTGCTTAAAAATATATTCTCCCATACTGTAGGATGCCTGTTTGTTGTACTGATAGTGTCTTTTGCTGTACAGAAGCTTTTTAGCTTGATGTAGTCCCATTTGTTCATTTTTGCTTTTGTTTCCCTTGCCTAAGGAGATGCATTCAGGAAAAAGTGGCTCATGTTTATATTCAAGAGATTTTTGCCTATGTTTTCTTCTAAGAGTTTTATGGTTTAATGCTTTACATTCAGGTCTTTGTTCCATTTTGAGTTTACTATTGTGTATGGAGTTAGACAATAATCCACTTTCATCCCCTGACATTTAGCTGTCCAGTTTTGGCAACGCCAGTTGAAGATGCTGTCATTTCCCCATTGTCTATCCATGCCTCATTTACTTTATATTAATTAACCATATATGCTTGGATTTATATCTGGGCTTTCTATTCTGTTCCATTGATTTATGGGTCGGTTCTTGTCTTAGTACCAAATTGTCTTGATTACTGTGCCTTTGTAGTAGAGCTTGAAGTTGGGGAGCATAATACCCCCAGCTTTAGCCATCTTTCTCAGGATTGCCTTGGCTATCAGGGGTCTTTTGTGGTTCCATATGAATTTTAGAACTATCTGTTCTAGTTCATTGAAGAATGCTGTTGGTATTTTGACAGGGACTGCATTGAGTCTGTAGATTGCTTTAGAAAAGGTGACTGTTTTGACGATATTACTTCTTCCTACCCATGATCATGGGATGTATTTCCATTTATTGGTGTCTTCTTTAATTTCTCTCATGAGTATATTGGAGTTTTCACTTCCTTGGTTCAGTTTATTCCTAGGTATGTTATTCTTTTTGATGCAATTGTGAATGGAGTGGTTTTCCTGATTTCTCTTTCTGGTAGTTCTTCTTTAATATATAGGAATGCAACAGATTTCTGTCTATTCATTTTCTATCCTGCTACTTTGCTGAATTCAGTTATTAGTTCTATTAGTTATGGAGTGGATTCTTTAGGATTTTTTATGTACTATATCATGTCATGTGCAAACAATGACAGTTTGACTTCTTCCTTGCCTATCTGGATGCCTTTTATTTCTTTGTGTTGTCTGATTGCCATGGCTAGGACCTCCAAAGCAATTTTGAATAAAAGTAGGGAGAGTGGGCATCTTTGTCTTATTCCTGATCTTAAAGGAAAAACTTTTGGCTTCTCACTGTTAAGGATGATGTTGGCTGTGGGTTTGTCATATATGGCCTTTATTATGTTGATTTACTTGCCCCCTATATCCATTTTGTTGAGTTTTTATCATGAATGGATGTTGAATTTTGTCAATTGCTTTTTCAGCATCTATGGAGATGATCATGTGGTTTTTGTCCTTTTTGTTGATGTGATGTATGATGTTGATGGATTTTTAAATATTGTACCATTCTTACATCCCTGGAATAAATCCTACTTGCTCATGTTGGATGATCTTTTTAATGTATTTTGGGATTCAATTTGCTAATATTTTGTTGAGTATTTTTACATCTATGTTCATCAGGGATATTGGTCTGTAATTTTCTTTTTTTGTGGTGTCTTTGCCTGGTTTTGGTTTTAGAATGATCCTGGCCTTATAGAATGCTTTGGAAGTATTCCCTCCTCTTCTACATTTTGGAAAACTTTAAGGAGGATGGGTGTGAGGTCTTCACTAAATGTTTGATAAAATTCAGCAGTGAAGCCATCTGGTCCAGGAGTTTTGTTCTTAAATAGTTTTTGATTACCAATTCAATGTCATTGCTGGTAATTGGTCTGTCAGATTTTCTCTTTCTTCCTGGATCAGCCTTGGAAAGTTGTATTTTCCTAGAAAGTTATCCATTTTTTCTAGGTTATCCAGTTTATTAGCATATAATTTTTCATTGTATTCTCTAATAAATTTTTGTATTTCTCTGATGTCCATAGTGACTTTTCCTTCTCATTTCTGATTCTGTTTATGTGTGTAGACTCTCTTTTTTTCTTGATAAGTGTGGCTGAGGATTTATCTATTTTGTTAATTTTCTCAAAGAACCAGCTCCTTGTTTCATTGATAGTTCCTATTGTTTTATTCTTCTTGATTTTATTTACTTCTACTTTAATATTTATTATGTCCCTCCATCCGCTGACTTTGGGCCTCATTTGTTCTTCTTTTTCTAGTTTCATTAATTGTGAGTTTAGACCATTCATATGGGATTTTTCTTCTTTCCTGAGGTAGGCCTGTATTGCAATATACTTTCCTCTTAGCACGGCCTTTGCTGCATTTCTCAGATTTTGTGGTGTTGAGTTATTGCTGTCATTTGTCTCTTTATATTGCTTGATCTCTGTTTTTATTTCATCATTGATCCATTGAATATTTAGGGGTATGTTGTCAAGCCTCTATGTGTTTGTGGGCTTTTTTGTTTTCTTTGCATAATTAATTTCTGGTTTCATACTTTTGTGGTCTGAGAAGCTGGGTGGTACAATTTACTGCTTCTGCATTTACTGAGGCTCTTTTTGTGGCCTAGTATATGATCTATTCTTGAAAATGTTCCATGGACACTTGAGAAGAATATGTGTCTGCTGATTTTGGGTTGAGTGTTCTGTAGTTATCTGTTAGGTCCATCTGTTCTTATGTGTTGTTCAATGCCTCTGTCTCCTTATTTTATTTCTGGTTGATCTGGCCTTTGGAGTGAGTGGTGTATTGAAGTCTCCTAAAATGAATGCATTGCATTCTATTTCCCCCTTTAATTCTGTTTGTATTTGTTTCACATATGTAGGTGCTTCTGTTCTTGGTGCATAGATATTTGTAATAGTTATATCGTCTTGTTCAACTCACCCCTTTATCGTTATGTAATGTCCTCTTTGTCTCTTGTTACTTTCTTTGTTTTGAAGTCTGTTTTGTCTGGTACAAGTACTGCAACTCCTGCTTTTTTCTTCCTATTATTTGCATGAAATATCTTTTTCCATTCCTTCACTTTTATTCTGTGTATGTCTTTCAATTTGAAGTGAGTCTTTTATAGGCAGCATATAGATGGGTCTTGTTTTTTTATCCATTCAATGACTCTATTTCTTTTGATTGGTACATTCAAACCATTTACATTTAGGGTGATTATTGATACGTATGTACTTATTGCCATTGCAGGTTCAGATTCATGGTTGCCAAAGGTTCAACAGTAACTTCCTTACTATCTAAGAGTCTAACTTAACTCACTCAGTATGCTATTACAAACACAATACAAATGTTCTTTTCTTTTCCTCCTTTTTCTTTCTCCTCCATTCTTTATATGTTCAGTATCATATTCTGTACTCTTTGTCTATCCCTTGACTGACTTTGGGTGTGATTGATTTGATTTTGCATCTGCTTAGTACTTTATTCTTCTGCTTTCTTTACTATGGTGTTATTTCTTCTGGTGATAGGTATTTAGTCCTAGGAATACTTCCATCTATAGCAGTCCCTCCAAAATATACTGTATAGACAGTTTGTGGGAGGTAAATTCCCTCAGCTTTTGCTTATCTGGAAATTGTTTAATCCATCCTTCAAATTTAAATGATAATCTTGCCAGGTAGAATATAATTGTTCGAGACCCTTCTGCTTCATTGCATTAAATATATCATGCCACTCCCTTCTGGCCTGTAAGGTTTCTGCCAAGAAGTTTGATGATAGCCTTATGGGTTTTCCTTTGTATGTGGTCTTCTTTCTCTCTCTGGCTGCTTTTAATAGTCTATCCTTATCCTTGATTTTGCTGTTTTAATTATTATGTGTCTTGGTGTTGTCTTCCTTGGGTCCCTTGTGTTTGGAGATCTGTGCACCTCCATGGCCTGAGAGACTATCTTGTTCCCCAGATTGGGGAACTTTTCAGCAATTACCTCCTGAAAGACACTTTCTTTCCCTTTTCTTCTCTCTTCTTCTTCTGGTACCCCTATAATGCAAATATTATTCTATTTTATTTGATCACACAGTTCTCTCAATATTCTTTCATTCTTAGAGATCCATTTTTCTCTCTGTGCCTCAGTTTATTTCTATCCCTCTTCTCTAATTTCTATTTTATTTACCATCTCTTCTACTAAATCTAATCTGCTTTTAAATCCCTCCATTGTGTGTTTCATTTCACATACGGAATTTCTTAATGATTGAATCTCCATCCTAAATTTGGCCCTGAGTTCTTGAATATTTTTCTGTACCTGTACAAGCATGTTTATGACTTTTAGTTTAGAATCTCTTGCAGGAATACTGATGAGTCCAATTTCACTTAGCCTTCTTTCTGGTGTTTGTGGGATTTTTGGTTTGAACCAGGTTCCTTTGATGTTTCATATATGTATGTGGCACTCTTTAGTGCCCAGAAGCTCTATTCTTTGAAGCTGCTAGCCCCTGGAGTGATGTCAGGTTTTCAGGGCAGTGTTACTGGTACTTGTCAGAAGGAACGAGGTCCTTTCTGCTTCCCAGCTGCCATGTCTGTCTCCACTGACCACTGCCTGGGCCAGTGCACCAAGCATGCAGGGAGGAGCTTCTATGCTTTTGCTTTGTGCTTGCAGCTGCCATAGGCAGGGCTGCCCTTTGACTTTCCTGACTCAATGACAGGGGTAGCCAGTGCTGGCCAGGAGGAAGGCAGCAACAGGCTTCATATCATGGGGGCCTTGGAGTTTTGTAGCCAGCCAGGGGAGTGGAGCACCTGAAGCTCCTACAAGTTCCCAACCTGCTGGCAGAGTGCATTCAGCCAATTTTGTCCACCTGTCCTTTCTCCTGAGCAGGAAGCTCTGTGCAGTCCTTGCCCCTTTAGCAGCCGTCTTGCTATTAGGAATTCTCTCTCAGACTGCCAGCCTTTCTTTTGTCCTAGAGTGGCTGGATGTAGATCCCTGTTTTCCACAAGCAACTGGAATCTCAGTATCTCCAAGTATTCCACCTGTCTTAGCTTTGAGCCCCACTAATCTCCATGGCACCAAATCATGGCTCTTTATATCTATTAAACACTGCGTTCAACACAGTAGCCTACCAATCCTGTCTCCTTACTTTCATAATCTAACTAGAATTATCTACTTTGCACCACCTCCATACCTACCTGGTCTACAGCCCTGTCACACCTGAATGGTGATCATGGCCTCTCAGCTTCAGTTCTCCAACAATCTATTCTCAACACAAAAGTCATTGTGATCTTTAAAAGCATTAAGTCTGATCATTTCCCTGCCTAGTTCAAATTCCCTCTATGGCCTCTCATGATATTCAGAGTGAACATCAAAGTCTAATAATGACTGAGCTCATCTTATGCTCATCCCCTCCATGGGCTGCATGCACACTGCCCTTGTTGTGCTCTCTTCCCTGGGGAACATTGAAGATGCTCTTCCCTGTACCTAGGACTGTCTTCTCACACCTCCTCACCTGTTCCCCTTTATCACCTGCTCAGTGAATACCCCCCAATATTTTATTTAGAACAGAACCCTGTTTCCTTTTTTATCACCCTCCAAGTTACTACTTATTTATTTACTTATTTATTCCATTTATTATCTTTCTCAACTACAAATGCAGAAAATTCTTTTCTCTTTGGTTAACTGATGAATTTCCCTAAATGTGCCTAAAGAAGCTTAAGCATGTTGTAGGGAATCAGTAAATATTGGATGAATGAAATGTCCAACATATTTACAGTTAATTTTTTAATCATGTCATTGAAATAGAATCTCAAAAGTGAATTTTAGTTCTGGATCACCACTCCTTAACAAAATTTAACTCAAAATAACTAAAATTGCTTCTAAACTAACACTAATTTTGTTAATCCCTGTAGATCTTGCCTTGCCAATCAAACGAGAATGGAAAAGAAAACCAGAATTCTTTGTCTTTCTCATTTACAATAAAATCGTATTTGTAAGAGACACTTTCCCAACTTCCAAAGCTATTGAGACCAATAGATCATAAATACCTGCTTCCTTTACCCAGTGCTTTGCAATTCATTTTTTTAAAATTATACAAGCAGTTGAGTCAGTATTTGCTCTTTGCATGACAGAAAAAGAAAAAGGATCCTGAAAAATACTTTTTAATATCGAAAACATCCCTATATGCTCTCTAATACAGCTATGGCCAGAGATTTATGTTCTGGCTGAATCATGGCAAACTGTGAATGAGAAGCTGAGAATGTAGAGAATAATGCCAAGAATTACTTTCCTCTTGCTAACTTACTAGCTTCCTCAAAACATGTAACTGGGAACCATGTTCTCATTATGCACATGTTTATAAGCCTGAACAAGAAATGACTGGGATCTTTGGTATAATTTTTTTTTGTCAAAAACGTAAGTCAAAGATAGAAAAGTGGTTATACAAAAAGTCCAAAATATCCAAAGTATAAATAATTATCCCCCTTATGAGTTTATGGATATTTACAAAACTACACAATTTAAGAGATGGCTAGATGGATAGGTAGGTAGGTAGGTAAGTAGGTAGGTAGATACATACATACATACATACATACATACATACATACATAGAATAGCTCCAATAGTGTACCATATACAAAAAATAGGGTTATTATCTGAATACATTTTCTAACTTGGCCAGAAGCAATATAATATAATTACAGTAAACTTGAAATGAAATGTTAAAGTGAGAACACTTAAATTGGCAAAGCTATTATGTTGGACTTGTGCAATTAATCTTTGAGAGAAATGGCAAACAGATTTTTAATGAGTTTCAAATGTAGGAATAAGATTGATGGGTAGTCCACACTGGTATCAAGACTGAGGGGTATGCAAATACAGGGAAAGGGGGCATCCATGCAAAGTCCACATGGGACATAGGCAGTTTCTGGGTATTTAGTTTTGTTGTCCTTTTTGCTCCTGTCTTTATAGTGAGGTTGTTTACTTGCTGTAGACCAAAGTTAAGAAACATATAGATTGGAATTGTTGCAGCTCATTTATTTGCTGACACTGCTCATTATTTAAATGGAACACTACATAACCAGATCCCAGCAATGGAGTTTATTTCTACTTACATTTCACACTTTTTATTTTAAATTTTTTGCTTTAGTTTTTGTATTGGTATTTTTTCTCATCATAGGCTTTTTCAATATACAGCTCATTAGCCTGAAGAAAAAATTTCAGTCAAATATTTCTTCTATAAATGCACCTATAAGAGAGCCTAAGACTGAGCCTGTGGCCCCAAATGAACATTGTCCACTGCCCCATGAGGAAGTGGGCAGCAGAGAACAGGGAGGCCAGGGTAGACCAGAGCCAGGACTCAAGTTGAGAGGAGGTGTTTGGCAGATTGGAGATTTGCAGCAGACCATCCAAAGCAAATGCCTTGAAGCCTTGCCATGCTCGAAGGAGGGGTGGCGTCCTCTCTTGAGAGGTCATTGGAAGTGAGATACGAAACCCAGATTTTAAAATTGGAACTGTCATCTCTCTAATCTTCAGCTCTTGACCTGGAACCACGCCCTCTGTTTGGTTTGAATGATCACACACTACTTGCAGAAGTGTGTGGAGACATCACTGGATTAGAGGAGGGGCATTCATTTGTCAGCAAGGCCAAATCTCAGTGACCCTCTGTGGAAGCCTTGAAACCACTTGAATGCGCCCCACCCCCCACCCTATCACATGTTGAAGTCCTAACCCCCAGTGTGATGGTGTTAGGGGTTTGGGCTTTGAGGAGGTGATTAGGTCATGAGGGTTGAGTCCTCAGGATGGCTTCCTCTTATAGAAGACCCACAGTGTTTCACACCCTTTCTACCATGTAAGGACAGAACAAGAAATCTGTGACCTGGAAATGGTTCCTTATCTGACATTACTGACACCCTGATCTCAGACTTCCAGACTCCAGAACTGTGAGAAATAAATTTCTACTTTTTATAGGCCACCCAGTCCATGGTGTTTTTGCTATAGCAGAGCGAATGGACTGAGACATTGCTGTGGCCTGGGCCCCTGCCTGGCATCTGTCACCTGCCCGTGTTCTCCTCTGTCACTTTCTGTTAGTTCATTTCAGACCACAGGGCTCAAGATAACCTGGGTTTCAAATAACAGTGAAACACCAACACTGATACCACTTTTTAATGATAAAAATTTGTATTGTTAAATTTTTAAGCTTTCCCCAGAATTTATGTAAATGGTGTACAGCAACTCTTCGAAGCATTAGCCCCTTATCCAACTTTTTTCTCTTGGAAAATATTTTTCCCAAACCTTGAGTACAAGCGTTTGAATTCCTTAAAATGTCATTCTCATTTATGTTTTCCTCATTTATGAGGTGTGCTAGCTCACCCATGCCACTCCATAAAATCCATTCCAGCTTTGAAATTCAGTGATTTTAGAATAGTGGCTCACTGGTGCCTAGAACGTGCTCGAGATGAGTTAGGTCAGCGACACTGCTGGGTCAGGGGTGATGGGTTCCACAGTGACTTTGACCTCTTGTCTCTGGTCTTAGTTCACCCTGAGGAGGAGTCATTCACAGAGTTCCTGAAGCTAGTAGCTGAGAGGTTTGTGAGTAGTCTCTGACTCTAAATCTTAGCAGGCCTGCTCCCACTGGGCCTATTTCTCACTCTTTGGGTTAATTTTACATTTAGTTTCATGTTCTTGTCCAAGGGCTGCTTTGGGCTGACATTGGGATGGCTGTGCCTTCTGCACTCTGTGTGCATATCCAGTGCACATGCAGGTGGCATTTGAGAACGTTTCACTTATTTACTCAAGGATATCCACCCAACACATATTTATGTAGTGGCACTTTTGTTCCACACACTTACAGGGGCTTGGGATTCGGCAGAAAACCAAACAGGTAAAGTCTCTGCTTCCATGAAGTGCACACTAGTGAGTGAAGAAAGAAAATGGAAACTATAAATAACAGCGAAGCAGAACAAGGGGTAAAAGAGTGCAGGGAGGAATGCTGTTGGACACAGAGATCGGGTGAGGTAAAATGATATTTGAGCAGAGCCCTCAGGAGGAAGAGAGGGAATGAGTCAGGTTGATGGAAAATACCAGGGGTGGCAAGTGCAAAGGCCCTGAGAAAGTCGCAGGAGGCCAGCTTGGGTGGGGTGACCTGAAGGAGGGCCAGACCCAAGAACAGGGAAAGACTTACAGAGGGGCTGCCTTTTGGGGATAGATCATGCATCAATGAATGGGAACAGCATGGTAGAGAAAAACAGAAAGTGCATGTTTTGTTTCTCATACACTAACACATTTCTCAATACTAAAATAGGAGTGAAATCTAATGTCTCAAGATTTAGGTTGTTCTGATGTAAATCAAATTTAAGAATTGACTGGACAATTAAGGAAACAGATGGCAAATATTAGACATGAAGGCCAAGGTTTATTATTTGCAGTTTTTCTTTTTTCTCCTGAATTTCTTCCTTAGGCCATCCATTTTCTCTTCCTTCTTGGATTATTGTGTCCTGAGGTAGCACCACGCTTGGAGCAAGACGGGAAGCCTTTAGCTTGGGTGAGGAGGGCCATGGTTGCACGCACGCTGGAGGCTCCTTCTGGCTGTATCTGTGGGTGGGACCATTGGTGGCAGGATGTACTGTAAGCAAGACCATTAAAACTTCTGTTGCAAGGGCGCAAGAGCTCCATCTATTCCAGCTGGGTGATCTTGTCAAAGTGATGGGTGGATATTATTGTCTGAGAAAGGTTTGGCTTCATCAAAATTCTAAGCATGACTTTGCAATGTAAGAATACTCAATTTACCTGACTGCTTGCGGTATTAACCATTGAACCCTTCATCAGTACACAGACCACAACGTTTGTTAAGTCGTGAGGAAAAGAACATAGCATCTGAATTCATTAGTGGGTACTTACAACATGGTATTGGCCTGTATGTGAATGTAACATCATACAATATTAAACAAATGCAGTGTTGATTAAATACACTCTGGCAAGTGGACACACAAGTTCTTCTATGCAGGTTAGAAATTAGGTTTTCTTGTCATTTGAAGTTTTAAATTAAGTGCCTTTTAATATCTTTCTGCAAGTTTCAGGATTCACGCTATGTGGGAAAATGTTTTCTTTGGTAGAGAAATGAAAGAACTATCTGGAAACATTTTTCACGTGAGACCAGAGGTATTTAGCAGGGTATGCTGACAAAGAACATGAACATCAGACAACTTTTAAGTCTACCACTTTAGCTGTTGTTTCTCTTTGTGGCTTTTAAAAAGTACAAAGAAAAAGGAGTATCTTTATCTTTCAGTATATTGTAGTTAATAAGACAAAGCAGACCTTGCTGTTGACTTTTGGTAAGTGGAGCTTATTATGGTTGAGTTTTCATACTTTAGGCACTACTTATTTTTCTATGTAACGTAGAAAATTTAACACTGACGTAGTGTTTACAAAGATACAATTTAAATGAAAATCTAGGATCCTGCTTATCATATTTTGATGACAGAGTTCTTTTTATCACCAGCAGCATTTTTGTATTAAATAGTTTAGACTTTTTAACCCTGTAAACTGTGTCATAAAACAACAATAATAAAAACAAAATTTGTTTTTGCTGTGTTATTGGTCAAGCCCTCAGCTAAGCACTTTCTATGTATTGTTTTATTTTATTTTCAACTTATTTATTTCTTCCTTATAGCAAATCTTATGAGTTTGACTAGCACTATAATCTCTACTTTATAGATGAGTAAAGTGAGATAGAGAAGTTAAGGGGGTTCATCCTCTAGTCCTTTGGGGAAAGAGCTAGTTTTAGGAATCAAGAGACCCAGTGTTTTTCCATTAGGCACGTGAATCACTAAATTAAAATGATCTCTACAAAATTGAAGTTCTAGAATTGTTTATGCTGGTAAATTTTTAACATGGCCTTGTCCCACATCCTTTACTTTATCCTTCCACGGTGACACTCTCACTTCTGATCTCTGAGATTTTGGTGAAGATAAGATGAAAATAGCCTAAATAAAAGTTAGGAACAGGAGAACCAGCACTAAACACAGTCAAACCCACTGGTCTGCAGCAGGAATTCTGAGGCACTTGAGTATATTCATGCACCGTAATGAGTCTCGAGAAGAATATGGAAGTGGCAGTGGCTCCCAAGTGTGCATGGCCCTGGCAGGGAGCAGCTATGAATGTCGTGCAGCATACTGCTCTGCTTCCCTTCCCAGGTTTTTTACCTGGGTCTGCTCAGATACTGATATTTTCATTAAGGGAATTTCACATTTAAAGATTCACGTGGAAGTCCCCCAGCCATGATGCTGTGTGGAAATGTGCTTTAGGACAGCTCATCTTTGCTTATATTTTCTGGGGTCACAGTGTTCCCAGTTTTCTCACATCACTCAGAATCCAACAGCTGGTTGGGACTTTGCTCCCATCTCCATATATATTACCCCACCCCCACCTGTGCTTCTCTCCATGCCTCCATGCCGGTTCTGGGATAGCCTCAGAGAAGTCACCTGGTGGGTGTCCACAGAGACTGCCTGTCATTCTCTCACAAGTCCAGCCACATTTTTTTTTTTAATTTTGGTATCATGAATCTACAATTACATGAAGGACATTATGTTTACTAGGCTCCCCCCTTCACCAAGTCCCCCCCATATCCCCGTTCATAGTCACTGTCCATCAAAATAGTAAGATGCTGTAAAATCACTACTTGTCTTCTCTGTGTTGCACAGCCCTCCCCGTGCCCCCTCAACACTATACATGCTAATCGTAATGCCCCCTTTCTTTTCTTCCCGCCCTTATCCCTCCCTTCCCACCCATCTTCCCTAGTCCCTTTCCCTTTGGTAACTATTAGTCCATTCTTGGGTTCTGTGCTTCTGCTGCTGTTTTGTTCCTTCAGTTTTCTTTTGTTCTTATACTCCACATACGAGTGAGATCATTTGGTACTTGTCTTTCTCCGCCTGGCTTATTTCACTGAGCATAATACCCTCTAGCTCCATCCATGTTGTTACGAATGGTAGGGTTTGTTTGTTTCTTATGGCTGTGTAATATTCAATTGTGTATATGTACCACATCTTCTTTATCCATTCATCTACTGATGGACATTTAGGTTGTTTCCATATCTTGGCTATTGTAAATAGTGCAGCAATAAACATAGGGGTGCATCTGTCTTTTTCAAACTGGAGTGCTGCATTCTTAGGGTAAATTCCTAGAAGTGGAATTCCTGGGTCAAATGGTATTTCTATTTTGAGCATTTTGAGGAACCTCCATACTGCTTTCCATAATGGTTGAACTAATTTACATTCCCACCAGCAGTGTAGGAGGGTTCCCCTTTCTCCACAACCTCGCCAACATTTATTGTTGTTTGTCTTTTGGATGGTAGCCATCCTTACTGGTGTGAAATGATATCTCATTGTGGTTTTAATTTGCATTTCTCTGATGAGAAGCGATGTGGAGCATCTTTTCATGTGTCTGTTGGCCATCTGAATTTCTTCTTTGGAGAACTGTCTATTCAGCTCCTCTGCCATTTTTTAATTGGATTATTTTCTTTTTGTTTGGTTGAGGTGTGTGAGCTCTTTATATATTTTGAAATGTCAACCCTTTATTGGATCTGTCATTTTTTAATATATTCTCCCATACTGTAGGATACCTTTTTGTTCTATTGGTGGTTTCCTTTGCTGTACAGAAGCTTTTCAGCTTGATATAGTCCCATTTGTTCATTTTTGCATTTGTTCCCCTTCCCTGGGGAGATACGTTCAAGAAGAGGTCACTCATGTTTAAGTCTAAGAGATTTTTTTGCCTATGTTTTTTTCTAAGAGTTTTATGGTTTCATGACTTGCATTCAAGTCTTTGATCCATTTTGAATTTACTTTTGTGTATGGGGTTAGACAGTGATCCAGTTTCATTCTCTTACATGTAACTGTCCAGTTTTGCCAGCACCATCTGTTGAAGAGACTTTCATTTCCCCATTGTATGTCCATGGCCCCTTTATCGAATATTAGTTGACTATATATGTTTGGGTTAATGTTTGGAGTCTCTATTCTGTTCCATTGGTCTGTGGCTCTGTTCTTGTGCCAGTACCAAATTGTCTTGATTACTGTGGCTTTGTAGTAGAGCTTGAAGTTGGGGAGTGAGATCCCCCCCCACTTTATTCCAGCCACATTTTTGAGCTTTGCAGTAAACAAATTCTCAGGGATTTTTCCAAGTATTCACATTGGTGAAAACTGGAATGAATGAAGGATTAAAGGTTGAAGTACTTAATAAGATGCTATTTATTTAGCTCTAACTGAATGCCAGAGTATTTGCCTCTTGACATGTATTAACTTACTGGATTGAAACAGCTCTTTTATCATCATGCTCTTATCATGTCATGAGAACCTGTCCAGCTAGGAAATCACAGAACTGGAACTGGGGTGCAGTCCAGGGGTCTGATTCCAGGGCATTCCAGGGGTCTAATGCTGTGCTTTTCTGCTTCCCATCAGCTAACATGATTGGGAAGTTTCTAGAGGATTTAGGAACATATGGGGTTACAATCAGAGGTCACGGTGGACTCCAGGAGGGCAGCTGACATGGGATGGAAACACATGTCCCAGTCGTGGAGATAGGCGAGGAGCTGAAGGGCCATGCTGTGGAGGCACCCAGAAAGAGGGCAAGAAACTACCCTGAGGGCTGTTCTGAAAGGATATCCTGTGCATGAATAGAGGGCTAGCCCCAAATGCCTGCATTTTGGAAATACTGAAAAACAGCCCTTAGGAGCTACAGATGCTTTACCTCCTCTTTACCAATGAAGAATCAATGAGTATTCAACTTCCTAAGAAGTGGAAAGAATGCCAGCTGTGGTGTCAAGAGTCCTGGTGCCACCCACTAGCTGTACAACCTTATGCAAATGATGTCATGTCTTTTGATCTTAAAAATGTGGATAATCCTACAGAAGAAGCCTTATGAATTAATGTGATCACATGTTATTTGTCATGCAAATACAGTGTGTGAATTAATATTGTTTCTCCATTGTGCAACTGATATATATGTGTACAGCAATTCTACTTCTAGAAAATCTCATTTGGAGATTAGCTGTATTGGAGATTGGCTCTTAGGATTTTTCTCTGGATAATATTTTTGGAAAAGATAATATATGATAAAATTCTTAATTGACAGAACATATTTGAGGCGGCCTTCCAAGGTATTAGGGTTGAAATGTGGAATGTCTAAGTGCATGAGAATAATTTTCTCCACTCATGTGATAAAGCTCTTTGTTGTGTCATAGTGTCTGTGTCTGGCCACTGGTGTGAGACCACAAGTCTGTGCATAACTTTCTACTGCTATAAAAAGAGTATCAGGTAAAGCTGAAGGACGTCCCTTACATGAGTCTCTATTACATGCTCACCATGCCCTACGAGTAAAACCAACACTGTCTCCTTGATGCAAGGGGAAAACCAGACACAACCCTTCTTCCCTTGGGACACATCAGGAAGAGCAGAACCCATTAAAATTATTGCCCAGATGATTGAATTAGATTTTAAATGAGTGATTGTAATAAGTGCTCATTTACCCAAGTGGGTAGACTGAAATATAATTTACAGTCCCATGGATGCTGCCCTGTGCATAGACTATTTCATAATAGTGGATAGAAGTCCCATTGCTTTTAATTGCATTAATTTAGGAGCATTCATTCTCCTGGCATACGAAAGGTTTCATTTTTCCAAAATAAATAAGCAAATAACAAATTCCCATTGCCAATGGGGAAGATTTATACTGATGGAATCGAATAGCATAAGTAATCTTGTGTTGTTTCTCAGAGGCGCCTGAACAAGCAGTCTTGGCTTGGATGGAAAGCAAAAGCTGGAGTCCCATTATATATGATCACTTTAATTCTGAGCAGAACAAACCTTCCTTGATAAACATTTGTTACCATGTTTAAAGTAAAAAGTCATCTTTTCTCATTCCTGTATTTTCCCTCCCTTCAGAAATGTATGATCACTTCTTGACTGACAAAATGATCGATTTTAAACCAACACATCAAAAACTGAAAGGCATAAAAGAGGAAGGAGGAGGGCATGATTCCCACAGAGCTTTCTAAGCTGACTCTGAGAAGAGACTTTAAAGGTCACCTCTTGCCATTTAATTTGAAATTCCAAGTGGATATTTGGAAATCTAAATCAAGATCAATTCCATCATTAGAGTGTAGGGGCGTGCCACCTCTGTGTAAGGCATTGTGTTTCACAAAATATACATGGGTTAGATAAATTATTTTCATTAACAGTGGGAGGATCATGGTAATAATGTGTGTATGCTGTGGTAAAATGAACTAGATAAAACATAGAAGGGGGTCCAGAAAATGGTGTTACATCATCAGTACACCTGGCAGAAGAAAGAGAAGTCCTTGCACCATGCTTCAGCTTGGAAGCAAATGGAAAATAATACTTATCTTTCTCTTCTTTCTCTTCAGCATCTGAATAAAGCAGCTTCTAAAATCTACTGCAGTTCCATAGTTCAGTCCCACAGTTGGCCTTTTTTACTACCAGTGTTTGAATAGTAGATAGGACCTGGTACCATATATTCTTCCTAATTCTATCAAAAGAAAAACAAACAAAACCAGATGTTCATACCTACCCTGTCCAGCTAAGGCTGGAAAAAGTAAAGTACTTCTGGCTTCAACGTCCTGATGCAGAAGGGGAGTTAAATTATTTGCCAGCGTTCAGTTTCCTAATACAAATGATCCCCAACTTACAGTGGTTCAACTTAAGAGCTTTTGACTTTATGATGACATCAAAGTGGTATGCATTTGGTAGAAAACTTCAAATGTAGAATTCGGATCTTTTTCCAGGCTAGCAATACGCAACCCGGAGCTCTTCTGTGACTCAGGGAGGTGCAGCAGGCTCAGCTCCTGGTCAGCCCCAGGATCACAAGGTTCCACCACCGATACACGGACAACCATTCTGTCCCTGTACAACCATCCTTTCCCTGTACAACCATCCTGCTTCTCATTTTCAGTACAGTATTAAATATATTACATGAGAGAGTCAATAGTGTCTCATAAGACAGGCTTTGTGTGAGATGATTTTGCCCAGCTGTAGGCTAATGTAAGTCTTCTGAGCACATTTAAGGTGGGCTAGGCTGGGCAGGGATGTTTGGTAAATTAAGTATATCAAATGCATTTTCAACTTAGGATATTTTCAACTTACAGTGGGTTTATTGTAAAGTAACCCCAATAAACTCTTGTAAGCCTAGGAAGACCTGTTCTCAGAAAATTTATCTTATTTGTAAGAAAGAATCCAAAAGATTGCTCTTCTCAGAAACAAAAATACACTTTCTGTTACAGATATTCTGTGATATTATATCTTAAGAGTGCATAGCATGAAGAAATAAGAAGATTCCTCTAAAAGACTACATGTGATTTGAATGTAAATAAAATTGATTTATAACATAAAAAAATTAGTTTGTATGCTAATCATACTTTATTTCTTTGTTACATTTTTATAAGTAGAATCCTAATGTCATCTAGGAAGTGTTATAGAGAATATAGGAAAAAACCCATATGGAGACAGGAACAATGTAAAGAATTTGCTACTAAGTAGTTAATTCAGCCTATGGCTCTTTTTAAATATGTTAAGGCCTATAAATCATTAACTATGATAAGGTAAATTTTTATTTATAACACTACTCCATAAGAGAACAAATCTCAGTTCTCCATAAAACAATCCTATTTCTATTTATTTAAAAAAAAGTTAAATATTATCATATGTTAAATGACATTCAAGTACAATAAAATATATCTAGCAGAAACAAATAGAATGATCTTTGGAAGGAAAAGTATAAGCATGCACGGAGGAAAAAAAGAATCATGGTTTATCTTTACTTAATGAAAAAAGCAATTTTTAACTTGTTTTTTTTTTTCTTTGAGCAGAAGGTGATTTTTTTTTTATTAAGGTATCATTGATATACACTCTTATGAAGGTTTCACATGAAAAGTAATGTGGTTACTACATTTACCCATATTATCAAGTCCCCCCCAATAACCCATTGAAGTCATTGTCCATCAGTGTAGTAAGATGCCAGAGTCACTACTTGTCTTCTCTGTGCTATACTGTCTTCCCCATGATTTAATTTGTTTTTAATGAACTGTTCCTTTTCTGATGGGGTATTATATCATGACTGACAATATAGGTTACTGTATCCTTTCAATTTACTAGACCCAGAATGGAGCCTTGCATATGGGAAAACCCTTCCTATTTGTAAATAATTCTTGTGCTTCCTGATATTCTGAGTCTGATCTTTTTGGCTCAAACTCCATGCAGTTTGCAATAAGCAACAACAAATTTTCCAGTGACTAGAATGTTGCAGGACATGGGAAAGTCTTACTAGGTCTCAGTAAGCCTAGAAATGCCATAGTGTCACATTCTGATAGTGTCCTATCTCAAAGAGAACTAAAATGTTTGCAAAACACTGGGGCAGTTTATTGTGCTGCCGTGGTGATGTCACTCTTGATAACACAGTTTTTACTGTTAGATCTCAGCCTCCCATACTACCCATCACTGACATCGGCACCTTAACTTACAATGGCATTGAAAATGTATTAGTAGACTGTCATGTGTGTTACAAGTAAAAAGCAGTGTTTTGGAAGAGAGGTGTGGGAGGACACAGGTTCTGAAGTCACTGAGATCTGGATCTAAACTCATTTCCTTTGTCACTTTCTAGCTATGTGGCCTTTGGCAGTCATATTAACTCCCCCTCACCTGTAGAATGGAGTTGATGCCACTTGCTTTTCAGGTTGGCAGACAGAGACCCAGTTGTACATGTACAGCCCCTGAAGCAAATAGGGGCTCATCCCTTGTAGCTGCCGGTGACTAGGGTATAAGATTGTTCTCTGGGAATTTTTCTCCAACCTACAGTGGATCAATGTCATCCATGCTGGATGGATTTCAAATAAATGCTCTTCAAACAAATACATGCACAAAGTCCGTGTGTTTCCAACTATAAACTTCTTCAAATTTTCATTTAAATGAACTGTTTCAAAAGAAGATTAGGTTTCATGTAACAGCCTTTTTTTAATCTTGAAACCAACCAATATTGTATAAATTACTGGGTATAGGTCAAAATGCTTCTTTGGTATAAAACGTTACAGAGATAGAATAAATAGAATGAATAGAACCTTGAATAATCTCCTGCCTCTCAGCATCTAGAAGTGTTTTGCTCTTTTAAAAATACATATATTAGTTATTGTTGGCTAATTACTGAAGCTCAAAATAAACCCCTTGAAATTCCAGCAGAGTTGAGCTGTAGAAAGTGAATTTCCGGGGGAAGGAGCAACTTTACCACAATTTCCCAGTTCCTCCCTAAACATCGGTGTTTCTAGTCACATATATATGTTTTTGGAATTCTCTAGTAAAATTGTTAAAGCTACATGACCTAAGACATTTACATTTTTGAGAAACATGAAAATTCCTGACATTTGAAAAGGTTTAAATCATATTTGTTTTTGTTTGGGAATTTTTAGAAAAAATGATAGAAGTTTTTCCTTGGTTTGGAATATATTCTTCCATAGCAACTCAATTTCCTTTTATAGAGCATGAAATGCATTTCTGTTTACCAATCTATTTTCTTAATTAATTCAGAGACTTGCAATAAAACTGTCTCAGCCATAATAGTTGAAAGGCTAGGATAAAGAAAGCACAAATATTGAATTCCATTTGTTCTTTTTATTGATGTTCTACAGCCTAGCCTTTTATCCTGTCTGTGCCAGCACTGGATACTTAGCCCAGAGGGATGTAATAGTTCTTATTCACGCAAACATGTAACAACATTAAAAAAAGTTAATCCATTATTTTTGAAGTTCCTTCATGAAGCATGCTTAGCCTTAGAATTTACATTATATCTGGGATTATCCTTGTAATCACCATGTAAAGTATCACTTTTGAGGCAAACAACAGAGGAAAACAATCTTTGGAAAGTTACAGTTGCCAGTTGTATTAATTTGAGTATAAACAAGTAAAAGATAATATTAAGTAGATGGTTATGCCATTACACTTTTTTGTTAATGAAAGAATGGTTATTCACATGTATTGTTCAATCTGAATAAATCTTCATCTGCTTCAAATTTAATATAGGCATGTTATAGGATTCAGGCAAACATTTGATCTTTAATGGGTGAACTACATAAATAAAAATCTTGAGAATGTCTTTCATAATAAATAAGGTAGAATTTAGAATTATAGTCTGATGTTATTATAATAAGTATTTCTGTTCCTATCATAATTGTGACAGAAATTTTCAAGAATATGAGGCTTGTATGTGTCTTTGATATGCACAGTTGAGGAAGAAGAATTATATTGTACTTGATATGTTTCTTGGTATGATGCTGGGAAAATATAATGCCTCCAGCCTTCAAATTTTATATTAAATACAGCTTTTGTATTAGAAGAGCTACAAAGGCTTTTTAAGAAAATCATGTTAAAAGCTTATATACTCAAAGACTGTGATTATTACACTTAAGGTATAGTTCTAATTCAAAAATTAATAGGATGATATGTATAAGCCCAATCAGCATCATGCAAGGGACTCTAGTCCTAAAATTAATATTTTGTTCTTTTCTTTAATTTCTATAAATCACAGAAATCTTGAAGCAATAAAATGCTCCTTTATATTAAAAACTACTTTTTATTTCCTTCTTATGTCTACCCTGTATGACAACTTGTTGCAATGAGAATAGCGTATTAAAGAGATGCTACACTTTGAACTGAGAATAATGGATTGTCAGTATGACTCATAAAGAAAGAGTATTTACAGATAGGAACAAAAAGATACAAAAGTCTCAATGGAGAAGTAAGTAAGCCAAGGACATGAACACATAATTACCAAGAAAAGAGTAAATATTTACAAGATAAATAAAAATAGGGTCAAACTTCTTAAAAATCAAACCAAAATTTAAAGAAGTATTTTTGACTGAAAGTGTACCCCAAAAACTAATAGACTGAAATCCCAATCCCAATGGGATGCTTTTGGGAGGTGGGCCTTTGGAAGGTGATTAGGTAATGAGGGTGGAGCCCTCATGAACAGGATTAATGCCCTTATACAAGGGACTCAATGGAGCTCTCTCATGTTCTCTCTGCCATATGAGGATATAAGAAAATGACCCTCTGCAACCAGAAGAGGGTCCTCACCAGAACCAGCCCATGCTGTTCCCTGATCTTGGATTTCCAGCCTCTCTATGAGACATAAGACTCTGTTGTTTATAGCATCCAGTCCCTGTATTCTGTTTTAGCAGTCCAAACAGACCAAGACAAAAAGATACACCACTTTTACCTACAAAGTTGAGAAATGCATATTTTAAAATACTCCATGCTAGCTGTGTGGTGACCCACATAACACTCATAAACTGCAGGCAGGGAAATAAAATTGTTTCAGTTTTTCTTTTTAAAAAGTCTCAATATGTATGGCAAACTTAAAAAATGGTTCCAACCACTGACCATTTAATTCCCTTTGCAGAAATCACTCCTAAGGAAATGGTTAAAAAAAAAATGTGCAAGTGTTTAGATACAATTTAGTAAGAGTACAGAGCTGATCCTCTGATAAACAGTGAATAGTTAAAAATATCACAGTGTATCCATATGTTAGAGCATTATGCAGCCATTAAAGTTTAATATGATGAAATAGGATATATACTGACAATAGTGTTAAGGAACAGTAATACATAAGTCAATTATAATGCATTCATGAAGAACAAGATGTCTCTGTTTAAGTTGAATATTAGTATAATTTTATATTTTGATCCCTTAGCTGGGGAATATGGTTAATTTTTATCTTAAATATAAATTTATTGTTCCTAAAATTTCAACAATAGCATACATATTTTTTTCTTTTAATAAGAATTCATTGATATACAATCTTATGAAGGTTTCACATGAGCAACAACATGGTTACTGCATTCACCCATATTATCAAGTCCCCCACACACACCCCATTACTGTCACTGTCCATCAGCATAGTAAGATGCTATAGAGACACTACTTGTCTTCTCTGTGCTGTACTGCTTTCTCCGTGATTCCCCTATGTGTGCTATTCATAATGCCCCTTAATCCTCTTCTCCCTCCCTCCCCACCCACCCTCCTCACCCCCTGCCCTTTGGTTACTACTAGTCCGTTCTTGGGATCTGAAAATCTGCTGCTGTTTTGTTCCTACAATTTTGCTTCATTGTTATATTCCACAGATGACTGGAATCATTTAGTACTTCTCTTTCTCTGCCTGGCTTATTTCACTGAGCATAATACCCTTTTGCTCCATTCATGTTGTTGCAAATGGTAGGATTTGTTTTCTTCTTATGGCTAAATAATATTCCATTGTGTGTATGTACCACATCTTTTTTATCCACTGATGGACACTTGGGTTGCTTCCATATCTTGGCTGTTGTAAATAGTGTTGCAATAAAAATAGGGATGCATATGTCTTTGAATCTGGGATCCTGTTTTCTTTTGGGTAAATTCCTATGAGAGAAATTTCTGGTCAAATAGTATTTCTATTTTTAGTTTTTTGAAGAACTGCCATATTGCTTTCCACAATGGGTGAACTAATTTACATTCCCACCAACAGTGTAGGAGAGTTTCCCTTTCTCTGCATCCTCGCCGTCATTTCTTGTTCCTTGTCTTTTTGATATTGGCCATCCTAACTGGTGTGAGGTGATATTGTGGTTTTAATTTGCATTTCCCTGATAATTAGTGATGTGGAGCATCTCTTCATGTGCCTGTTGGCTGTTCAGATTTCTTCTTTGGATAATTGTCTGTTTATAGCCTCTGCCCATTTTTTTAATTGGGTTATTTCTTTTTGGGTGTTGAGGCACATGAGTTCTTTATATATTTTGGATGTTAACACCTTATCAAATATGTCACTTACGAATATATATTCTCCTGTAGGATGCCTTTTTTGTTCTACTGATGGTGTCCTTTGCTATACATAAACTTTTTAGTTTGATGTAGTCCCACTTGTTCATTTTTGCTTTTGTTTCTCTTGTCCGAGGAGATGTGTTCAGGAAAAAGTTGCTCATGTTTATTATGTTTTCTTCTAAGAGTTTTATAGTTTCATGACTTACATTCAGATCTTTGATCCATTTTGGGTTTACTTTTGTGTTTAAAGTTAGTCAACAATCCAGTTTCATTCTCTTACATGTAGCTGTCCAGTTTTGGCAACACCAGTTGTCAAAGAGGCTGTCATTTCTCCATTGTATATCCGTGGCTCCTTTATCATATATTAATTGGCCATATATGCTTCAGTTTATATCTGGGCTCTCTATTTTGTTCGATTCATCTATGCATCTGTTCTTGTGCCAGTACCAAATAGTCTTGATTACTGTGGCTTTGTAATAGAGCTTGAAGTTGGGGATCTTAATCCCCCCAGTTATATTCTTCCTTCTGAGGATTGTTTTGGCTATTTGGGGTCTTTAATGGTTCCATATGTATTTTAGAACTATTAGCTCTCATTTGTCGAAGAATGCCATTGATATTTTGATAGGGATTACATTGAATCCATAGACTGCTTTAGGCAGGATGACCATTTTGACAATATTAAATCTTCCTATCCACTAGCACGGGATGTATTTCCTTTTATCGGTGTCTGCTTTAATTTCTCTCATGAGTGTCTTGTAATTTTAGGGCATAGGTCTTTCACCCCTTGTTTAGACTTATTCATAGATATTTTATTCTTTTAGATGTAATTGTAAATGGAATTGAATTCCTGATTTCTCTTTCTGCTAGTTCATCATTAGTATATAGGAATGCAACAATTTCTGTGTATTGATTTTGTATCCTGCAACTTTGCTGAATTCAGTTATTAGTTTTAGTAGTTTTGGGATGGATTCTTCAGGGTTTTTCATGTCATCTGCACACAGTGACAGTTTAAATGAATTTCTTGTAGGCACCATGTAGATGGGTCTTGTTTTTTTATCCATTCTGTAACTCTATGTCATTTGATTGGTACATTCAGTCCATTCACATTTAGGGTGATTATCGGTAGATATGTACTTATTGACATTGCAGGCTTTAGATTCGTGGTTACCAAAGGTTCAAGGGAAGCTTCTTTACTATCTAACAGTCTAACTTAACTCACTTATTATGCTACTTCAAACATAATCTAAACGTCCCTTTTCTTTTCTTTTTCCCTTCCTTTTCTTCCTCACAAGCCAGTGGCACCAGTGTGTGCTGGGAGGAAAGAGCTATTTCTTGCTTCCCAGCACCAGTGCCTGCCCCCACTGCCAGGGCCAGTGGGCTGAGAATGCAGGGTGAAACCACTTCTTTACATCCCTTTAGCTGCCATAGGTGGCACTGCCCTCTGGCTGGTGTGGTGCAATGGTGGGTGCAGCAGGTTTGAGAACCGGTACCAGCTGGGAGTCAGGAGCATCAGGCTGTGTATCATGGTGGGGGTCTCAGGGCTGCATTGCCAGGCAGGGATATGGAGCTCCTTAAGCTCCTGAAAGTTCCCAACCTGCTGGGCTGAATGTGTCAGGACAATTTTGTCCACCTGTCCTTTCTCCTAAACAACAAGCTCTGTCTAATCCTTGCCCCTTTAGCAGCCCTCTCACTGTTGGGAAGTCTTTCAAAGTGCCCACCTTTCTTTTTTCCCAGAGTGGCTGTTTTTGGGTATCTGTCTCCACAAGCAGCTGGAATCTCAGTGTCTCTGAGTATTCTGCCTGTCTTTGCTTTCTAAGCCTTCTAATCTCCAGAGCACCATGTAATGTGGGTTTGTGCTCCTGGAGAAGATCTCCAGGGAGGATGTTTAGCATTCCTGGCCTTCTTCTACTCCCTCCCTGCTCCATTTCTCTTCCTCCCGCTGGTGAGCTGGGCTTGGGGTAGGACATGGGTCCTGCTGGATCATGGCTTTGCTACTTTATCCTTTTCTGTGAAGTCTTCTCTTTTCCCCAGACGTAAGTCATCCATTGAAGTGTTCTTTCTGGTCGCCTTTTCAGGATTCGTTGTATTTGCTGTATTTTCGTATTATATGTAGTTTTGGGAGGAGGTTTCCACCTCACTTCTCATGCCACCATCTTTTTCCACCTCAGATTGTCTTGTTTAACAATAACATTTATTGATTTGATAATCTCAAATTGGAAGAGAGCATGAACATCCACTTTCTAATACTGATAAATTATTGACCTTTTCTTTTTTTGTCTCTCTCTACAAAATGGATGCTTTCTAATGTTTTTCAAGTTTGAAATCAGTCTCATTCAATAAACTCATGTTTAGCCTTGAGACTTTGATAATGCAAGGCTCTGTGAAGAAACTCACCATGCACTGAGCATTAGTGGAACAAACTTGGCAATTGGCTGGCCTTGTTTCCTGCCATTAACATCAGGCAAACAGATGTGATAATTGAGGATAAACTCTCCAACAGTGTTAGTTGTTCTTAAGAGTTTCAAATTTTACCCACTGACACCATCCTTGGAGGCATGCCTGTTCCATTGCACAGTGAGCATGACATTCAGCCCTAGGAATTTTTAGGGTGATATGCAGAACATCTATAGATTTTATGTTAACACCTGCCAATAGAAACTTTGACCATTCCAGATTTGACTTATATAGTGGTCCATGGAAATAATCTCACTAGTGAAATTTACTTGTCAAAGAAATATATTAAATAGCCCATTTAATAAAAATTAAATGTAGTTTGAGAGAGCTCCTGAAGCCAAGGTTTTCAAAGGCAAGGTGTGCGGGCATGAGGAGATGTACAGTTCAGTGTAGACAAACCAGCCCCTTGTAAAGTCTGAGATGGGCTTTTCTATCAGTCAGCTAATGCTGATTCTATGAAAGGAAGGGCTCTTTCCAAATCGTTTGGAATGAAATCATAGCAGATCATACTATCTGGCAACTGTGAAGATGGTGAATTCTTGGACTGATGTTTTATGCAAAGGATCCAACAAAAGCTATTTTATGTTCAACCAGCATTTATTGAGTGACTGTGTGCATGATGGTTGATACTGGGGATACAGTAGGAACAAGAGAGAAACTATCTGCACTCTCAAGAAAAGTATATTCTAGTAAAGGAGACAGATAACAGGTAACTGAGCAATAGATAAATCACATGGAACTGAGGGATGTCTAAGAGAATAGTGATGCCATATCAGTGAGGGTGCTTTCAGCTGCAAGTAACAGAGACACAAACATAACAGATTAACTCAGTATCTCATTTCTTTTGTGATGATCAGGGCTGACTGTGACTCTTCAGGAACCAGAGGACTTCACAGTCTGTTCTTCTGTGCCCCATGTTGTCTGTAGCCTATGACTAACACCCCCCACCTCCACCCCTAAGTCCTCAGATAGCTTCTGGCCTCTACAAGGCCACCTGCTATTTGTCCATGTCAGGTAAGAGAGATTGGCTTCTTGATGAAGGGTTGATCCAAATCTTTTTGGCATCAAAATGGCCAATGGCAATGTGGTTTTTGGCGAAGGTTCTGTAGTCACATGTGTTCATTGGCAGTCTAATGATGGTGAATTCTTCCATGAATTCACTGTTCATTTGAAATAGTAAATAATTCCCTTTCAAATACAGGGACAATGAAATGCTCATAGGACAAAAACGTCTCATATAAATAATCATATTAGATCTGTTACAACCTTAAACAAATGGCATTTTCAAAACATCATTGAAACCATTGATTTGACCTCACAGTAGGCAAAAAACTATGAATTGTTTGTGTTTTGAAGAAATAACTGTAAGTGAAAAGTTGAGCAATCTAATCAGTTGTGGTTCTCTTTTTTGTTCTTTGGGCTTATTAGCATTGGAATCCAAATTCTAGGATTAAAAATTATGTTTCAGGGAAGATAGAATGGGGGACACTCATTTTCTACCTTTCAATGATGCTTTAGTCAGTGAAATAAAAGCTTTAAAAATTTAAATTCGATCCCTTCACTTGCATTTTCATAGTAGCACTTGTAACAGAACCTAATTCTTTTACTTATAAAAAAAAAAACACAAACAAAATTAAACACTCTGATAAAGCAGTCAAATCTAACCTCTCTGAAGGAACTGAAATACCTTGATAACATTCTGTCTTTTTCTTGGCTTGTAGGTAAGGACAGATGTAGCCCATCTGCTGCCTGCTGATTTTTCTTTTCACAAATAATATTAACTAAATTTTAAAATAATTCTTACCAATTATTTAATAAAAAGCACATAGATTTATACACTCAGTATTTCAAACTGATATTCTGGGTCAGGATCAATCAGTTTAGAGTTATACATTGTTATTAGCTGTTATAAATCATTTGGTGTGAACAACAGCAGTGGAAACAGTTGAAAAGCATGGCTAATCCTTGAAGGTGAACAGCTAGGAAAACATTACAATTTTGTGATTCCACACAAGGACTAACCCATCACCTGCACTGCCATTCAGAAGACTCTGCCTCTTTTGTCCACCCCTTGCTTCCCAGAACACGTGCCCACAGCTTGATTTGGAGGCTGGCTTTACCTCCCAAGTTCTACAGTGTCATTCACAGGAAAACAGAATATGATAGAGTTGTACATATCAGACCCTGTCTCAGCAGCTTACTTAATATAAATAACTAGTACATCAGACAATCAGGATTCATGGAATGCAGTCGTAGGTGATTTTATTTAGTTCCCACTCTCCCTTTAAAGTGTATTCAGTGGGAAAGCTGTTGCCTTGGCCTGTGCTTTTCCGGTAGCGCCGAGAGCCAAGTGGGTTGTTACAATATCGGCACACTCTGTATGCACTGATAGCAGCCATCTGCCTTGAGGGCACCTCACCCAACCCCACCAGCTAGTGACAGGCTCCCCGACTTCTGCCCGCATAACCCCCGACTCTCCATGTCTCAGCAGCTCAGAGGCACAACAGATGGCCCCCAGGGCTCTGCTCCATCATTGCTGGTGCCCTTCTCACAGATTGGAGCCTATAGCATCCTGACTGTTCACTATTTTGAATATTTGGGTAATAAATATTTTTAAAAGTTACTTTACCTTTTTAAACACAGTCTCAATTTCAAACTTATAACACCTATGACTCCCTTCTGGTAGCCAAAACTTCCAGTTTCATTCAAAGTTAGAGCTATTCACTCTCCCTGAAGATAAGATACCCTATAGAAAGGGTGTTCTTCCAGCTACCTGGGAAGGGAATCATGGACCTCTCCAGAAGGGTGTGTGTGTGTGTGTGTGTGCGCTTAAGGCAGTGGAAGTGGGGAGGGAAGGACACCAGAGAGCTGAGAGAGGCAGGAAGATTCCTGCAGAGTGACACTCGTCTAAGCTGGTTTCCCAACATCAGCATCCCAGCCCCACGATCTCTGAACACCTCAAACCTGCAGTTCCCCGGTGGCAGGTGATATGCTCTCCTGGAGGCCTGTCTGCCAAGATGTACCACATCCCTGACTCCCTCTCTTGGAAGCCCCTTGAGGTCCATGGGATCCACATCCAGCCAGCTTTGGGGTGCAGCTTCTCTCCTCTGCAATTATCCCTCCTTCAGACTGTCAGTTGGCAGCCAGACAGCCTATCTCTGCCCTGTTTAGCTTTTCCAGTTCAGAGTTAGAATACAAGCCCCTTGTTTGCCCTCAAGTAGTCTCTACAGGCTTGAAGGCATGCAGAAGCATCTTCCAGCAGGCCTGTGGGCATGGCAAATTGTACACTGGCTCTTAAAGCTGTTTCCATGGCAAACAACACTCCCACCCATATGTCATTGCCCAAAGGATGTGATGACTTTTAACCTTGATGGGTAGGAAATCCCCATCCCATGATGTACTTGGGAGGAGGACTGGAATAGTGTTAGCTTCACTAAGGATCATAACAAGTCAAGGAGCTGGGCTCACTGAAAATTTGCATCTCAGTTTGCATCTCACTTTGGTATCTGATCCATGCCGGCTTATGTCTGTGCCCAAATTTCTATCTAAATAATTGGTTATGTTTACATTTAATTGTTAAGAAAGACTGCATTTCAAACCGACATTTTGAAAATTGGCTTTCTCATTATTATTTATAGAATTTACCGCCTTAAAAAAAGTCGACCTGTATTGTAGAATACTCACTTTTTTGCTTTTTAACTCTGTCTCCCAGCATTTCCACCTCGCCAGCCCTATGTTTGATTATTTTGCCAAATTCCCTCCCTCTGACCTCAGTGTCCAGTAAGCAGGCCTTTATTAATATTGTTCATTCCTGTTGGCTCACCAAGGTTCAGCTTTGTTTTTTGAATATCATCAGCATTCCCACGATAGCTTTAATTGTATCCCCCAATAAGACATGTTGAAGTCCCAACTCCCAGAAACTGTGCGTGACCGCATTTGGAAATAGAGTCTTTGCAGATGCCATCAAGCAAGGATGAGGTCGTGCTGGATTTTTTTTTTTTTTTGGCTTTTAAAACTTTATTCACTTCAAAACCTTTATCAGAGATGTAGTTCTATCCTGTGGTGGGGGTGGCCTTGACCTCCAGAGTAGCCATTAGCCCTAACCCAGACAGAACCAACCAGGCCTCCTCCCCAGCAAAGGGATTCAGGCTGGAGGGCAAGGCCAGATGGGTGGGGGGCCTTGTGCCTCTCAGTGATCACCCCAGCTGGAAAGGTTGGGGCTGTAATCCAATGTGACTGGTGCATTCATAAGAAGAGGGAAGTTTGGACAGACAGACACACAGAGAATGCCATATGTGATGGGGGCAGAGCTTGGAGTGATGCCTCTAAGAGCCAAAGAACGCCAAGGATTGCCAGTGACCACAGACACTAGGAAAGACAGGAAACTAGAGTTTTCAGAGAGAATCTGGTCCTTCTGACACCTTGATTTAAGACATCCAGCCTCCAGAACCCTGAGAAAATAAATTTCTATCATTACTAAGCCACCCAGTTGGTGATGCTTTGGTGAAGCTGTGGGAAACCAAGGCATTCACTCTAGGCTTTCGGGGGCAGGCCGACCCCTCACACTCACTTGGGGTTGGATGCGTCTTCTCTGCCCTGAGCAGATCCCTGCTTGGCTGTTCTTGCATATTCACAAGCCCCAAGCCGTGCCTCTGAGTACCAGCGCCCTCTGCAGGACCTCCACGCTGCCCAAGGCTTTACCGGCTCTTTGCCGCCCACAGGTCCCAGGGGCCACCCTGATCAGGAGTGGATAAGATCAAGCGCCTTGCAAGGCACCGAGTTCCCAGAACTGGTCAATTACCTGTTTCAAATACATGGGCCAGCCCCAGTTTTTTACTTCCTTATTTTCCCACTGCTCTGAGAAGTCACTGTAGAGCAACTGAATTTAGTGTTTGTTGAGCATTTCATTGACCAGCATTTCAGGGAATCCTTTGTCTATAGGAGGGTCCTCTCTTTTCTGTTGTGTTTTACTTGAGTCATTAAGGTAGCTGTCAGAAAAATTATATATATATTTTTATAGTATAAAACAACAGTTCTCAGTGTATCTCATTCTCCAGAAGAGAACATGCTTTGTGTATTCTTCACCTCAATCCCAAAAGTTATCAGTTGATACTAGTTCTCCAGGGGCCCATTAATTTATTTAGGACCCGTGTCGCTTGCATAGTGTGTGAGATGAGTCATTGTGTTCTGTTACTTACTTCGAAGGGTCTTAATTCTCCTGATTTCTGGCATTAAGTCAATGCTAGGCTAGACCAGCTAGCTTTTTCTAGTTACTGTTTAAGAACTGAGTTAAACTAAGCCAATATTCTGCATTTCTGATGGAGAATAATTAATCACTTTATCCATATATATAAATGATATCATGCCATTGTTAAGTAGCCAATAAACAGCTGGTATCAGTGTGGAATACATGGATTAAGTACAGGGAAACTGATGTTTATCCAATGCATAGTTTTTGTTATGTCCACCCAGTAGGATTGATATTGTAGTGCTATCTTGGGAAAGAAACCTGAAACTCACAGTGTTTAAATTTTTTACTCATGTTTACTCTGTTGAGAAATAACAGATTGAATTGGAACCCAATTTTATATGATTCCCAAATGAAAAATGTTTCCTCTACAGTACAGTTTTCTCATTTTTACAGTGCTGGTAAATGTCATGTTTAGTTAAGTTTTACTTAGAGTTAACAATATATAACAATCTGTGTAAAGACAAATAAGAAAATAGAGGAAATTAAAGGTAAACATTTGGAAGATAATTTTTAACTAGAGAACTTAATGTGTATCTATCTGCATAGGCTTATTATATAAAGACACATGAGTATATATTTGAGTGTATATATGTGTACATTTGGAGACTAAAGTCAAAGTCTGAGTTTGTTATTTTATTATAAAACAAAAGTGGCCTGTCTTGTACGCCAATGCCATAGGACCAGTGTGTTTTTACTGGGGTCCCATCTGTGGCATTTCTTCAGATGTACTAGTAAAATGTGAAAATAAATTAACATACTCTTTGAATATATACTTCATGGTGTGTATCCTGATGGCGGTCCCATAAGATGGAATATATTTGCCCCCCACTATCATGAAGATTCAAGTCTTTCTTTCCTTAAATGTCAGAAATGATTTAGGTTCCAAGCTAGAATGCAACACATTTGAACTGACCCTATATTCACCCCTGGAACACTGTGAAAGCCTTCAACAGAGAGAAACACATTTCCCAAAACTGATACTCACAATAAGGAAATCTTGGTTTCTTCAAACTAACTCTTCTTTCTTCCACCAACGGTGAAATCATTAATTTTTAGACAATAGGTTATCTGTTTCCAGTCAGCATCAACATAGTTGATTTTCTGCTCTAATCTGTTCAGTGTCAGTGTTAGTTGTTATTTTCATAATATTAGTCCCTAAGCCAAATCTTCAAGAAACTAATAAATAACTCTTGTGTGTATGCGCAAGGGATTCAGATTTGTCAATCTGTCTGGTATCTACCTTTTCATTTTTTTATAGGAAAATGAGTTAGAAAGAAAGAAATCAATACACAAACTATTAAATAACATAAGCATGTTCTGTTCCCATATTTATTTTACAGAACTACCGGTACCTGTTAGAAGGTATCTATTTGGTAGATTATTTGTACTTTTTTGTGGTTATTTTTTGGAAGCTAGAGTGGAGTATTGTGTGGATATCTCTTCATTAGAGATAAAATTAAGAAAAATTGAGCTATTATTAAATAAAAGATGAGATTGATAGGGTTTTTACATTCATATAATCTAGATTCAGATTTAAGATATTATAATTATAAAAACATAAATGATTAAACAAGTAATGGCACTGTGGCAAATGTTCATCTGCAAGGATTCTTTAAAGAAGGAAATAATAGCCCTGTGAAAAATGCAGATATTCCCTCTTACTATATTAAGTTTAATTGGATAAAAACAAAACAAATTAAGCAATTATATATAAATGTGGGTATGTTTAATATTTGGGAAAATTACTTTTATAGTTCTCTTGACAATAAGGATAAAAAAATTAGATTTATTGTGTGCTTTATAAAGGGCAGAGTATTCAAGATTCTAATCTGTTTGAACTAAATCTGCATCTAATTTATTGATCTTATATATTCATATGTTTATGATATTGGGAAGTTGATATGTTGAGAATTTCCAGTTTGTATTCAACTGTATAAGTAAATCTTAATGTTAAATTGAGATATTTTTTGAAAAGCTGTATATGACGTATACTTGAACTACCATCAAATTAACCATAAACACTATTTTTTGGACAGGAATTCATAACACTAATCAAGAACACTAAAGTAGTTTCATTGTTTACTGCCACAATGCCACCTATAGAAAACTGTTCAAAGAAAACAATCAAAATTTTACAAAGACATTTATAACAGATAAATACATACATATTTATAAATATAATGGTGTATGTGTAGCATTTAGTGAAACAAATACATGATCAAAATAAATTATAAATAAACTAAATGATTAAAAATAAAGTAACTTTAAAATGTTATAATATATCCATAGTGGCCTGGTATATAGTCATTATAAATTATTTCTTCAAGGAATAATTTCTTCAAGACTGGGAGAAGTGCTAACAAAATGGTGACAAGTATCAGTAGTAAGATTTTAAATTCATGACATTTAAAATAAAAAATAAATGTATGTTAGTGGATAGTAGTGGAAGAAATTTCAATGAAATGTACAAAATGTTTTTGCCTTACAGGGTTAAAAGTGATTTTATTTGTTAACCTTACTGAATTTCTAAAATTTTACCATACATGTGTATTCCTTTTATGTTTACGAAATCTTGGGAAGTAATCAAAATAAACTGAATTAAAAGGCACATATAATAATGTCATCCTTGACAAGTTTGGAAAAAGATTAGAAAGCCACATGGGCCTATTTGCTACTGCAATTTCTCTATCAGATATTTAAGATGAAAAAAAAAGCATAAGGTAATTAGGGCCCAGAATTATGCTAATAGAAGCACATATTGGAGAAGGTATCTTGCTAATAGTCACATTAACTGATGATTAAGGGAGAAGACAGTTTGACTGATAGACTTGCCCCCAGATGCTATAATGGAGTTGAGGTACTGTTTGGTATTATCCCTTAATTCTGCTGAGAGAGCTCCCATCCCTCGTTGGAGAGTTGAATAATTTAACTTTTTAAAATTGTAAATACAATAAGCTCAATAATAAAATGACTTGATGAGCAATTTTTACATTTATATCAACTCTGCTGTATGCAACTGAAATTATACATTGTAAGATTATATATCATTGCAAGAAAAATACTAAAGTATCACTAGTTTGTTCATTATTAATGCTATGACAAATTTCAGTAACAAACAAATTTAATTACCAAACACGATCCGGTTGTAGAATTTTTTTTAACTTTGCCTCACAGCAAAATTATTGTCCTTTTTAAAAAAAATCAATGTAATCATAATACCTTATGTTTTCAGCTTTTAAGATGAACAGAAGCATGTTCCCCTAAATCCACAACTCTGTCTTTCTGACAACTATTGATATTTTCTATATGGTTTATGTATTTTAATGGAAGACAATCATGCACTGACAAATACATATTCTCCCTCTAAAAAATTATATTCACATTGTATTTACTAACATCTGAATGTGCTCAGCATGTACAAGCTAAAATATAACTTGCCAAGTTTATAGATAATAATGGAATAATTTTATCCATGCTATCTGGAAGTTAAAATTTAATTTGGGAGGGAGTGTATTGGTTTCTGCATTTTATTTTCCCAACATTTACTTAATTTATCATAAATATGTTAAAATATATCAGCCCTCTGATATCATTTTATTTATTTATTTATTTATATTTTTATTTATTTTTTGAGAGGGCATCTCTCATATTTATTAATCAAATGGTTGTTAACAACAATAAAATTCTGTATAGGGGACTGAGTGCACAATCATTAATCAACCCTAAGCCCAACTCTCAACAGTCTCCAATCTTCTGAAGCATAACGAACAAGTTCTTATCAAATGGTTGTTAACAACAATAAAATTCTGTATAGGGGACTGAGTGCACAATCATTAATCAACCCTAAGCCCAACTCTCAACAGTCTCCAATCTTCTGAAGCATAACGAACAAGTTCTTACATGGTGAACAAATTCTTACATAGTGAATAAGTTCTTACATGGTGAACAGTGCAAGGGCAGTCATCACAGAAACTTTCGGTTTTGATCACGCATCATGAACTATAAGCAATCAGGTCAAATATGAATATTCGTTTGATTTTTATACTTGATTTATATGTGAATCCCACATTTCTCTCTTATTATTATTATTATTATTTTTTTAAATAAAATGCTGAAGTGGTAGGTAGATGCAAGATAAAGGTAGAAAACATAGTTTAGTGCTATAAGAGGGCCAATGTAGATGATCAGGTGTGTGCCTATAGACTAAGTATTAATCCAAGCTAGACAAGGGCAACAAAACATCCACGGATGCAGAGATTTCTCTCAAAACAGGAGGGGTGAGGTTCTAAGCCTCACCTCTGTTGATCCGCAATTTCTCACCTGATGGCCCCCCTGCGACTGTGTCTGTCTTAGGTTGTTCCTCCCTTGAGGAATCTTACCCGTCTCTGGCTAACCAGTCATCTTCCAGGGCCATACAGGGAAAAGTAAAGTTGGTAAGTGAGAGAGAAGCCATATTGTTTGAAAAGGTTAGCTTTTTACTTCTTTGCAGATTTATGCGCTGTGGCTTCTATGCCCAGCATTTGTCTTGAGGTGTCTTTACCACTTGGAAGAATTATGATACTCGGTAATTTCAATATGAGGCACCAATTCTACTTAAGGTTGTAATTAGGAAGGAAGGAGAAGGAGAAAAGCTGTAGAAGTAGCACATGGAAGAAAACATCGGAAGATTGATTATTTCTTTATCATATCTTCTTGTAGAGTAACACAAGCATGTATAGGTTTTAAACTACTAATTAAATTGCGTACACACATTAACATAATAGGAATACAGCTACATAACCAAAGCAGACCTACAATTACCAGCCATCTCCAGTGAAACCAAAAAAACCAGTTAGGCACCGTAGGCATTTGTGAAAACTTATCAATGATATGATGGATATTGTCTAACTGAATTTGAATAGTTTGAGAAAAATCAGACAAATTAAAACAACACATTCCTGGGAACTGTTCACATCCCATATGTTCTTTTAACAGTAGATAGTCTACACTCACAAGATTTTGGAGCACTGCAACTTGCATTTCTCCTAATTCTTGGTTGAGTTCCGACAGTATAGATCCAGTCAAATTTGTTGTTTTACTGTATGCACAGGCCAGCTTAGATATCTCCTTCATTCCCATGGCAAGTCCAGGAACCGGTGGGATGAATGTAGCTACAACTGCAACAGCGCCAGGATCTTTGTTGAACTTTTTTGATGATCATCTTCTGGAATGACTCTTCCCGAGAGTGCTGATGTTGGAAGTTCTTCTTCATATCGTATCTTAATTCGTTTTCTGGGTAGCCAAATTAGGCTTTGATCCTCTGTATAAACACAAACAAACCCTTTGCCCACACTTTGATATGCCCTTTATACCATTGTGAAGAACTTATTGGAGATCACCACACAGGAACTGCTTTTTTTTTTTTTTTTAAGAGAAAGGAATATTATTAGAAAAATGTATTTCCATAGCTGATCATCTGATACCCTTTAAATGATCAAAATTAAGGATATTTAAAGCATGCATTAATCATTGATTTACAGTTAGTTTTATCCTATCAGGAAGTAATCCCCCTTTTCTTTCTTTTTTTCTTTTGTTATCATTAATCTACAATTACATGAAGAATATTATGTTTACTAGGCTCTCCCCTATACCAGGTCCCCCCCACAAACCCCTTTAGAGTCACTGTCCATCAGCATAGCAAAATGTTGTAGAATCACTACTTGTCTTCTCTGTGTTGTATAGCACTACCCTTTCTCCCATCCCCCCCATTATGCATGCTAATCATAATACCCCCTTTCTTCTCCCCCCTCTTATCCCTCCCTACCCACCCTTCCTCCCCAGTCCCTTTCCCTTTGGTACCTGTTAGTCCATAGTTGGGTTCTGTGATTCTGCTGCTGTTTTGTTCCTTCAGTTTTTCCTTTGATCTTATACTCCACAGATGAGTGAAATCATTTGGTATTTGTCTTTCTCCGCTTGGCTTATTTCACTGAGCATAATATCCTCTAGCTCCATCCATGTTGTTGCAAATGGTAGGATTTGTTTTCTTCTTATGGCTGAGTAATATTCCATTGTATATATGTACCACATCTTCTTTATCCATTCATCTACTGATGGACACTTAGGTTGCTTCCAATTCTGGGCTATTGTAAATAGTGCTGCGATAAACATAGGGGTGCATCTGTCTTTTTCAAACTTGAGTGCTGCGTTCTTAGGGTAAATTCCTAGGAGTGGAATTCCTGGGTCAAATGGTAAGTCTATTTTGAACATTTTGAGGAACCTCCATACTGCTTTCCACAATGGTTGAACTAATTTACATTCCCACCAGCAGTGTAGGAGGGTTCCCCTTTCTCTACAACCTCACCAACATTTGCTGTTGTTTGTCTTTTGGATGGCAGCCATCCTTACTGGTGTGAGGTGATACCTCATTGTGGTTTTAATTTGCATTTCTCTGATAATTAGCGATGTGGAGCATCTTTTCATGTGTCTGTTGGCCATCTGTATTTCTTTTTTGGAGAACTGTCTGTTCAGTTCCTCTGCCCATTTTTTAATTGGATTATTTGTTTTTTGTTTGTTGAGGTGTGTGAGCTCTTTATATATTTTGGACGTCAAGCCTTTATCGGATGTGTCATTTACAAATATATTCTCCCATACTGTAGGGTACCTTTTTGTTCTGTTGATGGTGTCTTTTGCTGTACAGAAGATTTTCAGCTTAATATAGTCCCACTTGTTCATTTTTGCTGTTGTTTTCCTTGCCCAGGGAGATATGTTTGATAGCATTTTAATATTGAATATTTGTACATATATTTTATAATGCTGGTTGTGTGAGCATTTCCGAATAGTAACTGAAAATCAAACTACTCTTTAATCTTTTCAATTTCCAAATAAAAGGCTAGATTATTTCCCTGTATTTCTCATTTGGGGATTCTCTACTGTAAACATGTTCTCATCCAATAATAGTACATAAGAATTTAGAAATGCCTTTTATTTGTTCAGAAGTTTTCATAGAAATTCCAGTCTTCTTAAGCTAAATTGCCTGTCTTATTAAATAGTTTTAAAAAACTGACACATTAGTATCAAAAAATACCACAATTAAAGCCCTATGCTGCCAGTTGATAGAAGTAGAAATTGACTTGAGGATGACAAAAACCTACATAATTCCTTTTAAGTTTGAGAAGATGAAACATTGATCGCAGAGAATTTTGGTGCAGTGAATCAAGTTTCCCCATTGAGTAGAATAGTTGAAAAGTGGCAATTTAGTATACATTAAAATTAATGTGATAATATGGAGAGATGAATGAAAATACTTTGAACAAATAATCATTTAAATAGTTTTTGTACTTGAATATTAACAGTAGAATCTTTGAATTTCTGATTAATTATGGAAGACCCTATTCCTGGTGTGCCCAGAACAGTCTGGCTTATGCCAATTTTCCTGGCATAAGTATTGATAGACTCCCTCTCTAGTCTGTCCCAAAAAATATCCCAATTTGGACCACAAATAAACTATTTATAGGGAACTATTCACTTTCATTTATCCCATCTTCTTCCATGTAACCCATTAACAAGAAATTAAAGAAATAAAGGGGAAGGAGTGTTTGACTCCCCCTTTCTGGCCAAGAAGAATACCACAGAGCTTCCGGCTTACTCAGGGATACAACTATTATAGCCTGTGGTGACCTTCCTCCCCCAAAATTCTCCCTAATGAGTCCAGGCCTGTCCCTGAGGAATGATTTGATTCCAGTTTAAGCCTACTTAATGGTGACTGGGAAAACATAGGATGGCTTGACCTTCAAGTTCAGCAGTGTGAAAACATGGGGCTCGTTGTGGAAACATGAGAAACCCATGCTTTGGGCCTCCAATGTGGCTCGCAAAGGAACTGAGACCTCATTATTGAGCTGGCTGCCTCTCTGCCAGGGACACTCCCTGTGCAAAAACGACATGTCTGCTGCCGTTTGTCTGTCCACACCAGTCGTGGTGGTACGATTCCCATCTCAGAATCAACACCAGAAAACTCATTCAAAGGTATTTTTAGTTATTGAGCATGTGTAACTTTGAGGTCTGATCACTTTTTAACAGCTATGGTCACTTCCTTTGGGGAAAGGAATAAAGGACAGAATCACGTGCAGATTTGACTTGTGTAAAAGAAGCAAGTCCCTTAAGCAGGACTATATACTGTATCTCTTAAAAATTGAAGCATGTCTTTTGGAAAGAACTAAATCATGTTCTCAGCTGGGGCCTGTAATAAGGACATCGGTTATGCAAAGAAATTATTTACTTTGTACATGAGACCATCCAAATATTCTCCCTTTATAAAAGCCATAGATCACTAAGATTAACTGTTACATTTATTCTTAGTAATTTCCTTCTTTGTAAAGTCTTTAAATCTTCAATTTAGAACCCTTTTTCAAGGTGATTGTGATATTAGGGACATATTTTTAATATGAAACCACATGTTTTTCTCAACACCATGTGTAGTTCATACATTAGAACTTAGAAACTAACTCCTGGGAACCTTTTCCAGACAATTCAGCCTATCCATCCATGTTGATTCTGTTAACAATGGCAGTTCCTGAATGTCCACCATTGGATTCTCATCTTCTAAGAGTACCTGGTACAATGTGGACACACATATATTTGGTGATTGAATGAATGAGTGAATGAAATGAAAAAAAGCATTGAATGTACTTGTGTGGTTGTATATTCTCCCTGAGGTTGCCTTTAACATCCGGAAAGCTCTTGAAGATTCGTATATCCATTCCAACAATAACCAGCTTCACCTTTGCCATCCTGACATTCCTCCCCAATCAGATCCATCAGCATCAGCTGTGGTCGGACCTGAGGGTCTTCCCCCGTGCTGTTGCACACACTGCACGCACACTCTGAAACTGCTGAGTTGAGATACCCAACAACAGCCTATACTAAACTGGTGGGGAGCCTCAGGTGCTAATTTTGAGATCCAGTACCCCAGAGAAGGCCCAGCCACCCCCAAGTTTGTGATGCTTATGTGCAGGTACTTGTGAGAAATTCTTTCTCCCTTTACTTTAATTGGGTCATTCTGAAGCTCAGAAACTTCCAATGGCAGCCACATCCTTCCAGAATAAATGCCAAATATTGGCATTAGGAATATCTCACAAATTGGCTCCAATTTATCTTCAGGACCATCTCCTACCCCTTATTTTCCTTCTTGAAAGTATCTCCTTTGCTCCAGGCATTCGTGGATATTGTCCATCCTCCAAACTTCCCTTTGGTTTCACACCCACGTCTTTATCTCAAATGCTCTTTCCCTCACTGTAATCATTTGCTTATTTATTTATCATTTGCTTATTATAATTACTTGCTTATTATTGTGATTATTTAAAATGCCCCTCAACCTGTCCAGTCCGCTCCCGCACCATCTCTCCTTTGGCATTTCTGCTGTTTTTCTTCTTCACACTCAATCCCTCCCAACACTGTGCGTCTGACTCTGCTGTAGGGTAGACTGGGTGCCCACTGCAGGCCAGTCCTCACCTCTGCATCCTGTGCACCTGGAAGATGTGAGTGCTGTTATTACCTTTTCCCTCCAGGGCCTGGCACAATGGCGGGCATGGTGGGGACTGACTAGGCACACTAAGATGATGATAGATGATCAGAACTCTTCACTGTTTCCTCTTCAGAAAATATGCTCTCAGGGGAAAGTCATAAATCCCTTAAATCCAACTTAATTTCTTATACAAGGAATCAAGAATTGCTGTCATGAATACACAGGGGTCCCAAAACTCAGAGCTCAATAAAACAAACATAAGGAAGTACATTCATTGGTTCAGTCTAAAACAGCTAAATACATAATAATTCAGTAACTGTTGCCCTTGCATGTGTTGACAGATGTGCACTATTGCATTTTTAGAGTGCTCAGTATTTCCAATTGGTACTCCAGAACATTTTATATAAAGTGGTGAGTTTATTTTGAAATATTAGGAAAATGTATGGCCTCAAACGTGTGTAGGTTTAGTGTAGCATGCATTAGGGATATCTCACAATTTTAGATATCCATTATCTCCACTTGTAAGTGTACATTTTAAAGCATAACTAATGAAATAAAGAGTAAGAAGAAATATTATTAAAGACATTTACATTCATTACATTAAAAAGGCATAATAATAAAATATTATGTCAATTAATTGAGGTGCTATAGATATTTCATTTCCATTACTTGTGTCTTTCAATTCATAAGGGACTCAATGCCCGGAAACTAAAAGAGCTTCGAAACAGTCAGTCTCATTTGTTATTTTGAAAGTGTCAGTAAAAAATAATGGGTGAAATTTAAAATCCCATTTTCTAAATAAAATAGCTTATGTTTTAACCCCTGGTATGAGATAAAGGGATAGATGGTTTCCAAGTGTTTCATTCTTTTCTCTAAATTGACCCAACCAAAGGAAAATCTAATGAACACCTTTGGAAAGTGACTGGCCATTGCGGGTACTAAATTTTAGGTCAAGGAAAATTAGGTATAGGTGATAATATTTTAAAATATTGTGCACAGTGAGTAGCATGGCCTTGTTACTAAGTATAATCTGTATAATGTGATTTTTTCTTTTCCAATTACAAATTGAATTTGTACATTGTAACCTTACATGTCGGATTCTGGAGTCAGTCCTCCTAATTGAGGCATTGCTCTAATAAACGTGCCTGACTGGATTTCTTTTGCTTTTCCTTGATGACTTCCAGGGATGGTGCGCTTCTTTTGTCCAGGTATCAACTTCAACTCAGCTAGCTCTAGTTATGGATTTTCCTACCATTCTCCTGCTGCCCTTTGGCCCTAATCCCACAGATTCACCAACAGTGTAAATTCCTGAAGGGTAGGAACTGGGTCTTGGTAGTGGTCGGTTCTCCCACCTCACCAACACCTGTTGGAGCTCAGGGCCAGCACTGCCAGATCATCAAGTAGGCCCATGTTTACTTCTCTGAGAAGCTGTCTGCCCTTTCCCCTCTCGCCTGCTTGGACAAGCCCTTTGCATGTCAAAGGAATTTAACTCTGTCCTGCCAGATCTTCTTGCTCCTACTGCAGCTCTATCAGCACTCTTCCTGGTTATATTCATACCTATTCTTTTGCCCCCATTGTTATACATGAATACTAAAATCCTCATTAATATGCCCTCAAGGAACCCACAAAAGTGAGTATTTAACACCCAGTGAATTTGAAAGCAAAACCTGGGCTCCAATGCAAAACCCAACCAGAAAAACATCCCGTAGGAAACTCTTCAGATAATAGAACTTTGTCCTTAAAGTTACTTGAATTAGAAAACTTGAAAAAGTAAGACCGACATACTATCTGGAACCAGTATTCACAGGATAAATACTATAAAATCTTTGACACAAGTTTGCAGAGTAATTCACTTATGCATACTTTTTAAGTAGAACTTGAAGTTGGCAAACTACAGCCTGAGGGACAGAATTGGCCTGCTGCGTATTTTGTGAGTAAAGTTTTGTGGGAGCTCAGCCACACCCATTTGCTCAGGTATTGTCCACGATGGCTTCTGCACTACAGAATTCAGGAACTGCAAGAGACCCAAAGCCCCACAAAGCCTAAAATGTCTACCCTTTATAGGAAAACTTTGCCAATGCCAGAATAGAATATCAGCCAAAATAGACATGCCTCTCATAGCACTGAATAGCTTAGATATTTCTATGGTAAAATACATTATTTTATTTTGGGTTAGTATTGGAGAAAAACGATTCTCAAGCATGTTGTCAATTATCAATCATGTGTTATACATGCTGTACTTTCTACACAGTTATCCAATTAGATTAGATTACATACTCTCCTTAATTTGGGCATTTCCTTTTTCCTTTCAGATGTATTACACAATGTGTTTGAGCCAGGAATATGGGATTCATTCTTTTCTCAATTCCTAATACAGTAGGAAATGTGTTTGCCAACATTTAATTATGAAAAATATTTAAACATACAGAAAAGTTGAAAGATCTTTAGTGAATACCCATATGCCCACCACCTACATCCTTCCACCAACAGCTCAGTATACTTGATTCATCACATATGGATTCATCTGTGTATCTCTCTATTCAAATGCTATTTGTTATATAACAAATGCTGTTTGTTAAATAGCAAATTTTAATTGGTGCATCTCAAAAAAAATTACACATCACTACACTCCACCCCAAATACTTTAGCACTAGAGTTTAATGTTTATTTCCAGTTCCTGTTTTTTTCTTTGACGTAAAATTTACATACAAGGGAATGCACAAATCTTGAGTGTACTGTTCAGCAAGTTTTAATAGAGGAACACAAATGCATAATTCAAACCTCCTTCAAGACAGACATTGTCCAATACCCCAGGAAGTTGATTGATGCCCCTTCCCAGTAAATCCCCACCCTACCTTCTCAAAGACAACTGTTCTGTTGCATTTTCTTCTTCCTTCTACCATAGATTACTTTGCCTATTTGAGAATTCCACATAAGTGGAACCAAGGGTATATATTATTCTGTGTAAATCCTCTTTTATTGGGCATGAAGTGTTTGGATTCATCCACACTGTTGCACATATCAGTAGTTCCTTCCTTTTGCTGCTTAGCAGAGTTCCTTGTATAAATGTAACACACGTTACATATTCGTTCTCCTATTGGTAAGCATTTGGGCTCCTTCCAGTTTGGGGCTATTATAAGTAAAGCTGCCAGAAGATTCTCATACAAGTCATTTTGTATACATATGTTTTGCATCTTTGGGAAAAATATCTAGGATTGAAATTGCTGGATCTTGAGTAGGTGTATGTTTAGTTTTATCAGAAACAGTCTACCCTTTCCGCACATTGCTTGCATGATTTTATGCTTCCACAACAAATCAGGGTTTCTGTTGCTTCACAGCCTTGCCAACATTTGATCGTGTCAGTATTTTAAAAATAACCATTCAAGTGGGTATAAAGCAGAGTCTGATTTTGGTGGTTAATTTGCATTTCCCTGATGGCTAGTGATACTGAACATTTTTTCTTTTATTGTAGATAATTTCAACATAAGTGCTTATGGCCAGTATAGCCATCTTAACATAAAACTTCTATGAAAAACCTGAATAGGGGAAATACACACACTTTCCATTTGTTTTATAGCAGTTTTCCCTATAAAATTTCATTACATGACTAAATGCACCCCCTTTCTTTCAGAGACCCCCTAAGGTATTAAGATATTTGCAGTGGCAAACACACACACACACACACACACACACTTACAGTAATAAATCCCAAGCAAGGTTCCCCTGCAGTAATTCCTAATTTCTTGCATCTGGCTTATTCTTTCACACCCTCTCCTTCTGATCAGTCCCAAATATCATCAATTTTCAGTTGAAATTGCCACCTCCCCCCTTCATCCTTCCATGTCACCACAACAACAGTGGAAGACCTGCTTCTCAGGCTGAAATTACTCTCTGCAGAGCTTAGCTACAGTGTTGTGTAGAAATGTTATACTGACATAAATAAGTTACTGATTTTTATTTTTCTATCATCCTTGACTCCTAATAGTTTGCCATGGTGGTACTCCCATGGATTCCCCTTCATTCTACTTTTGAGTTTTATCCCATCACTTCTTTTAAGATCTGATTCAAACCACATTTCTGCCTAGATAGCTTCCCTGGTGAAGTTTACTTGTTATATGCCCAGTTTATGCTAACTTATAACATTTTCTATGTTGCCACTGTTAATTTATAGTTTTTACATCATTTCCATTTCAAACTCTTTTAACAGGCCTTAAATGTTTGGCTTTTTTTTTAAATCAAACCCCAGAAACTCAGGGTATGGAGTATACCTGGCATATACTCACTTTTATTTTTATTTATTGGGGAAATAAGTAAAATGGATTTATTTAGTCAGAATACCATGAAACAGATAGTTAAATGTTTAACCCTGTGTTTATGCAAATATCTTTCTCTTCAGCACAAAGTGCAGAAATATATTATGGCTTTTAAATTTAAAATGCAATCATTAGATTAGCTTCCTCTGCTATTGTTGGCTGCCAAGGAGTCTTCCCTAGTATGCCCATTGCTTTGGTTATCTGTTATCTTTAACAAACTAGCACAAACCTTAGTAGCTTTAACAATAAACATATTTTACTTGCCTGGATCCTGTAGGTCAGGATCCAGTAGGATTCATCTGGGTAGATCCTATAATGCATGCGGCTTAACCAAGGTCATCCACTCTGCTGGCTGGGCTTGGAAGGACAGTCCAGGAAGTCTTCACTCACATGTCTGGCATCTCGGTGCTCCTCCATGTGGCTCCTCTCTCTCCACATGGCTAGCATGGACATCCTCACAGCATGGCTGTCACCAAATCTCCAGACTTCTTAAATAGAAGCTGGCTTCCAAAAAAGGAGCATTCTGTCATGAAGGGAAAAACAGCTGTAGATCTCTGAAGGCCCAGTCTTAAGGAGATCGAAAATTACAAAGCACCACTTCTGCTGCATTTGAATGGTCTAAGCAGGTCATGGCCAGTCCAGATTTAAGGGGGATTGGGGGAAAACTGACATCACTTCTCAACAGATAAAGGGGCAAGAATTTGCAGGCGACTTTAATATTCATCACATGCATTGTTGACATAAGTGTGTCTAGTTTAACTGGGTGGACTATTCAACCAGGATTAGCTGTTGCACTGGACCTGGAGGGTATTAACCCAAAAGCTATGGGTTCTGACCTCTCTGTGGTTTTAGCTGAGATTCCTTCCAAGAGTTCTTTGTCACATTTTACCTCAACTCAGCACAGACTGGGGGCCTGCAAGTAATGTAACACCCTCCACCAAATGTAGGCTCAGAGAAAAAAAGAAGTTCTATAAATATATCCTCCTCTGTGACATAACCTCAGTAAAGAAGAATCACCTCATACTATATCATTTCATATAAAGATGTTTCAACTGACCAATTCTCAAAAGGTAGTATATGTGTATTTTTTTTTCAAATATGATACCTTTCAAGAACCCAGCTACATTAAAATCTCAACCCCCTTGAAATGCACAGCCTGGATTTATTTCACAACAGGATATAATTCTTGATTGAATCTCTGAAAAGAAGGAAAAAGGAGAGGTAAAAAATATGAGCCTCTAGGCTTATTTTATGTTATACAAAACTTACATTTTTTGTTTTATTAATGCTCAAGTTAAATACTGGCATTTCTGATCTTTATTCCCTGACACAAAATGTCATCCCAACCTCCAAATTAGAACAAAAGAAGGTTGTTGCTTGGTGGTGATGGTGATGGTAAGGGGTGTGTATGTGTGTGTGTGTGTGTGCACACACGTGCATGCACATGCACACACTTATATGGCTGTGTTACGAGGAAAGCATGTCTAAGTAATGATGACAAAATAAAGAAACAGATATTTTCATCTGCTTACTAAGTTCACATTGAGTCTAGCTTGTCCAGATGCTATGGAGAAAATCGAGTCATTTCCCAGGAGAGTGCATTAATCATATATGATTCTAAATTTGCGGTGATTTGATATTTTTACTTTCTCCCATATTTTGAAGGTCAAAATTGATGGACATGATTTTTATTTTTGTTTTGACTTTAGTCTCTTTAAAAAATCAAATTGTCCTGATCTACACCACTACTTTTAAATGATTAACGATTTATACTCTATAGCAAGAGAAGCATGGCTTCCCTGACTCTGGAAGAATCAGTTTATTTTATGGTCTATTCTAACATTTTACCCTTTTTAATATTTTAATATAACTCATAATGGTATAACAGGCAGTACTATACTTTCCAATAGTGGAATGCAGATCAACCCTATCAAGTACAAATAAAACAAAACAAAAATTACATTTGAATAGGAGAGCATCTCTGCACCAAATGGGGTAATCATTTTGCCTCGGTTGATAATGACCTGTGCTTTGAGAGGTGTGATGACATGCTTTCTGGAACCATCCTTCCACTTCTTTGGTGCTTTTGAAAAAATCTATACAAAATGCCAAGGTCTAGTTTCTGTGGCACATTTTCTGTGAGAAGGGCTCATTAGAGCAATTTATCGGTGGCTTGTATGACTTAGAAATAAGTGATAGGAACTAAACCAACACCACCAAGTGATTTCACTTAGATCATTAAGCACATTAGGTGACGAAGATCTTGCCATCTCCTCTCTAGCCGGATTAAACCAACAAATTAAAAATGAAGGGTGCCCTCCCTGCCTGCGAATTCCCTGAGCTGCTTCCACAAGGCTCCCTCTGGGGTCCTGATTTGCCCCAGTGCCTTAAAACAACACACAGGCCTCAGAAACAGAACAGGGACCTGCGCAGGACAGCTACCACTGTTGAGTTCTGATTTATCTGTGTGTAATTGTCCCCAATTACAAACCACCAGGAACACACATCGTGGAGCATAATAAGTGAAAGTAAAATGTTTCATTTAACAGGAAGCTTGAGTGGATGAAATATGGCAGTGGGCTTAATTAAGGATAGGAAAATTAGTCTGTTCAAGTCTATAGGATGAACAGAATTTAAGAATTAAAGAAAAAGATTATAGAGGCATAAAAAGAAGTACTTGAAGAGAATAGATTTTCCATAGGGATGTGAACACCACCCTTACCACCTCCCCCCACACAGGCTTTCTCTTGAATCAAAAGACATACTGAATTTTTTAAAAATGGCACTATGTAAATTTATAAGTATAAAATATAATTAAGGTTTCATTATTTTTATAAAAGGATTTGTCACAGTGCACCATTAAATAATGTACTCTTCAAGTATGTAATATATAGGATAACTGATAGCTTAGCAGCTGATTAGAAAATGTTTGTACTCGAAATGGGGTTAAACAAATCAAAACATGCACTTGATAGATTACTTATTTATTCTACTGATGTTATATGATAGAAAGGTAACAACAGTGTTATAGTCCCTTTTTGTCACAGTGCAACTTAAAGAAGGCAGAATTCAGCAAAATAAAAAAGGGTGTACTTAAATAGGAGGGAAGGCCTGCCGTGTGCCAGCTCTGCTGATCTCCATATGTGAACAAATTCTTGTGGATACTAGGCAACTTCATACCGTCGAATACAACACTGAACGCTGTTCAGTCTCTGCTTCAAAGAGCTCATACATAGCCCAGCAAAGACAAATATTAAAATGTAAATCATTGTAGCATGCTTTGATGAGTAATAAAGCTGCTCTGCGGTCTCAGAAAATGCAGAGCTTCAATCTGCCTAGACATCGAATGTGGGTGGCTGAGTCTGGATCCTCAAAGAGGGCCAAGGGGGTCCTCACAGACCACGCAGATGATCTCACAGGCAGCGGGAAGCCGCTGAAGGCTTTTGAACTAGGAGTTTTGGTGATCAGATTTCTACTTTAGGACCTTTATTTCATACATTGGAGGTAACTGGCGCAAGAAGAGACTGTAGGCATGAAGAATAGGAGAGAATCCGAAGGATATAGTGAATTGGAGGAGAGGTAGGGGAGGTCTGATTGATGTGTCTGGAACCTTCATGTACATTATCACTTAATCCCCACAATAGCAGTCAGAGGTGGCTCAAGTTTAGAACCAGCTATGTAATCTGCAGCGCCCAGTACAAAATAAAAATAAGGAGTTTGTGGTTCAAAAAGCAGGAGGTAGAGGAGCCATTAAAGGTACTAAAAAGATTCTACAGCTTTTTCCTTTCTTCCATGGTCCTCACTCTCTCACTCTCTCTCTCTCTCTCTCTCTCTCAACTTGTCACGATGTCTTTTATTTACTATTTAATGCCTTTCTAAGTAAAGGAAAATCAAATTTTAAATTGTTAGCATGAATTTTACCATTTATTTTGGGCAGATTTAAATGCAAATGTAAGAACACATAACTTGTAAGAGAATCACTGAAATTACCCAGTTCATATTTCATAGCCTATATATGCATGTGTATTTCCTTCTTACCAAAAAAGTGGAGCCACTGTGCAAATATACCTCAACTGTTTTTATTTCATTTCTTAATGTGCACATATTCTACCAGCACCCTCTTATGGAAGAGTCAGCAAGGACTGGAAGGAATAGAGATGTGGGTTGCCATATCTTTCCCTTTATATTTCTAGGCCATCATTTTCAGCATAAGTAATTGGCAAGCATAGGGGAGTAACATGAGTCAGAGAGGAATGGATAGGGTTCCTTGATCGTTCATGTTTCTTAGAACATCACTGCCACCTTCATCCAAATCATGTTCTGTTCTGGTTAATGAGCACAGTTGGCTTTTGGGGGCTGTCAGCAGCACTACTTACTTAGTCATAAACAGAACACGCTTACCTGGTACTTGGCTTGAGTCTTGCTCAACTCCCAAAACATATCTTGGGTTCTGCAGGGCACTGCAAATGCTCTGAGGATGAAGCAGTGGTGAGCAGAGGACAAACATCTGCTCCACTCCTGCCCATGTTCCACCATCCTGCTGGGCTTCACTTGCAAAACACAAGTTCTACAAATAAGAGTTTCAAGACAGGAACAGTAGAGCATTGAACCAAGCTGGCAGCCCTCCTAATGTGGGGCAATTGTAATTTGAGGTTGGAGAGGGATGTAGTCTGTCTATGTTGCTCTCCAGCAACACAGCATCTATGGGAGTGTTAAAGAGGCAGTGATTGGAGTGATATCTGCGACAGAATGGTAAGGCAGACTTGGGTCACACGGGGCTGCTACAATGAAGTTTTATAGTCAGGAAGAGAGAGGAGGCTCAGCTCTGAATACAACAAGGGAAAGTGGGAACTTATAGCCCAGGGGCAGGGTGGATCAGTGGATGGATCATTGCCAGGAGGAAACCTCGGGAGTAAGAGGAGGATTCAGCCCAAACCAACCTAACAAGGTTCTTGCTGGAGGCAGACCAGGTAATCACATCACAGGAGGGGCTGAGGACCAGGAGCCTGATCAGACGTCAAGGGTGATCAAACACCCAGCTTGGGGTTTCTGGGTGAATCCTGCCGTAGCAGGATTCTTGCTGGAACTGGACTCTACAAGGAAGGACATGAGAACCCAAGATTGGGCCCATTCAAGAAGAGAGCTCAGGATTGGGGGCAGAAGATGGCGGCGTGAGTAGAGCAGCGGAAATCTCCTCCCAAAACAACATATATCTATGAATATATAACAAAGACAACCCTTCCTAGAATAAAGACCAGAGGACACAGGACAATATCCAGACCACATCCGCACCTGAGAGAACCCAGCGCCTTGCGAAGGGGGTAAGATACAAGCCCCGGCCCGGCGGTAGCCGAGCGCCCATCCCCCCAACTCCCGGCCGGAGAAGAGTAGGCAGAGCAGGAGGGAGACGGAGCCCAGGACTGCCGAACACCCAGCCCCAGCCATCCGGGCCAGAGTGCAGGGCGCTCGATACTAGGAAAACAGGGCAGCAAGAACAGTGAGCGGTCACCGGAGGCCGGGCGCCGGAGGACATAAGAAAAACGAGCGACCATTTTTTTTTTTCTGTTTTGTTTTGGCGAGCGCTTTTTGGAAGTCTTAAAGGGATAGGGCCCCCAATACTAGGAAAACAGGGCAGCAAGACCGGTGAGCAGAGGCCCGAGGCTGGCACTGGAGAATAAAGAAAAACGAGCGACCACCTTTTTTTTTTAATTAAAAAAAAATTTTTTTTTTTTTTTTAATTTAAAAACTTTTTTCTTTTTTTTTTTTTGGTGGTCGTTGTTTTGTTTTGGCGGGTGCTTTTTGGAAGTCTTAAAGGGGCAGGGCGGGTCACTTAATCCAGAGGTAGGGAATCCGGGATCTCTGGGCACCCTAACCCCTGGGCTGCAGGGAGCAGGGAGGCCCCTTACGGAGATAAATAGCCTCCCAGCAGCTCCTGCTCCAACGCGACTCCACCATTTTGGAGTAGCTGCCCGAGCCAGGCCACGCCCACAGCAACAGCGGAGATTAACTCCATAGCAGCCGGGCAGGAAGCAGAAACCCTGTCTGCGCGCAGCTGCGCAGCACAAGCCACTAGAGGTCGCTGTTCTCCCAGGAGAGGAGGGCCACAAACCAACAAGAAAGGAAGTCCTTCCAGCCGTCACTCGTCCCAGTTCTGCAGACTATTCCTATCACCATGAAAAGGCAAAGCTACAGGCAAAGATCACAGAGACAACACCAGAGAAGGAGACAGACCTAACCAGTCTTCCTGAAAAAGAATTCAAACTAAGAATCATAAACATGCTGACAGAGATGCAGAGAAATACGCAAGAGAAATGGGATGAAGTCCGGAGGGAGATCACAGATGCCAGAAAGGAGATCGCAGAAATGAAACAAACTCTGGAAGGGTTTATAAGCAGAATGGATAGAATGCAAGAGGCCATTGATGGAATTGAAATCAGAGAACAGGAACGCATAGAAGCTGACATAGAGAGAGACAAAAGGATCTCCAGGAATGAAACAATATTAAGAGAACTGTGTGACCAATCCAAAAGGAACAATATCCGTATTATAGGGGTCCCAGAAGAAGAAGAGAGAGGAAAAGAGGTGGAAAGTATCTTAGAAGAAATAATTGCTGAAAACTTCCCCAAACTGGAGGAGGAAATAATCGAACAGACCACGGAAATACACAGAACCCCCAACAGAAAGGATCCAAGAAGGACAACACCAAGACACATAATAATTAAAATGGCAAAGATCAAGGACAAGGAAAGAGTGTTAAAGGCAGCTAGAGAGAAAAAGGTCACCTATAAAGGGAAACCCATCAGGCTAACATCAGATTTCTCAACAGAAACCCTACAGGCCAGAAGAGAATGGCATGATATATTTAATACAATGAAACAGAAGGGCCTTGAACCAAGGATACTGTATCCAGCACGACTATCATTCAAATATGATGGTGGGATTAAACAATTCCCAGACAAACAAAAGCTGAGGGAATTTGCTTTCCACAAACCACCTCTACAGAACATCTTACAGGGACTGCTCTGGATGGGAGCACTCCTAGAAAGAGCACAGCACAAAACACCCAACATATGAAGAATCGAGGAGGAGGAACAAGAAGGGAGAGAAGAAAAGAAGAGAGCTCAGAAGAGCCTAACCAAAATCTGGTCAAAGAGAGACGCTGCCAGTGCAGAGGATCACTCCCATTCTCCCGGGGCTGAGCTGTTCATGTATCACCCAGCAAGAGGGAAAATCTCTATCCATGCCAAGTAAGGGGGATGGGTTTCCAGGGACATTTAGTGGAGAATGGATAGTTAGATCTAAGGACCTCAAAAATGATTTGGGGAAAGATGTGCTTTAAATATCTTAAGAACATTAACAGATATTTTACTTCACAGATTTTTTAATGATTTTATACATTTCATGGACAGCACAACTGTTTATTGAGATCTGATATTCATATCCTCATTCTTTCTTCAAAGAAAAGCTCAGGAAAATACAGCCACCATGTGATGGGAAGGTGGGGGAGAAGATGGGGAGGCCAATCCAGCTTTTCAGTTTCAAATATCAGATATTAAATGACAGAAAGAAAGTAATTTGGAGATGTGTGATTTTTCTTCCCAACATAGTAAATACAGAAAGCAACAGGCAGATGTAATCCAAGAGACAGATTTCCAGGAATCAGGATAATGGTGGGTGGGTGGGTTTGTGGAAGCAGAGAGGCACTGAGACAGCTGCTCTGCAGATTGGCCAGGGGAGCTGGAGCGTGCAGGCTGGGGGAAAGCCTAACTTCAATGAATATGCTTCCAGAGAGTCACTGAATTCTGTCTTGGCCTCGTGTACAATGCATTAAGTCCTTGTACTGCGCTCTAGGTCTGTAAGCTGAAATACCATTTTTAATTTTCCCTGAAAACATGGCAGTGGAGGTGAATATGGGGGCCTGTTATGCAGGGAGTTTAGGTGTAATGGATGAGTTTTCATTCAGAAGCCACACAGCTCCTTGCATCTGATTGGTGGTGGGAAGTGCGACTGGTATATTATGTTCCAGGAACGACACCTTCATTCACAGAATGAGGCAGAAATGAGCCCCAGACAGGGTCAGTTGAGCTCTGCCTGCTGAGACTGAAGAGCAACAAAGATAATCAGAATTGAGCACTGGCTTCTTTTTTTCTTCTTCTTTTTCCTTCCTTCTCCCTGCATCCTTCCTTCCTTACCCATTACTCCTCTGTTCCCTGCGTTCTCTAAATTCTAGTTGAATTATTACATGGTAGTAATAGAGAAGCATATTGCATATAGAAAAGCCAGTTCAAGAGAGAAGAGAACAGAGAGTGCCAAACCTTCCCTCACTATTGCTTTAAACCTCTTTATTTTGAAATGATTATAGATTTATAGGAAGCTTCAAAATAAAATGCAGAGAAGTGTCCTATAACTGTTTCCAGTCCCAGTGGCAACATTGTGCATGACTGTTATAAGTACAGTATCACAACCAGGAAATTGACATTAGTATAACCCACAGATTGCCCCAGTTTTACATGCACTCCTGTGTGTGTGTGTGTGTGTGTGTGTGTGTGTGTGTGTGTGTGTGTGATTAGTTCAATGTGATTTTATCACGTAAGTAGCTTCATGTAACCTACACTCCAATCAAGATCCAGAACTATTCCAGCACCACAAGTCCCCTCTGTGCTACCCCATGACAGCCATACCTAGACTCATCCTCTGTCCCAGAGCCCTGGCAATCACTGATCTATTCTCCAATTTTGTAATCTTGTTATTTCAAGAGCACTGTTTATCTTTTGTGCTCAGCATAATTCCCTGGGGATCCCTCCAAACTGTTGCTTTGTGCATGTACATCAATAATCCTTTTTTTTTTGGTGCTACATACCTCTCCTTGGTAGCGATGTCTAGCCATTCACCTGTTGCAGAGACTTTGGTTGTCTATAGTTTGGGAAAATTATGGAGAGACTATTAGTATTTATGCACCTGTTAAACATTTGAACTGAACTTTCAGATGGTTTAAACACCACAGTTGCTCACAGGAAGTAAAGGTCTGTAATGCCATGAGATCTGTTCATAAGTTTTACATGGTTTCTATCTATAAGGACACTAAAATGAATTTCACTTTCACAAATTGTTGGTACTCAAAGACAGAAAACAAAAGATTCACATTCCTCTTTCCTGTGAAGCAGGCGATGGTTATTTGCATAAATTTCTATTAAATATCTAAGAGGTATTAGCTTCACTTACAGTAACAAAATCTCATCAATTGTAGTCAAATTCAATACTCAGGCTTGGACCTATCTGTAATAGATAACACACTTATGAAGCAAGAGCAGGTGAAAGGAAAATGGTGAGCAAATCCATGTGTGTGTCAGAGGAATGGGAGAGAGAGCTACCCACCCACATGATCACAGGGAACTAGGCAGGCATAAACTTGACCCCCCTGTTTGTCCCCCAGGTTAAGAAGTCCCCTTCACTGAGAGGACTTGAACAACAGGGATGATTCTGAGACACTAAACACAAAAGCCCGAAACTTAGAACATTTGAGAACCTGGGTAGAGGTCCTAGCTCTGTCAGCAAACCCACCAGCCTAAGAACTCAACTATGAGTGATCACACCTCAAACCACAGTGAGCTCCCTGTTCACTGTGTGATCGATGAATGAAGCCTGCAGGTTAATCAGAGCTCTGACCATGAGTTACAATGAGCACTGAAGGAGAGAGTTAATACAACAATGTGTGATGCATTAGAATACACTTAGCGTGTAGGCTACACAAACTCTTTCATTTGGGTGGCTTGGAAGGCATTTCAAAATAGTGTAAGATGTCAGAGTCAATTAGCAGCATCTCTGGTCATCTGAAATTGCAGTTTACTACATTCCGATTTATGGAGTACTCGCAGACAAAGATAGTATGGTACTTTATTGTCTGATGTGGCTGGAATTCATAAATTTTGCTTCAACTGCTAAAAATTCTGGTGTACTAGTATAAACACTTTGAAAAATACCTAGCCCCTGTGTGGAAGTTCTCCCAGAAAACCACCGAGGGAGATACAATGTGAGAATTTTCTGGTTTATAATTCACCATTTGTTCATTGTTCTGATATTGAATTTATACATAATATGTCTCTTGTAATGTAATGACAATCAACTCCAAAACTATAAAAGCATTGCAAGAAGTGAAACTTGAATGTCTCTGTTTCCCATGGTAAGAGCTTGGCTTTTGTGTTCACAGCACACTAAGGTAAGGAAGACAAGGGCTAATGCTTTGTGGTTGCTAGAAACTGGAGTATATATTTTGAAGGAATTAAAAGAAAACAGAATTCCTGGTAATTCTCCCATGTTTAGCTCTGGCTGGACAGCTCACAAACCTGACATTGTTGGAATAATCTGACAAATGTTGGAGCCATGTTTCCAGGCCACAGAGGGGGGTCCATTATCACCTTGCTGTGTCTGTTGCTTAGATATTTGTCAGCCAGCAACTCCAACAAAATTAGTTTAGGGTTATGAATTTCCCCTGCCTTAAACTAAAAAGAAATTCATAATAGAAATTTTATTCTGATTCATTTTATTCCAATATTTTGAAAATAGCAAATGATCTTAAGGTTTATGGCAGTAAGAACAATAGCAGTTAACAGGAGAGGCATCCTGTGCTTGGACTGATTGGAAAACCTGTGGTTTCAAAGTAAATCATCTTTCTTGGGAAATCACAGACTGCCTTTTACCCTTTCCCAGTTTAGGGTGGGGGAGAAAAAGATGGACAATTTAAATTCTGCAAAGCCTGTAACATATCTCTGCAGTAAATTTTATTGGCCTCTGACATGGACAAGTTGAATCCCATAAGGTTGTCCTATTGAACTTTCAATTCTATGGGTGGAGTGTACTCTCTTGGACTTCTGCATGTGGTAATGTTAGCTCACTTTTGTTTTAATGCCTCCTGGTTCCCAGCACTGTCATATAGGTTTTTATTTCATTACGCACTTAACTTTCATTAAGACCCCAATGGAAAAATTCTAGTAATATTTCTATTTTACAAATAGGGAAACTGAGACTTAAGGAGAGTAAGTGACATGCTCAAGGTCTCATGGTCCTGCATGCAGAAGTGCCTTGAACATACATTTTCATACCACAGTCCTCCCAGTTCTGTGTGCTTCCATGCGCCCATTGGTCTGCAAAGGGACAGGAAGCAGTCCCTGCATCTTTCTGTTTTGCATGTCCAAAGCCACAGGAAGCACTCACCACGAGCATATGGTGACTTTGTTTCCATTCTCTCCAGGACTGGTTGTGGTCAACAGCCTTGGCACAGACACCACCATGCCTGGGTATTTTCTTAATGTCCACTGTTCCCATTTCCCTATGTCCCTGTCTTGAACCTCGTACAGTGGACCACAGTTTACACCAAGGATAAAACAGGTAACAGTAAGCCATAATCTATAAGACATATAAACCATTTTAGCAACATATAATAAAATAGGAAGTAATTTCACACTTGCTCAAGATGTGCCAGGCCTTGATCACCTGACATATAAGCCACTTGATATAAACTAATTTAACTTTCATTTATTTTTTTAATTTTTTCTTAAGGTATGATTGATATACACTCATATAAAGGTTTCACATGAAAAAACAATGTGGTTACTACATTTACCCATATTATCAAGTTCCCACCCATACCACAATGCAGTCACTGTCCATCACTGTAGTAAGATGCCACAGATTCACTTTGCCTTCTCTGTGCTACACTGTTTTCCCCATGACCCCTCACACCATGTGCACTAACATAATACCCCTCAATCCCCATCTCCCACCCTCCCCATCCACTCTCCCACACCCCTCCCCTTTGGTAACTGCTAGTCCATTCTTGGAGTCTGTGAGTCTGCTCCTCTTTTGTTCCTTCAGTTTTGCTTTGTTGTTATACTCCACAAATGATGGAAATCATTTGTTACTTGTCTTTCTCCACCTGGCTTATTTCACTGAGCATAAGATCCTCCAACTCCATCCATGTTGTTGAAAATGGTAGGATTTGTTTCTTTCTTATGGCTTAATAGTATTCCATTGTGTATATATACCATATCTTCTTTATCCATTCATCTACTGGTGGGCACTTAGGTTGCTTTTATATCTTAGCTATTGTAAATAGTGCTTTGATAAACATAAGGGTGCATATGTCTTTTTGAATCTGAGAGCTTGTATTCTTTGAGTAAATTCCAAGGAGTGGGATTCCCAGGTTAAATGGTTTTTCTGTTTTTAGTTTTTTAAGGAACCTCAATACTGCTTTCCACCATGGTTGAACCAGCTTACATTCCTACCAGCAGTGTAGGAGGGTTCCTCTTTCTCTGCATCCTCACCAGCATTTATTCTTAGTCTTTTCAATGCTGGCCATCCTTACTGGTATGAGGTGATATCTCATTGTGGTTTTAATTTACATTTCCCTGATGATTAGCGATGTGGAGCATCTTTTCATGTGTCTGTTGGCCACCTGAATTTCTTCTGTGGAAAAATGTCTCTTCATATTCTCCACCCATTTTTTAATCGAGTTATTTGCTTTTTGAATGTTGAGGCATGTGAGTTCTTTATATATTTTGGATGTTAACCCCTTGTCAAATATGTCATTTACAAATATATTCTCCCATACTCTAGGATGGTTTTTTTTTCTGTTGATGGTGTCCTTTGCCATACAGATGCTTTTTAGTTTGATGTAGTCCCATGTGTTCATTTTTGCTTTTGTCTCCCTTGCTCAAGGAAATGCATTCAGGAAGAAGTTGCTCATGTTTATATTCATGAGATTTTTGCCTATGTTGCCTTCTAATAGTTTTATGGTTTTATGACTTATATTCAGGTCTTTGATTCATTTCCAGTTTACTTTTGTTTATGGGGTTAAACAGTAATCCAGTTTCATTCTCTTGCATGTAGCTGTTCAGTTTTGCTAACACAAGTTGTTGAAGAGGCTGTCGTTTCCCCATTGTATGTCCATGGCTCCTTTATAGTATATTAACTGACAGTATATGGTTGGGTTTACATCTGGGCTCCCTAGTCTGTTCCATTGGTCTACAGTTCTGTTCTTGTGCCAGTACCAAATTGTTTTGATTACTGTGGCTTTGTAGTAGAGCTTGAAGTTGGGGAGTGGAATCCCCCCAGCTTTGTTCTTCCTTCTCAGGATTACTTTGGCTATTTGGGGTCTTTTGTGGTTCCATATGAATTTTAGATTTATTTCCTCTAGTTCATTGAAGAATACTGTTGGTATTTTGATAAGAATTGCTTTGAATCTGTAGATTGCTTTAGGCAGGATGGCCATTTTGACAATATTAGTTCTTCCTATCCATGAGGATGGGATGTGTTTCCATTTATTGGTATCTTCTTTAATTTCTCTTAAGAGTGTCTTGTAGTTTTCAGGGTATAGGCTTTTCACTTCCTTGGTTAGGTTTGTTCCTAGGTATTTTGTTCATTTTGATGCAATTGTGAATGGAATTGTTTTCCTGATTTCTCTTTCTGCTAGTTCATCATTAGTGTATAGGAATGCAACAGATTTCTGTGTATTAATTTTGTATCCTGCAACTTTGCTGAATTCAGATATTAGATTTAGTAGTTTTGGAGTGTATTCTTTAGGGTTTTTTATGTACAATATCATGTCATCTGCAAACAGGTACAATTTAACTTCTTCCTTGCCAATCTGGATGCCTTTGATTTCTTTGTGTTGTCTGATTGATGTAGCTAGGGCCTCCAGAACTATGTTGAATAAAAGTGCAGACAGTGGGCATCCTTGTCTTGTTGCCAATCTTAAAGGGAAAGCTTTCAGCTTCTTGCTTTTACATGTAATGTTGGCTGTGGGTTTGTCATATATGGCCTTTATTATATTGTGGTACTTGCCCTCTATACGCATTTTGTTGAGAGTTTTTATCATGAATGGATGTTGAATTTTGTCGAATGCTTTTTCAGCATATATGGAGATGATCATGTGATCTTTTTCCTTCTTTTTGTTGATGTGGTGGATGATGTTGATGGATTTTAAATGTTGTACCATTCTTGCATGCCTGGAATAAATCCTACTTGATCATGATGGATGATCTTTTTCATGTATTGTTGAATTCGGTTTGCTAATATTTTATTGAGTATTTTTGCATCTATGTTCATCAGGAATATTGGTCTGTAATTTTCTTTTTTTGTTGTGTCTTTGTCTGGTTTTGGTATTAGAGTGATGCTGGCCTCATAGAATGAGTTTGGAAGTATTCCCTCTTCCTCTACTCTTCAGAAAACTTTAAGATGTATGGGTATTAGGTCTTCACTAAATGTCTGATAAAATTCAGCAGTGACGCCATCTGGTACAGGAGTTTTGTTCTTAGGTAGTTTTTTGATTACCAATTCAATTTCCTTGTTGGTAATTGTACTGTTCAGATTTTCTCTTTCTTTCTGGGTCAACCTTGAACAGTTGTATTTTTCTAGAAAGTTGTCCATTTCTTTTTGGTTATCCAGTTTGATAGCATATAATTTTTTTCATAGTAATCTCTAGTAATTCTTTATATTTCTGTGGTGTCCGTAGTGATTTTTCCTTTCTCATTTCTGATTCTGTTTATGTGTGTAGACTCTCTTTTTTTCTTGATAAGTCTGGCTAGGGGTTTATCTATTTTGTTTATTTTCTCGAAGAACAAGCTCCTGCTTTCATTGCTTCTTTCTATTGTTTTACTCTTCTCGATTTTATTTATTTCTGCTCTAATCTTTATTATGTTCCTCCTTCTACTGACTTTAGGCCTCACTTTTTCTTCTTTATCTAGTTTCATTAATTGTGAATTTAGACTGTTCCTTTGGGATTGTTCTTCTTTCCTGAGGTAGGCCTGTATTGCAATACACTTTCCAATTAGCATGGCCTTCACTGCATCCCACAGAATTTGTGGTGTTGAATTATTGTTCTCGTTTGTCTCCATATTTTGCTTGATCTCTGTTTTTATTTGGTCATTTATCCATTGGTTGTTTAGGAGCATGTTGTGAAGCCTCCATGTGTTTGCAGGATTTTTCATTTTCTTTGTGTAATTTATTTCTAGTTTCATACCTTTGTGGTCTGAGAAACTGGTTGGTACAATTTCAATATTTTATAATTTACCAAGGCTCTATTTGTGGCCTAGTATATTATCTATTCTTGAAAATGTTCCATGTGCACTTGAGAAGAATGTGTATTCTGCTGCTTTTCAGTGTAGAGTTCTGTAGAGGTCTGTTAGGTCCATCTGTTCTAATGTGTTGTTCAGTGTCTCTTCTTACTTATTTTCTGTCTGGTTGATCTGTCCTTTGGAGTGAGTGGAGTTTTAAAGTCTCCTAGAATAAATGCACTGCATTCTATTTCCCCTTTTAATTCTTTTAGTATTTTTTTCACATAAGTAGGTGCTTTTGTGGTGGGTGCATAGATATTTATAATAGTTATATATTCTTGTTGGATTGACCCCTTTATTATTATGTAATGTCCTTCTTTGTCTCTTGTGACTTTCTTTTTTTTGAAGTCTATTTTGTCTGATACAAGTACTTCAAATCCTGCTTTTTTTTTCCTATTAGTTTCCTGAAATATCTTTATCCATCCATTTACTTTTAGTCTTTGTATGTCTTTGGGTTTAAAGTGAGTCTTTTGTAGGCAGCACATAGATGGGTCTTGCTTTTTATCCATTCAGTGACTCTATGTCTTTTGATTGGTGCATTCAGACCATTTACATTTAGGGTGATTATCGATAGGTATGTACTTATAGCCATTGCAGGCTTTAGATTCGTGGTTACCAAATGTTCAAGGTTAACTTCCTTACTATTCAAGTGTCTAACTTATCTCACTTAGTATGCTACTACAAATACAATCTAAAGGTTATTTTTTTCTCCTCCTCCATTCTCTATATATTTGGTATCATATTCTGTACTCTTTGTATATATCCCTTGACTGCCTTTGGGGGTAGTTGATTTGATTTTTTTTTTTTTTTTTTTTTTTTTGTGATTTTAAAATCTGTTTTTTTTTTTTTTTTTTTTTTTTTAGATAATTATTTTTTATTGAAGGGTAGTTGACACACAGTATTACATTACATTAGTTTCAGGTGTACAACACAGTGATTCAACATTTGTATACATGATAATTCTAAGTACCAGCTATCACCATACCAAGTTGTTACAATATTTTGACTATATTCCTTATGCTATACATTACATCCCGGTTGCTTATTTATTTTACAATTGGAAGTGTGTACTTTTTCTTGGTTGTTGTTGTTAGGGCATCTCTCATTTTTATTGATCAAATGGTTGTTAACAACAATAAAATTCTGTATAGGGGAGTCAATGCTCAATGCACAATCATTAATCCACCCCAAGCCTAATTTTCGTCAGTCTCCAATCTTCTGAAGCATAACGAACAAGTTCTTACATGGAGAACAAATTCTTACATAGTGAATAAGTTACATGGTGAACAGTACAAGGGCAGTCATCACAGAAACTTTTGGTTTTGCTCATGCATTATGAACTATAAACAGTCAGTTCAAATATGAATACACATTTGATTTTTATACTTGATTTATATGTGGATACCACATTTCTCTCTTTATTATTTTTAATAAGATGCTGAAGTGGTAGGTAGATACAACATAAAGGTAGAAAACATAGTTTAGTGTTGTAAGAGAGCAAATGTAGATGATCAGGTGTGTGCCTGTAGACTATGTGTTAATCCAAGCTAGACAAGGGCAATAAAACATCCACATATGCAGAAGATTTCTCTCAGTACAGGGGGGGTGAGGTTCTAAGCCTCACCTCTGTTGATCCCCAATTTCTCACCTGATGACCCCCCAGCGACTGTGCCTGTCTTAGGTTGTTCCTCCCTTGAGGAATCTTACCCGTCTCTGGCTAACCAGTCATCTTCCGGGGCCACACAGGGAAATGTGAAGTTGGTAAGTGAGAGAGAAGCCTTATTGTTTGAAATGGTTAGCTTTTTATTTCTTTGCATATTTATGCCCTGTGGCTTCTATGCCCAGCATTTGTCTTGAGGTATCTTTACCACTTGGAGGAGTTATGATACTCGGTAAATTTGATATGAGGCACGAATTCTATTTAAGAATTCGTTGTAATTAGGAAGGAAGAAGAAAAGCTATAGAAGTAGCAGGCGGGAGAAAACATGGGAAGATTGATTATTTCTTTGACATATCTTCTTGTAGAGTAACTTCAGCATGTATATATTTTAAGCTACTACTTAAATTGCGCACACACATTAACATAATAGGAGTATAGTTACATAACCAAAGCATACCTGTAATTACCAGCCATCTCCAGTGAAACCAAGAAAACCAGTTAGGCACCCTAGGCATTTGTGAAAACTTATCAATGATATGATGGTTATTATCTAACTGAATTTGAATAGTTTGAGAAAAATCAGACAAATTAAAACAACCCATTCCTGGGCACTGTTCACATCCCATATGTTCTTTTAACAGTAAATAGTCTGTAGTTGTAAGATTTTGGAGCGCTACAATTTGCACTTCTCCTAATTCTTGGTTGAGTTCCAACAGTATAGATCCAGTCAAATTTGTTGTTTTACTGTATGCACAGGCCAGCTTAGATATCTCCTTCATTCCCATGGCAAGTCCAGGAGCTGGTGGGATGAGTGCATCTACAGCTGTAGCAGTGCGTGGATCTTTGTTGGGGTTTTTTGATGATCATCTTCTGGCATGAGTCTTCCCGAGAGTGCTGATGTTGGAAGTTCTCTTTCATATCGTTTCTTAGTTCATTTTCGGGGTAGCCAAATTAGGCTTTGATCCTCTGTATAAACACAAACAGACCCTTTGCCTACACTTTTATATGTCCTTTATATCATTGTGTAGAACTCATTAGAGGTCACCACATAGGAACTGCGTTTTTTTTTTTTTTTTTTTAATCATTAATCTACACTTACATGACGAATACTTTGTTTACTAGGCTCTCCCCTATACCAGGTCCCCCCTATATACTCCTTTACAGTCACTGTCCATCAGCGTAGCAACCTGTTGTAGAATCACTACTTGTCTTCTCTGTGTTGTACAGCCCTCCCCTTTCTCCCACCCCGCTATGGATGCTAATCTTAATACCCCCCTACTTCTCCCCCCCTTATCCCTCCCTACCCACCCATCCTCCCCAGTCCCTTTCCCTTTGGTACCTGTTAGTCCATTCTTGAGTTCTGTGATTCTGCTGCTGTTTTGTTCCTTCAGTTTTTCCTTTGTTCTTATATTCCACAGATGAGTGAAATCATTTGGTATTTCTCTTTCTCTGCTTGGCTTGTTTCACTGAGCAAAATACCCTCCAGCTCCATCCATGTTGCTGCAAATGGTTGGATTTGCCCTTTTCTTATGGCTGAGTAGTATTCCATTGTGTATATGTACCACATCTTCTTTATCCATTCATCTATCGATGGACATTTAGGTTGCTTCCAGTTCTTGGCTATTGTAAATAGTGCTGCGATAAACATAGGGGTGCACTGATCTTTCTCATACTTGATTGCTGCATTCTTAGGGTAAATTCCTAGGAGTGCAATTCCTGGGTCAAATGGTAAGTCTGTTTTGAGCATTTTGATGTACCTCCATACTGCTTTCCACAATGGTTGAACAAGTTTACATTCCCACCAGCAGTGTAGGAGGGTTCCCCTTTCTCCACAGCCTCGCCAACATTTGTTGTTGTTTGTCTTTTGGATGGCAGCCATCCTTACTGGTGTGAGGTGATACCTCATTGTAGTTTTAATTTGCATTTCTCTGATAATTAGCGATGTGGAGCATCTTTTCATGTGTCTGTTGGCCATCTGTATTTCTTTTTTGGAGAACCGTCTGTTCAGTTCCTTTGCCCATTTTTTAATTGGGTTATTTGTTTTTTGTTTGTTGAGGCGTGTGAGCTCTTTATATATTCTGGACGTCAAGCCTTTATCGGATGTGTCATTTTCAAAGATATTCTCCCATACTGTAGGGTTTCTTTTTGTTCTATTGATGGTGTCTTTTGCTGTACAGAAGCTTTTCAGCTTAATATAGTCCCACTTGTTCATTTTTGCTGTTGTTTTCCTTGCCCGGGGAGATATGTTCAAGAAGAGGTCACTCATGTTTATGTCTAAGAGGTTTGTGCCTATGTTTTCTTCCAAGAGTTTAATGGTTTCATGACTTACATTCAGGTCTTTGATCCATTTTGAGTTTACTTTTGTATATGGGGTTAGACGATGGTCCAGTTTCATTCTCCTACATGTAGCTGTCCAGTTTTGCCAGCACCATCTGTTGAAGAGACTGTCATTTCGCCATTGTATGTCCATGGCTCCTTTATCAAATATTAATTGACCATATATGTCTGAGTTAATGTCTGGATTCTCTAGTCTGTTCCATTGGTCTGTGGCTCTGTTCTTGTGCCAGTACCAAATTGTCTTGATTACTATGGCTTTATAATAGAGCTTGAAGTTGGGGAGTGAGATCCCCCCTACTTTATTCTTCTTTCTCAGGATTGCTTTGGCTATTCGGGGTCTTTGGTGGTTCCATATGAATTTTTGAATTATTTGATCCAGTTCATTGAAGAATGTTGCTGGTAGTTTCATAGGGATTGCATCAAATCTGTATATTGCTTTGGGCAGGATGGCCATTTTGACGATATTAATTCTTCCTAGCCATGAGCATGGGATGCATTTCCATCTGTTAGTGTCCCCTTTAATTTCTTTTAAGAGTGACTTGTAGTTTTCAGAATATAAGTCTTTCACTTCTTTGGTTAGGTTTATTCCTAGGTATTTTATTTTTTTTGATGCAATTGTGAATGGAGTTGTTTTCCTGATTTCTCTTTCTGTTGGTTCATTGTTGGTATATAGGAAAGCCACAGATTTCTGTGTGTTGATTTTGTATCCTGCAACTTTGCTGTATTCCGATATCAGTTCTAGTAGTTCTGGGGTGGAGTCTTTAGGGTTTTTTATGTACAGTATCATGTCATCTGCAAATAGTGACAGTTTGACTTCTTCTTTGCCAATCTGGATTCCTTGTATTTTTTTGTTTTGTCTGATTGCCGTGGCTAGGACCTCTAGTACAATGTTAAATAACAGTGGGGAGAGTGGGCATCCCTGTCTAGTTCCCGATCTCAGCGGAAATGCTTTCAGCTTCTCGCTATTCAATATAATGTTGGCTGTGGGTTTTTCATAGATGGCCTTTATTATGTTGAGGTACTTGCCCTCTATTCCCATTTTGCTGAGAGTTTTTATCATGAATGGATGTTGAACTTTGTCAAATGCTTTTTCAGCATCTATGGAGATGATCATGTGGTTTTTGTCTTTCTTTTTGTTGATGTGGTGGATGATGTTGATGGACTTTCGAATGTTGTGCCATCCTTGCATCCCTGGGATGAATCCCACTTGGTCATGGTGTACGATGGTTTTGATGTATTTTTGAATTCGGTTTGCTAAAATTTTGTTGAGTATTTTTGCGTCTACGTTCATCAGGGATATTGGTCTATAGTTTTCTTTTTTGGTGGTGTCTTTGCCTGGTTTTGGTATTAGGGTGATGTTAGCTTCATAGAATGAGTTTGGGAGTATCCCCTCCTCTTCTATTTCTTGGAAAACTTTAAGGAGAATGGGTATTATGTCTTCCCTGTATGTCTGATAAAATTCCGAGGTAAATCCATCTGGCCCGGGGGTTTTGTTCTTTGGTAGTTTTTTGATTACCGCTTCAATTTCGTTGCTGGTAATTGGTCTGTTTAGATTTTCTGTTTCTTTTTGGGTCAGTCTTGGAAGGTTGTATTTTTCTAGGAAGTTGTCCATTTCTCCTAGGTTTCCCAGCTTGTTAGCATATAGGTTTTCATAGTAGTCTCTAATAATTCTTTGTATTTCTGCGGGATCTGTTGTGATTTTTCCTTTCTCATTTCTGATACTGTTGATTTGTGTTGACTCTCTTTTCCTCTTAATAAGTCTGGCTAGAGGCTTATCTATTTTGTTTATTTTCTCGAAGAACCAGCTCTTGGTTTCATTGATTTTTGCTATTGTTTTATTCTTCTCAATTTTATTTATTTCTTCTCTGATCTTTATTATGTCCCTCCTTCTGCTGACCTTAGGCCTCATTTGTTCTTCTTTTTCCAATTTTGATAGTTGTGACATTAGACCGTTCATTTGGGATTGCTCTTCCTTTTTTAAATATGCTTGGAGTGCTATATACTTTCCTCTTAAGACTGCTTTTGCTGCGTCCCACAGAAGTTGGGGCTTAGTGTTGTTGTTGTCATTTGTTTCCATATATTGCTGGATCTCCATTTTGATTTGGTCATTGATCCATTGATTATTTAGGAGCGTGTTGTTTAGCCTCCATGTGTTTGTGAGCCTTTTTGCTTTCTTTGAACAGTTTATTTCTAGTTTAATGCCTTTGTGGTCTGAAAAGTTGGTTGGTAGGATTTCAATCTTTTGGAATTTACTGAGGCTCTTTTTGTGTCCTAGTATGTGGTCTATTCTGGAGAATGTTCCATGTGCACTTGAGAAGAACGTGTATCCTGTTGCTTTTGGATGTAGAGTTCTGTAGATGTCTATTAGGTCCATCTGTTCTAGTGTGTTGTTCAGTGCCTCTGTGTCCTTACTTATTTTCTGTCTGGTGGATCTGTCCTTTGGAGTGAGTGGTGTGTTGAAGTCTCCTAGAATGAATGCATTGCATTCTATTTCCTCCTTTAGTTCTGTTAATATTTGTTTCAGGTATGTTGGTGCTCCTGTATTGGGTGCATATATATTTATAATGGTTATATCCTCTTGATGGACTGAGCCCTTTATCATTATGTAATGTCCTTCTTTGTCTTTTTTTACTTTCTTTATTTTGAAGTCTGTTTTGTCTGATACCAGAATTGCAACACCTGCTTTCTTCTCTCTGTTGTTTGCTTGAAATATCTTTTTCCATCCCTTGACTTTAAGTCTGTGCGCGTCTTTGGGTTTGAGGTGAGTCTCTTGTAAGCAGCATATGGATGGATCTTGCTTTTTTATCCATTCTATTACTCTGTGTCTTTTGATTGGTGCATTCAGTCCATTTACATTTAGGGTGATTATTGAAAGGTATGAATTTATTGCCATTGCAGGCTTTAAGTTTGTGGTTACCAAAGGTTTAGGGTTAGCTTCTTTACTGTCTTACTGTCTAACTTAACTCGCTTGTTGAGCTATTATAAACACAATCTGCTGATTCTTTATTTCTCTCCCTTCTTATTCCTCCTCCTCCCTTCTTCATATGTTGGGTGTTTTGTTGTGTGCTCTTTTTAGGAGTGCTCCCATCTAGAGCAGTCCCTGTAGGATGCCCTGTAGAGGTGGTTTGTGGGAGGCAAATTCCCTCAACTTTTGCTTGTCTGGGAATTGTTTAATCCCTCCTTCATATTTAAATGATATTCGTGCTGGATACAGTAGTCTTGGTTCGAGGCCCTTCTGTTTCATTGCATTAAGTATATCATGCCATTCTCTTCTGGCCTGTAGGGTTTCTGTTGAGAAGTCTGATGATAGCCTGATGGGTTTTCCTTTGTAGGTAACCTTTTTTTTCTCTCTGGCTGCTTGTAATACTTTGTCCTTGTCTTTGATCTTTGCCATTTTAATTATTATGTGTCTTGGTGTTGCCCTCCTTGGATCCCTTGTCATGGGAGTTCTGTGTACCTCTGTGGTCTGAGAGGCCATTTCTTCCCCTAGTTTGGGGAAATTTTCAGCAATTATTTCTTCAAAGACATTTTCTATCCCCTTTTCTCTCTCTACTTCTTCTGGAATGCCTATGATTCTTAAATTATTTCTTTTATATTGATCACTCAGCTCTCTTAAAATTCTTTCATTCCTGGAGATCCTTTTATCTCTCTCTGCATCAGCTTCTCTGCGTTCCTGTTCTCTGTTTTCTAGTCCATTAATGGTCTCTTGCATCTCGTCCATTCTGTTTTGAAGTCCTTCCAGAGCTTGTTTTATTTCTGAATTCTCCTTCCTTAGTTCTTGCATATTTCTCTGCAAGTCCATCAGCATGGTTATGACTTTTGTTTTGAATTCTTTTTCAGGTAGACTGGCTAAATCTATCTCCCCAGATTCCTTCTCAGGGGAAGATGTAGCAGATGCCGAAGCTGTCTGGGTTAGTCTTGTCTGGATCATATTTTTTTGCCTTTTCATGTTGACAGGTGCTATTGACTGTCAGCTGGGAGGGCCAAAATTTTCACTTACTACTGGCCTTTCTTTACTGGGGCAACTGCGACCCCTAGTGGCTTGTGTTGGGTAATTGCGTGTAGAGTGGGTCTTTGTGTCTTGCCTGGCCGGAAGGGAGAAATTTCCCTTTCTGTGGGCGGAATTTGTCTCAGGCTGCTTCTCTGCTTTCGCAGCGCCCGGTGGGGTGATGGATGGGGGGGCTGCTTGACTGTTTGCCTCCGTGAGGGGTCTCAGAGCTGTTGCCCAGGGGGTTAGTGCACCCGGTTTTCCCTGTAATTTCCAGCTGCTGTACTGTGACCTGGGTTGTTTCCGTCAAGCTGTTAAGTCCCTGTCCCTTTAAGACTCTCAAAAAAGCCCCCGCTTCTCTTTGTCACAGGGGCATCAGCTTCAGCACCCGCTCTGAGGTCTACCCCCTGTTCTCCCAGTATCCAGGGCCCCCTGGGCATATACTGTGTCTGCGCTCTGGCCCGGATGGCTGGGGCTGGGTGTTCGGCAGTCCTGGGCTCCGTCTCCCTCCCGCTCTGCCTATTGTTCTCCCGCCGGGAGCTGGGGGGAGGGGCGCTCGCGTCCCGCAGGGCCGGGGCTTGTATCTTACCCCCTTCGCGAGGCGCTGGGTTCTCGCTGGTGTAGCTGCAGTCTGGCCACTGTCCTGCGTCTTCTGGTCTCTCTTTTAGGGCTAGTTGTGTTTGTTGTATTTTCAAAAGTATATATGTTTTTGGGAGGAGATTCCCACTGTCCTACTCACGCCGCCATGTTGGCTCCGCCTCCTAAAATCTGTAGTTGATTTGATTTTGCATCTGCTTAGTAATTAATTGTTCTACTTTCTTTACTGTGTTTTTTTTTCCTCTTGTGACAGCTATTTATCCTTAGGGACACTTCCATCTAGAGCAGTGCCTCCAAAATACACTGTAGAGACAGTATGCAGCAGGTAAAATCTCTTAGCTTTTGAAAGTGTTTAATCCCACCTTCAAATTTAAATGATAATCTTGCCAGATAAAGTAATCTTGGTTCAGGCCCTTCTGCTTCATTGCCTTAAATACATCATGCCACTCCCTTCTGGCCTGTAAGCTTTCTTCTGAGAAGTCTGATGATAGCCTGATGGGCTTTCCTTTGTATGTGATTTTATTTCTGTCTCTGGCTGCTTTTAATAGTCTCTCCTCATCCTTGATCTTTGCCATTTTAATTTTTATATGTCTTGGTGTTGTCTTCCTTTGGGTCCTTTGTGTTGGAAGATCTGTGCACCTCCATGGCCTGAGAGGTGACCTCCTTCCCCAGATTGGGGAAGTTTTCAGCAATTACCTCCTCAAAGACACTTTCTATCCCTTTCTCTCTCTTCTTCTTCTTCTGGTACCCCTATAATGCAAATATTGTTCTGCTTGGATTGGTCACACAGTTCTCTCAATGTTCTTTCATTCTTAGACATTCTTTTTCTCTCTGTGCCTCAGCTTCTGTTTCCTCTTCTCTAATTTCTATTTCTTTTATCGTCTCCTCCACTGTATCTAATCTGCTTTTAAAACCTTCCATTGTATTCTTCATTTCTGATACTGTGTTCCATAATGATTGGATCTCTGACCAGAATTCATTCCTGAGATCTTGAATATTTTTCTCTACCTCCATGAGCATCTTAATGATTTTTATTTTTAAATCTCTTTCAGGGATATTCATAAGGTCAATTTCAATTGACTATTTCTCTGGTGATTTATAATTTTGCTTTTAACCAGGTTCCTTTGTTGTTTCATATTTGCATGTGGCGCCCTCTAGTGCCCAGAAGCTCTACTCTCTGGAGCTGCTCAGCCCCTTGAGCAATGTTGGGGGTTGCAGGGGAGTGGTGTTGGTGCCTGGGGGGAGGAAAGAACTCTTTCCTGCATCCTGGCTACTATATCTGTGTCCACTGCCATAACCTGTGGGCTGAGCACACAGGCATAAGTCTCTATACTGTGATTTTGTAGCTGCTGTAGGCAGGGATCCCCTCTGGTTCGCCTTATACCATGGTAGGGTTTGCCAGTTTGGGAGCCAAGTGGGTCTGGTCTGGAGGAAGGTGCAGCAGGCTGTGTATCTCAGAAAGGGACCTTGTATTTGCATAGCCAGCCAGGAGGCTGGAGCACCTGAAGATCATGAAAGTCCCCAACCTGCTGGGCAGAGTCCACCTGGCCAATTTTGTTTACCTGTCCTTTCTCCTGAGCAGTAAGCTCTGTGAAATCCTTGCCCCTTTACCAGCCCTCTCATTGTTAGGAAGTCTCTCAGGCTGTCTGCCTTTCTTTTGTCCCAGAGAAGCCAGATATGGATCCCTGTTTTCTAGAAGCAGGTGGAACCTCAGTCTTCCCAGGTATTCTGCCTATCTTAGCTTTCCAAGCCCCCTAATCATGAGAGCACCATGAAGGTTCATGCTCCCAGAGCAGATCTCCAGAGCTAGGTGTTCAGTAGTCCCAGGCCTCTACTCCCTCCCTGCTTTGTTTTCCTTCCTCCTACTGGTGATCTGGGGTGGGAGAATGACTTGGGTACTGTCAGACCATGGCTTTGGTACATTACCCTGTTCGGTGAGGTTTATTCTTTTCTCCAGGTGTATGCAGTCTGGTGTAGCCCCCTTTCCTGTTGCTCTTTCAGGATTAGTTGTATTATATTTTCATATTATATGCAGTTTTAGGAGGAAGCTTCTGTCTCACTTCTCACACTGCAATCTTTAATCCCTTGAATTTTATTTTTAAATGAGCCTTCTAGTCTATCATCCATGTAGTAGGAAAGCAGACAGCTCTGGGGGCTGGGAAGTCCAAGATCAAGGTGCCAGCACATTTGGTGTCTGATAAGGGTTCTCTTCCAGGTTTTCATATGGCCACCTTCTTGCTGTAACCTTACATAGAAGAGCTAATTTAACTTTTATTTAACTAATTATTGTTTCCATGTAGGCCCAGAAAATTAAGTAACTTGCCTCGTGTCCTAGAATGAAAATACCAATATAGGACTCCTTTCTCAGGGAGTCCTGCCTTTGAGTTCACACGCACAACCTCTTAATTGAGGTGTTTTGTGGCCCTATAGCAATCTGTTACAGCCCTGTTATCATTCTTACAATGCATATGAAATTGTATTTCTGATTAAAATGGTTAAAGCAGAAAGATATTGATCTAAGGAAGAAATAAGCATTCTAATTGCATAGCAGAGATGTGATGTTCAATTGTGAATTTGTCAAATATGCACAGAGATGAGGTAGTAGACCAAAGGGAAGTCAGTTTCACAGAAAGACCTGGGGAAGCAGCGTTACTCACCAATCCAAACAAGTAAGGACTAGATCCAGCATGCTAATGTAAAAAGGCTAAAGCAGCCTGATGCAAAGCTCCTTCAAGTTCTCACCGTCTTTACTGAATATGTTACATTCCCACCATATTTGGGACTTTTGACCAAGGTCGTTTTATTTTGCAACCAATGCCTATTCTTGTGACATGACTACATATGAAACCATACACTGAGAAATATTTTATGTGAGAATACAATTTTAGGTCATATAAACATAATAAATATAAGGCCCTTTGTTCCTGGAGGCTAAAATCAAATATTAGTTCTGAAGCAGTTTATTTCACAACAGTTTCTCTGGCTTATGTTTTAGGTACATTGCTTAACTTGAACACAAAATAACAAAAATGTCATAGTTCCTTACCTTTATTTCATTTTGAACAATATTGTGAGCAATAATACGCTGCATGATATATAGTTCAGGGATTGATGCTCTGGGCATCAGAAAGTTGAAAAAGAAAATAAGACAATGTATTTGAATAGGTTCATGACAGACAGAGTTGCTGTACTACTGGTTTACTTTGTGTCTTTTCCTGACTTTAAGAAAACTCTCTGAACTTTTATATATATTTTTTGTTAGAAATGGCCCAGGGGTGAGGAAGGAGATTGGCAGGCTAGAAATGATGAGGGTGAAAAATCACTTCTCAAGCAACTCAAAGGTTATTCTGGCTTAAACTAGCTTTCCCCCAAGCCATGCCCTCAGTCAGAACTTGGACATTAATGATTGCTAACTTGAAATGTTCAAGCTATATCAAACTTGAAACATAGTAAAAATCATACTGTCATTTTTCACATGCAAAAGAGAGAAGAAAAGCAATTACATCTCTGAAACTGTTATTTTTACTTACATATTGCAGAACTGTTTTACATCATTTGAATTTCAACTATGAGTGATTTTAACAATGATGCAAATATTATGTAGAATTGGCATTAGGATTTATCTGAGCATTTAACTAAACATGCTTCTAAATGTAAGAATGATGTTTTCCCATTCCAAATATTAAAGGCAGTCTTAATGTTCACACTTCTTTCCTCATTTTTCATAAAGTAAAACTCTAAAGATAAAAGTGAAATTTTAATATTTGCACATATATATAAACCGATAGTTTAAACCAAACAATAAACTTGTGTGTTTGAGTGTGTATGTATGTGTGTGTGTGTGTGTGTGTGTGTGTGTGTGTGTGTGTATTTAAATACAATGTTATTTAGGCAGTGCTTTTAAAATACACATATTTGGGATTGTGCAATACATACCTTCTTTTGTATTTTTAAAAAATATTTTTGATCTTTTTTTATTGGAATAAAGTTAATAATAAAAATTATATTGGTTTTAAATGTACAACATAGCAACAATAATGTGTTACTAGGTGCTTGCCATGACTAAATACCCCATTACCATACCAAGATACTACAGTATTATTGTCTATAGTCTCTATTTTGTACTTCCATTCCTATGACTAACTTATTTTACAGTTTGTAGTTTGTACTTCTTTATCACCTCCACCTATTTCATCCCCTACCCTCCTTCCTGTGGTAACCAACAGTCTGTGGTCTATATGTAAAGGTCTATTTTGTTTGTTTTGTTTTGTAGATTCCACAAATAAGTGAAATCATATAGTATTTGTCTTTCTCTGCCTGGCGTATTTCACTTAGAATGATACCCTCTATGTCTGTCTATGTTGTTGCAAATGGCAAGATTTTTTTTCTTTTTATGGCTGTGTTATGTTCCACTGTGCATATGTAACACATGTTCTTTATCCATTCATCTATTGATGAATGCTTCAGTTGCTTCCACATCTTGGCTATTGAAAATAATGCTGCAATGAACCCAGGCGTGCATACATCTTTTTGAATTAGTAGTTTTTTCTTTAGTAATTAGTAGTTTTCTTTTCAATTCAGAAAGTGGAATTGCTGGGTCATATGGTATTTCTATTTTTAGTTTCTTTGAGGAGCCTCTGTACTGTTTTCCACAGTGGCTGGGCAAGTTTACATTCCCACCAACATAGGAGGAGGTCCCTTTTCTCCACATCCTCACCAATACTTGTTATTTATTGTCCTTTGTATAGTAGCCATTCTGACTGTTCTGAGGTGATATCTCATGGTAGTTTTGATTTGCATCCCAGATGACTAGTGATGTTGAGCATCTTTTCATGTGTCTGTTGGCCACCTGTATGTCTTTGGAAAAATGTCTCTTCAGGTCCTCTCCCAATTTTTAGTTGGATTATTGTTTTTTTTTTATGTTGAGTTGTATGTGTTCGTTATATACCTTGGGTATTATCTGCTTATCTGATATATCATTTGCAAATATATTCTCCCATATGGTTGGTTGCCTTTTTGTTTTGTTGAAAGGTTTACTTTACTGTTCTGAAGCTTTCTAGTTTGATGTAACCCCATTTGATTATTTTTGCTTTTGTTTCACTTGCCTGAAGAGCTTTATTCAGAAAGATATTTCTCATGCTAATGTTCATGAGATTCTAACCTAGGTTTTCTTGTAAGTTTTTTTTCATGTCTTACATTTAAGTCTTTAATCCACTAAGAGTTACTTTTGTGTATGGTGTAAAAGAGTACTGTACTTTCACTCTCTTGCATGTAACTGTCCAGTTTTCCCAACATCAGTTATTGAAGAAACTCTGTTTTTTCCATTGTATATTCATGGCTCCTTTATCATGTATTAATTGGCCATATATGTGTGGGTTTATATATGGGCTCTCTATTCTGTTCCATTGATCTATGGATCTGTTCTTGTGCCAGTACCAAATTGTTTTGATTACCATGGCTTTGTCCTAGAGCTTAAAGTTAGGAAGCATAATCCCCCCAGCTTTATTCTTCCTTCTCAGAATTGCTTTGAATATTTGGGGTCATTTGTGGTTCCATATGAATTTTAGAACTATTTCTTCTAGTTCATTGAAGAATGCTGTTGGTATTTTGATAGGGACTGCATTGAATCTGTAGATTGCTTTAGGCCGGATGGCCATTTTGACAGTATTAACTATTCCTATCCATGAATACAGGGTATATTTATATTTATTTGTGTCTTTTTCAATTCCTTTCATGAGCATCTTACAGTTTTCAGAGTACAAGTCTTTCACCTCCTTGATTAGGTTTATTCCTAGGTATTTTATTCTTTTTGATGTAGTTGTAAATGGAATTGTTTTCCTGATTTCTCTTTCGGCTAGTTCGTTGTTAATGTACAGGAATACAACAGATTTCTGTATATTCATTTTGTATCCTGCAACTTTGCTGAATCCAGTTATTAGTTCTAATAGCTTTTGGATAGAGCCTTTAGGATTTTCTATACACAGTATCATATCATCTGCAAATAGTGAGTTTTACTTCTTCCCTACCTATTTGTATGCCTTTCATTTCTTTTTCTTCTCTGAATTCTTTGGCTAGGAACTCCAGTATTATTCTGAATAAAAGTAGTGAGAATGGACATCCTTGTTCCTAATCTTAGGAGAAAAGCATTCAGCTTTTCACTATTGAGTATAATGTTGGCTGTGTGATTGTTGTTGGGGTCTTTATTATGTTGAGGTATGTTCCCTGTTCCCACTTCATTGAGAGTTTTTATCATGAATGGATGTTGAATTTTGTCAAATGCTTCTCCAGCATCTAGTGAGATAATCATCTGGTGTTTCTCCTTCCTTTGTTCATGTGTGTATCACACTGATTGATTTACAAATATTGTACCATCCTTGCATCCCTGAAATAAATCCCACTTGATCCTTCTGATGTATTTTTGAACAGTTTGTTAATGTCTTGTTGAAGATTTTTGCATCTATGCACATCAGGGATATTGGTCTGTAGTTTTCTTTTTTTGTAGTGTCTTTGGTTTTTGATATTAGTGTAATACTGGCCTTATAGAATGAGTTTGGAAGTATTCCCTCCTCGACTATTTTTTGGAATACTTTAGGAAGGATAGGTGTTAGCCTGTCTTTGAATGTTTGGTAGAATTCATCTGTGAAGCCATCTGGTCCTGGTAATTCATTTATTGGGAGTTTTTTTTATTACCACTTTAATTTTATTACTAGTAACTGCTCTGTTCAGATTCGTGTTTCTTCCTGCATCAATCATGGAAGATTATATGTTTCTAGAAATTTATCCATTTCTTCTAGGTTGTCCAATTTATTGGAATATAATTTTTCATAGAATTTTCATACAATTCTTTGAATTTCTGTGGTGTGGGCTGTAACTTATCCTTTTTCATTTCTGATTTTGCTGATTTGTGTCCTCTCCCTTTTTTTCTTGATAAATCTGGTAAAGGGATTTTCTGTTTTGTTTATCTTCTCAAAGAACCAGCTTTTGGTTTCATTGATTTTTTCTTTTGTTTCTAAGTATCTTTTATTTATTCTGCTAATTCTTTATTTTGTTTGTTTTCTTTTTCTAGTTCCTTTAGTTGTAGGGTGAGATTGTTTACTTGAGATTGCTCTGGTTTCTTGAAGTAGGCCTGTATTGCTATGTACTTTCCTCTTAGAACTGATTTTGCTGCATTCCACGTATTTTAAACCATTGTGTTTCTGTTTTCATTTATCTCTGTGTACTGTTTTATTTCCTCTTTGATCTGTTCCTTGATCCACTAATTGTTTAGAAAAATGTTGTTTAGCCTCTGTCTGTTTGTGTTTTTTCCAGTACGTTTTCTTGTCACTGATTTCTAGTTTCATACCATTGTGGCCTGAGAAGATGCTTGGTACAATTTCAGTCTTCTTAAATTTGTTGAGACTTTTTTGCATCCTAATATGTGAGCTATTTTATAGAACAGTCCATGTGCACTTGAGAAAAATGTATTCTGTTGCTTTTGGGTAGAATGTTCTGTATATACCTGTTAAATCCATCTGGTCTAATGTATCATTCAATGCCTCTATGTCCTATTTTATTTTTTGTCTGATCTATCCGTTAGTGTAAGTGGGGTGTTAAAGTCCCCTACTCGTATGTTGCTGTCAGTTTCTCCTTTTAGGGCTGTTAGTATTTGGTTTACATATTTAGATACTCCTATGTTGAGTGAATAAATGATGATTATTGTTACATCCTCTTGTTTGACTGGCACCTTTATCACTATGTAATGTCCGTCTTTGTCTCTCATTACTTTCTTTGTTTTGAAGTGTATTTTCTCTGATATAAATTTTGCAACTCCAGCTCTTTTTTACCCCTAGTTGCATGGTATATTTATTTCCTTCCCTTCAGTTTCAGTCTGTGTGTTTCTTTAGGTCTGAAATGAGTCTCTTATAAGCAGCAAATAGATAGATTTTTTTTTATCCATTCAGTCACCCTATCTCTTGATTGGAACATTTATGTCATTTACATTAAAGTGATTGTCAATGTATATGTATTTTTGCCATTTTTTTAAAATGTTTCCTGGTTGTTTTTGTTGTTCTTCTCTGATCCTTTTTTCCTCTCTCACTCTTATCTCTTGTGTTGTATGACTTTCTTTGGTATTACTGTTAGGTTCCCTTCTCTTTCTTTTTTGTGTATTTATTATAAGTTTTTGGTTTATGTTACCATGGGGTTTTCCTTTATTATCATTAAGGTATCATTAATTTACAAGTTTATGAAGGTTTCACATGAGCAAACTTGTGGATTCAACATTCACCCATATTGTCAAGCCCCCCCCAACCCTGCTGCAATCACTGTCCATCAGCATAGTAAGATGCTATAGAGTCATTACTTGTCTTCACTGTGCTGTACTGCCTTCCCCGTGACCTTCCTATATTGTGAGTGCTAATTATAATGCCTCTTAATCCCCTTCTCCCTCCCTCACCACCCACCCTTCGCAAACCCTTCTTTTTGGTAATGCTAATCCCTTCTTAGAGTCTTTGAGTCTGTTGCTGTTTTGTTCCTTAAGTTTTGCTTTGTTCTTATACTCCACAAATGAGTGAAATCATTTGGTACTTGTCTTTCTCTGCCTGGCTTATGTCACTGAGTATAATACCCTCTAGCTACATCCATGTTGTTGCAAATGGTAGGATTTGTTTCTTTTTATCACTAAATAATATCCCATTGTGTATATGTACCACTTCTTCTTTATCCAGTCATCTACTGATGAACACGTAGGTTGCTTCCATATCTTGGCTATTGTAAATAGTGCTGCAATAAACATAGGTGTGCATATATCTTTTTGAATCAGGGATCTTGTTTTCTTCAAGTAAATTCCTAGGAGTGGAATTCCCGGGTCAAATGATATTTCTATTTTTAGTTTTTTGAGGAACCTCTGTATTGCTTTCTACAATGGTTGACCTAATTTACATTCCCACCAGCAGTGTAGAAGAGTTCCCCTTTCTCTGTATCCTTGCCAGCATTTCTTGTTCCTTGTCTTTTTGATGTTGGCCCTCCTAACTGGTGTAAGGTGATATCTCATTGTGGTTTTAATTTGCATTTACCTGATAATTAGTGATGTGGAGCATCTTTTCATGTGCTTGTTGGACATCTGAATTTCTTCTTTGGGGAAGTGTCTGTTCAGATGCTCCGCCCATTTGCTTTTTGGGTGTTGAGGCATCTAAGTTCTTTATATATTTTGTATGTTAATCCCTTATTGGCTACATTGTTTATGAATATATTCTCCCATACTGTAGGATGCCTTTTTGTTCTGCTGATGGTGTCCTTTGCTGTACAGAAGTTTTTTAGTTTGATGTAGTCCCATTTGTTCCTTTTTGCTTTTGTTTCTATCATGGGGTTCTTTTATGACATCTTATAAATCCAATAACCGATAAGATGCTGATGATCACTTAATTTTGAATACATTCTAAAAGCACATTTCTTACATATGTATCTTCTTTTACACCTTTTGTTAAATAATTCCTTTAATTAATTTTAGATGTAATTGCTTTTGCTGTTTTCATCTTGTTGACCTTCATACTAGCTTTTCAGTAATTGATCAATGACCTCTGCTCTATGTTTGCCTTACCAGTGGAAAGTTTTCCCTTTCTTAAACTTCTTGCTTCTAGTTAGGATCATTTCCTTTCCTCTTAAAGAAGTCCCTTTAACATTTCCTCTAAGGCTGATTTAGTAGTGGTGAACCATTTTATGTTTATCTGTGAAGCTCTTTATCTCTCTATCAGTTCTGACTGATAACCTTGCTGGGAAGAGTATTCTTGGTTGGAGGTTTTTGTTTTTTTTTTTTTCAATTCAACACTTTGAATATATCATATCATTCCCTTATGGCCTGTGAAGTTTCTGCATAGAAATCTTCTGGTCACCTTATGAGGTTTCCCTTATATTTAATTTGTTAGTTTTCAATTGCTGCTTTTAAGATTCTCTGTCTTTGATCTTTGGCATTTTATTATTATGATGTCTTGGTCTGGACTCTCTAGGGTTTGTCTTGTTTGGTGCTCTCTGTGCTTCTTGGGCCTGGTTGACTTCTTCTTTCCCCAGGTTAGGAAAATTTGCAACTATTATCTCTTCAAATAAATCTTCTACTTAATTCTCTTTCTCTTCTCCTGCTGGGACTCCTATAATGCAGATGTTAGGATATTTGGTGTTGTCCCAGAGCTCTCTTACTCTATCCTTATTTATTTCAATTATTTCTTCCTTTTGCTGTTCAGCTTGAGTGCTTTCCATTACTCTGCCTTCCCAGTCATTGATCCATTCTTCTGTTTCCTCTAGTCTGCTGTTCATTCCCTCCAGTATATTTTGTATTTCAGCTATTAAATTCTCCAACTCTGGTTGGTTCTTTTTAGACTTTATATCTCTTTTTTGATATCCTTCTTGAGTTCTGCCATTATTTTCTCAAGTCTAGTGAGTATCTTTATAACCAGTGTTTTAAACTTTTTATCATGTAGGTTGGTTAACTCTTTCATTTAAGTTTTATTTTTATTTTTTTATTTTTCTGTCATTTGAAGCATATTGCTCAATTTCCTCATTTAGTATGACTTTCTGTGCTTTGTTCTTTGAATTAATTAAAAGATCTCTCTGTCTCCCCATTTTGAAGTATTGGCCTTGTGTAGGAGAGTCCCCTGTGTAGACTCCATGTATCTCATTGTTTGGGCAAGCTAGAGGCTAAGTAAGTTTAAGGTGGGATTTTCATGGTGCTGGGCCTCCCAGTGCATGGTCCAAGGAGTATGGACTTGGGTACCCTTTAGAAGGCATCCTGGGTAGACACCTGTGGGTTCTTCCCTGGTGTGGGAATGGTGATGGGCAAGCAACAGGTTGGGAGTGCATTCCAGGTAACTCCCTGTTGGCACCAACTGAGTCTCCTGTGCCTCTTCACCTGTGCATTCTCTTGTCCACTTAGTACCACTCCTAGGAATTCCTGTATCAGGCACCCACTTGTTCCCTCTGGTGGTGTGGAAACAGGCTCCATGAATGCTTCCCCTGGCCCCTACCCACTATGGACTGCTCTGAGCAATTCCTGCATTGGTACCTTTGGAGCCAGCTAGCAGCAGGATCAGGCACTATGGGCAAGTGCACTCCCCCATGGCCTCTATGCACTCTGGGCTGCTTCCAGGAATTCTCATGTATGTGCCTGCCTGTCCTGGGGGCCAGAGGTCAGCCCCACGTGTGTTCCCCTGGATACTCTGAGGAGTTGGCTCAGTGGCACCAGCCTGCAGATTTATGCATCTTCCCTGTGAGCTAGGGAATTTTCTAGTCCTGCTGATGGGGGCTGGGATGGTGGATAACAGGCAACAAGGTGGGACTGCTTGGGCATGCCCAGATCCTGCTCTAAGCTGCATTAAGATGTGCAGAGTGAGCACAAACAATGTCTCTGGCCTTATCTTCCAATCCCAAATGGCTTCCAGTGGTTTTCTTGCCAAGCAGTGCATGTTTAGTTCTCAAACTTAGGCTCTTTAACTTATGGTCTAGTTGCACTCTAAACCCCTAAGCTTTTTAAACTGCTCAGGGCAGGGAGTCCATGCCTGGCTCTTCCAGCAATATCCCTCCCAAGACCCCCTGCAGGTGGCTGTGTTGGGGTAGGGTTCCCATGGTTCCCATGTCTGTGTCTCTCCTGCATTCTTTTTAAAGTGATCTTTCTCTCCCTCATTGTATAGCAGGTGTTCTCTTTGGTCTCCGTTCTTCTTCCGAGTGAAATATTTTGTGTGTATGTGTAGATTCAGTGTGTAGGTGGGAGAAGGTAGATGCAGGCTCTCTCTACTCCACCATCTTCCCAGAATCCCAATACATATCTTATGTGCCATTTGTGTTTTCCATTCTATGTTTTCCTTTCAAAAACTGCCCATGTTAATACATTATGTATCTGGATAATTTATTTCAGCTGCAAATTAGTATTTATTCCATATGTATGTTTTGTATATGATGCAATCATATTGTATTTGTTCATTTCCCTATTGCTGATCACTTAGGTTGTTTCCACTGTTTTGCTACTGCTAACATGCAGGCATGAACAGTCATGTACTAGTCTCCTCAGCACAGGTGCAAAGGTTTCCCCGCAAGCTCTACTTATAAGCAACATTGCTGAGAAAATGGGTATTTCCATATGAAATATTACCAGGTATTGCCTCATAGGTCACCCAGGTGTTTCACTAACTTACTCCCTCATGAACAGTGCATAAGAGTTCTTATTTCCCCATCTCCTTTCCAATACTTAGTACTGTCAAACTTTCTGATTGTTTGACAGCCTGTGGAGTATAAAATTATATCTTAGGTTTAATTTTTATTTCAATTCCTAAAATGTTGGAGTACCTTTTAATGTGTTCACAGGCCATGCATAATTTTTTGTTTTTCTATGCATCTGCTAAACATGTGTTTGCTCACCACTCTTCTATTTGATCTTTACATTTCTATCTTAATAATTTGCAAGAGTGATAGGAGTTATTTATATGTTCGGGAAACTAGCCTCTGTCAGTTACATGCATTGCAAATATCTTATCTCTTGATGTGTCTTGCTTTCTCAACTTGGTTTGTGCTGTGTATGTTTTTGTTTTTATCACAAAGAAATTTAATTTTGATGCAGCCTATAATGTGTGACTAGAATGGCAATTCAGAATGTAGCATCTAGAACCAGATGCCCAGGGACATAATCCTTGTTCCACTACTTGTTGGCTGTGGGACTTCCAGCTACTTACTTAACATCTTTTTACCTCAGTTTTACTATCTGTAAATGGAAAAATATTACCTCTCTCAAAAGCTTTATCATGAAGATTAACTGTAAATCAGGTTATTGCCTAATGTAAAGTGAGAGCTATCTGAGGGTTTGTTATTAGAACTTGTACTTTCAATATATTGTTTTCAGAATCCTTTCCCAGCATCATTGATTCATGTACATATTTATGTGTATGTTTAAAGGATAAATGTTACTTATGATAGATAGTCTCTATTATAAATATATATTTTTTCACAACATCAGGGTTCTGGAACTTATATATAGTTATCTTTACATGTACACTGATCTAAATTAAATCTATATTTTATTAAATTTAATTATTTACAAATTAGTTCTATTTCAAGTAATAGCATTTTGGTGATGAAAGCAAACTTCATTCCTGCAATTAAACATGCATAAAAGTTATAACAGTTTCAAAAATGACTTTTATATTATATGAAATTGAATGATGAAATTGGGAGAAAGTTTACCAAACACCTGCAATAAGAGTATCTGAGACAGAGGCATAATCCATGTTTATCAAATAAATAGTTTGCTTTTTGTTAAAGCATCTGCCTTGGATTCAAGGGTATGAAATATACAATTGCATAGAATCGCCAAACAGAGGGAAGTGTGCACTTAGAGGAAATAAAATCCAAGCCAGGTTTCTCTTGGGACTTCTATTTCCTGTGGTCAGTCATACGAATAATGCATTCTAACTGTGCTAAAGGGATCAGGAAGCCATGAAAATGATTAATGCTCTTGGTCTGCCCAAAGGGAAGATACCTCTGCTTTGAGTGGAGAGTTTCATAGTCACTGACAATTTTTTTCAAATGTAATAAAATTTTCTTCTTGTTTCTGTTGCATCCTAAAATTGAAACACTTTTGAAAGAACTGAACAAAAAGTAAATATCATGTAATAGTATGATGTGTAGTCCTACCCATAAAATCACCAGTTACTGTAGATAACTAGATAAATCTCAAAGGATGAGTAAAAGCTGTGGTGCCACCGTATTTGTGCTAGGGTAACCCAAGACATTTTCTTCCAACTCTGTTCTATGGAATTGGAAGATAGCGAAGCAGGAAATGCCTTACTGAGTCAAATACTGGCATGTTTCTGTATTATTCAGTGTGACATTTATTCTTCAGAAACAAACAATCCTCCAACTTCCAATTTTAACACAACAGTGGATTATTTCTCACTCATGCTGTGTCTTCTCTGGGTTGACAGGAATCTTCCCTGAATATACCCAGGGACCCATCTCAACACAGGGCATAGGGCATACAGAGAGCATGATCTCATGCTTGTCCTTCTGTACCTGGGGCAGGAGGTGGCACTTGTCACTTCCTCTCAGAAGCTTTCACTTGACCCTGACCGCATGCCAGGGTCTGGCAAAGTGTGATCTCAATGTGCCTGTAAGGAAAGAAGTGTGCGACTTTGATGAGCCCTCAGAGAGGCACGCACGATTTATTCACTCATTGTGCTTCAAGCAGGAAGTATCTTAGTGTGTTTCCCTCCACTACTTTTGATTGTAAGTGAAGGATATGAGCCCTGGAGTCAGGCAGACTTGTTTAAATCCTTTCTGAGTTCCTTATGATCTATGTGGTCAAGCTATTTAACATTAGGAAGTCTGTTATTCCCCATCTACCAAAAGAGACTTGTGATAGTTATGAATTAGCAGAGCTGTGGTGTACAGTAAGTACTGAGTAAAGGGCTGTTCTGGTTAAAGGAATATAGGAACATAGAGGCTGTAGTAAACCTGGAGGGTTTAGCATGAGAACATTTTAATCTTATGAGTTTCTTGGGGCTACCATAACAAATCACCACACATGGGTGGGCTTAAAGCAAGAGACATTTATTTTCTCAGTTTTGGAGGCCAGACGTTCAAAATCAAGGTGTCGGCAGGGCTGTGTTCCCTATGAAGGCTCAAGGGGAGAATCTTTACTTACCTCTGCAGGTGCTGATGGCTCCAGACGTTCCTTGGCTTATAGATGCAGAATCCCGATTGCTGCCCCCATCTTCTCATGGCCTTGTCCTGTGTGTCTTTCTCCTCTTTTATCTCTTCTGAGAACACTTATCATTGGATTTAGGTGATCTCAGCTGAAGGATCTTTAACTTAATTACAAGTGCGAAAGCTCTCCTTCCAATAAGTAACCATTCACAGGTTTTAAGAAGTTGAGGTAGACATACATTTCAGGGGAAGTGGCACCATGTAACCCACTGCAAATGTGAAAGCATTTTCTACCCCTCAACAGATGGCACTAAGTGCACATACTGTACAGTTTTATAAATGTGGAGATTAGGATTACATTTCTGTTTTAAGTGTTAAACTTTGAGGTTAGGTGTTACTTAAACAGTGCTACATCTTTCTGATGTAAGAAAAAATCGCACTGGACTGAACCTGTAGTGTTATCATTTCGTATATCAATTCTATCTGTAGCTCTCTAGCTCTCATCATTGCAAAACCATTTTCCAGTTGGCTAAAATGGATTGGTTCAGGTGCAAGATACACTGTAAAAGCTACATATCTCTTCAAGAACTACTTTTGTATTCTTTTATATCAATCATGGCTTTTCTGAACACTGATTTGTACCAGAATTTCCCTTCTCCCTGTAAAGGTATTCATAAGCCATCTCTAAGGTACAGATTAAAAGTCTAAAATCTACTTGCTGTTGTGAAACCGATGAGCTATTCATAGAAGCTACTTGATCAGAGTAAAATGTTTAGTGAAGTGTAGAAAATCTGTCTGAAAATGGTACCTGTCAGTAATTGGCATCTAGATTTCTCATCGATTATTGACATGTATAAAAGAAGTATATGGAGGATGTGTTTGCATATATAATGAAAGAGTTGTTTATATTTAGAAATTTTTAATTCATTTATATATTTAATAAGTCATTCAAAACAGATCTCTGTTGCCTACATAGGTGCACTCTGTATAGTGTCTTTGGCATGTCATGCATATGAGCAACTCTTTCTACCTGGGTCATGTCATAAGATGTATTTGCAGAATGGGAATTTGGAAACTGTATATTCAGTTGGTGGTAAAGTGTTAGAATTTTTTTTTTTTTTGAGAGGGCATCTCTCATATTTATTGATCAAATGGTTGTTAACAACAATAAAATTCTGTATAGGGGACTCAATGCTCAATGCACAATCATTAATCCACCCCAAGCCTAATTCTCATCAGTCTCTAATCTTCAGAAGCATAATGAACAAGTTCTTACATGGTGAACAAATTCTTACATAATGAATAAGTTCTTACATGGTGAACAGTACAAGGGCAGTCATCACAGAAACTTTCGGTTTTGATCACGCATTATGAACTATAAACAATCAGGTCAAATATGAATATTCATTTGATTTTTATACTTGATTTATATGTGATTCCCACATTTCTCCCTTATTATTATTATTATTATTATTTTTAATAAAATGCTGAAGTGGTAGGTAGATGCAAGATAAAGGTAGAAAACATAGTTTAGTGTTGTAAGAGAGCAAATGTAGATGATCAGGTGTGTGCCTGTAGACTAAGTGTTAATCCAAGCTAGACAAGGGCAATAAAACATCCACGGATGCAGAAGATAAGTGTTAGAAATTTTTAATCACTATTTAAACTAATAACCAGGTGAAAGGAACTGGTCGTATGATATGTCTAGAATAAGGTATAGGTTTATTTTATCTTCTTTATAATGGAAAAGGAGAAAGTTATTTCTTTACTAGACTACCTTAAAAGTCAATAATGAAAACACAGACTGGAGCTTTAAAATAACAAAACTTAGGAAGGATTGCATGTATGTAGAAGCTGTTGTAAGGAATAAGTATAATGGTCTGGGTTTTGTAAAAACTGAGCTATTCTCTGAAAATTACTGAGCAATGTCCATTTATAACAGGATAATACCTGTAAATTGAAAGACGTATACACCAAGTGGATTCAAGTTAAGATGGTATCAGAATAGAATCCCTTTTCTCAGTAAAAAATTAGAGAATGTGCCTTGAGCCCCCTTTATTACCCTAATGTGCCTTGTGTCTTCTGGTCTAGGATCCTTCCATTTCTAACCAATGCATTATATGTATGTATTCTCTTTCTTACAGTTCAGCAGAAGAGCAGTTTCACTGGCAATCACAAGGTAAAATACAGTTTTTTGATGAATACTTACATGTAGTTCTATTGATTAAATTTCTTGTCAACTTTAGGGAAAGACTTATACACATGAGTATGACAACACTGTGGTGCTAAAATTAAATGAAGCTGTTGTGACAGCTAACAATTTCATGACAGTGAAGTTCTCTCAGTTACCTAGTAACTTTTATGTTCTTCATGAATATATGGAATTAACTGGCCTTGGCTTTTAATACTGGTTAATCAAAGATTCCTCTGTGATAGCTAATGAGAACTTCATGGAAGTAATATCTTAGGATACTTGTCATTATTAAATGATATAGCCCAAAGCTTTAATACTAACATTACCATGTGTTTGCTAATCACTTTAAAATATTGTATTTCAGATGGTCAAAAAGACATCGAAGATGAACTTACGACAGGTCTTGAGCTGGTGGACTCCTGCATTAGATCACTGCAGGAATCAGGAATACTTGACCCACAGGATTATTCAACAAGTGACAGTAAGTTGCACGACAGTTATGCTTGAAGATAATTTAAAATATAAGAACATTATTCCATTCTTTTTTCTAATATAATTAGCATCATGAGCCATATCTAATAGGACTTCAACCAATATTTAAGCTTGTTTTACCCATTTCACTCTACTCTCATTTATTTACTTCCCCATTACCGACCCCCAACTTACATTAGATTATAAACTCTCTCTGAAGTCAGTAGTTGGCATCTAAATTTCTCAACAATTACTGACAGTGAATCTCTCCACCATTTCTCTGGTATCCTTTCTAGTATCTAGACTAGCATGTTGTATGAGCTCATCATATATTTGTTTAATCAACACACATCTGCTTTAAGATTCACTGCCAGTGATATACTCATACAGATTGTTGTTGTTAGAGATCTTAAACAGTACAGCAATTATATAACAAAATAGAAAACCATTGATACAATATATGCATCCCATTTAGTATGGGGCTATAGCACTATGCAATAACTCCTTACATATCTGTATTTAACTGTCTTAATTGCTATAATATTCTCAACAGAATATTTAAAAATTTATTTTTCTCTGTTTAATTATGGGTTTTACAACCTGAAATGGCTGAAGTTTAGAAATGAAAGTGCTAAGTTGAAATAAGTCTCATTTAATAAATCATAAAATTCTCTTGACTTACATTAATAAAATCCCACAGAAAGCTAAAAATTAAATCATTAAAACATATATCACCATGATAATTTCTACATCAGAAATCAGTGCAGCATTTTATTCCTTAATTTGAAAAAATAAAAGTCCTTTGAATACCCAGAAAGATTTGCTATATAAAAAGAAACTATAAGAATAATATAACATACTGATCTTAAAACTATTTAATTTACATATTAGTTCATTGTTTCTATAATCTTTATAATACTACTCTTAGGATAACATCATCATGAATATCCCAATTTATTTAAACCCACATTCATCCCCTCCTTAACACTTTGAATGTAAAATAGTTGATTTGTGTTATCCTTGTTTTCTGTATTTTATATTTTAAAATGTAGGATTGTTACCTCTTCTCTATCAGAGTCAATAACTATGTTTCTCTTATAGGGGTAGTCATAGTTAGAATTATAGTTAATCAATATTTGAAATACATGTATTTTTTGGGAGTCAGGAAAGCATAGATAAAATTGTGTATCTTGTTGGGGGGTATTTTCGATATCTCATTTTTCATACAATATTAGAGAAACACATTTGGTTGTGAGTTTAGGAGAGGAGATAACCTTTAATACATGGGAAGTGCAGAAAAAGAGATGGATGAGTAAATGAGAAGCAAACAAATTAACATAGAGGGGATACATGTATCAATCTAGCACTACAGGTAAGCATGCTGAATTCTTAGAGAACAAAAATTCAAGTTTGCAATAAACAAAGACAAAATAGTCATGCAGTATTTATTCGAGACACACATATTAATTTTAAAAATGTTAAAACTAAATGAACAAAGAAGTGACAGCAAAGTAATGAACACAGAGTGGGACTGGAAAGACTAATGTGAGGTGAGGTGGAATTTAATGCAAAAGCATTAAGCACAGTATCGAAGAAATCATGCAGTGAAAGTGTCTCATAAAGATGCAGGAAACTCATATTAAAATCTTGTGAACAAGTATGCACCAAACCACACATCATCTGAATATAAAAAAAAATTATTGAAAGTGAGAGTAGATGAAAAATATTATGAGCATTTCAATGTACATTTCTAAGAATGAGACAGAATCCTAGGAAAAAAAGCCACAGAGAGTTGGAGTAAGTAATTAACAGTCCTTGTATTAAATAAGCTTTAAAAGTTCAATCCATTGAAGGATAATATATATGTTATATATGTCCAAGGAAAATTTTAAAACCTCATCAGCTGCTAGATAGTAAAGACAATCCTGAAAATTAGAAAAAATGGGAAGGCCATATTCTTTGATAAATACAAGAAAATTAAAAGTAAATGATAAAGTGATAAACAAAACTGTATTCACATTAAAATTAAGAAAATCCATGAAAATGGAAGCAAGAAAGCAAATCTTTTTTTAAAAAACTGCTTAAAAATCAAATAAAATGGCTACATTTTATAACAAAAACATAAGAGTATGGGAAAAAACTACATTCAGAGTAAATCTTAACTTTATTATTAAAAACAAAGGACAAAAAAATGTACACATTTTTGGGAAACCTTAAAAAGAGCTAAACAAACTAAAATGAACTAGGAAGATGGGAATAATAAAAGCAATGCAGAGATACTGTAAACTAAAATAGTAGAAGAAATAAATAAATACTAGAAGAGAAATAAATTAAATAATAAAGTGGATAAATATATGAACACTCTTTTACCCTTAAAGTCAACTAGTAATGTTGACCTTTCTTAATTGAGACACTCTGCTACGTACTAGAGACACGGAAAGAATTTCTAGTGTTCACTTTTGTTTTTCCGCCAAAATGTGCTCAAAAATAACCTACAAAAAAGGTATCTTTATTAAAGGAATGTTAAATACTCCAGTAGATTTTTTTGGGGGGGGGTTTTGGCATGTATGTGTTAACTGCTGAATTTTTGTTTTTCAGAAAGATTAGGTACTTCATGTTATTATGTACCAAGTTATCTTTTTAAAGACTCCTAGAATTTAGTTGATTGTTCCTTTTGTAAGGCCCTGCTTCCTTGTTTGGTAGGAAAAGAAATAAAGCAAAATAACCCCAGAAAAACAGGTGATGAAAACACCACCCCAAAGCTGTATCCCAAAGTGCCGGGACACCAATGAAATAAATGCAGAGTAGTATTATTCCTAAGAAACATTTTCAGAGTCACTTTGAGACTGAATTGAGTAAAATTTAGGAAACGAATTTAAAAATTCTGAGTAGGTCAAAGTTTAGGAAACGAATTTAAAAATTCTGAGTAGGTCACTACCATTTGGGGGATCAACTGTTGCTAATTTAAATGTTTGGAAGGTCATGAAATAAAAATATCTGGACTGAAGAGAATATAATTGAGGGACTATTTACAAAAAGAGTGGGCAAGATCAAGGGAACATCCAGTGCCTGGGGAGGTACTGGGAGTAGGTACAGAAGAAGCCCTTCCCCCCCTTGGCCCTGAAGGAGAACTCCAGGGGTTAGTTAGCACCAGCAGTCAGGGTGGACCTAGAATGGGTCATGTGAAGTGAAATAGGCCAGGCAGAAAGACAAATATCATACGTTTTCACTTATTTATGGAAATTAAAACAAAATGAGCAAAATAGCAGTAGACTCCTAGACACTGAGAAGTGACTGGTGGTTACCATGGGGGAGGGGTTGGGCTGTGTAAGTGAGGAGGGTGAGTGGGATAAGGAGCTCAAGAATCTCAATCATAATATAAATTAGGCACAGGGACGGAAGTGCAGCATAGGGAATATAGTCAATGATTCTGTAACATCTTTTCTGTGTTGACAGATAGTAACTGCACTAGTTAGGGTAAGAATTTAATAATGTGGGCAACTGTTGAACCACTGTGTTGTATACTAGAAACCAATATAAGAGTGTATGTCAACTACACTTCAATAAAAAGTAAAGACACTTGAGAAAAAAAAAGCATGATGGGAGCCGAGGAATAAATAACCTAACCTCTCTTTCCTCCTACCTTCTGATGTCCTTCTCGTGCCTGCCACTGACCAAATCCAATCACAAACCAAAAGGCAAAGAACCCCTGTGATACAGTCCATGGCAAAAAGGGCAGAGAATGAATATGGGGAGCAAAGAGAATAATCAGCACAAAATTCTGCTCAATAGCAGAATAACACACCATGTTTATGTTCTTGATATATAAACTTAACAAATAGGTATGTAGTGGCTCTTTGACACATTTCATATAATTAGCACAAGCCCATCAGATTCTGCTAAACCCTTGTGTTTCTGATCATTCAGTGGGTTCATTAGCTAGGACAGACATGAAATAGCAACCAGTCTTAGCCCCTGAGTGCATAACACTTAATTTGTTCTGTTTAACAGATTGTTATGCTTCTTCCCCAGGTCTGATTAAAATAAAATTTAAATCTTACTAAACCCATCTTCTCGACCCTAGGGCAAGGAGTAACTGCTCTACTATACTGACAACAGCGTCATACCATTACCAGTGTTTCCCAACACTTTGCATTTTTTAAAAAGTGCTATCCTAAACAGTATGTAAATCACGTGTACAATCTGGGCTCTCCCACCACTATTTCATGACTGCTGGCTCTATAATTTCAATTCTAACAAATATGTGTCACAGAGTCACTAGGAGAATTGCTGTTGCTTTAATGGGAAAAAAACAAGTTAGACACAGAACCATTAGCTTCTCACAAATTGTACAGCTTGACCTCATTTGCCCTGGACCAAATACATTATTTAATCTATGCATTCTTGGAGATATAAACTCAGAGATAAGGGTGATTATATCTTAGCCAAAAATTAACAGAAATTTTTGTCAGTCAAAATCAGAAATCAAATGGACAACTTGGGAGAAAATGACTTAAATGTTTATAGAGATTGTTCATTTGTTTAAATATTGTATTTTGAAATAGTAATTACTTCTTTCTGTAGCACATTGACAGACTGAAATTCCACCATAATCTAGAAAACCATGTTCTAGAAAATGTTCAGTAGGAAGAAAATCTTAGGAGATTATATTCCCCCAGAAGTTAAAGCTGCCACTGATCATGTAAGTCACCTCAATACCAACTGACGCAATCACATATTAATATGCTAGGTTTTTACTGTATCACTGTAGGTACAGGTAGGTGTTATAGTCATTCATTTTTTAAATGTATGTATTAAGTACTTAATGGCAACACAGAGAGTCTATGCCTTATGGCATTCACATTCTAGTCAGAAAAAGGTGAAATTCCACCAAGCTAAATAGTGTAAGTTCAGGTAAATAACTGCTATAATGACAAAGCCAGTAATGGGTAGCGTTCTCAAAGTGTACCTCTGAACCCTAGGGGCCCCCAAAACCTTCTCAGGGGGTCTACAAAGGCACCAATTTTCACAATAATCATATGGCATTATTTGCCTTTCCAAACTTATTCTCACATGAGAGGAAGAGGGAAAATGAGAGTCTCACACCATGAAAGTTCAGTGGAGGGTTCCAGAAGCTGCATGGTGCATGATGGCATCACTGCTGTCTAATGGCTCATGGAATGTGTGTCATGTAGACTTCTGTTTCCCACTTATAATACAGTAAATAGCATTCTATATTACCGTATAAATACAGGCTCTTGGGGGTCCTCAAGGTATGAGTGTGGGAAAGTTGTGAGACCCAGAAGTTTGAGAACCACTCTAGTTTTGAGTGGGCCAGAGTGCTCCATTATGAGAAGGTATTTGAACAGGGACCTAAATAAAATGCACAAGCAAGCCATGAAGATGTCTAAGGAAAAGCCTGTGATTTGTGGCATCAAAAACTTGTTTTTATGCTAGTGTAGTTTTATAAATTACAGTGTTTTCAGGATTTAGCTTTTGAATTTTGTTTTCTTCCAAACTGATTTGTATTAATTTTCTCCTTTTCACAATTGTCGATGGGAAATATGAATCTATTACCTTTAGATCTTGATTTATAAATAAATATATAATTATTTTCCTCTCTTTGAGTTATTTTTAAACAGTAATAATTTAATTTAATGTTAATGGCAAATAACCTAGAGAAAAGCTCTACAGTGAAATGGTTGGAAATTTGTGTGAGCTATAAAAAAAAATACCATTCTGTGATCATAGCATCATGTAAAATCCCAAGCACAGTAAAATTCTTAAGCTATATGTTTTAAACTAAAGTTATACATTTGAGGGGTTTTTTTTGATAAATGTCATTTTGCTCATTTCACTCCATTGTCTGCAGATGTAAGAAACTAAGTGAGCTACTGCATCGTGCAAATGCTTTACCAATCTTCTGTCCATATACAATAGTCAGACTTGGACAAGTGTACTAATTAAGCCAATAACATTCATTGGATCTGAATCAGTTTAAAAACTAAATGAGTACTTCTCTGTTCCTGGGACCATTGCAGTTTTAGTTTTCACATAAAGCATTATTACCATAAAGCAGTTGATCGGAAATAGATATTCTGGAGACAGAAATAGAATTTAAAAACACACCTGCCCATACAATAACCACATCACTCAGCTTCCCTGCGTAACAAACCCCTCATGCCTTTTAGTTGGTTAATTTTAGCGATGGTGCATAGGCTGAACCACTGTTTTCAGGGAAACTATTCCATGAAACTCAGGAGCTTTTTAATTTACTAACAGTGAAGTTTAGAAGAAAATAACTCATTTAGCACCACTAGCTGCGTCTTATTCCAAGTAGGCCTGTAACTAGACAGGTTTATCTGGAACCCATAAAGAAGAAGCTGGTACCATACATGAAACTGACCAGTAGTTAAAGGGGGAAGTCAGTGTTTTTATTTTGCAGAATTAATGCTGGTATGACTGAAGTGCTTTGATCTCAATTTAAATCAACTTGGTAATATTACTAATAATTGATATTTTTTCTCATTGATTTTATAATTTGAAAGAGCCCTTTTGTGCAGATATAATTTCCACCACCTATTTCCTTTCTTCTCAATATTTTCTACAAAAAAAGATGTAGATGTAAAAAAAAAGATTCCCTTCATGTTGCTTTAAGAATTTACTCCCACTTAAAATAAAACAATATGTAACCTTCAAATTATTCTTACCCTTCCACAAAGATTGGATAGCAAGAGGGTGGGAGTGAGTGCAAATTGTCTGGTAGTTACAAACACATGTGAATCTTGTTGGCATTATTTTAGGGTTAACATAAAGATAAGTTGTTATATTGTTTTAAAAGAATAAGTTTAACCTAAAAGTAAGTAAAGAATGTTTCTAAACTTCCTGACTAATGTAAACTCAAAGTTGTCCTAAAATGTCTGTCTCAATGTGTGTGTTTATTATTCCTTGATTGTCCTGAATTAACAGCCTCACAAAATCTGCATTGAGCACCTATTCAAGACAATGCCTAGTTCTAGTTATTGAATATTTTAATGCGTTCTTATTAATAACGTTTTTTCTTTTAGAGATAAAATGATCCTTTGGAGTTAAATTGATGGCTTAATTACTCCCTAGAGACCTTGTCTTGGGCCTGAGGCTTCAGCTTCCACTATGGATGATTTCGATAGCTACATCTCGGTCCTAAAATTTCATTTACATATAACCAAACTTTAGACTTGGAAATTATTTAAGGCCTAGAAAGATGAGGTTTGTTAGGTTATGGTAGAGCCAGTATTAAAACCAAGCATAGAGTCCCTTTCTAACTATGTGAATTCTCACCATCTCATCCCACTGTGTAAATTTAAAACTAAGCCAGCCCTTCACCAAAACATGGAGGCAAGACCCCATCATACACGTCTCCTGCCAATCTTTCCCTGGGGAATGCCACATGGTGGAATTTCTGCCTTTGCACACTCATTTAGTAAATTTTTGCTGTTCTCTTGGACAATATTTGTTGTGTTCAACTAAGCAGATCAGAACCAACAAAGCCCAATAAATCACCTTAAAACTTGTAGAGGCAGAAGGTGTGCATGTGATTATGACAGCACCGGACTGTCTGCTCGGGTTTCTCTGAAGGACTACTGCGCTGTGGGAAGTTCCCAGGCTCCCGCTGCAGGGCGGCATCATGTCCCTGCAGCGATCAGTGGCAGAGCATTGAGTCATTTGGGGATCTCCTTTACTTTCTGTCCACTTAGTCACTAGGCCCCGATGAGCTTTTCTCTCAAAACGGCTCTTCACTGTGCACCTTCCTCTCCTTTCTTAATGCAGCCACTATCCCAGGTTAAGAGTTGCTCGGTTTCTACAGGTTTCCTTTCTCTGCTTGCACTGCAGGAATGTGCTGGACCTAGTCTCTCCAGGATCTAAGCCCACAGTCCTGCTACTTTCACCATGAATATTCAGCATCTCTGCTTTCACCCTGTCACCCTCCTTCTAGAGAACCTGTTGCTGTGTAATACTGTACAAACCCTCTGTTAAACAATTAAAATTCCTCAGGGTCTGTTCAGAGTGTTAAGGTGACATGGTGAGGGGAGGGTTAAATTTCTCTGGACAGTCAGGTATCAGGGCAGGCTGCATGGAGGAGGTGACATTTAAACAGCACTTTTCAGTTTAAAAATGAGTTTTCAGGTTGACAGACAAAGGAGTTTCAGGCTGAGGGAACAGAGAACATTTTCTGTGTCATCTCTTGGCTCTGACACTAGGTTTTGTTTGCTTTTGTTTTTCATTTCAAGCAGGCTGTTTTAATGATCTATGCCTTGATTGTCTCATTTGCAAAATGAAAGCTCTCACACGTTGAAAGAAAACGTTAAGTGATATGTGGGACAGACCTGTAATAAGGTTTTCAGGACAAACAAATCCCAATCAAGGTTCTCTTTTATCAAACCATGTGGCTAGCAATTAGATAATTAGGTAATGATACTAAGAGCTAACATGGTATAGCAGTTTATATTTTTTCCAAGTACTTTCACATCCATTATTTCATTAGGTGCTCAAATTTGCTGATACTAAAATTTGTAGAGACAGAATAATGAAGTGTGGTTAAGAACACTGACTCTGGGGCCAGGCTGCCTGGCTTGCGCATGCACCTACCATGCTGTGTGGTCTCAATTAATGCAAACTTCAGTCCTGTCAACATAAATGGGGATGATGGTATCTTCCTCACTGGGATCTGGTTAACATTCAGTGGGCTAATTGATGTACACTGCTCAGGACAGTCCCTGGAACTTAGTAATCACTCAGCAGAGATGAGCTGGCATTATTGTCCCCATCATCATCACCTGTGCTCCTGTAAACCTGAGGCACACTTGACCCTAGGTCTGCTGAGTGCTAGTCCTGGGTTTTTTTTTCCCACACATGCTCTATTGGCATGATTGTGACCTAAATAATGACTCCAGAATGCCACATTGTAAGCCTCTGGACTTTCTTGTGATATTGCAATGTATGTAGTTTAATTAAGGTTTACTGTTTTCTGGGACTGATATTTAGCTAAAGCAACCAAGAATTAGCAATTCCTGATGAAGCCTCTTTAAATGTGTGCAAATGGAGTGAGTGGACATGATCATGAAAAGTCTAAAATATCTAGCTCATTTAAGAAGAAATGGACTATATGGTGTAGGATATGTGTTAATATAAACTGTAAGTGAGTCTGAATTTTTATACAGAAAATCAGCCTTTCAACCTTTCTTCCTGCCAAGGCTGATCTCTCACTAGTGGTGGGCAGCAAGCTTCCCCTACCTGCAGCCCGGAGTGTCTAAGGAGAGGTTCCCTGGGGATGTTTCACAACCTGAGAAGTGAAGATTTCTCTTGCACACGAATTGACTTCTATTTAGGGAAGAATTCTTCAACCTTAAAATGTTGATGTGTACATATGATTTAAATGGTATTTTAATGTTAAACAAGCATAATTCCTGACTTGGAGATGGGAGACAAAAGATCCTTCATTTTACCAAGAGTAATATGGACTTAACTCCTCCATGCCTCTGTTAACGCTGCTAAGAATAACGAAAAAGATAAAAGCACAGTTTTCTTCACAGTTTGCTGTGTGGGCTGTAGCCAATTCACATATTTGAAAACATGTTGAGATATTGGTATTATACTCAAGAGGCTCCAAGATCCATGGCAGGTTTCATGTCCCTCAATTCTGTCGTTCCCCTGGAATTGCTCCCCTCTGTCCAGTTGGGACTAGTGTGTCTTGATCAGATCAAGGACATATACTCTCCTGAGTTTTATCAGTTTATCAGAAAACAGTGCCATCTCTTCTTCCTGGCCCCCAGGGCTGAGTCGTTCTGAGCTGAGCACAGATCCCTGGGCGCAGTTTTGAGGACTCTCCCTCCTCCTTGGGGAAGGTCTAGAATGGTCGAATAAGTCACTGCGCTGTGACCCCTTAGGCCACTATCTTGGCAGTACCCATACCAGGATGAGGTTTCTGCTTTCTGTAACCTAAAGAACATTATGATCCACTGTTGCTCATAGTTCAGATTTCCTCTGGAGCCATTAATTGCATGAAAGGAACATTCCAGCTCACTAGATGAGATTTTAAGGCCCAGTTTCTTCCTCTCCCCACCCATCACCCCAGAAATCCTCTAGCGTCATCCCCTAGCATCATTCCCATCCCCAGAGGATACACTTCATACCCTCAGGGGTGCACATGCCCAGTTTTACCTCTAGCCTAAGCCAGACTTGATGGAAACTCAAAAGTCCTACAGAGAAACAATCATAATTTAAAGCCCAAAACTATAAATGCTTTTGAAATCTCTGGAAAATTTATATTTTCTCCCTCACTGCACAATAATGTTAAAGCTAATGAAGAGTTAGTTTTATGTAAATTTTACTTTTATTACAAAGTAATTAAGAATTGTCCTATAATTTTAACCTTTTTCATATTCTCACGTATCTAAAATTGGAATGAATAAATGCCATTCATTTGAAAACCTAGCAAGCAATGGAAAAATCATTCTAAATGCATGCCATGTTTTGACTGTTGTCCCGACTGGTCTGTCCTTGCTAAGTGATGTCAGTGTTGTAACATTATGATATATTGTTCATTGTTGGCAATTACCTTTGTCAGAGTACATCTAGGTTTCATGCTTGAAATGTGTGAACAAAGTAATGAGATAGAGAATCTTGGTCTGTTTTTGTTGAATATTGATCAAGTACACAACTGAGTCTATAACAGATGAGAAGATTTGATTATTTCATGATGTATATTTCAGGAGCCCATAAATCATATTTTTAATTGAAACTCCTTTGAAAGGAGACTTTAAATTTGCCACCTTATGATCCTGCATGGACAGCATTTGTAGGTTTTGGGAGAGAATTTAATGAAACTATTCAAAACTTTAAAAAATTGTTGACTTGCTAAGTCCCTAGGCAAGAAAGTTCATCAAAGCCAGGTCACACAGCTTCTTTAAAAGGAAAATAACCAGGATGTGCAACTCCTTTGTTTTGCAGAGTGTGTTAATCTCTTTACATGAAATTAAAGATTTTATTTGATTTCATTTCATTGACATTTCCAAAAGTCTGTGCACTGTTAAATCTGTTTCAGCTTCCATGGCCTTGGAGATCATGAAGTGAGGGGGACGTGGCTGGTGCAAGCCATTATGTCAGGGTAGCTAAACTGAGAGACGTAGCCCTAGGAAGTCTCAGTGGGAATCTGCCCATTGTCAGGTAGAATGGTGACCACTAATCTTAAAGGGCCTTTGCTTTTCTTCTGTTGAGCTGTGATGATCTCTCAGAGGGTGGAGACCAGGGGGAAAGTGTCAGTTGCTCCCAGTGCCTATATCCTCCCTCTCCTCCTTGCAGTTAGTCCCCTGTCTGCCTCTTCCCCAATCGCTGGTCCCCACCCTCCTCCAGAGGCCCTCCTGTATCTCAGCCTGCCATCCCCTGGGTGTGAGAGACCACCCCCTGACTCTGTCTCTGCCTTGAAGTTCCCTCCGCAGCAGTGGGGACAGTACGATCCTGGCATCCAGAATGACATTCCGAATCACTCCGCATAGAGACACCGTACATCTGGTGTTGAGGCCTACAGTACCATTGGTGTGGATTAAATGCTTCTTTGCAGGCCATTGCAAACTTCACCATCTGGGATATACTGTTTTCTTGGGAATCTGTTTTCTAAATTGCAGTGAAAAGGATTACATTGTACTTTTGTTATGCCCTTCATGTTGAAATTGAGACTAGATGGGGACGTTTTTATTTTCTTGCTTGACTGTTTTCCAGAAACTGTGTAGGTTCCAAACGACCGAGTCTTACCTGCATTAGTTAATTGGCTTATTATTTGGTATCCAGAAATGAAAAGGTATTTTTGCATTATTTAGGCATTACATTGAGAATTAGAGGGAAAGGGAAAGTCATAAATGAGAAAGTTTATGTGAACTGATGTTTTTAAAGAGAGGACAAATTTTTATGCAAAAAAACAAAATGGTCCATGTCAGGGCCAATCAGTGGTCTCATTTGAAATATTAAGCCATGCTCTATTCTGTGAAATAAAGAAGGAAGTTGAAGTTTGCTCACACTTACAAGAAGTGGTAACTATTGTCTGAAACAGCATAGAGGGAGATTAAGGATGAGATAACGATTATACCATAGTCTATGTGTATATTATTACTTTCCATCAAAAAAGAAATGACTTTATACTGTGATTAAGATAACATGTGTTGCCAAGCACCCCCCACTCCAGCTCACACTGCTAAACCCGATCCCTCAAACACATGCAGTGGGAAAGAGCAAGTCTACTTCCATTCCTAAAATCTTCTAATTCCCAAAATAAGTATGAAGTCTGATTAAAGAAAATTCTCTTAAAAAGAAAATGGGCAAACTCTTGCAGGGATCCCATCTAAGTAGAATGTAAGAAAATAAAACACAGTTTCTTATACAAAGTATAATTAAAGCATCAGGCAAGGAGCTGATTCTCATTTCTCCATTACTTGTAATTTCAGCCACATTAGAGACAACAATTTTAACACTGTATCCTCTCTTTGTTCTCCTACTGTGTACTGCTGCCATGGTAAAGATCACTAGCCGTCAGAGATCACATGAGATCAGGGTGAATTCTACATTGTATGAGGAGCTATTAATATTTTAAATGGTATCTACCCTTCAGGCATTGAGGCATTACATCACTATTTATACAATAGAATTTGTCACTGATTGGAAGGTTTCAATTGTGTTAGCATCCTGATAAGTAGACGATGTAATTATATTAATGCAATTAACATGTACCAAAAGGTAGATTTTACATTATTTCAAATATTTCTTATATTGTCTGATCCAAAAATAGCTATTTGATTAACCAATTTGTCTCATCAGAAATTCTTTATGTAGGTCAGGATGAGATCATTTGAAAGAATCTACTCTTCTGAGAACTTTTAAACCATCAAAAAAAAAAATCTCATTTAAGAGCTGGAGTCGAATTATATGGCCATTTTAGTTCTCAAAATTCAAAGCATAGATGGCTGGAATCATGTGCGTGTGATAATTCTAGGCTACTCTCAATAAATAATACATGTCATTTCTGCTTCACTGGGGCTGTCACTTACTGCTCTAAATGACTTTCAACGCAGGGCCCAGCCTGCTCTCCCAGACTGCACTTCAGCTCAATTCCAAACCTGAAGGGTCCTTCCAGTATCCGGCCAGCTACCATAGCAACCAGGCCCTGGCCCTGGGTGAGACGGCCCCATCGCAGCTCCCCGCCCGCAGCACGCAAGCCCGAGGTGCCGGCCAGAGCTTCAGCCAGGTACGTGGGGGAGAGGGGCCTCTGCTGTGCTGGTCCGTGGGGACCCGCCAAGGGGAACCTGCGGGGAGCGGGGCTGTGAGGAAAGCATGGCTTTCCTCTGCCTTTCTTACGCATGCCCCACAACTTAGGAAGAGTGTGTCCAGGGCTGTGTGTGAAGGCAATGAATAATAAAATACTATTGCAAAGTAACACTGAATTATAAATATATTTTCTTCAGGAAAGTCTGTGAATTCTTCATGCTCTATCTACCTTGCATATACGTGTCTACGTGAATGTGTGCGTGTGTATCTAGTTACTATTTCTGTGTCTATATGTGATATAAATATGACATGCATTCTGAGTTTGTTGATGCACCTGCAATAATTTTTTTTCTTCTAAAGAAAAAGCGTGAGGTTATTCTTTGGGGTTAATTGTATAAAGGAACATTGTAGAAATGCATAATCAAGTATATGAACTATTCTGAAGGTGACTTGATTAGTTTAGGAATAGTTACACTTTGCTGAGTTAGATTTTGAAATGCATCCTTAATTGTTTCTTATAGTTTCACTGCACAAATTTATTAACTGCAGTTAAAATTGGCTCTTGGTAAAAAGAAGTGGCTACTAACCTGAAATTGTTTTCAAGAAACATGTAAATGTTGTGATAAATATAGCATTTTGAGTTAGATAATTTTGGGGTGTAGACTATACTTTGTCAACCCCCCCAGAATGAATATAGTGGAGGGCTTTCTCGTTTTAAGCTATTTTAAACTTATTTTCAGCAGCATCAGGGCCTTTTCATCTCTGGGCTTCTGCTCCTATTCCCACATCCCTGAAGGTAGGTGTTCCTTAAGCTGATGAGCCCAATGTCATCCTTTCTTCATATACGGGGCAGCACTTCAGCCAGGAGCCCTTCCCCAGCTGTGCTACCCACACGGGTTCCTGTAACAACCAAATGCATCTCTGACACCAGTTTATTGTTATTATTCATCCATCATCTTTCCAACTAACTGAAAGCTACTTGAGGGCAGGGCCATTTTCATCTTTCATTAGCAGCCCCTCATCATCCCCACCCACAAGAAATGTCTGCAGACAGAGAGGAGGCTAGGTGAGTAAGGTGACATTGTATAGTCACCATGAGATACTTATTTTAGATGCCATGGGCATAAGTAAAGCATAAGCTGAAAAGCCTCAATACATTCAATGATTGAAGTTAAATTATTGTCTCAGCAACATTTTAGGAATATGGTTGCCTTCTTCAGACAGCACCGGAGAGTGGTAAATAACATACTTCACTGAGAAGAAGGACTGTCCCCCCAGGGTGGCCAAGGGCATGACCCCAGTTTGGGTTCAGGTGGTGCCTCCCACTTGGATGGAGAAGTGAAGATGGGGGTGCCCCAGAGGGAAAGGACCTCAAAGTCATCAGGTCCAAGCTGCAGACCAACTGCACTATTTCCCAGCTCTGGGATCACTGCTCTTTAAAAGCACTGGTCCGTTCTCTCTCCTTTACAGAAATGCAAAAGGATACATGAGGGAATGTCTAAAAATGGTTTTAATTTATTAGAAAAACTTGTTTGAAATAGTCATGCATTTATCATATATCCAAACTAGTATTTATTGTTTCATTACATAAGAACATTATATGATCGAAATATTAGGTGATGTTATTAGCATAACAAATATGATTGGATTTTTTTAATCTAACTTGGTTTTATGAAAAGATGAAATGGAAGCTGTATGATTTCTTTACCTAGGTATGGATTTTTCTTTTTTCTCAGAAGCATCTCATTCTTGAAAAGAGCAATTTTTCTTCTTCCCATCTACAATGACTCTCTTGGGCTGTGAAACAGGGTTCATGGGGGGATATACTCAATTTTGAATTCTTTGGAAGCAAACAAGTGGATTACAACCCTTCTTTTATTCATATATCTGGCCATATTTCTAAGTCCATAGGGGCACATTCAGAAAGAAGGAATATTTTGTACTCAAATTAACCTGTGAAAGGTATGAGTTTAGCATTTACCAGTTTCCTAGAACTGCCAAGACATGTAGCTAGTAAAATAATAAAGTTCTACCTCCTTTATTTTTATCTAGAACTCATTTAATGCTCATACTTGGCTATTTATCCTAAATGTCTAAGTCCCCTGTAAATTGAGTTGAAAACATTAAGTCAAATAATAAAGTATCAGTATTCCCCTAGCTGACATTTATCAATATCAAATGAAAAATCAGTTAACTTATCAACTTACCTGTGAACATTTTGGAAGCTTAATTCACACAGAGCTATGTAATGACTAGATGTTAAATCAAAGCTCTCTTACTGGTACAATTAAGAGCTACCATTTATTGAGCACCCAGAAGTATGTTTTAAATGCATTACATGCATTGAACACCCACATGGGGCTGTACTATCATCTGCATTTTAAAGATGTGAAAACTCAAGCTCATCATATTTAGATAAGTTGTCATGCACCATTTTAAGGTAGCAGTAGTAAGAAGGGGGACAAAATCTTGACTGAGTTGAAATCTTATCCTTCTGAGAGAGAGTGTTTCATAAGTTTCCTTGTATATACTAACAATTTCAATTAAGTGCATTGACAGCTGAACCTATTAAGAGGTCTGTAAGTGTTGACAAGCAATGTGGTGATTTATCTACTTCCATGTTGTTCAAGTTCGACTCCTTGGAGTTCATTCTGTCATCCCTAATAGCCATTGGAGTAAAATAGCAGAAGCTGAAAATGACAGGATCAGGCTTCACAGAAAAGTCCACTTTAAAATTTAATCAGAAAATGTAAGTAGGTTGGAAAGAGAGCAACGCTATGTATTTGAAGTCATCAGTGTTATAATTGTAGAAACCATCTATAAATGTGTATGTTCAAGGTGCAAACTTGTTTGAAGCAAAGGTTACTTCGTTCTCATTTACCTGGCAGGTGGATGGGTGAAGAAGTCTGAATATTCAAACCAGGGGGTTGTTCTAATCCATTGATTAAAGGGTTAATGCTTTTAGTGAATATCCTGCTTATTTTAGCTAAGTGGTGGATATTGGTACCATGACTTGCTTTTAGCTCTGTGTCCTTCAGTATGAAAGGCATGTGGTATTGAACACCGCATGGGACCTGTGACTTCAAAACAATGTCGGAGAGGTGTTGAACAAGTAAACCAGTATTTTTACTTTGCATTTAGGGTTATACCCAGAAAGCAGGGAGGCCATATCCCATTCCAATAATGTCTCGTTTATGCAGATTATCTTGGGAATCCCTGTATTCCAGTGGCTTTGCAGGACTCTGTGACATATTCTTTTCCATATTCTGAATGGTGTTAAAGCTCATTCCATCAAGGCTAGATTAATTTTTAGGATCTCATGTAGCCATAAGGTGTCAAAGGGCTAGTAATATTCAAATTATGGCTAACAATTGACAGTCCAAGTTAATAAGGTTAATAATCAATCAATACAAAAATAGATCATTTTTTTGTCTAAATATTCTGATTTCAAGTTAAAAAACCTCTAGTATATTCAACATAATAAATGTTTGTTGAGGGATTAACTACTGGCTGTACACCAGTGCCTGGTGATCCATGCATAATCCACATTACCTATCATATGGGTCTGAGAGTAAAACTAAGGGTCACAAAAATTGCCATAAAATATAAAATTCTTGAAAACTATTTTCCTCAGACTGTAGGATAAGTTCATGAGGCTGGGCTGGAGGAAGGTGTAAGATCCTTCCTGACAAATTCCAGACCTTTTGGGAAGTAGCATGAGCCAATTTGCAGTATTTTTCCCTGTCACCAGTACTCTGCTCAAATACCCTGCAAGCTCCCACCCCAGCCTCTAAACAGGCTGTGAAAATTATTACCCCTCTGTCCCTCCCTTCTCCTCCAGGTCACATTGCCTTTGTGTGGCTTTGGTGAGTTACCCATTTAGGATAGAGCTGCTCTTCCAGTTAAATTTGTATATTTCTGGGATCTTCTTTAATGCATTCAAGATGTTACCATGCATCTGTGGGATGCCATGAGCTGTTGTATATGCTTGGGATGAAATAATAACAAAAACAGATGTGGTCCCTGTCCTCAAGGGACTTACATTCTATCGGCCACAGTGGGGACTCAGAAGACCAACACAATGGATACGTAAATTGCATAGTTTGTGGAAATGAGTGCAGAAAAGGATAAATAGGATCCTAAGTGTAGGATGGGATGTAGGCCTGTGGCCTCCTGGAGAAGGTGACATTTGAACAAAGCCGTAGAGAAGAGAGAAGCAGCCGAATGGCTGTCAGGGGCCAGCAAACATAATGGCTCCTTGGTGGGGTGGCCTGGCATGCTGGCAGAATAGGAAAGCGGCTGAGGTGGCTGGAGCTGGGTGCAGGAGTTTGCAAAGAGATGGGAGGCCCAATTGGTCATTTTGAGAATCTTGTCTTTTATTCAGAGTGAAAAGAGGATCTGGTAGGGAATTTTGAGCAGAGGCAAAGTAGTGCAGGAACTGAAACATTTACGTGTTCAAGGCATCATTCTGTCATATTGTATATAATACCCTGTGGTGAGTTGATGTAAGTCTGTTTCTTCCCCTCAGATTGCCTTCCTACAAGAGCAAAATCCTTCCAAGTTTATCTCCATATCCCAAGTAACTGGCCCAGAGTTCACTGAATGTTCATCAGGTTTCTCAACTCCCAGCCTTATTCTTAATAATCAGACTGCACAGGCTGTGAGAAGTGAGTGGATGGAGAAGTTGGTGCTCCCCAGGCTTTGTCTACTTCTACTCACACACAATTTCCTCTGGATTATATGAAATGCTGAGTATAAACCTATTGACATCGAAAAACCACTCTAAAAATCTTGGTTTCTCCCCATATCCAGGTGTAAAGTAATCTAGCCAAGCATTCTGTCCCTCAAAGAAACAAAATATGCAAGAAATATGGAAGTGCACATCTATAAAGAGCCCTGGCAACATAGTGCAGGAACTGAAAGATTTTAAAACCACTTTCATGTTCTCCAGTGTAAGTGAAGTAAATGCGCAATCCTTCGTAATCCTAGAGAAGTGCCTGCTTGCTGCAGGAAATGAAGAATTGTATGATAGGTCTGTAAAATAAAACTGATCAATAGAAGATACTCTAGGAAAGCAATAAGCTTTCCAAAAAACAAAATTGCCATTTCTTTTTGAGCTGGCCTATTTATTTAATGTTGCACTGAATTTTATATCTTAAAAGTTCTCATTTACACTGTATCATAATTATCAGTATACCATCTGTTCACTTCTGCCAGTGGCCAATGTGTTGGCCGAGTCTGGAGCTCTGATTATGGGTGCCCTCCCATCAGGGGATGAACTCTGTGGCTGGTGGCTGGTGGTCACGGAGGCCTGCATGGTGCAGAGGAGCAAATTCCCAATAAACACCTACTCATCAGTCCTTAAATGAAAAGGGTTCTACAAACAACTAGTGACATCCGTCCAGGTTGCTTAATTATAAAAGAAGTTGTTAGGTAGTACTCATAAAGAGAAAAGTCACTAATAAATTTGGAAAACACAAAATTGCAGAAATATGTGTAGTGTAGAATGCATAGGTTATGCAGCATTTAGAGGCTATTTCCGTAGCATATTTGTGAGAAACTGGCAGTTTGTCTTTAAGGTAGTTTTCAGATGACTACCTGTTGGGAATCCTTTCTCACTGCTCTGTTTTAAAATCTACTCCCTCTGTTTTCTGGTTCCAGTATAAATATATTTAATCTAGCTTCAAAAATTGAAGTGTTTCTCATTTCAGAGAGGGTGTTTATATGTCTTACCAACATTTCCTCTTCTGAGCAAGTATTTGGGTTATTAAAGTCATACTAAATGAGCCTCTGTCTGAAATAAGTTTTATGTAGCAAATTTTTTGCCAAGGTTCATGTAGTTTGTTTAGGAGTTGCCATCCAGACATCCTTCCTTACATACTGGTTAAGATAAATTTATATAAAACACGTATGTCATGGTTTTATTTTTTTCCTTCTCTGTCTTCTTTTAATTGGTGGACCCTTTTAATGGCCACATAAAATACTTTTCAAGATATTTATTGATAATGACCTAATCATACTTTTATTGATGGGCTGTCAGAGGGAAGGATGAACCAGTACCCAGCATGCAGAAACCTGACTTCCATTTGGTTTAGAGGCCCTGGGCGAATGGGTCTGCTACCACCTCCTTCTCACTGTGATGATGGGGACCATGCAGCTTGCAAGATCTCTCTCTCCCTCTCTTTTTCTCTCCCTCCCTCTGCCTCCATCCCACCCCTACACAGAAATTTGGGATCCTCATGAAAAAGAAAATAGTGAGACTGGTCTCCATTATTATCTCAAAGATTATAGCTCCTTGCAGTCCTTTTAACTGAGTTGTTCTTATGTGAGAAAGAGATTCCTCCCAAGCACCTTTGTGTTTCAATTCTATAAGTTTACTTTGCTCTGGGCCCCGCCTTTCAGTGACAGTGTGATGTCACCACCAGGGAAGCCCAGGGGTGAAGAGGTGAAGAAGGGAGTGAGCTGTGCACAGAAACTATCTCTGTACGTTTCCTATTAGTTTTTTCCGAAACCAGAGCTCGCCAAGGGTTGCTTGACAAGGCTTTTGATGATTTTATTTGGCTGTCTCCAAAATCAGACCTTTCTCACAGCACCAGGAATTTCTGCCTTGAAATTATTTTAAACAGTGGCATTCCTTCTGAAGACAATTTCAAAACAAAAATTATCAAAATTTCAGAAGCAGTGGTAGTAGTGTTGTCAAGGCAATTTATTTCATCTGAGGGTGCAAGACTTACATTGGGGATGTAGTTTCATTTTAATTGCATGACATTATAGAAACATTTCACATAATGTCCAAATAAGACTAGTTGCATTTTGAAGGGGGGTGATTTCTTCCTGTTTCCACACTGTGAGAGTCAGTGGTTTTGTCCATGTCCATGTGCAGGCCTAAAGCCCTGTGCAAACTTACCCCAGCAAAGTTCAACACATTCTCAGACATTTTAATCAGCAGCATGTAGCTGACATTACTAATCAGGTTACCAAATTATTCTGGTTTCCAAATGGATTTCTTCAAAGATGTCATCTTAAAGCCATGTCCTGTTCTTTTAGTATTCAAGTTATTCAGGCTTCTTGACTCATTGAAAGAATATTCCTCAGACATTGCTTTTATTTTCTCACTGACCTGTCACCACTTAATCTTCTCTTCATCTCATTCCTTCCAACACCAGCCCAGTGCCTTCCCTACCGAATCCAAAGCCTCCCTCATGTGCCTGGGCTCCTCTGGGAGCCTTCTGCCACTTTCCAACCATGCCCTCCTGCTTCACCAATCCTGACACTGCATTTGCCCAGGAGCACCACTGCTGACAGTGACCTTGGTCACCACAACTGGGATGTTCTGAAAAGGGGAGATACCATAATTATTACATTCTCCAGTCTTATGTAATCCCAGGAAAGTGAAAAGTAATGAATACAGTTGAGACAGAGCCGCCTGCTGATCCCACGTCATCAGGCTCCCTCTGGGAAGCCGCAGGACACGGACTCCAGTTCCCCATTCCTGACATTGGCAGCCTGGCTGCTCAGAGTTCTGGGCAAATATTTCTCCTGACCCAGAGGTAGGGGCCTTGCTGACAATTCCAGGAAACTTGGCAGGTCTGAATGTGTCTTCACAGGGACTGCCTGTAAATCACAGACCTGTTTTATAAAAAGTGCTTTTGCTCAGTGACACTGCTTACTCATTTTTGAAGTCAAGATTCCTCAGAGAGTCCAAGTCCAGGCCGTCCAGTCTCTTGTTAACTGGCTGTAGTGTCTTGGGTGTCTTGTCTTGTTTTGTTTTGTTGTTTTTCACACTGTCAATCCCTGAAGAATAAGCGTGAAATCAGTTTCCAACTTGAGAGAATGTTTTCTCCCATCACCCCACACCACCCCTACCCACTCCCAGAAGATGTGGTTCCATAGGGTCAGGGAGCAGCAGCGCTCTGTGTTCCAGCCAAGTCGAAGCCACATTCTGGTCCAGGAAGGCCATGTTCTCAGGGACTCAGACTTCCCGAAAAGAACAATGTCATGACTGTGGGTCAGATAGTGCTCTGTGCAAACAAAAATACATCACTGATAGATCTCCACAGTAACGTCAAGATGAAATACTCCACGTAAGGGGATTGCAGAGGGACCTTCAAGGACAAGTGCCTCATTTGCTCATGGCACCTGGTGGGCTCTAGAAATGGTTTACTGAGTTCATGAGTGAATTAATGCACAGAACTTGAGTACTGTAAGTTAGTAGATTGGAAATAGAATATATGTTGCCTAAATTCCTGTTTCAGTATTTTTCCTACTACACTTTGAAAACACATCCTCCCCTTAAACACTTCCATAAAATAGGTGTAAAAGCATTCCACAATTACACAAGAGGCCTCAATGTACTCTTAAGCATATACATACAAACACATGCAAACATATAATATTAAAAATCATAACTAGTAAATCCTAAATCTCACCTATCTGAACCTTAAATATAAACTATAATGCAGATGAAATATTTAATTTATAAGAGCTTTGATGAATTATGTGTATGCTCATGTCTCATTTAAAGAAAACAAAATCTCTATTTTTTTTCTTTACTTGAGGTATAATGTACATAAAGTGTGCATAGGCACTGGAATTAATATTTCATTTTCCTCAGAATTAATTCCTCATAATTGGAAGCAAGAAGGAGATGACATTAAATGTGCACCAAAGTCTGCCCATCAGAAACTATTTAACCAGAGGATCTGCCTGCAATGTTCCACTTCCATGTTAATTTCACATGCTGGGTCCCTCCTTTTGGAGGGATAGAAGAAACAAATAAAGTAGCCCTTTGGGTTGAACCTCATCCAAAGAACTAAGAATGAAGATACCAATAGGACTTGTCCCTGTCAATAGCCCACACTGTGATCCAGGACAGTAGTGGGGCCCAGTCTGCTCTAAGTATTTCTAAAACTCTTCTTTAATTTTCTTATAAGGGTCTTATCATCAATAAAAAAAAATTTTTCAATTCTCATTTTATGTACACTTCCAAATACCCTTAGGGAAGAAGGGTGGAGTATTCATTAGTTAAAAAAAAAAGTGAGGTTTTAGAATTCTAACTTTAAAATTAGATTTATAGTCTTGTAGTGTTAACATACTTTTAGAACTGAGCTTCCATGACAGTAAAATGGGTGCAGTTCTACGTGTGTTGAAATGCGTTTGTATTGTTAATCCAGTGACTGACTTAGTAATCAACCATCCTATGAATAGTGCAGTAGTCTTGAGGTACAGGTTTTTGTATCCTAACTGGCCAAATGAAATTACATAATGGAACAAAGCAACCACAAGAGTGGAAACATGCTCCCAAAAAATTATGTTTGGTGCTAAAAAACAGATTATTCTGTTTAGCCAAAGAATCATTCTTAGGTACTTATTGTTCCACAGGCCCTGGCATATAACAACCCTGTTTATTTATTGTAACAGTGTACTCCACTAAGGTAGCCATTAGCCACTTTTGTCTATTTAAATTAAAATTAATAAAAATTAAATGTGTGTTAAAATCCAGTGCACATTTCAAGTGCCCAACTGGCCCATGTGTCTAGTGGCTACCATATTGAACACTGAAGATATAGAACATCACCAGCATGAACATACCAAACTTTAAAGAGAATAGAGAATTTTACCGTTTTTGCTTTTATTTTTTCATGTGAAAAGATTGGTAAACTTCACCAAGATCCTACCATATTTAAAAGAATTTCAAATTGGCTGCTATAGCCTGTCAAAATAAATAGAGCTAGCGTGGCAGTTCTCAAAACTTCCACAGATTTGGGGGCCATTTAAGGAATTTTATGAGACAATTAATAGTCAGTGCAGTTAGCACTCCTGAGACCAGAAGTTCCAAAAGTTTAAAAGAGAAATATAATGCATGCAAAATGTATTCAAGGTTTTCCCAATATCCATGTCATTCTAATAGTTAAATTCTAGAATACAACATAACATTGTTATAATTTGTAGTGATATACTCTGTATTTACTTTATTAAAAATTATACTGCTTGTAATAGCATCATTAATATCACATAGTGTTATTAATGTTTTATATGCAAGATATAACAAAAAGTGTTCTATTGCAAACAGGGGGCTCCCCTTTGACCCTCTGTGGTTCTTTCTCTCCCGTGTGCTCCTGTGGGAAGGGTGTAAAGAAATTCCTGTCATAGGGTTTTCTGTCACTTGCCAGGTGGTTTCCATACAGTTCAGTGTTGCTCAGGACCCAGAACATCAGAAGAAAAGCAAGGGAAGAGGGTCCTGTCCTCAGCTGAGCCGTGGTTCTCAGGCCAGCAGCATCTGCCTCTCCTAGGTGCTTGTTAGAAATGCAGACCCTCAGGCCACTCCAGACCCCTAAATCAGAATCATTCTAGATCAGTGACTTACAAACTTGAGCAAGCACCACGATTGGCTTGAAGACTTGTTAAAATAGCCCCCTGGGCCCCTCGCCCAGAGTTTCTATTCAGTAACGGTGAACTGATGCTGATGTTGAATCTGATACAGGACAGGACCACCTTGCAAACCCACTGCTGTGGGCTAACTTGTTCTCATATGTGGTTGCACATTAAGGCAGACAACCCGGTGAGCTTCCTAAAAACCTGATACTTGAGTCCCTCTTACAGAGATTCAGCGTTAAATGACTAGAACACAGCATGAGTGCTGAGACTTTTTTTTAAAGGTCTCCTGGGGATTCTAATATGCAGCAAGGTTTTAGAAGCCCAGTCTAAATATTTTGTGTTCAGAACTTCTACTGGGGGATTGTAGGGGAAAGCAAAATTAGATCTAAGCAGAACCCCACCACCACCAACCATGACTCTGGATGATGCTGAAATTTATCTCTGGGGTTTAGGCTGAGCATGGCATTCTGCAGACCTCCACCTGCCCTCTACACACAAACCCCTCATGGCCTAACCTTGGGACTAGTTGTATTAACCATTCCTTCCTTCATTCCACAAATACCCATGGCATCTCTGTTGTGAAAAGGCCTTGCTCCAGTTGCTGGAGACTCATCACTGGACAAAATCATGGCACTGACATTTTATTTTTTTTACCTCTACTGTTAAATTCAAAATAATTGCCCTGTGGTGTTAAAGAAAAACTAGAGTTGAGCAGTAAAGTGGTGGATATGGATTTTATTCAGGAAAGACAACAACAAATATTGCAATAGGGGGTAAGAGACCTCAGTATAGAACTGGGCTCGATTCTAAATACAAGGATAAGTGAGAATTTATAGCTGAGGAGCAAGGTAAGGTCAGTAGGCAGAAAGTTCCTACAGCAGAGGGTAGGGGGATTCTGGGTCAACCACCCAACAGGATTCTTGCTGAAGACAAGCCAAGGAGATGAGATGTCCCTGGGGGAGATGGAGGATGAAGGCCTCCATCAGATCTGGAGAATGACCAGAATCCAAGACTGGGGGCTTTTGGCTAAACTGACTTAGTAGGATTTTGGCTAACACTGGACAGTGCAGAGATGAACGCAGAAGCCCAAACATCAGGGCCTAGTTGAGAAGAGGGTCAAGAAGAGAATCTTTGTCAGTGGATTGATAAAAATAATATGCAAATCATTAAAATACGTACACCATGTATAAAGAAATATGCAGAGAGACAGAGACAATGTCTTTCAACAGTTTATCTCCCTGTCACTCCACTATTAATAGACATTTTTAATGTTGCTCAGTTAACTCCCTAAGATCTTCCCATGAACCTGACATCCAAATAAAATTTGGAATGCTGCGTGTGTGCAGACGCAAGTGCCCAGTCTGTTATTTGTCACTTGCCATTTCAAAACCGATGGAGAGGCATAATTGAAACTTTTAATGGCCAGCATCTGTACCGGCTTCCTCCTCCCTACCCAACTCCCACCTTCCTTCCCAGCTTCTGTCTGTGTGTGTGTGTGTGTGTGTGTGTGTGTGTACAGTCCTATCCCGTTTTCACACCAGCCTGCTCTTAAAAACCTTCCTGCTCCTCCGGGAAAGCCTGGATGATCCCAGACCTCCTGCCCAGAATTGGTTGACAATGTAGTGTTTTCATTCGAATGCAAATTTGTCTCTGGACTAGATTCAAGGCAAAGGCTGACCCCTCCAACTGTCTCTCCAGCTCCAACCCCAGCCCTTGTTGTCTTTTGTGTTCTTGTAAATAAATGAGAGGCAACTGGCTTTCCATTTGGAGACACAGCTGCAGGGGGCTCCTGGGAGCCAGCTAGAGAGAGAGAGGCTGAAAGATTTGGAGTCTAGCATTTAAATCGAGAAAAGAGGCTTTTTTAGACCTTTCATTTACAGTTGCTCTGGCTCCTCTAGAATCCCTTTTTTTTTAATGCTTATTTATTCAGACCTAATATGCTTCCCTCCTTTTAACTTTTCTTGTCCAAAAAGAAGAATAAATCAACGCCACAGTAGCACAGAATAAACTCTAAGAAGTATGTTTATTCTTGATGTTCTCCGGATAAGTATGCAGCGTGGCCAGTTCGGGAGGTAGAGACTGCATCCTGGGAAGCGGCCGTGAGGGTGGGGGCGGATTTAATGCCTGGATCGCTCCCTAAAACTAACAGGTCGTGATTGCATTCCAGCCCATCGTGATGGCCCTGTCGGGAGGCCTCTCAAAGGCCTCCCGTGGCGGGCGCGCTGCCTCTGCACCTCCAGAAACATCTTAGCGCTGTAAGCGCTGCCGGAGCGGAGCCCCGCGGCCGCGGAGCGGAGGGGCGCGGCCGCCCGGGCTGCGCGGGAGGGGCCTCTGCCGGCCGCTGGCTAAGCGCGCGTGTTCTCTGCTCTCCCGCGTACAGGGCACCACGAGCCGCGCGGCGCACCTGGCGGGGCCCGAGCCCGCGCCGCCGCCGCCGCCGCCGCCGCCACGGGAGCCGTTCGCGCCCAGCCTGGGCAGCGCCTTCCACCTGCCCGACGCGCCGCCCGCCGCCGCCGCCGCGCTCTACTACTCGAGCTCCACGCTGCCCGCACCGCCGCGCGGGGGCTCCCCGCTGACCGCGCCGCAGGGCGGCTCGCCCACCAAGCTGCAGCGCGGCGGCTCGGCTCCCGAGGGCGCTGCCTACGCCGCGCCGCGCGGCTCCTCGCCCAAGCAGTCGCCCAGCCGCCTGGCCAAGTCCTACAGCACCAGCTCGCCCATCAACATCGTCGTGTCCTCAGCCGGCCTGTCCCCGATCCGCGTGACCTCGCCCCCCACCGTGCAGTCCACCATCTCCTCGTCGCCCATCCACCAGCTGAGCTCCACCATAGGCACGTACGCCACCCTGTCGCCCACCAAGCGCCTGGTGCACGCGTCCGAGCAGTACAGCAAGCACTCGCAGGAGCTGTATGCCACGGCCACCCTCCAGAGGCCGGGCAGCCTGGCAGGTAAACGGCGCGCTGCCCGCCTTCCGCGGCTCGGCCCGGGCACCTGGGCGTGTGGTGGGGGAGCGCGCAGGATGGAGGCGAGTGGCTGGGCTGGAGCGGAACTCAGGCGGGGCGTGTCTGTGGGCCAGGGTTCAGCATCCACAGCGGACAGAGAATGCCAGGGCATCCCTAGGCTGTGCCAGGGTCTAAACTAAAATATGCCAGTTCCTTCCTTTTGGAAGTAAAGCAGTCTTTCCAACTCGAACGTTTTCTCTCTCTTCCCCCCTCCATCTGAAAAACTAAGCCATGCATAAAATGAAGTCTCATTTAATAAAGAACCAGAGACCTGTTAATTACATACACAAAAAGAGCAAAGTGATTATCACGATATTTATGCATAGTCACCTATAGTTGTCTACATTTAGTTGTGGAAAATAGGAAGGGATTTTCCCAAAGCCTGCAAATCACGTAGATTTCAGTAGTAGTGAAAAAGCAATGATGAACTTCCATGGAGTTTTACTACTTTGTTATGGCTCACATGTTTTTTATACTTGTCTAAATTTAGTCACTGGGAAAAGTAAAGGATTTCCCATACCTGTCATGGAATTTACAGAGATCTCAACAGGGAAAAAAAGGAACCAGCAATAAACTGCTTTAAATTTGTTACCTGCTTGTTAAAGGGATGGAGGGGCTGGGCTGGACTGGCATTGTGAGAAGCAAGCTGCTTTTCTCTGCCAGTTCAGAGGAGGTACATTTCTGTGGTCTTTATGGCTATCAAAGACCGAGCTAAGCTGGTGATTCTCTGCTGGTAGCACCATATGTTCAGCTTAAACAAGACGCTGTGATTGAAAAACTAATGTTTTGTCTCCTAAAGTACCTGACAACTAACTCAGATTTATTGTCGATTTTTTTCCTCTTATGAAAGTATTTGGTAATTGTGTCACTCTAGTAACAGATGCTGGGCTCATATGTTTCCTTTCTTGACATAAATAGATGACTGTGAAGATAAATAGGATAAAAAAAAAAAAAGGAACTTGTGTACACAAGGCAGGTGTCCAAGGCCTTCTGTAATTCAGTACCGTAATTGCCAGTGTGGACTGGCCTGGCATAACAGGATGCCGGCTGGAATTCCGCTACCCCCAAATTACACTAGATATGTTTACTGAAATTAAAATATGCTCCCCCTCTCATTTCCCTCTCGCTCTAGTAGGATTTTGGAAGTAGATGATCATTAATGCTAACCCAGTGCCAGTGTGGAAATACCTATAACGTAGGGACTCAGGAGTAGCAGTCTGGTTGGAAGAGGGATTCAGGAGATAGGTATGGAAACTTTGTGTAAGTTTGGAAACATTGCTTTCTAAATTTGTAAAATAAGTTACTAGACCATGTCCAGAAGCTGGGAACTGGTAGAACTTGAGGGAGACTGAAGCCTCATGGCACCCTTCCCAGATACCACAGAGAGGAGGAAATAGAGTCCATGTGACTTGCTCAAGGCCATTGAATTTCCTGCACAGACCTGGGAAGAGAATCCGGGAGTCTTAGCCTCCAGCACTTTCTCCCATTGATTATACACACTAAACTTGCACATGTTCCACTAGTTCATTTTAATAAAGGTAAGAGTGGGGGTCTGGTAGAGAGGTTGGGGGCTGCAAATGGTGCCGAAAGAGAGCCTAACTGCTGCTTATATCATTGAATTTAAGAAGAGGTTTTAAAAGTAAGTGTGTTGTGAAAATCGCTTGCCCTCTCATATCTGCAGTGGATGTTTCTATGTGTGTGTATGTGTGTTTAGGAGTAGGGAGGATTTGTCCAGAAAGAGGAGAGCTTCATTTGATCAGCACATCTCATGTGCCCCTCATCTCTGTTCCTCAAAACTTCTGACTGTATTTCATTTTTGCTACCTGCTGAAAAAAAAAAAAATCCATGTGCCATTGAAAATTCTTAACTTTAGAGCTACAATGAGCATTCTTAGTATTTGAATTACTGTTTAAAATGCATGCTCTTAAATATTCATTTAAAGATTTTGATTCATGCAAATTGCTGCTGGTAGTTTTTGAGTTTAAAATTATTCTGTAACTCACATAAATACTTGGGTTGCATATGATCACATGCCCCATTTAGAAATTAGCAAACTATAGCCCAGGAAAGGTGTAGGGACAGATTCTAACATTTGCAAGCAATCAGGAATATTGCAGCTTTTGGACTCCATAGCTGAATCTGTGCGCTTGATACCATTCCAGGCACTGTAAAGTTTGGAGCCACCTGGTTTGCTAATTGAAAGCGCAGTTAAAGTCAAGACTGAAAAATAGCTTTTGGATTTTCAGGGTTGTAATTTTAGAGATTTGCCACTGCTAACTAGGAAGTGTGAATACAGGATTGGTAGTGACTTCCACATTGAATGAATGAAGTCATTCAGTAATTATCTGTTAAGCATCTCTTATGTACTGGCCCTGAGTCAGACCCAGGGGATTCAGCAGTGATCAATATCAACCCAAATCCATGGCCTCGTTTCAAATGGAGAAGACAGAAAATCAAGATATATTTTTGGTGTGGCCAGGGAAAGCTCTAATTAGAAGGTGAGTTCTGAGTTGGTCTTGAAGGAAGTCAGGGCGCAGGCCATATTAATACCTAATGGAAGGGCACTCCAAACAGAAGGAACAGCAAGTTCAAAAGCTGGTAAGTGGGGTGTGTCTGTTATGTTTGCAGAACAGCAGGGAGACCAGTGGGGGTGGATGCTAGAGAAGATGGGCAAAGAAATGACTTGCTGTCTGAGAAACGAACAGAGACATGGGGGTGGAAGGCCAGATCAGGGAAGGCCTTCTAAGTCTTGATGAAGCCCCGAGGATGCTGGCTGGGCTAAAGCTTTGGGGGCCACTGAGGATCTGAGCAGAGGAGGGACACAGGCTGATTTAGTTGGTAACAGGGTCATTGTGCTGCTGTGTGGAGAATATGCTGTAGGGGATGCAGGAAAACCAGTGGGAGATTATCACCCTAAGGGAGAGATGATCATGGATTGGGCCAGGATAGTAGCATTGGAAGTTATGAAAAGAAGTGTAATTCTGGATGTGTGTGTGTGTGTGTGTGTGTAGTAGAGCTGACTGCCTTTTCTCATGAACTAAGTGATAGTAAGAGACAGAGAGCTCAAGGATACCACCGGCCCAACACCAGAAGCATGGAGTCACCATGGACTGTGATGGGGCAGGCTGCAGAGGGATCTCACTGGGTTTGTGGCAGTTCTGGTAAATATTAAGGTCTTAGTTTTGGACATGTGATACCTTTCAGAATCAAAATGCACATGTGGAATAGACAATTGGATATACAGGTCAGAGGTCAGGGGAGAAGCCAAGGCTAAATATAAAAATTAGGGAGTCCTTAGTGGGCAAGTGGCATTTAAGACCATGAGTCTAGAAGAAATTACATAGGAAATAAGTGTAGAGAAAGACTGATGCGTCCTACAAATTTAGAGGGCTGGGAGTGGAGAAGGACTCAGCAAAAGAAAGAGAAAACAGTAAGTGTAGGTCAGTGTCATTTCCTTGAAGCAAGAGAACATGTCTAAAGGCAGAGATTGCTAAACTATGTCCAGCGCAGTTAAGAAGTCAAGATGAAGAAAGACTGTTTAATGGCATTTGTTTAAGGGTCTTACATCATCAGTGACCTTGAAAGAGCCGTTTCAGTGAAGGGTGGTGGTAAAGTCCTTCAGGGTAGAGGGCGGTGGGGTGGGAGAAGGAATGGCAGGAGGAACACTGGAGACTGAAAATGTGCATAACGTTTTCAAAAAGTTTTTCTTGTTAAGCTACAAATATTTCCAGAAATTTTGAAGTTCTACCTGAGGATTTCAAGTCATCAATTGCAGTGGGCCCTGGGTAAGGAACAAACATCCACATTTTCCACTAGAGCTTCCCAATGGCAAAGCTTTATACAGTCTGGCCAGAGATCTGAGTTCCAGCTCGCTGGGAAAACACCACAATTCAGATTAAACTTAAAAAAGTGTCATTTCTCAGTCGTTATGTCATCAGGGTACTACGATCTCTTAGAACTTTTTCTTTGTTCTTTTTCTTTTCACTTTTATCCCTTTTCATTGTAGCTGAGTGGAAACCCAGCTCTGCCTTGTTGGGGGGGCCCAACATTAGGTGCGTTACTCACCTGCTTGAAATTATTCCCCAGTGGGGGAGGAGGGGTCACAACAGAATCTGTTTACTCTTACAATTTCAGATGTAAATAAGAGAATGCATGTAAAGTACTAGCACATTTTCTGGCTGAAAAAAAGTTAAGTCATATTAATAATACCTACCACACTACCTTGGATGTATAAGGAAGAAGTCACTCAGTTTTGCTTCAGACTCACAACAGGTCTTTTGATCTCACAACATGCCAGTCTCTGTGTTATGTTGAGCATACAAAGATGAGTGAAGGATAATCCTTGCCCTAAGAGACCCAATTTCAGAACAGATATATGAATGAACAATTTTAAACCCTGTGCTAGAGCAAAACAGAAGCCAGTTATGATGGGAATGTATAGGGGCATCTTACAGTGGGGATCAGCTGTGTGTCATGGCGGCTTCCTGGTGTGGTGGCTCCAGAGTGAAGAGATACAGACAGAACTAGTAAGAAGTGGGAGCTAGAACAAAGTCAAAGAGGAGGTGGTGAGAGGCCGGGGAGCAGACCACCAGCGAAAGCTGAGTGGTAGGGGACAAAGAGGGAGAAGGAGATGAGCAGTAAAGGGCTTCAGTTTCATCCTTCCAGCTGAGGGGTGGCACGATCATATTTTCATGCTGGAAACTCCATTCAGGGGCCATGTGGAAGATGGATTTACAAAGAAAAAATCAGCAGGGACACAGGATGGCAGTGGAAGCGTCCTTCTCTGCTTCCAGATCCAGCCGCCAAAACGTTCCCGCACTTGTTTTGAACTGAAGCAGTTCAAAGTGTTCACTTATCAGTGGCAGTGGAAAAGGGAGGCTGCAGAAATGGCATAACTAGTTTCTCCATTTTTCTCCTGACAGGTGCTTAATTTTATTTTTCATGATTTAGAAGTTACGTGTATTCATTTTATACATATGAATCAAATTATTTTTAAACAATTGCAATATAAAGCATTTGCTATATGCCGGGAGTTGTGCCGGGCACTTCGCAAACTGTACCTCATGTGGTTTCCAGCAACTTAATGTGGTAGGTGTGATTTTTACCCCCATTCTGTAGATGTGAACACTGATGCTTGTCAATGAGAAGTTCCTAGCCCAAAGTTACTTGGCTGGAAATGACAGGGATGCGATTTGAGCCTAGATTACTTGGAGTCCGATTTCTCTATTCTCTTAAATATACATCATGTATGGATAGAGGTAATATATTTTGTGATATTGAAGGAAAACACTAAGAATGTAAAAATATATCATGCTTTCAACTTATTTGACTAGTGATTTTGAAGAAAGCAAAAGTAGCCCCCACATTTGCCAACATCCTGTTGAATGTGACTTTACCCGTACCACTTCTTGTTCATTTTTGTCAGAGAAACAATATGAGCCTTTCATTTTCTGGCTTAGAGAAAAATTAATCCTGTTAAAAATAGAAATACAGGTTGTAAATATGTATTAACATTAAGTCAAACATCAGAAGCTTATTTTGAAGTAACACTGAAATGAATTAAATGCAAATTCTTAACCAAGGATTGGAATAAAAATTGACCTAATATGGACAGAAATTTGGTCACAGCACGTCCATCCAGTGTCCCTGCCAACTGGACACAAAACTGCATTTTGAATGGGTCACATACGATAAACCCAAAATTCTGCATATTAGAGATTTTAAATCCATTCTGTGACTTACTAATGCTTCCAGGTGCACCTGTTATAAGAAAGAAAAAGAAAAGGAAACTAATCCTAGATAAAAGCTTTGGTTCTCACAGGAAACATGAAGTTTGCTCAGGTAATGAGTGAGTTTGTTTAACACCTAACACTTGAGATATGGTCAAAATGGAACATGAGTCTCTGGTTGCTGCTGCCTCTTTAAATTGTGTTTCCTGCGGGTGATCTGTCTGCTCCAGTGGACAAGTAATCAGGTCTTGGGAACTTCCTGCTCACCCTTACGTAAAAAGAAAAAAGAATCCTGGTAAAGCCTAGATTTACTAATTAGAATGTGATTAGCCTGTGATATCAATGAACACTTTAATCTTCTTTCATGGGTGGTTAAGGCTGACTCTCAACTGGAATTTCTGGGGTGTTTTGAAACTAAAGCTCACTGGGGACCCCTCCCCAGCCACAGAAGTTCCATTGCATTCCCTTCTAGCTGTGCTCCGCAACCCCAGTCCAGACTCAAAAGCTTGTGCTTTTAAGCCCACATCCTGCCCAAGTTTCTAAATCAGAATATAACCTAGATCTCTGCCCTGTGTGGTGCCAGAATTCTGGCACCCTGCACCCCAGCAGACTTGGGGAGTGTGGGTCGATGCCAACACCTCTTGCTTCCATCCACAACGGGATTATTTTGTCAGCCATTTGCCCTCTGGAATTCTGGGCCCCCATTTTATAGCAAGGAACCCACAACACAGTGGTCTTGTGGAAGCGCACTGAAACCAGGCCTTCCCAGCAGGAGGGTGGGTGCTAAACCCCTTCAGCAGACCTCCTCTGAGGGGTTCCGTGCTGATCCCTGTCTAATAGCCTGCATCTGTCTGAAAGCCCAGGACTGGTGAACGATGAAAGTGGTGCTCAGATGGTCCTTTGTAGTCGCTGTCCGCAGCCTCTGATGGTACTGACATTGTTGGCTGATTGCTGTCCTGTTGACAGCCAGTATGGGGATGTCGTTTAGTGTCCCATTACTCTAAGTTAGTGGCTGGATCTGGAACTAAATGCTTGGGATGGTAGGTGGTCCCAAAGGCTTCCCTGTTATCTTTCTTTGTGCTGACTCATGGAAATTAGTGTCTTTCCTTCCCTGTCTACCACTTGGCAGCCTCGTTAGTTAAAATGGAATAAACAGGTGAATTTTGTTCTCTTGTAGGGAAGTAGCATTTTTATGTAGATGGAATTTTATCAAAGCATTTCCATTTTTATTGTTATTCTATCAGAGCTTTGCCATTATTATTTTTATTTATATGGTTTTGACAAAGCTTTAATTTAGCTAGGGAAACATAAATTGTACAAAAAAAAAAATGTACCTTGGACACCCGTTCAAGATGGCATACTCTGTCCACTCCTTTGCTTCCCTGGTGTCTCAGAGCCTCTGAAAAATAAAGTACAGAATTCCAACGGAGAATGAAGTCACAAAAGAGACAAGAACACAGAGGCCAGGGGGTGGATGTTACGAGCAAGCAAGCCATATTAGGAAGTTTCTAGAAAGCAAAGTAGTAGGGTGATAAGCAATTACAATGTAGAAGTTTCTCCCAAGAATCCGCCCTGTCAGCACAGCAGAGATGGATTGGCTGTCTTCAGTGAATTCTTGGACTGGCTCAAGTGCCGAGACTCAAGTTCAGAGTTCAGTTGGGGGACTGGGGAGAGACATGAGCTAAGGACGGAGGGATTCACTGAATGTCAGTGCTTGAGACAAGTCTAAGTGAGCTCCCCCACCCACTGCCATCCCCTCTCTCCAGCCAGGATGGTGACAGCAAAGCCAGTGTTTACTCCATGGTGAAGAATGGAAGTGGTTTCTTAACCTGAGTGAGCTGCCTGGGAAAGTTAGACTTGGGTGTAGCTCTCTGTGACCTAGATAAGGGTTCATTTCATATAGGCATGTGGGGTCGTAGGCTGGCAGGGGGTGTGGTGCTGCCCGCCACCCTCTCATTCTGAGGGGAGACTGCCAGCCTTTCCCCCTGCCCTCCCCATCATAAATTCTAACTCAGGGACACTTGGTGGGAAACACAACTATTTACAATGTAGCAGAAGCAGCTGCCAGTGGATTTTTCATTCTCAAGAATGGTAAATTAGCAAGGATTACTGAGGAATTGGGGAGCATTAGTACCATGAAAAAAAATAGAGAAATGAACTGTCTCACACAACAACAGATAATTTACAGAATAAAAGAGATTAAAAGAAACAAGCAAAAACTTTAGAATCAGTACCGAGAAGGATTTAAAAAGATCTTGCATTAATTAAATAAGAACTGGGTCTGGTTGATATGTGACAGGATCAAAGAACAAGAAAATATTTCCAGGCCATAAACACATAACAACCCAAATTAAAAATGTGATCGAATGAGTGATAAATGGTCAAGGAAATCATTCAGAATGTAGAACATAAAGGAAAAGAGATAGAAACTATGAGAATAATGCAGCAAAAGCGATAAAAGACAAATCCAGGAGATCTAACATATTATTAGAGTCCCAGAAAGAGAATGAGAGAAGCAAGCTATCAAATAAGTAATACAGAGCAGTTCCTCAGAGCTGAAGGGACCTGAGCCTTCACAGCAGACACTCTGTGCCTAGAATAGAACATATTCCTTACTGTGCATCATGAAATCTCAAAGCACCGCCATAAAGGACCCAGAGGCCTCTAGAGAGAAATAAAATGGATGCCTCCTGACTTAGAGCAGTAATACTGGATGATAAAGAGCAATCATGTGATGCTCTCAAAGTTCTAGGGGAAAGTAATTTTTGACATAAAATCTACACATAGCCAAGTTATCCATCATGTTGAAAGAGAGAATCAAATATATTCAGACTTGCAAGTACTGATAAAATCTTTCTCCTGTACACCCTTTCTGGGAAAGTTACAGCCCTTGGAGGATGTATTCCAGCTAAATAAGGACATAGAACGTGAGGAAAACATCCTCATGTTTCCCCAGGAAACTGTGTGCACTGACCAGAGGGTGATGAGGGGAAATCCCAGTGGAAAAGGCAGCTGGGCAGCGGGCTAGCAAGCAAGGAGCGCTGGGGCTTCTCCCGTGAGTGCTGACAGTCACCAATGTGGGCATAAGACCCAGAGAATCTGGGTGGTTTTAATGTGTCAGGACTGAACAACTAAAAGAATGTGTAAGCATAGTGAGTTTAATTGCAGGTAAAGAAGAAAGAATGATTCTTGCATTCCATCGAGTTCCACAAATACAGGAGGCAGGGGTTACAAGCAGGGATTGAGAGGCTAGACAGACATGGGTGCCTATCTTGGTTCTATCAGTTACTAGCTCTGTAACCTTGGACAGTTGGGTTCATTTTGACAAATATTACCGAGCACCCGTTTTGTGCCCGGTACTCTTCCAGGTTCTGGACACACACCTGTGCACAGTGGGGTCTGAAGCACCTCTTGGACATAATGGTCTAAGGCAGATAGGTCGTTAGATGGTGAGAAGAGCCTTGGGGAGGAAGGCTAGGGGAAGCAGGGCTGTGGGAGGTCAGGGCAGCTGGGAGGCTCTCCACGATGAGGCAGCCCCTGAGTGAACACTGGAAGCAATCGGGAGCCACGTGCATATCCCGGGAAGAATGTACCAGGCAGAGGGGACAGCCAGTGCAAACGTCCTGAGGCAAAATCATGCTTGACCTGCTCCCAAACAAAATGGGACTTCTCTGAGGTGTGAAGGTTCTCCAGGGGGATAACAGTGCTGCAGCAATCATGGAGTCATGACAGAGATCATACCAGCTCAGGATCATGCCTCTCAGCTATTTATTAGTGTGCCCACACATTAAAAGGTTCAGTAAATCATAACTATCATTACAATGGAGCATGATGATTATCAGTCAAGCTCTGCTGGTATTTCAAATGTAAATAAGACAGCCTCCGGGGGTCTTATTTGACTAGAAGGAGGACGAGGACTGAACACCATGCATTCAGAGGTAACCTGTAATCCCGTCTAGTTAGAATATGAGCTGTGAGAGAGGACCAAGGGCTGGGAGATGGAGGTCCCAGAAGGGAGAGGATCCTCCAGGTAGTGGATCAGGAAAGGGTTCTTGATGGAGGCAGCATCTGAGGTTGGGCTTGACAAAGGGCAACCATGACAGGTTTACAGAGGAGAGGCGTACAGCCTGGGAGGTCGGGTCACATGTGAGTTACGCATACGTGTCCAGCAGTGCCTTGAGCCCTGGTGGCTTTAGGGTTGAGATTAAGGCTGCACCCATTCTGAGGTCTGCCTCCTGAATTGACCTGAGGGGGCGTGACCACATTCCCGCTCTGGTGGGGCTAGGGATGGGTACCCTGAGTAGAGCTGTTTACCCTACTTTGTGGGTTTTTTTTTTTTTAATACGGGGTTGCAAGATTTTCTTTTTAAAGAGCAAATTCTCTGTAAGTCCCTATAAGCTTCTCTTCACTTGGGGTTAAGGATCCCAGGAGTCTGTGAATAAGTACTGAGATGTTAGAAACTGGTGGCGAGGAGAGCATGTGGCAGGAAGCCTGAAGAGGAGTGGATTAAGACGGGACCTGTTGTGGGGCCCCATGAATGGACCAACTCAAAGGAAAGTCCCCTTCCCTCTTTGAGAAACAGGCCATGTAAGGGCAGCCTCATGTTTTGCTGGTGCTCAACTCAGTATTGTCATCTTCAGTGGTGCAGATCAGAGAGATGGCTGGTGGAAACAGTAGTCTGCTGGGAAACCCCTTTTAGATAGAATACTGAATCAGAGAAGCAAACAACAGGATGGGAAGAGAGAGACATGGAGGTGGCCTGCACCTGTGAGACAGCTGGACTGCGTTTTCCTGGCTGGGGCTCCAGCACTCCATGATGGAAAAACCCTGGCTGATGTCTGACCCCAGGTGGGGGTATCTCCTGCCCTTCAGACTCTGGGCCTCTGAACTTGAAGTCATCGGAGCATTGAGGGCAAAAATATCCCTGGGCCTCTTCAGGGATTCCTCATTTTAGGTCACAGGTACCAGTTAATTTGGGTGAATAAACAACTGTGCTAACCACTGACTCTGTTAACATCAGTTCAGTGATGGTAGCTAACAACTACCTCTGCTTAATGACTGTGATATTTTTAAACATTTCTTTTTATCTAAGCAACAGTAATTATGTGGAGACCAACTGTTTTAGTAGATACACAGTTTATCTTAATATTTAACAACTTAAATATTTAACAACTTAAAATCTCTCAAAATGGAGATAAGCCTGCATCAGAAGGCATTTTTGTGGTTTTTAAACATTTGCCATATATTTAGTCCATGTTACACAAAATACATATGTCATATATAATACATGTAATTTATGCTTATTATACATTCTAAATATATGACAAAAATTACTATACACACCCACATATGTGTGCATGCACACACACACATCTATGTGCATATATGTATTTTATATATACACGTATGTGTGTGTGTGAGTAAACTTTGAATTTGCTATGAAATAACTAAAGTGAATTATCTAAACCTTTAAAGTTAATCCCAAATAGGGCTATGTATGTCTGTTGTACTGTATATCACCAAAGCATGACTGATGCAAAGAAAAAGGATCTGGAATTCTGTAATCAGAGAGGCAAGGAATTTGGATAAAGGTATAGGGGATCTCTGAGGCAGCTGAGATCCCTTTGTATTTCAGAACTGCTTATCATGGCTCATCTATAGATATTCAACAGATATTTTTGACTGACTGTTGTAAAGCTAGCTCCTGGGTGAAGGTGTTACATCCCATTGATATCCAGAAGCCATCCTTAGTACAGGGAGATGCATGAACACCAAGAGATACCAGGTTCTTCCCAGAGCGCATGAAATACTTAAATTTACCAACAGCTACCAGACACCAGCTACTTGGTTCAATGCATAGTGAAAATCTGTAAGATGAAGTGTTTGCTCCCTCATGTATGAGTTTCCCAATTCTTTGGAAAGTGGCTTTGTGTATTTTTTAGTTCTCATTTGCTGCACTCAACAGAGGCCTAGGCAGCAGTCTGTGGAGTGTTACAGGCTCACCTGTAGAGCAAACATCTCTGTGTGCAGCTCTAGAGAAGTAAGATGCCATAAGAACAGACAATGCCTAGCCACTGGTGTCTGTGTCCTGAGGACCTGTCTAGGAACCTGCAGGAAGGCACTTGGCAGCAAAGGGAACCCGAAGAAAACCATTAATGGTGTTGACCAAGTGGGGTTGAATGGCCCTTTAAGTTTCTGCTCACTATGTAGATATCTTCCAACAGACTTGATAGCATTGGTTTTTACTGCTTGTCTAACTAGATGGTGCCCGGGCCCACTGGTGCTCTGTCACTGCAGTTGGCAGGCCCCTGCTGGACCTCAAATGATATCTGCTTCAACTGATGATCCCGGCTTCAGCCTGAGAGTCTGCCTTGAAGGGACTGGCAACAGGTTAAAGTCGAAATCTCCCTCAGGAGATAAGATTCATTTTATTAATTGATGTAGGAAGAGAAGTCTGTATACATTTCTCTACAGAATGAAAAACGACACACACACACACACACACACACACACACACACACACACACACACACACACACACAGTCATTCACGTCTTTACTCAGCTGGCTAGAAGCAGATAACGCCACACTCCCCTCCACGGCTGAGTCAGTGAGCTGGTGATTGTTTTGGCATGACCACAAAGAGCCCCCTTCACCTTGACAGCCTTCTAGCAAATATATAGTGTTTGTTTTGTGCTGGAAGAGTCAAAAACTACCAATTTCTGTACTAGAGAAGCATGATTAACATCATTACCTTATCATACCAGTGGGTGGTTTAGTAGTAACTATTTGGATAAAGACAGCCAATGAGAAGTGAGATAGGAGAATTACTAAGAATCTGCAGAGGGCTCATCAAAGGCATGCTGTGTTAGGGAAGTCATGTTTTACTAAATATAACTGGCATTCAAATAATAATCATTCATATATAATTCAGTTACTAGTTAGAGACTAAAACACACACATACTAATAATAAAGCTTTTAACCAGGGAAGAATCCTGGAACAATTTTAGTCCTTCTTGAACTGTTTATTACACAGCACAATCCCTCTGTTCCAAAACTTGTTTTTAATATGCCAAATATTATGTTGAGTAAAATATTAAAATCTTAATAAAATGTTGATATAAAGAATTTATAAAATGTAAATATAGGGAATGAATAATCTATGAAGCAGTTTATTAGCCATTTCTCCCCTATAGATTATGTTGAGAGTTATTGGATCATTTTCTTCTGGAATTATCACTAAGACCTCTCTGTGGGTATTGGTAAAATAGAGAAAGCAATAGAAAATGATACACAGTGAATACAGTTTAAGTGTGCATTTTAGAAGCTAAATATCTAATTTTTGAAAAACAATTTGTGCAGCCTACCTATGATACATCGAATACAATCTTAGTAAAAAGTCCTGGGTGTAAGATGCTAAGATGCAAAACATCTTAGTTCATGTATTTTTCAAAATATTTAAGCCAATTTACATAGAAAACTATACGTAAGCCTATTATTGTCTGATCAAACCCTTCTTATCCATACACTGAGGATTTCATCAGTGCCCATTGGTGGGCAAAAAACACACACACAAAAATGAAAACTTGGTTTCAATCCCTACAGAACTGAACAGATCAGAATGCAGAATGAAGACTTCCAGTCCCTTGAAGCCGAAGTCTGTCTGTCTGTTCTACTTTGCATCTCTATATAACAAAAAAAGATGGGTCAGGAGCACCTTGTTCTGGATTCTTTCCATGGATACATCCATAAATATCCATAGAAATTAGGTTGGAAAGGCATACTACAGATGTACTATTCCAGGATTGCACTGATGGGGTAGTGAGAAGCAGCTGTCGAGAAATAAAATGACACTCATTGAATTTTATCTGCCTTGTTGATCAAGGAGAGTATCTTTGTGGATATGGGATCAGCCATTAAAAATTCTGGTAAGTGACTAATTAATAAAGCACCAAATCATAGATTGCTCTGCATCAGTAGTTAATTAGGACAATAAGAAGATAGCGGTGAGCCAAGCTGCTGGTTCCTTCTACCCAGGAGGTTCCTGCCAAGAGCTGCTTCCAGGGAAGAGACAGAGTTGGAAGCAAATTTTAAATAGGAGGCCCGGCCCTCTAGCATAAAAATTAACATTCACAGATTAAACTTCTTTACAAGTTAATGTCAAAAGACTAATTACAAGCCTGAAATCAAATTATGTCACCCTTCTGCTATTACAATTCAAAATTCACCCCCTGCCAATTTTTTTTTCTACCCGAACTCAGCTGAGAAGGATCCGGGGTTCCCTTTCAGCAGCATCACTGGGACTGTCTCTCCCTTGAATGGTTGTGGTTACCCTAGGGTTCTTTTTAGAAAGACTCCTAAGAGTTCTCAGGACACATGATTGTCATTGCAATGACCCACCCTTATCTGATACAGAAAGTCGGCCACCCCCAGCCCAAGAGCAGTTACTCCTCACAAATGTATCTTCCCTGGTACCACACTTGGTCCAGCCTGAAGACACTTTCTGGGGACCCTTAGAAGTGAGGGGAATGAGAGGGCCAGGAAATGTCTTGCAATTTCTGCATGTCTACAGTCCGTGAATTTGGGGGAATCTCCTGGCAAGAGGTTGGCTGCAGCACCGTGGACAGCACCCATGGGGCACCAGCCATCTCCTACTTTCCCTCCTCTCAAAGGTATCCCAGTCTGCCCGCAAAGTTCAGAAGCTACACTTCCCCTCAAAGAAAGGGTACCTGCTTCCCCCAACATTCGAGAATGGATGTTTCTGGGGATGTTCTAAATCTCCTGCCTTAAGAGGTTTGCTGAGAACCAAACCTTGCCATGCACGCCTCCAGACCCCACATCAGCCTCAAATCCACCTGGCCTGACCCAAACCTCCAGAGCTAGGTCCCTTCTTAGGGACACCCAGGGGGCCCGGGAGTTTTTGAGCTCTTCTGTTCCTGGGGCCTATCCCCCTGAAGTCCTGATTTAGTCTGGGATGAGCCCCCAGAACCAATACTGTTTACAAGGCTTCCAGGCAAGTGCCGTGTGTGTTCTCCCAGGTTTGGGAAGCATGAGCTGAACCCTTAAATTTGTGTGCACTGTCAACATGAGAGCCTTAGAGACCTGCTTCTCCAGAATCAGCTGAGCAGTGTGGTAATGGAGCAAAAACATTCCAGTTGACCCATATCCACAAAGTCCATCCTGTACATGGATTTTTTTTTTCCTAGAGGCAACTCTTGCCCCAGCTAGCCTGCTCATGAAAGCTTTTGCATACCTCAAGGTGTCTGGTGGGACCTGATCACCTGGAGTGAAGGTCAGTCACTCTGCAGCAGCCTGCATGCTGAAGCTAGGCGGCCATGGTGGCCCATGGCAGCTGGCAAGATGCTCACAGGTGGTGACCTGCACAGCCACATGCTTGACCTGGGCACCTGCTGAGGCCCATCAGCATGGCCAGCATCAGTCTGTGCCCTCATCTCATGCCTTTGTTGAGGCCCTCATGTTTCGCTATATAAGGCAGGGAGAGGCAGGCACTGAGATGTTTGTCCAGGGCTCAGAAGGATGCCAAAGTTGAAGTCCTCTGGCAACCAAGATGCATGCCCGTAGCTAAGCCAGTGTGCCCGGGCTTCTCTGAGGGTAGTCTGCACCAACTCTGCCTGAGATCTTGCTAAACATGCAGAGTCTCAGGCCCTTCCCCAGCCCACTGTGTCAGAACCTGAATTTTAATCAGGGGACTCAGATGCACCTGGCATTTTGAGAAACACTGAAAATCATGGCTAACCTGTTGAGAGTTAGTCTGTTGAGAGATGGAGAATAAATGAGATAAGAAACCAAAAGCAGATCTCAAGGACAGGTGCCTAACCAGCTGGGCTGGTTACCTAGTGTGTCTCACTAGCACCAGTATCTGCATAGACAAGCAGGTGTCCACAGGCTCTTCAACGTGGAACTGTGTGTGGGTTGTGACCGTACACCATCCTCTTCACTGTGGACATGGAAGCCATACCACCTTCCTCTAAAAATAAGCATGGAACCAGCCCATCCTAAGAATACAAAGATATCAGACTCCACATTCCTTCTTGTGCTCCATTACCACTGGCTCATTACTTTCCACATGCCTGCCTGTTGCAGAAGGAATGGAACAAAAGAAGTCTGTTTTCCCAACAGCTTGGAGAGAAATGCCTGTGGTTAATAAAAAATACAAGAACAAGGGGCCTCTGCTCTTATAGGGGGTAGGGTCACATGGACACACTGCTGTGTCCTGACCAGTGATTTTGGCCTTTTAATTATTCTCTCTGGAAGATAAATTTGAGTCTCATTAAATTGCAGTATATTTATTTGGGAAAAGGTGTGGTGAGGTTTCATAATTACAGTAAGTTGTATCGGAAACCACATCAAGGAAGTTACAGGAACAAATCCTTCTGTGTTTTGTACCTTGTCAGAGACCATGGGAGCACTCAAGTTAACTCCTGATAGAAACAAAACTTACTAAGTTAGTATAATATATGAAAACCTGGGATTTAGGAAATAAACAAGTTAAACAAGAGGGCATTTTTGCTTTGAAAAACAGGCATAGAATCGTTTATATCATCAGATGACACTGTTATGTTGAAATTATTAGTCTGCAATGCAATTGTATCATTAAATACATATGATTTAATAATCCCCTATCCAAACATCAGTCTGAAATATGGCTCATAGCCTGTATAAGAATTCATGTCCATATGTTTTAACATTTGTAATGACTGTAAGAAAAGATGTCAAACTAATTCAGTGAATTAATAATCATTTGCAAATGAAACTTGATGCATGGACTTGACTCAGGATACACAGGGAATATTTGGAGTCCTTCTCTGAAATTAATTGGTGAATTAACATAGGAAGAGGAAGTGGATTTTAGAATTTTGACTTGAGTCAATAGCAAAAATCAGTAATACAACAAGTAAATCTTTATTATGTGAAGATATTCCTCAGCTTTAAGATGTAATATTTGCATCTTTTAGTCATTTGCTTAGCACACATTTGTGCTACCATTAACCAAAATCATTATCTTTGGTATTTCTAAAAGTGCCCATTTGCTGACATCATTTTTCCACCTTGAGTTCAATGATAACAGATATCAAGTCAAACTTTCTAAAAAGCTCAAAGTCCATAAACTATTTCAAAGCTGTTAAACTGTCACAGGCTACAGACTACCTGCCTGCACAGGCCATGCTGCATGGCTGCGTTGCTTAGCGATGCCAGCATATCGGCAGGGAACATACCCCTGAAATCTGAGTGCTCAGCAAGGGAAGGGGGGCAGTTGAGGGTTTGCAAGGGGAAAGTCTGCTTCTATTCCAGGCTCCACAATTCTCCATAAAAGTTCTATTTTACCCTTCAAAGATGTAGTTTCAGTATACATATGAATGCATGAACTGATAGTTTTTTAAAAATCTGACTTCCTAGATTTTTGCTTTGGACTTTCTTTCATAGCACAAGAAGTTAATAGCTCTTCTCTTGAAAACATCTCTTTATCTCAGAAATGAAAGTGCTTATCTCTGCCACCTGCTTACAAATACATTGAATTGGCTTGCTCCGGCCCACTGACCGCCATGTCATTTAGGCCTTCTTTTTCTTCTTCTGTTTCTTTGCAAATGAGCTTTTGAAATGGGCTTCCAGATTTGAAGAGAGAAGTATGTCAGATCAATGGCAGTGTGTCTTTAAGAACCTAATATTAATGTTTCTAAATGAAACAGGAAAACATTTATTTCTTTGCAAAAGCAAGTGAATCTACACTAAAGATCAGCAAATCCTGTAGAACAGACATAAAAGAATGTGAATGGTTCCCAGTGAAAAACTGAGTGAATTTCATTCTATTCTGTAAAGTAATTGGCATAACATGCTAATAAATGACATTATTTGAAGAAAGCAGGAAATTGATAAATTGAAAGTTGCAACACACTAGACATTTCTTTCTTTTTTTTTACTATGCCTAAATCCTCTCTCTATTTTACCCAGGACAGAGTGGCTGTCAGTGAGATCCTACGGAAGGCTCATGAGGCAGGCTGGTACCCATTAAAAATCACTGCCCGCTCAGACAGACTGAGTCTGAATCTTTCGGGAGTTGTGTCCACGGATCAGGATTGCAAAGAATCCTCCAGATGATTCTTTGGGGAATAAATGAAGATTTGAGAATTAATCATGTTCTAAAGAATGAAAATTCAAATACTATATATATGTGTGTGTGTGTGTGTGTGTGTGTATAACAATACATGAGAATTGTATGACTGGAGATTCATATATAAGTATATGAATATATATATATATATATACATACATATATACATATGTACATGAGAATACATATATATGTAGCATAACACATGGGAATTACATGACTGGAGCTTCAGCTAGTATATATCTCTGGTCATGCAATTCTCATGTGTTTGTTATGTGATCTTCCATTGCATATTTCAAATCCTTTTGATAAAAATGTGGTTACTATAATTGTGAAATTTTGAGTCAAAAAAAATCTTTTCAGTTTTGGTAGTCAGTTGTAGTTTGAACTCAAAGAGTCCATATCTGAGTGGCATTGCTTTTAAAAGGCAGTATGGATTGCATAGATACTACTAAAATTCCTTCTGTAAGGTGCTCTGAGCTGATCTCTGGCAGAGGGCCTTTGCTGTCACTGTGGGCACCCTCTGTCTGAGAAACACATGCATTGTCCTCCAGCAGGGCTTCCTCCGGGGTGGTGTGAAGTTTTCTGCTCAAATGTCAGATGCTCAAAAAGAACTTTTCTCACCACTTGTCAAAACAGTAGGTATTCCCCACCACCCTACTTTATGTTTACTCATTGCCTTCATCTCTGTACCTGTCTGAATACCAGCCACCTTGTCTGTCTTAAGCACCACAGTGTCTTTAACTTGTAGAATTTGCCCACTCAGAAAATGTGTTGATTAAATGAGTATGTCAATTGATGTGGATTAACTGGTACATGTAAATGGCATTTTTAAAATGTGGCATATAAAAATTTATTTGCAAATCATTCTAAAAATGATAAATGTTTCATATTGCTGGTCAGGTGGAAACAGAGCCTGCTGGACTCCCTGACCCCATGGAAATCTGGTGCATAGGAATGAGACGGACAGGGTACTCTAGCTTTTCAACTTCAGAATTTCAGCTGACCCTTGAATAACATAGGTTTGAACTGCGTGGATCCGCTTATACACAGATTTTTTTCAATAAATGTATCGGAAAAATTTTTGGAGATTTGTGACAATTTGAAAAAACACATTCTTTTCTCTAGCTTACTTTATTGTAAGAATACAATATATAATACATAAAATATACAAAATATGTGTTACTTGACTCTTTATGTTATCAGTAAGGCTTCCGAAGGTCAACAGTAGGTTATTAGTAGTTAAATTTTGGGAAAGTCAATGGTTATACATGGAATAGGGGGATAGGTGCCCAAACCCCAAGTTTTTCAAGGGTCAGCTGTGTGTTCCATGTCAAGGACTCCGTGCAATTCTGTTGCAGGCTTCCCACTGGATTAGCAAATGTTATCTTCAATCTGTAGGTTTTATTTATGCTGTATGCCTTTCTAAAAAGGATTCCACCTTTTCTGGGTCATTTCAATATTTATTTCCCTTTTGGATTTGATTCATTCCTGCATTCTTTGCAATTATCCATTAAAAAAAACAACACTAAGGGAGACCTTATCTTAAGGTTCTCACTCCTTGCCTAGGACTCTTAGTTGTTAAGTCCTGATTCATGGTACTAGTAAAAATTTCCTAATGCCCAGTAAATACCCATTAATAAGTGGATTTTCACATATGCCCTGAGACCATGCCGCCACTTGCAAGATCAGCATATCCTTTCACTGCTCACTGCTGCATGTTTTCAGAGGCTTATAATCAAGGGATAATGATAAAGTTACAACTCTAAATCTACCAGAGATGGGTAACTTATGTTTAACAGCACAACATTTGGAGGTAATGACGATTTCCTTGTTTTTACCCTCATAAGTCCTTGGCAATATTACCAAAAACCTCCAGAAGTAAGAATTGATAGCAGAAACTCAAGGTGTATCATACTTAAATATATTCCTGGAAAATCTGAGCACAAGATAATATTCAGTATGATGTTGGCATTTGATAAATCAGATGCAATGAACCTAATTATGCAAAACAGTTATTTTGCATCTATCATTCATCCAAACACCATCTAAATAAGAATTTATTTAATTACTAGCAAGGGTAGGGGACTCTTCTGCCCAATTCCTCCCCTTTCCTCAAAACACTCAGTGATTTTTGTAAAAATACGTATAGTTTTATTGCATCTATATGCATTTCTACAAAGTATGTTCTGCTTTAGTCACTCAGAAATTCTCTGCTTTCTGTATTTATATTTGAGAAGCCTCTGTAAAATAAACCAGTGAAACATTTATCTGTTGGCAGTTTAAAACTTTTGAGTGGGTTTTTGCTCAAATGTACTGGATGAGAATATTAAAGTCCATGGGGTTACATGAGCTTGAAGATGCAGAACAGTCATTGAGCATTGGAGACTTTGGCTAAAAATGGCCATCGGTGGCAGCCGGGACCAGCAGAACAGAGGCAGACTGTCCACAAATACCACCGAAATCAGGCAATTCCTACACCCTGTTGCTTTAGGCTGGAGTAGAGAGCTCTGAATTTTGGGCTTTTCAAAGTTGGCAGTTAAATCCTAGTGTGCCATGTGAGTGTTGGCTTTGGAAACTTAGCTAAAGGGTCTTTCCTAAAATCAGCCATCACCTCATTTGGTTCCTGAGTGTGTTCTCTCCTCACCATCATTAGATAACCACCTCTCCTTGATGGCCCCTTGCCTTTTGCTGTCCTGAGGAGTCCAACCCCCTCTTCGCCGCAGTGGAGATAATTCCCTGGCTCTCTGTTTCTGTGATTCTGACTGCACCTTGGGCAAATCAGCTCTAGATGTCTTTGTGTCAAGTCATCCTCTCAGCCCTCATGAAACTCTGTTTCCTTATGAACAGAGGTTCCCTGGTCCACAGCATCGCTTCAGAGCAACACCTCTTCCCATACAATGCAACAAAAAGACACAAACAAGGATTTACACGTGCTACAAGGGGAGTGATGTGTAGCCTCAATTTATGAAGTAAGCTACATAGTGACAACCGTTTGTACTTTTTTCAGAGGAAGATAGACTAAATGTGGATGCTTCAATTCAGAGGGCTAGAATGGAGGAGAATGTACCTTGAAAACCTTATCCTTTAAAATCTGCTTCTCTCAGGGATTTAAGCTATTCTGAGTCCTAACATTTTGGTTCCTTGGTTGTCCAGGAGAAAACTGCTGATGAGAACATATTCTGGTTCACCTTTCCACATCAAGAGGGCTTGCCATCATGGCTTATTTATTTGCTCATCATTTTAAATAATACTTTCTGTTGCAAAATATAAAGCGGAAGGACCATGAGTTTGACTTACATTTGCCTGACAGTGAGGAAGCCAGGAACATTCATTCATTAGGCTGAGAAAAAATGATGTTTCCCTAGCCCTGTTCTGAGTGGACTTATCTCAGAATCATTATCATCCCTATAGGGAGATAAGATTTGGGAGCAAAGCAAGGCAGCTGGGTGATGCTGATAAGCTGATTAGCTTGACATATTGCTGCCATTTCACGTTACTCATTTGATATTCTGCAGATTTCAAGCTTTCTGTTGAAATGTGGGTATGCCTTTGAAAGAAAAATTTGAATATGTCTTTGAAAAAAACAAGTTCCATTTGAATACTGGTCAGGTCTTAATGTCTCCTATTAATTTGTTTCAGCTGGGTCCCGGGCCTCATACAGCAGTCAACACGGCCACCTGGGCCCAGAGCTGCGGGCCCTGCAGTCCCCAGAGCACCACATAGACCCCATTTATGAAGACCGTGTCTATCAGAAGCCCCCTATGAGGAGTCTCAGCCAGAGCCAGGGGGACCCTCTACCGCCAGCACACACGGGCACCTACCGCACAAGCACAGGTGTGTACACAAGGCCCCATAGTGGGGTGGGCCTGCTTGGGAGGGTGGAAGAGGGGTATGTATGTGTAGGTGTGGGTTTGGGTGCGGGTTTAATGATGATGGGAGAAACCAAATAGGACTCCAGTTTAGCCACCTGGGTGTATTGTAAATGAAAGATCTTCAGTGGCAGTTGTAGGCTGATTTTGGACATCATTATTAATGTATTTAATGAATATAAGTACTCCAAGAATGCACAGTTCCTATGTAGGACATAAAAGGCATTATGCCTAATACTGGTAAGTGGTCTTTAATGATATAGTCTACCTACTGGGCAAGCTTGGTGAGGGAAAAACATATTTACTAAAAGTGTAAGGTATTTTGTAAGGCAAACTGAGAATTTACTTCATATACATTATTAGGTTGAATCACATGAAATTGTTATTTGAAAGTGTAAGATAAATTCTAGCCAAAATAAGCAGGCAAAGAGAGGCAACAAAGGGCCAGGTAGTTTATTTGAACGCAAATTCCCGGGTGATGTTCCACGGTCTGGCTATCACAGGCCAGGGAAGTCACACTCAGCAGGGCAGGAAGCAAGTTTTTAAAGAAGGTAGGGGGAGGCAGAGCTTAGATTTACAGCGGTGCGAGGATTGGCTAGCTTAAGGCACATTCTTTAGGTTGGGAGGGGGCAGCAGCCGGGGACTTTGGCACGTCATCAGTGTCTGACGTGCTTACCCCTCCCCCCAGTGCCTTCAACCTTACAGAAAGTTGGAGATTGGCAATTGCATGTGGCTTAGTTAGTTGCGTAGCTCTCCTGTGTGAATATGTGTATATATATATATTTTTTGAAATGAACACAACCATAGGCCAAATGAAGAAAGACAAGTGTTTTCCAAAATATGTAGCCATCTGCAAAATAACTAGTCAAAAGTCATGATTAAATGGGCTAGAGAACCCTGATCTGTCTAATTGATATAATTAAGAAAATGTTGAGAATTGTACTTCCTATAAAGCCTCACGTGCTGAGTCAACTCAGAAAATGCCATGCTGCTGGTTTGCAGGCAGAGCGCTCCATCCATCACTCCTAATGAAGCACGTCGCCCTGCACAGGGTCTGGGGCATGGCAGAGCCAGACCTCTGGGCCCCACTGGGCAAGCAGAACCTCACATCCTCAGACAGGTGTAGCTTCCAGTTATCACAGAGTGTATAGCATAGCAATTTCATTAAACTGCATTATGATACCAAATTATACCTTTTGAAATCCAGGCAAGCTAAGTTGCTTTCATAGTTGATTATCAATATTCACATTTCAGTATTTCACTGCATCATAGGAGGAAGGGCTCAAAATACTCCTTATTTTGTTTTTGACCTAGTAAATGCCATCCCATGGCCATAATACACATCTTGGAAAGAGAATACCCCTTTTGTCTTCTGTCAGTTTCTCTCACTTTTGGCCTGAGGGGTCTACACCTGCCTGAGGTTGAGCTATTTTTGTATTTAGTCTGTTGCATGTTATTAACAAAGATGACTTTATTTCCATGTGCCCCTTATAAAAAATGAAGATAACCTCAGTGACACTCAATATCTAATTTGAATAAAATTCACAACAAATATGGGTAATATTGATTCTTTGTTCTCTATTCATATTCATAGCGTGTGTTGAAAAAACTCCTGGGGGGTTAATGAAAAAAAAAATAGCTACAATAAAATTAAAAAGTTATCTATGTTAAAGACAGGGGAAGGTGTTCACATTAAAAAAAAAACCCTAGTGTTATCATTAAACTATGGCTCCTGGGCTCAGGCTAACTGGCCACCTTGTCTCAGTAAGTGCTCATGAGCTTAGAATGATTTACATTTTTAAGTCATTTACAATCAAAAGATAGTATGTGATATGTAAAAATTATATGAAATCCAAAGTTCAGTGTCCTTAAGTTATTGGAATGCAGCCCCACCCTTTCACCTAGTACCAGCTACACTGAGTTGTGGAGCTGTGAAACGGAGACCATATGGTTGAGAACACTGAGAATATTTACTGTCTGTCCCTCTACAGAAACTGCTCTGTGCCATCAGTGGACAGCTGTGCTGAATGAATGACTGTTTTTCTTCCTTTCCTCCTATGAGGCAAGGAAGCAGGGCCTTGGAGCCCTTCAGAGGGGAAAACCTGTCTGCCAGGGCTTTTCCCAGTAGCAGTAATCTGTGGCCCAGCAACCTCAGCGGTCATGACATCCAGATGCCCAGGAACCCATCCCAGCCTGCACCTTTGAACCAGAGGCACTTCTGAGGAAATATGTTGATTTATACAACACTATAGAAATTTCCAGAAGTGCGTGCATGGTCTCTTGGGATGGCAGGTGGGGAGAAGCTATGTCTCTCCAGCTCCTAAGCATAAAGCCACAAGCTCTCTCACCCTTGCACCCACCCTATTTCTACTCTTAATTCATTTCATTTCAAATCCTTGCACTCTCTAACCTAACCCCACAGTTCAAGGACCTGTCTCTATCAGAACCCCCATGTTTGAGAAAATGCCTTTAATATGGGTATATATCTTTTGGTTATAAATGATGTGCATATGATACAATATTATTAAACTATGTCTCTTAAAAGTCAAGATTACAAGTTGATATAAAGAAATATTCTAGGATTGCTCTCCCATACCCAGGAGGCCATTTTCCACACCTGCTGTGTTGCACCCACTCTACCCCGGAGACCACTGGTGCAGACCCCTCGGAGGGCCTGGGAAAACACCCTAAGTCCTTGCAAAAAGACAGCAGGTTCTTACAAGGCCTGTTAGGTTTGGAATATTTGGGGGCCACTGGCTTTTGGCTGATGTCAGTGGCTGAGGTGACTTGAACACCCAGTTTTATTCTGCCCTTAAGTGACAGGGCCCTGGGGACATGTGTGCCTCTATCCGTGGCCCCCTGGGCTGTCCAGTGCTGCAGCTATTCCAGCTACCAGCCTGGGCTCCCGAGCGCTCCTCCGGCTCTGTGGCCACTCCCTTGTCCCAGCGCTGCACAACCCCATGCTGACTCCACCCCTGAGCCTCCCTCACCCCAAATGCCAGGAACTACCCTGAGTAAGAGACCATCCCAGAACGGAGAGAGACACAGGGAGGTGACTGCACAGAGGCCAGGAACACCTGTGCACAGTGAAGATGAGACGTGTCAAAGCTCCCTAATTCCCACCAAAGGGGATTTCTCTGTAGCTCTTCCCCGTGGGCTCAACCTACCACCATCTTTTTCCGTCCCTCCCCTTGGCCTTCCTTCGTGTCCTCAGCTGCCATCGTCACTCACCCCTGTTACTCTGTTAGGAAGACTAGTTTAAATCTCAGACACCCACTCACATGAGGACCACAGCCTATTACTGGGTACAAAACAGGGCCTCCAGGCTTTCTTAAACCAAAGAGCTACCAACCATCAAGTGACCTTACGTGCTTGCGTGTGTATACATGTACATACATGTTAATGGATCTGGATGCACAAAGCCCACTCCTCACCCTCTTGTGCTCCAGGCTGTGGCTGCTGAAACATACAGAAAAGGTCACTACCCACAAGGAAGTCAGCAGGATTTTAGCCTAGCAGACACCCAGTCAGCCATGGCACACCAGAGAACGTCTCTGCCAGTCCCAGCAGAAGGGATTGGGCTCCAAGCACCGGGCCAGCCTTCCTGGGCCAGATATGCACTTAGCAGGGAGGTGGAGAGTGGAGCAGCTGCCCTCGTGCTTTCGGACAGAACTGAGACTGGAGGCAGCTCCACAGGGCTCCCCAGAGAGGTCCCTCTCACCAGACAGGGCAGCCGCTCCTTTCCGTGGGGCTAGTAAATGAGAGGCTAGGAGAGAGCAAGCGTGGGTGTCAGTGCTCTTCCCTGGGCCAAGGATGTGGAATTGTCTGAACTGCAGCAGAAAAGGCAGGTCAGTGCTTGTGTTGGTGGCATGAATCTCCCCACCTGCATTTACAGGATGATCAACCCCACATCTGAGGCTTGACTTCCTATCATGATGCTAACTTAAAGAAACACAGTTTTAACTAGGATGTCTGTTTAAATAAAACATACCTTTCATCTGGGCTAAGTCTGCTCAAAACCAGAGGTTCCACAGTAAGGAATGCAGTCAGATGAGAAATATGTGATCCCCACGAATTTGCTAATGGTAAAGCCTATTAAATAAATAACACAAATTTTTATTTAAAACTCAGACATATCAATGACTGTCACCTTATCAGTCATTTGATTAACACCAGCGCTTGACTTTGACAACCCCCAAAGATTTCTTTCTAAACTAGTGAAAATGGCCAATGTCTGCTCAACGATAGTGACATGAATTTCCTTCTGGATAAATGTGATTCTAAGTGAGTGGAGAAAACAAGCTTTCTGTGAGCAATATGTCAGCTTGTAATAAAGAATGAATTATCATAGGTACATTGTCAGGAGAAAATCTGCTAAATATCTTTATGAGGTTGACAAATATTACAACATAAAACAAAAAAGAAATGAGGTAAAAATAGTTGCATGTGTGGAGCAAGTGCTTTTAAAACCTGGAACTTCCTACAATAACAGCCAGCACTTAATAAAGCTACAAATGGATTACAAAGAACCTTCATATTCATAAAATTTTATTCTCTTCAATAATATGTAAATAACATTTTCAATTAAAATCATTAAACTAGAAATGTGGAATAGTAGCAGTTTATTATTTCTTAAATGCTGTTACTTTAAACTGTTAAAGTGATTGTTTCCCATTAGAGCAAGTCAGATTAGACCCTCTGTAATAATCTCTTGGATAACATTTTTACCTTTTTCAAGCCTAAAAAAGTCAAGGACACATTATTTCCCAAATGGAAATTTTTAATGAGACTGGTGGTAAATATTATTTTAAAATCAACAAGAGACTCCAGATGCTTACCTATATTCAGTTCACCTAAAGTGGTGTAAATAAAAACCCTAATTACAGGTGAAGTAAGACAGTGTTTGCTAGTAGAACAGTCAGTTCATGGATGAAATTCAGAAACATCACTACTAACCATAATCAACACTAATAAGCACTAACAAAACCCTGCATTAAATGCCTTTTCCCACAAAGACAATAAGGTAGGAAGATAAAAGATTATGTTAAATTTACCCTTGAATATTTTTCTGTTGAGATTAGCTTGCATCAGCTGGTTGCACCATGGTGCACCTGGCACAGGAAACGGAGAGACCTTTACAATCCAGGCCTAAATGGTAATCCTGTTGGGAATATAGTGGACTGGCCACTACGGGTTCCCCACCCCTAAAATAATAGCATTGAACTCTTTAAGAGTGTGTAGACCCTGTCCCTGTACCCATTGTCACCTAAGCCCTCTTGCAGAGAGAGTATTATGTAGTTGGCTTATCATATGCTTACTTTGTATTTATTTAACATGTGTAAATGTGTTTTATGTTTTGATATGTCTGTGTATGTAAATACATCAAAGATAATATAAAACCAAAAAGAAATGACTTTTCTTCCTTTTGTTGAACCCCACTTTATAGTCCCCCCAACGAAGTTTCTTTATGTGCCATATTCTTACATTATATTCCATTCTCCTTTTTTCCATTGTCAGTAAATAATGCCTGTAACCATCTATCATCATCAAGGTAGACTGTCTGATTTGGTTAAAAGAATCCCTCTCCCCTTATTTCAAACAAACATAGCACATAAAACAGGTCTCTGTTTTTTGTTCACTTCACACGCTAGACTTTAATTTGTGTAGCTCAATGGAAAATAGATAATTTCATGAACAGCATAGATGTCGGGTGAAGTATCAAGGCAGCTGCCGAAGAGGCTGCTTTTAAAATCTCCCCAAAGAGACCAGCATACAGTTCATGGACTTCTAAGAGCTTATGAGGTGGGAGGGGCTGTTTGCAGAGCAGGTGGGAAGAGAGGGATGTTTGAAGAGCTGATGAGGCGACTTGCGCCCCAGTGTTTGCTATGAGAAGCTGCAGTTGAATAGAATAGTCCTGGCAGGATGGGTGATTGGTCAACTGAGCTCTGAAACTCAAGTAAGAGAAAAAAAATATAGCAAGACAAAAATTAAGGGAAAAAATGTGTTAAAGGCAAGTCTTTTAATACTGTGATCAGTACAAGCTTACCTGTCCTAATGGAGAACAAAGGTTTGCATAAGCCACACCAAGGTCTGAACAGGTAGGGCAAGAAGAGAGAATGTCATCTTTATGTGTTGAAGTCATTTTTTGTGTCACACTTTAAGAAAATATATAAGACATTGCATTGTTACATTATTGATGATTAGTTTGCGACCTGTTAGGTTCTCACACACTTTCTTTGGTATGATTACACAACCTACCCTTTAATATAATGTATTTTTCTCCCATTGGCATTGCTATTTTACATTATTTTCATTGCATTGATCAGCCTTGGATTCATTTCGATTTGGAGGTACCATTCTGAATTTCAGTTTCATGTTTAGAATTTCTCACCAGGCCTCCTATTTATTGTGACCTAAAAAAAGTTTAAATTAGGGAATCAGGAAGGATACTACTGAAGGACTGTTGGCCAAATGCCACACATGTGACTGTGATTTTTTAATGTGATCTTTCTGAAAGCTGTTTACTCATCTTAGATTTCAAGTCAATGCTCCACACTCTTTTTTCTTTACATATACTGATGTCACTGATAAGACCAATTCTCTAAGCACTTTACAGTAAAATTAAGAGAACTGTGCATATCCCTATTCTTTGATTTTTGTAGAGGCAACCAAAGTTAGATTTTTCTGCATGAAGAATGTTTCTGTATATTTTTCCACATGTCTCAATCAATTCAAGTTAATGAGAAATGGTGTACATTAGTTAATACACCAATTCATAATAATTTTTTCCATATAATCTTCAGGTTGTTAGTTCCTATGATAAACCCCATCCCTTCTCTGTACCTTTAGCAGGCATTTCCCTCAATTTTAGGCCTGTCATCATTTTCCTGAGTTTTCTCACTGTGTTAGGTAACAGTAATACACATTTTTGAAGTTCCAGCCAGGCCTACTTTGCAGTGGTGGTTAGAAGCATTAACTCCAGAAGCAGAATACAAGTTTGAATTCCTTCTCTCCTAGTTATCAGGCAAACTCGGGCAAGTTACAGATCTCTCTGTGCCTCACTTTCCCATGTGTAAAGTGAGAATGACATGTTTACTGTCTTACAGAGCTGTGAGGAACACTGGGTCTGCACAAACAGCACTTACAGAGGCTGTAAGGTCTGACACACAGTGGCCCCCAGGGGTTCACCCCAGTGCAATCCATGCAGTCTCTTTTTCTAATGTCAGTTGATTTCAACATTGTTCATGGTAATAATAACCATTATTACAATAGTTCATTTGTTTAGTATTTTCTACATATTTGATATTTAATCCTTTTTGTGCATATAAAGCAAACAATGATCCCAGGAGGCCATTTTGTTCTCTTCATTCTACAATCAGGAAGCTGGAGCTTAGAAATCTCACTGACTTGTCCAATTCCAAGAATTGACCAAAAGGCCCAGATACGAACTCATTTCTCTAACTTCGGAAGCCAAGCTCTGAATGAATTTCGTAACATTAACCCAAAATGCCCAAGTGAAGTACAAATACAAGCCTGGTCTTACTCCTGGATTTTTCTCCACCTTTTCCCCCCACTCATATACAGTGATAATCCCTTCCTCTTTCTGCTTAATTAACTGCATTTCACACCCGATTTTCACATATGACCCAATCTCCCATACAGTCCTCATAATTTTTTGTCTGCCACTGGGAGTGTTTTTTTTTATTAAACTCATCATATCCTCTTGTAATTTATGGTCCTTTGAGAGATTTTTGGCATATTAGGTTGTTCACCTGACCTATTTTTATTTCTTTAACAAGTTTTTTTCTTTTTTTTTAGATTTCAGTATTATTTCCTGATCTCTGCCATTACACCCTCCTTTCCTATTACCCATTGTACTTACTGTATCAATAATGAATATGTTGACATAGAAAATGATTCCTCTTTTGATATTAGTAACCATTTTCGACAAGCTTAAGTGCAGAGATTTCGTTTCCTGAATGAACAAAAGCATTTATCTGGAAAATGTCAGGCATACTTGGTTTTCCCTTTTTGCCCTTGATTTGCTGGCTGGCTTATCACAGCTCTCCTAGAAAATGAAATTTTGTTTCCCCCTATACATTGTTCTTCCAGAACAAAGTCATGCCTGGCCTAAACTTTAAACTCTTATCATATCACCATAATATAAAGCACATATTCACAAATTCTGGAAACATAGATTTTAATTAGACATGCTTGTAATATTTTGGAGAAAATATAAATCTTTCCAGAGATTGCATAAAGACATAAGACAGATTTTTCTGGTTGTGACCTTCATGTTTATTAGTTGAATCTGATCATTTTGAAACTTCATCCAATCAGCAGGGCAGTCCTCAACATTTCAAGACTGCTGCTTCTCAGAGAATATATACACTTTAAGTTTAGAAAGTTTTTCCTAAGACATTTTTCTGCTTTTTAACATGTTGTAGTGCCTGTTCTCTGAATGTTGGTTATTAAAAGGTCAAGCATTGAAAGTCCACTGAAAATGAGAAGCCCTGAATTCGTCATTAAAAATCAGTGCTTGGGATTAGAATGTATTCCTCCTGTTCACTTTGCAACTCCTTTGTCTTTTTAATACACGATTTCCTTCACTTCTTTGAACAACTGACATGATTTTTCTCAATGTGATGAGATTTTTCTCGGGTGGGATTTGGCATATGTGCCCTGATGTGAGAGAGGATGAATGAAGTTTTGTCATCATCCACTAAAAAGCACTCAAGAGATCAGAGCTGTCAGGTATGGTTTGTAACTGGAGCCTCATTCCATTTAGAATTTAGAGCCCCCAGTTGTATAAATGCTCCTATCTAGACACTGGCTATATTTTGGGTATGTTCTGATCTACAATGCCAGAAAGTAAATGTGCTAAGATCGATTCTGGCTAACAGCTATTGCAGCCAAGGAAGTGGTCACATTCTATTAGTGTGAAAGATGCTATTTTCATTGTATATGTCAACTATAACTTAGATGTTAAATATTTTTGAGAACCAGATAAAAAAAAAATGACACAAAATGAATTAAAAGAATCCAGGAAGGAAACAAAAAATTGAAATTCTCTTTGGAAATAATCAAACTTGTTTTAGTAACGGGTGTAGAATCTTTTCAGAACAGTTCAGACATTTGGAAAGATGCAAACACTTCTAGAAAAGCCAAGCCAGCTGGTTGTTTTCTCTCTGTTGCGATTGAGCTGTTCTTCACCTTCTCTCACGCATCTACCCTTCACCAGATTTTTTTGTTACTAGGACAGCTTTAGGTGAAAAAGAGGCATATAAAAATCTTTTGGGAGTTTCTTTATAGGAACTAGTCCAGTCCTGCTTATTGAAGGCTCTGATTATGGAAATATGAGCCCCACCTCCAGTGGCCCTGGGCATGCACCCCCTCTCACTTTTCCCTGTTTTCTTTCATTCAGGAAAATTCACTATATACTAAATTTGCTTTACACCTCAAATAAAGTTAATGTAATATCACCTGAATGAACACTTTCGGACTTCCCTCAACTTGAACAATAAAAAGCTAACTGTCCATGATTCCTTAGAAAATATTCCTTACATTCCTTCTGTGTTTTAATGTTGCAGTTTATGTTTCAGATTTATAAACCTTCTCTTACCAACAGATAATCGTAAGCACACACAGATGCATTTTCCCCTGTAGCTGAAAGGTCTATTTTTGAAATAGCATGCTAATTATCATTTTACTGGATGACATTGAATGGATCAAATATGACAGATTACTATTTTTTTTTGTTCTTCCAAACCTTTCTTTTTTCTTTTTTATGTGTGTAATGTCCCCCCTGCCTAGACCCAGTTAACCATTTTTGTGAGCAGGTCCTCAATTTTTTACTTTGTCCCTACTTTCCTGTCCTAGCCCCATCTTCCCCTGGTGTCAACTCCGTCCCCTTGCAGCGCACAGGCAGCCAGCATGGCCCACCGAATGCCAGCGCGGCCACCTTCCAGAGGGCCAGCTACGCCGCCGGCCCAGCCTCCAATTACGTGGACCCCTACCGCCAGCTGCAGTACTGTCCCTCTGTTGAGTCTCCATACAGCAAATCCGGCCCTGCCCTCCCGCCCGAAGGCACCTTGGCCAGATCCCCGTCCATTGATAGCATTCAGAAAGATCCCAGGTGGGTACAAAACTTTCTCTTTTCTTTACCATGATGTCTGAAGAGGTTTTCTAACCAGGCATTTTCATGGCATTATTTCATTTATGTAACATTGTTGCATTCATGTCACCAGTTGTGTATTAAAGGGTTAACTTTGGTTGGACTTTATAATCTTTTTTTTTAATTTAGAGTATGTATATTGATCCTGGATCCCAAGTATATTCAGTGGTTCCACAGCACATGATACAGATAATCTTTTGATCAGAACCTCTGCAGGTACTTGAGGTTTCAGCTATTTGATAAGATCTAAGATCTAGAATAGCTCTCATTGTAATGGAAACTGCGGATTGGGGATTAGATCACTTGACTTCATATATCATGGTGTCTGTGTTTTATTGTCTCTGTGGAAGCATTCTTGGTCACCGTGTTTATTTCTATTTATCAGAGTGTAAAATAGCACACCTACCAGGTTATACTAAAAATTGAAGATTTAGAAAATCTGTATGACTTTCATTTCTCTGTGCCAGAAAATAAACATTAGGTTGAAGTTATTTGAGCATTGATAAACACTTGAACATAATGTATTAAGGAAATTGTTATTATTGAGATGTGTTTCTTTTTTGTTTTCTTTTTTTATCAGTGGCAAGGGATTTAATGTTGCGCTACTTCTGAAGTTGGAATTGAATTCCTGTAGATTTAAATGATGTTTTATTCATAGCCATTGGATTTATGCTGATAAGAGTCCCATAAATATCTCTCTGCATCTGTGACTACTATAGATATGTCAGATTTCTGGTATTTCTTTATAGCAGGGCATGTAACTTGACTCTGGTAACGTACTTAAAATTCTTCTCAAGATATTTTCTCTAAGAGGAGCACACAAGTGCATATGTGCTGCATTGAGGGTTTTGCATAGATTCTTTGTAAAGAGAAACCACTTCCACAAACATAAAAAAGCAGAATGGAACCATTTTATGGTATTCTTTTGAGATAGCTATTGTAGCACATTTTAAACCCACCTGGAGGGTTCATGTTAAACATCTTATTTGGTAGAACCTCCATTGTAAAAGTTAATTGTAATAAATGTTCACTCTTAGCTACTGGAAATAATAAGTGTTCTTACATTTACATGGTGCAATGTCTGCCTATCCAGGTTTTCAGTCTCAGCCGTCCTGAAATCTGCCCCAAATCCTTAAGTACTCTTGGCATGTGTGGACAGATTGTTCTTCAGACAGCACTCTCTATTTATAATATTTTTTCTTCACATGCTACTGAAAACATAGAATAATAGTAAACTTTAGGAAATCCTAAATAGAAAAATATGTAAGTAAACTGACATTGTTTTATTTGACATGGCATAGTTAAATTGAGGATACTCTTATCTCTAATGGAAAGGATTTAAATTTTCATATTATAGGAATTTGGCTTGGTGAAAAACCAAGTTTGTGTTTCTCTAACTGCAGCTTACCTTCTTTATTTTATAATGTATATTAAGTTCATTTTATCTTATCACGGTCCTAACCTTTTCAATTTATGGATTACATCACTTATATTTTTGCATACCCACTATAACCTAAAAAAAGTAAACAACAAAAATAAAATGTTAGCATACGTAAGAGAATATTGGCCACTGTATGAGTTAATGTGTATGCAAATCAGTGTTATATTAATTACAAATTTACCATGTTATTTTCAAGAATGGTAGGTGTTAATTCTGTAAAAAAAAAAATCATGCCATCATCCTAAGCTCAGATATACTAACCAAACAAACAGAACCAGATCTAGAACCAGAAATGGACTGGTGTGACTTAACATAAAAGACACCTATTGCCTAGCATCATGCAAAATGGATGGCATATAAAATATAATAAGTCCTCTTGTAGAGTTTTCTTAAAATAAAGGAATATGTCAAAGTGTTCAGATTTGAGAGACATCCCAAATCTAAACTTTGTATCCAAAATTCTAATGCTTCTTTTATGACAAGAATTTTGCATCTTTCTTTGAATAATGAATTTTGATTCTTCCCATGTGAATAGTAGAACTAATATATTTAACTTCCAGGGTTCAAAATTGTTTATTTTGACATTATAGCTTATGATTTAGTTTTTTTCAGGTTTTAAACTTTTTTCAAACCTTCATATTACATAAATGTTTTAAGAGAATTAGTCAAGTTTTATTTATTAAATGCCAGACCACATAAGCCTCTTTACCATTGCAAACATGTGTTTATAGTATATTACAATTCTCAGAGCACTTTCACTTACATCTTTGATTAATTCTTTTTGTGGAAAGAAACTGATATCCCCATATTTAGTGCCTGAAATAAATGGGGAATTGGAGTGTTAAATGACTTATTGAAGGTTGCTGACAGGTGGGTACCTAGGCTACAATCCACACTTTTAGGACACAGCAGCACATATTGGCGCAAACATTTTAATGTTTTTATAAGCAATAAAAAGGAAAGGAAAGAATGTACACACATTTTTTATGATTTTTTCAGTGGATGAGTGAATGTTAATGCTGGGTATCAGTGTGTATGAGTTGGAAAGAATGAAGTGAATAATACAAGTTATCTACATAGGTCTGATCTCTGGCAATTTTTTAAAATTGAAGTATAGTTGATATACAATCTTATACTAGTTTCAGGTATACAACATAGTGATTCACCAGTTACACACATTATTAATTGCTTGTTTCTTCTTGGATATATGGTCTTTGTTTTAGTTTTCATTCCTTTTCCTTCCTTTTGTAAGATCCACCTTATTTATCTTATTGCAGACCAGCATCTTTTCTCTATTGAAGAGTTTTAGTACTATTCAATGAGAAACGCTCAAGCAAATAGTGCATGTTAAATAAGAATTTGAAATCAAGGTAGCCCCAATTCAGTCATTAGGCTTGAAACTAGAGACTCCCCAGTAGCTTTTCATTCCTGTAAGCCACAGGATTGGTTCTGAAGCACTGGACTGCTTGGCTCCGTCATAGAGATCAGGACAAAACTCTGGTCTTTCACTTTTAAGTGTCCCTGTCACATACTCCACCAAAAAATGTACAGAAACCTTTTGATACAAAGAGATGGTAAAGTCTAATTTCCTTTTTTAATGTCATCAATTACTGAAAAAATGTTTATATGTATATAATATATGATGTATCTATAAAATATGCATATATGTGTATATATATATATATTTTGAAGGCGTATTTTATATTTGAATTGCATGATATCTTCCTTAAATGTGAATGTCTTAAGGATTATTGGCAAGCTAATGTATTTTTGGTGCTACACTAAATATTAGGTTTGTATACTGTTGTTTTTAAATATACAGGTCAAATATAAATCTTAACATTAAGTTATGTGGAAGAGGTTTCAGTGATGTTGGAGTGATAAACCATAGCATCCTTATTTTGAAAATACGAGTTATGAAATAACTAAAAAGAAATAAAGCAAGACTGATATACTTGGGTATGCTGAAAGTACTATAAGTGTTCTTGTCTATTAAAGAGAAGTTATGGCTAAGACGTTTACTGACATAACTTAATGTGTAGGGTGTAGCAGAAAGAGCATCTTTTAATCACATTTGATTAATCTCTTTTTAAGATATTATAATCTTCGACATATACTATCTCAAAAGCACTTTTTCAGATATGCTGAAAGAATCTTATTGCAAACATAGTATATAATTAAACACTTTCTCTTTGTTATTGAACATAACAGAGAAATAAATACAGTGGCTCATCTTTAATGTGCTATTATTATGTAATTTAGGTAACACGGCTGAAGTATTTGCAGTAAAACAGTTATATAATAATCTTCATAGCCAGTTCCCATAGGTAGTGGATCCTGGGAGTTTGTGTTTCACTTCAAATGCTCAATCATCATTTGTTAATGTAAAGGGGAAAAATACATCATTCACGATTTAAAAACCCTCAGAGTGTGAAGAGCACTTGAAAGTCATTTATTCAGTCAGGCTAAAAGCAAGCTGAGCAATTGGCCATTGAGTCTCTGCTTGAATGCCTCTAGCCACGGGCCACTCACCATCTCTTGAAGCATTTTATTAATACCTTGAGTAATTCAAGCTTTGTAAACTAATTTGTATTGCTATAGAATCTGCACCTCTTATAAGTTCATTCCCTGATCTGGTTTCTGACGTTTGCAACTACATGAGAATAAGCCTGTCCGTTCTTCAAAGGCTGGCAGTTTCAAAGGCTGTCCAAAAGCTGTTTTCTTGGAAGACAGTTGCTACATCTCCCTGCAGTGTCCAGGCCTCCTGTTCCTGGGCTGGCTGCAGCCATGCCCTGAGAGGTCATTTCCAGGGCTTCTCTCTGGGAGTCCTGCAGGCCAGTCTTCCTGGTTCTGTCTCCTGTATCTCCAGAAGTGCAGGAAGTGAACAGGCATTACCCTGGGGCAACCTGGCTTGATGGTAGGGGTTCTTGGCAGTATGATGAGAATAATATTTATCACTGTGATGAGGCTAATGATAATTAAAATTAATTAAGGAATAGATACCATGCACAGTGTTAAACTGCTTATGTTCATTATTTAATCCTTCCTAAATCCCATGGCACGCTCTTTACAGTGCCCACTTTACATGTGGGGAACCTCTGAGACTGAGAGAGCTAGAACTTGAACCCGTATCTGTCTGACTTCTAATCCTGTTTCTAACTACTATGAATACTGGTATACCACTGTTAACTGTCCAGTCAAATAAAATGCCAAGTCTTTTTTCATGTGACTTCTGCAAAGCTATGAATTAATTATCCTTGTGTTGGATTTTTAATATGCTTTTTAATTTAAATGAGGGGCTTTCCACTCACTTCTTGTTAGGTGATTCCATTATTTGATACTTCAGAAATCGTTCCTGGGTCCCAATTCTGTACTCCAGTATGATTACTATAAATAACTGCTCTGTGTCACTTGGAAATATGAAAGGTAAACATATATCTTCAGTGAGGTTTTATTAGGACATGAGCAGAGCGGCCAGAGACAGAGCCCTGTAGCCCTCACACCACTGGACTGCCCCCGCTGGGTCTCTCTCAAGGTACCTGGCCTCTGGATGGCTTTGCTGTGGGCTTTTCTAGGGTGAGCTCTGTAGGTGTGATGATGGCATGACAACAGCTTCACTATTAGAGGACATTTCAAAGTTATGTGAGAGAGAAAGGTACACCCACCCATGGCACGTGCCCTGGGTAAGTAAGGCAGATGTGATCAGAGCAGCAGCAGGAGGAACCAGGGTGCTGGCGCATAACTTGAGGAAATATATTTCACATATTCACACATGAAAACCTAGGAGAGAGCTGTCTAGGCAGAGAACAGTCGGAGGAAAAGAGGGTGGGAATGGAGGGGCAGGGTCTGTGTGAAGCACTCAGAATGTTCCTGTCCACCCAACCAACCCAAATATATAAAAGGTTAGCTTGCACCTCCATAAGTGAATGTTGTACATATAAATTACAAACATAGTGTCCTCATTGCCTGGAGATGCCGTAGCAAGTACCGCAAACTGGGATTCTGAAACTGGCAAAAACGTATTCCCTCCCAGTTCTAGAGGGCAGAGGTCTGAAATCATGGTGCTCTCAGGCCATGCTGCCTCTGGAGTCTCCAGGAGAGGACCCTTCCTTCCCCTCCAGCTGCCAGTGGCCCAAGCCTTTCTTGGCCTGTGCCTGCATCACTTCAGCCTATGCCTCCATCCTCACATGGCCACCTTCTCTATGCCTGTGTCGGCTTTTCAGAAACCCCGCATTGCATTTAGGGCCCCCAGACCTCATCTTAGCTTAGTTACATCTGCAAAGACCCTATTTCCAAGTAAGGTCACGTTCTGAGCTTCTGAGTGGACACGAATTTTGAGGGGTCCCTATTCAGCCAGCTACACGTGCTTGAGTGTGCTCTCATTCTGTTTACACTAGCAAATAGATATACACTAAAGATAGAACTTAAAACAGCATGCATAATTAAATGTTTTCATTCAGTATACAATTTTTTATCATAAAAAAGCTTTCTTTAGAATGAGAAGCATGGTTAAATATGTTAGATCTGAACACATTATCACTGCTTTTCCTGGTTAATGTGCTGGTGCTCATTGTTCCAGGTACAGGGAGATGTGTGAGCTTAGCTATTTTCCTGCCTTTTGGAAGTACTTGAATTATCAGTGCTATCTTGTTCATATTGTGAGGTTAGTTTGAAGCTAGATAATCTAAAACTTCACAGGAACTGACACACATCAACAGCAATAAAGAGTCCTGGGTGATGTGCTCAAGTAAGTCACTCTCAGCTGTAACTTCCCATAAGAGACACACCATCACCTGAATGTGGGTCCAGTAGAGGACCAATCCATAGAGTAAATATAATAGTTATTCATTTCTTTATTTTGTTTAGTTAAATTAAGTGAGCAGAAATTAAGGTGTTCTCCCCTCTCACCCCAGTGGATGAGGGCGTGCAGCCCTTTGGTGCATCCAGAGAGTCCAGTGGGGAGAGCTTTGGGGCACCAGAGCCCAGGCCAGCAGGGGGCAGGGATAACTGAGAGCTCAGCCCTCACCACCAAGAAACAGAATTGGAAAATGGAAAGGGACTTCACTGCAAAATAATTTATCTTTGCTTGTTTTACAAAAGCCTCCTCTTTGGGATTCCTTTAGTCAGTTTAAAGGAAACCAATGTTCCCACCGGTACTTGTCTGTGCCAGTGTGGATTTTCCCATAGCCCAGAATGCTCATGTGGTCTCCTGTCTCCAAATTCACTTGACGGAGTACACAGTTGCATTTCTAAAGTAGCAACTGCTTTCTACTGCTACAGCCCCACCTCGTTCACACATAGGCAGACGCTGGCTTGGGGACCTCCATGACATTCCACACTTACGAGTGATGGAACACGGGCCATCAGGACTGATGAGGGACAACACCCAGAGTGCTAATTAGGTGGCTAGTTAACCGCTAGCAGATTCCCCTTCAGTTGTTATGGTGGAAATCCCTGTTTGTGGTTTTCTGGTACATAGACTTTTCTCCTGAGAACTAGCCTCTACTTTACCCTCAGCCCACATCCTTTCAGGAAACAGACTGTATCTCATGTTCAGAAGGTGTGCATGCAGCTCACATCTGGCCCAAGAGTTGACGGTGTGTCAGAGCCCCACCCATGAACCAGGCCTCCGGGTGTATAGAGCTGCTGAAGCCCAAGTCCCAGCTCTCTAACATGGGCACGTGCATTCTGGACCTCACTGACTCGTTTGGGGCAAAATGCCAAATCCAGGCTAGCTAGAACTGACATAATGGGAGTGAAAACTGTTGTACACCCTCCCCTGCCCATCCTCTCTGGAGGTGGCTGTGGTGGGCTTAGGTTTGGTCTCCATTATGAAACCAGAAATATTTGTTCTTGGTCCCCTAATATGTGTCTCTAATGATTTCCTGGTGCATCTATCATATATTCTTGTACAGTTTCTCCAGAACTTTCCTTCAACCCTTCTACCTAAAGCCAACTCTACTCCCTGTCCCAGGGACAGAGATATTACCTTTCCTCTAGTTCAAAGCAACTGAGAAGTTCCATTTGATAATTAAATTATCCTGAAGTCTTTCCCAAATAGGTTATAGGAGAGATTAACTCTGGGGACACTGTCCAGTATCAGGGTACCTTGGATCCCTAAAGCTCAGGACTCTACGAAACTTCAAGCAGTTTCAGTCTCAATTTAAGGTCCCCAATAATAAGTACAATGATAATGCATAAAAATAAAGGTAATGGGTGGTTTAAGGGAATGGCACACTGAATCCCTAAATGAAACAAATAATTACTTTGCAGTGCTTTATTTTTATGCTCTATGTGTATTGCTTTAACTAGTAATTCACATTACTTCCTTATTCATGGTTAATGTCTATTTTCTCATTGATACATAGGTTTATGTATGTGATGTGTGTCTTATCTATTGGATTTAGATATGAACTCATTCCTTGTACCAATTGTTTATGATGACACCGAGTGGTAAGGCAGGAAGCTACAAAGAAAGGAGGGAAGGAAATCTCTCTCTCTCTCTTCATCTTCATTGTGAAAGAAGGGTTAGAATATTTTAGAGCACAACAGGAGTGTGAATATTAAAAATGGAGGCCCTTAGAAATAAGTTGAGAACAAAAACGGGGGGGCCTCTCTCCCCAGACCCTCAGGGAGAATCAGAGAGTTCGTGCGAGACCCAGAGAGGAAGCTCCCCGATCCAGGGTTCTGTTTATGCTGCTGCCTTTATTTCTCTCTGAGAGCTCTCCCATCACTTCCCATGTAAGACCTTTCAGAATTCCAAGAGGTGGTTGGAAGGATTCAAAAGAAAATTTTGTGCTTCATAAAGAATCAAAGGGGAGTTTTGTGGGTCCAGTGTTGAATAAGATTATAAAAATGGATGTGAGCATCTGTCCCCCACCCCCCAGATTGGTCCCTGTGAGTGGGAGCCCTCAGCAGGAAAGAGAAGCCAAGAAAACTCAGGGAGATAGAATTGGCTCATTTGGTCAATCATTCAAGAGCTGTCTTCTTCCAGGAAGACAACCTTGACAGCCCTAGATTTGACTTTATTAAGGAAAGTGGCACTTATATATATATCACATAGATTATACACACACACATGTATGTGAATATAGACATATATACACATGTCTGTATACATAATCTATTTATTGACTTTTGCACACATTTTTCCAGAAGTAAGATCTTCAAAACTTACATAAGCATGTGATTACTAATGGGACAAAAGACATGAAATAATAAGGTATCGGTTTTCCTTCTTGTCTATTCATCAGTCTGCTTTCTCAGCCCCTGCATTTTGCTTTTCTTCATTTGACCACTTTTTTGTAAAGTCATTCTAAACATGTTTCATTCTTTAAATCAATGCTGATGGGGTGTTAAAAACTAAGAATGTAAAATCACAAAACTAGAGAAAGGGAAAATTTGTTTCCCTTACAGAAATATAGATCCATCACAGTAGCTCTGAAAACACTGGAAAGCACATTCCTTCATTGGCATCCACCTAGCAATGGTCAACCTTTTGAAATCATGTGATATTTAAAGTGATTTGTGCTTCTCAGAGGACTTGAACAGTTCTTAATTAAAAGAACTTCCTTTCTTTATTCCTCAACTTATACCACTGTGAGTATGGAAAGCCTATTTCACTTTTAGCTATCTCAGTCCATCCTCAAAGCCCTCCTTGTTTATTCCAACACAAGCAAAATCTGAAACCCCCAGTGGCCATTTCATGTACAAACCAGTTTTAATATTTTTCTTGATGTTATAAGTCACTTTTCCTCACCATCTGACTTCAAACATTTAATTGAGGGCAAAAGTAAAGCATTCAAACTTTTATTGTCTTACAAGGCAGGTGGTAGTTGACTGTCAGTTTGTAACTAATGGAAATTCATTTCCGTTGCTCCTTGAGATGTTTTGCATCTAATAGTGCTCATTAATTTGGAGGTACTGACATCTATAGAGAAAATTAGCTTTTTTATAGTAAGAAAATACATTTTGAACTGAAGTTTCCATTGTTTGTGATGCATTACAGCTTGACAAGTCGAGTAACTTAAATTCTTTCATCTACTAAAGATCCTGTTCAACTACTTTAACTGGGTTGCTGAACCAAACGCATTCTGCAGTCTAGTTAATTCTTTTAAGAAGAGTAGGAGCATAATGAGGAAGAATAATAGGAAGAGAAGGGGAGAAGAAAGAGAAGGCATTGAGTGGGAAATCCAGAGGGAAGTGTTTCTGCAGTACAGAATATGTTCTGAAGCACATCTCACCAAGTGAGATGAAACAATGTGTCCTCACTTGAACTTTCATACTAGAAGATGACCCATGGGCTATCAGTTTGAGGTGCCTCTGTAGAGGTGAAGCTACTGCACCAAGAAAACTCTGTGTTTTATAACTGGGCCATGTGCAGGGAAGCCCTTGAAGCTGAGCCCCTACCCTCAGCTGCTCCACACTGAAGGATGCTACAGGGAGACTCTGGGTGGTTCCCACTGACTCTGAAATTTAGCACAGTGATTCCCACCATTTCTGGAATCCATGCACTAGCTACATTTCAGAAGACATGTGGGGTGCCAGCACAGCATGGCCAGTCATTTACTTTGCCAGTATTCTCCTCCAGCCACTTCTTTAATACACGGGGAAGACAGATGTGAAATGACCTTGAAATATAGGACAGTCTTTTCAATTGAATAAAAGGGACCTTCTGAAAAAAACAAAGTTGGTTTGCAGATAGATGTTTGGAAACCACTGTCTCAGAAGCCACAATGAGGCAGAAATCCCTTCTCTGGATAAGCGAGTAACATGAAATAAGCTTAAGATACTTGCATATGTCCTGCTGAATGTGAAAAAGAGATCTTTGCTTTACCTGTGTATACTGTTTGAATGCATTTGCCAAATAAATGAATGAGTAGAATTGTATTATTTCTTCTGAACATTTTCATATACTTCAAAAGCGCAATAATATTCTAAAATCTGAATCATTTCTGGAAAAGCTCCCTACCTAGTAACTAGGTTTGTCATAGCCCGTGTCCAGTCCCCCTGCCTCCTGGTGTTCACAGCTTTGCGTGGTTGCCTCCCACGCTGAGTCAGAGCCCACCTGTCTGCCCAGTAGGACACTGCAGGAGTGACAGGGAGGGAAGCCGGTTCAGCATCCTGAGGCCCTCAAGCAGCCCTGATGGGAGGCCCACCTAGAGGGAACCAACATTCCCTCCATGCCAGCGAGCCACTTTCGAAGCACATCCCCAAAGGCAGGCGCACATTTGGGTCTTCCAGCTTAGATGCCAGACATTGTGGAGCAGAGACAAATCACTCCTGTTCTTCCCCGCCTCGAATTCCTGCACAAAGAAACCACGAAATAGTAAATGATGATTATTGTTTTGCAGCCATTGAGTTGTGGGATGATTTGTAAATCCTGATCTGACTGGTCATCTCACCAAAATTATCTCCTTTCCCCTCCAATATCTCCTGTGAAACTCCCTTTCCTCTTTCCTTGTTTAAAAGAAAAAAGCCACAAAGTGGACCAACTCAAACATCCACCAATGGAGGAATGGACAAACAAAATTCCATGTATATGTTCAGTGGGCTATTGCTCAGCCTTCAGAGGGAGGACATTCTGACACGTGTGCAACATGGATGAGCCATGAGGACATCATACTGTGTGACATTCGTGAGCCACAAAAGCCCATATGCACATGATTCCACTTACAGGAGGCACTCAAAGTAATCAAAATCACAGGGACAGGAGGTGGAATAGTGGTTTCCAGGGTGGAGCAGAAAGTTGTTTGGTGGCATCAGAGCTTCAGACGGGGCAGTAGAAAAGTCCTGGAGACGGGTGGTGGGGGTGGCTGCCCTGCAGTGTGAACATACTTAATGCCGCTGACCTGTATGCTTAAAAATGGCTAAAATGATTATTTTCATGTTTTGTATATTTGCCACAATAAAAAAAAGAAAGAAAAGACAGGAAAGATGAAAAGTAGAGAAAAGGCCTAGCTAAAGGCGGTCCCAGTGCTACTTCTTAGGAACGGAAACGAACGCAGCATGTGGAGGAGGAACAGATAGGAGCCCCAGGGCGGAGGAGTGGGCAGAAGTGGCTCCTGGGATCTCGAGAGTGATGCCTTCAGCACAGCACCCTCGGTGGCTCGGTGGGAAGCTCCAAAGCCCATTTTTAAGCAGAACACACACAGTGTCCTATCCCATTTATCACTTGCCAGACATGTTACCTACATAAGGTTTAAATCCCTCGCTCACATTTTCTTATGATTGAATAAAAGTAACAATCTGTTACCTAATCTATTAGCTATAAGACACAGTTAAAATAATGAATATGAAGTAGCTTTTTCCAGTTGGATGGGATAATATTATTCTACAGAATAAAAATAATTACATTATTTGAGAAATAGTGCCTTGTGATCAGTTTTAAATATTTTCATTCATTCATTCTTTCATTCAGCAAATATTTATTGAGTACCAACAGCAAGCAGTATGGTTCTGGATACTAGAAACTTTCAGAAGGGGAGATAAGGTAAGAATATTAAGTAGGAAATAAATGGAAACCATCTCATTTAAAAACATATAAACTTCAAAGTAAGTTCAAGTGAAAACCGCTGCATTTTTATTAGAAATTGCCTTTAGTGACTGATGATACCCACACTTACATAATTCTGTCGGAATAACCCCAAGTGCTCTTCCTGTGCTCTTTGCTTTCAGAACCAAAGTTCTGTTTTGCAACTTCTGCTCAGATCAGTTTCCCCTCACACTGCACATAAGGCAGTAACTCATACCTCAAAGGCCCAAAGTCAGAAAGCTTCCAACCAACACACAGAAAGCAGACAGGAAGAAAAGCAGCAAAAACATCCCATTCTCCCAGGAACCAACAGTCCTACCATTCCCTTCTCCTCTTGACAAAGAAGTCTGTGATATTTCAAGCCAGACTATTTTGCATTAGAAGAAAACTCATTCCAATAAGTGGCAATTAGCAGCTACACTGCAATGAAAGTGCTCTGACATTGAAGGAGAAAATATAATCCATAGGCTCTTGCAGATAAACTGAAATGTTTCTGCAGGCGGCCTTGCAATACTTTGGCTGCACTTGGTTTTGAAGGGTACCAAAGCATTAGCAGATTTAAATTTACCATAAATCAGCTTGAAAGTAACCGGCAATATTGCTAATATTGTAAAAGTGGCCATTAGGCACACAAACGCTGGGTGTGTCTGCTAAGCGGTGGGCCTGCACGGGCGGGCACGGACACACAGGCCGGCTCACACACACTGGCTAGACCTGCAAACCCTTGATGACTATACATTTTCATTATTACCCTTAGAAAAGAAAGGAGTTTCTGTCTGGTTACACTGCACTTTTGCTTTAATTAAAATAAAGGCAAAGCATGCAACATCCAATAGGACCCCACGTACATCCACATGGAACATGTATATCATTCAAGCCTGTACCATCTAATGAAGCACTTGTATGTAACATGCAACATCAGCTCATTCACTGCGGTAAGCACTTACAAATTGCAGAAAATAAGAATGTACTCTGGTTATCTTGGTCAATAGGAGCTTGTTGTAAGTTTCCAGAGGGTTATGAAAGAGACAGGAAGCCGTTTCAGCAGCCTCAGCCAGGCAGGTCACATTGAAAACCAGATCACGGTCCTGGATACAAAAGCTGCTTTGGGGCCATGACAGGAACTCTGAGCAAGGAGCTGAAAGGGGAGGGTTTGCCCTCATGCTGAGCTTTTTGGGGTGGGGTCCCTGCTATCCCGACCTCCTTCTCCTCTCAGCTGTTGCCCCTGGCTGCTGCCCAGGCCCTCCTTTTTTATCTCTCTCCAATAGCATGTCACTTTATGGTGCCTTGAATTCAGACTTGCTCAAGAGAGCTGTTATAGGCTGAAGTGTGTCCCCGCAAATCCCTATGTCAAAGTCCCAACCCTCAGGACCTCAGAATGTAACCGTATTGAGAGAGGAAGTCTTTAAAGGTGTGATTAAGTTAAATGAGGCCACCAGAGTAGGGAGCCAGTGGCCTTGCAAGCAGGAAAAGGCAGCCATCTGCAAGCCCAGGAGAGAGGCCGCTGGAGGAAATAAACCTGCTAGAACTTTGATCTTGGATTTCTAGCCTCCACAGCTGCGAGAAAGTCAATATCCAGCCTGCAGTGCTGTGTTACATGGCAGCCCTAGCTGACTAACACAAGAGGCTACATTTGGAACCACAGTTAGGTGTCCAAGATAAAACAAGCTGGACAGAGCTCACATGGCAGGTGGCCTCTAGACAGAGCTGCCTTGGGGTCAGTGGGAATCCCAGTGCCATTCACCTGTGCTGGGACTCTCCAGATGGGTGTCCTCAAAAGAGGGCCTTTGGGGGTGTGATGGCCACTCTCAGAAGACCCAAAGTAAGGCAGTTTAGCTGGCCAGTCATTTTGCTCATATAGACTGTACCTCTTTTGAAGCTAGATGTGCATAGTGTTTAAAATACAGCATGCAGGTCAACATACACGTTCATCTTCTCTAAACGTGAACAGGTTTGTGTAGGTTATAGAAAATGAGATTCCAAAAGAAAATAATAGTTCTATACATAAATCACTAAAGTATGAGTCAAGCAATCTAATCTGACAAATCACCAGTGCTTTGATAAATTGGACCATACCCATTTACAGAAATGGAATGATTTCTAGAAAATAAGAATTACAGTCTTTTCTATTCCATTCCTTCAGTTTTAAAATCACTTAAGTAAAGTATCCATTCTACCACATTTTGAATTCTATATACAATATATCTTTCTACTTAAAAAAGTGCAAATGCTAGAATAAATAAAACTTAAATGTTCTAGCACCTTCACTAGATCTTTGCTGTCCAGGACCCAGTGCTGGTTAGAAATGCACTTCATGAGAATCTGTATTTTATCAATACCAAAATGATGTCTCCTCACACTAAAGTGTGCATCACTGAGTAGTGAAAAACTTCTCCCAAGTACCACATTTGACTATTGCGGAAGTTAGAAATCAAGCTGTGACTTTAAGACAGTAATCATATTTGACCTTACAAATATGCTTTTTTATTGTATTGTAACATTAGTGGCATAAGAAGTCACCAAAATCATTTGACCTTTGCAGAGTTTTATTTGGTCAAAAGTCTGAATTTAGCAACCCAGGTGTTCAGTATAGCTAATAATGTGGTCAGCAAAATTTAAATTCACTTCTCAAATGTTGCAGTATAGATTTATGAGGACACAATTTACTTCTTAAAATTTCCCCACAGTATGTATTTTTTTAAGTCTTTCATTTGCATAACATATCCTAGTGATCCTTTCTGTCAAAATACATAGACTGACTTCATTCATATAGTCACTACATCCATAGTGTATGACGTAACACGATTTACTTCATCATTCCCTCAACTGTCAGTTTCAAGCATTCTTTTTCAGGGAACACTTTCCTCTGATTGTTTATTATCCAAGTATTGAAGTTTATGGGATGGTGTTACTCCCTTAAAATGTCGAAATTTGCAGCTTGCCTTTCAAAGATAATCAATGATTCCCTCTCTTCCCTATCTCGAGCCAACTTATCTACTATCTCTTTTTCTGCTGTCAACTACCTGAGGTCATCTGAGCAAATCTTGCTGGAATTGCTTAGACTTGCTCAGAAACTGTTCTTCCCCTCTCTTCCCGCCTACCTTCCTGCCCTTGACCTCCAGCAGACCCAGTGTGACACTCAGCCACATCCAGCCCACAGTGTCCCGCTCCAGCCTGAGAGCTTTCAGCATGGATGCAGGCGCTTTATGTTCTGCTGGGATTCAGTAAGGACCCTGATACCACCTTGCTTATGCTCCTTGCAAACCAGGCTGGCAATCCTCAGTGTACTTGGCCACGCACACCTCACCAGCGTGGAGATAGATGCAACACCATTCTCTACAGCTAGTGTGTCCCAAGGGCTGCCTCAGCATCACCTTGCAGTTTGGAGTCCTTTAGAAATGCAGATTCCCTGACCCCACCCCAGACCTACTGACCAGAGTCTGTATGTTAAAAAGATACTCCAGTGACTCATTTTACAATAAAGTTTAAGAAGCCCTGATCTGACAGTCTGTGGTGCCCGGCTGAGGCTCATTAGGAAAAGGCCTTAATAGTTCTTACACATTGCTGTGAAGTTGGCACCCCTATTGAAGAATCTGGGGCTAAGATGTCAGGGAGCCTGGGGATCTGGACAGGGAGGTGCACAGCTGATTGGAGCCCTCGGGAGTGAGGAAAGAGAATGTAAGACACAACTGGCGGGCAGCCGGACTGTAGTCTCTGTTGGCACAATGCTTTCTGAGCTTTGGAAAAGGGGCTGTCCCCCTAAATTCTGGGCCAGCGGCTTTCAGGCTGAGGGGGGAACATTCTGGGGTTGAGGGTCACTGAGCGTGCAAGACAGCCAGTTTCAAGATGCTCACCTTTGCCCATGTCTACCTGCCCTTCACCCATTCTCCTTTCTACCCGTAACCTTACTTACAAATAAAGGCCAGCCTCACATTCACCGGGAGCCTCCCTGCCCATGTACGTGAATTAAGTTTCTCAGTCCTTGTACCTATAAAAGCCAACAGTAGAAAGATTGGTACTGACCTGTCTTATTCTAGCAAAAAGTAGCATTTGTTCATAGATTCATAAACTATTTAAAAAGCCCACATACATCTCATTAAGGGATGGATTTCCCTTAAATAAACAAATAAATTTGGGTTTCAAGTAAATAATAAAATCAGGTTTTATGTTTAATAAAGGCACACCAAAACTTTTTTTCTGTAACAATGCTATGATTTGGTTAGTTATGTCCTAACAATGTTCCTGGTGGTTAACTCAAGCCAACAGAAAAAAAATTTACAGATCCTTATGGTCAATGGAAATAAGCGATGTAAGGATACGTGTATATGTATGTATGTGTTTATATGTTATTTTAATGAACTACCAAGGCACTGTCTTTTGATCTCACGTAGATGATTATTTTAGAGGGAAAATCCAGGGAGGCCCCTTCAACAACTGAGAGAACTTCATCTAAATTTTACTGGGTCAAGCTCTGAGCCTTTCATTAAGCCTGCAAATGAAAATAAAACTGAAGAGGGCCATTAGGCTCGACCTCTGAACCAGTTTCTCAGAAGAAAGGCAATGTTACATAGTGGCGGCTCTTGTTAAAACACCAGTTCAGGCAAAGAGGGTAGTTCTTGTGCTTCAGACTTTGATTTCCATCTAAGGCTTTCACTCTTTAGAAATAAAAGGATAATGTGTTAAATTGGAAGCTGGAAAAATTAAAGTTGGCCTTCAGTTTTCTGAGAAATCAGCACACATTTCTCAGCAAATTTTGGAAGCCAAGTATTTTTGCCGCAGAGCATTATTTCAATTGATAACACTGCGAAGGAGGGTGTCTGGAGTCCCTGTGAAACAAGGGACTATCCTTTTTCCCAGCGTGTTATCCTCTTTACGGTCCATGGCAGGCCGCCCCCATGCTGAGATGCCTCGGGCCTTTCATCTTTTCAAGAAAGCCAGACTTCTTCCCTGCCAGTAACCCGATGTGCCCCCAACCCTGGTGGGATAGACACCGTTTCATTTTTTTTCATTATTAGGAAAAGGGAAGCATAGAGAAATAGTCTCAGATACTTGCTAGGTTATTAAGGCAGGAAGGCAGTAGGCTTCCTTTGCACAGTCTTGGCAATTGATGGGAAAAGTCCCTTTGGCAAGCTTCCACAGCAACAAGGTACATGGGGTTGCGTTCTCATACACACCCGTTATGGTGTTTCCTGTTCAGTTTCAAGTGGTAACTCTCGGAGAAGGGTGTGCAGGCTGGGACCTGGAATCCATTCCACTGCGTGCAGCGAGCGGTATTAGGCCACAGGTTTCCATCTGATGGGGAAGATTACCTGTAAAATGGTATGGGCATTAGTTTTCATTGGTGCTTTGGATCGTTTTCATATTTGGCATGTAAACATAAGAAAAGGGTCCCCTGGAGTCCCTCCTGCCCCTCCCAGCAGGCTTAGCCTTCCACTGACCCTGGAGTCAACCCAGATTGCAGTCATAAAACATCTTGGACAGTCTGCTCATATTCCAAGGACCCAACCCTGAGCTCGTGCGGGCCCACCTGTCAGCTAGGACATGGCCCTTTCTGGGCTGTCAGTTTCTGCCACTTCCTTTACTTCCAATGCCCCAATGCCTTCCTCCCTGGGCCTCAACCACACCTTGAAAACAGCACTGCATCTCAGCACCCTCAAGACAAGGTGCTCACTCTGCCCTGGGGATTCCCGTTTCTTCTGGGGACTGGAATCCCATCCTTGGCCAGGACCTTGCTCCTTGCTGGTCAGAATTCTCTGCTGCCGTCTGCCTCCCACCCATGGTCCACCTGCCCTGCTTTTATCTCCAATGCCAGGCTCCTCTCCGGAGTCCCATGTTTGCACTGTTGGGTAATTGTTCCAAACACCTCAGAAGCATTATGTCTCACCTGCAGATACCCCAAATCTATTCTGCTTCCTCAAGTCGGCGCCCTATGCAGCCTTCTACTTCCTAAACTAAAAACCTTGGCCCAGCCTGCCAGTGCCCTCCTCACAAACCTCAGAATTGGCCATGGGCTGAATTTCTGAAATATCTCACTCACCTAGACGCCACATCTCCCCTCCCCACTTTCTGTCCCTTAATGCAGACCTCCAGCATCCCTTCCCTGGGAAGGTACAGAGCCTCTCACCTGGTCCCACTGACCCCCACTTGCTCAGTTCTGGGGATCCCCCTCCCTGCCACCGAAATCACCATCTTCAAAACTAACTTGATCCTGTCACTCTCCCCTTCTTAGTAGTTTCCATCTTGCGTTGTTGCCTAGGGAGTGAATCCACGCTCTGAAATAAAAGATTCTTCACAATTTTGTCCCCCCTGTAGCGCTGACCCCACCCCACTTCTCCATTCCGTCCATCACGTGATGGGCATACTGCCATTGTGTGACATGACATGCTCCGTCAGGCTTCTCTTCTTTCTAACATCCTCTCTCAGCTAAAATGTTCTTTCTCTTTTTTGCTTCTGGAAAATTCAAATCATCCTTCCAATTTCAAGTATAATCATTTGCCTCTCTTTGTGCTCCCCCTGAAGGGTCTGCTGAAATCTGCAGATCTGTCTCAAGGAAGGGAAGGAAGAAAGGGAAAGAAAGAGGAAAAACCCAGAGCCTGCATGACTTGAGAAATCTTGAAGCACAAACACAGATGTTCCAGAGGAGTGGAGCCTTGGCAAATGCCCCATTTTCACACATGCATAGAAGTTTGATTCCAGAGACTAGATACCAATATGCTTGAGATTTATCTTTTATCCTGAAAAAAATCAGGAATATGTTAATAAGGGTCATACTTTTACTGAAATTGAGTAATCACAAGCTAATGTCACTTCAGGTTTTAGTGAAGGTGTTAGATTCAAATATGACGGGATGTTCATAAATATGCCTTATTTATTTTTAAAAAGCCCTTATAAAAGTTTCTTATGTTAACGTTAATGAAGATGGTAACACCAGCAATTACCTAGTTTGAGAGTTCAAGAGTCTATGCTATATTCTGCAAACTATCACTGTCTCCTACAAGAACTGATTTCTTACCACTGTCTGAGCCATCTTTCTAATGGCACAGACAACGTTTTAGCTTGTTTTTTACTTCGTTTTCATTAATCTTTTATCTGACAGCATTCACAATTTCTAACAATAGAATAACATGCAGAAAGTGCAGTTCTCTTCTGCAAACTCACCGTGGTGTACTAGACATGGAGGTTTTAGAAAACCCTGAAGAATCTCACCTTTGAGCTCAAAGTTGACAAGAAAGACCTTTGTGAATGGTTATTTCTAGTACAGAAGAGTGGTGATTTTAAAGTCTTAGAATCTAAAGAGGATATTCCTGGTTGTGTGATGTCTTTGAAAACCATCCTAAAGATAAGGAGAAAGGAGTCAGTGAAGCATGAGCTCTTTGGCTGTACGATGTGAAGGACGCTGTCAGCCGGGAGCCTCGCAAGCTGCTCTCAGAGGGGGAGTTTCCCTTCTGGGGGTAGAGCTCAGAGACGAGGGGGTGGTTCATTTCAGATCCTTTCAGAGCCATGCCACTTGGAGGGAAGGCTGAGTCCTAAGCGATTCACCTTGTCACTGGTTCCTCTCTGATTCCAGAATGACTAGTTACATGTTTCCAGGAATTGGTCTTTACAGACTATGTGACTTGCTGACTTTTGAGATGCTTCGAATTCAAGAGTCAGAGTGTGTGGGGTAAAAAAAATCAGAGATACAGCACATGTGCTAAAATAATGTCTCACATATCCATGAAATGAACTACATTACAGCACAAATTATTGACAAATGCTCAGTCGGCGCACAAAACTAAAGATCATGTTACTTTTGCCCTCTCATCTCTAAGTGTAAGCATACTGCATACTTCTTCTAACAGAGCCCTGTAGCCTTCGCTGGAGGGCAGGTATCTCCAGAGTAGGTACATACATGGCTTTTTAAAGTATTTAATTCATTAAGTGTATATATAGATAGATATAGATAGATAGATAGATAGATAGATACACACTTGTGCTTTGTTACCTGCCAAAAGAGAATATCCATACTTTGATAGAAATTTATTTTGAATTGAATTGTTCTATAGCATACACATTTTTTAAGTCTTTTGCTTTTGATAAAATACCTTTTTATCCTATAGCTGTCAAAATGAAAATAGCTTACATAGTAAATGCATTCAAGAGGCCACTCAAAATACCTATCATCAAGCAATGCCATAAAATATTAAAAACAGTAATCATCCAATGGAACTTTGCTGCTTTTATTTTTTTTATTGGAGTATAGTTGATATACAATATTATATTGGTTTCAAGTATACAACATAGTGATCTGACTTCGGCTGCTTTTATATAAACAGAAATGACACTTCAGTGAAAAGCACATGTGAGACAGTGCATTTATGTCACTCATCTTTTTGGAGGAAATTCATAAATGCTAATTATGTAATATTAGGCAATGATGTCTTCATTATATCGAGAGATTCTCTGCAGTAAATGCTGTGATAACATTAAAATCACAGAGATGAGTAGGATGGATCCACGTCTTCAAGAACCTTTGGCATGACTGTGGGAAATGGCAGATCTAAAGTTTCAGTCCTGTAACACACACTATGAAAATGCTTATTACAGGTGCTATGGAAGTTTAAGGAGGAACTTTTAATGAGAACAGGAGGTGGGGAAGGTTTTCCAGAGCAAACTGCATGGAGAAGGGGAAATTCCTAAGTCAGGTTCATAATAAGTTTCACGTGGAAGGAAAAGTGTGGTGGGTGTGGAGAGCAAAAATCCTCCAGCACGGGAGAGGCAGACGTGTGGAGAGGCTGGGATGCCACCCGAGGGCATGGGTGTGAGCCTCCTCATTGTTCAGAGGGGCTTATAGCTGGGACATGGCATGATTAGCTTGCTTTATTGTCTTAAATCAAGGCCACAGGGGGTGGACTTTCAAAGCAGCTGGCCTCTGTTTTAGGATCAGACACAGGAGGTCATTACTGTGAACAAAACTGCCATGTTCAAAATCTCTCAACAAATGGCCACATCTTGACCTATGCTTGTTTGATACATTGTATGTGCGTGTGCATGTGCATGTGTGTGTGTGTGTGTGTGTGTGTGTGTGTGTGTGTGTAGTCAGTATTTCTCCAGTGTCTTTGAAATCAGGCAGTCTGTTCCCTCCCATGTTTCTCATTTTTCTCTGTCAGTTGTGTTGCTTTCCATTTTTTATGAACTTCTCACAATTCCAACTCACATTTTTATTACATCATTATCAAAATGTGTTGATAAGGTCAAATTTTAGGATGACTTTTGCAATGATAACAGGACTTTCTTAAGTGGCAATATATGCAGGCATGTTGGCAAAAGTTGTAATGTTAGCAATAAATCATAGCTGTGTGTCTGGTTTGATGACTGTTGTTTGTACCTTTAAACCTGTGTCCAGTTACCACCTTCACCTGGGCAAAGCATAGAGATGAACCCAGAACAATGGGCTGGCCTCTATCATGTAGAACACAGTAGGTATTTTACAGCATGTAATATTGATTTGAGATCATATTGCTTATTATCATATACAATGTCTGCAAGGGACAAAAATGGAAAAGTAAATACCTTTCAATGCAGCAACAGACATGTATAGAAAATCACTATTTGGTAAGACATCCATTTTTATAGTTAATTTTTCTGATAGCTCACACTGTTTTAATTCTCTTTTGCTTGGTGATGGATCTATTACCATTTTCATTTTATGTTACATGTATCAGAAAGATGATAAAACTGATTTTTAGAACACATTGGTAAGCATTGGTAAGCTCTGCATTTAAGCAAAAAAGGGATAGTGTGTGTAAATTTACAACATAGAAGACATTATTTATTGCATAAGATTTTGAAGACATTTTCATATTTATCATGCTGAACAGTAGATTACCTAAAGTATATTAAATTCTGTTCCTTTAATCTTAAGAATTGTTGTCACTTTTCAGAATTTTTTAAGATTGAAGAGTACCATTTTTAGTTTCACTTTAAGATACTTTTCCTTTTCAATTCTTGGGCTAATTAAACGTTTAGTATTCTGTACCACTTCCTCACCCACAGAGGTGGTTTAAAACCATAACCTAGTCACTGGTTTGTCTAAGGGCACCAATGTTTAAATAGACAGAAAACCTAGTCAAACCAAAACAAAACAAGAAAACTGAAACAACTTACTTACATGAATGAAAGCAAAATATTTCCAAAGAACTTTTTTCCTACCAAACCTGCCAACTGAATTTACAAAACTAAAGAAAAAAGGGAGTAACACAAAATGTAGTATTTGAATGTCAATTTAATTTCCATTTGATATTTGCTCCTCTTATAAGCAGATTCTGCCAGCGAATGTGATTTCTCAATGCTTGTTGCCCAGTGAGCTCAAATGTAAAGTACACGTGGAATTTGGTGCATCATTTCCACTTCAAATGTAATTAGTGCTCCAAAATACCAGGTCAGTGCATGGGCATGTGCCACTTCTATTTATGAGTTGTAGGCCTGATAGCTTGGTGAAAATAGAAAACACTATTTCAGAGTAAGATATGGTATGCTAAATATTCTGGTCATCAGTTAAAGAAAATCCAAATATGAAGTATTGACTGTAACTGTGGACTTGTTCTGTGATTTGTCAAACCCACAAAAATCTGAAATGACTTTTTAAAGGATTATTTTAAATAATATGTACATTGAATATACAATACACTTTAATTTATAAATATTTGTTTTGCATATTCTTAAAATTTTATTATGCAAAATCAGGGTATAGGTATTTAATATTCTTTATTTGGCAAATACTTATCAAGCATCAACCACAAACCTTTTGTTGGCATAGGTATTAGAAAATAGTTTCTGTCCTGTCAGAGCTTACCAAAGTTGTTAGAGGGAAGAGACATTAAACAATGAAACAATGAAATACAATCCCAAGTAGACTGAATGTTCTGAAGAAACTAAGGCAAGACAAGGAGATGTAGACTGAAGAGGTCTGCTACTTTACTCAAGGTAGTGGGGAAAGCCTTTCTGCACAAGTGACATCTGAATAGAGACCTAAATAAGAGGCGGTGTCTTTAAGCAGATATCTGGGAGATGAATCTCTGAGCTGGAGGAGCTGAAAGTACAAAGGTCCTGAGGCACAAGCCTGACTGATGTCTGTGAACAAAAGTATATTAAAGGTGGAACCCACAGGATTTACTAATGCATTGAATTTGGGGTTTTAAGAAAAAGGAGGCAAAGACAACTGCAGTGGTTTTGTGAGTGGGAAGGACAGGGATTTCCAGAGATGGGTAAGTCCAGGAGGTGTGCAGGTTGGGAGACAGGTGGAAGAGGCAGGTAGAAGCAGCTGTGGGCTTGCCCGCATTGAGATGCTACTTCATATCCAGGTGGAGGTGGGAGATTGGAGCTCAGGGAGAGGCTGGACTGGGAGAGAACACTCTGGGAGTCATCGGCATGTAAATCCCAGGAGACTGGAATCTGCTCGCAGACAGCAGATGTGCAGAGCCCTCCCAGCTTGTCAAGGCTTTGAGGAAAAGAGGACCTGGCAGAGAAGCTGAGGTGGTGCCCACAGTGAAGCAGGAGACCAGGAGGGTGCTGTGCTCTGCCAGGCAAGAGAACAGAGTAGCTAAAGGAAGGGAAGGAATCCTAGGACTGAGGACTGAGCCCCAACCACTGGATTTCACAGCGCAGGGGTTGGGGGTGGGACACCAAAACCCTGACTCACTAGACTCACCAGAATAGGGGAGAGGAAACAGACATCAAGTTCAGATAAAATTCAGAGGCAGCACAGTGTGCTCTTGAGAGGATGAGCTGCCCTAATGCAAATCTCAGCTCCTCTGGTTCTGGCCATGTGACCTTGGACTGGTCATTTGACCTTTGTGATTCAGTTTGGCCAAATGTGAAATGAGGATAATAACAGCCTTTATTTTAATATTAACAGTTATATAGGATTGTTGTTTGAAGCAATTAATATGTGCAAAATTAAATACTACCTGGCTTGGTGTTTGTTCTCATTATTAATATGTTATTATTAGTATTATTATCATAGGCATTTCTAGGGATTTTTTATAAAGGAGGACAGAGAAAGGAAAATGGGACAGTACCTAGAGAGGGTGTGCAGTCAGCTCTGTGTGTGTGTGTGTGTGTGTGTTTGCTATGTTTTATCTCAGGTAAGAGATCTTACAGCATGTTTTAATGCTGGTGGGAATGCCCCAGAAGAAGGGTGAAAAATCAGTGGTGCAGGGAAGAGAGGGGAATATTGTAGGTATGGTCCTCGCACCTGGGAGAAGGGATGGATTTAGTGGTATCAGAGGGGACAGGAACACTTTTTCCATCTTAATGAAAGGAAAGAATAGCCAATGAGTACAGACATGGTTGGTTGGAAAATCTGGAGGAGAGGGTGACTAATTTGGTCTTCTCACTGAGAAACGTCAGGTTCCCAGATGAGCGTGAAGAGAGGGCCGGAGGCCAGGGTAGGGGGTGGAGGCTGGGTGATGGGGGAGCAGGAAGGTGGCACAGACTGGAGGCCAGATGTCGGATTTGAGGGGAGGGCCGAGAGCCCCCTGGAGGGGAGTGGTCGTAGGTGGTAAGGAGGCTGGGCAGCACGGTTTGGAGTTGGTCTCCAGGTGTGTTCGGGACCCGGGGAGGAACAGGCAAAGACACAGTGTCACCAGGCCTGGGGGGTTGTTGGGTAACCACAGTGGAGGGTCAGAGGAACAAGGAATGGTTGCAGCTGGACTCTGAATGTAGGCTGGTGGGGAGAGCCAGGCCATGGGGGGTGAAAGGCTGGAGGGGCCAGTGTGTGGACCCTTTTTGTTTACAGAGAAATGACAGATTCCCTACTCTACCAAAGCTAGGGGTCATGAAGCTCAAATCCTGAAGTTCCCCAAGCACCTCTGAGCACCTGGGCACCTCTGATCATGCCACATGCCCCTAACAGGTGTCCAAGGGCTTAACCCAACTCCCAGTGGAGGACTCTTCTGAGTTGCAGCAGGAACTCCAGTACAAAGAAGCACCAAAATTCTGGTAATGTTTTAGGAATCATGATCAATTTGGTATCTTCTCTGATGTCATGGATTCTTTAAAAAGTCTGATGAAAGCTGTGCACATCTGAATGTTACCGACTTTGCATATACTCAGATACATAAGGCAAAACTCCATATATAATTCCAGTGTTACTTGAGGGCTGTGGAATTCTATCCATGGACCCAGGAACTCCAGGTTGAGAACCCCTGATTTTATAATTCTGCATTACATATTACATTTAAAAAAGCAATAATCATAATTTGAATGTAAATAAATGGAGATATTCAGAATTTTAAAATGTGTTGTGTAGAAGATACTCTCTTTGCTAAAAGGAATTAATTTAAAAGATAATTAAGAAGCACTTAAAATTAGTTCAATAGCTATACTTCTAAAGGACAGAGTACAATACAGAAATGCATAAAGGTTTATAAGGTATTCAGAATTCAACCCAGTGGGTAATTTGGAATCTATTATACAGAAAAAGCATAATGGGAAGTAATGGTATTTGAAATTGTGTATCTACTACATGTGTTTTCTGGGTATTGAAGTGTGATTGGTCCAGCTGACTGTACTATCGTCATCATCAGGAAATAATTAGTGAAAAAGGATGTGAGAGATGATGCACAGCAAATAAAATTATGGAATTCAGAGTGAGACAGTTCACATCCTCATTTGCTACTAACTGACCCTGTAACCCTGGGCTATGTATAAACCTTGGTTTCCTAACCTGTAAAACAGAGATAAAATAATAGTACCCACCTTGTGGAGCTTCTTAGGGATAAAAAGAGATAATGCATCCAAAGTGCTTAGGATAGAGCTGGTATAGCTAAAATACATTCAGTAACTGCTGATCCTGTTTTCAACTCTTTAAAAAAAAATTTTACCTCATTATATATTCCAGAGACAGTATTATTTTTCTTAGCTGTAACCTTTAGTGAAAGTCTGGAATCAGTTTTAACATTTAGAAGCCTTATTAATAAAAAGTACTGAAAAAGAAATCATCATGAAAGGGATCAAGTGCTTTTTCTCATTTGGTCTCTGGAGGCACATTAGTCTAGGCTGGTAATGGCCGAAAGTTGTCATTTATATTAACTGCGGGAGGTGTTATATAAATTTAGTTTCTGTCTCCTGGCTATAAGACAGCTGAGGGTTCCAGCCCAGTGTTATTTATAAACCCATTCAGATCCAACTCTTCTGTTAGGCTTACATTGTAGGACCAACCAATGGTTAGGGATTTCAGCCATCCATTTCCAGGGCTCAGGCAAAGCCTGCAGTCTAGACTAATGATTTTGTCATTGAACTGAAACACTGAAAACTGAGGATTTTAATAAAAACTCTGATAGGTTCTACAAAATTAATTAGCTCTCAGAATAACTGTGAACAAAAGTTGAAAAGCTGTGTATTTTCATTACCCAGTTACAAAAATCAACTGATCCTTGAATTTTTAGTATTTAATATAAACATATATCCTCTTATATGACTGTATTAAAAATATATTTAATAAAAATATTATATATAATTATCAGTTATTCTACTAGGTTTGCTAGCAATAAAAATTCTAAAATGCAAACTGCTTTGATGTCCCTGTTTACTTTAAAAGTTATTGAAATGCAAAAAAAAAAATCCACAGTAAAAATAATTTATAAATTACTTTGAGAAACATAGAGTATAGAAGTAAGGTCTTCTCTAATCTATAAGTTGAATCTTTAAACTAGTAAAATGATAGCAAAAGAACTATACACCTCTATTAAAGAGATGGCTATATGGGATTATCCCTTATCTGTTCCACTTATTATTGTTCAGTGCAGAATAAAGAGGAACATAATTTTAAAAACATTAAGCTGGTGTATTTCATTCCTGTGAACCCTCAGCCACAAACTAGCATTGCCCGTTTATATTTAGAGTTCTTACTGTAACCACAACCCAATAGAAAACCTGGGAAGTTAAAACTAATAATTATTTGTGTTAGTAAATTAAAATACATGACACCCAGTATTTAAATTTCAAATAAACAATCGGATTAGATCACAGTATGATCCATGCATTATTTTGGATGTAGTTATATTAATAATTGACCAATTGTTTATCTGGAATTCAGATGTATTTGATGTGGCCACCCTCCCAGCCACACTGGTTGCCCCCTCCCACTCTGCAGCCTAGACGTGCGTTTCTTCAGAGGGGCAGGGAACCCAGTACCAGGAGATCATTGCTCAGCTTTAAGTCAAACAGATCTTTAAAAACTGTTAGTCATATTTTGGTATGCCAGCAAGATCCTTTGATTTTTGAAAAGCCAGTCTGTGATGTAAACATGGGAAGAAGACTTACAGAGCCCCCGAAGCACAGCCTGGAGGCCGACCAGAGAACAGGAGGGAATCCAGAGAAGCCCCAAGCAGACTTCTTGGATTTGGGGAAGAAGGTAAAAGATCAAGGAATTGGGAAGTCAGAACATCAGCGGCAGGCCCAGGGTTTGCTGCTGCATGGGACCCCACAAAGGAGCCCACGGTTGAGCTGGAGTGGGTAGGAGCTGAGACACCAAAAACCCAAGAGGAGCAGCCGGCTGCTCCCTTGTGGGATTCTGGGAGGATCCACGCAGCTGTGAAGAAAAGCAGGCTGGCACCGTAGGGCCTCCACTTCCCCTCAGCCTGCAGGAAGTCCAGGTGTTTCCACAGGATCCCTGCAGAAGGGCCCAGAGTCTCAGAGGCTTGAAAAAGGGTCTCAGGATCAAGAAGGCTGAGAGGGGTACAGACATTGTCTCTGGAGCGTCATCGTGCTCTTGGGCCTGAGCACGGGGGCGCTCAGGGGCCCTGCTGAGGCCAGGGAGAGCCTAGCCCAGCTTGCTGCAGATGGCCTGGGCCCTGCTGAGAGGAAGGCAGAGGGCGGGGAAGACACGCAGAACAAAGACACTTCAACAGTGTGAGTGGTTTCCTTTCCGTGACAGTCGAAAAGCAGCCGCGTTTGTGGGGGTTGCATCTGACTGGAGAGCACTAGGTCCTGAACAGGATGGAAGAAAGTATCAGGCCCAAGCAGACAGAAGGTCGGGGACCCAGGGGAGTTCATGTAGAGGAGAACAGGAAGTCCCATTTCTGCACCAAAGATTAGTAATGTGCCAATTTCAAGCTGCTCCAGCAGGACATGAGGAGGACAGAAGTCCCCACCAGGGCCTGAGATTGTCCCCAGAGGATGTGGAGGCGAGATTGATTTTAACAGTGCTTAGGAATGGAGATAAAGTTACTCTAGAAGCATAAAATGCCAAGCAAACACTCATGTAGGAAATACACAGAGCATTGGTGAAGGCACGCTGTCCAGAGCAATGGGAGGACTTGAGTGTGTGTGTGTGTGTGTGTGTGTGTGTGTGTGTGTGTGTGTGTGTGTGCACACGCACATACACTTGGCAGGGCAGGAGGGGCTGAGAGGGAGCCTGCTGGGAAGGCCACGGGAAAGTCAGAGAGGAGGGCAGGCAAACCAGGGCCCTGATGTGGATGATTTCCACAGTAAAGAGCAGCGGGTCTTGTTCTTTGAAAGGCCAGCTCCCCAGGTGTTATGAACAAGGACTGACAGAATCAGAACTGAGTTGTAGGAAGATTACAGTGATTATAACATGTAGGATGGAATGAAGGGAGGGATCCGTGAGCTGTCACGAAAGATGACTTTGGTGTTTTACACCTTAGAAAATAATGTTATAAATAGAAGCAGTGAAGGCAGAAGTTTGAGGAGAAGATAAAGATGCTCTCTAGATATGACAAATATGAGACAGCAGTTCAGTCAATCAACGAAGATGTTTTGAACACCTACTAGTTGCCAGGCCTGGCTCTGCCCTGGAGTTGGAATGAACAAAGTGCTGACTCCGTAGGAGCAGGAACCCTGTTAGGAGCAAGTTTGGCTTATTTCTGTCTAGCCCCTGCTGGTGCAGGACCTCGCCCACTGAATGTGAATATTTGCTAATGAATGAACAGTGCTAAGTATACAAGCAGCCTACAGTAGATCCAAACGGAAAGGTGTAAACAGTTGCATATGTTATCTGGATTTGCATCAATATTAAGTGCTTCTGATTAGTTTTGCCTTGAATGAAGCTACATTTATTTTTCAAAGTAAAAATGAAACCACAACATATTTTTAAAATTTAACATAGACTTCATGTTGCATGTAGTCCATCAGTAATTTTGAGTTTGTGATTAATGGAGCCTGGGGAAAAGGGAATGTACATTCCCTCAATCAGAATTGGCAAACTAGAGCCTGCAGGTCAGTTCCTGCCCATAAACTGTTTTTAAAATGAAGTTTTGTTGTATCACAGCCATGCTCATTTGTTTATGTATTGTCACTGGCTATCCTTGCACTACTACTGAGGAGCTAAGTAATTGTGAGAGACTATTCTGCAAAGCCTAGAATATTTACTGTCTGACGCTTTACAGAAAAAGTTTGCTGACCCCTGCTTTTAAACCAATATGTGGTAAGTTAAGAATAGGTTTGCAAATGCAATAGATTGACAGGTTGCTTTAAAAAAAAGTGTAATTGGAATCTAAGCAGAGGATAACATTCCTGGGCATACAGTTTGAAACACTAATTATGCGACATGTCTACATTCAGTAATTAAAGCAAGGCTTTTAATAAGCATCATTATAAGTCCAATATAATGAATGTACTTAAAAGTAACACATTTCCTTTATTCTAAAAAGTCTTCTATAATTCTTTTTTTATATAGTTAAACCAAACTACTGATGTTTTCTTATGGAACCATGGTATTTTTTTCTAGAAAATTGCATGGTGAACACCAGTTAAAATGAGCATAGAATGATCCCTTTAGACAGGGAGTTAAAAATAATGCAAATTATTATCAGTGAGAACAAATTTAAAAATACAGGCAGCACTCAACCAGTGAAGCTTCCCTTAGCCCCTTGGCCCATTATTTTTTTTTATAACATGTTCACCACAAAAGGGGCCTCACATGATCTGGCTTATTCTGGAAATAAGAAAGCTTTCCTTCCACCAGGCTGCCTCCACCAGTTGGCCCTTTTGCTTTGTACTCTGTGTCCGTGAACACACACATACACACACACACACACACACACACACACACACACCCCTTGGAGGTTTGGGTGTGATCTCAGGGATGTAGGCATCTGATCTACCATCACTTCATTCGTAACACAAAAGCAGAAAAAGACAGAATAAAAACACTTCTGCATGGGGAATACGAAAAGAATTGCTATAGCCAGGAAGACTAGTCTGGCCTTGCGGACTGATATATGACTCTGGAGTCAATTTAAAAAAAGAGGTTTGAGACCACACTTTGAGCCAAGTACTTCATTTAACATATGGCCTCCTCAGGGGACCCATCTGCAGGACAGCGGCCACATCAGGGGGCCCCTCCTGGGAAGAACATTGGTCAAAACTCTGCCTCCAGGCTGCAGAGGGGAGCCCTGCACTCAGATCATGAGCATCATTCTGGAGTGACAAGCAGAAGGGAAACACGGTCTGGGTGAAGGGGACAGTCCTCAGTTTTGAGGCAGAATGTGGAAGCTGTCACTGAGGACAGCAGCCTGGGTACTTTGCATTTAAGATCAGACTTGGTTCACTGTGCCTTTTCATTTGGGGCTATGCACGCCGAACCTTTGAGGCATTTTGGCATTTTGACTCAGCAACATGGTAAAAGATCAAAGCTTCAAATAGTCCTCTGCATACATGTGGATATTAAAGTGCATTCATACATTTTAAAGATAGCTGTGCCTTGCCTCCCAGGGCCCAAGGTGAACCTGTGCATTCTGAGAAGATAGCAGATCAAGCAACCTAAATTCTTTCTGTTTCCAAGGCAACCGAATGACAAATAGCTTGATGCTTAATCCAGTGGGCTCCATGATGCTTCTGGAATTCCTATGGGAAAACAGACCTCCATGGACCCACCCCATGCTGGCCCAAGGAGCCTATTTTCCTAATAGTCTCCCCAAAATATGCACAAATAACATCAATGGAAGCAACATCCAGCTTCTGATCTGTTGCCAAAGAAAAAGGGAGGGTGGGCAGAAAAAATACAGAGATGCAATGATAACTAAGTATCATACTAATCACGTGGGACCAGTTCCAATATTCCAGAGCCTCACTTAATCAGTTTATATATACCTGAGAAAATACACTGGTGGAGGAAGGAGGAGAAAGAGTGATTAATGCATATTGGGGAACCAGAAAGGCTACAGAGCAGTCACTTCCAGCAAGCCTTGAAAGATGAGTAGAATTTGAAGGCAGAGAGGGAGGAGAATGTGATGTCAGCAGAGTGAGAAAGATGATCAGAGGTGTGACCAAGGGGTCTGTTTGAGGCACACTGTGTAACTAACGCTGGCCAGGTGCTGTGTTGGGAAGGACAGGAAGGTTGCAGGAGATTGGTGAGGTTTCAGAGCTTGTCACTCTAGGAAATGAGGAAATGTGGGTGGGATCTTGCAGGCAGAGTGATAGGCACATTGTAGAAACAAATCCTCATGGAGCAGAATGAGTAAAACGAGATGAGGCAGAGAGCCCAGCTCTAATTCCCGTATGATACCTAGTGAGAGCAGCCATTGCTCCAGTCTACCTTCCAGCTGGATCCCGACTCCACTCACCTGCCGTCAGCTGCACCTCCACGTAACCACTCTCAGCACCATCTCGTGCCTGCACCCCCAGCACAGCCTCCTCACTGACTTCCTGCCCTCTGGTCTTGGTCCCTGCTAGCCCACTCTTCTCATAGCAGATGGCAGATTCAGATGGCAGATTGACTTTGCAGTTGTGGAGGTTGGGAGGCCACTTTGTGGAGGTTGGGAGGCCACTCCCACACTTTGCTTTCTTGCCATTCCACTGAAGATCAGGTCTGCAGTCTTCCTATCATCCTGTGCATGACCCGGCCTGCCTCACTGTCATCCTGTCCTCATGCATGTTGTCAACCAGCCTCGGGGGCCTTCTCTCAGGGCCTTAACTGTCCAGCCTGGTTTCTACCTACAGGCCTTCCTACAGGTACTTCCCTCTGCCTGGGACATCCTCCACTCTTCTCACGTGGCCAGCCCTGCTGGTCTCTCAAATATGCACAGGAGAACCATTTTCTATACCTTCACCACACCTGCCATCTAAATCGGGTTCCTTATTAAAAGACCCCCTGGCACCCTTACCCGTTCCTCCTTGACACTAATATAGTTTGTAACCGTGCGTTGGATGTGTGCTCCTTGATGACGTGGGATGGCCCACAGCATCTCTGTCAGGAAAGTCTGTACCTGGCTCAAGCAGACACCCAGGAGCATTAGTGGAAGAAGGGAGAGTGGGAGAGAGGCTCTGAGTGTGGGAAAGATGCATAAATCTCTCAGTTTGCTGTGATACATGAGCAGCGTAGACCGTGTGGGCACATGGAACCCTCCTGAGGTGTGGGTGCAGGGAAGGAGACATGGGCCTACAGTGAGAAGCGGGCACAGTATTAGCCTGAGAGCTGAAGCAGCCAAGCTGGCCCCAGAAGTGAGATGGAGCCATGGGGGAGGTTGGGGGGGTGGCCGCATGCAGGCATCAGAGGGCAGGACCCCAAAGGAGCTGCTGCGGTTGCCCTGGGCCACTCCTTCCTGGCTGCGTGCTCCTGTGGGGTCCACCCAAATGGGTGCCGGGGTCCTTATCTATCAAAGGCGGGTGGTAACCATAGGACCTGCCCATCAGGCTGTGCAAAGGAAAAGAGTTAGCATTTGACAGGTGCTCAGAACAATGCCTTGTCTGCAGTCAGAGCTCCATCAGCCTGTGGGAACTCACCAGCTCTGAGAGGGAGGGAGGTGACCAAGGAAAGCAATCATGGGGACCCAAGATGTTCTAGGACTGCCGACTGGTGGCTGAGTGGACAGGATCTATTCAGTTATTCTTTTGGCAAACACACAGCCCCTTCATGTGTTTGCCAAAGATGCAAGGGGATCCCTAGCATGCAAGGGACTCAGGGTCCAGAGTTTCTGAAACTCGATTCTCATCCTCTTTGAGTTTGGACTGGTGGGAATCACCTGGAGACACTCATGTGGTAGAGGGAATGGCTGTGTGCATGTGACACGGTGAGAAACAAGGGAAAGGAAGTGGGTTGATCTCTGACCTCAGTGGCTGGGAGGCGATGGTTCACCTGCCAAGAGCAGGGTTGAGTCAGAACAGGAAAAGCGTGTAAGAAAAGGGGTGTCATGCTTGGTGACAAGGGGTGAAACTCTTGGCCCCGCTCTTGCAAGGAAACCCACCTCCCACCACTACTCTGTGCCACTGTTCTCATTTTAAATAAATACTCCTTTTAGAAACTTAACTTTGTAGTTTCATGTTTTATAGAAGGATCCAAAATTGTTATGTAAGTTTCAGAAGCTCACAAACCAGGCTGAAGAGCTCAGTGCTGAGCAGCACGGAGGAAATGCAGAGGGAGCGCAAGCCTGCTGGACCGGGAGGCGGGGTGTGTGTGGGGGTCTCTGTGTGTTCCTGCATGTGCACATGGGAAAGGTCACTTAAAAAACAAAACTGCCTGTTGGACAACATTTCACAAGGCATTTTAATAAAGCTTCAATCCCCAACAACCAGCAGGTCAGGTCCCATTATCCACATTTTTTTAAAGAACACTGAGATTCAAGATGCCCTGAGTGACGAACCTGAAATTACTGTGCAAAGCGGAAACGGGAAGTTGAATCAGTTTGGTTTCCCACTGCCACATACGCCTTCCGGGTGGAAATTAAGAAGCACCAGGAGAAATGTTGTATCTTGGAGTATGATCCTGACTAAGAACTGGTGATCACTGTACTGTGCCCAGCAGAGAAATACTAATGGCTGACACTCACTGAAGGCTTACTCTATGCCAAGTGCCCCTTTCAGCGGTTTGCCTCTATTACATCACAGAGTCGTCCCAACAACCCACTGAAAAAAGTAATTTTATCATCCATGTTTTATAGAAAGAGGAAACTGAGGCTGCCGTAGGTGTGTGACTTGCCCAGGGCCATGGAGCTAGTGGGACCCATTCTCAGGTCATGGCGGCCGGCTGCTTCCTGAGCCCACACTCATAACCACTGTGCTGGGCTGCTCCTCCTGGGTTTTGTACCAAGATTGAATACTTAGGAACTAACTTTATCCTGAGGCCAAGAGTAATGCAGTTGGTCCCAACATATGATAGTTCAACTTAGGATCTTTTGACTTTATGATGGTAGGAAAGCGATGTGCATTCAGAAGAAACCGTACTCAGAATGCTGAACTTGGGTCTTTCCCTGGGCTGGTGGTAGGCTGTCTGATCCTTCCACAGTACTGGGCAGGGGCAGCGAGCTCGGCTCCTGGACAGCCACATGATCATGAGGGTCAACGACGGATACACTGACAATCACCCTGTACCCACACAACCAGGCCATTTTTTACTTTCAGTAGGGTTTTCAGTAAATTACACAAGATATCATTTTCTTACAAAACAGGGTTTGTGTGAGATGATCTTGCCCAGTTGTAGGTGAATGAAAGTGTCCTGAGCATGTTCAAGGAAAGCCAGGCTGAACTGAGATGTTCGGTTACTTAGGTGTATTAAATGCATTTTGACGTAGTATCTGTCAACTTACGATGGGGTTTATTGGGACATAAACCCCATCGTATGTCAAGGAAGATCTGTAGTCTTTCTGCCCACCTGAGTCTCAGTTCATCTCTAATACCACTCTAAAGTTGCAGTCAACTATATTTTTGCCATCCTGCTAAACAGTGGTCTAGACTAAGCATGGCATGGAAAAGAAAGGAAGTTCTGGGACAGCCATGGCTTGAAGATGTTCACAGTCGTGAAAAGAAATGACACATGTAACATTGGAACCTGAGGTGCCATGTACCTAAGGAGAAAGCTCACCCAGGGCTCAGAGGCCAGCTCTCCCTGCAGGTGTATATGCTCAAGGATGACTCCTGGGGGCACTAGGCAAAGAGGAAGAGGGTTGGGGGTTTCTGGAGGAGAAGGGGCATCTGAAATGGCCTTCCTAACTTCTCTCTACATCTGTGAAACCTGCGAGGTGATGTCTCATGACACAGACGGCTGGGCGTTCTTACCTCCTCTGTCTGCGCAGAGATGGTTTTCTTCCCTGCTACCATCAGTAGTGGGAGGCAGATTTGCAAAGCTGGGAAACAGAGGCCACATTTGTAATCGCGTGATGCTCTTCAGCATGGTTTATTCTCCCCCGACTGTCAGTAGAGAGCTGGTGAAGTATCATTAGGGAACCCAGGAGCCTTTGTTCTCTTTGCTACTTTTCTCTTAAGTCATTCTGAAGCCAGTGAGCTCTGTCCTTGATATCACAGTCAGTGTTCATGGATTTGGTGCAAGTTTCCAGCATGGTGCCAACTGAGGGGTGTGCCATTCCTTTCTCTCCCACAGCCCCGTACAAATAAGTAGCACAGGACTGGACTACAGAGTGTAAAAGAACAACTTCCCTTAATGAACCAAGCATGCACACCTGCAGCATTTCAGTGAAGAGGATCCCCTGGGTGAGAACCATCTCCAGGTGGGAAGTCTCTGTAGGAACAGTACTCTGTCTCCCTTGATCTTTCCCTGTGCTGGGGCCTTCCCTCTGATTAGGGGTGATGGCCATACCCAGCTGCTAAGATAGGATCACTTGCCCTGAGACATACAGCCCCGCCTAGCCTTCATCCCTCTTACAACAGGTGAGATGGGTCAGCCTTTGGGTGAAGAATATTACCTAAAACTACAGAGAGCAGGTGCCAATTAATTCCAGAACAAAAGCCAGAAGCACAGCCTAGGAAAGTGAATGTAGAATGAGTTCTAATTGGACAATGATCTAATTCCCATACACCCCACCAGCCGCCAGCGCTTTAAAGATCTGGCTCCAGTTGCCCCTATTCCTAATGAGAATCTTCCCTGCCCTCCTCTGATTGGCCCAGTTTTCCTGAGGACACACTCAGTCATTCAAGTTGAAACCAGAATAGAATATAACAGAGCATCAAAGGGTCATTGTGTTCCAGGAGAAGTGTCATTTCCACAGGACAACAATAGGGACATCTAGGACTATTGAGTTTCCAAAGAATGGGATCTTTGCTTTGTCCCTGGGTCCAGGAGGGCAGAAAAGGGTGACACTTCCAATGTTTGTAATGGATGTGTATGTGATTTTTATATAAAAATGTACAATGTGCTCCCTGGCTGCAGCTGACCTTTATTGTAGTGCTGAGCCAAGAGCAAAAATATGATTTCTTCTCTGTCAATGATGAATCTTTAGGAAAATCACTGCTTTATATTTTTTGAGGGGTTAGAGAGGAGCAAAAACAGGGAAATATTGTAAAGTTTGAGGAAGTTCTTTAAAAACAAACCATGGGTGGTGGTTCATATTAAATTTTAAAAATGATGACACAAGCCCTTTGGGGTCCACACCTCACCATACAGTCTTGGAGCCACATGCTTTGGAAGCTGCTTTCCGAATCTTCTACCTCCTCACTGATTTCATCTTCTTCAGTTGAGGGGATCCAAAACTGCCTCCTGGATGTGGGACTCCAGCCAAGGAAGCAGATGTGGGAGGACGGCACACTGAGGTTTTCATTTCTGTTTACTTGTTTGTGTTCCTCCGCCCCACTGCCTTCTGCGCTCTCGGATCCCGGGGGAAGATGGTGCTGTAAGCCCAGGCTGAGGATGGCTGCCCTTCCGGCTCTCCAGTTCCAAAAGCCTGCTCCCTCCGGAGATGGGATAGGATGGGGGACTGCTCAGAGGAGAGGCTGACAGTGGGCCAGGCCTGGGGTAGCCAGATGAGAGGTAGGTATATTTTAATTTCAGACAAACAACAGACACATTTTTGTATAACTATGTCCCAAATATTACATGTGACATGCATATACTAAAAACTGGTTGTTTATCTGAAAGCCAAGTTGAATTGGGTATCTTATGTTTTAATTTGTTAAATTGGGCACTCAGGGTGGAGGGGTATAAGGATGAGCGGGGGCTCTTCAGTCAGTGGAGCCCCAGGCCTGGCCTCACGCTCCAGAGCAGATGGCTGAGCAGGTGGGAGGCTGACCAGATCCCAGGATCACAAGGGCATGGGCAGTGGGTACCTCTCAAGTTGCTAGTGATGACTGAGGACCAGAGGGCTACCAGAACCGCCTGCTCTGCTTAAACCTTCCAAGCTGATACATTGAGACATGGCCTTGAGCTTCCTCTACCTGCCGTTTCAATGGAGGCAGGGGTGGTTCCCACCCACATTCTCTTCTCCTGGGCCACCATCCTTCTGTCTTCTGCTAGACACCACATCTAATCCCTTCTCATGAAAACAGCACATCTTACTTACTTCCCCCACTCAAGGAATCAGTGTTATCCTCGGGATTCACAGTGTCATGGCATGGGCAATCGCCGTCCCTCCTGAAAGGGGGTCTGCACACCCCTCTGAGACCACAGACTCCATAGCACTTAAGATTATGCAACTTAGAAGTGACAATGGAACTGTATGAACTGAATGTGCTGTAACAGCCAGGAAATAAACTTTAACAGCCAGCAGAGCTGCTTAGTTCTTCTGAAAGCACCGTATGGAATGTTCAGTTCTTCTGAAACACCTGTGTATTTCATACCCATCAGTCAGCAAAGGTAAATGGCCACCATTTTTACGTGGTGCATCAGGGTACTGAGACATAGTGGTGGTACCTGCCCTTGCCGAATCTCCCTCACCAGCCCCATGGTTATGTAAGGATCCAAGCTATCTGCAAAGGCCAAGGTCTCTCCATAGCTGGCAAGGCCCCTGGCATTCTCACTACCACAGTTTTTAAGCTGTCTTCCTCAGGGGCCTTAGTCTGGATGCGTGCTCAGCAAGGGTTCAGATGTATCTCAGCAGAGGGAGGCTCTTGGTTGTGGGGGGATAACATGGCTGTTTCCTGCCCTGGACAACCCACAGATCCTGCTGGTAGGTTGCAATAGCTTCTCAAGAAGTCTCTCTCCAGATGATGAGCACATAGAATAGAAACACCCACAGGGGGACAGTGAGAGGTGACAGTAGGGATGGCTGTTGCTCTGCAGGGGTACCATCACCACAAACATTCTTCCAATGGACATGTGAAACTGAGAGTCAAAGACTCAAGTTCCTCATCAGCTCTGCTACTGCGAGCTTTGTGACTTCACCTAGCTAAGCCTCATTTTCTATAACTGTAAAATGGAGGGGATGCTGTCAAGGTCTCAGCTTGTTGAGACGAAATATATGAGAAGAGCTTGTCATATGCTTGCATATGATAAATACACAAATGAACTAAACCTCCACAAGTTGAACATCAGAATGTAAATTTAGACAATATGCTGAAGAAAAGTCCAAATCCTATGATTGATAGACAAAACAGATACTCAATACAGTTAAGAAGAGAGGCAGATAGACAATCTAGAATTGACTGATCACTATCATTTTATTCTCTAATAAAATAACCTACTAAAGACACTTCCCTTAACTCATACTCAGAATGAGCATTTATACTAGTACCATAAGAGTTTCTGTATGCTGATAACAGATGATCCAAGTGAATACACTTACCAACTGTCTTATAAAAGTGAACACCACACACTGGGCACTTTTTTAAAGTGTTCACCAAATATAGCTCATTTTAATTTTCACAAAACCCTGTAAAGTACTATCTTAGCCCCATTTAAGGGCTGAGGAAACTGAGGCATGGACACATGTATCTACTCAGCATCACCCAGACTGTATATGGTGGAGTTTGGGTACATGGTTAGAGCCCATGCTCGGAAGCACATTTCTATACTGACTGTACAAATGGACAGTGCATAAGCAATTTAAAAATCCCCCTCAAGGAAAATGTTTGTAGATACAATCACCAGAAACCAAGAGCATAGAATTAATGAGAACTAGCTCAATGGGAGATGTAAGAAAATGGGAGACAATCCAATTATTTAGACATTTTACTAGTGAAATATGAAGAGTTTAGGAGAAAAAGGATTTTCCCCTTCAGACTTACACATCAATTACATGTTAATTTCCAACCTTTAGCGTCTAGTTATGAAACAAAAGACAGTTATTCATTTCCTGAGAATTGCATTGTAATTTTAAATATGTCATACTTTTGGTAAGACATGAAGTCTTGGTGACTGGATGCAATTCAGTAGTATAGTTCATGATGTAAAATAACTCTGAAATGTGACGTAATTTGGAGAAAGCAGAAAAGAGGGCATTGTAAGCCCTTGATCACCACCACTGTGTTTTATCAGCTCTCTTGTCCAGTGTGTAAGATACTAATTGATGTTTTAACATTGAGATGATGGTGTTTTGTTTTTTTCTCAGTTATTACTGTGAATTTTGAACTGAAAACAACTAAAAATGTGATCTCTTAGAAATTTGTTAGACAATGATACATGAAATAAAGTTACACATCTGGAATAAAATCCAGACTCACTCCTCCACTAGCCTATTGCTTCATTGTCCCCACCCAGTGGGAGACGGACTCAAACTCTGGGACAGTGGTTCTCAAACTTTTTGGTTTCTCACCCTCCCCTTACATGTTTAACAATTACAGCAGAACTCACAGATCTTTTGTCTATTTAGGATGTGAGTTACATCTATTCATATTTACTGTATCAGATATTAAAATTGAAAATGTTTATATATCACCAACATTGAGAATTAATCCTAAAGTCATAGTAATAAACCCATTACATATTGATATAAATATTTCATTTAAAGTAACTATATTTTTCCAAATATGGCATTCTTCTATCATTCTGCAAATCTCTCTCATGTCTGGCTTAATAGAAGACAGCTGTCTTCTCAGATTGGCTTCTTTGCTCAGTCTTTGTGATATATTTTGTTTGAAGTGTATGAATCTCATACAGATAGAGAATTGGAAAAGGAAGTAATACTTTCACAGATTTTTAGGTAATTGAAGATATTCTTTGATACTATACCAGAACTTTCTAAGTTGTAGTTTCTAAGGTTCACTTGAAATAAGGAATTTAAAAATATAGCAGTGAACTTTTTGTATGGTGTTACTTAAAATCTATTGCACTGTCTTGAGTGAATGTTCAGCACTTTGAATGGTGCTTTTACCCATGTGTATGTTCACATATATTGTGCTGAGTTACGCAGATACTCTAAATATTGATATTTTTCATTATACAATATATTCTTATAGTCACTTTTTAGAGCCACAGTTGTGATTGTGTTACCAACAATCTCATGAGAAAGCTTTTAAGTACTGGGACATTTTTAAATTAAAGATGGTGAGTCCAAGTTTTCCCATCTTCTCACATTTGCCTGAAAGTTTGGACTTTATCGTTGGCAACAAATACTGTCAGTTATTTTCCTTGGAGTGAGAAGCTCACTCTATCCATTGCTGTTCACAAGAAAATGCCTGCAGATACTCAAGACTAAATAGCCCTAGTTTGTTTGTCCGTCATTCTTTCTCTCAAGTAAAATCAGTGTCCCATGAAGGAAGCAGCAAGTTCATTTCACAACCGAGCACACAAGTAAGTGCTTTTCTGGGAGAGAACCATCAGGAAGCAGAAGGGCTTTATGTGTGTTTTCCATTTTATCACCCAGAATATTAAAAAGATGTGCAATCAAGGGTCAAGATTTAATAAAATTAATCATTTTTATTGCTACATCAAGTACATTCTTAATTGAAACTCGCTTTTTTTTTTTTTACTGCAAGCATGTGACAGTGAAGAATATAATGGCTACAAGAACAATTTGATGTCACTGTCTTGATTCCTAAGGTCCCAGCTGCCCGACTCACCATTGTTTCTGCAGTTTTGGTTCACATATCAACACATGTTGAAAGGGCAAATAACATCTTAATAGCATTATGAAAATAGTCTTAATCTTGTAGAAAAGAAGCCAAATGGAAAAGCAGTCCAGGGGCTCCTGGGCCAAACTTTGAGAACCACTGCTCTAGATTAGCTCTGGTCTGTGCTGGTTCAGTGATGGTTTAGAGAAGGTAGTTTTGTCTTGTGTTCGGTAGTTTGCATAATTCCTTTCTTTGAAATAGTGAAGAAATGTTTGAGTTGCTGGTTGCTTTTTCATTCAGTGGCACACTACATATTAAGAATAAAGATGAACTTTGAAATGATTTCCAAGTTTAATTTTTAATGTTTGTGCACAGTGTGATGAGATGCTACGATTCTAATTTCTTTTAGAAATAGTAAGGCTATGTTTGCATTACAAAAGAAACAGTAACAACTGCGCAGCCAAGCATGTTAGATTTGTTTACGAGTCATAGTCTTTTAAATAACACATCTGATAAATTAGATTAAAAATAAGGTCTCCTTTGGGACCATTTTGTGAACATGATCTTGTCTAAAACAAAATGAGACTCTTTTATTCAGGTTTCTATTCCCATAGAGTTTCTTACGGAATAGCTTAAATGGGAACTCTACAGTGTAGTGCATGGGAATTGCATGAGGGCTGCCTGTGTAACCTTGTCCCAGCCTGGAAAGGTGTCAGGACAGGCCTTCCGGAGGGAGTAGAGTGGTTGTGAACTTGGGTTATGGAATCACAGACATTTTGATTGGCTGTGCTGTTTATTATCTGCATGACCTTGGACTGGGTGCTTAATTTTCCTAAGCCTTTGTTTCCACAGCTTTAAAATAGGGTAATAACTGTGAACCCCTGACTCTAGATGACTTTTTGGCTACTGTGAGCATTGAATAACTGCTAGTCTGGAAGGGGCTTTAGCCAAAGCAAAGTTCCACAACGGCCTGACTTAAACAGTAAAAAGCGGCTCTCTAGCAGCTCTGGAGGCCGGAAGTCTGCAGTCAAGGTGTTGGCAAGGTCATGTTCCTCCAGAAGCTGCTAAGGAAGGATCTCTTTGGGCATCTTAAGTGACTTCCAGTAGTTCCTTGGTTTGTGGCCGCCAGCTGCCAACTGCGCATGGCCTTCCCCCTGCGTGCCTGTCCCTGCCAGAGTGCCCCCTCGTAAGGACTCCAGCCAGTTGTATTGGGTCAGGGGCCCAGCGTACTCCAGGATGGCCTCATCCTAACTATTTTACAGTGACTCTATTTTCAAGTAAGGGCACATTCTGAAGTACTGGGGGTTAGGACTTCCATTATGAATTTTGGAAGGGATACAACTCAGCCTGTAACATTTACTAAACAATAAATGTAAGGTCTTATATTGCTGTTTTTCTTTTTTTTCTTTTTTGGTCCTATTACAATACAGCTAACTCTTACATGGTGAGTAGAAGTTGGAAATAAGGACAGTTCTCAGATTTCTAGTTTTGACAACTGAATAGATACTTAATTCTTCCATGAACTCAAAAGGAGGAGTGGGGTTTGGGAGGTGGGGAAGGGAAGGTGAGTCAGGGTATAGATTTTTTTTTTTATTAGGAAAATTTTGTATATCTTTTTGGTATATGAAGTAAAAATTGTAAATGCAAACCTGAAGAGAAACATGGGATTAAGATTATACACTTTCTCCAGTCAGAAAATAAATGTTTGGTCTCCATATTGTATACACATGCTTTCAATGCATTCCATAGACACTTGCCAGCTACCTATTTTGGACCAGTATTCTGGTGATTTTGGTTCCAAGTTCTCAGGTATTTGGAAGGTTTGGGGAGCTAAAACTAGAGATATGTTTGGAGAATAATGAATAGACTAGTTTGACAACAGCCATGAAGGAATTCAAGAGATTCTCTGGAGCGACTGGTCTGTGCCAGGTAGAGAAAGACCAGACTTTTTTTTTAGTTTAATTGTTTTTTGTTTTTTTTTTTCCTGAATGACAATAGGAAACCTTTGAGGGCTTTGAGCAGAAACTTTCATGTGCAAGGCTATATTTGAAGAAGACTAATCTGGAAATAATTGTGCAATGGATGAGAAGTTTAGGGCACTGGCACACAGAACTCAGAAGATGTGCTCTCAGGAAATGGATAAAGCATGGGAGTGATGAATAGGAGAAAAGCCCATAAAGGGCATCATAATGGTATTTGGAGACTGGATGTAAATAGTGAGAGGGCCATCAAAACTTACTTCAAAATGTCTAACCTAGTTTAATGGCAAAATGGTATTACTGAAACAAATAAAGGGAAATTAAGAGAGGAAACACTCTGTGGAAAGAAGTAGCTGTCAGAGTAAGACATGCCTTTGGTTGACAGCACAGGTGGGGTGGAGGAATCCCAAGACCCAGGGGAACCTGGGTCAGGAGCAGCCTCATACTAAGGACTGAAAGGCACTCAACACGAGCTAGTCAACACACCATTCCCACAGATGGTTAACACACAACCACTTTTCATAGCTTCCCTGCTCATGTCTGGTTTCTCTCTCCCCGGTAGCTTAACTTCATCTGTCAAGACTCTAATACAGGTGAAATGTTAATTCCCTAGGACTCTGCTAAAATCAACAGTTTAATTAAACTTCACAAAACCAGCTGGTACAGCCTGTCCCTTATTAGGAGCCCAGTGATCCTGCTTTACTTCTATTAAGGTAAAGGAATACTAAGGTTACTTTCTGTTGAAACCATAAGGGTCTCATAAAAAGACTCTGATTTTGATTCATCTTTTTTCATGTAATAGAGGGATCTGAGCATGAGACTCAGACCAAAGCACCAGGTCGACTTCAGAAATCTTGTAGAAGGACCGATAATGGCTGAAACAGATGTTCTCAATGAAACGTATCCTTTCATATAGTCTTTTCATAGTTTTTTAAAAGCCCTCTTGGAAAGCCGATTATAGTGGCATTCAGGATCATTTGTTCATCCAACAGCGTGAAATTAGGGGTGTTTATTGGTACGAGGTCATTCGTGTAGGGATAAAATATAATTCTCAATATAAAAGTGAGAGTGATTTAAAGGAGTTAAGATGTGGTAGACATAGAAACGGTAAAGGACAAGCAATCATTTTTATTGCTGAAATGGAAGGTGAGTACAGAATGCACTATCACTGAGCAGCAATCCAAAGTGCAGAGAAAATAGACACCATCGTGTGTGTGCTTCGCACGGGTCTTGTGGAATGAGCATCTTGTTAGATAGCTCCTAGGTGGTTCCATCAGAACTAAAAGGCTACAGTGTTCCCATAGAGCTTAAAATCTTGTTTAAGAGACAGGATATATATTTACTTACAGAGATTTACTGAGTAAAGAGTGGACCTGTGCTCAGGAGTGTGGAAAATTGCTTCCACCTAATATTGTAGAACCATGTGAACCCGGAGAGATTCTCTGGGAGCATGACGTGGATAGCCCTCAGTTTTTGTGTCCAAACAGTAGCTCCTTTTCTTCTGGAAACCTATGCATTTGGTTTCAACGGGAGCAGCCATTCCCTCAGGCCTGGTCACGGTGCTTTTCCGGAGGTGGCCCGTCATAGTGCCCCATGTTCACTTGAGTATGGCTGCTCCGGGATCCAGCGCCTCACCCAGCCAGAGCCCAGGAGAGCCCCTCACTGGAACTTCCGCACTTGGGAGCAAATAGGGTGGTCTGCATTTGTCTCTGAGAAGTGAGGAACCTGAGCCCAGAGTGGCCTTGGGAGAGATGAGGGGCAGCATTCAGAGGGAGGCAGGGGTGGGCCAGGGACAGAGGAGCCCCGGGGCTCCTTCCGAGCCCACCCTCCTGGAGGTCACTGCAGCCCAGGAAAAGCACTCGAGGGCCCTGCAGCTCCTGCTGTTGTCAGTCTGCCTATTGCCACTTGCACCCAGAGGACTCTGACTGATGCGAAGGACCACCGCAAGGACTCCTCTACAGCAGGACGTGTGTGTTCACGGAGCAGAGCACTGTTCAGATGGTGAGGAGTTGCTCTCTGGTGAGCACATGACAAATAACTTTCCCAGTCCTCAACTGTTCTTCCGGCCAAAGTCAGTTGGATAAGAGGATGCCATATGCGGTCTAACTGGAAAGTGTACAGTTTTCATTTGTGCTACTAAATCCTTGTTCTTTTATGGGGAAATGGCATCAGTGACTGAGATCAAAAGATGGGCCCCTCTGAGCACCTGAATGAAAATTTGAGATAGAATGTATCATGGACAGTTGGTAAACCCTTGCGTTGTGTCAGGTACTCTTAGATACTCTGAAAACTAAGAAGAATAAAACAGAGTCTATTCCGGAAGGTCTCAAAGCCGCATAAACAAATGACAGCACAACAATCTGGTAGCCCTGTGCTAGAGGTGTGCAGATGGTGGCGTGGGACACAGTCCAAGGAGGGTCGGCTGAGGAGGCTTACAGACGGGGACAGGGAACAGGTTAGAGCTGAGACCGGGAGGGCATCTGTAGCTACACAAGTGGACTGTTAAGTACAAAACATGTGGTGGCCCCATTCAGGGCAGTAAAAGAAGAAGAATGTGGTATAAGAAGCAGAACTGATGATTAAAATAAAGAAAAGAAAGGAAAGCCTGAGGTAGATAAGAGATAAAGAAATTAAAACTATCTTTTCAACTACTTTATGACTTTTTATGCATATCCTAATTCTGAATATAAAAGCATAATATTACAAAAGGATATGCAACATCTTAGTAAACATTTTCTGGAAGAAATGTAACAGGACACATAGTTGTTTTATTTAAATTGCATCTCTGTTAACTACTAAAATTAATGGAATATATACTCTTGACATTTTATTGTAAATTTGACATAGAATTATAAAGTTATTTGAAAAGCAAGAAGGACTGCCCCCATCCTTCCATCTTACCTTTACTATTTTCCCAAATAAAACAGTGAGGCGCAGACAGGAGGAATTGTTGATTCAGGTTTCTAGGAAGATCAGTCTAGACTAGGGACTTTTAAACTGTAGGCTGCTTCCTCTTAGTAAGGGTTATGAAGTTGATTTTGTAAAACAGTGAATGTGAAGAAACAGAGAGAATATGGCCAAATGGAAGCTGGCAGACTGCATCACATGTAGTCATAAGAATAGTTTTATAATCTTTTTGTTTATTTATATATCCAATACACACCTAGCACTATGGACATATATCATATGTATACATGTACATGTATATGTGCTCTGGCTTTGCAGTAAAATGTACTCCTTACCAGAGTTGCAAGAAAAAAGTGGTGACAACCACTAAAGAATGGTGGTCTGGGCGCCGTGGCTGAAGCCCTGGCAGAAGGGTGCTCAGCTGGCCACTCAGCAGTGTGGGAAACACCAGCATTCTCAGGATCCGGGAGTCCAGGCTGCCGCTCACCTGGGGGAATCCTGACTGCCTCGGACGGCCCCTCCTTCCCTCCCAGGCCCGCTGCTCACCCGCCACCCCCCAGCTTCCCTGTGCTGCCCTCTTGGCCGGGCTTGTCCCTTCATCTCCCTGCCACCACCCAGCTCTCACCACACAGTCTGCACCCTGGTTTTGATGATCTCTCTTCTCCCACTCCATCCTAAATGCAGGCCCTGGAAACAGAACCTGACACAGGACTGGAGTGCAGACTGTGTAGCAGGTGCTTGTAGAGAGCAGCAAGAGTGAGATGGCGGGCGGAAAAGGATCTGCCGTCGAGATCACTGCCATAGGTACTGAGTGACGACTTGATCTGCCAGTCCTAAGACATGACACTTGAACGGTGCCTCCCCTAGTGGTCCAGGGAAGTGGCCGTTCAGCCATCAGCTTCTGGTGGTCACAGATCGCCTGGGGGGCACTAGCTGCCCTGCACTTCTGGGCTGTGGTGCTCATAGCCAAGTGGGCTACTGCAGTTTTGATGAAGACCTAAGGCAGAGAGTAAGAGGCCATGGTGGCTACTCCAAGTGCCCGTCTGAGCTCACAGTGGCTAAAATTAGACGTAGCCACGAGACACCAAAAAGTTTCCACTGTGCCCCCTCTAAGCTCAAGTCTGTCACACAATTTGCACTTGGGAGTTTTCTATCCAGTGAGGCAATAAAGGTGAGAGTGGAGCCCAGGCCCGAGTCCTCACAGTCTCCCAACACTGGCACCACCCCTGGTTTTAGTTTAGGAACTTACTAGTGCATTCTTCTAATGTTAAACTAATTTATCTGCCACCATCCTGAGAGTCCACACTTTGTAGTGTGGAAAACTGTATCTACAACCAAAAATTATCTGTTTTCTGTGCAGGAGAACCATTCTATCTCATTTGAATTATCTCTTTTTCTTGGAAGAATACTGAATGGAAAGGTGCATTTACATCCCCAGTGTCTCCTCACTGAGCACTTCTGGGCTCCAGGAGGAAAGGTGGCCTGGACACCACATACGCTGACAACAAGAGGGATGAATCACTGAGGGCACCGGTCCCTCATGCAGAAGAGGCCTGCACTCAGATGGGCCTTTCCACAGCACACACTTATCAGGCTTGTCTTGTCTGCTTATGAAATGAGGACTCAGACACAAGTGTTTTCATAAACATAATGGAGACTTAGTGCCTGAGAAGCTGTCTCTGCTTTTCATTAGGTTTCACCATTTTCTTCTTACCTTGGTGGGATTTAAAAGCATGATATCCTAATTTCAGACCTCAGATTTATAAGCAAATATGTGAGGTTTTCCAGAGCTCACTTCTTTACATATAGATTGGTTCACTAATTACACATGTATAATGGAGAAATGGGGGCAGCTTGTTACCCTTATTAACTTTGTGTCTCCATGGACTCATGACAAGCTGATGTCTTGTGCTGATTTCTGTTTTGGATGTAAAAATAAGCACTTTTGCCATCCACTTAGATACCCATTCCCTGAAATAAGGATTTGCTTTGAGAGGTGCCACCCGCTCTGCCCACTCTGTCCTCATCCTGCGTGATGATGACAACTTAGGAGGCTGAAACCAGATGCTGCTTTTCTACCATCCGAGGGCCAAGCCTGCCTTGCAGATTCACTTGCAAATAAAAGAGGATTTTCTACATACAGTCCTGACTCTTTATGACAGGCTTCAAGCCCAGTCACGATCTTGTCTTGTTTCTCTTAATAGCCCCATCTTTTATGAATGTCCACTACCCCGTGGCTAAGCTCCAGCCACAGACAGCAGATATCAGGTCCCACAGTAAGCCTGCTCTCTCTGTTAGGAGCCTGTAGGTATGCTGAATCCCCATGTGAAGTGCCTTTCCATCCCCATCTGTCAACCCTCAGTATGTTTAGGTCTGTGCTCAAATGCCCCCTCTTCCACGAAGCCGTGATTGGTTCTCAGTCTGGATGAGGTGCTCCATTAAAGCACAACATGCTCCATTGCACCTTTGGGCTCACTGCTTCTGTCCCTGCCAGGCAGCATCCTGCTTGAAGGTAGAGTCTGTGTCACGTTCAGTGATGTCGTCAGAACCAGCAAAGGGCCAGGCAATTCATAGGGACTGAAATGGACGTATTTCTTTGCAGGGAGTGGTGGGGGGATCACCTGTAGCAGAATTGAAGTTACAACATCCTGGACACTCCCAAATGAGTTATGTCTTACAGCATTAAAAACTTGTGTAGTTTTATATATTTTTTTCATTGTGCAATTGCATATAATCAACCTGAAATATGATAATGTCCAAATTGGCCTGTCCATTCTTCCATATTCTTTTTAAAAAGTTCTTAAACCTCAGTCCCTTCCTGCCTTTGGGATTGTTTCATTTCCATAATGAACATCAATTAGCTTACCCCTGCAGCACCTTAACTACTAAGCTGTCTGCATTAATCTTCCCAGTGCTTACGACAGACAGAGCTAGATATGCTGAAAGATCTGTATACAACCAAGCCTACTGTATAGGTTCATGATAAAGTTAATCAGTATCGGATGGCTGACAGCCTATAGAATAATTAACACAGGTACATTCACAGAACATACAAAGACAGACTGATTTACATCAAAAGAATTTTAATTAGAATTTTATTAATATAACTGACATGGTGTTAAAATTATAGCAATTGTTTTGCCCAAGTCATCTTTAGAGAAATTACTTGAAGGCTAGAAAACATTTTATGGGCCATTTCTGTACAAGTAGAAGAACATGAATGGAGATGATTTTCAATACATCAGTGTCATTTAGTGTTGGGGTTTGTTTTGGAATTCTAATCTCATAGGGCTTTAAATATAAGCAGGTGGTTCCCATGCCACATCACCTTAAAATATATTGGCATAATATTTCAGGCAAAAAGAGAAATAACCTGCATCCAGGGACCTGTACACAGTAGCATAATCACTTAGAATGCATTGAATTTGTCATAACTGAATGATGCCTGATATGGTCCAGACACCAGTACAGTATATTTTTCTCTAATTCATAATAAAAAAATACATTGTAAATTATAATCCACATCAGAATAGAAATTATTTTCTGTTACAAAATAAAGATAAAAAGACGACAGCCCAGGAAAATAGGTAATTTGCATTTATTGTATCGACCAACTGATATGGAGTTTTTATTCTAATATAACACTTGTGTATAGTTTTCAGAACTGGTCCAGTGATTCAAATGATAATTGATGAAACCTGACGCATCTTATACTACAAAATGAGGCAGATTCACTTTCTTGAAAAATGCAACTCACTTTAAATGCAACTCTGAGCCTTGTCTAAATCTGTCCCCCAGCACTTTTCACATGTCCATATGCCTTTTTAAACTATCCTTTACAACACTGTGCAGGGTATATGTGGACTTCCACTTTAGCACACTGAGGACTAAGCAGAACACCACCTTGCACCACTCCTGGAATGTCATTCACGTGTGCGTGTGCCCACTACTTGCCTTGTGTGTTTTAATCATTTACATCATCAGCATCTCTATTATTTGGGCTTCTCCAGAGAGACAGAACTGACAATTTGTGTGGTAACAGGGAGAGATTTATTTCAGGAATTGGCTTATGCAATTGTGAAGTGTTCACAAGTCCAAACTCTGCAGGGTAGGCCAGTAGGTTGGAGACCTGAGAAAGAGTTGGGGCTTGAGACCACAGGTAGTCTGCTGGCAGAATTCCCTCTTCTTCCCGGAAAGTCCTTCTTTTACTATGTAGGCCTTCAATGGCGCAGAGGAGGCCCACCCATATTATGGAGAGCACTGTGCTTTTCTCAGTGTCAACTGATTTAAATGTTAACCTCATCTAAAAAATGCTTTTACAGAAATATCTAGAATGTTTGACCAAATATCTGAGTGTCATGGCCTGGCCAAGGTGAAACATAAAATTAACCATAATAACACCATACTATGTAGATACAGATATGGACATAGATACAGATACAGATCCACCTAAAACTTGCTTTTCTGACTAAACATTATTATGGATATGGATGGATGGATGTATATTTCATGCATATTTCCTGTTTTGCTATATCCTGTTGCATGCATTGACCATAGTGTATTGTCAGATTGATAGATATTTAGATGGTTTCCATGCCCTTCTGGAAGGAAATTTATCAGTAATAACTGTCCTTGTGCATGTGTCCTTGGGCAAATATGGGGCATGAAATTGTTGGATCAGAGGGATGCACATCTCCAAATAGACATGTATCTATGCAGGCCTTCAACCAATTAGACAAGGCCCACCCACATTATGGAAAGCAATCTGACAGGTCCTGTTTCACCCCATATATGTTGACTTTTGGTATTGTCAGCCTTTTAAACTTTTTTGCCAATTTGATGGATCTTTTTTTAATTTGCATTTTCCCAGTTCTCCTGGAAGTTTAGCATGTATTTAGAATTGTCTGTTGTGTGTAAATTGTCTGTTCATACCCTTTCCCATGCTGTTGTTGGATTGTAAGTGACGGCACTAGACCCAGGCCACCTGGCTGAAGATCCCTCATCTACTATTCATCTGATCTTACACAAATTTAATGTTTATTATCTGTAGATTATTTTAATCTTTAAAGTAAGACTAATATAATTATCAACCTTGTTAGAGTTGTTGTAAATGCTTAAGAAACTAATAATGTAAAGTACTGAAATGGGATTGATTCAGCATATAAAAGCCATTATTGATATGTGTAAGAGATATGTATACATTCTCAATGTCATCTAGATTCTAGTATATTCTCCTAATCTGTGACATCTCTTAACTTGATGGCTTTTTGCTTTTCCGTATTAATATATTCAGATTTTGTTCTGTGTATGTTTAAGAAACCCCTATTCTAAGTACATACTATTGCTCTCCTTTTTTTCTTATTAAAATATTTAAGATTTAGCATTTCAGATTTGTTCTCTAAGGCATTTTTGAACTTATTATTGTGTTTAGTATTAGGTAAGAATCTAATTTTATTTTTTCCTATGAATTTCAGTTGTTGGAAAAGTGCTTATTTTTCAACCCCTTTGTCCTCTGATTTGTAATATTACTTCTGCCTTTACAGTGTGGCATCGTTATTTGTCTCCATCCATCTGTGCTGTGTCTTACACACACTTACATTGTGGTGTGTACCATAAATGATGTTTAAAATCACACTGTTAAAAATATATGTGCAGGTTGCACCCACCCCACTCCCAGAGATACACTCCTGGCTCTAAATTCTCGGCTACCTGCTTCACTCCTAAGAAAGGTCCCAAGGCTTATAGGAGCTAAGGAGGACTCACTTGGGAAGCACGGGGAGCAGAGGGTTGGAGCAAGAGGAGGGCCTTCAGCTCAGGCCCCCTCTGCCTCAAGTCACCCTTCTTTTATTTTGTTCTCCTGCTGTCAGGCTGGGTTGTTGCAGAGTGGCCCCCTTTCTGCTCTTTGAAGGAAGAGGGGAAAATCCCCCTCTTTTGGGGTCCCTAAACTTAAAGAAAGAAAATATGGACCAACACTGCACACTAGCCTCACTCCTGGTATTCTCCTCGGTCTTTTCCAGAACTCTCCTCCAGAGAGAGGTCTGCGTCCTCCCAGCTTGGTGGCAGCTTGCATTCCTCCACCTCTGGGGCTTGTGGTAACTTCTGTAAACCAGGCTTGTGTTTGATTTGCAAAGCCAAGTTTTTCTTGAGAATTCTGAAAGCCTTTTTTTCCCAACAGAGCTCTTCTTCGGTGAATACACTTTAGCTGTCAGATGAGTGTCTCTGCTTCAAAAGCAGCTGTAAGCTTACATCGCACAAAGGGTGTGAGATGTGTTCCCCCCTAACACACCTACCTCCCAGTATTTCCTAGAACTCAGCAATGGCCAGTGCAAATCACCCTAAAATTAACTGATAATGACATCATAAGGATACATTGGAAAAGAGAAAGGTATCCTAGAGGAGCATTACAATGTCGATTTTATTTAATAAAAGAATCAGACAAAAAAATCATTACACATTATGTGGCTCTCCAATTCTAACAGTGACGATGTAATTCCAAAATAGACTCTTCTGATTAAATCCATGCTTACCAGCAGCCACTGAGTAGTTGTTTCCAGGTCCAACTTTTATTTTCTTCTGCCACATGCAATAAAATGAAAGAGCAATGACAATAGTAATTCCTTAGGCACATTGTGCAGTTCAGAAGAGAGAGACATGCAAAGCCGGTAGCTGTAAAACTGCTCAGCAAGCAGAAGGCATGCCTCCCTAATTCCAGGGGGGACCTAGGCGCACATTCGTGGGGGTCAATGAGCATACGGTGAGGTTGTGATGAGGTACCTGTGAGCTTTGGTCTCCCCCCCTTCTTGTTCAGGAAAACTTTTAGACTGGAGACTGTCAAAGAGAACCAGAGATAGTCTTCAGTAAAACCAGGGGAAACAGATTTTATTCAGAAACAGCATAAGGGAAAGGAGTAGTATAGAATTGGACTCACTTGAGAATACAGCCAAGCCAAGTGGGGATTTATAGCCAAGGCATAGCACTGGGTGGTCAGTAGATAGAAAGTTATTTCTTGCTAGACCAACTTGATAGGAGTCTTGCTGAAGGCAGGCCCGGGTGGTTGGGTATCACCTGGGAGGTGGTTGGAGATGGCGAATTTGATCAGGTGTCAAGAGAGATCAGATATCAAGGGTGGGGGTTCTTTCCAAGTGACAGAAAGATTCTTGTCAAAACTGGACTCAGCCGGGGCCTGGGCCCAGGGCAAGGCCCAGCTGAGAAAAGGGCTCGGAGGAGCCTCACTAAGGCTCCGTCAAGGAGAGTCTTCACCAGGCCACAGATTTACCAAGCCACTTTGTGACCCAAAAGAAGCACATTTCTAGTTTGTGTCATCACCCTGCCTCAATCCTCAGCCGAGGCGAGGAGAGGCAGAGGTCCCACTGAGCACACCCCTGTGGCTTACAGCCGAAGCGTAATAGTGAGACCTCCCTTGACCTGTTCAACCTTCACAGCCACTGGCCCACCACTCGCAGCCCCATGCCGGCCCTTTATGCCACCAATTGTACGATGTGCCACCTGTTCACCGTGGAGCTTCAGAGCTCCCCCACGCAGTGTGACTGATGCATCCCAGACTGGCATGACCCACAGGCCTGGCCCTGCAGCACTGGGAGGCTGCCGAGAGTTTCTCTGTTAAGTGACCACCTCGGTTAGAGAAACAGTTTTATGGTGAAGATTCCTAATAGCCAACATTCTGGAAACTTTATTACAGGTGCATTGGACAAGAAAAACAATACCATACACAGCAAAGCACGTGGACAGTCCGTGAAGCCAGTATTGCTTGACTGCCAGTTTAATCTGAGGAACTAATTTTCATTAGTTTTATAGAAATTGACTCAAGGCCGAATTTTTTACATGTGAATTATTTCCTATTTTTTAGAAATTTCTGAATAACCTAAGATGTATTTATTTAGGTTGGACTTTTTATTTTAATTTCCAAGTTTATTGAATCCCTTCTGTCTTTTTTTTCTTACGTTTACAGTGGCAGGGAAGCTGGTGTACCTCGTTGATTAAATAACACCATTTATACCACAGACAATACCAGGAGATTCTTTGTACACGAAGCATGGGCAAGCTGTTTCAATTCCAGTACAGGAGAGGAGCAAAGCTGATATTTTGTCTTACTAAAATCACAGGATTTTTCTAAAAATTGACTAATGGAGTAAGCAGTCTCATTAAAAATTCCTTATAATTTCTCAAGCAAATATGGTTAAAAGTTGGGGCCATGGTAAAATAGCAAATAACAGTTGTAAAGGTGACAGCAATTCTGAAGGCTAGCTGTTGAGGATTAAATCAACTGACCTTGCCAGGTTGACTGTAGCATCCAAATTTACCACTCTTTCTATTTTAGAAAGATCCTTGGAAGAGGGAGTGGTAGATTGGGGTTAAGGTTAACATGGATTTCCTGAGCTCTAAGTGAAAGTTCTCTAGCAAAGATATCTTTGTATATGGCACATTAGCAGCAACATTAATTGCTGTTAAGGCTGTAGCTAAAACTATAGAAGATAAAATAATAATTTGTGTTAAATTTCCTCACAGTTCATTGTTCTATAAATAGTAAGTGCAAGACTTAAATTCACTTATGAAAGCCTAATTTTTATCACAATTGATTCAAAAAAAGAGATGACAGTCATTCCCACTTGGGTGACCCGAGCAAATGTCAATTCCCAGAACCCAAGAGAAGACTCAGCAGCCACAGCGTGATGCTGTGCACATCTGAGGCTGCAACGGGTCCACCAGAACCAAGGCCACAGCTTTGTCCTGATGGGGGCCTGGGCCTTATCAGAATCACTTTTTAAAAGGTGCTTTTAAAAGTGCGTTTTGAAAGGATACATGATTCTCTGGCCCATGCCATCCCTACAATCAGATGTTTCTTTCTAGGAGGAGGGGTATGTCAATGCTCAACCCCCCTGAATCTCCCTATTAAGTCTACCCTCTTTGGTCATTTAAAAACCAATATTTTTAGGGCAGTGAAACTATTCTGTGTGGTACTGTAATGGATGCATGTCATTATACCTTTTTCCAAGCCCATAGAATGTACAAGACCAAATGAACTCTAATGTAAACTGTGGACTTGGAGTGGTGATGGCATATCAGTGTGGGTTCATCATTTGGAACAAATGTGCCCCTCAGGAGGGGATGTTGATTGAGGGAGAAGCTATGCACATGTGGGGTCAGGGGATACAGGAAGTCTCTGTATTTGTGTAAAATCTGCTCCACACCAGTCACTGTCCTGGGTGTTGGCATAGAAAGATGAGATGCATCAGGCAGGGGACTTGAGCACCCAAGGACGCTGTCTGATGATGCTCATAGGAATTGAAACCTCTGGCCCATAACCCGCCCACCCAGAGAACCCCCTGAGGACCAGTCATGCCAACTTGCCAGCCATGCTAATGAGCCACCTTGAGGGGGGCTGTCCAGCCCCAGCTCAGTCTCCTCACATTGCACAGCCTGGAGCAGAGATGAGCTGCCTCGGCTCATCGGCCCAAAATAAGATTTGTGAGCAAAATAAATGATTATTGTTTTAAGCTACTAAGTTTTGAAGTACTTTGTTACACCCTATATTATGGGCTGAAATTCAATGTCCAGAATCCTTAACTGTCTTTGGACCTAAGAATATGACTGTATTTGGACATACGGTCTTTAAAGGGATGATAAGGTCATTATAAACAAGGTCATTAGGGTAGGTCCTAATCCAATACGATCGGTGTCCTTACAATAAGAGGAAATTTGAACACAAAAGAGGGATGTGTGCACAGAAGGGCCACGTGAGGATGTAAGGAGGAGGTGTCCACCTGCAAGCCAGGGAGAAACCAAACTTGCTGACACCATGATCTTGGACTTCCAGCCTCCAGAGCCATGAAAAATAAACACCTATATTTTAAGTCCCCTGTCTGTGGCATCTTGTTATGGTGCCCTTGCAAATCAATACACACAATAGGAAACTAGATTTAGCCTCCAAGTGTTGACTTTATTCTGTAAAATCCTTCAAGTTTTTGCTATTGGCCAGTCATTTCCTGTCACTTCATACAATACTATTTCCTCTGATCGTCCAATTTCAGTGCCACTAACAGCTTTCATGAGATCACAGTGTCAGTCAAAGGAACATTTTGTAAAAGCTGATGGATTTTATGAACCTCTCCTAAAACATGGCTTACCCAAACCTCTTTCAGCCAGCAAGGTAAACACACATGGCCTTTCTTTTCACTTTCTGAACTTATCTCCTCTGGAATTTACTGAGCTTGTGTGATTATTTCTAGAAGGTGAAGAAAACATTTGCCCCAAGGAGCAAATTGCTGCCATTAAAAGGCCAAGTAGATAAAATGTTTAGTATAATATTTTTTGCGATCGACTAGCTACGTGTTCATTAATTCTGATTTATCTTGAGGATCTTGCCATATGGTCAACATGTTATGTGATATTTCAAAGGAGGTAAATCCTGATTTTCTTTGGTTTTTTTTCCTCGTTTACCTCCCCTCTTCAGGCAATGCCAAGCCGTCACACCTGCTCCCCTCGTGGTTGGGAGTGGGACTTTCCCCGCCCACTGCCTTCCATGTCCCTTCCCTGTGAGCTCACTGCTGTGTCAGGGAGTTGAAGACACAGTTGGTGGTGTGGGGTCTGCAGGAGGAGGAGGCCGGGCTGGTTAACAGTATTCAGGGCTGGGGTGGAATGAAGCCTTCAGGGAGAAACCAGGGGAAGGAAGACGCCCAGGGGGCAGAACTGAAAGCATTCGGTGATTCCAGTGGACATGTCAAAGAAACGTGCAAGAAAACACTTCAGTCTATTTCTGAGGAATGAACTGTGTCTCAGAATTCACATGTTGGAACCCTACTGCCCCCAGCCCCCACCACCATGTGAGAGCACTTGGAGACGGGCCTTTAAAGAGGCAATTAGTGTAAATGAAATCATAAGGGTAGAGCCTTGAGCTGATAGAGCTGGTGACCTCATAAAAAAGGAAGAGACAGCAGAGCCTGCTTGCTGTCTCTCCTCACCATGTGAGGACCCAGCAGAAAGGCGTCCATCTGCGGACCAGGAAGAGGGCCTTCACCAGAACCCAGTATTGTACTGGCACTCCAGTCTTGGACGTCCCAGCCTCCGGAACTGTGAGATATTGTGTCTGTTGTTTAAGTGCCGAGTCTATGGTGCTTTGTTATGGCAACCCAAGTAGACTAAGACATCTGTGCTTCCACCACATTGATATCTGAGCTGCTTTTAGTAGCTTAGTATTAATACCTGCTGGCCTGTGTCCCTTTCTGTTTGTGATAAGAGATTGCTGGATTTTAAGTATTCTGAAATTCAGAGTGGGGTGGGGGTGGGGCAGAAATAGATTGCGTAATTGAAGACATCAGACTTCCAAATTGAGTGTGGCCAAGGCACAGACTTTAACTCTTCCTCTGTATGTTATGAAGGGACATCAAAGGGGTTCTTGCAGAAGTGGCAGGGTGGCACTTAGTCTGAAGCAGATCATTCTGGCCGCTCTCTTGAGAACCTACTCAAAAGGGCAGGATCTGAAGCACAGAGACCAGTAAGGAGGCGGGGTGTGGCAGGGCCCTGGGGCAGAGATGACAATGGCTTGGGCCAGCGTGGTGCGGGGATGGAAGCAAGCGAGGCCAGATTACAGAGATGGTTTGAAGGCAGAGGAGGCAGGCTTTGTTGACATTTCGTGTACAGCCCAGGCCACGGCAAGATTGGAGTTACACTGAAATACCAAAGACACTGAGAGGAGCGGTTCTGGGGTGATGTCCCATTGTGGTTTGCTCACGCTGGGTTTGAAATGGCACACAGACATTTGAGTGGAGAGTCCCAGAGGCCCAGACAGCTGATTCTGGGAGACAGGAGTTCTGAGCTGGCAGTACATACTCGAAAGGCCCTGTATATAGAGGCAAGCGACTGTACATTCCATGTGCCCAAGACAACCCCATGTGTGCCTTTTTCCTCCAGCGTAAGTATTTACGTCACCCCATTTCAGTCTCAGTCATGTCCCCTTTTGACAACAAATTATATTGTCACTTTAGGCCACACCCTAGTCTGATGAAAGTCAGGAGTTGAGATGGGAGCCCTGGGGGAGTGGAAGATGGTAAAGAGAAGGGAGCCGGCAGGAGCCCCTGAGTGGCCATCGCATGGAAGTCAAGCGTGGGAACAGGCCCAGGAGAGGGCCCGGGGCCACATAAAGACACAGTGTCAGGAAGGAAGGTGGGGATGCAGGGGTGCCCCACCCAGTCCGTGGCCTCTTCTCTGTGTACCTTCAGTCATTGCCCTGGCGCTCACCCCCACTCCAGGCTGGCCTAACCATCGGGGTTGCAGTGATGTCCGTGGGTCTACCCCAAGCTTCCTAACTGGCCTCCCTCCTTCAGCCAGTGCCCCTGCACCCCATCTCCTTTCAGGACAGCAGCCATGACATCTCTCGCATATCACCTCTTCAAAGTCCCCCCTGAACCCCAGCTTTCCCGGCACCCTGTCCCATTTCGTCTTCGGATTTTTCTCTTTAGCACGTACAGCTATAGGACATCCCTCTGGGTCTCCCCATGGAAAGTTGGCTCCATGCGGAAAGGACTTTTCTTGCTTTCTTTCCGTGCCTGGTACATGGCAAGTGCTCTGTGGATATTTGTTGACCAAATGAATGAAAAGGGAGCAGGACCTGAGAAGGGAGCCCGGGGGGCTGTCAGCGGCCAAGGGAGACAGAGGCAACTCATCGGCGGGGCACCGAGGCTGAGTGGGATGCTGCCCGAGAAGCAGCCCTGGGTTTGCACGTTGCTTGGGATGGCTGATGGAGACAGCTGGGTGGTGTGGCCCGGAGAGAACCGTGCTTGGAGAAGGCAGGGGATGCATCAGCTGTAAAGGGACAGTATGGGATGTGCAGACTTTCTGAGAAGCTGCTGGAGCAGAACAGAGCATCGGAATGGAGGCGAAATTGGTGAGAAAAGAGGAGAACGTGGCAACACAGATGCAGATGGCGACTTTGCTGGCAGAGAGAGGCGCCTGGGTGAGGCTGGGGGTCTGGAAAGAGCAGGTCCTTGGGGGCTGCCACCTCCCAAGGCAGATGTGACCAGAGCAGCCGCCCCACATCCAAGGAGGCGCTGGGAAGCCAGCCTTTGTCATTTCTGGGAGCAGAGCTGTCCTGTGGTTCTTTTTTTAATGAACAAATGAGTTCAAAATGTTTTCTTTTCTAAGTCAATTATTTACTCTTCCTCAAAGAAGGAAATTATAAAATCAGGAAAAAGTAGTCATTTCTGTTGTTCTTTAAAGAAGTTATGGTTTTAGCACTTAGATTTTCTTAAATGTTGTAGGACCAAAATTTCCATTGAGTTGTATGCTTAGATCATGTTTTTAGGATTATTTTTTAAATGTTTTCTGTCAGTGTTCCAGGAAGGGAAACAATGGCAAGATGGCACTTTCAAGCTGTTCTATACATTCAAGAGTATTTTTATCCCATGCTTTTCTTTCTCTGCTCAGAAACACCGTGTATTAGTTTCCTGTGGCTACCATAACAAATTGCCACAAAATCCATGATTCAAGGAACAGAAATTTATTCTCTCACTGTCTAGAGGCCAGAAATCTGGAGTGAAGGTGGCAGCAGGGCTCAACTCTTTGAAGGTTCTGGGGGGCGGAGGGGGTGCTTCCTGCCTCTGCCAGCTGCTGGTGGACCCAGTTATCTTTTGGCTTGTGGCTGGACCTCTCCAATATCTGCCTCTATTTTCATGTTACTTTCTTCCCCATGTCCCAAATCTCCCTCTCCTTTCTCTTCTAAGGACAACAGTCATTGGCTTGAGGGCCCAGCATCATCCAGGCTGATCCCATTTTGACATCCTTAACCTAATTACATCTTCAAAGACCCTATTTTAATAGTCACATTCACAGGTGCCAGAGGTTAGGACTTGGACTTATCTTTGTAAGCGCCACTTTGCAATCCACTGCATGGAGTTTTGTAGTTTGAGATGTGATTTATTTTTTTTGTATTCTTCATTATTTTGTGTTACGGAAAAGTCGCACTGCTTAAAATAATATATAAGTAAAGTTGTGTTGAGCTTCAAAGAAACCACAGAGACCATTCATTTTTTAATTGTATTTTCTAGGTCTTGGATGAGTAATAGATGACTTGAGGATCAAAATCAGATACTCAGCAGTCTACAGATTGCATATCTTTTGCTGACATTAAATTGACTAGAAAATACAATTAGTAAAATGTCTTTTGAAGAAATACATTTTGTTCACTGCATTCCCCACAGATTAGCACAAAATAGAATCCTGAGTAATTTGAAATCCTATCCAACCCCTTAAGTCTAGTTGTTCCAAATGATTCTGTCCCTTGCATATGGAGCTGTAGAAGTTTATGAATAAGTGGAGAAGAGAGAAGTTTAAGATATGTGGTATAAGGGAGGGGAATGATGTTTATTAAGCATCTACTACAGTAAAATTCTGGAATCGCATTGAAATCAATGGAATTCATTCATTAGCAGAGCAATGCAGCCAGGTGGTTAGGATCTGACCTGTCTTATAGTAGGAGTGACTTGGAAGCAGGACATGTGCATAAAATATCACCCAGGACACAGCTAGGAAGCAACAGAGGCAGGATTTGAACCCAGTGCATCTGTCCCATCCCTGTCTCACCATGCTCATCTCACTGGTTTGCAGTGCAAAGACCAGCATAGTGGCAGTCAGAAGCCTGGCCCTGTTCTGACTCCACCACCAGCCGGCTATTGGTCCTGACCACTGATCAAGAGTCAGTGCTGGGTTAACAGCAGCGTCTTTGGCACAAGATGACAGGGTTTGAATCCTGCCTCTGCTACCTTTCAGCTATGTGACCTTGGGTACTTACTCATGTCTTTGTACCTCAGTTTCCCCATCTGTAATGTGGGGATATTCCTCATAGGGTTGTGTGAGAAACACCTCCCGTACCCTTGTCCCACGTGTGCACATTAAGTAGAGAATTTGAGAATCAGCCGTTTCACCTCTCCCTCCAACCCTGTGCCATAATGAGATTGCTACGGCTGGCTACACACCCTACAAGAACCAAATAACAGTTAAGCCCAAAATATACTTGTTTTTTCCACTAGAAAGATCTCTGTAGTGTGCACTCACTATTGGCAAGGAAATATTTAAGGTTTCTAGAACTTTCTTGTACATACGCAGTTATAAAGCTGCCTCCTTGTTTGTCCTTGAAATACAACTCTTTGTTCAACAACAAGAAAAAAACCTTTGCTTGGATAAAAACCATTATTTTTATCAGAGGCTCAAGAGTAGAAGTGGCTATAACATTTTATGCAGGGAGGAAATAATCCTTAATTATTGGACTTGGTTATTTGAGCTTATAATCTATTTCCAGATAGAACACTGTTAATTTAATCTGTGTGGCAAGACCATGTTAAATAAACCTTGAACAAATCTTCCAGGGAAATTTCTAACACGTTTTCTTACTGCCTTCTTTTATCAACTAGCTTTTTGTGGAAATTGTTTTGTTCCTGCAGGTCTGTTTTCTAATTACTCTCCAAAATATGCTTGTAATTTGATGTTGAACATTGTTTTCCTACCTTGGGCTTGTCTGACATTTTTCCTGGTGACCGTCACTCACCTCACAGTGTTCACGTGAAATGGGGCTTTAATAAGATGGTAGTTTTACAAGAAACAAGTTTTGCAAGTTATTATTTATTGCTAAAACAGACATGCGATTAACAAAATTTAATGAGGCCCCAGAGCAGTCATATAATTAGCCATGTACACATAAACCCAAAGGCCTTAAGAACAAGGCTTTGACTAATATGTGTCATATGAAAATTAAGTAAGATTTTCATAAAGTTGTAAAATATTGCCTATAGGATAAGTAAAACCATCAGTGGTTATACCAGCAAGGTATACCCTGACTCATCCCTAGGTAAGGTGGGGATGCGTGATGGGTCCTGATGGAGATGGTTGGTGGAGCTTTTCTGTTAAGCATGTTCCAAGAAGCATTTAGAGGGGGTGAGGAGGGCAGTATGAGCAGGAGCAGTCCAGACAAACTTGGTAAAAATTAAAAGCAGAAAACATAACTACTCCCTTGAAAATCTGTGTATTCATTCAAATTGTGTTTTTCCTGTGCTAAATTTTAAAATCTTAATACCCCGAAGAGCAAAACATCATTTTAGGGAAACCTTTTGTGCATTAGGATAGAGTAACCTTTTTCTCTTTCTATTGGAAAATATACCCAGAGGGAGCCAAGCCATGGTGCTTCAGGTCAACCCACAAAAACAAGTTGGAACTTCTTAAATGTATGAGACATGAGGCTGCTCAGTAATGCCATTTCTCTGGGCCCGTAAGTGGCAGTTATTCAGAATGCAGTCACCATTGCAAGGGAGACAGAAGCGATTCATTTTACTGAGATGCTTATTATGAGCAATGTCTCCCACTGTAGCTCTGTGCATCTTCCAACACATCACAGGAATTAGGTGAAAAGCAATTTCATTGAACAAAAAGCCTGATTTTCCTTTGCGCTTATGGCTTTTAATAAAACAAAAGCAAAGTTATTTTTAACAAGACATCTGAGTTTCCTTGACTAAAGAGAGGAATGGTTTTCCCTAGAACCAAGAGACTGATTTTGCACCTGGAGCCCGAGAGGGAGGCTCCTGCACCTGGTCTTACACCTGGTGAGTCTATAGCCTGAGCACCAGAGTGTGGTTAAGGTTGCAGCCAGATCACTATCTGAGTGGACAGGTGTCTATATTGATAATTATAACAATTTAAAAATGACACTCTAATTCTTGGGTTAGCAAACTTGCTGTAAAGGGTCAGATAGTAAATATTTTAGGCCTTATGAGCTAAGAGGCAAATTGAGAACATTATGTAGAAATTTACTAACAGGAGAAGAAACAAATTGCTGCAAAATTATTCTTAGTGAAATCCAAAACATAACAGTAAAGTGCTAACAATGTTTTGTAATGCAGATCTGTCAATAAGAAGCCGGTCTTTGGGGGAGGTGCCATTTTGCCTAATTGAGATTCAAAGTCAGTGTTCCCTATCATCAAATCTACGGTGAACGTTCATTAGTAAAAATCATTTTTAGCTCTCAGGCTGTACAAAAACAGGAGGTGCACCAGATTTGGCCTAGAGGCTGACCCTGCTGATCCATATTGTTAATTTTATATGCTCATGGGTATGATTCTAGTATTCTCTGAAAGACAAAAGGAGATATTTTGCCCAAGTATGTTTTAGTGAGGTAGCCCTTTGAGTCTAAGTGATCAAAATGAAGTTCTATGATATTTTTATGAGGTACATGCATTCTCATAAATAGAATTCACTAGTCCATGGGCTAATGGGATTGGTGAAATTTTGTTTCCTAACTGGGAACCACTCATGAGTGAAAAGTAAAATCATTTAGAGGGTTTTGGCTAGCACTTAAAAGATTGAGTAGGATAAAATAGAATGGGATAAAATAATCACAATTCCCCTAGTAAGGAAAGTTCGGTTAGGTGTTTTGAAAAGTGTCAGACTCGTGTGTGCATGTGCATGTATGAGTCTAAGACATATTTTTATTATAGGTCTTGATGCAGAATGTATGCAAAATACTGAGAAGTATTTACTTTTCATAAAGGCAGTTGGGCCCCTGAGAAATGAGAGAGGGGTGCTGATGGGAGTGGGCAGTATAACAATATCACTGTTATTTTCATCTCTACGTGTCTCTGAAAAGTGCATCATATGTGTGGAAGAAGGGAAGCAGGTAAATGCTGAGTAAACTAGGAATTTAAATAAAATTAAAATCATAAAAGAAAGCTCTTTTACCCCCTGTCTAATTTTAGCCTTTAAAGCTAACTATTACCCAAATTCTTAAGCAATTGACATTTTATATGCAATACTTTCTATGTGATAAGTGGGTTGCACTATTATCTAGGTCTCATATGTTAATGTATACATATATGTACATGTATATCCTTGTGTATACAAATATACCTATATGTGTGTATATATGTGTGCATATTATATGTAGATAGATACAGATACTAATTTTTAAAAAGTTAACCGTGACTCCTTAGTGGATAGTAAAATACTTTTATATTACTAAATAACTTGATATTGAACAGGTTTTGAAAGTAACATAATAGAATAGAACATAGAAATGAATGTACCAAAATTCACCTACCTTAGTAAGGATACCTGTTTTCCACTTAATTATACATATATTTATGTATGTGCTTGAGTGTGTGTGACATGAATTACAGTGTAAATATTTCATACTGTGGCTCATTGCTAAAATATTTTGAAAAATAGTGCTAAAGTCATAATGACAACAATGATTAACATGTTCTTTTGTTTTCTCCAAGATATCTTGTATTTTATTGCCAAGTGCCAAAGCATAATAATTAGTAGATTACTTCCAGGAAATGCATCATACAATTTAATTTAGATAAATATTTTTATGTTTGGGTCCACATGGCATTCACACAAACTAGCTATTATTTGTTTAGCTCTTCCTGTTGGTTATTGTAGGGTTCTTATCTGCTCTTTTAAGCTCTCTTGATTTAATAAGACTAAGGATTGGGTTGCAATAATCCAATAATGCCAGCCAAAGAAAGTATTAAGAGACAGCCTGGAAGTATAATGTTAAGCACCGGTTTAGGGAGAAGAGAGCTTGATCTTCCCTAATGCTGCTTCTAATAGCAGCAAGTGTTAAAGCTGGGAATCCTGTATTTTTCAGGAGCATTACATAATCTATTGTCTCCCTGTTGAATAAAAATCAATCCAGCCAAGAATGTGACACTGCAAAAGCATGATAATTCTCACAGCCCAAATACTACAGTGGCTGAATTTTTTTTTTTACCACATTGTTTTCCTTTGAATGTAAATGAAGGATAGACTTATGGAAATACAATAATGTACCTGACAAGTTGCATTAATTGTTATGTGTGGTATTTCATTAGCCAATGTGTATTAACTACATATAAATGCATCAATGGGTGAGTCTCTGGGTTTATAAATTAATAGTTGCTGGTTAGAACTTTAGCATAATGTAGGGATGGAAATCCTACCACACTTGCCCTTTTGTTTGTCAAAACACAAATAAAAGCAGCCCCACATTGCAAAGTTCTTCTAATAGTAACAAATTCTAGTAAATTCTGACGTTAATGGAAAGTGAACTCAAAATTGAGGGTTAAGTAGAAATTTCTTATAAGTGCATCATGAAGATTTTGTGGCTTGGAATTCAGAAGTGGTGAAATACAGTATTTATGAATTTTCAATATTTTACAAACATGGAAGGTATTGAAAGATAACTGTGATGAGATTAATATTCCCAAGATTAACATAACATGCAATTCAAGTTTTATAATTTCCAACTACTAGCATAATTTTTGTATTCTATATAGTTCATAGACAGGCATCTAACTTTCTAAACACTTCTGTCATTTGCTTTAGGTTATGTGAATGGAAATATGGACTATGTCCTGCATATTCTGAAGGGGAGGGCTTACTCCTTTAAAAATCATTCTGCAGGGTTCCAAAGTGCAAGTCTAGAGAGGAACTCTGGCAGCAGTTTCAAAAAGAGGCATCTTTTTTGTAAGTATTTACATTTATGCCAAATGTATATTCTGAACTTCATGTTCATATAGTCTTTTTTGAAACCAGAGCACTGGTTTCTTTATATGAAATATGTAAATTTGCATCTGTTCATTCAGCCCTCTTAAAATACAGTGAGTTAAATGCGTGCTGTGGTCCAGTTGAATGTGAGGTATGGGCACAATGTAAATTTAGGTTGAAATCCTTAAGTGAAGAAACAGTGTGTTCTTTTTAAATTGAAGACTATATCTATATTGGTCAAGATCAATAAATCAAAGAAAACACTTTTCTAGCATTCCCATTATAGCCCAGAACAGATTTAAATTTTTTCAGATTTAAGGCTCCCCAAAGATATGAAACGAAACTTTCTCGTATATTTCTCAAGGGTAGGGGACAAGAAAGGATGAGTGAGTTCATGTCACCTCCCGGGGCAGGCATTGTTCTAAACCTTTTCCCTGCCTGCCTCCTTCACTCCTCTGTCACCCTTGAAGCCAGATGCTGCTCTCTCCCCATTCTGTTCAATCCCACAGAGCCCATGTATGTGCCCACAGCCTCACAGACAGTAAGTACAGGAGCTGGGCTCAACCAAGGCAGGTTGCCTCCAGAGGCCACCCTCAGAGAGCCTTGATCTATTTTTAAATGAAACATTTTGATAAAAGAAAGAAAAAGAACCAAGTGGGCATTAATGTCATGGTCAAAAGGAAAACAGGTGAGTTTTGTTAACTAACAACCCATTCCTCTTCAGGCACCTGTGAGGATGCTGCTGGGAAAGCTTTGCAAGAGTACAAAAGGGTACAAGGGTTAGTATGCACAGTGGGCACAGTTATGGGAATCCTATGTCAAAAGAAGAGAAACTTACCTGTACTTTTGAAGAAATAAGCACAAATTTAAATAATTGTTCACAGGACACATGAGTTCTAAATGGTTGAATAGCAATGCTATGAAAAACTACCAATTGTGATGACATAAATGAGCCTTCATAACATAATTTCCATTCTGTTTAGTGTAAATAATGTGATGATGGTTTACACACATTTGCTAGGTTGTTTTTAAGTTGTACATTTGGCAGTGAAGAAAGTAAATTGGTACCCTACTGAAATGACTCTTTAAGCGCACTCAAGACTTTTTAAAATATTTTTTAAGTTTCTAATATACATCTGGCAAAGAAAATACAGGAATATTTGAGATAGAAGAGAGATAAATCCTGTGTCTTATGAAACTAACCAGGATTTTCCAGAAATGATGTGGATGTGGCATTTCTAAAACCCCTACCTCATACAAGGCTCCTGAACTGAGCCTTCAGCTATTTGCCACTTGCCGGTTAGAAGCAGTGTTTTCTGGGTTTTGCCATCATTGCTTTGCTCCATCTGCTTTGTTTGTAGTGCTCTTATTTTAAGTTTTTCTGCACAACAGCAACAGTGTCTTACTCATCTCAAGACTCATCTTCTTGATCCCCATGATACGGTCCCTTCTTTTCCAATGTTGCAAGCTCAGATGAAGCAAAACACTTTCTTTCTCTGCATGGTTAAAATGTAAACACCGGAGACACAGGCAAACCCTTTTTTATGAGGTCATTGTAATAGTTAAATGTTCATGCAAAATATAATGAGCTACCAGAACTAACGATTTTACTTTAAATCAGATGATTTGGGTTATTAGGACAAATTTACAAAATTTGTAAAATATATGCAGTCCTATTAAATTATACCATAAGAATTTGCCATTTTCGTGCCAGACAAGTAGGAGGGCTGCCTGTCATTGTTAATTGGTCTTCCACAAGGGAGATTTGAAGGAGGCCCCAAGTTGCTTCGGGTCTTTCAAGTTAGTAAAAAATCTCTTAAAGGTCTCATTTATCTGTGTCCTGCTTAATAACTCATGACATCTGGTGGTGGCTGGGTTTGAGGCAGTCAATGGCCATCCCCTGGGGAGACAGATCTAAAATAAACTGTAGAGATGTTTTCACGCCTCAGACTAGATATTTACAGATTAAGGAGGTCAGACCTCAGTACCACATAGCACAACTGACAAAAATCACCCATCTCGCAGCCCTTGGTAATTATGGAGGGTGAGCCCTCTGCTCTTCATGTCCTCCATGGACCATGGCAGTTTGGGAGATTCTTCAGGTCCCCGTCTTGAGAAGCATGCCCTTCCCAACTGTGTCATCCATCCAAGGAGGCTTCAGGTCATCTCCATACATTAGTAGCAATTCATGGCATTTGTCTCTCCATGTGATGTTCCCTGGAAGAGTTTCCACATAGGAAGCCAATCCATAATGGCAATTTCTTTATTAAAATATGTACAGTGGAAATTATGCTAATGAAGCTGGAGTGTAATTATAGACTAGAAAGATTCTTCACAGTCTGAATTGAATTGTTGTAGATAAATGTGCATTAACTTAATAGTGTGCAGCTAATTATGAAAGGTAAAGGAGAGGAAGAAAGGTAATCAGTTATGTGATGTTTGAGAGATGCCACTGTCCCCCATGAACTCTAAAGCCAGGTAAGCCTGTGATGAGAATTCTTCTAGCATTTGTCTCTGATTTCCAACACTGCAATTAAAATAACCACTGGTGACTAATTAACCCATTTAACTCTATTTGTCTGCCACATTTATTACAGCAGAGAGTTAAATGGGGTGACACTCTGCAGCTTTATGTCCTATTCCAAGTATATTTGTGGAGTTCATTCTTTATTCTGTATTTATGCATTTGTGTGCATTTATAATAATTATGAAGATGAGGCAAGGATCCCTCATCTCAATATGATTTTGTCATGCTCAACTGGGGTTGTGTTCTGGGAAATGAATTCTTTTTACTTAGAATTAAAACAAGCTCAAGTGGTAGTCATATGCCTGTTGTTCCAAAGCTAACAATTAAAAGGATCTGAGAGCTATCATCATCATGCTGTGGTTCCATTAATAAAAAGTTGGTCATTTAATCCTTAGAGAAACAATCCTAAAATCTATCAGTAAAGGGGGTTTCCTGTGTTCATTGATCAAAGCCCCCTTAACCAGCCAAATGAGAGGTAGCTTTTGTTAAGCAGAGAGAATACATATGGTGATATGGAGTGATCTTTCAACTAATTTCAGAAAATGTAATGTTCATATGTCTTCTGAGTAAAATAGCTTCACAGCCAATTGAACACTGCTAGATCCAGCCTGGAAAACTGAAGGTCCAGTGTTAAAAGGATCTGATGTGCAGAGGTCCTTTATAAAGGCTGTGACTGTCCAGTAAAAGGCAGGGCTTATCACACCTCACATCACACCTGTTCATTCTTTGTTTTCAGGGAAATTCAAAAAGTCTCTTTGACAATAGCTTTTTTTCAGCTAGAAAACCAACAAAAATATTAAAGTGCATGCACATTACCAATTATCTTAAATTTCTATTTTCTCTCTTCTCTCATTTGTATTATTGCTGTGGTCATACATACAGATTGCATGAGACACAGACAATCAAACTCTGAATTTTAATTGGAATTTCCTAAATCTTTACTGACATATCTGTAGGTTCCTTAGAACATTTGTAGCAATTACTTTTCTGACTTCATAAAATGTATCCTTTGTTTTGCTTCCAACATGTCATTACATTTCTTTTGCCTGGACAATATTGGCATAAGGAAGTTTCTTAAAGCTCATTATTTAATTAATGCACTTCTGAGGAAAGTGTGGAATTGTTCTTGCCCGTGAGATGAGACGGGGATGCTAGACGGTAACAACCGTGGTTTCAGGAGATTTGGAGTCCAGTTGGAATTCCAGAGATGCCCTATGCTGTGTGACTTTACACAAGGTTTTTAATCTTCAGCCTCTGTTTCCCTACCTGTGAACCAGCCAAAAAACATTATCATCTTCCTCAAAGGGATTATCAGCAAACCATAGGCCATGGACTAACCCCGCCCACTACCTTTTTTGTAAATAAAATTTTTTTAGAACATAGCCACACCCATTTTTTCCATTTTGTGTATGTCTGCTTTTCAGTTGCAAGTACAGAGCTGAGTAGTTGCAGCAGAGACTGTGTGGCCAGCAAAGACTGAAATATTTATTTTCTGTCCCTTAACAGAAAAGGTTCGCTAATCCTTAGATTAGAATATTAAAATTGTGTGTTTGTGTATAAAACATATATAAAGGATACATGTATAGAAGACCTACATATGTGTATGTGCATATACTATATGTAGTATGTATATAAAGGTTTTAGCATAATGCTTGACACATCTCAAGCATTCAATATAAGATGACTGTTTAAAATACTATTATTTTGTTAAATCCACTTTTCCTCTGTTAGAAAATTGGTTGTGATGAGGACATTAGATGAGAGAGCATAAGCCCTCACATCACAAATAAAATATTCATCTTTAAAAGTATTTTCTTAAGTAAAGGCTTTGTATATAATTTAAGCAGATGTTGACAGTAAGAATCTATATCACGGCACTTTTCCAAATGTATTCTTTTCTTAGAGCTGCCATAAAAAATTACCACTAACCTGGTGGCTTTAAACAACAGAAACATTTTGTCTGAGAGTTCAGGAGGCTGGAAGCTTGCTATCAAGGTGCCCGCAAAGCTGCACTTCCTCTGAAGTTCTAGGCAAGGACCCTTCCTCGCCTTTCCCAGTGTCTGGTGGTCGCCACACTTGGCATTCCTTGGCTTGTAGTCACTCTGCATCTCTGTGTCCATCTTCACATGCTCTTCTCTCTATGAGAAGACTGAAACAAATGCTTCGGTCAGGCGGTCATTTGGATAACTGGAACTAAGAATAGAGACTGATCAAAGTGCTGTTGGCAACACATTTTTTAGGAGAACATCTGTGTTTAGTTGACTCCATGGTAAACATGAGATTTCGGGTGACATGCCAGTAGAGGGAACATGACTTCAGCGCATGGATAGAGAGACCCTGCCCAGGGCAAGGGAGAACTTCTCCACTCCACCTGAGCTGGTTGCACACCTGGGACACTGTCTGGCTGTTGGCAGTTCCTGAAAGAAGCATTTGCACAACTGGAGTGTGTTCAGAGGAGAGGGTGAAATATTCAAAATCAAGCAAGATGAGGAATACTTGGTATTTGATGGAGGTAGTTATGAAGACTCTGGAGTAGTTGTAAGAACAGAGAAGCACGCAATAATTATAAAGGTCTGAATGCAAGGCTTACCTTGGAAAACACAGAGGTATTTTAAAAGTGACTCAGTATACCACCCTCAGTAGCAATTTCCATGTGTTCACTCATTCTCCCTGTTTTAGGGTTTGTAAGAAGAACCATCAGACATTCTCCTGGAGCAGAGCAGGCCATATGTTCATATGTCTTCTGAGTATAATAGCTTGACAGCCAATTGAACACTGCTAGAGCAGGACTCTAACAGGGAGGTCTTTTCAAGGAAAAGTTTTTTAAAACCTATGCTACTTAAAGGAGTTGAGGGGGGAGGGTCAAGAAAATCATTCTGTGAGTTTAAAATGTGCCCATAAAACCCAACATCTTTCCTAGATGAACTGTGATTTATATAACTAAAACATGGGCGAAGTTTTAACACCTTGATTTCTTGGTTAACTTTGACCCTTGACATAAGATTTCTTAATAAAAGTAGTTAAAAAACCATTTCCAGTTTAGATAGTAACAGTTGTTTTATGGTGTAGAGCCCTAGGATTTCGACTTCATGTTGACTTGCAGGAAGAAAAATTGTGAGCCATTCATTTGCAATTATAGCCACAAAACCCATTAGACTCCCCTTTCTTTCCCATTTGTCAATACTAGTTGTAGGTTGGAAAGACAAAAGCCCACATGAGGCTCCCACACTTCCTAGCTCTGCCTCCGGGCGGTGGAGCCCCTGAGGATCTGCCTTTAGGGCATCCTACCATCCAGAACTGGAGAAATAAATGGCCTTTGGCTTGTTCAGCAGGGTCCTGAGGGGCCGCTTTCATGTCTGAGACAGACCAAATAAAAATGCTAAGTGACTCTGTCCTTGGGATCTTTAACTGCCTTTTCAGCTGGTGTATTTTATAACTGGGTATTTGTCTGTCCCCACTGCAAGCCACCCAGGAGGACCTTGGGTAGCCTGCCAGATCCTAAGCACAGTGTCAGCATGCAACAGATAACAAAGAAAGTATTCTGTCAGCAGGCTCTGGAGGAAGGATCCCCCAGAACATAAAGAGGCTCAGGCCCACCCCCTTTTCTTACTTTGGGGCAAAATCAGCAGACGTGGCCTGAATCCATAAGAGGCCAGGTGTGACTGCACACCCGTGGCCCTGTTTCTCATGCTTAATGGGTCATTTTGCTTCAAATTTAGAGACTTCATTTTAATTTTCTTTTTTTTTTGTTGGAGGAAACCACACTAAACTGTTTTCAGGCCAAGGTGAAGTATAAGTACATACATGCACATGCATGACTGGCTGTGTTTCATACTGAACTGTCTGTCCTCCACCTGCATCATCCTACATGCAGAGAAAGCCCCATCCCTCCAAGCTGAGTGAGCCAGTTAGGGTCAGGGTTAGTATCTTTAGGGTCCTGCTTTGGGCCAGTTGTAATTAGGAATATGTCAGAATTAATTTAATAACTTTTATAAGATTAGTTCTTTACCCATTAACTCATCTATTACCCTGCCCAATAATGCTACACTTAATATTACTTCCTTAACAGTTGCCAGTAACATAATAATTGACACCTCTCTTCTTTTGAGATTAATGACTGTTCTCTCTTTATACATTAAAAATCCTATTTACATGACATTTAAAAATATTTTGAAATTACAAATAATTGTATTGTTTTCTCATTAGGTTTTCACTTGAGACCTTACATTTTTTAAGCCTCTTTTCTTGATGTGTAAACTAGATCCATTAGAAGAAGTAACAGTTTTACAATATGTGTCATTATTTTATATTATACATTATGGTGGTGATTTGTTACCTAATAGTGTTTTATGGACCAGACATTCCAAAGAGTTCAAACCCCCAGGAAGGATCATTTTGTACTTTTAACCACACATGAGTGAGTCTTTGTTTCAAATTCATGTTCACCTGCTCTTTTTCTTTCTTTCTCATTCTCATGGTTGCTTTTTATTCCTCATTCCTGACTGCAGCACTTCAAACAGTAAATATTCAACAAGAACACATCACTCAAGGAAGGGCCATCTTAGCTTGTAAAACAACCTGATGTAGCTAAGCGCCACAGAGCAGCTGGAGAGGTCAGGTCATATTTGCAGGATCTCCATTTCAGGACAGTTTCCAAGTGGCTTTAAAGAGGGTATGCTTTGTATTCTTTATGAGACAGTGAGTCAGGTGTGGCCACAAGAGGAGACAGGAGAGGCTCAGGAAAACGAAGTTTATTGTACTCACAAATCCTAGGGAAGAGAGTCCAGGGATGCCGCACAGGGCCTCCATGGAGATACCAAAGTGGTCAGGAGGCAGGAGAGAGGGTAAGGAGGGCATTGCTGCAGCCCCAGCCTTTACTGGGGCTTCCATGGGAAAGGCAAGACAAGGTGAGGCAGGGGGAACAGCTGAGGTTCGGCTGGTTTGAATAATTCCTGGGGTCTTTAAATTAGAGAGGTGGTTCCTAGTTGCCTGGCACCTGACCCTGGGATGACAAAGGTGCAGAAATATTGCCTTAATATTAATAAACCAGGGTACACAAGCCAGATAAAGAAGGCATGAGCCTAGACTGGTTCGTTTGCATATCAAAGGCATGTTCCAGGCTGGACTGGACCTTTTACTGTCTCTAAGAATTGGCTAGCCCTCCAGAAAGGGCAGTCTTTCCCCAGCTAGGAAGGTTTTCTTAAGATGCCAAACTATCATAATATAGAGAAATTTTTAAAATATATGCAATGTGCTGTGTTTACCCCTTTAAAATATTAGTGAAAAGGAGATAAACTTACTCCTAGGGCCACAGTCTTGCAGCAGATGAGATCGATTCAAAATTGTCTTTGGAGTTCTTAACAACAGACTGATCATCTCAAACTGGCTCTTTCCAGACTTTATATTCCCATCTGGAGTGAAAAATAATTAACAAAGTCAAGCACATTGCATTCTCTTCTTAATAGTTTCAACTCTTGCTCTGTGGGTGTTTTCATTAGTAAGTGTGGTTTTGAAAAAATGTAAAATGCCAAAAGAACAATGTAACAGAAGAATTCTACGTGTTGTAGTGATCTATTCCCAAGTAGTAAACCACCTCAACTGTAGTGACTTAAAACAATGTATTGTAACCTCTTGGTTCTCTGGGTTGACTGGGCTGAACTGGGAAACCCTCCCTTGGGTGTCCTCACAAGGATTCAGCGGGAGCCTGGCAGGCCTGCTGTCATGTAATGGCCACGCAGGGCAGGATGTTGTAGGAAAGGAAAAATAATTTTCTCTCTGCCCTTCTGAGTTATTGACTGAGAAACCCCCCTGCAATAAAGGACAGATTAATAAGAGAAAAACAAATGTATTAACATGTACATTCATGGTATGTGGGAAATACTCAGGTAAACTGAGTAACTCCCTGAGATGGCCCAAGCCAATCACTTAAGTACCATCATCAGCTAAAGACAGAAAAGAAGTTGGGAAGGGGGGGCAGCCACTTACGGGACGGTGCCAGGAAAAGCCTGGTAAACAAGGATAAGGTTTGTTATACAGATTTAAGTGTGTCTTCTCCATCAATAAAGTTTCTTATAATTTGGAGTCATCCTCTTCCTGGTACAAAGGGAAACACCATTACAGATGGAGATTTTCTGCATAAATGTAAATTTCCCCTACAAAAAGGTAACTTCTGCTCTCTTTTCAGAGCTTTTCCTATGTCTGTAGTTTCTCAAAGTTGTCAACTGAAAATAATCTTTATGCCAACGAGGCCTATTCAGGGTGGCACATTCTGCTCCCTTTTGACTTTGGATACGGTGTGCTCTTGCTTCGGGAGTTGATCCTGGTTGCCAACTGGAAGCTGGGCTGGGGCAGTTGACCTGGACACCTGCTCCCTGTGACTTGGGCTGCTCACAGCATTGTGGCTGGGAGCTGAGAGAGAGTCTAAGAGTGACCGTCACAAGGGATCAAGGTAGAAGCTGCAAGGCTTTGTATGGCCTGTCCCCTGAGCTGTATTCTGTTAGTGCAGGTGAAGTCACTTACCCTGCCCAGATACATGGGGAGGGGACTCCCCATCCTGGTGTTAGGACAGGGCAGGGAAGGAGTAAGGCAACTTCTTTGACTTCCTGCCACACCAAATATTGCCACCATTCAAGATCTGAGAGAGAGGTTTCTTATTTTCTCTTACTGTTTTCTTTTTACCTTTATATACATGTATATCTGAGTACATGTGTACATATGTGTGATATATGTATGTATGTATATATGCATACTTATTCAGACACACATACTATATAAACATTATACACACACTGAGGGAGATTTCATGAAATTATCTCATGCTGTTATAGGGGTCAGCCAGTCTGAAATCTATAGGCCTGTAGCTGGAAACTCAGAAGTTGATACTGCAGTTGAGACAGAATTTCTTCTAGAAACCTCCAATTTTACTCTTACAGACATTTCAATTGTTTGGGTGAGGCTCACCCCACATTATTAAGGGCAATCTCCTTTCCTTAAAGTCAACTGATTGTGATGTTAACCACGTCTAAAAAAATACCTTTAAGGCAACACTTAAACTAGTGTTTGATTGAGTAACTGGGTGCTGTAGCCTCACCAAGCTGGCATATGAAACTAACCATCACAATGCCAATACATAAAGCACACACCGGTTCATATAGGAGAGACAGAGAAAGAGCAGGAGAAGGATCTAAGAATCTTCTAACTGGTGACCTTTTATATGCAGAGAAAAATTAGAGGCTAAAAAAGTGGAAAGATTACAGAGAATTTATAGACATTTTCTTTATAAATGCATCTTTGCCAAAACTTTATGAAATTTACAAGTAGGAATGCTGTTAAAAAGGACCCGACATTATTTTTTTTTTAATTTCCCATACTTCAGAAGCATACTGATTTTTCTCTTGATCATAGGGAAGATTGTCTTTCTTCTTTCTCTATCCTGTATCTCAGATGCAATGAAAACCTTGCACTCCAAAGATGAGAAAACTACTTCGTGTTTTTCGGTAACTTCTTCAGTTAAAAAAAAAAAATTATGTGTGTGTACAAAAGTGAGACAAGTAGGCAAAGCCTTAAGAATGTATCATTTTATTTTAGTAAGAATGAAGTGATCGCCAGGGCCCCTCGCCTCGCAGTAGGAACTGGCACGTGGAAGTCTTTTTCAGCTTCCTTAAGACTTTTCTGTGTGACCTTGAATAGTTTGCCTACCCAATTGGTGCCTGAGCATATGTTTGTTTTACAGTGTTGACACGTTAATGTTTTAAGGGGTTTCTGGGTGACCAGATGGAAGGCACTGTGTTTCCAGGACGAGAAAGGAAAGGTGAGCTGTGTCCGGGCCAGCCCTTCACATGCCTGCAGCTCTGCCAGCTTTGCAGCCCCTCTGTGCCATGTGTCTGTCACCCGCCTTGCCTGTGGACCTTGTTACAGAGCAGCATATGCGGGGTTCCCTGATGAGAAGGGTTTTGCGCTGCTCTGATGTCTGGGGTTTAGTAGAGGAAATCCATTAAGCCTGAGGTTTGAGACTGGCTTCCTGCCGTCACTGTGCTCATAGCAGCAGCACTGGAAGCATTTGACTTTCAGTGAAATCTGAGTTTGATTGAGACACCGGATCAGTGGAAGAGCATTATTCACCCCAGGGATATAATGATTGGAAATACTGTACCAGCTCTATTCCTTGATGGAAGAGGACCTGACAGGGTAATAGGAGAATAGCAACAATGTTAAAATGCATGAGAAGAGTTATTTAGTACTGAGACCCCGGATTCCTTCCTTTGCAAATATGCTCCCAGACTGCAGCTCTCCCTGTAAGGAACAGCTTACAATAGCCATCCATTGGCCCAGTGGTTTTAGGGAGCTTTACGAGGCTGACATGCCACAGAAGGCCTGTCAGCTTTCAGGCTGCCGCTAGCGACTTTGTCCCACTACTGTACGCCTGGAATGTCCCCACTCCGCTGGCCACCTGGTCGTGTGGTTCTTGGTGCCTCATGCCAGGCTGCTGGCTATTCAGTCACTTAGGTGCCTGAATCAAAGGTGACCAGAGGTAATACCTATACACCCCCTTCCCTTCAGAACCTCGATTCTGGAAGAGAACTCACTGAAACCCAGTAAAGGAAACCTACTCCACCTTTTGGCAACTTCAGCAGCAGGAAAAGAGTCAGTGGAGGCCTGTGTAATATGACCAGTGCCGCTAGTCTCCTTGTGAGCTTCCTCTGGTGGCACCAGAAACATTCCTGGCACCTGTAGTTCTCAATAGGGGCTGATTTTGCTCCCCCTCTCCACCAGCAGGCGATATGTGACATACCTGCAGAGATTTTTGGTTGTCACAATGGAAGGGGATGCTCTTGACATCCAGGGATATAGCTAAACATTGTACAATGTGGAGGAGCCCCCATTTTCTCAACCCAGAATTTTCCAACCCAAAATGTTCATCGTGCCAAGGTTGAGAGACTCTGTGTTAAGACCACATTCAATCTCCAGGACAAAGCTCCCAGGGACCAGTGATCTTACATTATTCACTGTGCCTCATCGACACTCAGAACCATTCAGTGAACAATGAGTGAAGGGGGTCAGGGAGATATGATAAGCAGAGGAGCAAGGGATTATTAAGTTAGCATGTATATGGTATTTGCATGTATATGCTTTCTATCATTGTCATTGTTTTTATTTTTGAGATGTTTTCACCTTGGAATAGTTTTTATTTGTGCATTACATGCTCACTGTATATAGGCCAGTGTGCTGGCCACCAGTTGCATTGTAATGATTTAAAAACAGCATGAACCCTGCTCACTGGACTTGACTTCTCTAGTGGGGAAAACTGTCATTGACCAATTACACAGAGAAGTGTAAAATTTTAATGTGACAAGTGCTACAAATGCTGCTTGCTTGCCACAGGAGAAGCCACAGAAATTTCTATAGTGTCGAGAACTAGATGGCATTTTCTGCAGTGGTGTGACCCACAGACGACATTTTAGGTATCTGTTAGCACATCAGTATCACCTATGGATATTATCAACTTCTTTGTCATCAGGAAAGGGCTATTACGGGTGCTAATGCATGAGCAGAATAGCATTTTCCTGGCCTGTGGGAAATGGGCTAGTAAGCAACGGAGGAAGGGAAGGTGCTGGGTGCATGTAGGGAACTACAGACAGAGTTGTGGGAGGAGGCCAGGGCCAGCATTTGGGAGTGTTCTGGAGCCAAGGACAGAGCACAATCAGAGAGATTCTGGGCCATCCAGGAAGATGTTAGATTCACGTTCAGAGGCATTGTAGTGGTAATGGTGTGCAGGCTAAAGTGGGGGGGTCCACCCTGAAGTGGATCCCATTAGGAAACATCAAAGTAAGAGATACCAAGGCCTTAGGCCATGGCACCAGCTAGGGGACTGTTAACAAAAGTTGAATTTATAATTCTCATGTCTGATTGCAATGCTGTGTGCTAGGAGAGAGAGAAGAACTTAAAAACCACCCTTTCCTTTGAAGTAGTATTTCTTCTCAATAGTTAATAGGCATAAATATTTGTGTTCTTCCAAGATAAGGACACCTGCCCGTCCCCTCATTGGCATCCTGCTAGATTGGGCAACTGGTATGTTCATGGCAACTTTATGGATTTTGCATTTCAGAGAACAAGATTGAATTCTTCTTTATAATATTACGGTAATTTTAGTCTCCAAACGTACTTGATACCTCCCCAGCAGCTGAGAGAACACAAAAAATGTTCGGATCCGAGGATGCCTCTTTGTCCTACATCTGCCTGCCTCAGGTTCCCGTTAGGTTGTGTGTAAAACCTGCAAATTTAAGGTCTGCTTTGTGGGAACAGTGTTCTGAACTGGCTGGATGCCCCACTGTACCAGAATGGAGCCCAGACCCAGGCGTCCCTGCCGATGGTTCACGTTTCCCACCAAGTCAGGTTTAGTTTTGCCCCACCCCTGCATGCTGCTAATTCAAGCCTCTTACCCCTCTTCTATTTAACCACAAAGGAGGTATTAAATCACATAATAGACAATAAACTTGAAGTCTTAAATATTGCAGAGACTCAGAACATAAATAGGTCAAGGCATATTTAGAAAAACTCATAAATGGTGTGTACACAATAGGGGAAGACAGGAGGGTGTTTTAAACTTACTTAGCTCTGGCATCATCCTAAATAAAAATTTTAAATAACAGCAACCCAAATCACTCAGCAGTACTCAGAGAAATGAAGATACTCAGCTAAATTGTCAGTGTTTTTCACCTAAAGTAGTGCTTTCTACAGCTTCTGTTTAGACTCCCATAATGTGTATAATATTTAATCAATCATAAGTATTTTAAAATCTGCAAAGGATGATTATCCCTGCTTCTAACTCAGAGAAATATTTTGTAGGTCTTACATATTTTTACTTGAAGTCAAAAAAAATCGAAATCAAATTTTCTGTTTTTTTATTTTTATATCCACTGGTGTAGAATGAATCTGAATGCTCTCAGAACTTGAGGAAATGTGCGTTTCCTCTGACCTAGTGGAAGAAACCCTTGTTTGAGAGCTTGCTTCTGCGTGCACCGTCTGATACTTATTCAAATGGAAGTCAAACGCTCCCTGAAGAGCACCGGAAAATATGAGTGCTCAATTCTGTCATACGAAATTGGAACAATGTTTTTCGCCCTACCTATGATTAAATTCCTCCTGTGTCCCCACACTCCAGCTTCCTTAATGCTCCCTGAGAACCACAGCCGTGGACACGGTGGGATCTGCTTCCTGCAGCAAGCACAGGGAATGGGCTCACTGAAACCCAAAGCGACTTTCCCTTTACCAACTTTGGGCAAGTTACTTACTTAAGCTCCCTGAACCTCTGTCTCTTCATCTAAGGGAAGCTAAAATCATACTATATCACAGACTTATTAGGAAGAAAACTTAATTGACTGCTAACATTTATTGACCAACCATGAAGGCCTATCACTCTGCTAAGCCAAGTATGTTAAAATTGGGGTGATTTGTGTAAATTGTAAAAATCATGCCAAGATTTTAGCTTATTAGGTTTAGACAGTAACCATTTTCTGAATATCCATTCAATGAAACCATTTTACTGGTCATCCTAGTGGATTTTAATAGAAAAGAACTAAGTAGTTGTGGGACAAGGTAATATATTTTGCTGATGACCATAAAATGTTCTGAGGGTATAGAACAGGAAGGGTTTTATATTAGACCTATTTTTTAAAATACCTCTTTTTAACTCCAACCAGCAGATTTTGATTGGCATAGCAAACCCCTTATGGAAGACTTAAAACAGGAGGACAGTAGGGTAGTAGGATGATACAAATTAGAAAAAGGCATTATACTGGGAAGGTGTTATTTGCTGCACCACAGAGAGCATACACTTTATGGACATAGATATCTAGATGGTCTATTGTGGTTGATTTAGAGGAATGGGCCTGGTGTGAGGTCAAGTAAAATTTAGCCAAATCAAGAAAGAAAAGGATAGGATCATGTGTAAGAACTGGTTGAGAGCATTAATCTTCCTCTGGGTAAAACCTTTCATTCTCTGTTCTGTCTTCTGACTCCGGGTTCTGGAATCCTTAATGTGTCATTGGCCAAAACTATAAATGAAAAAGGCATAACAGAGATGTTTACTTAAAAGTAATGTTACTGCTTATAAAAGTCAGTGACATAAAATGTCTTTGTGAAAATTACTGGTAATTTTAAAATTATACAAGTCTTGATTTAAGAAGAAAAAGCAATAACCATTGAAGCATACATAGTAGACATGGTGTTAGTTCTAAATTAGATGAATTTTACCTTATCCTAATGAAACTTCTGATGGATACACATGCCTTCTAACTTCTAGTGGTTTTGTAAAAATAATAATGAAATGTCTGGTTAGGCAGTGTAGCATCCTAGTTAAGAGGGTGGGCTCTGAAGTGAGTCTATCTGAATTTCAATTCTGGCTCCATCACTAAATTGTCTCTGGGACATCAAGCAAGATGCTACACCCTCTGTGCCAGTTGCTACATCTATGACAAAGGGAACCACCTGGTGGGAATATGGTGAGTATAAAGTGGGTTATGCCCCAAGAACATTTCCCAGCATACAAGACCTGCTCATAAAATGTGAGCTCCTGCTACGTTGACTTACACTGACACAAACGAAAGTCATATCAGAGCTTAATTAAAGTCGTGTTACGTAAAGAGATACTCTCTCTGATCATTAAATCTCCAGTTGTCTCTGAAGGTACTGAATAAAGTATTACCTCCATACAATTACTGATCTCTCCAGTGCAGTCAAATCTAGAAAGAATGCCTGTTACATTCACTTAAGAGCAGAGTTTTCCCATCATCAAATGTGTTTGCTTTCTGTGGCTCTCATGTCCCTCATGCGATTTTTTATTCTGCTGTGTGAGTCCAGAGAGCCCAGCAAAGAAAATCCCTGAAGAAAGGGCAGGAAAGGAGGTCCCTCAAAATCGAGTGCAAGAATGAAATATTTAACAGCAATTTGAGAGAGCCAAGAGCATGCTGAGTGTAGTGTTTCCAGTAATGCCACTGCCACTGGAGTGGTATTTTTGTCATGAGCATTGAAAGATTCCATTGTATTATACTCTTACTAAGGTTAAAAAAGAGAGAGAAGGCAATTATAAATGTTGAAATCTTCCCCAAATTCTATTGTAAGCATCTTTTAAATATATAAAGAACTGTTAACAAGTACTGTGATTTATGTCTTTGAAAGTCATAAAAATAATAAATTTCAAGCCATTTATAAAAGGAAAATGATTACAAATGAGTAAGAATATTTTCTCAAATGACAACTGTTCATGCTCATCGAGTTTATCTACTTGTATCACTTAACTGTAATTCTAAATCCAAATCTTAGGAGATGAACGCCCTACTCCTATATATATGCTGTCCCCTTCCCCTGGTAATCGTTCTTCATTTGGTTTAGGTCATAGCTATCGGAAGGACCAGTCCCTAACTGGTGTTCCCAGGCTGTGTTCCAAGGTGCCCCAGGGCGACTCAGCAAGCTCAGAGGGGCTCCTCAGGATAGTTTACATTTTGGAGGGAAACACAATGTCTGTGGGACACCAAATCATGGGCTTAAGTTAGCTGCCTTTCATACCTGAATTTTCAGAAATTTCTGTCATAAAAAGCAAGTACTGTGAGAAAACCAATATGAGAGGAGCTGAAGACGTCAGTGTCTGATTCCAAGATTTGAAAAGCTGCATAGTGCCCAAAGGCTCTAACTTGTTAGGACCCAGAGATTCCTGAGTTGCTTGGACTGACTACTTAAACGGAACTGTCAGGCATTTCCTTTGGCCCAGGGGTGCTGTGAAAAAGCATATGGACATACAGCGCCCTGTGAGCAACTAAAATTTAGGAACCTCTGCAGTTATATAAAGTCAAGCTCTACCCATTTATTGTGTTCAGTCGTTCCTCAAAAAGAAAAAATAAATTTGTGCAACAATTAGATATTAAATTAGCATTCATAAAGATCCAAATGATATGTTTCCTTGTGGCTTCAATTCACTGCTGTGGAGACAGAGCTTAAAACATTATTCTAGTGAATAAAGAAATCCTTAATGAAGAAATCATAATATTAATTAGTGAAAAAGATCAAAGAAATGCTGTATGCTTTTATTATTTGCATAATAAAACTATACTGCCACTTGCCCTTTTTTCCTATAATCAAACCTATTCCATCACTCTGTCCACCCATCTACCCCATTTTAAATTATGAAAGTCTATGGCAGCAATAACAGAAAATATCTATAAACTCATTGCAAACTTTTTAATTAACATTCAAATTAATCACAGCTATTCTGCTAAGAGTTGGGTAGACACGGAGGTAATAAAAATCCAGTCTAAAACTATCAATGGGCAGAACTTAAAGGTAGTTGGATACTATTAAACAAATATCTTCTCTTATTATTATGGCACTTTAAAAAGTGGACTGCCCACACCCCTTTCACCAGTGATCTGAAAGGACTACTAATAAATAGCCAGGAAAATTAGTTGTTTCATTCAAACCAAGGAATGAATATATACATATATGTGTGTGTGTATATATATATGTATATCTTCCACATTTTATATTTTTAAAAACCTAGGCACCAGAAATTGAGGTAAATTAATAGTTCTGTAGCATAAGTACTATGAAATATGATAAAAGAAAATGCCCATGGATATAATTCCTTTGAATTTCATGTCTGATCATGAGAAATAACTGTGAATGGCCAGTTGGACACTATAGTTATTTTTTTCTAACATTAAGACTGTGCCCAAAATATTCATAGCTTCTTTATACTTTCAGGGTGAAGTGAAACAATAAATAAATTTGTGCAAGATAGGTGTGTCTGGGTTGTTTTCTGACAGAGAGGCACTGGAAACTGAATGTCTCTAGTTGTTGGTTTTTCCTTTTCTAGCAGTTAAACACCACCACCCAAAAAGCTGTCCTCCCTTTCCTAGGGCATTTCTGGGAACAACAGGAAAAAGCCAGGAGATATAATCCATGAGGTCACTCATCAGTAGTTATATTCAAGTGTCAGACTTGCTGTCCATAAGATTTCAAAATAATCGGCTAACCATACAAAAAAGAAAAAAAGAGTTAGAAAGAAGTGTGCCTACTCGGAGACACAGCACCTGGTCTCGTTTCTTTCCTTTTGTCGTTCCTTGTCCAGTGCCGTTTGGCATTATGTAGACAGAGCTTTAGAACACGGTTTCCACCCCCAGAGTGACACTGCTGCAGAGGCCACTGGAGTCAGAAAGGAACGCCAGTGTTGGACACCTTCCTCAGCTTCCTGTGGCCCCTGGATGTCCTCCCGGGCAGCCCCAGGGCGTGGGGGCCAAGAGGAGGGAGAGTAGCCCTGGGGGCCAGGAGCTGGCAGGCATCTGCAGCGAGGCTCTGTGATCTTTGGAGCATAAACCATTTCACAGAATGTCAATGTCACACAAGCCATTCTGACCAGGATGGGTCAAGACAAAATCAAGAGCCCTCCGTAATCACATCTGAACACAAACATAACATGAATGTTGTCCAAACTGCAAAACTGATGAGAACAGCTCCCTATCCTGACCATGTTGAATGACTGCTCTTTCTTCACCAACCGCGGTTTAAATCTCATTCTGTTCTCCCCTCCTCCTAGAAAAGAACCTTTTAAGATAATCACAGAATTTCCCCCACATTCTAGCAGCAACCACTCCAGAATAAAGCCCTGCTCCTTTGCATCTGCCCCAAGGGACCTAACACAGGCCGAAACCCTGTGGTTCAGCCTAACACCATCTTACCGGACTGCCCCACAGACCCACAGTGCAGGCTCCCCTATTGTTGGGACCAGTAAGACTGACCTTACTGCACCACAGGTGTCATCCTGACTGTCTTAACTGGATGGCATTGACACAGCTAGCAAGTTGTTCATTATGATAACATGAATGACTACTACCCCCTTATACCATATGACCCTATCTATGGCCATCAGGAAATCAATCCATAAAAACCATTTAAGAATTTTCTTCCTTTTTGGATAATATGCTTTTTCTATTAGATATTTCTGCTCCCACATTATTGCCCACCACAATCCAGGGGCAAAAAATCAATGCCTGGAATTAGAAGCTGAGTATGTTGCAGAGCAGACCTAATGGATGAGATACCTTGGCTAAATGTAACCTCTAATAAGCTCCAAACCCTGACAATTGGCCACCAGGTTCCATGCACTAACTTATCTGTAACTTTGGTTGAGCCACTAAACTATCTGACCTGAGATTTCCCAATGGGGGAAATTCTGTGATTATCTTAAAGTCCCCTCCAGTTCCAAAATGTAAAGAAAATCAAATAAAAATGCATATGTAAAATTTCTGGAAATTATAAGCCACTATTATGCATGTTCATGATGGTATAATTATTTACTAATGTTAGTAATAATTATTTCTGCCATCCTTTGAAGTAATTGGAATCCAGTACTATCCAAAAGGACAGAGCTCAACTAGATGAGCTTTAGCTGCAGCTCTAATGTCTACTGCATAATGTTTCTTACTAAGTGTATGGTGATTGCCTACTTATATAGCCTGTCATATCTGCCAAAGTATAAGCTGTTTGAAGTCAGGACCCAATATTCATAACCTCAGGACCTAGAACTCTTCGCTATTCATAAAGAGTCTTCTCAAATGCTCCTGGCTGGAGACAATGCATGGCTGCTATTTTCAGACAATGTGTTACCTCATTTTAAAGAATATCTTCACATACCTTTCTCACCTGGTACCAATTTTGTTATTCTGTTAAGAGTTTTTTTGAAGGAAGTATCTCTGTTCAGTGTTATCTGAAATAAATTGAGTTGTCATTCTTTAGGTGACAAAGCTGAAGTTGTATGTGTGAAACATGCTAGAAACATTTGCAGGACTGAAATCAACAGTGGATACTGTTAAGTAATTGCTACTGCCGAGCCTCACCTCCGCTTGGCGACCAGCCCTTAGTGTGTGCTCCCAGCTCACCTGGTAAGGACAGCACGGCAGGTACAATGGACAGATTCTCATGTCCAGAAACTCAGGGCCTAGTGTGGAATCTTAAGAGACGGCCTTCTGTGTTTAGCATGATCCACCTATATAATTGTGGCTTCTACTGAAAGTTCAGACGTTTTCATAAACAGAATCATTTAACGCACTGTTTTAATTTTTTCACAGAGTTGTTAGATGATATGATTACCTAATTTGTAAGAAAATGTGCTACATTCAATGATTTATATGCAGAACATTTCTAGTTCATTATTTAATATTTAATATTAATTTCCCTTTAACACAGACATATACACATACACATACACATATTGGGTATCGTTTCTTGGGCATTAGATCCTTTCCCTCTTGTCCCAACTGGAGGCTCACATCTAGAGGATTTTTCTAAGCATCATGGACTGTTAATTTTAAAATGGGTACATAGCTGTGGAATATAAACATTTTCCATAAAGTCATTATGGCTTACAAGGAGCAGTTTATGGGTGCTAATGCTTTGATTTTTCCCTTGGGCTATTATCACCAAACAGAGCCTGTTAGAATTTCCAGAGCAACTAAATGCTTATATGTCTAAAGTTAATTTTTCATTATGGATCATATTTTTATTGAAAAAGTCTAGTTGCATTAATGAATAAATAAATCATATTTCAAAATTAATTGATACTGAACAGGCATCACAATATAATTGATAATCTTTGTAATCTAATGGACTTTCAGAATATTTAGGTCTTCAATAGAAGCAGAAGTTCACTGATACTTAAAATACATATAATTAAAAATAATAAATAACATAAATTTTGGCTAATCATTTCTCATTATCTCTCCCCCTTAACTGATGATTTACTGAATCCTGAGAAAAAGGCCATTGCTTGGCTGTGATTTATTTAAGGCACTCGGTACCCATGACAGTTCAGAAATAAACAATTTTCTCATTATTTTACTGTTTCTCCCTCTGCTGGTAGGAAACTTGCTAATTGAAATTGTTCCTTCAAAGGGAGTCCCACCCTGACCAGTCCATCCCATTGGGCCCAGGCTGGGCCTGGGGAATAAGGTGACAGGAGCCACCACTCAATGCAGAGCATCTGTGGGAGGAGAAGCAGAGGGGACTTATCCCCGGTTTTCACTGTGTGTCTTTCCCTCCCATTTCATGGGTAACGCACTAGGAAATGCTGCTGGCTCTGCCTTTAAAGTGCGTCCAGACTCCCTCCATGTCTCAGTGGCCTCTGCTGAGCCACCATCATCCTCACCAGGGTCCCTGCATGAGCCACCTAACGTCTGCTGCCTCCATCCTACCCCCTAGAGTCTGTTCTCAGCACTGCAGCCAGAGGGATCCCTTTTGTAAACTCAGCTTTATCAAGGTTATAATGTATATACAATAAACAAACCTTTCCGACCTGCATCTCATGGGTTTGAACAGATGCATACATCCAAGCGACCACTGCCAAAGTGATCCTCCAGAAATGTGAATCAGACCAAGGCGTTTTGGTGGGCCCCATACCTTTCAGAGCAGAAGCTAAAGGCCTGCCTTTTCCGACACAGCCTGTATCATCTGGGCCCTGTGGCCTCTCAACGTGATCCCCAGGACTCACTCCCCTTGGCTCACTGGCCTTGTCACCTCCGTATGGCATGCCAAGCATACTCCCACCTCAGGGCCTTGTCCCTGTTCTACCCTTCTGGAACCTTCCTTTCACCCCGCACCACCTTTAGGTCTGTGCTCCAGGGTCATCTTCTCAGGGAGGTCTTCTGTGGCCACAGTATTTACCATAATGAGCCCCCACTCGCACCACACACACACACACACACACACACACACAGGCATTGCCTACGTCTACTCTGCCTTTTTTCATCACGCTTGTATCAGCTTCCCGTAGCAGCTGTAACAGAATACCCCACCTACGTGCTTCAACACAGTGGACATTAATTCTGTAAGGGTTCAGGAGGTCAGAAGCCCATAATCCAGGTGTCAGCAGAGGTGATTCCTTGCAGAGGCTCTGAGGGTGAAGGCATCCTGTGCCTGTCTCCTGGCTCTGGTGGCTGCCCGAGATCCTTGGTACCCCTCGGCCTGTAGCCCTTCACTGTGATCTCTGCCTCCATCTGTGTGCTGTCTTTTCCTCTCTGTGTCTCTGTCCTTTTCTGTCTCCACTGCCATTGAATTTAGGGTCCATCCTCATCCAGTAAGATATCATCTTGATCCTTAATTACATCTGCAAAGACCCAGTTTCAAATAAAGTCATATTCTGGGGTTCCAAGTGAACATGAATTTGGGGACATCACTGTTAAACCCAATACATACTTATCACTCTGACAAATCATGTATTTTGCTCTTTTGCTAATGAATTGCCAATTGCCATTAGAAAGTAAGTTCCCCGAGGTCCAGAGCTTGGCCTATGTTCAATACTGAATCCCTGATGGCTGGATCCACTGTGGCCTCCCAGTGAACACTGACTGGAGGAGTGGGTGGTTTATGGCTGAACCCTAAGGTGAAGCAGGCAGCCTGGCAGCTGTGGGAATATGGTGAGAGGTGACAGCCACTAGGGCTTTCAGAAATGAGCTACGGTCAGAGAAGGTGCAGTTCTAATATATAAACAAGTGGTGGTAGGGAAGTCAGAGTGAATTAATAGAGGAGTCCTCCTGGGAATGGGAAACTACAGGGAGGAGTCCCCGAGGCCTGAATTGGAGGGGTGCCTCTGGGGACACTCAGCTCCCTGCACCTCCCTGGAGTCACTTAATGGGACGATCTCTTCTAAACTTAGAAGGGCCATATCCTAGAGTCATTCTTTTCCTGTGGCTGCTATAACAAATTAATGCAAAGTTGATGAATTAAAACAACACACATTTATTCTCTTATAGTTCTGAAGGCCGTAAGTCTGAAGTCAGGTTCACTGGGCCACAGTCAAGGTGTCAGTAGGGCCATGCTGCCTCCAGAGGTGGTGGGGGAAATCCTCTTCCTTCTCTTTTCCAGCTTTTAGAGCTATGTTTTTTGCATCGCTTGACCCATGGCCCCTTTCTCTGTCTTCAAAGACAGCAAGTGGCATAGCATCTCCCTTCAGTGATATATTGCCTTCTTCTTCTGTGCCACGTCCAGTTTGCCACACAAAGTAACATTCTCAGAATCAAGGGATTAGGAATTGGAAACCTTTGGGGCCATTATTCAGCCTACCACAGTATCCTAACCAGAGACAGCTGCAAATACTGGGACAGCTATAGAGAGTCCCAGATTCTTCCCTCCTGATTTCCCAGTGCACAAAGTGGTGGGGGTTCTGTCCTTCCACTTAACTCACCAGAATCGCCCCTTTTCTTCTCTGTTAATTTCTCTCCTGATGGCAGGGCTATTTGTAAGGAAAGACTCCAATCTGAAACAAATTAAGCAAGTATGCCAACCTTAGGCCCCATAACATTTGAATTCTCCCTGTTTGTGTATTTGATTTTTCATTTCTTACCATACCCTAATGGATGACTTGTCTGTGTGAGGTGCCTCAATATGTTGTGCAAAGAGAGGATACAATTAATAATACAGATTTTAGATGGGAAGAGGGTCATTGCCAGGAGGGGAGAGCTGCAGGCTGGGTGGTGGCAGGTGCTGCTAGTGCCCCGTGAGCTGAACATGCCCCCCCAGGCGCACAGTGGCTGCTCCATGTGGAGACAGGTGAGAAACCACAGCTGAGTGAACTAACACTGGTGATCCAGCTTGGGGGATTACATTTTCTCAAAATGTAAAGCCTGGAGAGAGCCATTTCTTTCTAAAAACTGTAACAATTGATCTTGCTTTCTAGACAGTCCTAATTCCAGTGCTACTGTTTATATAAAAGCAAAATCTGTTTTTTCAGTGTGATTAACCATATAGGGCAGCTCTTTGGGCTACAAATTATCCAGAAATAAGGATTAGGATATGAATGCGTCTCTGTATTCATCATTGGATAGAGTTGTACTTGGACAACAAGAATTACAGTATCTCCATTTGCCACTCAAACACTAATCCTTCTATCTAACATTCTTAGAGGGCCACTTTTGTGCTCTTCTAACCCTATCAACAGGCCAAATCAAAAACAGAGCAGCTTACCTCATGGCTCTGGATGTAAAAGTTGAAGCCAATATGGTCTTTAAAATTTTTAGCTAGCGTTCAAAAGTTTACAAGTGATTAAGATTTCATATAAATAATTCCATATAGCCCTGCCCCCAGTGGAAGTTGTTGAGGTTGCGATCAAAGTGAGCAATGTCTTTCGGACATCATAAAGCTTTTCTGAAAATCAAATTTTGAATTCCTGAAGTCTCTGGCTGTCCCAGGGCTCTTTTCAGTGCAGAAGTAAACCTAATAAAATGTTGTGACAGTACATCCATTCTTTGCTTTCCCGTGCCAGCCTCACCCAGTGATGAACTTCAGACTGTTTGCTATTTAGCTCTGTGCTGAGAGCCCTGTAATTTTAACAACTCAGTCCATATAAGACTGAGGGTTTAGTCACAATATTGTGGGTCTGTGTGACAAGTTTTAGTGGAGAAAAGGTTGTATTTGCATATTCTCCAGTGCCATTAACATTTCTAAAGTGTAGCCCGGTAACAAATGAGAGTTCTGAGTTCAGCTTCTATAGAAAACTTGTAGATGTTAATTTCTTATTTTCCTTTTCATCTAGTTGTACACAATCCCTGACAGTTTTTTGAGGATCTACATTATGTATAGATGTTGCTCTAAAGGGTCTATATGTATTATTTCTAATCATCCCAACAATACTCGAAGGTAGGAATTATTATCTCAATATGACAGATTGACTGAAAACACTTCTCAGCAAGCATCTCGCAGGCCTGCCAGCGGAGATTCAAGCAGTTAACAAGACACAAACAGGAGGAGCCCAGGCTGTAGAGAGGATTCACGGTGGAGCAGGATTTGTACAAACTCTGATTGCATCCGAAGAACTTTGCCGCTGTAGCGCTCTGCCTCTGAAGGCCGTGGGGGGAAGAAAATCATTGCCAAATTACACATTTAATGAATAGTTTTTATTATAAGCTAAAGCAGCGTCTCCTCTTACAGTTATATTCCTTCAAATAAGTTTAATGGCCAATTGAATGCACATTGGTAAAAGGTAATTTTTTTAAATTTAGTGGTATTATATAAGTTACACAGAAGTCTTTTGCAGCAGACTTAGAGTAACAATCGGTACTATACATCTAGCTCTTCACTGTTTACCAAGCACTTTGCATATATTATTTTATGGTGTCATTTCAAAAAGACTCCCATGATATAGGTGGCGTTATCTTATATTTGATCCATGCAAATCAAGACCAGCACACACTAAGGGACTATCCTGTATTGATTTATTTTATAGACTGGAAAGGAAAAGGCAGCTGTTGTGCTTCTGGACACTTTCCAGTTACAATGATGCTGAATCCCATCCACTCCACTACAGCGATCAAGGAGTGAAGGATTTATAACATGTTTGCTCAACAAAAATGATTAAATACAGTACAGGTTGAGACCAGGGTTTCTCGACCCCAGCTTTAACTGCATTTGGGGGACAAATAATAACTTATTGTCGGGTACTGTTCTGTGCATTGTACGATTTTGAGCGGCATCCTTGGCCTCTGCTGAATGCCATTAGCATCTTCCAGTTGTGACAACCCAGAATGTCTTTGGGTATTGACAGATGTCCCCCAAGGATACTGTTTTAAACATGTTTTTTAGACACTGGGTAGAAAAATCACTGTTTTAGACCTAATTTCCAGACAGTGGTTACAGCAGGCAACACAATTGTATGGGTAAATTTATCTGTTTGAAAGCAGACAGCGAGTTGTATCTTAGCTCTACCACTTAAGTTCATTACCATTCCTGAGTCTAAATTTGCTCCTCTGTAAAACAAAAATAAACTACATATAGCTAGTTAAGGATTACAGAGTTAAAGCATGTAAACAGGAACCTTGGCAACCGACTTCAGTACACAGTCACGTTATTGCTTAAGGCTGTTTTCTGCCTATTCCATGAGTCTGAACAAATCTAGATTCCCTTGGATTCCTGTTTCACAATATCGACCACAGGCCAGGGCCTGACTTCAGGACCTCATTGCAAACCTGCTTTCCAGCACACCCCCTCCTCCCCCTCCAGGCACCCTCCTCCCCCAGCCTGTTCGCAGCCACACCCTGGCTGGGCTGAGTGCACACCTCTCCCAAATCTGACTCCTCTCATGACCCCATAACTTCACATGTGTTGTTCCCTTGCTGCTATTTGTCTTTTCCAGAATTTTTTTTGTCTTAATGAGGCACCCCTTGTACTTAAAGAGTAAGATCTTATGTGAAGAAATCATATCACATCGTAAAGTCTGGCCCAAATGAGACATTTTGTTTCCTCTGGCCTCCAGTTCTTTGTTCCTCTGGAGTCCATCTCCATGGGCAGCAAAATATCTCAACAGGACCTCATCGAAGTGAAACAAAACTGTTCTAGGAAAAGACGCATGGATATAAACCCCTCCCCCCCACTTCCTGCCGGGAGGGTGCTCCTTCAACGTCTGTCTTGTGACATTGAGGAGAGTATTTGAAAACGTGTGTTCCTTAAAAAGGTAACCTCTGCTGTGGCCGAGTCATGAGGGATGCCAGTTAGCATGAACCAGAGGTAAACTGGATGTGCAATCCCACCCCACCCTGTTCCTAGAAGGCCGGTAACATGAACCTCCTTTTATCTTCAGTCTCACCTGGCTTTCTGATCACTCCCAGCCCCTGCACCCTGTCCCAGAGCAGCCCCCAGCACCCCAGTTTCGCTGCACCAGGTGAGGAATGGAGCACAGTGGCTCCAGGCATTCCCCCTGCTGTGGGGTGAGTCCTTGCCCTTGTGGGCCTTAGTGTGGAGGGAGAAGACAGGTACCAATAAATAAAAGTAGTAACAGCAGTAGAGAATTTCGGGTAGGTACAAGTGTTGTGGGTAAAATGGCAGGAGATTAATGACAAGGTGCAGGGCTGAGCTTCTTTGGCTGGAAGCCCAGGGAGGTACCCTCCAGAACATGAGTCAAGTCCTAATAAACACAAGGAGTCCCGTGACACCCGAGGGTGAGGGCTCCCCATAGGACCTGGAGATGGGACGGGAAGCTGTTTCCATGGACAGGAAGTGGGGACAGTCAGGGAGGCCAGGGCAGGAGGCTCAGAAACAGGCCTCACACCTGGGGCTCACAAGCAGAAGGGAGGAGTTGGGAATTTCTCAAGGACAGTGGGAAGACTCCGGAGGGTTGAAGCCACAGAGGTATGAGATTGATGCCTGGAAAAGACTGTTCAGGCTGGCGGTGTAGAGCACGAATATGTGTGAGTGAGCAGAGAATTCCAGGAATGGCCGATTGTCCTCAGCAGTGACCTCAGTAGAACTGAGGAAACACCCTCCTTGAGAGAAGCTCTGTCCACTCATTCCTCCATGCCTTCATTTTTGCAAAACACATTCGTGTCCATTGTGTACCAGGCAGTACTGTGTGTTTCGGGTAACAAAGATGACAAAAGAGCAGTCCTGGCCTCACGGGACTTCCCAGAGAGTGTTGAGTGAGATAGTAACCGGTCACGGTCCACTGCACAGTGAAGGGACTACCCACCTGGTGCTGCGTGGGCAGGAGTCGTGGAGGCCCTTGCTGAAGAAGCCATGGGGAACCTGAGGCCCTGGGTTTGAGTGATAGGATGCTGGGCTGGGACCCTTCCAGGTGGCAGGAACAGACTTGGGAGAGAGCACCGCCAGCCTGTCTGCCAGTGTGACCAGCAAGGAGAACCCAGGGAAGCAATGTGATGTGAGGCAGGCAAGGGAGGAGATGGCAGGCCCAGCAAGGCCTTGCAGGCCATGGGAATATCCTGGACTTTATCCCAGGGACAGTGGGAACCACTGAAGGGTTTTAAACAGGGAAGGGGCAACATTAGGTTTGTGCGTATGCATATTTAGGTGCCTTAGTTTGGAAGCAGGGTGAGGTCAGCATGCCTGGCACGGTCAGCAGAGTGAAAGGTGATGAGCTAGGTCTGGGAGGGGAGGCCTGAAGTGGGGGCGATGTTTAGGATTCCATAGGTTTCAGGGGGAAGCTGACAGTCTTTCTTTTGACCCATGAGTGAAGAGCTTTGATCTGTCTTGAACTCATGTACATACACACATGTACATACATGCATCTACATGAGCAAGCCTATATGTGTGCATGTGTGCAGAGAATCCCTATGACTGTTCCCCTAAAGATCTCGTTCAAAAGATGCTCTTGGTATGTGCCATATGAGCCTAATTGAGCAATTACCATCTGGTTAATAAAATAGGCTGAAATGAATTCTTTACTGATCATTTTTCTATAGCACGAGCTTCCCTGAATTCATCTTAGCCATCCAGTATCTTTATATGATGCTCCTAATTTGAGCTGATAGATATTCTGTAGATTTGTATTTAATTTGAACAAAGAATAGGATTTTAGGAGGCTGCTATTATAAGCAGAGGGAATGTGCTGTCTTAAGTGTAACAGGTGATTAAGAATCATGCAACAAAAGAAAATTAAGAAGAAAAGCAGGCTTCCTGTGTTTTAATCCATAGTTGTTTTCTATTGTGATCCCATAGCCAAAATAATTCAAGTTTGTCCATTATCAGCAATCACTTAAGTATGTTTTGAGCAGATGTATTGCTGTACCATACGTCTTTTTTAAAATATGTGTCTGCCTAACATTTTATGTAAGTTTATTATATACCTCATGCACATTAAATCAGATGCCTTTTCTTTCCAATGAAAACCAAGCCCCTTCCCCAGGAATCCTTTTTCATATTGTCTCAGTAGCTGTAAAGGGAGTACTCACAGGTTTCAAGGTTTGCTTGACAAGCCCCACCAGCTGTGATAAAAGGAAGGTAAAGAGAACAGGTTAGGATCTACGAGGACACTGTTAACCTTTGCCTTTTCCTTCCCTCTCCCATTACGCATGGCTCCCCTTCTCCAATGACAGCACTGACCTGGCTTTAACAGAATGTGTGTGTTAGTTGTTCTTCAGGAGTTGAGTGGTTATTGCAAAGACACCTCATTTCTCTTCCACCCCATCCTTCAGATAAATAGTACCCCTTTGTGGCATGTGGGGTCAAGTTTTTATCTGTGGTCTTGTCTCTGAGGTTGATTTTTTATTTCTCTGTTAAAAATTGGTTCCCTGTTCCAGGAATAGAATCTGTAGAGTTGACCCTGTTAGCAATGTGTTCTAACTGGTTAAGCTGATTGATTTCATAAACGAATATTCATTTGCATGACGGCACAGTCGATCCTGTGTTTTAGAATGGACTTCAATGTCTTGGAGTGTATTTCTTAAAACTAAACAACCAGCTTCTTGAAATAGCTCAGATGTGAAAAAGGAGGGTACAAGAAAAGAATGTACAATACCAAACATTTATTAACATTGTAGGAATAAACCTAGCTCTCTAAATAAACAATTTCCTTTTATAAAGTCTTGTTGCTGTATTTTTATCCCCAGAGAATCACTTATGGAATCTATTTTAAAGAGGAAATTATGATAATAATAACAGCAATAACAAACATAAAAAATAATACAGACGAATCATCAATTGCTATTTTGACATTTTGGATTAGACCCATCCAGTTATATTTTCTCTTGCTTGATAATTTAGCTAAATGCTATACCTGTAAATCAGAGCATTGAAACAATGTATTAGAAAATAACGTGGACTTGAAAATTACCTGTTTAAGCCAAAGTAAAAAATGTAGGTATTAGTAAAATCATGTGCCATTTTAAGTCATATTTTCATTATCTTCATAAACATGTAACTTCAGTTGATATACTTAAGATTATTATTGTTATTTTATATGTGTGTATATATATATATATGCACATGGTTATATATATATACATTGTATACATATCAAATGCTTACATGTGTATGTATATATACTTATAAACCATTTATTAAAGTAAAGCTTTGCAAATCCTTTTAAGTGGGTATATGTGTAAAACCAGAATAATCATTTTTCAAATCATCCCACATAAACTCCTAAGAGCATTTCACAAGTGAGTTAACCATATGTGAACAGTGTGGCAGGATTTCTCTCATGTTCTCTGCCTTCCTTTTGTTCAGAGAATTTGGATGGAGAGACCCGGAACTGCCAGAAGTGATTCAGATGTTGCAACATCAGTTCCCTTCGGTCCAGTCTAATGCTGCAGCCTATTTACAGCACCTCTGTTTTGGAGATAATAAAATTAAAGCCGAGGTAAGTGCTCCTTGGATTCTTAATGGCTGGTGTCAAATTCATCATCATGTAGGTTTTTAGAGGAATGCTGAAAGGGAAAGGACATGGGGAAACTAAAGTTGTGTTTTCAGATTTTTAGATCCATATTTAGGACTGAAACAAAGAAAGCACTTCCCACTAATAATTGGCATGCCTGTGTATACATTCATCTTCTTTAATATTTGAATACAGAGGAATAGAGGACCAGAGATAGATATGTGCTAGTATGAACAGAGACAAGGTTATGAAATGCTGCACTTCTGGTGTGATTTGCCTTCTTCCTCCCATTTCATTTTTTGGAGTTGTCTCTGCCTCTGAATCCTAAAGAAACACAAAGCATCTTATGTTGTCTTCTCAATTTACAAGATTACTATAGTCAACCTATAGCATCATCTGTTCTTCCTGGAAAACTCACTGATCATTTGGGAACTTGAAGCAATAAACCAGTTTTGTGTTATAACCAAGTATTTTGAGCCATTTACAGAAGTGTCACTGGACATAATATGGATATATGTGTTCCATTAAGGAGATATTGTCTATGTCCATCAAGCAAACAAATGTTAACATGCTTTGTGTTTTTGGAAAACTTTAAAGTGCATACATTGTGATGTGTGATATTTCTAGAAAATCACAATGGTCAGCACAGCTAACTGCTGTTTTAAATGGGACAGGCATTTGCATATACACAACTGAGTAATCAAATTTTTAAAGAAGATTTCATAAGCTATAAAGAGTCATTTCCATAACATGTAAGCAATTTTGAGAGTGTCTAAATTAGTTTAAGAGTGGAAAGAATAAATGTGAAGATATAATTGCAATTTATTATAGCTTTTGCTTGCTCGCATTGAGATGTATCTAGCCTAGCAGATTTTCATCTTTTTTTCTGTCTCACTTCCACTGAAACTCAAAGGGCTTGATCCATGCTCGTTCTTATGACAAAACTCATTTTTCTCTGTGGCATGAATGTAAAGGAGTGGTTCTCAGGCAGGTGTGGTTTTTGCCTCTCAAGGGACAATTGGTAAAATACAGAGACATTCTGGTTGTCACAATTGGAGAGGGTTGAGGTTGTACCATTAGCATCTACTAGGTGGTTGTCAGGGATGCTGTAAAACCTCTTATAATGTACAGGGCAGCACCCACAGACAAAGAATTATCCAGTCTCAGTTTCTTTAGTGTCAACACTGAGAGAAAGAAAAATACTGTCCATTGAAGATAAATGTAAAAACATAGAAAAGTACTGTTATAATGAACTCAAAATAAAGATAGGTGGCTTCTGCCCTGAGTGGAAACTATCTTAATCATCCTCTGTCTTTAGTAGTAAACCAAATAGCTGCTCCAAATGGACAGATTTCTGATTAGGGATCACATACCATCATGCTTCTCAAGATTACAACTTTGAGGGTTTCTCTAAAGGCCACAAAAGCATTTCATTGCTTTTGTGAGCATAAAGATGTCCCAGGAGTGTTGTGGCACCCCCACAAAAGCAGATGGACTCAAAATTTGGTTCTGATGTCAAGACTGATGATACTGCACATGGACCAAGAAGGAACAAAAAATTGGTTCACTTACATAATGAAGCTTACGGCGGGTGAGCGGTGTGGCTCCCAAGCAGGACTGAAAATGGCTGAGAGAGCAGGAAGGGAGGCCGGCTCAGTGTTTTATGGTGGTTACAGGTGGGCTAGGGGAGCGTTCTTATGTGCAGATAGGAGCTTATGTGGCTTGATGCCAAAGGAGGAAGCATCCAGCTTTCTTACCAGCTTGCTCAGATGTGGGCAAAGGGGAAGAGGTAGGATGAGGCTTAAAAGCAGTTAGAAGCCAAACATCAAAAAACGGACTCTTGACTCTTCATTACAAAGACTCATGTGGTCAGGTAGTACAAACATCATGGCCTGGGGAAGTTTGAAGTCATCTGTCTAGCTCATTCTCTCTACATGCTCCTTGGACTGACCTTAAAAACCTCTCAATAACAGTGACCCCAATACCTGCTTTAGACTCGGGTGTGGCCACGTAGAAGTGCCCCCCGTGTCCAGTGGTAGGCAAGAGGTGGCGCAACGAGGCAGCGATCAACACACACGTTAACGTCAGATAGAGGCATCTTCTGACACTTTTCCTGCCCACCAGCGGTCTCCCAGAACAAGCTGATTGTCCTCTCAAGCCCTTATCTTTAAAATAGAGGCCTGATACCTCCATTGTAGAGTCTTTGTAGGGCCTACATGACATATATGCAAACTGCTTATTCATTCATTCATTCATTCATTCATATTCTTTTTGGCCAGGAACACAGTTAAGACTCTTAGGTTACTATTTCATCATGTGTTTATATGTATACATCTGTTTGTGTACATGTGCTTACTTTCTCATTTTGCCCTGGATTCCCTTGAAGTTGCCAATGTCACCTCTAACTGCTCGGAGATTCTTTGAAAGCTGGCACTTAGATTAGCAGTTCATATTATGGATTTCAGTCCACCCCTTCACCTCTTAAAGGCCCCAGACACTGCTAGGACCTCATGATGATGTTCCCCTGATACCTGGGAGGCTGGAATGAGAAGGAAGGAAAGAGTGATGTAGGACTCAGGGCACAGCCTGATACCTAGTTGACAAAAGGAGATTAGAGTTAGTAAAAGTTAGCCGAAGGCACAGGGAAAGTGCAAAAGCCTCAATAAACCATAAAGGAGCCCTCTGGAGTTTCCCTTTCTCTCCTTTAGCCTCACATGAAACACACACGCACACATAAGCCCTGATAGGAATTGTGCAAAGTCCATTTTGTTCTCCCGACCTACCTCCAGGCCCAAACTGCTAGTAATGGTGCTCTCTTTGTGACGGATGGCTGCCTGTCATGTTTTCATATACAAGTATTGATTTTTGTAATTACCTGTTGTTCAAATACTAATCCTGCAGGCACTAGCCTTTCCAAATTTACTCAGTCTTCTAGTCTTTCTATTGTATTTTATTGAATTGATTTAGCCCTCAGTCTACATTTCATTATTGGTATTGACTTAGCTCACACAATGGATAGACCACTGAGCAAAAAGCAGAATTAAATCTCCTATATGTGGAGGGTCATAAATCATGCCTTTCTCATCCCTTATTATAGTGCTTTGTACCATTTTCTATAATGAAGCCAAGAAACCCAGTTTTGTTCAAAATGATGCTGGATCTTTTAGGTACAAAGTTGAGAATTCATTTCCCTAACCAGCAGATGCAAGCCCTGTCCCTAACTTCTCCTCATAGTCAAATGAACATGGATTTGAGGCAGTCTCCTGGCAGGAAGGAACTGGGGGGAAAGGACTGGGCCTGGGCAGTTCAGACGCCACCAATGACAAAGGTGGAGTCTGCCATCCACCAGGTGCCCTGACTCCGGGTGGAACATTGAGGTTTAAATGCTTTGAAAACCAGCAAGTGTCCAAAAATTGGGACACAAACAAGAGTCAGAGCCAGACTGAGATAAAATTAGAAAAAAGAAACAGTTGAGGAAAAATTAAAGAGGGCTGGGGAAGGAGAACGGAAAAGAGAGGGTCAGGACCATCGCTGCAAACACTCCAAGTATGTGAAGCTCTTTCTCATAGATAATGACTTGCCGATGTGTAGGAGGGGCCTCCTGCTTTAATGGACAGAGGCATGACTGGCTGAATGGGTGTCGGTGGTACTTCAACTGTGTCTGACATCTACACTGTCTCCTAAATTCTTGGAAATGTAGCAATACTTTGAGCTTTAGATAATCTTGAGAGTAATTAGACATGAAAAATTTCTCATGTGTGTGTACTACAAGCCTCTTTTGGGAGGTGCTTCAAAGCTGACGATTTTTTTAGTATTTGTCATAAATCCTTTCTTCATTCCATTTGGGAACTACTCCTCAGTTGAGAATATTAAGGGCATCCTACTGATTTGGGGATAATACTGGAGTGCCTCTCGTGGGTTAAAATGATTCGAGTTTTCTTGCTCTCCCTCCTGTATTTCCCCCTATTTCTTCTCATGCATACATTAGAGTGGGCATGCAGGTGGACACCCCACCGTCATACCTGGGTGATCATATACAAAATGGATCACATATATGCGTGTATTTGCTATATGGTGGCATTCAAGGTGCTATGTGTCCCTGACGTAAAACAGTATTTACACATTTTCAAGCAACAAAATAAGGATTCTTATTAAATTTATTTTTTAATATTTTAATTTATTTTATTATAAATTAACAAGTTAAATTTAATAGAATTTTAATTTAATAAAAATTTAAATTGTAAATTGTTAAAAACATGTAAAATGCATTTTTTTTAAACATAGCAACATGCACTTAAACAACATACCTTAAAAAAAAAACTCAAAATTTTATGTTATGTAGAGAAGGACTGACTCATGTCACTTCTCTATGGTGGGAATGGCCAGGGACCACCACTGATGGAGATTTAATTTAGGGTTTTGACCTGGTCATCTCTTGTTATATAAAGAATTAGCTTCAGCTATCAAATATGCAAATATTAAAAAATTAAAGTGTTTGAAGTTCTCATAAAATAAGAGTAAACTTACACAATTTGAAGATGAGCACAATTGCTCTGGGAAACCAGTACTGATTTCATTTTCCTAACTCCCAGCAAACCTCTTCCCAATTGCCTTTTTCTCAGCTGAACTCCAATGAAGCATTTCTGTTTGTTTTTAAAGAAATGGCATTTTCAGTTCTCATGGAAAAAAAGAGCTTATCAACAGCCTGCTTTATGTCAGGAGGGGAATCAAATATTAGTAATATATGGAGCCTACCTTTAAGGAATGCACAACCTACTGGACAGACAACATGTAAACAGGATGGTATAATGCCATGTGTTAAGGACAATGAGAAAGCAAATCCCCAACCAGTAAGAGTGCTTACAAAATGCTTAAAACCCAGCCTGTGGATTCAGAGAAAGCTGTCTGCCTCCCACAGTGATGACTACAGTGAATTTTAAATTAGAAATTGCCAGAAAAACACAGCCTAAGCCATACCCACTCAGAATTCATGGAAGAGGGCTCAGATTTAAGGCTGTCAGTCCCTTGCAATTTGTGTGTGTGTGCATGCGTGTGTGTGTGTATGTGTTATGTGTATCTGTATAGACTCAATATGTCTATCATTTATGCTTATTTTTTCTGAAGTGGCACTATCTTTCTTTAGTGATATTAGCTAGAACATAGAAATTGATTTCTGTGTATAAAATACATATATATCTTCCCCCACAATTTTTATTTTATTCAGACTGACTTAGAATATTCCATATGTAAAAAAAGAAAATTCAGCCTTTTTCCTGTCTACTGCACTTAAAATGCTTCATAATTTCTATTTTATTCTTGGTTCTTTCTACCTCATATAGTTCAAGATAGGTGTTATCCATCTTTTCAGTTGATTACCTTTGATTCATTTCTTCTCTTCTTCATCATAAATTGTTCCACATTTTTTAAAAAGAGCCTAGATCAGTTGCTAGATGTCAACAGACAGTATTCCATCAGAGTACAAGCTCTGAAGCCAGTCTGTCCCCTTTGAACTCTGGCTGTTCTACTACTTTCCAGCTCTGGATCTTGTACAAGGGTCTTTCCTTCTCTGAGCCTCAGTCTCCCTGATGATAAAATAGCCTAGGGAATCTATATCACTGCAGAGAAAGCACACATAGAGTGTCAGCCAGAGTCAGTAGTTAAGAAATGTGGGTTATTTATTGTTAGTATATGTAAAAAATATGAATTAAGGAAATCTCTTCCTAGGTTAAATGTAAGACCAGTCTCATGGTGTTACAGACAGAATGTTTGTACGCCTTCTGCTTCACTTGTGCTTTTCATCATTCACATTTTGAAATCTACTCCTGTCACCTAAAGGAGTTGGAAGCCTGCATTGTGCTTGGCTCTAGGCTGAGCCACTGTTTAAACAAGTAGATTTAACCACTACCCTTTAGGAAGTTAGAATCAAAGAGCCATTCGTGCATGCCAGTGTAAAACAACACATAAGTCTGAAATGCTTACTACACTGATATTCTGGAAAAGTGGAACTAGTACATATATTCATTCAACAGAAACTCATTGATCAGCTAAACAGTTCAGGCCCTGATGACACCACAGTGAACAACTAGGCTTAGACGAGCAAGGGGATGCAAGAGTAAACACAGACATAAATCCACCCCATGACAGCTGGTGATACTGGCCGTGAAGAAAACGCAGCACAGTGATGAGGCAGACAGCCGTGGGGTGGGTTGTGGGGCAGGGTAGGATCAACTGCTACTTTATATAAGGTGGTCCGGAAAGCCAACTCTGAGAAAGAGCATCTGAGCAATACCCAAAGGCAGTGTGAGAAGAACCGTAGAGTTAGTTCTCTGACGAAGAAGTTCCCTTACACACAGCAGTCCAGCCCAGCAGAGGTGGGCTTATTTGAGTTCCAGGGGTGCATTAGCTTCAGAGGGCTGCTATAACAAAGTGCCACAAACAGGCTGGCTTAAACCAAAGAAATGTATTCTCCCATAATTCTGGAGGCCAGAAGTCTAAGATCAAGGTATCAGCATGTCCAGGCCCTCTCTGAGACTCTGGGTAGAATGCTTCCATGTCTCTTCCTAGCTTCTGGTGGTGGCCATCAATCCTTGGTGTCCTCGACTTATGGACGCATGTCTCCAGTCTCTGCCTCTGATATCACATGGCCTTCTCCTTTGCATATGAACCTGCGTCTCTTCTCTTTCTAAGGTCAGCACTCATATTGGATTAGAACCAGTCCTAATGATCTCATCTTCACTTAACCTATTTCCAAATAAGTCACATTCATAGGTACATGGGTTAGGATTTGCACCTATCTTTTGGGAATACACAATTCAGCCCATAACAAGGAGTGTGGCTGGAGCCTAGCAAGTGAGAGGGAGGGTGGGTAGAAGATGAGATCAGGAGTAGGGGTCCAGGGGTGGGTCCTGGAGGTCTTACAGGCCAAACACCTGATCATCAAAGAAGGGAAACCTGGGGCCTGTTTTCTGTCAGGACCTGTTGGAAGCGCATTTCAAGAAAGAATGCTTAGAGAGATCTTGGTATCCACTAAATAGTCATAAGAGAGGGTGTCTGATAAATTAAAGAAGTTTGTAGAAGCCCTGCAGGAGAAGGTGGGTGGGTAAATGAAGTGGGGCATGCTTCCAAGGAGCCAAGACAGGAAGGGGGGTAGCCTCGGGTGGCCTCTCCTAGGGACTGAGAAAGTGCAGTAAAAGCAAAGAGCCTCATTAGGTCTGAAGGAAATGTGGGTAGTTTCTGGGAGAACATGGAGGCATTGGAAGGACTGTGCTGTAAAGGAGAAAGACTTAGAGAGGCGAGAATCTCAGTAAGTGGGAGGGTGGGAGGGCTTTGACCATGAACCTTCTGGAGCAAGCGTGGAGAAGAGTCTGGGAGCCAGGAGGCAGATAAGGGAGCCTGAGGAGACTCTCTGTGAGGCTGCTGAGCGGGGAAGTAGCGGCGTCTGTGCAGGCAGCCTGCAGGGGACAGGTGCATGACAGGTGACAGGTCTGCACAAAGAAAAAGAGGGAGGCAGTAATCTTGACACCCGGAGCTGTAAGAGCTGTTTTCAAAGTGGTATCTCAGTAGGGTTAAATACCTTCCCAGCAGAGGGAGGAAGAGCACGGAGCGTGTAAGGGAAGGGGTGCTGGTGGGAGCAGGGGGGCTGGTGCCGGGTCTTGGGGAGAAGTTAAGTCTTCTCGGGGACTACAACCCTTACGAACACAGGAGAGCTGTGTTATGTGATCCTGACCGAGCACCAGCGCAGCAGAAAGATGGTGCTGAGTGAACACAGAAGGCCCAGTATGTATTTTTTTTATTTTTGTGAAGGCCTGGGTCTTCACTCATGAAAGGTGATGGAAACAGAATGAAGAGTCATTGCACCAGCGCTTCCAGTGGTAGGGCCATGAGCCAGCCTCAGTGCAGGGACTGATGAGTAGACAGTGTCACTAATAGGCCTGGACAGAATTACAACTTCTAAGGGCCACTGTGATCCCCCTGGGGTGTATGTCAGCTTGGTGGCTGCGCCCTGTGCTGTGGGGTAAGTCAGAATTGCTGCCTTTTGGAATATGGAGGAAGAAGCAGACACAGAGGCACCAGGGACACCGAATGGTGGTGGTTTCACAGCAAGTCTGTCCGGGCTTGGTGACGCTGTCACTCCCGCCATGTGCATTCTCTCACATTTGGCCCTTATGCGTCAGTTCCCTGCTGTCCCCACTCCGGCCCCCTTTAGCTCTTCTCTCGCCTCCTAAACCAGGGCCTTGGCACGGCATCCATTAGCCATGGCATCCAGAGGCTGGTCCTGGCCTCGGTGGCTTTCTCCAAGTGCTAAGGAGACCGAGGGCTCCTCTGGCAAAGGCCTGTCCTCCCAGTATCTGGGGGTGGCCAGACATCTGTGTGACATACCAAATAAGTGCCTCCTCATGGCCTTTGTGGGCACAGCACAGACACATCAGCAGACGTAGCCCCGCTCTCAGGAAGTAGGTTGATCCTTTCCAGAAGCGAGCTCACAGAGGACCCAGTTCGTGACCAAAGACTCTAGTGTCCCTACAGGCCACACAGCGCCCTGCTGGTGTAATGGCCTCTCCCACCGAGAAGCTTAACAGGAGCCCTGGGAGCAAGATGGGACCCACACTGGGGGACACGACATTGGACATCGGGGTCAGAACAAGCTTGTCCTTGGTGGGTGGCAGCAAAAAAGGAAGACCGGCATCTCTGCCTGAGACTGGCTGTTCAGCTCAGCTGCTGAGCCCTGGCTTGTCCCCAGAGCCCAGGGGAGAGAGAGAGGAGAGGGGCAGTGAAGGCTAATGAGCAAGGACCGCATCCCCTCCAGCTCCATATCCTTTCGAGGAAGACGGACCACGGCTGGAGGGAAGAGACAGTGGCAGGGGATTTAGACATGCCTGTAGGATGGGGAGGCCACCCACATGGGGCAGCAAAGAGCTGTAGCCGTGGGGCTGCACCCACCCTGGAGCACTGGGCCTCGCTGGCAGAGCCCAACAGTCAGAGACAGCCTCGGGTCTGTGTTTGTGAGGACGCCTCTCTGTTCCCTCCCACCCCCAACAGCAAAAGAGAAAGAACAAGGAGGAGGGAGGAAGATGAGGAGTTCAGCCACGGGCTCCTGATGAGTGGGGTATTAGGACGGGAGGGGCCAGGACTGAAGCCATAAAGTGGGCATGCTCATTCTTTCCAACTGGAAGGAGACCTTTTCAGTCCCCCAAAGGGAAGGAAAGCTAAGGAGTCAGACTGATGATGGGCTAATGTGTAGCCAGCGTGCAGTGAGAATCCCAATCAAAACCACCAGTCACGGGAGGTTCTCTTTGGGAGACGGTGACGAGGCAGAGAGCATTCTGGGAAAATCGGTTATGACTTCGGAACAATGAGACAGCGGGTCATTTTCTAACCTCGTTGAAGTTTCTTTGCTGGGTTTGCTGAAATTCACTTGGAGTTACTCTAACTTTGTTTCTTCTCTGGGCCTTGCTCTCCTTGTATTTTAGGGCATTACCTTTGTATCTTCCCACCCCCTAAAATGGTTTGTTTTCTTTCCCATAATTAACAAAAGAAGCAAATGACCTATCTATCTGTCCATCCATCCATCCACGTTTGTATCACAGGTTGAAGACCCAATTTAACTTAGTGATTTCTCACCAGGCTTTTCTTTTCTTGGCCCATTTCTGAAGAGCTCCTCTGTCATATTTTAGAAAAGGAGACCTCACCAGAAGAGCTGATCCCTCCTTTAGGGGAAAAATCCCACTTTACATCCAGCCTGGACTTCAGCTGCCGCTGACAGTCACTCCTCTTCTTTAGCCTTTAGGAGAGACGGCAGAAAAACCCTGGCCTCTCACTTGCACTTTCTTCTTTCTGCTGTTAGGGGGTGGTTCCTCAGTTCTTGTCCCCACCACAACAAAGAATTGAAGGGCAGAGACTCAGCAGTGAAGCAGAGTAAAAGTTTTATTTTAAGTTACTCACTGAAAGAGAGAGAAGGTACAGGCGACCTCAGAAAGGAGGCATGCTGAAAGATTGGGGGATCCCCCTTTTAAGGATTTTTTACAGGAATGTGACAAAGGGCTGGGAGTGTAGACTTGTTAAGTGGTCTCAAGATGTTTATCTTTGATGAGAGACATTACCTCACTTCTATTATCAGTCCTCTAGGTAATTCTGCAAAATCAACTCAACACAAGAAATTTACTGACCAGTTCCCCAGGATAACAGCTTCCCTCTGGGGACATATCAAACAAGACCCCTTGCCCTGCCCCCAGATGGGCTGAGTTATTGTCTTTTTGCTAAAGAATATTTTAAGAATCTTACTTCTTAATTTCCTGGGTTTTTAAAATGCAATCTTAGCTTTAAGATGGAATCTTTCCCGTTTTTACTATGCTGTTTATATCTGGGCTTGTTTGGAAAATCAGTCATGGTGCTCATCTCCTGCCCAGGTTGTAAATTACTTGATTAGCTGCTGGAGGAGGAAAAAAAACAACATATGGGTTAAGTTAAAGAATAAGCCTTTTAGCAGACTAAAGTAAATCTTACAATGGCATGGTCTAATTGACACAAAGAGGGCATGGGCTAGGTGCTCTGGTACTTTTCTTTATCTTGGGAATATCTGGATATTCCAAGTTACTCCCGGCCTTGGGAGCTCCAACCGATTAACTCATTAACTCTGTGAGTCTTCTCTGGCTCTCTAGTTTTAACTCCTTGATTCCCTTTTAGTGGCCTTCACTGGCCTTACTCTCTCTCCACCCGCTCATATCTATTCTTCAGCCTAACACCATGGCCAGTTCACCACCATTAGGCCTGTTTCCAAGTGAGAAATCTCTAAACTACTGACCCAAGGAAAAGGCGGTGTGTTCATCTGTCATCCTTTTGACTTTCCCCTTTCAGTCTCCAGGTTTTCCTGCCCTCAGACTAGAAAGAACGTTTTATCAAAACATGGGTAGAAAGAACACAAGAAGCTCCACATCGTGTTCTGTCCATACATAGATAGTAACACACACTTCTGCCTTTCATTCATGGTGCCATTGAGTTCTGGGGTTTCCTGTATGTCCGCGATCTCTGCTTCATGAATCCACAGCAAGTAAATGATCTTGTGCCCACCCTTGTGGAGCCTCAGACCATTTTTCCAACTTCGCCAAGGTTATTGCTCCTTTCTAAATCCAGAGCTGCTGATCTCTTCCACCTGATGGCCCCTGTGAAGATGCTAATGACCCTGCTCTCTGCATGCTTGTACCATCTCAGGTAACATTTCACGCCTCTGGAGCCAGCTACCCTGGAGGACAAGAGCCTCCTAGTTAGTTTGCATGAGAGCTTCAATTGACTTAGTTTAAGTGTATGCAAATTTCTGACTCAGCCACATTTCAGTTCCTCAAAATCACTCTTACTGGAGGAAATGTGTCCTTATACCCAAACTATACCATAGATGTTTTGTCATCTCTCTTCTCTGTTAGGTGCACTTCATTATCACAAATGCTTTTTAAATGTTTCAAGAAAAGCTGCAGGTGATCGTTATGATGACTATTTACGTCGGTAGCTCCAGTGGACTTTTTAACCAAACCTCTAATATAAGTGAAAAAATAATGTATTTTCTTCAGAGCGCTTTAAAATCCAAATTGCTCTTCTGCATTTAAAATCCTGCTTAATTAGTTTGCCTCCTGAATAAAAAGTAAAACACAGAGTAGGCATTAACTCTTTTGTCATTTGTATTTCGATTTTCTGTATGGAAAGATCTCTGCATTTCCTTTCCGTCTGTCCAGGCTGTCTTCAGTTCCCAAAGATTGTTTGAAAGGAAGAACCTTATGATTGAAAATGTAACAGTGGCATATAGGAGACCAGATGCCAGGGAAGCTCACAAAAGCCTCTTTAACCCAAAGCTTTCCTGAACTGTAGCAGCAGGTGAATAATACTATGCATAATGTCCAGTCTGTGGTGGTTACGCGGAAAGGCAAAAAGTGTTCCAGTCCATTCTGGGAAGTCCTCTCCAGCGTTGTTCTGCTGAGAAGGCAGTGTGCCCCCCACATTCTCTGCGGGTTTAGGGTGGAAACCCACAGTAATGGAGCCTGTTCTCTGCAGCAGGGGCTCAGGGGAAACAGAGACAGATGAAAGGGAACAGGGAGACAATGACAGTGCAAGCTAGGGGAGGGATGGGTGAGCTCGATTCTCCATTGTGTGGACTGAATGGAGGGGTCTGGGGATGATGTCAGAGACTGAATTGTAAGGGGCTGGAAAATAAAAAGATGTGAGGGGAGAAAGCCCCAACTGCATTACCCGTAGATCCCAGTGGAACCCCCCTGACACTCCCCCTGACTCCTGGTAGACCTTCATTCCATTCTACTGTAACTACCGTCTTTTCAGTTGGCACTACCTGTGTGAAGCTTCTAAGCCAGTTTCTCTCTTTCCTGGTCTTTCCACTAAGGAAGAAGAGGGCTATCTGCCCAGCTGTCCCCTATTCTTTTATATATAATGCAAATATACTCCGACTTTAATGTCTTACATAGATGTTTACTGGCTTTCCCAGGTGATGGAGAAGCCTACCAGGAATAAAGTGCTTCCCTCACAGACATCAGCCCTCTGTTTTTCTCTTACATCTTGAAGACACAAGTAAGGCCACCTATGAGTGGTGACACAGCAGCTTGTACCTCTGATCAGAAAGCTTGCCTCAGAGTTCTCGTTTCAAGAGGGGACTGTTTGGGGTCTCTTGGAGAGCATGGTGGAATGGGGAAAGTGGGGTGAGAACTGGGACCCCTACTTGCAGGCTGGAATAACCCTGCCCTATTCTAAGAGATGCTGAAATCAAATGACAGGAGAAAGAACTCCGTACCAACAGAGACTGAAATTTAGTTGATTTTTTAGTAAAGGATGTATCTGAATTCTTAGTTTACTGGCTATTTCCTCTTTCTGCTGATAAAGATACTCCAAAGTCATCCCTCTCTCCACTGTGTACACATCCAGTATTTCCAGGGCCACCTGGATGGTGTCTCTGCAGAAACATGCCCATCAGCTGTGGCATGGATTGAACCATTGCCTTCCTTCCTTGCTGCTGATGGCTGCATGGAAAGTGGGCCAGATCCCCAGGGGGCCGGGGTGCTGACCACCAGAGAGCCACCCTTAGCCAGTACCGTTATTCCAACTGCTCCCTCCCGCTGGGTCTGCCGAGCCCATCTGATACTTTCCGTCACTGCATTCCAACAATCTGCCACCCTGCCTGGCACCCTTGCCCCTTCTAATGGACACCACCATCTCCTTGAAACAACTCTCAGACCTACCATGCATGTGATGGATCTTTAAAGCCTAAAAATGTCCAAAGTGGTGAAAATAACTCCATACCACTCCTAATTTAGTTTTTCTATTTTTCATATGGATCAAAACAACAACAAAATAAAACAGATACCACCTGTTTTCCTTATAGCTGCCACATTTGTATGATCCATATACATAAACTCCAAAGGAGAACAGAGCCAAGAGCTAAAAACCATGTTCTACACAGAATTATGCCTCTTTCTAACCATTGAGGCTTTGTCACTGGATCTAGTTGCCCAACTGTACATTCTCAGTTCTCCTGCAGACAACTTCCTGGACTCTAGCCCCAGGCTTGTTTGGCATGCCCAGTAGATCTAAGGAACCGCAGTTGCACCATCTGGGCTCAAACCCCTTGCCATGTACATTAACTGGCAGAGAAGTTGAGCTGCACAAAGTGGAAGACCGTGTCTCATCACTAGTGGGTGGTGATTGTTCCTGAGTCCCCCAGCCTCTTGGTTTCCTGTGGGAATGCACAGCATTGCTAATGTCAACTGTGCAGATAGGTGTCCTAAGTGGGACTGATACACAGACTCCAGACTGTGCCTATTAAGATGGTTTGGGTTAAGCATATGGAAACTGAACAAGATGGAGATGATTCTGTAATACCATCTCGGTGGCCAGATGATTCTTAGTATGCGACTGTACAATTTTACATCTGTAAAAGGAAGGAACTATTTCAGTGGAAATATGTCCATTATTCCCTTTATTCTGAGTGATTTACAGTGTTATATTGTGTAGAAATTATAATCCAAAGAGAAAAATCCATTGGCATTTCCAAACAAGGAGAGTTATCTGTGGCTTTTAACAAGGAAATAAAATCTGACATATAAAAAATATGAAAACTGACCTTGAAGGCATGTCAATATCTATGCTGCAGACAGGTGGGGCAGAGACGTGATAGGTGAACTTGCCTCATGATAGAATGTTCTCTTCGAAGACAAATCAGTCTTAATTTAGTAATTTTGTCTCATCCATCACTAGTAGGCATATCCAAGGGCATGTGCACAGCAGGGCTCTAGGGACTTGGGAGCAGAAGAACTGGGCAATTTTTCCAATAAATATAGGCAAGGATTCAGGTAAAAATTATTACCAGGGATACTGAGACAGAACAACCCAAAAAGCAGGTAATCTCCAATGATGTTAGTGATGCCAAGGTTTAAATAGAGTAAGAGTGAATCACAGGTTTGTCGCTAACCCAAGCAGTGTTTTGGTGTTTTGGATTCTATCCCAAGGCTACACCCCTCTGGTCTGGGTAAAAACTATGGTGTGTGAAGCTCACCCCTAAGGGTAAGACTATCTGAGTTACCTCCAACCCCATCATTGCTCCTGAAGGGCGGTGGTACCGGGAGCTGCAGCCAACTCGGAGTGATCTGTGACCATGCGCCAAATCAAATCAGCCCTAATATATTTTTGACTCAGACTATGGATGGCATGGTGATTTGCAAAGCCCTCTCTGAGAGGATCCCCATTTTTGTTCATTTTATCAGTTGAAGATGTCCAAGAGGAAGTTAGGGCACTCTTGCCCAATTTGTCATAAAAGGGGTTTGTGGGTTCTGTGGCTCAGCTGGCGCAAACAGCCATGAGAAATGAGGAATCACAGGTCATGGAAAACATGGGCACAGCCTAGGACAGATTAGATTAGGGATGTGTTCATATGGTCATTCAAGAAATGGAGGAACAGTTGGTCGGAGAACACTGACTGTAGGGTATATTCATTTTCTCTTGCTGCTGTAACAAATTAAAAACTTAGTGGCTTACGACAACACTAATTTATAATCTTACACTTCTGAAGGTCAGAAATCTGAAATGAGTTTCACAGGAATGAAGTCAGGATGTCAGCAAGGCTGTGCTTCAGGGGAGAAATGGTCCCTTGCCTTCTCCCACTTCTAGAGGCGCCGTATGCCTGGCTCATGACCTTTTTCCCCACCTTCTGGTTCATCATCATTCCCACCTCTGCGTCCATCATCCCATTCCTTTCTCTGACTCAGACCCACCTGCCTCCCTCCTATAAGGACCCTGATGATTACACTGAGCTCACCCAAATAGTCCACAATACCCATGCACCTCAAATTCCTTACACCAATTACAGCAACTAAGGCCCTTTTATGTAAGGTAACATATTTGCAGGTTTCAGGGATTTGAATGTAGACAACTTTGGGGGTGGGGAGTAATTATTCAGCCTACCACACAAGTCCTTGCCCACTGATAAGAAAACCTTAAGTATCTTGGAAGAAAAAACAAAATCACAGTTTGATGTTCTTCCCTCCCCTACAAGGTTTCAGAACATTTCAAGTATTTATGCTTTACTTCACTGATTCAAAAAAGACCCCAATGGAGGGTTAGAAGGTGAAGAGACACAGTGATCTTGTGAAAAGATTTGATTCAACTCGTGTAATGGTGAAAGGAGCAGACCCAGGTGGAAAGAATGTAGTGTGACCGGGTGAGAGGTGGCCAGGTGGCCCCACTGCATATGGGGGGTTGGGAGCCGGGCTGCTCTTGCCACAGTCCCAGCAGGAGAGCTGAGGGCACATGCTGCGGTTTACTTTATTGGCAAGAGGATGAACAAACATATTTTCAGGCTTAATAAATGTAATGTTCCTGGCTGTTGTACTAAAGAATTGGAGGTTGTTTTGGAGAGAGAATGGTAAGGTAGATGTTCAAAAACAAAAAGTAATTTTTTATAGGCACTGGCCCAGACACCCCGCATGTTCAGACCACAGTGAGTTTACACTGCCATAATACATGAGGGGAACAGGAGTGGTGAAGTGTAAGCCAGTTGTGATTGTGTAAACTGAGAGCCCCTCAGCCAGCCAAGATCCAGTAGTATCAAAACTAAAACCAGATAGATTCCCTGGGATGGTGCTGGCAATTTCTGTAGTAACAGTGGAGGCAGTGGAGAGTCACCTCCTCATACAAAAGACTTATGTGAACAAGCAGTCAGCTTTTTTAGGTTGACTTTATAGATTATCAGGGTCTAAATAGAGTGGTTTTCTCTTTGGCTTTGACAATATCCAATATAGTTAAAGCTAATAAGGAAGTTTGATAGACACCAGGGATTTCATTGCTGTCATTGATTTGGAAAACTCCTTTTTTTCCAAGCCCAATTTCTTAGAAAAAGCCAATCTTGATTTGCCTCTACCCCAGAGACCATACAATCTGTTTTAACAGTTCTCACACAAGGATATGTTAATTGCCCTATCCAAGGCCAAAATTCCTGCAAAGGGACTCAGATTTACTGATGACAAATGGCACTCTGATACACAACTTTGACAATTAATGATTATTGGGCTTACAAAAGAGCAGCTGATAGAATTGGTACTAGTGTGACTCATGACAAGGTGAGGCTGGCTTATAAACTTTGCCGAATCATGAGGGGTAACCCAGCAAGGAGAATTTGAAGAATCAGAACTATTTCTCAACTGATGAAAAATATTCCCCTGATGTCTTCCTGAAATGAATAAGAAACCTAATACTTGGTAGAACTCCTAGGTTTCTGGAGCGATCATATTTTGTATTTGGGAATATTATTAAGTCTCAGTAGGATAAAAAAAAAGAAAGGAAAAGAGAGGAAAAGAAAGAAAATCACTTCTGAAGATGGTCCCAAACAAAAAACTCTTGAAGGTCTTCCACAGATAAGAGGGTAATTGTGGATGCCCAAGATCCTTGAGCTGCTTTACCCAAACCGGAACACACACCCAAAGGGACGGAGTTCACGGCCAAAGCCAGTGGGGCAGAGGAGGACAGCCCTGTGGTTTTGAACATCCTGACTTCCGCAGTCCGCTGTTCGGTACTTTCTGAAAGGCAATCAGTGGCTTGCTACTGGGGACTCGTACAGATTGCTTGTATCCCTCAGGGACATTTGAGGCCAGAAATTGCTGTTAGACATTGGAGAATGTCATAAAACACTGACATAAGAAAGACTCGGCTCCAAATTTCTCTGATGAACTGTAAGGGTTTGCTGAAGGACACTCTAAGTTTGGTCATCCAGAGGCATCCACTTGATGCATACATGGGGTGCCTCCGAACCTGAGTGTCCCCCCCTTATCTCTCCTGATGCTCCATCCTCTTCTATAGAGCAATCATAGACTCAACCTGTGGACTTGCAGACAAGGGCACTAAACTGATGGGAAAGGAACACTTGTGGGAAGCTGCCTCCTTCCAACCCAGTTTATAGAAAAGTTCATGTTAGCAGACAAAACCACAACTAAAACACCAGAGCATACCTTCCCAGGCATTATTTTGAATGATCATTTGAAAAGATTTACTAGAGTCTTCATAACTCATATAAACAGGGTCAGCCATCCAGTGTGCAGCCTGCCACATTAGGATGCCTTTTTCTGTCTTCATTATATGAAAAGAGAATCATGTAATGCTGACTGGTGGGCAGTGGCCAGTTGGTTAGCCATTGAGTCAAAAAAATGGGCAATTGGTGCTTCTCTGTGCTGAACAGATATTGAGAAGAGATTGCTGTGATCATACCAGATTTAAATTTGGCCAGATGATGTAGATGTACCTTAGCCAACAGCCAAGAAACAAGCCCTGGTGGTTATAGTAGTAGTTGCCTGTGATCCTAACTATGGAGAGAGCAATTTGGGCATTGGAAGTGAGCAGGCGCAGCAGCCCTCTGCTGTCCACAGGTGGGCTGGTAAAAGCAGCTGTCTTGCTACCCAGTCAAGGCTGGAGGGTTGCTCATGAACACATAACCTGACAGTAAATCTACTGAGTCTACTACTTACATATGAGTTTCCTATTGCTGCTGGAACAAATAACTACGAACTTAGTGGCTAATACAACTTAAATTTATTATAGCTCTGGAGCTCAGTGGTCCAAATTGGTCTCACTGGGCTAAAATCTGGAACTATGTTCCTTTCTGGAGGCTCTCTGGGAGGATCCATTTTCTTGCCTTTTCTAGTTTCTAGAGGTTTGTCAGTTTCCTTGGTTATGGCCCCTTGAAAGCCAGTGATATCTGGGCAAGTATTTCTCACACTGCCATCTTTCTGATTCTGACTTTTTGATCTCCCTTTTCTACATTTAAAAGAACTTCAGATGATGACTGTGGGCCCACCCAGATAACCCAGGATAAACTCTATTTCAGGATCAGCTAATTAGGATCCTTAATTCCATCTGCAACCTGAATTCCCTCCTCCCATATAACATACATAGTCACAGGTTTCAAGGACCAGGACGTAGGGCATCATTGGGGTGGGTGGGGTCATGAGTCAGCTTATATAACCTTTGGATCAAGGAAAATTCTCTCTCTGCTCTTAGGAACCCTGGGAAGCTGCTCCTCTAACTGAAGGATGCCACCTTCCCTCCTGCGCTGTGGAGCAGTCTGTTCACAGCCGAGGTTCTGGGTTCCCCCCATCAGCAGAGCAGTGTCCCCTTGGCCAGCGGGTGGGCTCTCTTCTACCATTCCATTCCATCTGATGACCACATGGTCTCAGAAGCAAGTGCATTGATCACATGTTGGGCATGTGCCAGATTTCATTATGAAAATTCCCTTTCAGAATTCTCAAAGTAAATCACAATTTCCTTAATTTTGTCATTCCAATTTGCCATTGCCCCACATTAATAAATACCTCACAGTTTTTCATATCATCCCTCAGTTTCAAAGCTAATATTTTCCCCCTTTTTGCTAGTCTCCTAGGATTTAGATTTAATTTTTCTGTAATAAACACCCTAGAAGATGAATCAATAGATGATGATTTATTTTGCAATTTAGATTTTTCCATTTTAGTGTCTTAAACCCCGAAGTGATAGTTGCAGAATGCAAAGATTTTGAATTATGAATAATCTTCCTTATTGTTCTGACTTTAATCTGCCTCTTTGCCATTTAGCCCAAGTTCATCTAATGGAAATTGGATATTCAACTGTGGGCCTGAGTGCTACACTCTTTCACATGTTTTTATATAATTTTTGCAGTAAAGAAAATAAGCTATCTGCATATCTATAAATAGCCAATATATTCAGCATTGGCTCCTATAAACAAGATGCAGGTGTATGTAGTTCAGAAGCATTTTGTACATGGTGTTGGCTTTTGTAGGAAAAATTACTGTCACTTTATGAAATAAAAAGAAAAACATTTCTTAAATGCACATAATGTTTGGTGGACTAGTCTCCTTGTGTTCATGGTTGTATAATATTCTATAGTTCTAAGGTCTCTTCTTAGGCACCAGAAGTCTTTGTTCTTAAACATTAATTTGCTTGGCATATGACATTTCTCTTGAAGAATGGACTGTGAAAATAGGCTTTATTCCAAAATTTCAAAGTACATGATCAAAGCTGCATTTTGCCCAAAAATAATATGAAACACCTGCTATGTGCCAGATTCTCCTCTTGGCCCTGGAGATTCAGCATTGAGCAAATAAGACAAATTCTCTGCTCACGCAGAGCTTACACCCTTTAGGATAGGCATGGGACAGAAAAATCAACAAATAAGAACACAAAATAGGTCAGGTGCTAAATGGGTGCGAAGGAGGAATTCAGAGAGACCCACAGTGGAGGAAAAGAGATGCAGGGTGAACATACTCTTTTTGGTGGTTAACAGTTGAGTTGGCACATGAGTGACAGAGAGGAAGCCCCTCTGTGGAGCCTGGGAGAGCATGTCTGGCTGCACATGAACTTCCAGAAGCCCAGAGGAACTAGAACCAAAAGGTTATGGAGAATAACGAGCAATGGAGACCAAGAGAAGAAAGGGCAGAACACATAGGACCAAAGGCCAAGGTTAACGATCTTCTGGGTGTGACGGGGATCATTAGGGGATTTTAAGCAGTAGTCACATTATCTGATTATGCATGTTAAAAAAAAAAAAGATTCTGATACTGTGTGTGCAGAATTTTAAAAACAAAACAAAATTCTTCGCTAAGTCCCTGCTTTGTTGTTAGCCTGCCTATTAAAAAGAGAGTACAACCATCACCTTCCTTCTAGTCTGGACAAAAGTATTATGCAATAGCCTAGGTAACTCATTAGAAAATTCCTAAAGAATTAAAAATGCAAAGCAAGGCACTTATGATGTAGCCAGTGTTCTTTTAAATGCATAACTAGAAATCAATAAATAAGACAGAAAATAAAGGTGATTTTTTTTTTAAACCTGGAATATCATACATTGTGGACTTTTCAAAAGAATTTAAGTGATAAACTATGTTGAGAGGTAAACTCTGAAAATAGAGGAAAACTAGAGCATATTATTATTCATAATTGGGGTTCCAGCCATTTAATCTGGTATACCCCAGGACTGAAGACCTTTGAATTGAAATTATTAAAGAAATCCTCAGTCTCTGTGGCTATTTTATTTATGGGATGGTAGAATGTGTACAGAACAGGTCCTTTGAACCCATATGTGATAAGTTATAAGAAAAAAGAAAATTAGCGCTACAATATCTAAATTGGAATAAAATCTTTGAAAGAACTGAATGAATCCCATTTTAGTTGAGGAGGGAAGTGAAGACATTCCTGAATTGCTTTCTCTTTGAAACATATACATATATATTTATTTATATATTCACTTATATTTCTGCATATATGGTTATATATACATATTTATTTTTCTATACATATATTTATTGTATACTATTATATATGTTAGCATTATATGTGAATATAAAATTGTAGACAGGTGTGTGATTTAGTATTACTAACTTAATAACATTACCAGAAAAGTCGTTCTGCCATCTGAACCTCTGAGGTAACTGCCCACGTCATGCTTAAATTAAAGTCTCCTTCTTCATTAAGATGACAAATAGGTTTAGGGGATGCACTGCACTGCACTTGATGGGATTTCTTAGAACATAATTTTTTAAATTTCAAAGGTCATGGATGCACCAAACAAGTGTATTTTCTTATTATACCAGGATCCAAGTGTCATATAAATGTTCTGCTTGGGCTGATGGACAAAATGAAGAGTGAATAACATTTAATGAGCTGAGCTGTACCATTGAATAACTCGTATTTCAAGATTCCCTGTTGCAAACAGACTCCGTGGTAACAGCTTTCTTTGTGTTCAGCAAAAATATGTGACAAAATAAGGTTGACATGTTCCAGTTTGTGGACTCTCAAAAGAGCTGATCACACTGGTTGAATCCAACATGTGTGGGGTGAGCTTCAGGGAGCTATGGCTAGTGGGACTTATGGTTTTCCCTTTTGCTCAGCTCCCAGGATCCTTTGCAGCCCTACCCTGTGAGTCTGGGGGCAGAGCTAACTGGAGAATCGCAAGATGGGCATCACCAATGACCTAGCTGGGGCTCAGAGTGCAGAGCTGTCAGAATAAGAAAAGCAAAGTTAATCTTAACAAATGATTGAGAGATGTAGAAAACCTCACATGTATACTGTGCTATGTATAAATTCCCAGATGTCAGCAAAATGGTTGAGACTGTTTCATATCTAAGATACACTTTTGCATGACCCCCATAATGACTTCTTTTATACCATCTCTCAAATTTATTCTCTTGCCTTGGTGCACAATTTCCCATGTCATTCTTATGCTCAGAAACCATGAGTGGGTCCTCATGTCCTATTGCCTCAGGTATTTCCTCATTTACATGGTTTTCAGTGCCACCATGCCCATCTCCCCTTGCCCCCCCGCAGTGCCTCCAGGAGGCCCTTTATGCAGGCAGACACAGCTCTCCTCTGCCTCCCATCCTCTCTAATCCCCCACACACACACTGCTGATTCCTCTTCAGAGCTGCCAGCCAAGTGGGCTGCAGGAATTGGGGGCTGTTGGCCAAAAAAGCTTTCTACAAATATTCCCTTAAATTCTGTACTTTTAAAAAGAATCTTGCAAATCTTAAGTTCTACTCCAAAATGTGGCCAGATACAATTATAAAATAATAATAATGCCCCCCACCACCAATCTTTGGGTAAATTTAAGCGCCAAGAAGATGTGCCACTAACACACTGATGCCTACACCTTCCCCCAACCCTACTACATGTGCACCCCACTTTAAAAAGCATGGAAACTTTGGCACCACAAACATTTTAGAGTTTAATCATGTTCTACATTGTATGATTTACTAGTTTTCAAACTTCTTAAAATGTTATCTCTTGCAGAACCAGTTACCCACTCCACTTGCTAAGGAGGCTGGCTCCCTGACTTTCCTGTAGATTTCCCAGCACCTGATCTGTTCCTGTGAGTTTCTCCTTTATTAGTCTATGAGATCCTCAAGGAACACCGAACAATACTTTGTGAACATAAGTTGAAAGGGGAAAAACTGAAATTCTTTTCTAACCACTGTTTAGTTCAGTAAATACTATTTATTACCCCCATAAAAGAGTGTATGAGCAGGTATATCTTCAAAAAGTATATGTGACTTTATAAACCTAAAATAGGAAAAAAAAAAAAAAAGAAGGAAAGGAAGAGAACAAATAATGACATGCATAACAAGAAAACACGCAAATTTTATATTTTGTAAATTTTTATAGGAATAATGGAAATCTTACTTGACATAGTTTAAATCTTTGAAAACTTAGACAAGTTTAACATAAATGCATAGGTACGTTTTTTGTACATATCGTAGCTCCGTTTGGTGGAATGTATTACATTTACTTTAACACTCATTATTTGTTATAACCATTGGCTAAGATACAAAACAATTTCTCCATTATGTCTGTGTCTGTATGTACCATAATTTTATATTTTAGAAAGATGTTATTTCCCATTTTGTAGCAAGAGAGGAATACCCATTTTTAGAACGTGTGCTTCCATTCTTCCAGTGGGATAGAATTTAAATGAGGGGCTGTGTCTTTCATAAACACTCTGCCATCTGTCAGTCAAACAAAAACAACTGTCACGATGATTATCAACACTCTTGTTTATTAATAACAAAAGGCCAGAAATCTTAGTCACTTGTGAGTCCTTTCTTTTGGTCATATTTTCCTCCCTACCTGCAAAACAAATCTAGAATTTGACCTCTGCTTAGCACTTGGACTGCCACCGATCCAATTTAAAGCTGCCATAGTCCCTGCACCTGTGGCCCCTCACTGGTGTCCCTGCTCCCGCCTTTAGGGCCCTGCAGTCGGTGTCCACGTGGCTCGTAGAGCAGTCTCTAAACAAGTCTGTTCTGTCAACTCCCACACCCATTTTCCTCAGAGGAAACCCAGTGCCCAGATATGGCTAAAGCCTCCCAGACCAGCCCTGCCCCACCTCACTGCCAGTCTCCTCCAGCCTCCCTCACTCTGCCCCCAGCACCCTGGTCTCCTTCCTCATCCTTGGGACCCTCTACCCTCCCTCGTGTCATTTGGTCTCTGTTCAAATGTCCCCAGTCCCCTGACCCGCCCCCTGCAACACCGTCCCACACATGCTATCCCTTTTTCCTGCAGTATCTTTGTGATGGCTGTTACGGCTGGGGAGGACTCAGGTTTGAGTGGCTTAAAGCTTATACAATTTGGTAGATCCTCTTAAGGACCCCAGTTATAACTGGAAAATCACTAGGTCCTCCTCCAGATATAAACACCCCTGTTTTTCACTGTTGAAATGGTCCTGTTTGCTTCTTTGTTAGTTTATTTGCTTAATTTCTGGTTCCCCTGCAGGTCTGTGCGCTTGTTTAAGGGGGGACTTTGGTTCATCTCCACTTCTGGGCCCAGCTCCTGAACAAACTAAGCCCTCCGTAAACACTGGTCAAGCGAGGGATTGTCCAATCACACCACAATTTAGGGATAATAGTTGTCGTCTTCTTATATTCACATTCTGAGATACTTTAACAATTTTCAAATACTCAAGTTACATATCTGCCTTACAGGGTTTGTGTTTTCAAAATTTACTTGCGTCAACTTAAATTCTCTTTGAGGTGCTGAACAGAATATGAATTTAGCTTGGTCATTCACAGACATGCTAGATTGGGTTCAGTTTTGAACATGATAAGGGGACCTTTATTGGAGGCATGCTTTGTACACTTGTCCCTACTTTACAATCTTGTATTTTGTATCTACAAGGACAACTCGGAGCTTAGGCCAGGTAATGGGAACCATAGACTATTTGGAATATGGTGAGTGGGTCTGAACAATGTCTTTAGAAAAGGAATTTGTGGGGTCACTTGAAATTCTTTCTTGTTAAAAAAAGAAAAGAGGGCCTTTCCTGTGTGCTCTTGAAGAGCGATGGGAAACTGGCCTTTGGCGGGCAGCAGGTCTGAGCACACAGTCGTGTTCGTGGGAGGTGTCAGCTCCCGGCTTCCAGATGGACCTCCCTGAGGCCCCTCTAGCCTCCAGCTGACTTCACTGGGAAGCAGCAAGCTTTTCCATAAAGAATCCCACCGCTGTTCATCTGCTTACGCTGACTGCATTTCATTCTGAGATGGGGGATGTCTAGAAAACTCATTGCTCATGCTCACAGTGAGTGAGATGGGAATAGAAAGGGCCAAAGACTGCAACGCCCTGATTTGTTTGTGGCTCTTTGGGTGCTTACTTCCTTTTAAAAGGTCTTGAACAATGCTGCTCTATGTGGAATAGCTATTAATGTTCAGGCCCAAATAAAGGGCTTTGCCCCTTAACTCTGTCTCTCAGTTATGGGATCATGGCCATGATGAGCCCTTGAAGCTGGAACAGCTCTCAAATAGATGGTTTCAGTGATGGTCATGAGAAACAGTTTTCTTCAGCCAGAGTTATGGATGGAATCTATTACCTATACACAGTGAATACAACATCAGCTGCTTCTCTGTTTTTGAGGAAAAGTAAATTGAGGAAAGAAAAGAAGAAAAACATTCAGTATCTCCCACTCAAGAAGTTCATTTTGTTATAGATACAAACAGTGGCCTTGTGTCCACTGATGACATGTTGAATGGAGTGGGGCTGAATTTGGAAATCTTCTGGGTGACAAAGATTCTATAAGTGTGTGGCTTTTAGATCGAAAAGAATGAGGGTATTCAAAGAGCAATAACAATGTATCTTTCCATACAATTTAAAAAACCCAAATAGCTTTCTGCTAGACACAGAGATGAAACCAAAACCCTTACACATCCTGCATTAAGGCTCATGAATAGCATCTGGGAAATCTGTGCAGGACTAGAACCATCTGAATCATTTAACTTATTACTGGTCATGTTTCCTGTTACTTGTTGCGTCATTGCTACTAATTGCATTTTTTCAGTTTCATCTGTTTATTAGAAGCTAATTTGTAAATAAAATAGAAACATGTTCCTTCTCTCTTTTTACCCAATTTTTCTCTATATATTTTGCAAAAATATTTTTTCTCTTCCCAAGAACTAGTTTCACCTCAAAATTATTTTTAAATGACTTTCTTTTTTTGTGGTCAATTAAGTTACCATAACAAGAAAACCACTGAGCTCCTGTTCTTTTTAAAATATAGATTAATTAATTCACTGTACTTGCTTGGGAAATATATCTAGCAAAATATCTCATGGGCACAATGTTGATGCAACACACTCTGATATTTCCTAAATGCCTAATGTAATCTTTGTAATTCATTCTAAAATAAACATATCCCTTACTTAACCTCATTAGTTATGTGCCATATTGGATTACTGATCAATTATATAATACACAGTTTACACACTAAATAAAATTTATGAATTTATAACTGAATTGTATACCTTTCACTGACAGTATCATATATAAGCATATTACTAAGTTATTCATATATTGACTAGGTAATAAAGCAATTAAGATTATCCTTTAACAAGTTGATACAGTGGGTAGGTCCTTGACAGATAATATTTATTGAGCTCTTTGTTAAACAGTTCACATTTCAAATATCATTTACTCCTGAAAACAAGGCTAGGAGACAGGTTCATATTTTGTTCATGTTTTACAGAAGCTTAAGTAACTTGCCTCGGGGAGCATAGGTTTTAAGAGAAGGAGAATGATTTGAACCCAGTTGCTTCAGCTCCAAAACCAGCAGCCCAAACACCTTCTCTAAAACATAATTTTTAAAAAAGCATAATCCTTCTTGTTTTACCGGCTGGATGGAGAAAGTAGGTCATTTCCTACAACTGTAGGGAGAGGCATATTTTATCTCAAATTTCTCAACAATAATTTCCACCATAAAACCAAAAAAGATTTTGGCCATTATGAATCATCCTTCTGTTTTACCATGTACATACGTCAATTCAAAGTACATGGAAACACTGTTTAACTGGCTTTACTATAAAGGCAAGGGATGGAATTCAGGGAGGTAAACTATGCATTTCACAAACTGGTAACTTTGCAATTTCTACATTAAAGTTGAAAAGTGAGATTCAGTTACCTCTGATTAAGCTCCTGGTTTCAGATTTACAATTTTTTTTTTATCTTCCAGTAGTTTTTAAGCAGAGAATATTTAATTTTTAAACATTAATTTAAAGAAATATTAAACAAGTTTATCTTATTTGTTTTTTTAAACACACACCATTGAAAAGAAACAGTTAAATGGAAAATTTACTAAAATAATTGGTCCCAAAGTACTTCTTTTTAGCCAGTTTTCTACAAACCATATCTTAGACATTGTACCTTGATTGTTCATAAGTATGTAAAGCAAGAGGAAATACTGTATACTGCTGGTCCTGCAGACTACTGTTTAAATTTACTTTGAGTCTCAGGTCCAGCTTAGTGTTTTTTAGCGCTAAACCAGAAGCCCAAAGATATCTCCATTTTGCATGAGACCAAGTAGATCCTAAGAGGGATGGAAATGTATATATACCCAGGTCCTTAGCTGTTTGAGGACCTTCTTTCACCAACCAATAGGTTCGCAAAAGACTGCTCCCATCTCCTCTCTTCTCTGCCCAGCACCAAATTCCTCCCCTTCCAAGTGCAGAGTAAGTGAGCATTTCAAATTGCCAAGAATACCTGTAACCCATGGTATCACTACTCTCAAACCAACTTTTCAGTGTTTTCCTAAATGAAGACAGGTGCTCCCTAGAGGAATTGTATTCCCTGTTAAAGTACTTCTTCACCCACTGTACATCATCATTATCATTGTCATTATAATTGTATGAAGACTGTCATGAATATACAAGCCCTTCTGTAATTGGATATATTCTAAATAATTCATTGATGTTAATATCAATTTAATATAATAGCTAATACCCTAGTAAATATATTTTATTCTCAATAAATGCAGGTAATGTATGAGTAATAAGTGCATTAAGTGGCGAAGCCTCATTTTTGCAATGGGTGATATTGTGTTGCTTGCATTTTTCTTGTATTTAATTTAATTGCCCATCCATTTGTTTACTGATTTAAAAGGCTTTTATGTTGTCTGCCTTGTAATGAAAGGGTATGGAGGAAAACCATTGTATCTGACCCTTGAATGATCATTAAATACTTTTAGCCCTATAGTTTAAATTGTAAAAACACTTTAAAACAGTGTTTTGTATGGCAAAGGTGTGGAAGCCATTTTCATTCTCCCCCGATACAAATTAGGTGAGCTTCACTGATTCTGTGCACACACTTCCCAGCCTTCAGCCCTAAAAGACTGTCTACACAAGTAGGGCACAGTTTTGCTTTGTTTAATTGGTTAGTCCTTTTTTTCCTTCATTTCTCCTGGGGTGGAGTCCCTCAGCCTCCATCTTCCTTACTTCCGGTGGACCAACCCTCCTCATCTTCATCCCTGCAGTTCACAGCTAAGCAGAAAAACAAATGTGAGCTGTTGACATAGGAGCAATTGACTAAAATAGACCATCTATCAAAGACTCATTTAGTAAATGAATCTAGGACTGTCTATTCAGGGTATGCATGAAAAGCTCTTTGCAGTCATTCGCCAGCTCTATCAAGTTCAGGATAACAGCAAATATGAAATATAAAAAGAAATGAGTTATCAAGCCATGAAAAGACACAGGAGAATCTTAAATGCATTTGACTAGGTGAAAGAAGCTAGTCTGTAAAGTCTACATACTGTATGATTCCAACTCTATGACATTCTGAAAAAGGCAAAACCGTGGAGACAATGGGAAGATACATGGATTCCAGGGGTTAGGAAGGAGGGAGGGATGAATAGGTGGGGCACAGAGCATTTTTAGGAGAGTGAAACTGTTCTGTATGATACTGTAATGGTGGGTACATGTCATTATACATTTGTCAAAACCCACAGAACATGCAACACCAAGTGACCAATAATGTAAACTATGGACATTGGGTGATTTTGACGTCAGTGTAGCGTCTTCAGTCGTAGCAAATGTCCCACTCTGGGGATGGTGCTGGCGACAGGGGCAAGCTGTGCATGTGTGAGAACGGGGGTATATGGGAACTCTCTGTGTTCTGTCCGATTTTGCAATGAATGTAAAACTGTTCCAAAAACTTTCATTTAAAGTAGTAAATAAAGAGAGAAAGAAAGAGAATGGAACCTGCCAACCAACTACACTGTTCGTCCATTCAGCTGATCAGTATTTATTTGCTTATTACCATATGACATTCTACTAGTGCATTTCATTTTATTTTACACATATTAGATAGAAGGTCATATGGAATTTTATTAAGTTTGTTTTAATAAATATTAAACCTAGATCATTTTAAGATTTGGCTTTGGAGAAAGTCTGCATGAAGTTGATAAAAGGAGTAAGGGGAGTGGGTGACCTAACCTGGTGTGATTCGTGTTTGAGTTCCAGTAGGGACCCCGCCTGTGGATGGGGAATGATCAGTGGAGGAGAGATGGAAAACGCACCACTGGCCGTTTCACGGGAGGGGAAGGAAAAGCTCCCCTTGGAAGAAGAGGCTTTCCCCTGATAGTTTTCCAAAGACAAGTTGTACTTTGTCAATGTTTAAAATGAGTTGGTTTGGAGTCTTATAAGAGTGAAGGTTGGGTACAAGAAGAAGTAGAAGAACTGGGTGCGAGAAGTTGGAGGGAGGGAGAAAGCAGAGCAGGGAAGTGAAGACCACAGCATTGCATTCAGACCCAGCCACAGCCACCCAGCAGCCTGCAGGGAATGGAGCCCACAGAGAACTGAGAGGCCGCTTCATGACTCAACTGCTGGTTCTTTTGGCAGAGGAAAAGCGGCAGGAGGTACAAGAACCAAGGACCTGCCGTAACAGTCCACGTGTACAAATATCAACTCTGGCTAATGTTTGGCTTCAGAAAACTGAAGTAGGATTCTTACGTTCTTAGATAAAATTCAACTGCAAGAAAACAGAAGTTTTCAATATAGACGATCCAGTCACACCCAAAAATAAGAGCAAAAGAAAAAGTGTATTGTCTTATCTGTGTTTCTCTAAACAGATTAAAGTAGAACTTAACATTTCACTATAAATTTGAATATATGGCCTTAATTATAGGGTTACACTCAAAACATTGTGTGCTCATTATAACATTAACAATTGATACTGCACTTGTTTTGAGTTTATCTTCCCTTGTAATGCTTTGGAATAATACTTCAGTAGCTTAGTTCATTATGTTGTATGACTTGGGAAATATCATCAGTAAGTCAGGACTATTGATCGTAATATAAAGTATAGCTAAAATACATAGATATAGGTAAAATACATAGATAGATAGATTTACTATACAATCTACTTTTGAAATATAGCCAATGAGTTAACTGTAAGAAAGGCTCAATTACCTCTTAATGGTTTCATCATTATTCAGATAGTTAAACCTAAAGAATGTTAAACTAGAGCACACACAGGCAAATACACACAGAAAATAACATCATAGTTTAATCTTTTTGTAGAAATAGATTATCCCTTCTGAAGTATTATAAAAAGTGGACATGGTTATAGGACAGATGTATATATGGGACTCCCATATATAGTGATACAAACTTCATGTCTCTTGGTTGGGTGCCAAGTGGGCCCTGGGCAAAACTATAAGTTGGGGAAAAGTTGTTTTTCTGATGCTTTCTCACTCTTTTAAAATTGGCGCAATAACACTGAGCCATTTCCGAGTGCTCACCCTGCAGCTGTGCGAGCACCAGAAGGGAGTTATTGCCGCACCCAACGACCCTGTCCCCCGTGTCCTTCCCTCTTCCTTCCTTGTCCTGTTCTCACAGGAGACGGCATAAGCGAAGCACTACATTCACGTTTCCCATATTAGGGACTTGAGTTCTATAGAATTTCAGCTTTTCCTGTTTTCATTTTGTGGATGGATGAAGTAGTTCCTACAGGAATGTTCTGAATCATCAGATGCCCCACCTTGCATGAAGGGTGCATGCCCACATTTTATTTGTAAGCTGATATACAAAGAGCTGGCTTGGCCCCTGGAGCCACTCTTAGCTGTTCACAAACAGACTTGTTGTTGTTTTTTCTCCTTTAAAGAGAGAGATTACTCAGTCTTGAAAAGCCAAGTTTTAAGGAATCTGAGAAACACTGCTGTAACAGGTAATATTCTATTCCTCCCCATTCACTCAACAAATACTCAACATCTGCTCTGTGCCCAGCGCTGCACTTGAGCTAATGATGCGGCTCCTTCAAGAAACAAAACAGAGACTTGTCCTCTGAGAACACAGGCCAACAGAAGACAGGCAATAACAATAAACACAATTAAGAAGGTAGGACATGGCAGTGCCATGAGGAAAGCTGTAACAGTTAAGGTAAAACAAATGTTGGATTGGAGAGGCAGTATGGTTCAGATTGCAATTTTAAATACTGTGATCAGAGTAGTTCACAAAGAATGTGGCATTTGAGCACCTTGAAAGAGTTGGGAGATTTAGCCATGTGCCCCAGCACACGGGATGAAGGAGTTTTCTTTTATAATATTAAGTAAGGAAAGTGCCAGATTATAATCTTCCATGCCAAATCATAACCAGTTAAAAAAAAGAAAATAATATTACTGGGTAAGTCATGTTATTTTTCCACATAAATGTAGAAGTAGTCAAATACAGCTTTGCTAATGAAAACTCCATGAAATGGTCTTTATGTTAACTAGCCAATTTGTTTGCAGTTTAAATTTTAAAACAGGTCTAGAAATTAAAGGACAGCAAAGAGAAGCTGCGTCTAGAAACATATTGCAATACTTTTTTTTTCATTCACTTATTAAATGCAAAATTTTATTTGGGTAGAAAGAATACTGACATTTAATGTGATTTCATTATTAATCAAATACCTAAGTATCACATACCTTGGTCTTAGTGGTCTGACTGGCTCCCACTGTGAGTGATGTTCTTATTGTCTAGGGCTTCTCAGATGAAAATCTTTGTGTCAATTCTTCTGATTTCTCATTTAGCTTCCAGTTCCTTTGCAATGTTCAGAGAATTTCCCTATTAAGCATGATTTTAACATTTTGTACATCAGTCCTGCAGCCCTTTAAGACAGTGGTTAAATTTAATAAGTCCTAGAAGTGAGAAGCATTCTTTTCCTCCTCCATCTGCTTCATGCCATGAGGGTGTGACATATTTTTTGAGAGAGAAATGTCCAAGACACCCATTATGAAGTTAAAATCGCTTCTCCAAAATCTGTAGCTGGAAGGACATGTGTTGGAATTTCCAGCAGTAGGACACTGAAACAAGTAAAGGCAGTCAAATCTATGAAGAACACTAATCTGCTTTCTTCCCCATTTCTATGCCTTAATTCAGTGCAATTAATTGTGGCAACTACTTCATATGAAAAACTTATTTTGCTTTAAATAGTGCACATTTACTCTCTAAGGCAAAAGCTGTGCCCTTTGCTCTTTCAGATAAGGAGACAAGGAGGCATCCAGCTCCTGGTGGACCTGCTGGACCATCGGATGACGGAAGTCCACCGTAGTGCCTGTGGAGCCCTGAGAAACTTGGTGTATGGGAAGGCCAACGATGATAACAAAATTGCCCTGAAAAATTGTGGTGGCATCCCGGCGCTGGTGAGGTTACTCCGCAAGACCACCGACCTGGAGATCCGGGAGCTGGTCACAGGTTAGAGTCCTCATGCACAGCACCACTGACTCTCAAGATAAAAGTCTCCATTAGCCAGCCTGGTAACATGTGTGCTAACCAAGTATTATGGTCCAAAGCCTCTCAGAGGGCTCATGAATTGGGCAGTCCCACTATGTGTTTACAAAGGCCTGAGCAGGTGACTGAGAGGGCATCAAAGGTAACACTCGTGCATTGATCAGTTTAAATGAATGGAATCCAATAAATATCACCCTCACTAAAATTCTGTGACCATATTTCAGTCTTTATCATTTGATTTAGAAGTAGTTCAGCAATGTACAGTCATCATTAGTATGGCATCAGTAACAATTGATAAGAGGAGAAGGTATGTGAGTTATTGTTAATAAGGTGTATATTCTGGATTATAGTGTGATTAACAACAGAGATTGTATCATACTTAGCATTAATCTTTTGGATTTTTGTACCTACTAACAGTCCCCGGTTAGTATTACATATTAGGGAATTTTTTTTCAAAAGTGAACCTGAGAAAAAGCCTTTCTATGAACATGAACTTTTGAGTTTTGTGAAATGGAGATAATTATAATACCCACCTCAATAGATCCATGAAGATTTAATGAATGAGAACATATAAAGCATTTAGCAATACCTTTCTTGGAATACATGTTAACACAGTAAATACTAGGCGTTCACCATCATCCCTCACTTTTTAAATGTGCAGTTTTACTTGTTGAAGTGTAAATCACCTCAATACGGGATTTCAAATTACTCTTCTTGGTTTATACTCAGTGCTGTTCTGGGTGATACTTGGTTTTCAGTTCATCAAAGTACTTCAAGCAAGTATTTGGCTAATGGATTGAAAGGTTGACTCTCAAGAAAGGAATTTTTAATTTTCCATCATTATACTAACTTTCTGTCCTGACTCAGAAATTTCCTTATCACTGTGCTGATGAAGTATATATGTGAGCTTGTTTATTTAAGAAAATACATTATGAAAGCTGGCGAGTCCTAAGTATTCGTTCAGTCTTGGGTCAAGACTCCCAGCTTCAGCATATTTTCTTAAATTCACACCCTTTAAGGTTATTGTCACATCTCATATACACTCTTAGCTAAATTAGACTCCAGTTTTTTTTTCCTTTTGTTTTTTTCTTTCTCTAAGTAGAGAATTATCTTTGTGGAAAAAAATAGCTGTTACAGCTTACAGCGTTATGAAAGTGATGTTTCACACTAAACTAACAGGGCAAGACGAGTCAGTTTAGGTAAAACTGTTGTAACGCACAGATCATGAGGTGTGCGATAGTTTTGGGGTGAGCTAAATTACTGAAAATGTACCCTGCCACCATGGTTATGAACCCCCATCCCTATTTTCCCGGGTCATGTTTAAATTGGGAATACGCCTGTGAGAGAAAGGACTCCACACTGTGTGACGGAAAACAGACATGGTGTGACAGAAAACAGACGTGGTGTGACAGAAAACAGACGTGGAGCTCCTGTGCGTGAAGATGTGCCAAGGGCTCCACACCTTATGCATTCATTTTATGATCTGAGAAGTCGATTTTACTAAAATTTGGATTTGCCCCAACAGAAAACCCTGTCTAGAAGTACCTTCTGTGGGGCTTACCTCTTTGTCAAGGGAACTCAGCCACATGCAAAAGGCTGAGGTAATTGATGACTTAACCGGAAGGAAAACGGCAGCGGCACCTGACCCGTGACATCATCGCTGTGCATGCCCGTGCTGCACCTGTATTTGAAGCCGCGATGAAGCTGAAGCACTGCTCCTGCCAGGCCCTGGGCGTCGCCTGTTATATATACACCTAGGAAACATAAAAAATCCTACGTGATCCTCATTTGGAAACATCAAAGGCAGATAACCTCTTCCAAACACCAGACTGTTTCCTTTCCTGGCAAAACTTGATTTGTAGGAAAGATGCTAGTACTTGATATACAAGAGAAAACGTATGCTTCCTACTCGGCTCTTTTTGAGAAAAACAAATGTGTGCACACATTGTCACGTCAGAACCCACTGTTCTCCATCAGCCTGCGCTGGTGCAGCAGGAGCTGTTGGCCCCTGCAAAGCTTTGGGAATCCTGTATTTTAGTACAGCTAAACGGACGTAGCCTCAAGGTTGCCACATCTTCCATCTCTCTCATCTGTCACTCTCTTTCCACTCCTGTCAGACTCTTGTCTCTGCCCAGATCTGATGCATGTTTTACTACAGTAAGCCTTTCTGTGTGAGCCCATGCTCTTCATTCATTCTTTAGTTGTTCACTTATGCTGTTACAAGGACCCTCCTCAAATTCTTCTTGTAATTAGGTTAGATATTCATGCATGAATTAATACAAATGGCGATTTAAACATAATATCTATGCTTTTTACTTCCCTTGTAATTCTTCAGCAAGGAGGAAAACCCAGTACAAGAACCCCACTAGCACATGGGGGCTTCTTCTCTTGCATTCTCCTTCCTGCCTGTTAGCAAATGCATGAAAGCAAATCTATGTTGATAAAAAAAAATCATAGAGCAGAGGAGGGTGATGTGTTCTTTGAACTCCTGTCTAGATATTGGAAACTAGGATGTTTTTTAAACAAATACTCCAAAAAACAATTTTAGTGATTTGTTTTAAAAAAGCATGTTTATAAGCCAAATTTTAGAATAGACATAGGCTATATATCCAGAATGGTATAAAGTGCCAAATTATAAAAAATGAAAGACTGAATGAAAGAAAAAAATGATCTTTAAATTATTCACTGAATAGTTCTTGGAAAACTGAACAATAATAAAATATTAAAATTGAGGTATTTGCATGCATTTACATCCAACACATAAACATGCATGTTTAAGAAAACAGCTGCCTCTTTGCACTACTGTGTCTGTTCACAGCAGACTGTATTTTGCCCCTGACTCTTAGGATTTGCAATAAATAATTCTTTTCCTATGCAATAATTGCTATGAGATGATTATCAGAATTTTATTTAAATCCAGTTGAAGCTATGATATGCTAGCCATTACTTGAAATGCTTCTAAGCAAATAAACTTTCATTACAAATGCTGCATGTCCTTCAGGCTTGACTAATGTAACTTTTATCTCTCTAAATATAAAAATAATCAACCCAAATTTTGAAATGCCCAACTAAAGATTTCAGAATGTTACAAATCATGATAAACCAGTTTTTATTAAACTGAACAGTTTAATAAATAAGTTTTATTTAGGTTGAATGCAAGTGTTCTTAAGAGCTCTACTTCTCGAAGAGCAGAGAATATTCTTTCATCTTACACTTTGAATACACAAATAGTTGATCCTTTTAATTAAGGAGACAGGCCTCAGTTTAACTGTTTTACTTACTAGATTTAGGTCAGTTAATTTAATGCCTAGTGTCCAAAGGCCTCTGTTATAGTTGAATTATGTCTCCCCAAAATTCATGTGTTGAAGTCCTAACATGTAGTCCCTCAAAATGTGATTCAGATGTAATTAGTTAAGTTAGGATACTAGGATAGGGAGGAACCTTAATCCAGTATAGCTGGTATTCTTATGAAAAGGGGAAATTTGGACACAGACACATACAGGAAGAGCAGGTGTGAACACGAGGGCAGAGATCAGGGAAATGCTTCCACAAGCCAGGGAATCCTGGTGGTTGCCAGCAAGCCACCAGAAGCCAGGAGAGCAGACCAAAGTCTTCCTCACAGCCTCAGAAGGAAGCAGCCCCCATGGCACCTTGATCTTGGATGTCTGGCCTCCAGAAGAGTGAGACAATAAGTTTCTGCTGTTTAAGCCACTCACGCTGTGGTACTTTGATATGGCTGCCCCAGGAAACCAAATCAGACCCAAATCCAGGCTGCCCTTCACCTTTCTCAGATGTGAGCCCATTTGTTGGTCAGAGATACAAAGCAACACAAATGAATGTGGAAGCATGAGGGCTTAATAGCTCAAAGTAGCCCAAAATAGTTTGCTGTGTTTAAAATAAGCAGGAGCCTATTATCCTGATTTCTTGATGCATCTTCTTAAAGCAACTACCTGTGAAGGATTAGAGGTGGTAAGGATGATTATTTAACGCATTGCCTTCTTTTATTATTTTCAATCAGAATAATAGATATATATGCTCAGGAATGAAATAATATAAAAATGCCTAAAATGAAAATAGTCCCCAGCCTCATCTGTCCCCCTCCCTGTCCCTCAGAGCCACCCTGCCACAATTTCTGCTTTGTTGTGCTTTGGTTTGTAGTTTTCTCATGGTTATTCCATGGCCGTAAATAATATACTTATTTCACTCAATCTACATCGGTTATCACAGGCTTTTCACACTGACAGCATAAGTGGCCTCAATATGGGATTTCAAGTTACTGTTCTTGATTAGACACATTGATGTTCTAGGTGATACTCAGTTTTTGGTTCATCAAAGTACCTCTTCAAGCAAGTGTTTAACAAATGGATTGCAAGGTTGACTCTCAAAAAAGGATCATTTAATTATGCATGACTGGGGAAGGTTTTTCCCATTTTTACCTTCTCCTTTTTTCCAAAACGGTGCAACCATTAGTTGTGGTTCCTCTGCAGATTCAATCAGTAACTTCACAGGGAGCCTCTCTTTCTTCCATGTAACACAGACATTACCTCTTATCACCCATTTGATAAAAGGATGTTAGTGCTCCTGTGTATTCACCCTTCTTCACAACCTGTCATCACACTTGACTTTTACATTTTCAAGGATGAATATACAGTTGACCCTTGAACAGTGTTGGGATTTAGGGGCACCAGCCCCATGCAGTCAAAAATCTGCATAAAAGTTCTGACTCCCCAAAAACTTAACTACTGGCAGCCCACTGTTGACTGTAAACCTTATCAAAAACATAGTCAATTACACATATTTTGTATGTTGTTTGTACTGTATACAATACTCTTACAAAAATGTAAGCTAGAGGAAAGAAAACTTTTTCTTCAATTTGTTGCAAATCTCCAAAAATGTTTCCAGTATAGCTACTGAAAAAAAACTGTGTATAATTGGACCCACACAGTTCAAAGGTTAACTGTATTTGCAATCTATTCTGTAACCAGAGTCAGTTTCCAGTGTTTTCTGTAGTTTGATTCAAAAAGTTGAAATGCAGAGATCAGCCTTTGCATTATGATGGAAGAACAGACCCTCATGGGACCCCACAATCACATTTCTTTTCCCGGGGGTCCAAAGTGATGATCCTTGCCAAAAGAGGGCTTTCCTAGTATCCTATCTGAATGGCTCCTCCATCAACTCTTATGCCCAGTAACTCAACCTTGTCCATGATTTCAGCCATCATGAATTTCCTGGTTGTCCAAAGATGTTACTACCAGAATCCTCAGATCTTTAGGGCAGATTTACGTGATTGCTCTATTGATTTGCTGCATAGCAAGTTCTTCTGGGTTGGAACCTCTTTTAGAGGCCATGCCCTCCTTTCTTGGTTTACTCTCCTATATGTTCCTTAAAAGATGATGCTTAGGAGATGTAATTCTCTGAAAATCTCAGTATTAATGACTAGACTCATATGGGATTGATATTTACTAGATATGGATGGATAGAGAATTATTTTTCTCAGGAATATTTTCTATAAGTTAATTTTATTCTTGACACTATAAAAGTCTGTGATGATATATCTAAGTATGTGCTTTATTTAATGCATCATGTTGAACACTTCCAATTTAAAAAGCCATGACTTTCTTCAGTGCCAGAAAATTGCCTTGTTATTATTTCAATATCCATTTTCTCTTCCCTCTCTTTCTGGAATTATTATTAGTCAGATTTTGAACCTCTTGGATTTTTCCTCTCTTATATTTTCATATATAATTTAGACCTCTTTGCCTTTTTATCATGCATTCTGAGAGATTTCTCCAGCATACAATATTATTACTATTTTAACTATAAGAACTCCCTTTATTTTTTAATAATCTCTGTTCTTGTTTTATGAATGTAAATTATTCTCAAATTTCTTTAAAGATAGTATTTAGACTAAGGTTTGTTTTCACTTTTTCATGAGTCATCTCACTTTTCTCCAGTGTCATTTCTTTCTATTTGTTTTCTTGGGAGTCTTTCTCATTGTTTTGTAGGCTTACTTTAAATGTGCGGGGACCCTCAGTTCTCTGCTTATTTTTAAGGCAGAGGTGTAGAGCATTTGTCTGAACTCTGTGCACATTGGTGAAGCTTGATAACCATGAGCTTGACTCCACATGAGCAGGTAGGAACAAGCTGTTGTGGTGGGAGTTCCTTTAAGTATCTTTAGGAGGAGGGTCTTTCTCTAAGGCTCAGGTATTCACATTAGATTTTTAGTTCTCCCCCCAGGGCAATCAGTCTCTTTGGAGGACATTCTTCTGAGTTGTTTGTTTTGTTTATTTTTCTGGCCTGGAGGGATGAGTTAGTAATTTTCAGGTGCTGGGTGTTCTCTCCACCCACAAAGGAGTGGAGAAGAGAGGGAAGGTGACCATTTCCTTTCAATCAGTCACCCTTTGCAGCCTCCTTTCTACATCCTATGTGCCTCCCTTCTCTAAGCATGGAGTCTTTCCTAGGATTCCACCAGGACAGGAAGCTGCTTACCTCACAGAATCATTGGGTTGGAGTCCTTGTTGCACATAGCTTGGGCTGTACTGCTTCCCTTTCAACTTCACCTCCATCTTTTTTGCATCTTACAGAATATGTGGTGAAATTTCTCAACTGCTGAATTATGCCTTCCATTCTTCTCTTTATTTTATTATGTCCCTAATAAATGATATCTTTCCTGCATGAGTTCTGAAAAGTTCAATAGATAAAACAAAGTGTAAGTATTATTTCTATTGCTGATAGAATCCAGGTTGGAGGCTTGACTTTAGGTCTGTTAGCCAACTGAGCTTCGTATTTCAAAAATGTTTGGGGTGTAAAATTAATTAAACACCCTTCATGCCAGGAGACATAGGAACAGAGGGGAAGCACTAGCATGTTAGTTTTCCCCATTAACACCCTCCAGTCCATTTTTTTCTATTATTCTATTTGCCATCAGCATCCAGAAGTATGGATCATTTCTCCAAAGCAAGAGCTAAGCATTTTGTCAAGATAGCCTTTCCTCCGTCTTCATGGGGCTTTCTGGTGGTCACCTGAGACTCCTGGTAGACATTTTATTATCCATTGAACCAAAAAGTGCTGGAATGAATCAGAATAGCACATTATTTAAATCGAATCCAGGGATACTGTATTCCTAAGATTTAAAAGTAAATCCCAAACGTATTTGTTATCCTAAAAAATGTCCATCCATGTTGACCAACACAGCACATCAGAGGTTCTGTAATAAGATGAAACAGCATCATAAAGATAAAAATGAATAAAGACATTCCATAAATGAAATGCCAGCAATGTAGAGATGCTTCAAATTTTAATATAAACCATACCAAATATCAAATTCCCAAGAAGAAATTAAAAATCAAAGTTTAAATCCACTTTCATGTTGAAGTCCAAAGACATTAAAGTTCAAAGGAATTAAAGTGTAAAAATCAATACTTCCTGCCATTGTGTGCTAAAGTTCAAAGTCTGAAATTCTTAAATTAGCAAAGTGTGGAGGCCATCCTCCCCAGCTATTTTATTCTGTACAGCATCTGCCAGAAGGGTTTTTCACGCCTCTTTGCGGTCTGGTTTCTTCAGAAACTGGGGCTGCCTCACACTAGGACTGGTGGCATGCTTTCAAGGCCTCGAAGATGCATTATTTCAGTGTCAGCTCAGCCCATCTCACTGTTGAAGGTTGTGAGCCCTGGCTTATGCATGTCACCTTTGGAAAAGGGGCCATCCCAAATTGCAAGAGCAGCTAACCCAGGCTTAAGTGTGTACTCAGGATCCAACTCTAGCAAGGCCACAGCAGTCACTCAGTGACATCTACACTGGTTACCTATCACCGCTACAACAAATTCCTGCAAATGTAGTAGTGGAAAACAATGCAAATTTAATATCTTTCAGTTCTGGAGGTTTGATGTCTAACATAAATCTCCCTGGGCTAAAATCAAGATGTCAATAGGGCTGCATTCCTTTCTGGATACTTCTCTGGCTTCTAGAGGCTTCCCATATCCCTTGACTGGTGACCCATTTGCACTGTCTTCAAAGCCAGTGACAGGGCCTCTCTGATAAGCCAGCCACAGTCAGATACCCCTCTGACGGCCATCAGGAGCAGTTATCTGCTTTTAAGGACGATGTGATTAAACTGGGCTTCACCCAGATAATCCAGGCCAATCTCCCAATCTCAAGAGCCTTAAATTAATTGCATCTTCAAAGTCCCTTTTGCCATGTAAAGAAGCATATTCACAGGTTCTGGGGATTAGGATGGATGTTTTAAAGGACCATTAAACTGCCAACCTAAGCATCTGAGGGAAGATGAGTAAATGGTGATCTCCGTGGATTTAGTCAGTCTGGTGTGCCCAGGCTGATGGTGCCTGGCTGCCACAGCCCACATTGTGTAAATGTAAACTGAATCAGGAGAAAAACTCCCCACCAAAGGTTAATTTGGGTATCATAAATTTCCCACTGACGGGAAGACGGCTCCATCCCTGCCTCTCATCTCCTGCTTGGGAAAGTGGAATTATAGACATTGTTGCCATCTTGCAACATTAAGGTGCTGGCCGAGGATGCAACCCCGTTACCAGGCATATCATCCATGGTTTGACCAGAGAGGAATGAGCAGTAAGAGCGATAAAATAAAAAAGGGAGGGTTTGCTATCATATCAGGAAGAGGCCTGACACCATGGTGGGTGGGGCCTTTCCTCTGTGTCTGGTGCCAGCCAGGGGCTGACCTCGGTCAGCAGGCCAAGAGTGGAAAGAAAGTCTGGATACGAAGCAGCGGTGAGCCAGGACTGACTGGTACCCCTGAGGATAGGCTGGCACCCGCTTCTGCCTCTCGTAGGCTACACGTTGGCCACACGAGGGCACACAAAAGCTGGTGCCCTTCGCTACAGCGTTCCCCATGTGCCTGACCCAGGCTGTGGGGAATCAAAAAGGCAAAGCCAAGAGAGGCAGCAGAGCTGTGCCCGGCTGCTGCCCCGCCCCGGGAGCCGAAGCTGTGACAGTGAGAGTGCCCCCTGCTGCAGCGTCCGCACCCAGGCCTGCAGCCTTCAGCGCTCGCCCTGCCGGGCGGCCTGCACATTTCTCCCGTGGCCATCCTTAACCTGGAACCTAGCAGGCCGGGACTTTCTGGGAGGCGAAGTTCCAGCCCCGCTGGGGAGACACAGGGCAATCCCAGCACAGCAGCTCACACCGGAGGTGACTCTTTCCCGTCCTACTTACTGAAACCTTTAATACTCAGTCTCCTCTTTGGGAGTTGGGTTTCATGGCTCTGCCGTGCTGCACAGAGGGTGTGCGTGCTGCCCCGTGATATGCCTGCCACTATCGCCTGTTAGCAGACATCCCTCTTTTCTGTGTCGCAGCAGCTATTGGTCTGCTTTGGGCTGTGGAATCGTGAGATCGCCAATGCCTGCAAAGACTGCAGAATCACCCTCAGCAGATTCCTGAGCCGTCGCTGCTCTTTATCTTGCCGAGACCCCTGCATCCAGGAGCATCTTGGCTCTGTGCTTCTCTCGCCCTCTCTGCTTGTTCATGTCCCAGGCGCTGAGATCCACGTGTTCCTGTCGCCTCTCTATCGCTGGGATGGGATTTGCTTCTGTGAGTCACTTCCCTCCACCAGCTGCCTAGCTTTCAGGGAGGCTCAGCTGAGTTTCCACATGGAGAACCTGCCTCTTTCGTTGGACTCTCTGCCCTTGAGGGCGTGGAGGGACAGCAGTGTTTGCTGGAATTGATTCCTGCCTTCCCTTTACTTTTCCTTTGCTCTTGAATCTGAAGGCTTTGCTCTAGCATGGGTGCGCTTTTCCAACATTCCCCTGGATTCCAGAACAGGAGTTGGCCGGCTTTTTCTGGAAAGGTTCTGGATGGCAGCTATTTAGGCTTGTAGGCCATAGGATCTCTGTTACAGCTACTCAGTTCTCCCTGTATTGGTTAAGAGCAGCCGTGGACAATATGTGAACAAATGGGTGTGGCTATGTTTCAATAATACTTTGTGTATAAAAGCAAGTGGCTTGCCCTCAGGCCATACTTTACAAAACCCTCTCTTCCGCAGCCAAGTTCTGAACAAAATAAAGAGAAAGGCCACATTATCAACCCCTTACTGTCAGAGGTCAGGGTGAAGCACAAGCTCTAGGCCGGTTTGCCAATACCATAGCCCAGAAATAGGCAGCTGTGCTCATCGATGCACAGGCACCAGGCTTCCTCCTCCCCCAGCCCCTCAGAGAGAGGGCCGCACTCTGGGCACATCCTTTGCAGACAGCATTCCCTGAAGCCATTCATTCCCAACAAGAGGAAGGACAGAGGGTAAGAATGCGTGAGAGGGAGGAAAAGGCCTGTGTTACATTAGCTGTGCTGCATTTTCAGAAGGGCAACAGCAGGCCCAGAGAAGAATCATGCTCTATAACAGATCCCTGAAGAGGAGAAGAGATAAGTGTTTGTGCGAGGTCTGCCTCTTGACCCCAGTACATATCCTGACCAGCGATGTATCTCACACATTCTTTATAGAGATATCTGCTCTTATCTCCTGTCATTGTAACCAATTTAGGATAATCTCTCCCTACCAGATAGCCTAGTTATACCCAAATGGAAAGGGCAAAAACTTATAACCCTCAGCACTAGTTCTGATTCCTAATTTCCTTCCCACCCAGATTTGGAATCCACACCATTATCTTCCTGCCCACCCACCTCTTAGTCCTAGAGACAAGCCACTCTGTAGGCTGTGGATCTAATTCATTCGTTCATGAGTGTCTACTATGTGCCAGTGAGGTTGAGCTTGGGATACAGCAGTGAATATTTGGTTCCCCTGGGCATTGGCCATCCCTAGTGTATGGCACTCTTAATGGCTAAGATGGTGAAGCCTGCATTCCAGATGGAGGAAGGTAGAAAGGGCACACTTCAGAGGGGTCTTGGATTTCAGTTAATTTACATGTAAAGAAGTAAACTCTAAGTGTCATTTCCATATGCATTAACAGAACTGTTGTGGAAGGTTTTAGCCTTAAAACTCAGAGACCTGACTCATAGAACTTGTGGTATTAGACAAGACAGATAATCAAATTGTAACTACAGTGAGTAGCAACTGCTATGACAAAAAATGAAGCAGGCTACAAAGATTAGAATGTGATAGAAATGTATTACTTAGAATGAAGCCTAGTTTAAGGACATGAAGAGTCTGAGGTAATGGTGTATTAAGAGAGAAGGAAGTTTATTTTTCTCTCCATAAAGAAAATTTGGAGGTCAGTGTTCCAGGATGGTGACACAACCCTGTCCTGGCTAAGTGCATTCACTCAAGTCACTCATTCATGGTCAGGTTGGCAGTGCCTGTGTTCCAGGGAGGAAGACTTATTGATGTAACATGGTTTTAAAGGAGTTGGAGTTCATACAGTTATGTCATGGAGAGATACAGACTTGCTGGCTGTGTGAATCAGTCTTTAACCCTCTGTATTACATGTGCCGCAGAATAGGACATGTGTGGATGTTTCTAGATGTCACATTATTTCCTGTGTGTTACGTTCTTATTGCTGCCCAGTGTGCCTTACCTGAGAATCAAGGTATTTTCTGCATTCTTGTTTTCCCAGAAGGGGGAAAACAAACATTCTTGACCATCCACCACTTATCAATCATTGCGTGGGGTGCCCAGTGGTCCCCTGAGGCCAGAGATATGGGAGCTTGCTCAGTGTCACTGCTGGCATGGGGTACATTCCTGAGTCCCCCAAAGCCTGTCTGCTTCCCAACTCCCCCATATACACATTTCTGGGCCTCAAATGTTTATGGTGATAGCCAGGTATCCACATTTTTAACAAAACCCTTTGGCAGTGCTCATGATTCATGATTATGCCTGTTTGAGGAATACCACTTTCTACCCTCTCCAAGCAGCAGAGTGGTGGGGATGGTTAGGAGGTACCAATGTGTTTTGAGAGATGCCAAGATCATTTATTGTTAATAGTAACTAAATTATTGCAAAGAAAATAGGCGGCTCATTTCTCATTTCTGCAAATGAGAATGATTTGAGGCTACCTCTTGCCCCAGTCTGCTTGCTCATGTGAGAAAGAAAAAGTGGAGTGACTTCTGACAACTGTAGCAGAAAGTGCCTGTAACAGTCTGTAACCAGGGAAAGGAAATCCTGGGGCAAAATACGTCTAAAACCAAAATCAGTCAAAGTGAGAAATAAAGTTTAAAACCTGTTTATTGCTTACAAACTGTAGTCTGCAGCCATCTCTCTTTCCTGCTCTGGCTCTCCCTAACCTCTCAGGTTCAGATGAGCCCTCAGTTGCCCAGGTAATTATCCATTGATATTAAGATGAACTTCTCTCCACTCCCTGGGAAACACCTGTTGATATGCAGATGGACTAAAGCCAGTTGAGCTATTCTGGAAATATTACAATTTTACCCACACAGTCCCACCCCAACTTAAAAGCAGCAGAAAGCAACAGCTGTTGATACTGCTAACTGGAGTGGGGATTGCAACCACTATGGACCTCTACTTCTCTACAAAACCTCTTGGGTTTCATCAGAATGTCTGTGCACCCACGTAAGAAGACTGTGAGTGTGTTGTGCATTTCACACACTGCCAAAGTAAAGTGGCAGAAGTTCCTAGGCTAAGGTTGGCCTTCTCTCTTCGGGATCTTCATGATTTTTCATCTTCATGATCATTGGTGCTAGTGGTGTGAAACGTAAATGTGCTTACCTACAATTGAGTTGCAAAGCATGGAAGAACGTTGCAAAGGTTCAAACAGAAGTATTGCCAGAGGCATTTTGGTTTCTTTTGTTTGTTTGCCGAGGTGGAAATATACGATGCATCTTGTGAAGTCTGACAATGTACGACTGATTTGTGGCTCTACTTTGTGACTCACGGGTTACGGGTTAATTAGAAAACACTTTTCCCTAATTATATTTGAGCGTTTGCTCTACAATCATCACAAAAATTACATTAACCAGTGTTAATGAACACAACATTGAAATCCCCACTGGGTCCTGGAAGAGAGGCAGAATTAAGGAATGTCGGCATCGTCTGCCCAACACAACAGCTGGCTTCCTCTCCAACAGGTCTTTTTATTTGTTGTTCCCTATGAAATGTTCAAAATACATATCCTTTCTAGTTGCCCCTTAGAGGGTGAAGCTCGGCCTGATAGAGGAGAAGCTTCAGTTTTGCTTTGTATATGCTAAACTCTTGTCCCCTTAACGACTTACACTTCCACTGGGCTAACCATGGTGACTGAGGATATATTTGCTGAGCGCCATCAACTAGGTGCCACCCCAAGGGAATCCCTAGAAAAAGAATCTCTGAAATGATTTATTAACACAGGGACCTGTAACCCCAAAGATATAAGGAAATTGTCCTTACAGCTGGCCTTCCTGTCCACTGCCTTTCTTTCCTGTATTCTCTGATATATTTCATATAGTGTCTGAGCAACACTACATGAAAGGTGGAATGGACAATATAAAATATAAAAGTGATGTTGATGTGAGGTCTGTCCCCAAGGAGTTGTCAATCCAGCATGAGAAGAGCACATGTGGGTAAATAACTGTTCTACCAAGTAAGCACTGAGAAAGAGCTGGGAGAGTTTTGAGCAGGAAAGAGAAAGGCTTCATGGAGAAAGCAATGTTTGTAATGGGTTTTAAAGATGGGCATGAGTTTGGCTTTCAGATAATGGTAGCAAGAGAATAAAACATGAATCAAGAAAGTGTATGTGGGGAAGTCCTCCATACATACTCATAGATCATTACTCCTTCAATAAGAATGAATTTCATTGTCATTCCAGTACGTGTCTGGGTGAACACATGCATTCTTGCACTCCCACTCCCACACAAAGTTGGTCTCCTCTGCACATACACTCTTGCTACTTTCTTTGCTTCAAGACTTCGCATTACTTACTTTACACAGTTCTGGTTTTCTCTCCATCCATATTTGCTTTTAATCTAATACCCTTCTAGGAGCTTGGCACCTTTAGGAAGAAGTGATCATGAGAAGGGTGCTTTATAATTCTCTACAGATTTGATCTGTTTAACACAAACACTATGAGAAGTACTCCCAGGGTCAGCATATTTTTCTCTTTGATGAGAAAAACCTGCACATACTATTAATTCACAATAGTGAGCAAGAATTAATTTACTGTGCAAATGATAGTGGTCCAACCGAAAAGTTTGGGAAAGTTTTCAAATAACAATTTTAAAAAAATGGAAACTGGAGCATGAAAGTAACCAGCACTTCACATCGCACAGTCCCATAAAAAACACATTTACCACATAAAATAATAATACACATGAGCTAAAAGAACCATTTGCCCTACATCCCATTTGGCTTTCATGCATGTTAGATTTTTTTTTGAGACAATGGGTTTTAATTAATAAAAGTAATTTGATTTTTATGTGGCATACCTGTTCTGTTCACAAATACAGTTAACCCTTGAACAACACAGGGGTTAAGAGCACCAACCCTTGCATAGCTGAAAATCCATGTGTAACTTTGACTCCCTAAAACCTTAACTACTAATAGCCTGCTGTTGACCAGAAGCCTTCCCAATAACATAAACAGTCATTAACACATATTTTGTATATTATTCATATTCTTATAATAAAGTAGGCTAGAGAATAGATTTTTTCAAATTGTCACAAATCTCCAAAATATTTTCCAATATATTTATCAAAAAACATGTCTGTGTAAGTGGACTTGCAATGTTCAACTGCATAGCTTCTAAGGCTTATCTTTGCAGTTCGGTAATTAAAAGTAAACATGAGCATAAAGCTACAGCCCAGATATATTTAACAGTTAATCACAGTTTACATCCATAAGTAACAGTAGTAAAAAGGCTACTTCCAGTCCTCACATTTTATGTTGTGACATGTTTTAGATTTAAAAACTCCATCAACTTTTTTTTTTTTCATTCAAAATTCTTTCCCTCTAAAGCTAGTGAGAGGCAGTAATGTGCTTGGAAATCTAAAGCTGGCTTGTATGGATTCCAAAGCAGTCAGAAAATATTGTTACTAATAAAAAGAAGTCTTGGATATTTACCATAGCAGTTTTGTTTTGTTTCAGCTGTTTGGTATTTAAGTGATTTTATAGTCTTAGTGGAGCAGGTGTTTAACGTTACATTGGTTCCAAGCAGACTCAAGGCAGTGAAAGAAAGGATTTAAAAAGAGAGAGAGGAAAGAAAACTAAATACATTTACCGCTCCTTGAGCAGTACAGCCTCAGCTGGGGTATCCTGGAGGCATTTTTTGCTCTGTGTAATTGCTTACACACACCTGATCCTGTGCATCCTTCATTAAGGACATTTACAGGCAGGATGAGGTTAATTTCCTTTGCCTTCCATGCCATTTTCAGGAGACTTCCTGATGCTTTGTTAAATTAACAGCAAGTAGAAATTTGTATTTAATACACAGTAGTGGTTATGCGATGAACATGGATCATTTAGGATTTTCAAGCAGTTTATCAATTTAATAATTTTCTGCAAACCTGCCCTTGCTATTAACTTAGCCATTGGAGTGTATGGCACAGATGTGAAGTTTTACTGTCATGTATAAACTTCACATTGAGCAGAACTAGGTATTTATAACTTGAATCTAATGAAAATGGGATTGAAAAGAAATAAATGGTCACATGATCCAGGAACTCCCCCCCACCCACTGCCACCAAAGCAAGCATTGAGTTTGATTAAGTAAGCCACACAATCAAGAGATGCTCTCGACAGCGTGCTGATGAACCTCCAAATACCAGGGCCTTATTAAAAATCCTTTTACCTTCAGGGAGTCCCCTTAGCATCTCTAGGTAGCTTTGCTAAATGTAACATAATTTGAGTTGCTATGGAAACAGCTATATCTATGCAAATTCCTTTTTAAAAAGTCATTAGGACACAGAAAGTCTGACACATGAAATTTGCAGGGACTCCAGCCCATAGCTACTCTCAGCACTATGCCTCCCATCTAACTGTCCCCAGTTTCTTTTGCTGTATCTGTTTACACAAATACTCTTGAATCCTTGGGGGAGATCACTAGCAGTCCAGGTTATAGGCAGTAACTTAAGGGTGATCACCTGCAGTGAGAGTTTTGAGGGCATCTGTGGGTTAAGGAAGAATAAAGTTACCTAGATGTGGATGGGGTAGCAAGGAGCTGAAGTTAAGGCAAAATTTACTTAAAATGTGAACTGTCTCCCATTCATTTCTCTCCTTCAAAAAATTAAACACGCACACACGGGCAGCATGTTCACACACAAGCAAGCATGCCTGAGCAATGCAAACATGCCCACGCGGACAGGCACACGCCAGCACGCACATGCACACAGAGCCTTGCTTACACACACATGATGCACTGTGCCCCTAGGTTTGTTGCACACTTATATTGCTTACGTGGCCCTGTCTGCCACTCTGCCAGGCACACTTCTGCATTAGGATTGCTGTCTCCCTCTCCCTCTGTGTAGTCTTTTCATTCTGAGCCTCCACGGTGCTCCCACTGAACTTGGCAGGTTTCCCCACCGGGCTCCACGGCTCTCCGGGGCTTGGCGTGCACTGCCCTGCTGCTTGTGTTTTCACTGGCTGCTCCCTGGACAAAGGTTTGTCTGCCCTGTGCCCCCGGAAGGCTGCAGCTAGAAGATACTATGCGCCCCAGAGAGGAAGAATGGCCTTTGCATTACCGTTTGCAGAAGTGGAAGCCCTGAACAGTGAGTGCTTCCTGTGCCCCAGGCATTAGAACTATAGCTTTTTTTTTTTCATCTTTGTCTCTGTGCCTTTCTTGTCACTGGGCTGGGGACAGGGTCCAGTGATGGCTCCCACTCTGTTCCTTGAGTCCACGCCTCCAATTACCACATCCTGCTTCTGGTACCTAGAGGCCCATTTTCACTCGAATCAATTCTCTCCTCGGAGGCTTTGCTTCCCCTCTTCCTGCCACTGCCTAGCTCACCTGACCTCCCCATGGACATCCAGGTCCCGGTGTGCACAGGACTTGGGCTCTTCCCTAGGAGCTCCTGGGCCCACAGATTAACAGACTGTGCCAGCCACATGTCTCCAGGCTGCCAGAGGGCTCAGTCTTGTCTGAACTCAGAAATATCTGCCCAGTTTTGAGCTGGTCTCCCTGCCGCACCCAAATCCTTATGGCAGTGACTACTTTGCATCATTGCAAGTGTGCATATCTGTCTGGTTCTCTGAGGAGCCAGCTCACATTTCTGTGTTTGCTGTAACAGGACCAAGAAAGTCTTGCCCAGCTAAGCCCTTGCACAAAGATGGAGAAGGGGCTGGTGTTACCTACCTCGGGGGTTCAGGGACAGTGACAGATCAGCCCTGGCCCTCTCAGGCACCACAGTGCAGAGAGGCTATAACACATGAGGCACGCAACTATCATTTATGCTCCGGTGTGTAAAAAGTGAGTCCTCAACCAAGCGCAGTTATCCTTTATTTTAATACCTTAAATATTAACCTAAAACTCTACCTTCAAAAGAAATGCATTACATTTTTTTAAATCGCACTTTTAATAAGACATAATTCACATAACATACAATTCACCCACTTAAAATGTACAATTCAGGGGTTTTTAGTATATCCAGAGTTGTGCAACCATCACCCATAATTCCAGAACGTTTTCATCCCGCCAGAAGGAACCTCATACCATTGGCCATCGCAAGCACCCACCATCATCTTCTCCCAACCCCCACCCTAGGCAACCACTAATCTTGGTCTCATTTATCTATTGTAGACAAGAAATTCATTACATTTTAAGCCCACATTATCTGATGCTCTTTGCTAGTTAGAAAATTAGTGCTCTAAGCTCAGCCTTCCTTCCATGAAGGTCAGTGTTGCAAGTTATTTCCTCAAAGAGCAGAGTCCTTAGTTCGTCATTCCCAGCAAGTAAAAATGTGTCATTGTCATTATCCCCACGTTAGGATGAGAAGGAAACATTGAAAGGCTAACATCCTGTGTTCCAAACCAAAAGTTCTTACTTGTTTAAACAGAATAATTTAGAGTACAAACACATGCTTCTCCAAGCCAATTACACATACACACAAACACAGTATATGTATATATAAAGTTATGTATTATCCATGTTTACCTACTCTGAGAATAACTTAAGCCTCTAATGGAAATGTGTAAATTAGATGAAGTATCCTCTGACCTCAAACATACTTTTAGGAGTAGAGTTCAAAATATGATTTTTAAAAACCACATCTCCTACAACAAAACATCCCTTTGTGAAAAGAGTTGGAGGTATTCTAAAATGTCAATGTTCTGATATGTAAATACATACCCTTAAAGGCACAGTCAATATGTTAAATGATAGCTTTATTTGGGGAAATAAAAAGCAATGTTCTGCTTTCATCTTTAAAAATAAATGCCTATGTGATATACATCTTGAAATGTTTCCATCCAGGAAAGTATGGCCATCTGAAATTGAGAAAATGTAATCAAGCTATGAAAATTGCTTTTATTGAACATGCCGACTCCATAATTAATAAATGATTGTAAAATACATGCATTAACTCTGTGGGGTAGTTTTAAATAAGAACTTTTGAGCTATGAACTATTGCAGTTATGTAGCTTTAAAAATTCAGTTAAGACATAGGCTTTTTTTTTTTAAGAGATGTCTTTCTAACAGCTTAAATTTAAATATAAGAGCCACAAAATATTGTATTTGTCTTCCTTTTACACTAAATTGATGGCAATCATTATGTTCTTTTCCAGGCTGAAATGATGAAATGTTGTGATTACTGTGGGTCTAATTAATTTTAACAACAAAAATTTATATACTGTAAATTTCTGGTTTTACATACACTTTGAAAAATCATAAAATTCTACTAAGTTCTCCTGACTTCTCTCACCTCAAATATTCCAGGATTCCTCATTTTGCCCCTCCCCTTCTTCCATCATGAGGCATTAATTCTCATAGCATCCCCCCCACCACGGCTAGTGTTAATATGACAGATTTTCCATTTATGTTGTATAGCAGATATTTGATATCATCTCCCTCTACTGTGATCATTAACGCATTAGCTCCTTGAGGGCAGGGACAGCTTCAAGGTCACCTTTGTATCTACGATCCTCAACCCAGAGCATAGTTGGAGCTCACTAAATCCCTCCTAGATTTATTTGTTGAAAACTCTATGCAGTTCTCCTCTAACTGAGCTGCAGATCTAGTCTCAGAAGTACTCCTCAACTGAAACCACAGTTCTGCTCTCCTCTTAGCTTACTGGGAGAGAGGTGAGGCCAGTGGCAGGCTTGCTCCTATTCTCTGGCTGCTCATCTGTCTCTGAGAGCTTGCTGTGAGTTGTCCCAGGTGACAGTCTGTTAACTCTTCTGCGGAGAAAACCGGAACATCATTGCGGGGATCACAGCATGGAATGAGCGATCTCATTTCCATCTCAAACAGTATAAACCCAACTTGAGTTCCAGGCCCACTTTGTCTTTTTCAACTTTTCCTTTTCTGCTTCATTACCTCCACCACCACCACCACCACCATAGCAGTAACTACCAGGGATTAGTGTGTTTGTACATTTATATACATATGCATTTAGCTGATATAAACAACTCGATATTTTTTAATTGATGCGTGTTTTCCTGTAATAGAATTGAGGATGCTTTCCACCTAATGATACGATTTCATCATCACAAAGCTGATATCAGAAGAAATCATTGACAGTGCCATCTAATTATTGCCATAAAGAACTCAGTATCAAGGTCACAAAGGTTTGTACAGAATATTTCTCAGATTTTAAGTGGTTGATAGAAATATTTCTATCTAATGGTCAATTCCATGCAATTTAATGAGGGCATACTATAGATCTAATAGGTCTGAGCAAAACCAAAAAAAAAAAAAAAAGATACCCCTTAAAAATCTCACTTCCCCTAAGTATGTTTTATTCTCCAGAATAGGTAACATCTGTTCTTAATCATTTTCAATGCATCTATTCTATACATATATTCGACCATATATTCTGATTAATTTTTGTTAAAAAAACAACTACTCTAGATTATTAAAGAAGTAATGTCTTAGATCCTTCAGTAGACCAAGAATTTTTTTGCTGTTTTTTAATAACAGTGTCACTCCTGGCTGCAGATATTTTGTTAGATGTCAGTGTATTATATATATAGAGTTGGTGGGAAGCTGAAAATCAGATACCTAGAATTTTGTTATTTAGCATCACTCTTCCTATCTAGATAGGTGGGTGCAAAAGCACAAGGGCATCCCTTGAATCTAAGGCACAGAATATCTACAACCCACTCTCTTCTTGGAACTCTGATTTCAACTTACATGGTTATCACTGAAAATCAAAGTGTTCCAGGTTCTGTGAAGTTAGTTAAGGTGTAATTCTCATCCATCTTTCAAGTCACAAACTCCATCTGTTTATAACATCCAGTCTCAGGATTGTATGTCTGGACCCCACTCCAACCCCAGAAGAGAGGTCATGTTTTAATGTTCTTCTTCTTCTTCAGAGTTTATATAAGAAATTTATTTGAAAAACATCAGCAAGTCCTTCCACTTTAGTTTTTTATTATGCCATTTCTCTCTCTATTAGATCATTTGTTCTTAAATCTGTTGGTGATGGGGACAAATAGATAGTTGTTGAGTAGGGCATATCCTTACTGTAGGGTAGAAGCATTAATCTGACAGCACTGGCATGATGAATTGGAATAAATTGCCTGGTTTGGAATAAATAGAGATGATGGGAACAGTCAGGTTATTGTGGTATTTCAAACTAGAAAAGGTGTGGCATTTTGAGCTAGAGAATAATTATGTTATTGTGGTATTTCAAGTTAGAAACAATGCATCGAAATCCTGACAGTAGAGTACAATTAGGATGATACTGCATCCAGACTTCCATCGCTGAAAGTCAGGCGAAGGAAACAGCTTCACAGGGGAGCACTGCATGCCGAGAGGTGTGAAGATTACTAGATAGATAAGTAGAAGCTCATTCCGCCAATGCGTTAATCCTGCTCTCCTCAGCCTATAAACACAACATGATGGATATACATACTTACTAAAGTGGAAGGCTAGGCTTATGCCCTTAGATTCTGGCAAAAGAGGAAAGTCTTTGCCATTGAAATGGATGTAAATCTTAATATCCATTGTGAACAATGTATGTTTATTGGCTACAAGTTCCCCAAGTCTTTTTTACACATTCTTTTTATATGTTTAAGCTGACTCCTACCAGACACAAAGTAGAGGGAGGAATCATGTCACTGGGAAGCAAATGTCACCTGGATTGTGAAAAGAAGGATTCATCATAGAAAAATTAAAGGATGCCATTAAAAGTGAAACATAGGTGTCAGTAGAAAAAGGGTCACAAAATATTGTGATTGGAAAAAAGGAAAGGTAAATGTTTGGGCATCGATATTAGTTCTGATACCTTCTAAAATCTTCAGGATCTTTACAACTTTGCACCTTAAGAGTTTTATTTATGTGTTTATTCCCACGCATGTCCCAATTGGGAAATAAAATAATGAAAAATATGAACTGGCATTTCAGAAAATAACATGCAAGCAACTAATGTGCTCATTAAAAGTAGTTTAATTAAAAGGAATGCCGATGGGAAGGAGACAATGTGTTTGGTCTGAGATCTCCAAAGACGAAAATGATTGCCTGCGTGCAGCCTTGGCTAGGACTGGCAGAGTGGGCGTTGTTGGTGAAGGTGTCATGAGTACAGTCTTTCTGGAGAGCATTTTGGCAAGGTGCCTCAGTATTTAAAATGTGTGGATGCTTTACCCAGCAATTCAAGTCTTAGGAATTTACACAAAGGAATTTAAAACATTCTCTGGCATACAGTAAGAACAAATATCAACAACAACAAAATTAGAAACTGAAATGTCTATCAGTACGTGATTATGTGAAAATAGTCCATCAAATAGAACAGTATTGGGTATTAAAAATTGAGGAGGGGCTAGATATCTGTTGATATCAAAGTACACCCATGACATGTTGGATGCAAAACAGCAGGTTAAATAGCACATGTGCTGTGTTTCTATTTCTTTTCAGAAACACACATCACTGTATGATGAACATAAAGAGGTGTACAAAAGTGTGTTCCCCAAATCGGATTGTCTCTGGGTAGACATCTTTTTCTTTCTTTTTTCTTCTTAACTTTATCCTTTGTTCCTTTTTGATAGACTGATGTCTTGCAATTACCTTGTGCTAATTTTATAATTTTAAAAAACCACTATTATTATCTTATACCAAAAAAAAGTATATGTGTATATGAAATATATATACCAAATACATATACCAAGACATGCACTTTGGGGGACTTAAAATTTGATAAAAATTGATCATAATATAAATGGAAATTTATAATATCTATATCTATACAGAGAAATTGCCAAAGTCAAAAAAATAGACACATTCTAAAATTTGTTTGAAAAGACAAAGCATAGAAATTCCAAAGTGTTGGCAAAATGTCTCAGTTGCCTTCAGTTCTCAGGAAAACAATGTAGTTTTTCTACTAACTTAACCATTTAGTCAATAGACCAGTGCATTACATGTGTTTGGCATATTCAACAATATCTCCAGAAGTCATTTTACCAATTTTGTAATTTTACCTGAAGGAGTAATGCTGAATGTCACATAGCATTTAAATAAGCAAGACTGTCACTTTTCCTAAATTGTTTTCTGAAAATCCTATTACACTTTACATTCCACTCATAATAGAGGCTTTGCCATGCTCTGTTCATGTTGCCGATGCTTTGATTCGGGAAATACCTAAAATAAGTGACTTTATCTCCTCATGTCATTTGTTCCACTCACAGTCGCTGAATACTTGCAGTAATGATCAACTGGATAACACATTTTCATTTGTCCTCAGTCAACTGCTGGGCTAACAGATGCTTTTAAATGGGAACCATGCTTGGCTTTTCATGGATGTGCTAATAAGAGAATTTGAGCTTTCAGATTACCTGTGATTTAAAAAAAAAAAAAAACCCTTAGCAACTAACAGAGAGAGGTATCATCTCGGACTCAAGAGGAGCCCTGTTTCCCAAGATTAAAAGTTTGGGCAGCTGAATTTTTTATAGTGTTTTTCTTCTTTATGCCAAATGCCTTCACCAGCAGACTCTAAATGTAGGCGTGTTTAAGACTGGCCCTGGGCTTTCGGCTCTTTATTTGAACTCTATTTCTGTGACTTTGTCCAGACTCACAACTAACTACGGGGCTCTAAATTTACATTCCTAGTGCAATGTGCCAGCCTCCTGCAGCCAGCTGCCTCTGAACTTCTCCATGGGCTGCTTAATTGGCTTCTCAAAGTTAACACACCAAAGCTGCCCTGCAGGTTCCCTCCAGACCTCTTCCTCCTCCAGTCTTCCTCGCCACTGTGGTTCAAGGCCAGAACTTCTCCATTTCCCCCATCCCTACATCCTGCCCATCTGCCAGGCCAGATACTGTATGTCAAACCTGACCATTCCCGTCTGCCGAGCTGGTCATTTCTCCCCTGGAATTCTCAAGTAGCCTTCTAACTGGTCTGCCCCTTTCCTCCCTCTGCTGAACGCCTCCAGCACAGTGTCTTTAAAAAACAACGGTCTTTTAGGGGTGATGGTTTTGGAACTGGATAGCAGTGATGGCTGTGCATCATTATGAATGTACCACATGCCACTGACATGTACTCTTCAAACTGGCTGATTGTGTTACATAAATTTCATCTTAATTAAAAAAAGAAAGCTTTTTTTTAAGTTACCCTTGTTTCCCCAGTTGGGAATATATCTTGTGTTTGTGTTGTAGTATTGTGGTTGCAGCAGGAAGGAATGAATCATGTCATGACAGCTACCTGCTTAATGACGCCCCACTGCCCTCCTGCATAAACACAGAAACATCTGACTGTGTCCCCTGAGGACTTTTGGGAATGTGCCACCCTCCTCACTGACTCTAATCAGGGTTCCAGCAGGACACATAGGCACTCTCAGCTAGGATTCTGGAGAGAATTTAATGAAGTGCCTCTTGCCCAAGGTGTGGGCAGAGCTAAGCAACTAACCCAGGGGTGGTCAGGCACCCGTTGACTGTCATCAGAAGAAGCAGTGGGAGGTAACAGTATTCCCCAGCTCTGGAGACCAGGATGTGTGAGAGGGGGTGCTCTAGCCTCAGAGGGTCTCAGCCATCTGTGCATGACCGAGGAGCAGGAAGGTGGGCAGCAGCGACGTCCCAGCCCTCTCCTCCTGCCCTCTGGTCTCCCACAGATTCCTCCATTGGCTGAACCCACTGCACACCAGAGGGCTTGGGTGCTTGGGAGATTCAGCACAAAGGCGCAGCTGAAATTTTTTTTTAAGAGCAATGCAAGTGCTGATTATAGATGGCATCAGAAATCATGTTGTCAATTGGAGTTAGTAAGAAACTGAAAGTCAGATGCTTTGCCTTTATCATAGAACATCAGTTTTTCCCATCTGGAAACCTAGAAACAAAAAACACAAGGTTTCCTTTGAGTCTAAAGCATAGAATATCTACAACCCACTCTCTTCCTGAAGTCTTAACTTCAACCACATAGTCCTTGCTAAAAATCCAGCTAGGTGTGGATGTGGCAAGCGGAATGCCTGTTACATCCCGAACGCTGCCTCGCCATACAGACCTTCCTGTGTTCCCTGAATAGGATGTTCTCTCTGCCTGGTGTGACTTTTACAGGAGCGTTTGACATCTTGGTCTCAGCAGCCCCACTGAAGCTCCTGAGGCCTGAGATGACTGTGGTCCTTTCCTCATGGCTGTCTCCCCAGCTCTACAGAGAAACTGGTAGAAAATTGCTGAATGCTTATGGAATTGAATTCTTAGATGGCTTGCTCACTCTAAGGCTTGAAACAGTCCTGTTAGAGAATATTCTGTTTACTGAATGGGTGAATAATCACATTAATGAACAAATAGAAGGATTGCCTATAGTTGCTGGGTCACAATGACATTAAAGTAAAATGATCTCAAGTTAGGAAGCTCAGCACTCACTTTCCTTTTGTCATAACAGGTAGTTTTTCTGTATTTGTCAGAAAGAAGTCACAGTGGGAGAAGCTGACATCGACACACTTAGTTAAATTCACCAGGGCTATATGTAGTAAATTCTCCTGGTTCTTCACTCTGGCTCAAAAAGAAGAAGAAAAAAGTACTGATGGTAGGGCCTAGCCCAGACAACTTACATCACAATTTTCAGAGCAAGGACCTAAACATAGGTATGTTTCTTAATTTGCCCATGGTGGATAGGGTAACTACCATTCTGGAGGAAGACTATGATTGTCCAACTGATAAGTATCCTTTGGATTATTGAGAAATGTATTTTTTTCATCAATTAACATTTCAGTGGGCATCTCCTATACAGGTGGACCAACAGACATTAAGATCGTCGTCCATTACCCATTCATATCTGCAAACCTTTGTTCTCTTTTTCTGGATGCCTGGAGAACTCACTCTTGTTCCCTGGCTACTTCTCATCCCTCAGGGGCCAACCAAAGACGCTTCCCAACCATCTAGCCATCAGCAATGCCCTCCCTCCTTGATCTTTTGTGATCTGAACTCTCATAGCATACCATCTCTGACAGTTAATGGATTTTACCATGTACATACAACCCTATAGTGTAACCTCCATTTTTTCACTGGGCTTGTGATGCACGATGCATGTCCCCAAGTAGCTGCTTAACTAACCGTGTACTACCCAGCGTGTCTAGCAATACTTTGTTTCAGTCGGTGCTCACAAAATACCCACTGACAAATTTAAACCATAGGAATGACACCAGGAAATGGAAGATTCCCAAAGTCTCTGATTTGGGTAGTAGATTTGCTTGGGAAATACAAGAGGGGAATAAAATATGGTTGGAAGAAAATATACAATAAAAAATATTCAAATTTGGTGTTATGGAAATGAATTATAATTTTGAGAATGATCAGCAGAGATTATAGTTCCTCTTAATGGTTCTTATCCACTGTCATCATATTTTCTATGAAGACTAACCTCTGAAGAGAGTGTGTCTAAGAAGCAAGATAATTTGGAGTGTGAGAGCTTGAATTTGTATTCCAGCTCTACCTACTTTTTTGTTATCTGTCCTTGGGAGATTTTGTAACCCCTTAAGTCTTTAACTATGAATATGTAAAATGAGAACAAAACAGTACCTCTATCCCAGGTTGGGGTAAGGATTTAACAAAACAGTGCCTGTGACATGGCAATGGCTTAATAAATGAGGGTAATAATGATTATCTTTGGTATTATGATGGAGAGACAGTATCAGGCAATTTTGATTTAAGTGAAAATAAGATTTGGTTTTAAAATTAGTGTGGCAGATAGAGGACTTAGTTTTAAAATGACTCTTTGTCTCAATCTGGTTTTTATTCAGTATATATTTTGCGTGAAACATAATAGCTGTGTATCTTTTAGAAAGGTCAGCAGATTTAAATGTTTGCAAGAAAAATTATTTGTAACAGTGCTTTTGAAACTGAATATTCTTCATTCTGTGAACTCAAGTTACTTCTTGAAATTTCTCAAACTACATGACTTGAGGCTAAAAAGAAACTGGAAAAAAAGATGAAAAGCAGAGCATTCTCTCGTGTTCACATATTCTTCTTCAAAGCCCTGTGAACCACATGGCCTTCCTTCCATTCCAAGTAGCTGATGTTTGTCTGATTGTTCGTGTGCAGCCTGGCCAGACTTTTCTCTGACCCTCGTTGCCACCTACAGGTGTAATGCCATTGGAGGAGTGAGTCCACTTCTCTGTGCCTCAGTTTCCTCATCTGTAAAATGGAAGTGATTGAAGGCTCAGAAATGATTCTGAGTCAATACATGTAAGATAGTTAGCAAAGTTCTAGTGTATAACAAGAACCCAAAAATGTTCAGTATTTTTGACTATTTTTCTTTCTGTGTTTTCATGTGATCTTATTTTGGATGCCTAGCTCAGCCACGCTCAGGTGTGAAAATTTGAGAACCTTTATCTTCAGCATCATCATGACTCAATACCCTCATTCATTTGCTTACCCCTCCATTTGGCGGGCACCTACTGAAGGCCTGCTAAACTCTTTTTAATCCTGGTTATGAGAGAGCCGACCTAAATCCTCAGTCTCCGATTCCCGCCTTGTACTGTGTCTGCTGCGTCACTGTGTCTTCATCAAGGCTGCTTTTCTTTCAGACCCATGGGAACCAAGGTTGCACTTTAAAATGGCCCCAGTATAGAATAGGGTCCCCAGCTGTCCTCTTTCCAGCAGTTCTCAGCTAAGGATGCTCCCACAAATTCAATCTGAGTCCTTATGTTGACTCCCACCAGAGGAAGGAAGGCAATGTGCTTGCCTGTAGTATAAAAAAAGAACTCCCCAAGGGACACCCCTATCTTTGTACAAGGTTACAGAATTTCATATTGCTTTCTCATCAAGACCCAGAGAGTTTGGAATGGCAGCCTGGGGCCCTACCAGGAAGTGTGCGAGCTGTGTAACTTCTGGATTACAGGCCCTAATAGAGCTGTGAACAGCGTAACACTCATTGTCTTCCACACAGATAAAGTCATGACTTTATGGTCAGTGGATGCCCTGCAGTTTCAGGACTTTGCCAGTCTCTCTTTACCAAAGATAGAATTAGCTACCTACTCACTTTCAGTAATTCGCATGATCTGTCAACCCAAAGACCTCCCAGAAAAAGTGTTGATCAAGCAAAGCTGAGTTTGTCAGTCTTACTCCAGTAAGAGAGAACACGACCTTGCCAGAGTCAGCAGGGAAAATTGGGCAAGGCATTAATAAGGCCTCAGGTCCTTGAGGAGGTGTTTTTAAGGTGTGGGTACCGGAAGGCGAGGACTGGGCAGTTTGTAACATGATGGTGTGAGACTGGTGGCAGCGTGATGCAAGGGTCTTGAAATGAGCTTGGGTGCTCAAATTATGAATCTTGGGTCAGTAAGCTGATTAGTTCACCGTCTGACCTTGCAGAGGGCTGGTACTTCCTGGCAGTCAGATTAGTCTGTCCTCATAGCATTTCACTGAGGGCCAGAAGTTACACTGGTTTCACCTCCCAAGCTTTTTTTGTTTTAAAGTCATTATGTAATGAGGATGTTTGCCTTTGAATATCTCAGTCTGTCCCCCAATTATTTATGAAAAGGGACAAACTTAAGTTACTTTATTTAACACATGTAATTTGGGGGACACAAAACTAGCAGGAAATAACAACCGAAGCATAAGAAATCATTTTTATTAGCACTTATGAGAATATGTTGGATAAAAGGACATAATCTTTAACTGCAGTCCTTCTTAGAAAGAGGCTCAGAGCCAGTTTCCAGAGACTATAAACCTCAGCCTGGGTGCTTTGGTGGCATTGTTTTCAAGGTCCTGGCATGCCCAAGGTCACCAAGGAAGGCTGTGGTTTCAAGCAAGCCCAATTTTATATTCCTAACTCTTGATCTCTTGGGAACTGAGAAATACAGAATCCTATGGTTCATTTACAAAATGCTGAGATCAAACATGAACTCCTGACTTTCACAGATGGTTACTATCAGACATTGACATCTGAAGGGAAAGAAGAAATTTTTTTTCCCTCCACCCATTTTAGGTTCTTCAGATGAGGTCCTGTAATTTAGACAGGTAAAAGGCAGATGAACAAAAGAGAAATAGAAATTTATTCACCCGTGTATGGCTCATACACATGGGAGCACTCGGTGATCAGTAACCCAAACGGGTGGTTAGAATTTGGCATATATACCATCTGAGGCCAGACAAAGGAAAAGGGGTTGGGGGCTTCTGGGAGGGGGAAGATGAGTTTTGGGGAATAAGACCAGGTAAAGTATGGTAAACAAGGGCTGAACGGTAAGGGTTGTTAGGCAGATTTAAGTTGATGCCTTCTCCACCAATGGGAGTTGTGAAGAGCCTGCTTCTTCCTGGTGTAGAAGAGAAAGACATTTGAAAAAAAGGAGACTTCTTTGCAGAACATGTCCTCAAGCTGATTTTAGAGCTTTTCCTGCCTTTGTTGGTGCTCAATGGCTGTTAGTTCAAAATTATCCACATGCCAAAAGGCATATTTTGGGGTGGCATATTCTGGTACTCTTCACATCCAAATTATTTTCAACTACAATTTACTTTTAAAAAAAATTATAATGGGAAGAGTTTCCACCTTCTTTGAAAGGCACTGCATTGGCTTGTCCCCACTGGAAACAATTCTCATTTCCCATGACTAGAATCTGGCCTGATATTCCTGTACTGTAAACATTTAATACAAGAATTCTAAAGAATTTAGGACCTGCAGACTCCAATTTAGAATGCAAAGAGGTATCAGACACACCTGAGTTTTAATTCTTTTTTCAAAAAAAAAAAAGCTCATCATTGTGTATCTATAAAATTACTTAGTTTTAAATTAAACTAATTCAGGCTCTGAAAACAGCAGTGAAGGTCACTTTTAAGGTCTCTGCTGACCAAAAATTTAAGTGGATATGGGCCTCTTACTTATACCAACATGTACCAGATTGGTCAAAACTTTTAATATATGCTGCCAGTTAGCAAATTCTAACATTTGAGTCTCAAGAGTATTGCTTTGGAAATCAGTTTTGGCATGGGAATAAGACAGCACCTCAACATTAATGGTTTTATTTTGTGACAAAGTAGTTTTAGAACTTCAGGAATTAAAATATCTCATGGGGGCCTGGGTAGACTTAATCCAATTAAACTAGAATTTGCCTGGTGTAGCGAAGATCCGATTTACTTCCTAAAGTAAAGAACAGCTCACTCGTCATCCCTTCTCAAGCTAACCAAACTCTGTAAGTATTTTGGAAATGAGTAAGAATGATTCTGCTTAATGCTCAGTGATTATTTTAAAAGGAATTCTAAATTTGAACCAGCAGCCTTAAATGGCAATAGTAGGGTGACCGTCCATAGTTATTGACTAGGGAACAATCCAGTTCTTCTCCCTTCTCGCCTCACATTTATCAGCCCCTGCAGCCCTTCCATCTTGTCACCATCTCTGTGAGACTCTCAAGTTAGAATGATTCATTATAAAAGAATTAACCTTCACCTAAGCCGCAAGGTCATTACAGTTTGCTCTCCTGGAATATTAAAGAGGAGAACACAAGTCATTTGTTCTGGTCAGTCAACCTCTGGGACTCCTAAAAGAAAACTTAAAACAATTTTGGCCTTAGGAACTTACCCATTTTTTAATTTTTAGAATTATTTTAATTGTCTTAATTGAGATTTATTGTACAATGGTGGGATCACTTATTGTCAAAAAATGAATTGGCCTTGAGGAAAGGTTTACCAAAGTAAGACAAGCTTCAAACCTTTCACAAAGAATTTTTTTCCCCAGGTATATCCTGGAACTATTGATACTCCATCAATAGGATCCATAAGTCTCTGTCACAGTATCCATTATCTGATCCTAATTTTCAGAAATGATAATCTATATAATTAAAAAAATATTTTTTAATTTCCTATGTTGTAAGACACTAAGTATTAAAATAAATTTCTTTTTTTAGCACTCTTATAAAATCACCTTTATTACACATGATTTTAAATGCATGCACTTCTCTGCATGCATTACAGAATGGCTATCACATCCATTTCCTGAAATAATATTCTTCTCAAAGAAGCATTCACATAGCACAATGTTTTTTAAAAATATTTTTTATGTTTTTGAGATATAATTGACATAGCATTGTATAAGTTTAAGTTGCACATATTGATTGATCCATTTATATATTGCAGTATGATTACCACCATAGCATTAACTAACATCTCTATCCTGCCACATAATTATCACTCGTTTTTATGATGAGAACAGTTAAGATCTAGTCTCTTAGTAACTCTGAAGCTTATAATACCATATTATTGACTATAATCACTATGCTTTCATTAGATCTCAAGGACCTATTTATTTACTGGTTATATATTTTCACCCTTAAACAACATCTCCCTAGTTCCCCCGCCCTCCAGTCTAGTCTCTGGTTTTATGAGCTCAGCTTTTTTAGATTCCACACATAAGTAGGATCATACAGTGTTTATCTTTCTTTGTCTGACTTCTCCCACTTAGCATAATGTCCTCAAGTTCCATCCATGTTATTGCAAATGGTACGATTTACTTCTTTCTCATGGCTAAATAGTATTCCATTTTATATACACACATACACACACACACACACACCACATCTTCTTTATCTGTTCATCTGTTGGCAGACACTTAGATTGTTCTTTTATCTTGGCTGTTGTGAATAATGCTGCAATAAACATGGGAGTGCAGCTATTTCTTTGATTCCTGTTTTCATTTTTGGATATATACCCAGAAGTGGGATTGCTGCATCATATGGTGGTTCCATTTTTAATTTTCTGAGGAACTTCCATACTGTTTTTCATACTGACTGTACCAGTTTACATTCCCATCAACAGTGAAGAGGGTTCCCTTTTCTCCACACCCTCCCTAACACTTATCTCTTGTCTTTCTGATGATAGCCATTCTAACATGTGTTAGGAGCTATCCACTGTCATTTTGGTTTATATTTCCCTGATAATTGGTTATGTTGAATATTTTCATGTGCCCATTGGTCATTTGAGTGTCTCTTTGGAAAAATGTCTATTCTGTTCCTCTGCTCATTTTTTGCTTGAATTGTTTATTTCTTTGTTATTGAGTTATATGAGTTCTTTATATATTTTGGATATTAACCTTTTACTCCATATATGGTTTGCAAATATTTTCTCCCATTCCACAAGTTGCCTTTTATTTTGTTTATTGCTTCTTTTGCTGTGCTTTTAGCTGAAGATTTTAGTTTGATATTTTCCTACATGTTGATTTTTGCTTTGAACTACCCATTATTTTTGCAACATTTTGGTGAACTTCAGCACTGACTCCAGATCAGCGCTCTTATTTTTAAAAACATTAAATGAGTATGGTGCACAAATCTTGTTGAGATGCTCATACTACCTCACTTTGAGGGTCCTGACTTGTCAACAACAATTTGAGAATGGTTATATGATGCACCCAAGTACTCATATGTACAGTGTATGTGCACACACACAGATGCACAAATGCAGACATATGTGCACACATGAGCACACACATATACATATGCACACAGCATAACACAAAGTTAGGGTGTCATGGATCTCCAGATTTTGATCAGCCACCCTCCACCCACCCATAACTCAAGCTGTGAATGGGTGGTAATGGAGAAAGTAGTGACGGGCATCCCCCCGGCTCTGTCCATCCCAGCTCCAACCAAGCCTGACCTTGACTTGTAAGATAAACTTGTTTACTCCCATTCTTCTCTATTCTTCTCTCCCTTCCCCAGGTAAACAAATTTTCACTCTCAGAATAAGATAAATCATAGGTTAGCTTAAAATAAATCTTCATATATGCATTAAGCTTATTTTTAATTAGTTGATTAATTTAAAACAAACTTTTAAAGCATTCACTTAAAATGAGTTCATAAAAAGCTCAACTTTTCTTTGGTTTGAGTCTCACCAATGTTCAGGAATTGTGTTTTAGGTCTAAAGATGAAAAGCAAATAAGTGGATCATAGGAAAGTCTTGCATAGCCCCAAGGCAGTGTTCAATTTTACCATGATTCAAGACTTGTGACTATTAAAATAATGTTTTTTTCTTTGTGCATCGAGTTTCTTTTTTTAAGGCAGTCTTTATCTCTTCTAGGAGAAAAAACCCCCAGTTGCACTCTATTAAAACAAAGTAAAGGATCCAATGGAAGTAATTTAAGATTTTATTAAAGAAATTTTAATAAACCAATTACTGCTCATGAATATGGATGATCTCAAGGAAAAGAGTCATCATGTGCCTGAAATATAAATAAACTATATTTTAAGTATATTTAATATACATAATTAGTTATTTAAATGTCTTCTCAACTAAACCTACTGTCAAGATTATATTGGGAACAGTAATAAATGTATACTGATAAAAACTATCAAATACATATAATTAAAGGAATGATGCTATAAAACAATTTGTTAGAATAAATTCCATGTCTGGAATAAATTAGCATATTTTTATCAGGTAAATTAAAATTTGCTAGTGACCGTCAACCAAAATACTAAACCATTTTAATGTTACTTTCTGATAAGAATAAAAGGGGTAACTTGTTTGGATGCCAAATACTCTTTGAATTCAGTTTATTCCTCAGCTTCTTCACGAATTGAAATTTTAGTATTACCTTACTAGTTTAGAATTATCAAGGAATTGATAAAGAAAATCAGCCAAGTGAAGTACTAGAAATAAGCCTTCTAATGCTAGACTGACTGTTTGCAGTCATAAAAATTTTTGTCTAGTAGCTAAACATAGAATTTCTGTAGACTCAAGTGTTATAATCCCATTGCAATAACACATTTTTGTATTCTCTTTTGAATGAATTGTTTTTATCATTGCCTCTTGCATCTCCTATTTTATTCTTCCAAATCATTACTTACTTTTGCTACACCACAATACTTAAAGAAGACTGTTCAGTGCTTGGAGCACACATGATTCTGCAAGGGTCATATTACTCAGGTATTAAGTCTTACATTTATTTAGCACCTGTTTGGTGAGCACCTAATGTGCATCAGAGCATATTCTCTGTGCTGCATGTGTTCTGTATGCCCTGAACACTCAGGCAGGGTCCTTGCTTTCATGTCACAGCTGGGACCCTGTTGTGGGGAAGAACAATGAGCAAATGATAGAAAATCAAGTATTGAAAACTCATAGGAAATGTGAGTTAGTGATGAGATCTCTGCTGAAAATCAAAATATGAGCTCTGATAACAAGTGTCTGGGAGGTAGTTTAGAATGATGCAGAAAAGCTTCTGAGTTTAGCACATTTAAGGTGCCATGTGAGCAGAAAGAAGGCTCTGTCTTCTAAAGGAGAATGTTCTAAGCCAAGAGGGTGTAAGCCCAAGAGATATGAGTAACAAACGAGCTTGCATGTTCAGGGAGAATAAATAAGGCCACGATGGCCAGAGCATGCCTGGAGTTACAGTAACGCAAGGGCCACAAGGGTTGGGCCTTTGTGTTTTGTTTGCCAATGTGTCCACTCAAGTGTCTCAAATAGAACCTGGTGCATGCTAGTGTATCCTTAGCATGCATGGAGTGAATAAAAGAATAAATGAAAGGATATGATTCAAGATGGATTTAGATTCAGAGAAAGGCCAGATCACAAAGCTACAATAAGAGTTTAAGTTTATTCTATGGATAGCAGAATATTTTAAGGGGGTGTGTGGAAGACTGTGTAATGGCCCCCCAAGCTATCCATGTCCTAATTCTCAGAGCCTGTGAATGTTATTTACTAGTAAAAGTGGACTTTGCAGATGGAATTAAGTTAAAGATCCTGCAATGAGGAGACTATCCTGTATTTTCCAGGTGGGCTCATGTAACCATAAGGGTCCCTATAACAGGGAGGCTGAAGGGTCAGAGTCAGAGCAGGAGATGTGGTAATGATCCTGGATGCTGAAGTCGGAGGGATGAGGGCCTCCAGCCAAGGAATGCAGGCAGTCTTAAGAAGCTTTTTTAAAAAAAACACGGAAATTCTTCCCTAGAGCCTCCAGAAGGAGTGCCCCCCTGCTGGTCTGTTTTAGACTTCATGCCTCCAAACTGTAAGGTAATACATGTGTGTTGTTTTAAGCACTACATCTGTGGTGACTTGTTACAGCAGCAATAGGAAACTAATAACAGGTTGGTCCAAATTAAAGAAAAGTGTTTGGCCATTTAATAAGTTGCAAACATGAAAAAGGATACATTTTTAATAGGTAAATATCATTTGTAACCTAAATTAAAATGCTTTATAAGTTTAATTACAGAGTTTAGCTTCCTCCTCCTTTATGAATCTTCTCTATTGTCCTGGTAGACTTTAGTAAGAGGATGCGCCGTTGTAGGGAATAAAAGAACCCACAGCATGAGAGGAGCAGCTAGAAAAAAAATGTGATTGAGGGAAAAAGGGAGTCCAGTAGACAAAGGGAAAGAAGAGGAAGAGAAAGGAAGGAGAAAGGAAAAGGGACAGAGGGCACAGGTTGAGAGGGAAGGGACATTAATTACAACAAATTACCCCCAAAATCACAGCAGCTAAAATAACAAACATCGATCCCATACCGTGCCCCTGTGCCAGCAGCCCAGAGGGGGAGGGGTTCTGGCTCCAAGTATGTGTATATGAGTATATGTGTGTGAGGGTATGTGTGTGTGTGCGTGTGTGTGCGTGTGTGTGTCTGCAGCAAGACAGATGTAGAGCTCCCAGCTGTTTCCCACTTTTGACTCTTGACAGACATACCAACCTTCATCTCAGTACCTCCAGAGACCTCTGATTCTACATTCAAATGTCTCTGTGTCCGGATAATCTAACCTGAACTCAAAGTTTGCAGGGCCCCCTGCAACTGGTTTGCTGAATTTCCCTGAAAGACATTCTGCCTCGTTATATCCACTCTGCCAAGCCCACATCCAAGCAGAGACAGTGAAACTGACGTGGTCAGAGACCCACTGAAGTTCTCATATGGTCCGGAAGCACTTGGGAGCTGCAGTGTAAATTAAGCGATGAAGTTGAAATACGGGACAAGCGCTGTGCCGAGTTCATCGGAGCGTGAAGCGCAGATGGAGCCAGCCGGGGAAGGTGGAATCAATGTGAACCAGGAAACTTCTGTCCGTGTGCGATTTGAAATCAGGTTACACTGATTAATAAGAAAGGTAATGGAGGGAACAGTCCAAGACAGAGTTATCTTGGATGATATCCTCTCACTCTTAGTCAAATATTAGGCTAGGCCTTTAATATTGCTTTGATTTTTCCCCTTTCAACCCTATCTGTTTGTTAGAAACAGTAAAAATTGCTTCATTGTCACAGAATACCTTTAGATTCTTTGAAATTCATTGCATGAAAAAATTCAAGTCTCTCTTTCTATTAGAGTTTTTGGAGGAAATGTATTTTGCCACAAAACATCCCACTCATATTTTAAAATATTTACAAGCCTTCATTTTCATGTATTGATATTTTCAAATCAGGACTTGGGAATTAAAAAATTCATGTTTTGTGTCTGTATATGTGCATTGGTATACTTAGAAGAACAGGCATAAGCCCTTTAATGTGATATTTTTGAAAATTATCTTAAAATACTGGGGTAGATATTAATTTCATTTTAATGTGCCTTTTCACTGCTGAAAAACTAATATTTTACTAGAAAAAAGCGTATTTCGGGAGACTGCAAATGAATGAAGGTATACATTTTGATTATTTCAATTATCCAAAATTTTTCTTAATGGGATGAATAAACAGCTTCATATATTATTTAAAACAAGATAGATTCATATGATAACATTGCTAGAATTTCAAATTGTTCCAAGTCAAAAAATATTTTTGAGCACCTCTGTGTACCATTGAGAATTTTTTTGTATACTCAATTTAAGACACTATTGGAAATGCAAACCTGCACACAGAGGTGCATAGAAAATGGTTGATACAGTAAAGCAAGGGTGAGAAAATTTTTTTTGTAAAGAGACAGGTAGTGAATTATTTAGGCTCTGTGGGCCATACTCTGTCACAACTACTCAGCTACTCAATTATAGGCTATAGATAGTATGTAGAGGAACAGGCAGGGCTGTGTTCCAATAAAACTTTATTTACAAAACAAGTGGACAGGATTTGCTTTCAAGCCAACCTCCTGTACTAAAGGACTGATTTATATACTGAGCACCAAAAACATTTTGTTTTATTTGCATTTACTTAAACAAAAATCCCAGCAAATGTTATTTTCAAAGACAGTTGTAAATTTATCTCTGTAGTTAAATTTACATAGAACAGATTTAAAACTGTCACTTTAGTCATTAACAACCAAACATTATCAACTTTCAGGCTAGTATTATTAATGCCCTTGGATAGTTCAACTTGTACAACGGAAGAAACTAATAAAACAAATGTCAGAAATGTGTGTTCTGTTTATTCTATTCATAACACAATACATGATACATAAACCTCATCTTAAAATTTATTGAAAGTATATTAAACAAGTAAGCTGGAAGTTGGGTTTCTGATGACATCTATGATATTTTATTCCCCATATCTGCAATGGTGATGTCTATTTGGGATTAGTCTTGAGGGAAAATGCAGTCTTTCTTTCATAGGATAATAGAATGTTATCCTCTGTTTCTTTTACCTTTATGTGTTCTGCTTTGAACAACAAAAAATAATCATTCTAAAAGCATTTTCAAGTGATATCATATATACAATACTTATCACTTTTTCTATAACTAACCCCATTTTAAGTATCTTTTATAAATATTTAAAAGCCTAAAACATTCCATCTGCCCTAAAAATGTTGCTTTTGCTCTGCCTCCTCTTATTCTCTGCAGGGCATGCCTTCCGCGTCCTACTGCTCTGTCACGTTATAAGAAAAATCAATCTGTAGGTTCTCCATGAGCATTGCTTTCACGGAAGAGCTGACAAAACTGTCACAAGCGACCGTAAATTTAAATTTCTTATTGAGCCCATTGTCATCAGACCTGGTGCTGGATTCTCATGAGATACTGCATGGTGGTGGCTGCTTCTATCTGGAAGCTACATGAATCAGATAGTCCACATGTGTGTATTGAGGTTTGGGATTAAACAAAGCCATGTTGCTAGTTCATCTCAGGTAACTGTCACAATGCTGTGGTCTTGGTTAGAATTTGGGTGCTTGGCTCCATCATAGTGATAGTGACTGGGGGCTTGGTTGGTGCCCTCAGTTCAGTAGGATCTCTCAGCCTCAGTTCCCCTCCGTGATGGGCCACAGACAATAGTGTCCCAGTTCCTCTGCCCACTTTTCAGACTTTCCTAGCACTGCTTTAATTTGTTCACACAGTTCTAAAATTAAGGGCACACTCTGGAAGACATGCTCACATTATCTTTTCCTTCCTTCTCTTGTGTTACCTTGATTAGGTAAAAGGCTCTGAGATGAGAAACACCTGCGGCCATCTAAAAGCTCTGTGTGTGTGTGTCTTGCAGGAGTCCTTTGGAACCTCTCATCTTGCGACGCACTCAAAATGCCAATCATCCAGGACACCCTGGCAGTGTTGACCAACGCCGTGATTATCCCCCACTCGGGCTGGGAAAACTCAGCTCTGCAGGACGATCGGAAAATACAGCTGCATTCCTCACAGGTGCTGCGAAATGCCACTGGATGCCTAAGGTGGGTCCTGCGTCACTGGCTGCTGCCTCCTGCTTCATACACTTGCTCTGTTCCTCTAGCTTTAATCACTGTTTTGCTAAGGATCAGAGTGTTCTGGTGAATGTTGATAGGGCAAGGGAATATAAGACGCTAACAAAAAACCGTTTCTAACGAGGTACTTCCATTACCCTGTACCTTACCAGTATTTTACTTATGTCACATGTTTCCTTAGGTCTTGGGCAAAAAATAAACATTTTCATTGCAACCAAAAATAATTTGTTTTCTCTTATTAAAAACCATCATTGACAGTAATTTCCCATGTCCTGTCTTCTCATGCATAGAGAATAACCAGGCAGGCCAGTAGCTTGAGGACAGTCTATGACAGATTCATAGGGGTCTAGTTAGTTAATTGCCACCATTAGTTATTTTTATTTTTTATTTTAGAAATAACTCTTTGATAAGGCTTGTTGTGTGAAATGCATTTTTAATTAACAAAGTAGCAAATGTGTTGTAATTCTTTTGCAGTGCATTTTTACAAATATCATCTCCCAAAAACCTGAGACATCTTAGAATCATCTTTATGTTTTGTATAATTTTTGCTCTTAGAAAAGAATGTAATGATCAGGATATAGTGCTTCCAAACTCTAGAAACTGTGCTCCCAAGGATGTTGTATTTTGTTCCAGAGTTGGAAATCTCTGCTGGATAAACTTAATGATGCGATGGGGGCAGACGGGTGATTTAAAAAACCTAGTCAAATAATGTGTATTTCAAAAATAAAATGTACAAGACTGCCTCAGGGGGACTACCTCAAAGCTGCCGTTTCTCCTACAGTAGATCAGCTACTAGGTGCAAAAACCAGTCTCCACTGAGAAAGAACAAAATCACCTTGGTGTTATTAATAATAATTATCTCATGAATATTTATGAGTGCGCTCAGCCTGCAGTCTTGAGAGGCACATGTGTGTTTGTGTGAATGTGCGTGCAGAGAGGAGATAGCGTCTGCCTCCATCAATAATGGCGTGCATTCATGGACGGGCAGAAGAAGCCCTCTGATGATTTTGCTTTTCCTCAAGGTCATGGAGTAATGATCCTTTGACGTGATTTCTCTGACTAGGCTTTACCTTAAGCCAGATTTACAGTTCTCCAGACCCCCTATTGAGACATCCATTTTATAACCTCTTCAATTCTATTATCCTTCAGAAACCTCCTGCCCCAGCAGAAGAACTATAACTCTTTCAAAGCTAAACTGTAGGCACTTCTGACCCTTTATACCTGATTTTTATATTTCAGTTATTTGCAACTATTACAAGCAGTTGTTTCCCTTCTTAGCATCTTACTTGTAAAGGGTGTCATTGTCTCTAGTGAAGATCAGCAAAGGAAAATCCCTATACAATCAACTGTAGAATCATGGTCAGTAGAGACCTGGTTGGCTCTATCAGTTAAAATTCTCTCTGAATAATCCAGTAACATAATTATACATTAATGGCATTTGACTTGGGATGTAGGCCACCACCATTGTGAATGTCCATTCAACACCATTTGATGAAAAGTCCAATGAAGAAGCTAGGCCAGTGTAGGTTCAAAGGACTCCTTGTAGGTCATCTGGCTGAGGTTAGGGTCTGGACTGTGACCCTAAAGCAAATTAGGGTCAGACCAGGCTGACTGCCCATTCCTCTGCTGCTGGTCAGGAATGACTACATCAGAAGGCACAAAAAGAGGGGGACATCTGATTTAGAAAGATTAATCAAATTGGGCTTCTTCAGTCAAGATACAACCAGATTTTACGGCTTTCCCACTTTTCTGAGTTTATTGTGTGAATGACAAAGCAGAACCCATCAATATATAGTGATACGTAACTTTCCCCTTAATTCATACAACTCCTGCCCTTCTACAGAAAGAAATATAATTTCTCGTCTTACTTGAATGTGTTTATGAATCATTCCACATTGATGAGCAGGTTGGACTAAGAGAGGAAGAAAACAGCCCTGGGAAGGAGCTAAAATGAGTTTGTCAAATAAAGACTTAGCAGATAAAAAGTTTCAAGAAATTTTCATTATTTACCACTTACTTAGAACCAGTGTTGGCAACACACCGGAATAGTCACAAATGTTTATTACATCATGATGGAAGATTCTAGATTTTAGTGTATGTGGCTATTTACATTCTCAATTTTCCCAGCAAAGCTTAGATCTTAATTTACATGAAAGAAATTACTTCCTGTGCCATTCTTCCCTTTCAGCAGTTTTACGTGTGAGCATTCACTGAGTGTTCCTGTGTTCCAGGAGCAGAAATAAACACGCCAGCCCCTCCCCTTCAGAACTTATAATCTACCAGAAGAAAATGGCACCTATACCAGGAGCCCTCCTATTATACCTTAGTGGCATTCTGATGCTCTGATTGGGACAATACAGGAAGAAAAAGTGGGGTTGGGACTAACTAGCTCAGTCATTGTGGTCACAAAAGCCTTTAAGAATCAAGTGAGCATCATGCTAAGCAGAGAAAGAACATGACCACGCAAGGTAGTGGCAAAGCATTATGGCCAGAAAGAGTGGCCAGTGTGCTCTGACACAGGGGAGACCACCAGGAGCTCTAGATGGTCTAGACCCCAGGGGACTTCCGGAAATATACCTTGCACGCTTGTTCCATTCTGGGTGCTACAGGGCCTTCAAAGCAGAGCTAAGGAGGATAGACTTGAGTCTGTAAAGAGGAGAGAGCTGTGGCGAATCTGTTGCCAACAGAACACAGTGACCAACTGTGTCGGGGAACAGTTGCAGGGGACCCAGTGGAGGCACACAGGACAGCGAGAAGCCACACCACAGTGGAGCTGTGGATTCACTGGGGACGCCCTGCATGCTTTGTTTTTAAGAGCCTTCCAGAGGACAACAGTAACTATTAGTATTTGGTTCCATTTGTTTAAATTTGACCTTCACCAATGGATAGCTATGTGAAAATGTCCACAGTTGTTTACGTTGTAGTTCTGCTTGTCATCTTGCAAAGTTTTCTTCCTTTTAATCAGACTATCCTTTTTAAAGTGATAGTTTCACTACTTTACCCAATTGTTTAGAGTAGTTTCATGGCACAAATCAATATTTTTATGTGACTGACTTTTAGTAAATCAACACCCAAACACATGTAACTGTGTTAAATAATGGATAATGCAATAGACTCAGCAAAAGTCCTCCTGGAATAGCAGAAATGGGTTGAGTAAAGTCCTTAAATATAAATTAACAACCAGATCATCTCAATTTGTAAATCAGATCTGGGCTTATACCTTTGCAAACATTTTCCTCTCTCAGAAAAGTTAGAGAGATTTGGTGCTTTGGTGCTTCTTAAAGCAGAAAAAAAAAATCACAGTAGTTGTTCTGGTCACTTTTGTTGTACTAAATGTATATTGTATATAAAACATGATATAGTGGTGATTTGTACAATGAGATGATACAGTGAGTTTGTGTAACATTTGAGTACTTTGGTCTATTAATTTATAGCTTAAATCTTACAAGTCACCTAAACTGTATACAAATATCACATTGACATGTTAAAATTATTTTCCATGTGTCATAATCACCATCAGGTTCCCTGAAATGAGGCTAAAACACAAGAATATGATTCAGGACCTTACTTAGATTGTAACAGAAAACAGTAAGTTGCATTTGGTCTACAAACCGTGTGTGTGTGTGTGTGTGTGTGTGTGTGTATACAAGGAATTCAATAGAAAACTCTGGAACTGTGACTAGTTTAGTGTAAACCAAGTTAAGTGTCACAGCTGCAAACAATTCAATATTTATGGATATTCCACTGTGTCAAGGCAAAAAAAAATTAGTAAATTTAAAAGATGTATAAAATATGTACAAAATATTTCTTACTAGTGCAGTTGTTTTCCTTTTTTACATCTTATTTTTTATTAGGGAAACATTTAAAACTAAGGTATTATTATTGAGGACCATTCTGCTGTATTAAAATTCTTTTCAATTATTTCTTTTTCTACGCTTCAACTTAAATTCTCCACAGCCTTTAAGTGTTAAGAGCTAAATATAATTCAGTCCTCGCCACAATTCTGCATTTTCAAAAATTGTCTTGCGAGTGTGATTTTGTCATTACTATTCATTATCAAATGAAACTTTGAGTTAAAAAAATTAAAGTAGCAAGGTACATGGGGCCACTATTTAAATATTTTTGATATGTGAGATGTCACTTAAATTGGATTCAGTGTCACTCCTCAGGTGGTATTTTCCCTGATATTGACTTGGAATGGAGACTGTCTCAAATGGAGAAATTGAAGAATAGAGCCCTGGGTGTGTGTGTGTGCATGCGTGCATGTGTGTGCCTGCTTATTCCAAGGTTTCAGCTGGCAACATAATGGATGTTTATTAAATACTTTTACGCATTGTCGATAGACAAGATTTTTAAATAAAATTAAAATAAGTATTTTTATTCATAAAATCCCTGTCTTCCAAGGTCCAGACAGTTCTGCTTCAAATGCATTGTTTATTCTCACATCTATTAAGTTCAGTAGCTCATGTATAGTAAGTGGGTAGCCAGTCCTGGCACCCCATCCTGACTCCTGGTCCAGACCAGTGCCACATACCACACAGAGAGGAAATGCAGTGTTGTATGAGATGAGATGAACAGGTCTGTGCTTAGAACACAACCAACCAGCCGACAAATGGACAGCGCTCTCCTTTGTGTGGGCTCCTTTGATCTGCTCCTGGGCAATTACCGAGTGGGATCATTGGCCAGCATCCCTTTCTGCTGTCATTGCCAACTGTCTCTCCCTCCTCCTCCTTTCTGCAGCCCAGTCTCCTCTGCTAAGGCCCCGAGGCAGGAGTGCGCAGGCAGCCTGGACATGGGTCACTTTGCCCCACATATGCCCTTCTCTCCACTTCCATCTTAAATCTTAATTTAGACAATTAATCAGAGCAGTGGGTACTTTTTTTTGAAGGATAAGATGATATTTTAACATATATCCTAGATGATAAAGTTGATATTTTCCTAGTACTCAGATTCCTCGTCTTTGATGATTTAATTCTTTTTTATTGATACCTTTCTCCAGACTAGTATTTCCTAACCACAGGTAGCTTAGAACACCAGTGAGAGCTTCTGGTAGGTAAAAGTAAATTTATCAGATTATTATCAGAGGTCATTATTCATAATTTTTGTTCCTAGCAGGATTCAGACTTATGTCATTTTAGGATGGGAAGCTGAAGTTGAGAATTTAAGCAATTACTATGTTAAAGGAGATCACCTTTTTATTTTTCACACACACACAAAAAAATGTTATAGAGGCAAATGGTAGCATTCTTAAATGTTGAAAAGCTGGCCAGAGCGAAATTTAACTTACCAAAATGGCCTAAGGCATAGCAAACTAAAATCTGGAAGGCTAACACTGCCCAATCTTTAGACTATTTCACACAGTCTTACTAAACTCTGTCCAGCTTCTTGAGCCTTCCCTTAGGCAGTAGATGTTGTACCAATATGGACAGCGGTGCTCACCCTGCCCCCCACCAGTCCCGAGCATGGGGCTCGTTCGTGGGGGGCAGTCTAAAGAAAAGAGGTTCTTTCCTCTGCTTTCTCTAAAAAGTAAATCTTCATGGAAAGATGTCATATCATGTTGACATAGCAAATGTTTAAGCAAATATGAGATATAAAATGAAAAGTTAATGCCCTTAGTCCTTTTCCATTTGAAATTCATTTTGGGATAGGAAATGGAATTTTTCAAAAGCAGATCTGTTTGCTCCTGAAATATCTGTCACTGAGGAAAGAGGATAGAAATGAAAAAAAAAAAAAATCTCATAAATTCTGTTGGAGGAACAAGTTGATAAGAATGATATTGGGTAGATTTTGGGGTACCAGGAATCAGGGGCAGGTGGGCAACGGGCAGGCTGGGCTTCGTCTCCTATGCTTCCTTCTGCCCCTCCTGCCCCATTCTACCTCAGGCACACACTAAGGGTCACCTTCTTTCCTTTGTCTAATTTTGTCTTTTGCTTTAATTCTGCCAAATTAAAGCTTTAATTTTTAATAAAAGCCATTTTAAAATATGGCCTAAAATAAATGTGGTAACACATTAGAAAGGCTTTGGTCATAAGAATGCAAGAAGTCATTGTGTTAGCCTTTTCTTCTCAGTTTACAACTTAGGAATTGTCTTGCCAATGGGTTTCAGCCCCAGACAAGTTCACTATGGATTTAATGAGACCAAAGAAATGACAGTGGAACATTCTTGGGGTGAAAGGGTTATACCCAACTTTATTCCCATGGTGGCAGATCAATCACTAGAATCCTGTCCACTCAGATCGAGTCTGCATGCAGCAAGCTGGTCCCTGCCTCTGGGCCTCTCCACCCCTGCAGCCATCCCAGTCTCTGTCCTCGGCGCTGCCACCACTCCAGCCTCTGCTCTGCTCTCCTGCAGCCGTTCCATCATGTCACCCAGAGCACTGGGTGGAGCTCTTTATATAGAATCAATAATGATGTATTCCCCACACATGTGTAGTGAGCTAGCCGACCAGGGCCAGGTGAGAATCCTGATCACAGGAACCTTTACTTTATCCACAGGGGTCCTCCAAGGACACAACTTTCCTGTGGTCTAAGTCAGTTCAGACCCTGAGGTAGGTTCGGTTTTGTACTCATGATTGTTTCATTGCACAATGTGTAGTTAAATACTTGTCTTAACCTTTAGCTAGAATAATCATCACCTTCAACCAAAAATGTACACTGACCAACCTGGGCCTGAACGCTGACTAGTGAAGATCACGCTGGCTCAGCCTGTGGACAAGCTCATTTTGCCTAAGGTCACTATAGTGTGTTGAATAAGTGTCCCCCAAAATTCATGTCCACCAGTAACCTCAGCATGTGACCCAATTTGGGAAAATAGGGCCTTTGCAGATATTTAGTTAAGTTGAAATGAGGTCCTACTGGATTAGGGAATGCCCTAAATCCAATAACAAGAGGACATACACAGGGACACACAGAGGAGAAAGCCGTGCAAAGACAGAGGCAGAGATTGGAGTGATGCGGCTGTCAACTAAGGTGGAGCTCTTTATATAGAATCAATAATGATTGATTATTCGGACTGCCCGAAGCCACTTGAAGCTAGGAAAAACCAAGAAAGATTCTTTCCCACTGTCTTCAGAGGGAACATGGTGCTGCTGACACCTTGATGGTAGACTTCTAACCTCTGGAACTATGATAGAATAAGTTCCTGTTGCTTTAAGCAGCCCAGCCTGTGTTAGTTGGTTCTGACAGCCCCAGAAACCTAACAGAATGACCCTAGTGAGTAACTCAGAGGGGACCTATGGAGCTGGGAAGCCACTGAGAGCAGAGCACATGGAGAAGAAAAGTGGTAAATAACAACAAAAAAAATCTGCCTGTCTCCAAACAGTGCCCACACACTGGTACAAAGGGCCCAGACAGAGAGCTGATTTTCTCAACTCACAGGCCATGTCCCCCCCATAGCTTAGGTGCAAGGCAACATATCCCTTTAGCAGAACTGGGTTCTGCAAGCCCTGATGGGGCTTCTCGGCCAAGGAAGGCTCAAATCCAACCTTTTGATTGGTTGTCTGCTTGAGAAGCATCTCCCCATGTGTGGATCTGATTTCTGTGTTTTCTGCCCCAGTTTACGAGCCATCCTCTTCTTCCCCTCTTCTTCACTTTGAAAGATATGTAGGATCTTTGATACTGCAGCCAACCAGAAGTCATTCGAGGTTCTCAAGCAGGGCACCTGATGCTGTAAGTACAGTTAGGGATGAATGCACCAGAAGCCGTGTACAGAATGAATGTTTTCCAGATTTAGTGTGAAACATGACTATGTTTCCCATTTAAAATATCACAAATCAATACCCTAAAGATCCCTGTTGTGGCCATTAACATCCTTTCAGAGTGAACTATAGGTGAAGCCTTGCTGAGTATCGTATTTTACTTTCTTATCTGCCAGCTCAGTAAGACACCCATAATCTACATAACTGTATAGCTGTGTTACATTTAAGTTGTGCAAACTTATGACTTTATCTTCAGCCAAGGTACCTACATAAGGCTCTCTTTGCTAACTTCCACAGCTCATTCCCTGGTGCCACCAAAGCATTTATTTATTTTTATTCTTCTATTCCCATTTCAGCATCTTGTCCTGAAGGACGACAATATACAACCCTAATTTTTTCCATCTATCTTTGTGTCCATGAGAATGTTATTAAGCCCATCAAAGGAGCTACACTGTGCCTTTGCTTATAAGTAAAATTAAACTCAGACCCTCAATTAGTCATTTTAACCCATATAATGGATGAGCACTTGGTCCCATGGAGCCACTGATTCTGCAGTGACCTTGAGAAAACCCCGTCACAAAGTAATACTAGTGACAATCACAGCCTGCCTGGAAAGCCCCAAGGACATTTATTTTATCTGGTTTATTCTTGCATTAGTCATGGGTAAGAAGAGGAATCATCCTTATTTTTATGTTGAGTTCAGTCGGTTGCCAATATTATTCACCTATTAAAAAGAACCTATTTTTAAAAGTATTTTTTAAGCCTTGTAAAATGAGCTCTGAATTTATCCCAGTCTTATGTTATAGCTGAATTGACCACTCTTTATCCAGGCACTGAATAAGAGAACAATGTAGCCTTTATGGATGCCATGAACAGATGAGACCCCACTCAGCCTACCCACACCCCAGTTCCCTACATCAGGTCCCCAAGTGGAGGATGCCCTGTCCCTGGGCAGTTCTGGGCCATTCTTTACTTCTGAGAGCATGTCTATTACAGAAACAAAGTGAATGGTTTTCCTGAGCCATGACTCAGCAATGAAGCCGTCTCTGAAGGAAGGGAGCAGTGTTAGGGGTGGGGTAGCAGAAGTTGGGAGTCTTAGGACCCCATGAGAGAGGATGGCTGGGCTGCAGCCTCAGCAGCTCCCCGGGCGATGCGGGCTTCAGCCTCCCGTGGGGCCACCCAAAACTTGTAGCTCACTTCCTCCAGCCCAGTCAGAGCGAAGTGGTGGTTTATACTCCAACAGCTCACTAGGGCTGTCTTCGCAGAGAACCGCAGACTGGGTGGCTTAACAACAGAAGTGTATTGTCTCTTAGTTCTGGATGTTAGAAGTCCGAGATCCAGGTGTCAGCAGGGCTGGTTCTCAGAGGCCTCTCTCCTTCGCTTGTGGGTGCCACCTGCCCACCGAATCCTCACGCGGTCTTCCCTCCGTGCATCTGAGTCCTAACCTCCTCTTCTTCTGAGGACACTAGTCATGCAGGATCGGGGCCCGTGCTAAAGATCTCACTTACCTTTATTACTTCTTTACAGGCACTATCTCCAGCTACAGTCACATTCAGAGGCACGGGGGATTAGGGCATCTGCATATGGATTTTAGAAGGGGCACAATTCAGCCCATAACAATACTATAATAGTTGGCTTGCATTGTTTGTTCTCATCTTGGGAAATAACTTTTAATAAATTAAAACATTCTTCCAATGTCATGTTGACCAGTATGAAGCACATCTTGACTCAGAACAGAAACCAAAATCATACTTATTCCTTCATTTTAGCTAATGTTAATTTGAGTCTCTATTTCTAAGTGATGTAGAAGTGATCCTAAAATATTCTACAGGCTGACATTTTCCTTGTCCTTGTCTTATCTCTAAGCTGACACAATCACCAGTGAAACTTCAAGAAATGCTCTGTATAGCCACGTAATAATAAAGGTCAATTATGAACTTTTCTTGAGTTTGGATTTTATAGATAACAGTTAACTATATTAAGTCTTATACTTCGATGCAATCAATAACTTGATTGAACAATAAAAGAAGGCTCTTAGAAAATCTCAACATATATTCATCTTAAATCCTAAATATTGAATGTGTATAAAATGTCCTTAGATTTGCAATCAGGGGGTGTTCATTTGAGCCCGACTTTAATACATACTGCTCATTGTCAAGAAAACCTCATTTTCTTGGCCTCAAGTTCCGCAGCCATAGGAGGACATGTGGCCTAGGTGTCCCTGATGAAATGAAAAAGAAAATTTAAAGCATGGTCAGGGTGTTGGCTTCCTGACCCCAGATGTTCTCCACAGTGGGATCCCCAAAATGAGGTATCCCCAAGTGGGGCATCACTCTTGAAAAACACGGGCTCTGGGGCCTGGCCTTTGGCCTTACCTGGTCAGAAACTGGACTTTAAAGCTGCAACGCTATCAGGAGGAAATCAGCCTTTGGTTTAGGGTCTACTTAAAAGCATATTTTAACGGTATGATTCTTTAATATGAATGCTGTCTAATGCAACTGTCCCAAACTCCAGTGAGATGGGAGTTCCTTTCCTATTTTACATTAAGCTGATGCTCATAAGGCTAAAATTTGCCCAATTCACACAGCGAGTGAAAGAAGGGAGGGTGATGTGAATCCATATGACCTGACAGTGGGGTCCTCCCACTCCACCATATTCTAGTAAACAGAAACGGGGCAGCCCAAGAACGTGGTTTTTGACAGAGGACAGGATGCTGGCTCCATCTAGATCTGCCGAGACACAGACGTCAAGACAGAATTAGCCATCCATGCAAGATACTTAGGGGCAGCACTTGAGAGGAAAAATGGGAGGAAACCAGAGGAACTGGGAGAGCCACTGAACAGTGGTGCAGATCTGACCCCAAGTGAAGGAGAGAAGGGAAGAAGGGAAGGAGGGAGGGAGGGAAGCTGGTTGAAAATGTCTTGCACCTTAATGGAGTTCAGCAAAACCCCTGGAGAGTTCTTGGGTCCAGTCACCCTTCCCAGAAGTCCCCACATCTCACGGGACTGGGCTTGCCTTATCACTGCTGCCCAGCTCAGTTGCAGGCTGGGAGCACCCATGGAAGGTGAGGCCCCATCATGAAGGCTAACACAGTGATGGATTTCTGGGTGCAGCAGCCAGACCATCAGTCAGTGACCCTTCTGCTGGCAGAGATTGGAGTGGGTATATTTTCATGGTTATTACATAAGCCTAATCTTCCAGAAGCCCTGTCATTCTCTACAGGCTAGCCACTGAGAAGTCACATTATAATCAGAAAGTTGCTTGGTGGTACGGAATCTGAACAAAAGGCATTACTTATACTTATTAAAAGTTTCAACCTCTCATCATCTGTTCCTTTGAGTCTTTCCTTGTGCTAGGGCCTGCGGCAGGAGTGGAGGCTAGATAAAGAGCAAATACACAGTCGGTGCAGTTAGCTATTAAAAGCAATACATAATGTAATAGGTCATTAAGACGACCTGATGCATCCAAGTCTCATTAGGCTGCCTCAAGACTGGACAAATTGGAGTGTGTTTTTCCTAAGCAATGCCTTGGAAGGCCATTTCTTTTGCTCAGTATTTTCATGGCTGACCAGCCTTCCTCTTACTGGTACATTCTTTATTTGTGTTTAAAAAGCTTTCTACTGTTAATTGTTGCATCTTGCAGCCCTGACGCTTTCTATCTCCTCAGGAGTCTGCATTTCTCTTATCTTGTCTATTAGGTAAAGTCTGGAAAAACTTAATTTTTCAATTCTTTTGGAAGACCTTTGTATCCCCCTAGAGGGCTAACTATAATTTTGCAAAGTTCTTGGCATTTATGTTCCATGAAATAATAATAGGGATATCATTTCTCCCAAGTATTATTTTGTTTCTGTAAGCTAGAAAATTTGAGAATATAATGATTTCACCTTAAATATAAATTATTCATAAATACCCAATCATGCTATTCCTTCTTAAAGTTTCCATCATTTACTTCTGCAAAATTTGTTCTACTTAATTATGAAAATTTGCTGGGTCCAACTAAAATTTGGTTTCAATTATTTATCCTATAACTTGGCTGCAAATATGGGCTTCTTTTAAAAGGACAAGCAAATACCAAGTTTTATCTATGCAGTATGAGGAGTCATTCTTCCTATTAAAATATGGATATTCAAATCTTTCCATTCCTATGAACAAATTACTTCCTTTAAAAAAAGATTAAGTGAAAAAGTTCTGTTAATTCTCAATTGGTAGTAATGGTGTTTAATATTTAACCCTATGATACATTAGGATTAGGGTGTTCACTCCCTGATAAATAAAAAGCAAATTGTAAGAGCTACCTCATTCTTCAAATCCTTCGTAACTTCTTGATATTAAAAATATAATTTTTCCTCCTGCTCTCTCCCACATTATATTACATTGCATCAGAAGTAGCTTCCCTGGAGGAGAAGCAAAGAAACAAGTCTATTAACCATAAATTGAAGAAGAAAGAGCTAGCCAAACAGTTTCACTTATTGCTTACATACCAAGCCTCTCTAATATTTTAGAACATCTATTTTCAGACCATTTCTCCTTTCCCTTTCCAATGTGGCACTTATTTTAAAAGAAATAAACCAAGCATTTACCAGAGCTGAGACAAAAAAAAAAAAAGACCCAAGGAGATGAATACAATGCACAGAGCAAGCAGAGCACACAGGGAGGGTTGCCCACATTCGTTCATGAGGATCTCCCACTTGCAGTCGTGATTCTCCTTGGAGGAAAGAGAAACATGACCGATGAGAGCCACTAGTAACACTTTTCCAAGGTACCAGCTTTGATGCCACACCTCCCACCCTCCAGCCTGTGAGTTGGGAGTGAAGAGCGGGCTGCATGGTGCTGCTCTGTACAGTGTCTCTTAGTTCTGTGCTCCTCTCATTCTCACAAGTCTGGTTGTTCCTTAATTAACCAAGAATATTTGAAATGTTTCATTTGTTCCTTAGTTGACCAAGAATACTTGACATAAAAGAGTAGAGAATGTTTGAATTGCCATCTTCTCTCATTGAACCCTTTTCCTCATAGTGGGCAGAGACATCCTCAACTGTTAACTGTAAGGCATTTGGCAGACAGCTGTGGGGGAAGGCTGACTGGGAGCCTGGTGCCCTGGGCTCTTCTCATCACCTTTGGAAGGGGTGAGAAATGGGGCCTCTGAACTCAGACACTCCGGGAGCTGCAGCAGTGTGGGATCATAGGAAGCAGAAGTGCCAGGGTGGGTGGGTCGCCACTTGGTTCCTGGCACAGCCTCATGCAGCTCCTGGTTGCCTCTCTGTGGCGAGATCTTTGTCTCATAGAAAGTTGCTCATTCTGGAAACAGAGAACTGGGGAAGCTACTGAAAGTAAAAATCATCATGTCTTCATTCTTACTAGAAAGTTCTTCTGGGCTGTCAGAAGCTTCTGGAAATACCAACTAAAATGTTTTCCTTAAGCAGAGAAGAGCCAAAGGGAGGCAGCCCTGCCCGAATTTCATGTTTGGTCTATATTTTCTTGCCTCCAAGATGTTTAAGTACAGGAAGCAATAGTAATGACATGCTAATGGGCTGACAGCCTTCCACTCTGGATTTTCAGGATACTGTGCTTTGTTGTCTGTGTCACAGATTCATTTTCAGTTTTTCAGTCAGCTAAGTAAAAGGACAGACATGCCAGGACTTCAGAGGAGCCCTGTGTCCTTCATTTTTGTCCTGTAGATACAGACACATCATTATTCCCCATTAACCAGCACTCAACCAGCAAGGAAGACGCTGTGCCATGGATGCCCCAACTTGAGCTAATGAATCGCAACAACTAATTGCATTTCTCTTAAGGTAGCTTATTACCAGAAAGTAGCTGTGTTAGCACAAAGATTGCATGTAAGAGTGGCAATACCCAGAAAGAGGCTGGCTGATTAATCATCCCCTGTAATTCTCCTTAATAGTCCTGTCTGGGCTCTTATGTCCAGACCATTGTTCTTTCCAGGGTTACATTCGGCCTGACCTTATTTTGTACCAACAATGTAATTGGTAATTGTGGGCTAATTTATATAAACAAACAAGGGTCCTGCTGAATGAAAGCACTGTCACCATGATTGGTACTTTCTGCTCTAAGAGCTCTTTATTTTGTACAAGTTTGGGTCAAGTGCTTGGAGCCAATGAAGCTGTCTGCAAAAAATAATTATTTCAAGTAAGAAAAAGCATCATGTCCTTTTAAGGCCTGCCTGGAAGTGTGAGTTGTGGTCTGTTCATGGAGTAAGAGCTCCCGTGTTTTTGAGGAAGCTAGTTTCAGTCCCTTGCTTAGAATCTTGACAGGACCCGAAAGGCAGTATTTCTGCTTAACACGTGTGAAATCAGTGTTGGTGAGTTTCTTCCTAGAACATAAAGGAATCTTACTTATTTCTCTTTGGCAGACAGCACTGTCACCCTCACTAGCAAACATGATTAAATGTCATTTGTCCTTGACCCCTGTCACTCCTAAGCAGCTGAAATAGATTAAGAGCCTGCTGCTTCCAGAATCAGAAGGAGCTGAGTGTCATCTGCCAGGAGCTGCAGTCACAGGCTCACAAAGGAACTGGTGCTGGGGTTTATCATGATTTTCCAGGGCGCATTCCTATTTGAGGGGAGATAATTGAAATAGATTATCCTCTTGTTTCCTCTCAAGCACCCAGCCAGGATCCCCTGTAAGCTTAGACAGAGACCTCTGGAAAGCAACCCTCTGAGCACCCTCCCACAGAGGCCCAAGGGGTCAACAGCTCAGAAGGGCAGAGCCCTGGGTCTAAACCACCCACGTGGCCACAGGTCACCAGAACAGCAACTCTCTTGGAGACAGAAAGCACCTTACCTCTCTCCCCTCAGGGTTTGTAAGCTTCCTCCCCTTTCCTTAGAAACTGTTTATACTCTGAAGGCTTCAATTAAAGTGAAGCCAAAGGCTGAGAAACAGTGAACCACAAATATCAGATTAACCTGGCCTAGGGGTCAATCTGACCCACAACAAAAACACATCCCTCTACACAAGGGTCACCTTCTATTTTGAGTCTAGCATGACCCCCCACCTCCCCGTTTTTTCCTTCCTTTCCCTTTTTTTCTTTTATTTTAAACAGATTTAGAGAGAATTCATGTAATACCAAATTCACATAACATTTAAAAGTGAAGAATTCAGTGGCATTTAGTGCATTCATGTTGTAGTGTAACCAAAATATTTTCATCGTCCCAAAAGGAAATCTGTACCCATCAAGCAGTTGCTCCTCATTCTCCTCCTGCAGATGGTGGCAGCCACTAATCTGTATTCTGCCTCGTGGACTGATCTATGGTGGCTATTTCATACAGATGCAGCCATACAATGTGCGACCTATTGGGCCTGGCTTCTTTCACTCAGCATAGCTCAAGGTTCCTCCATGCTGCAGTGTGTGTGAGTTCTTCATGCCTCCCCACAGCAGAATAACATGCCGTTGTATGGATATACTGCATTGTGCTCATGCATCCGCTGAACATTTGGGGTATATCTGCCCTTTGGCCATTGTGACTAATGCTGCTATTAACACTCATGGACATGTATTTGTTTGAGCACCTGTTTTCAATTCTTTTGAGTGTACACTTAGGAACAGAATTGCTGGATCATATGGTACCTCTAGGTATAGCTTTTTGGGGAGCTATCCAACTGTTTCCTGTTGCCCTTCTCTGCTCATTCTATGTGTGTCCGTCCCCATTACATTTTCTGGCCCAGACTATTCTCTTATTCTCCCATGAATTTCCTTTTCTTTTGTCTTTTCATTCCAGGGACGTTTTCTCTCCACCTGCTGGAGTATTAAGGCCACTTGTCTTTATATCACTTTGAATGAGGCCTTAGAAGAAAAGAACTGTGTGAATATTACTGCTTTACCTTAAAACTGTGAAGACTGAGGCTGGCTCACTGCAAACCCTCCAGTCTCTGGCCCTGTGCTGGGCCCTTAGCCCTTGCTGAGTCTGCAATGTTGGCCTTCTTTTCATTGCTCATTGCGCTGTATGCTGAGCTCTGTTCTGCCTCAGGACCTTTGCACATGACTCCTACCACCTTTAGAGCCATATTTTCTCCTCTTTACCTTCAAGTCTCATCTTCGATATCTCCTATCCAGAAAGACCTTCCTTGACACACCTGCTTCCTGTATGAGTTAGGCCTTCCTAATGCTTTTCCAAAGCATTCTGGGCTTGTAACCAGACCTGCTGACAATAGGGTGTGATGCTCTTGCCTGTGTGCTCGTGTGGTTAAGACCAGTGGTCCATGAGCTGCATCCTTACCTCCATGAGTATTGTGTCTTTTATCATCCTAGATTACTCAGTCTTAGAACACCGTCTGGCACCTGGAAGACCCCTGAAGGAGTGAGCAAATGAATCAATCAATCAATGGCCTTTCTTTTTCTGCTTTGCTGGCTGCCTAATAACTGTCCTGTATGAATTCTCACCATAGCAAAGAACCTCTTCATTGTCCCGGGTGCTCACAAACTCTCCCAGTTGCAGAGATAATGTTATTTGAATGATCACCAGTTTCTATGTGAGATTAATTTCTTAGTTAGAGCCATGTACCTACTTCAGAGACAATGTTATTTAAATAATCACCAGTTTCCACTTGAGATTACTTTCCCATTTAGAGCCACATACCTACTTATTTTCTAGTGGTATTTCTGTTAAATAAAACTACCACTGCAATTAATTTCACCACAAACAGAGTATCTTTTCTTCTTGGACAGCTTTCACTGGACAGTTGAGGACATTTTGTCCTTGAAGTTTGCTCCTATTGCCCTTAGTTCTTATGACTGGATTCTGAAGCCATCTTACTTGAAGGAAACTTGGTATATTGGTTTATCAGCTCAGTTAAATAGTGAATATGACAGATAACCCTTTAATACCTTAATCATCACTTTATTCTCATGACAGCTTTATGAATGATAGATTATTGTGGGTTTTTTTCCAATTTAAATAAGAAGAAGGTGAACTTAAAAGAAGTTTAGCAATTTGTCCTCGGGCTCATGGGAGGTCGCCGTGATCCAGGATTCAGACCTGGGCTTTCAGGATCCAGACAGAATGCTTTCCCATGATGCTGCTGCCCTGGGTTGACCTGTTGGCACTAAACACTGCAGCCAGTCTTCCCTGCCTGTAAATGACCAGAGCAGCCATACCCAGCTTATCACCTCCTCCTTGGGCAAGGGCTAAATCAACAGTTAGATAAAATGGATGATGTCTCTTATTCCACAAAACACACAGTGGATTCTGGACTCTGCTAGATCCCAGAGAAACAACCGTGAACAAGACATGATACTTATGGCCTAACAGCATGGAAGGAACTCTGAACCACGGTGCTTAATGCATGTATTTAGCACCATAAGATAAAGTCCATACACAATTCCTGGGAGGCCTCCCAGTGAAAAATCAGTGGGTTCCACCTGAAGGACACAAAGAAGACCCCCAGAGGCCTGCACTGGGACAAGGGAGAGTTTGCAGCTGAAGGGGCAGAGGAGACATGTGGTCCATGGCAAAGGAATGCATGCACAGGGAGCACAGTCATGTTGGGGGCCTGGCAGTGTCTCAGTGTGGCTGCCAAGGGGTGATTGGCAGGCAGGGGCTTGAGGTTGCTGTGAGATGCAGGGTCTACTGGGAGTGGGTTAAAGGTTCTAAGGAAGGAGGTCATTTGGAGGAGGTTCCTTTATCTTTATAGGCCCTGGGGAACATGGAAGCTTGGTGGGAAGATGCAGCCATGCCTGAGGTCAGGATGGAGGCTGGAGGAGAAGCTGGAAGAGAGACAAGAGGGGTTACAGAGGGAGCAGAGAGGGTGGAACCCGTGAGAGCAAACTGTCTGCTGAGCCTGACTGTGTCCCAAGCTTTAGACTAGAGCTTCAGATGCACTGTCTTTGAGAGGGTGTCATGTGTTATGGGATGTCATTTTAAGTATTAAATTCAAACCAAGAGAAGCTGGCATTCAATCCAGTTCTGACTGGAAATGCACTAGTTGCGGCAGCCCCTCCAAGCTTCAGTTTCTGCATCTGTAAAGAGGGATGGTGCAGTGCGGCAGGGCCAGGACAAGGGTGAAGTGAGTGGGTCTGGGCTGTGTAGGTCCGACCCGCCATTATTTAAACTTTGATTCATCATGAATTTTCTGCAAAAATGCTGCCTTAAAATATAATTTTTTTAATTGACATGTATTCATTTTGTATTGAAATATAGTTGATAAGCAATATTATACTGATTTTAGGTGTACTACATAGTGATTTGACAATGATATATGTTACTAAATGCTCACCAGGGTAAGTGTGGCTACCATCTGTCAACAAAGGCATTACAATATTATCGACTGTATTCCCTATGCCGTACTTTCATACACATGACTAATTTATTTTATAATTGTCCCTCTTTATCCCATTCCCCTGTTTCACCATCCCTCCACCCCTATGGCAACCACCAGTCTGTTCTCTGTGTTTATGAGTCTATTTTTTTTGTTTTGCTTTTGGATTCCACAATTAAGCGAAATTATACGGTATTTGTCTTTCTCTGTCTGACTTATTTCACTTAACAGAATAACTTGTAGATTCATCCATGTTGCAGCAAATGTCAAGATTTCATTCCTTTTTATGAAATTAGTAATATTCTATCATGTATATGCACCACATCTCTTTTATCCAGTCGTCTATTGATGGACACTTTGGTTGTTTCTTTATCTTGGCTATTGTAAATAATGTGGCAGTAAACAGGAGTACATGTGTCTTTTTAAATTATTGATTTTGTTTTCTTCATGTAAATTCCCAGAAGTGGAATTACTGTGTCATATGGTATTTCTATTTTTAGTTTTTTGTGGAATCTCCATATTGCTTTCTACAGTGGCTGCACCAGTTTATTACCTCCTGCCAATGATGTAGGAGAGTTCCCTTTTCTCTGTAATCTCTCCAGCACTGGTTAACTCTTTTGGACAGCAGCCATTCTGACTGGTGTGAGGTTATATCTCACTGTGGTTCTGATTTGCATTTCCCAGATGATTAGTGATGGTGAACATCTTTTCATGTATCTGTTGGCCATCTGTGTGTCTTCTTTGGAAAAATTTCTCATCAATCCCTCTGTCCATTTTTAATCAGATTATGTTTTTTTTGGTGTTGAGTTGTATGAGTTCTTTATATATTTAGGATATTAGCCCCTTATCAAATGTATCATTTGCAAATATCTTCTCCCACTTAGTAGGTGCCTTTTTGTTTTGTGGATATTTTCCTTTGCTGTGCATTAAAATATTTAGTGCAGCAATGGGAATGTACTTAGTACTACTGAACTATACAGTGAAAAATGGTTACCTGGTAAATTTTGTTATGTGTATTCACAATTTTAAAAAATATGTTATTTATGATGATTAATAAGTTTCTTGACACCCCCTCACATTTTGCCTGGAGGAAGGCCTGTATCACCTCACCCTGGTGCTGGCCTAGTGGTCATGTACATAAATTGCTTGGCACAGGACCTGGCCCGCAGGAAACTCACTTTGCTGACGGCAGCTGACTCAGGACCATAGCCTTTCTACTGAGGCAGCAACCATGCAATGATAAGGAAAGTCTTGGGAGCTTCTGGAAATGACCAAGGGGAGAGTTAGGGGTTAAGTATTGGGTCCCCTTCAGAACCTTGGAAGTAAGATCCTACACACATTTCTTTCTTTGGGAAAATCTGTCCACCAACATGAGCTAGATATCCAGTCAACCTGTTTGGCACTTTGATCATCTTGAATTGGGTGGAAGCCCTCCTCTTGGGGAAAGGGTAGGAGACAGCCACCTGAGAGAAACCCAGCTTCTTCAAGAGGACATCTGGTGCTCCCCAAGTCCTCATGCTCTGCTTGCATTTCTTCAGCCCAAGAGGATGAGTCCCAAGGTTTGGACATCTCATATGTCAGTCACCTGCAGGAAACCTTAGTCTGACGCAAGCCCTCTAGACTAAGACATAAGCAGGGACCCCATGGATACTGAGAAGAAGCAGCCTTCATGATCTGAGTGAGCAGAGCCAGGCTTCTGTCGGGCAGCCTGGACATGGACGGGAAACAGTGGAACCTCTGGCCACTTCCGAAATCTTCACAAGCCAACCTGGGTCTCTGTTGCCTCACTGACATCTCCTGGCAGGCTTATGTTAGGGTGTGAAGATCCAGTAAACAGAACCCATGTTTTTTCTAAGTTCAGAACCAATTGGAAAAAGAATACAAAAAAAATCAATGGCTGGAAGCCCAATAATCTTTTATTACCACCGAGAATGACAAGTGGAGATAATGGCCCCTTATGTACTGCCAAGAGGCAGGCTAAGGATCTGCTCAGGGCACTGCCTGGCCAGTGTGGACCCTGGGACGTACCCCTGCCCCCACCCCCATCGCAGGGAAAAGCCAAGACCTGAAGAGCTGACAGACCTACCTGACATCTTTGCCTCTCAGTTTTGGGGCAGCCTGCTGACGGAAGAGCTCCACCAAATGAGAAATCTCACCCAGTGAGTAGCAGAGCTTTCTTTACCCACTGCTCAGACAATTTAGTCTCCCTGTTGGGGGCTGTGAGGAGTTAAATTATGTACCCCCCCCATCCAAATTCATATACTGAAGTCCTAACCCCCAGGACTTCAGAATGTGACCTTATTTGGAAAGAGGATCATGCTGGTGTATTTAGCTTAGATGAAGTCACTAGGTTGGGCTCTAATCCAAAATGACTGGTGTCCCTATTAAAAGGGGAAATTCGAACACACACCCACATGCAGGGAGAAGCCTGGGTGAAGGTGGAGGCAGAGATGCGGTGATGCTTCCACAAGCCAAGGAATGCCACTGACTGCTGGCAGACCACCAGAAGCTGGGGGAGAGCATGGAACAGAGTTCTCCCTTATGACCGTCAGAAGGCACCAGCCCCGCCGACATTTTGGTCTTAGATTTCTGACCTCCAGAACTTTGAGAGAATAAATTTATGTTGTTCAAACCACTCACTTTGTGTGACTTGGCTAATACAGGGGAGAAAGCATGTAGGAAAGGAGAGGAAGTTCTGGAGAGGTTCATGGAAAAATAAAGCCAGGAAAAAGGTTTACCTCCCCCAAAGGCTACTGGGACATTAGTTAAGTGTCATTGTTTAGTTAATTATTAGTTAAATGACATTATTAGTTCAATGTCATTATTAAACATCATTATTAGTTAATATAACAGCCTGCTGTGTACTTCACTGGGTTCTTTAGATGTCTTCTTCTTGTTTTCTCCTTATTAAAACACATCCCTCTGTCCTTTGCTCAGGCACATATGTTTGAGTGAGCAGAGGTCAAGGGGGCAGGGAGTGGTCACTGAGGTTTGACTCCTGTGCACTGCACAGACTTGGCCTCATCGAATCCTCCCAAACCATACGCCCGCTTTACAGATGGAGAAGCCGGTCAGAGAGCTTCCCAAGGCAAGGCACATATCAGCAGAGTTGAAACTTGACACCAAAGCTTTTCTACTCCCCAAGACTGTTATTTTTTTTGAAGTATAAAGTATGTCAATATTCATAAACACTATAGTACACAAATCAGGACCTGCCAAGGTAGGGGTGTGGCAGTGTCCCTGCGGTGTTCTTCGCACCATCCACATCCTTCTCCCAGGCTCTTCAAGAATCCCCCTTGCCTCCAACTGCAGAATCTCTTCTTTGAAATGCTTCATCATGCCTTAGAGGAGAATGTCGTCAGGTTGGTCTCTAGACTCTCTGAGAAAGAGCTGGAGAAACAGCAGCAATGGAGGCTGTGCTGTGCTGGTTTTCCATGGAATTCCTTTCTGTGGCTAGACTATATTAGTATTTGTGTCATTTAGTTCTTCTGTCTCCTTTCCTCTCTACTGAGTTATCATCAATTTGATAGGCAAAGAAATCAGTCACAAGCATCCATCCATATTCATTTAGTCACAGACCAGAATTGGCCCTGAATGGGGACGCGGACCCATCAAGGGTTGCCTGCTGCCAGCCTGGGCTCCTGCGTGCAGACACAGCTGGCCTGGGGCATGTGTCTGCATTCTCTTCACCCTCATTTGAGGTTTGCCTCACTTTGCCAGCCTGCATGGCTGCCCATTCTCCCTGCGCTTGTCTCCCTGCAGGTGAGCTGCCCATCCTGTCGCTCCTCCCCAGGCAGAACGCTGCTCTGTGACCAGCAGGCAGAATGCCAGCGACAGACAGAAGACACGTAATGGCAGTGGGCACAAGGAGTCAAAAGGGAGCCTTGAATGAGCATAAAACAGATTTAACCTGCTGAGGTGAACAGGAAGGCCTTCCTGTGGAAAAGACATGAACACTGAGTAGGAGTTGGCCAAGCGAAGAAGAAGTAGGTGTCCCAGGCACGTGCCGTGGCCACAGGGCGTCGAGCTGGACTGAGTGAAATGGAAAGTCTTGGTGTGGAGGATCGTGCTCTGGTGTACATTTTAGAAGAATCACAGGAGCTTTCCTGGGAGGCAGAGGGAGTGAGGACAGAAGTGCAGAGACCAATAAAGAGATGAGATGGTAGGGTATGGACCTGGCGGCGGCCATGGGAAACACCGGAGACGCTCTGGAGTGCGAGCGGACTGGATGTGCTGACCAACTGGACGGAGGTGTGGGAAAAAGACAGGAGGAGTCAGGCCTGAGCAACACTTTATTTAGATGTCTTCTTGTTTTCTCCTTATTAATCAAATATTAACCAAAGTTTATCAAAGTGTTTCAGTGCACAAAGAAAAGAGCCTTTAGGAACCCCCCCAAAGCAATACTTTCCTTTCTCCTCTCTTCACTTTTATCTCTTTCTCTCCTTTGCTTTTTAAATTTCCTCCTATTCACTTCTGTTGATCACTCTGACCACAGCTATTCTTTGTAAAGGTCCATTGTGACCCTCATTATTTCTATTTGTTCATCCCTAATACAATTCAGAGTCTCCATGGTGAGGGGAATCCAGAATTGAAACCAAACCAAAAAAGCTCATCAACACTGCTCTAGAGGTAAGTGTCCCCACCAGCCACTGTGAGGCTGAGGTTCACTGCTTAGGACCCCGGTCCTCCAAATCTCACTGTCCCATGAGTGGGCAGAGTGCCAGTCATGGGTACACCATCTTTGAGGTGTGTCCATGTGGAAAAAAAAAGAAGGAACTGTGTTCTAAGACTGTGGCAATTCTACATTTTTTGAAATAAGCTAATATTTTTTATGGATGAATAATATTCCATTTATATATGTACCATATTTGATTTTTATCCCATTCTGTATAAAAAATCTTTGTGATTAAAATTAAAATAGTACATTCTGTTTCTTGGGGCATTTTAGGACAGTATTAGATTATTGGCAATATTTGATTGGCTCACTGGATCTACTGTCTAATAGTGGATGTGTTTGTATAATATATAAGGATCTTCCTGTTTCCCTTTTGTCCAAAAGCTGAGTCATTCTACTCTGCCTTTTCTGTAACTGTTTTTTCTTTACTGATTAGTACAGACGAGAGGATTGACAATATTAGTTTTTTTTTCCAAGCCTTTCCGTATTAGTACAGACGAGAGGATTAACAGTAAGAGTAATTATATTAAGATGAGCTTCAGAAAAACCTTGAGCTTCCAGATGATATTTCCTAGCTTGTTTTCATGTGGCCTTGGTGCCTCGTCATTTTCCCCAGGAAGTCATTTTCTCTAGGTTATGCTCCCAAGAACCATTATCATTCACAGGAGCAGGGAAGTCCAAGCAGCAAAGGCCGCCTGGGCCGAGGTGGAGGCACAAGTCTTTGCTTTTGTTCTCCAGATAGTCTCAGGGCGGCCACCAAGCTGGTTAAGTGTTCAGTATTTAAATGAAACCTTAACATGCACTCTACATTAGGAGCGTGACACAAGTACCACAACGGGTGAGAACCCCTTTGACTGTGGCCCTTATTTAACGTGACAAGGATAGACAATGAAGCTAAACTGGTTCATGGCCAACTTGTGGCCTTTTCTGATGATGCCCTGTGGTTCCTCCAAGTGCTTTTGCTGTGTGAACTTTAATGCAGCATTACAACTCCTGGGTTTCTGAAGGACTGCTCCCTTCACAACTAAAGCAGTAAATGGAAATTATACACCCAGTGGTGCCATCATCCTATACGTATGTTAAGTGCAAGCCATCTGGTGGTAGTAAACCAAGAAGAGTCACTCTTAGGTTACCTAGAGCTGGTGACAAACTCACTTAGCTTGCCGTCCCTGTCCTGCAACAAGAGGCTTCTAAAAATCCCAATGATTCACATTGCATATCTTATTCACAGCATCTAAAATGCCTCCACTTGGACACAAAAAGTTTATTGGAAAGTTTTGAGGCACTCCAGCAGAAGGTAAATGAACATTTACAAAAAATATTATAGTGAGGTGGTTTTTTTAACTTAATATGGATGTGAGTGTAGTTGTTTTTCCATTGCTGGCCTAACAAATTACCACAAACTTAATGGGTTTGAAGGACTCCAATTTATTATCTTGGAGTGGTATACCTCAGAAGTCCAGGGGCTTGGCTGGTTTCTGTGCCTGGAGGCTCTCAAGTTCAAAATCAAGCTGTGTGCCAGCAGGCTTTCCTCAGGAAGCTCTGGGGAAATCTCCTTCCTGGCTCATTCAGGTTGTTGGCCAGATTCAAGGCCTTGCAGTTGGAGCCTGAGGGCCTCGTTTCTTGCTGGCTGTTGGCTGGGAGTTGTTCTTAGCTTCCAGAGGCCATCACAGAACCTGTGCATGGACCCGCTGTCAGGGCCTCCCCTTCACCTTTCCGGTTCTTACTCCCACTCAGCCTCGTCTCCTAGACTGACACTTTCACCTTTAAAGGCTCATGTGATGACACTGAGCCCAACAGGATAATCCAGGATCATTCCCTATTTTAAGGACACTCAATTACTAACTTTAATCCCATCCTCAAAGGCCCTTCATAGCAATGTCTAGATTTGTGTTTGACCAAACAGCCACAGAGCAGGAATCCTAACAGAACATGTTTTGAATTCTCTCTTTGACATAGGCTAGTTATGATGATAAGGAGGTGGACCAACTGCAAGGAGCTGTGGCAGCTTTGATTTTAAATTTCAAACACTCTTCGAAGGCTTCTAGTGCCGACTTTCCCAACATATTTCTAAATTGCAATTAAGACCAATGCATAAACATGAAAGGCCACACTGGCACTTCTCTTTACAAAAGCTGGCCCCTACTTTCTTCTAATAAGTCTCCCAGAAATTTCTTCCAGAAATAGAAAAATATGTTTCAATAATTCAGATTAAATGAATACTCTTTTCCCTTTCAGAAAAAAATTAAAAGGCCAAATAAAAAACTTACTGAGTTTTCTGTATATTTTTTCTTATACAAAGTATAGATGTATTCTTATAGTCTCTCCTCTTTCCTGTCACCCTCCACCCCTAGCATAGGTATTTCTGTCTAAAACAAGGAGAGGAGAGTGGTTCATATACAGCCTCTGCAGTTTTCATTAATCTTTGGCCTCATAAAGATTGGCTTTTTGTTTCACCTAGCTAGAACTACACAATAATCTCTGGGCAAATTAATTGGAGTCTCGATTTTTTATCATTCGTCATGTCGTTTGGCCCAAGTAAAAGACAACTAAGTGAGTCAGCAAAACTTCTGAGTTCATGAGAGCAGTTAGGAGACGTGGATACATTTTTAAGAGAGTAAAGGAAAGGTGGTTTTTATTTTTAATCACTTCCTTCCCATTTGGATGTAAGACGTAGGCTGTTTGATCCAGGGATTGTTTTTATTAACATATTAGCCACAAATTCAAGATTTTTTCCAAGGAAGAAATTTAAGATGAAAAAACAAAACAAAACAAGAGACAGATTGAGATGGTTATCAGCAGGCATGGCCTGAAGCAGCAGGGTAATAGGATTTTCTCTTCCTCCTTCCCTACATCTTGGCTGCATACTCTAGTCACTTGCCTACCATGCTGGGCAGGAACAGTGAGAGACTGGCTTAGGGAAATGCTGGTGACAGCAGTGAGTTTCCAGAATAAAACTATTTGGGAGGGGTCGGGAATAGCATGGAGCAGAGTGGGGTAGAAACAGAGGGAGGGGGTAAGTCATGAGAGTAAATGCAGTTCTTTCCCCTGAAGACGCTTTTAGTTTTCTAGTGGTTATTATTGGCACTCAATAAGGTATCAGTGAGTGATCAAAGCAATCATGAAAATAGGGAATATACCTCAAGGAAAACGTACCATCTTGGTAAGTGAGCTTTCAAAAATCACATTGATTCCCAGCTATAATAAATCTTTGAAGTACAATTTGTTAAAATTTCCCGCAAGTAAAAAAAATTGAAAGATTACATTAGTGCATATAGGGAATTAGTGATGAATTGACATGAAAGTTTGAAGGTTGGCTTAATAATAGTTATTGATAAACCAGAGCATAATGCCAAATGGTGAAAGTCTTCAAACCCACAGTCTGACATTTAAAAGGCAAGTAGCCAATTACCAATAATCTCTTATTAATTATCTTTGTTTTCCTACTTTTTAGAAGATAAAGAACTCAAAATACAAGGAATTGCATAGCCTTAGCATTGCTCATTATTTATTTAGCCACGATGCTTGTTTTCCAGGAAACCACCTGCCTGGTGAAATGAATATTGAATTTATATTTTGCAGTGTTTCCTAGCATATTAATTTACTGTAGGTATTTTAAAGCTCAGGCTTTGTGATTTATATTAAATCATGTCTGGTTAATAAGGAGTAATTTGGTTTAGCAGAAAAGAAAGAAAACCTTGTTTTTTATTCATTTTGAACTTAATTTGCATTTTGAACCATGTCATCTTTTTTGCTGTTGTCGCATTTGTAATTGGGCCACGGCTGGCAATCAGTTTCATCCAACAGTAGGCTTGCTGCTGTGTGGCGATAATGGGGAGACTTAACAGGAAGCCCCCTTAATGGGAAGCAAAGGTACCAAGGTTGGGTGTGGCGGCTTTGAACATGAGATGTACCCTGATTCTCAGTCAGCACAGTAGAAAGAAGAGCCTGCCCCAAATGTGCCGGAGTGCACTGTGTCAGGTGCTAGTGGGATACGGAGGCAGTGGGCATTAGCCGAGCAGATTGGGCCACATGGCACTGCTCCAAACTGGAGATGTGGTCTGGCAACTAAAAACTCAAGGCGCAGTGAGTACAGCTCACTCCCTGAGTGCTAAAAGCTGGGACACAACCACTGTGGCTGCTCACAGAGCACACAGGGCCAGACACAGTTGTGTCCACAGTGAACAGTTTGAGCCAAGCGGCATCCACCTTTTTCCCTATGATTTCCTTGTAATTTAGCCCATTGGGAAGCTTTCAGCAGACATTTCATACAGCAATTAACTCTGTGGCGTCCCTCAATTTTAATTGGAATCATGTAGCTAAAACCCTAGATAGTACTTGATAGCTATAGGGTCTTTTACCTCAGGTATTTCGGGTTCTGCTCTGGGCTTCTCTGGAACAGTGCACCTGATGCATGGCTCACTCCAGAAAGCACAGGTCTAGAAGTTCCTAAAAGGGGAAGTGTTGAATGGTCAACAAAAGAAGAGCTCATCCCTCTTTGCTGGTTTACACTGGATGGGGGTGGGGGTGTCGATGAGTAGGTCCCATGGCTCTGAGGCCAGCAGGGCAGCCATGTTCACTGCCAGCCCTGGGAGGTGGCTGGTCTTTAGGCCACTGAAGCATTCTGTCCCTGAAGCTCAGCAAAGCTATTACCAAGCCATCACTGTCCTGATTTATAAAGAAATTGCCATCCTTGGAAGAATACAGTAAGGTGCTAGCAGGAATCCAAACAGTAAGACTGCTAATCTTCTAAAAAAAGAAAAAAGAAAATGGAAATTTATTTCTCTGGAAATTGTTCTGACTGGCTGTGATAAAGTATCAGCTTTAAAAATATCTATGTAGAAAGAGAAGTCAAGAGCTTTTCAAGTAAATTCAGCCTTCTGTTATTTGTGCCCAATAAAAGTTTATGGGGTATGGCTAATCCTAACACAGGTTTTCCTCACTTTTTAAAAGTTCACGTTCGGTACTTCTCTTTATCAGAGACCCACATTAATGCCTGCTTTACTAACTGAAAGAGATCCATAGAGGATTTCACTTTTATAGGAAAGGGTGAAAAGTGAAAATAGCATTCAGCATTAGCTTTTCAGGAGCCAGCACAGAGTCAGCGTGCACCCCAAGCAGCAGGAGGGGGCCCTCCAGGCAGGCTCCCTCCCTGGGACCAGACTCAGCGTCTCAGCCTCACTGCCCCAGCACTCTGAACTCTGTGTGTGAGCAGCTGTGCTTCATCTCTATTTACTTTGTGCATCATTAGCAAGATGGATCCTGAGGTTTCGGAAAAGCCTGGGAGAAGTGACTGAATGCTCACAAACGTTTCCATATGAATTCACGGTAATTGCTGCTTCTTCACTTTACACCTGTCAGCTTATGGAAGGTTCCATGGGAACACTCAGATAGCGGAGGAAGCCTGTGCTGTTCATACCGTTTGGTGGTTAGGATTGGCAGTGCGATAATGTTCCCAGAATTCACTTTAAGTCATGAGGCAGCACTACAGACTTCCCTCACACAGTGCTGGGAAGCTGCCTCATGTCTCTCTCATAACCCAGTGCGTTCATCCCACACAGGGTAGAACACCAATCGCTGCTCTTTCTGGTCACTGGAAGCTAGGAAGACTCAGATTTTCAGTGCCTTTTCTGCCAGAAGCAGGACTGGAAGACAGAAACGATACCAGCCACGCAGGAGAACAGTCTGGACCGAGTAGATGCCCCCCATATTTGGTGGCACCCTTGGGCTAATCAGACAGGGATGGGGCTAAATAAAAATAAGCAATATACTATCAAAATGTACATCAGTGTGTCACATCGAAGTTTCCTTTGCAGAGGGCCTTAGCACGCTCAGAGTTCCAAGATCAGCTGGCCTCACGCGGTTGCAGGCAGGTACATTACATGCCACCACCTCGCAAACATGCCTGGGAATAACTTTGATTTTCTTATACATGTGGTTTTATGGTGTTGATCAAATCAACACAATTATTTAATCATCTAAAAATACCTCCTTGCAAGTCGCATGAGCCTACTGCCGATGATCAGTTTTCCAGGACAAGGGTGAGGAGTGAGACAGGGATGGTATTGAGAAGAATTCCATTTACCCTGGAGTCAAACAAGCCAAAGGTTGGGTATTTGTTTAAATTACTATATACTTAAAACAATGCAAACTTATTACCCTACAGCTTCTGTGGCTTAGAAGTCTGACGCCAGTCTTACCGGCATAAAATCAGGGTTGTTTCCCTACTTGTGACTCTTGGGAGGATCTGTTTCCAGGCTTCTCAGGGTGGTGGTCAGAGTCCTTGTGGTGGTGGGGCTGAGGTCTCTGTTTCCTTGCAGGCAGTCAACTGAGAGCTAGCAGCTTCTCTCTCAACCTTGCATGTGTCCACCTGTATGTCAGTAATAGCAACAGTGAATAGGATGCTCGCTCATGCCTGGGGTCTCTCTCACTTTCCCTTCTGCTGTGTCTCTCTGAGTCCAGCCAGAGAATGTTCTCTGCTTTTAAGACTCCTGTGATTAAATTGGGCCTATGAGAATCATCCAGGACCATCTCCCTATTTTAAAATCCATAACCTCAGTCCCATCTACAAAGTCCCTTTTCCCACATAAAGTGACCTATTCACAGGTTCCTGAGATTTAGGACATCGACATCTTTGGGGGCTGTTACCTGGCCTACCACAGCCCACCCTCTGACCCCGAGAGATTGTTGTTATAATATGTTGTTATCCCATCCGAGGTCTCATTCTCCCTGTATAGCATCAACTCAGAGTCCTAAATCTCTTTAGCTCAAAAGTCCAACATAAAATCATGTAAATTAGGTGTAGGTGTGTCGTCCATGAAGCACAGCTCCTGGGGAGCAATTCCCCTCCACCTGTGTACCTGTGATGCTGCAGAAACAGGTCATCTGCACCCAACAGGAGTGGTGAGACAGGCGTAGGATACTAGCTACAGACATTCCAGTGTGAGAAGGCAAGAGATGGAGCATAAATGGAGTGCTGGTCCAAAGCCACTTGGAAATCCAGCCCAGCAGACTCCACTAGGTCTCAGAGCCAGGGACTCACCTCCGCACCTTGGCTCTGCTCTCTGGGTGAGACGTCAGGAAAAGGCAACAGTGGAAATGCCTCTGCCTTGAATTCACCAGGCGGGTGTGGGGAGCCTTGCTTTGGTTCTCTCTTGGCTATCACCCAGGCATCCCAAATGTTTGTCTGTAGTTCCTGCAGAGCTCCTCTGCTGACGCACCGCCTGGCATTCAGAGCTACCTGCCTGGGCTGCCCGGTGGCTGCATGTCAAGGACTTAGCACAGGTAATGCATTTGGTAAAAGAGCATTGACAAGATTTACCCTGGTGAACGTGAGGCACCACGGAACTTGGCCGCAGAATGCTACCTCTCCCTGCCGGGTCCTGTCCTCTGTGACTGCCAAGAGTGGCGTGATGCATGGCTGCGCTCGCGTGGTATCTGACAAGCTATTCACCTGGCACTGCCCCTAAACCCACGTGTGTGGTTTAAGCCCTGGCCTTCCAATTGGAGGGTACTTGCCACTGAATCCACATGAAATGCTTTCTTGCTGAGAACACATTTATTGTACTCTGTGTTCCTGCTGAAGTCACAATCCATGGCTTGTTACTACAAATGTTAGGTAAAACAGCCAATGTCCAACTTTACAGAATTATAACTTGAGTAAAGATTTTAATTATAAGTTATGCAAAAGTGAATAGTAAGGCATCTACCCATTTCAGCCTGTGTTCGTTTTCTAGAAACATCCAGCTGCCACTTCCAGGGAAAAGTGGTTCCCACATTCTTCATACTGCTAGTTTTGTGCTGATGCTATCAGAGTTGGGCACATCACATATCTGTCTGCTTGCCTTGCTGGATGGGGAGTTCCCAGGGCCCAAGACCAGGAGTTCCTCTCCTCTTTATCCTAACACCTGGCATTGGCTGTGGAGCACAGTAGGTGCCCAGTCAGGGTGGGCTGGCGTGTTGGTGTGACCTAATTTATCTCCGTTACCCTTTCTTCCTTCCTGAATCTGTCTGGAAAAATCCATATTGCCTCCAAATTTCAGCTCAAAATTACTTATTTAAAAATTTAAACTGGATGTGCATTAATAGAGTAGTAATTTTTTAAATTATGAATTATGATATATTTATATGTGGAATACCCAAAGTCATTCATTCAGTGAATAAGGTAGATAGGTAGGTGATGTCATGAAGAGGCAAGATACAGTTTTGAGGGATCAGAGCAAGGTGCCTGGGGAAGCACTATGGCCAAAGGTAAAAGGACACCAACACCATTTCTTATATAAATAGAAAATGATCTTGAATAATAAATACCAATCCCAGTGATTTCCTTGGACAGAGAAAGGAATGGGTGAGGATGTTCGCTTTTACATCTTTGCCTTCCCCCCATTGTTTTAATACTTTTACATTAGTTCATATTGTTTTTAAAAATCAGTGATGAAGGATTAAAAAGTGAGGGTGTCAGCGCCACTGTGAACCCTTCCATCCTCTCCCGTGCGTGCCGCTCAGCCCCTGGGCTCACTCTCTGCGCAGCGTGCTCCACGTGGTGTGGCATCTCCCCGCCTGGTGTCTCTCTCCCTCTTGTCTGTGTGTCTCTGGGCGAGAGGCAGCTGGAGCATTAACATCTACTATGGAGACTCCACGCCAGGCCTGAGCACCGCCAGGCTGGTGCCACACAATCAGTGACGTCAAGCCAACGCCATCAGCATGTTTTCGCTGAGGAGACCGAAAAGGCCAGGCATGTACCTTGATGCCTAGACAGCCTCAGCTTTGAGCCATATGCACAGGTGACCCCATCATTGTTGAAGTAACTGGATGATAAGAAGGATACAAGCCACTCCATTTCTGCAGAAGCTACAAATTTTAAAAGGAGGAGCCCTGGTGGGTTCTGTGGTGGCGGCTCCTCTGAGTGAAGCAAAAGGGGTCGGACAGACATGGTGGGGCTCCCACTGCCCCCGGAGCCCTGCAAGCACTGCAGCTGCACCGGTGTCCGGGGACCCGGCTGCACAGCTGTCAGCCCAGCTGGATGGACAGGAAGGCCCCTTTCTTCCCAACCCTGCACACAGAGGAAAAATCTGGGATGTTTTGGTCAGCAATTCTGAAACCTGCATCCCAGGTCTCCCGGGGCCCTCATAGGCAAGCGAGGCACAGCAGCTGTTTCCCCGTGGAGACAAATGCATCTGATTCCTGAAGCCCAAGCTCTAGAGTGAGGAGAGCAGGGTTCTGCTCAGACAGGCCCTGCTTACTTTGATTGGAGGTTCTTAGACTTCTGGGGGTGCCGCAGCATCAGAATATGATAAAAGTTCTGTACCTTTAACCCAGGAAAAAAACATAGCATACACAGAAAAAACACACAGAATTTTGAGCCAAATATCAGGGGTTCAGAGACCCTTCCTGAATCCTGTGAGTGAGCTTCAGATGAGAATCTAGGTCAGGGGTTGGCAAGCTATAGTCCACAGGCCAAATCTCACCAGTGACATGTTTTTGTCTGTCTGCAGATAAGAATGGTTTTTACATTTTTAAAAAGTTGTTAAAAGGGAAAGAGACCCTATGTGGTTCAAAAAAATCTACAATACTTTTCTGGCCCTTTTCAGAAAAAGTTCCTGATTCCTGACTTAGCTGTCAATGGATACAAAGATCTCTTTAAAATGCAGTGTTTTAAACTAATGCAAAAGCAGGCCTATTTTATGGAAGAAAGTCTTGAGCATCACTGGTATAATTCCTCATTCCCATGCTTATTCAGATCACATAAATTTGGTTAAGCTACTAATTTAATTGGTTTCTGAGCAGGTAATCACATGGTCAGGAAATGAAGATGGTCCACATTTGTACTTAGATTTAGCATTGGTCCCAGATTTTCACAGTTGCCTCCTAGGAGCCTGTGAAGACTGGTGCAAATGCATCACTGCTCAGTTTGGGGGCCACAGTGACCCCACCCTGTTAGAAACACAGGACTGAGTATTGCAAAGTGTCTTTGTATCATGCAGCTCCCAGTGGACAGGTACGTGGTTATTCAATAAACATTCCCATTTCCGGCTGTGGGCTGAAACAGTAGTTCTCAAGTTCAGGTGTGTGTTGGCATCACCCAGAGAACTAACAGAATGCACTGAGGCCCAGGCGTAAGGTAAGGGCCTGGGCCTTTGCATTTCATCAAGTTCCAAAGGTGATTCAGATGCATCAGGGGTTTGAGAACTGCTGAGCTAAGCATGCATTCAGTGTCGGGAAGCAGTCGCCTGAAAATTGGGCCCTCAGGAGCCTGCTCTCCAGACAGGCTTCTGACCCCCACACTGTTGGCATTCTCTGTTGGGGAGGCCTGTCCCAAGCATCGTAGGCATTCAGCAACAGCTCTGGCTGTCTCTACGCACTAGCTGCTATAGCAGACCCCCTCCACAGATGTGACAACGAAAATGTCCCCAGACACCTAGACATGGCCAAATGTCCCCTGGAGACAAAATTGCTTTAGGTAAGAGCCCCTGGTCTAGAAGAAGCCCAGCCTGAAAACAGTCACACACCATTGCATTCAGTAATTATTCTCCGGCTTCCTACTGAGTGCTGTACAGTGGTGGGCAAGGGACAGACTACAAAATAGGACAATGCTCCCCACCCCTACTGCACATCACTGGGGCACCAGCCTCTAATATCAGATGTTACAGGTGCCCTAACAGAGCCTGAGGAGGGAGTGGAGGTGCCAAGGTAGAGCCCTGATGGCCTTGGCAGCTGGGGTTGCTCAGAGTCAGTGGGCCGAGAGGGAGAAGGCAGAAAGGGCGCTCCCAGGACAGCATCGGCGCAGCCTCCCAGCCCCTGACGGCCTCTTACCAGCGGTCAAGGTGCAGAGGCTCCCGCCCTCAGAGTCCCAGGTATCCCCAGGCCTGGAGCCAGCACCCCCGTCTGCCTTGTGCTATCATCTGTGTGGAGTCTGCCACTCCCCCCGCCAGCCTGTGGGCTGGCATCAAGGCCTTACGGATCCTGTGGCTCTGTCAGCGTGGCCTCAGGACTGCCTGCATTTCCCCAGCCCTTCTCAGCTCTGCCCTCTGAAGACCTCAGGCAGCCCCACCCAGTCCTCACACCAGTACACAGTGTCCTGAGCGAGGCCCACGGAGACCTAGTGTCTGGGCTCTGCCGATTATAATTTGGAGGGGACTGCGAGGCCCATGGAGCACCAGCCGGAGATTTGCAGGGACCAACAGGAGGGGACCAGGGTGCAGGGTGTGTGGCTGGGCCTCATATTACATAGGACCCCAATGGAGGCAGATTATAAGCCCTTGGAGCAGGTTGGGTGGAGAGAAGGTAACAGTGAGCACAGGAAAAGAAACCAGCCGTGGGTGAAGCTGGGCGTGACGCTGGGGAATACCTGTGGGGCTCCAGCAGCAAAGCCGTGGTTCTCTCCAGGACTTGGAGTTTGTGATCAACATTATCAACAATCATAAGGAAGTTCATTATCTCAAACTAAACAAGTTTACTCCCCATATTATATGCTACATCCAATTATTTTTTCTTTCTTCACTGACACTGCCCCAAATAATCTGGGATTGGTGTTGGTGGCAGAGCACATGAGAAGCCTGCATTCATGGCGTAACAGACATCTGAGTCTGGAGCACTGCCGTCAGTCAGTCTTGGATACACATGAGTTCCCGTCCCGTGGAGGAGTGAATGCCCACTTGCGTGGAGCACTTAGGATGTGCCGGGTACTTAACTGCATGCTGAGTATGCCAGTAACTATAACATACTCTCTGCAAAAGGTGCCAATGCAGTGGTAAGTTCACAACCTAAAGAATGCCAATATAAAATCAGTGCTGACCAATCATGTAGATTCAAAGAACTAAGGAAGACACAAGAAGGGAGAGATTAATTTCAGATTGACTGCTAAAAATCTCATCCATTGGTTTTCTCTGTAATTTGACTCTCCATATCCCAGCCATCCAAAGTTGTAACAAGTAAAGTGAAGTCTTTCACATAAAATGCATTCCTTTGAACGTACAGTGTAAGTGCCGCTTTGGATCCTGTAAGAGCTCTGTCTATTGAATTTGTTTTGAAGAAGCATAATGAATGATAGAAGCTCAGATGGATGAGATGTCAAACAGCCCTGAAGATAGAAGAACTAAATCAGTTTAACTAGTTATGTTTGAGTAAAAGAGATTGCAAGAGATTTTATATCTTTTAATTGCAAGATATAAAAATAAATTGTTTCATTTTTTGTCTTTTAGGTAAAAAGTTTATAGAATCTATTTTAAGCAGAAATTTCCAAACAACATATCAACTGGCAATTCAATCATGATTATAAAGATTATTTCTAAATGATAAATACTATTCCATCTTTGTGCTTCTTACAAATTGTCTACACACATTTGTTTTAATGTTACGTTTATGCATAGAATTTTGCTGCATCAGCTTCTAGTATGACATGGAAATCACCTCTGTCGATATGGGTAGGAGATGGTTTAAGTACAGTGACAGGAGAAATTTCAAGGTTGGACGTTGGCTCATTGTCCCTTACTTAGGACCATAATTATAACTACCCATTCAGCGACCAGCACCCAGGCTTATTGTTTGTTTGTTTATGTTAAACAGTGAAACATGCATTGTACAGTAGATCTTGTATTTGGGGAGGAAAAGGGAGAAAAAGGAAGCCCCCCTCTCCTCAAGAGTGAAAAACCAAAGGTATTCTTATGATGTGTTTCACTAACTCAGGAATAGTTGATTAAAAGTGGAAACCCAACCCCAGATGCTCACAGGACACTGTTACCCACTGATGATGAGACATGTACACACATCAGTCTGTTGAAAAGTCTGTATTGAGCCTCCACATACCTGCAGACACTGGTAACTCCCTCGGCCCCTCTGTAACATCACAGGCATGTGTGCACCTGTGTGTATCCCAGCCAATCCCTCTTCCCTGCAGGTACCCTAACCTATTAGTCTTTCTCATTTCTCTGTTTCTTACACATTTTAATATAGCAACCAGTTAATAACTTTTCAATTTTAGAGTCAAATGGAAACTAGAATAAAGGAAACTGTTCAGATGAATCGCCACAACCTCTAATGCTGACCAAGTTAATTCCTGACCTTTCCCATTGGTAGGCCCTGCCCATTCATTGATTAGCAATGAAAACAGGCTGATCATTATAAAGCTTATCTGTGAATGAGGAGGCAGTCCACCCACATCATAAAGCTACTCATAGGAAGGATGGAGCATTCACGGGTCAGAGAAGAGCGTACAGGGTTTCAGAGTAGGGTGTACATGCACTACCCCTGAGATCCGTCAAGTCCAAAGTCATCATTCTCTCTTTGGAAACACAGCTTCATCAAAGAGTAAAGAGGCAAGATTTAAAACACGCAGTCACACATTGTCACCTGCATTCTACTGGCCAGAGAGTTCTGATTAGACTATTCGACAAGCCTCTTACTCTAAAGCCTCAATGCTTGACAGGGCAAAAATCATTTCCAGGAGGAATGGTCTAAAACTGCTCTCTCAGAAAGGCCATCTGTCTGCTTTGCAAAAGTACCAGTACATCTCTCACCACTTGCTGCCTGGCAGAAAGTGAGTTCTTCCTCCCTCCCCCTCAGAGATCCTGTCAGACATGAGTGTTGGCCACCCCAAGGAGGAATCTGTAACACACGTGAAAATGCTGTCAGTATTTGCCCAGTTCTGTTATCTAGGGAACTGAGGGATTGTGTTTGTATTTTAAGATCAACAAATGCCCAAAATACTAACCTGAACTCAATCTCCTTTCCTAGTGTTACATTAAAATGGTGATATATCATATTTAAACACATTCTAGAGAACTTTTTAGGTATCAGTGAAATACCTATGTTTAGTAGCATTTTAGCTTTAGGTCTATTTTCATTCCTAAAAACAAAGTCCATCCACATAGACCATTAAGCCTAAAGCCGTGGTTTTCCTCTCTTCACAGATTTGGGTTTTACTCCAGCTCCTCTGCATCCCAGCTCTGTGGCCTTGGACAGCTTCTCTGAGCCTATGTTCTTGTCTGTAGAATGAAGTGTACCAGTGCAGGGCCTGTGGAAATGCAGCACAAACACGTGTGTCAATGACACCGTGGGTGTGCAGATTCATGCTGAGTATTCAGTTCTCCTGGGAGCTCTGAAAAAGGCCATAGATTCTTGGGATCTTCCCTGTGGCTGCCCCGGCCATCAGCAAAGAGCACTACCCTTCCCACCCAAACCCTCTCCCTAGAGCTCTAGCTACAGCTGTTCTTGACTTCCACATCACCAAACATGCGAATTACCCAAATGTCCCAGAGACCTCATGGTTGGGCTCAGCAATCTACTTGAACTTGCCTTCCAGGAGATTGTGATGCTAGCCGGACTTCAAGAGACATGCCCTGACAAGGTCATGCTCTCTTTCCATGGCCTCTAACTTGTTTGAGTCCTTTTGTACCTTTATTAAGTCACCTTCTCCAGCATCCCTCCAACAGGCTGTGTTGTCTGTATGTGAGTCACTACAAAAATCCTGTACTGGAACCAAATCCTAACCATGAGTAGAAGCAAAAGAATGTAGTCTTGGGTGGTGGAGTAACTAAAGTCACCCCAACGATTCACCCTTGACTAAGATGGTCTTGTGTCTTTTGTAGGGCTGGAAGATATCTCTGCTTGCTGTCTGTGCATTCCCTTATGATAGGCCCCTTATGTTGGCTTTAGCCAACATTCCTGCCCACACAAGGTACCATGGGCATACCAACAGTCACAGAAACCCCTATGTTCTTAGAGTAAATTTCTAGAACTTTACTTCTCGAAAAGCCAAGGTAGGTATATTTGCGAGGCAAGTGAAATTAGATCTCTAAAATGTTTCCATACAGTAGCCCCCATTACCCATGAGGGATACGTTTCAAGAACTTCCCCTCCATTTAATCTGTGATTAAATGCCTGGAACCACAGCTAGCACAACATACTGTATATACTATGTTTTTTCTATACATACATACTATGAAAAAGTTTAATTCATTAATTAGGTACAGTAAGAGATTAACAGCAATAATAATAGAACAATTACAACAATATACTGCAATAAAAATTATGTGACTGTGGTCTTTTGCTGTCAAAATATATTGCGTTATACTCACCCTTCTTGGGATGTTGTGAGATGATAAAATACCTGTGTGATAAGATGAGGTGAGGTGAATGACTCGTGCATTGTGACATAATGTTAGCCTACTACCGACCTACTATTGACCTTCTGAATATATGTCAGAAGGAGGAGCATCCTCTTCCTGATCGTGGTTGACCACAAGCAACTGAAACAGTGGAAAGGAAAGCAAAACTGAGGTTAAGGGGGGCCTACTGGAAGCGGGGAGCTCTTTGAAACAATGTTTCAAACTTCTCAAAGAAGTTCAGCCTTTACATCAGAGTTTCTGATTTCCTCATTGTTGATAGTCAGTGAAGTAAACCTTGAGGATTTCTCCAAAGCCCCTCATTATCAGCATGCTGGGAAATCTGCATTCTCCATTTGGCCAGTCGCATTAGATACCCTGTGACTTATCCATAGAATGCGTTTGCTGAAGCCAGCCCTGCTCAATCTAATAGGTTCTCGGTAAATAGTCTGGAAAGGCAAGCAAAGTGCTTTCTTTACAACTGAGAGGTGGTGGGCATGGAAGACCGATCTTTGGTGACCCACATGGAGGTCGCTGATGTGTCCTCTTGCTTTGCAGGAACGTTAGTTCGGCTGGAGAGGAGGCCCGTAGGAGGATGCGGGAATGTGACGGGCTCACAGACGCGCTGCTCTACGTGATCCAGTCTGCGCTGGGGAGCAGTGAGATCGACAGCAAGGTTTGTTGTGTTTGCATAGATCGATATGGGAATGAAGGTGCCCCAGAGAGTAGGCAGCAGCCAACAGCGATAGGCAGCAAGTGCTGTTTCATTTGCACTCGGAAGTCTATCTTGGTCTCCCTGTATGAAGCCAGCGTTTTCTAGGCAGGACTTCTGATTCGGCCTAGCACTAGACACCTAGATCTCGATTAGTAGTGAATAAAAATTCAGATTGTTTTAAGTTACTCAAACCACAGGCATTCTAGATGAGTGTACAAACTCTTACCTTATTACACACAAGCTCCTAGCTTTATTTTATAAAATCCTCTTTCAGAAGAAAAAGAAACATTACAAGTACCTACTAAGATTTAAATAATCCTATATTCTTATGTTAGCTTTTTAACAATGGTTAATTCTCCCAAATGCCATTTTTTGAAATGCCTCATGGAGTCTAGCTAACTGCTGTCAAAATGCTAAATAAAGGAGCTTGTCAGCATGTTAATCATGTTGTCTATTCAGCATTCTAGCTCACAAGCCAAAACAGACTTGGGTGGGCTCTTCCAGTATTTGAGTGATTTTGTTTTGCCTTTATGTGTCTTTTGATCAGTTTTGATTTGCTTTAAATACAGATCTGTAATTTTGTAATATCCTGATATAAACTCAGGCTTTACAAATGCTTCTGAAGTGATACATGTATCAGATGCTTCAGATGACTAGACTCTAACTCCTGGGAGACCTTGGAGAGCCACATTTTCTTTCAAAGAAGAAACTGTAATCATTTAGGGCCAGAGTTGAAAGACTCTGATATCACAAGTAGACTGGCAGGAGCCCCAAGCTCAGCTAGGTGTGCACCTCCACACCCAGCTGACTGGGGATCCTACCCGAGTACCTCCACTTTGGGACAAGGAGGACGTCACAGCTGTTGACAGCATCAGGCGCCATCAGTGACTTAGCAGTGCTTTGGGGCCAGAATGTGCCATTGCATTTTTTAATGTATTCCTATTGTCCCAGAATTTTCCACTCAGTTCCCTGCTTGGCCACTTCTCAGCTTTCATGATGACAAGTTAGGGTGTGAGGGGGCGAGTGCATGTTCTCTTTAAGGCTGGTGAAGTAAATGAATTGAAGAGCCTGGATTCCATGCAAGCCTCTGCTTGGCATCTGTAATTTGGACAGTTTGTTGAATGGATAACATATGGTAGAGCAGCCAACAGACTGTGTCCAAATGAGCCCTTTCTAATAGAAAATAGGAGACAAAATGACCCTGGTGGCCAAGAGGAGCTGCTAAAAATCACTGTTGATGGCAGTGGATGGCAAGAAAAAGACCACCAGCTGCCCCATGCCTTCTGCTAGTGCCCCCCGCCCCATGGAAGGCAGCTGTCCTTTGTCTTTTCCCTTTTCCTTGCCCCTTTAGAGAAAAGTGCTGGAATTTGACACCCTCCCAAACCAAGCTCAAGATGACTCCAGTCCCTGTGACCTCCCTCCCTCACCCCCATCCCTCTCCCTACACTGCTGCCCCAGCCCCACTTTCTCTCTTCTGCCCCAATTTCCCCCCAAATCACCTCCCCAGCCCCAGGCAGATTTATTTCCTAGCAGTCATTTGTTAAACAGAGACACAGAGATGCCCCCCTAACCTCCCACCCCCAGGAAGATGAACAGCAGGATGAGAATGAAGTTTATTCTCCCATGTCTTTGACATAAGAAAAATCAGTGTGAGCTGATTTAAAAATCATTCTGACTTCGGCCATAACATTTTCCTTTCAGGGAGAGACTTTTCTCTCTTTCATGCATTGTCCTGTGTTTACCTGCTGTCATGCCGCTTCCTTTTTTTGATGCTGAGAGGATGCTTGAAATAGAAAATCAAGCTGACTCAAAGCCTGTGAGATTAGCAGCCATGCAACCCTGAAAAGCTGCCACAAAAGGTCTGGAATGACAAAGGCTCCAGAGATACATCCTGAAAATGGGTTTTCCTGGTTGATTTTCACATCCCTGCTAGTGAAGTCAAAGACACATGCTGCCTTTTAGCAGGTTCCAGTCCTGTGAGGGCAACAATGCAGGACTCTGACCCTTGTAGTCACCCGCTTCCAGCCCCAGCCCAGAGTGAGAGAGAAGGGGGACAGTCTGGTCGAGTCACCCACAGCTTCGCACCTCGTTTCTTCACCTGTGAAAGGGGGTGATATTCCCTGCCTGGAATGGCGGCTGTCTCAGAGCAGGTGCCTGCAACCGTACCCAGGATGGCATGCTTTTAAAAATAAAGTTTACTTACCACAATTCAGAATTTCTCTGTCATTATTTTGACCCTTTTAAAAATTGGGTATTTTTTTCCTCTTCCCACAATTCCTTAAATCCAGAACAGAGGTCAAAAGGTCAAAAGCAATGGACTGAATGTTTGTGTCCACCCAAAATTCATATGTGAAATCTAACCCCCAATGTGATGGTATCTGGAGAAGGGGTCTTCAGGAGGCAATAGAAGCACAGAGAGCTTAAGCACTTTGCCCGAAGTTACACCAGCTCATTAAATGGCAGAACCAGGGCCTTCCCGCACACAGTGCTTTCTCCATCACTGCTCATGATATGGTCCGTTCTGTAGCATCTACCATGTGCCAGGCACTCTTCTTAGTAGGTGTATGCTGGGTTATAGATGTTGCTGTATGATTACTGCAAACATGGTGGCTTAACACAACACAAATGTATTATCTTACTGTGTGACAGGTCAGGAGTACAGAGTAGGTCTTGTTGGGCTGAAAGCAAGTGTCAACAGGGCCAAGTCCCTTCTACGGGCTCTAGGGGAGAATATGTCCTTGCTTTTCCCAGTTTCTAGAGGCTGCCCACATTCTTTGGCTGGTAGCCCCTTTCTCCACCTCCAAAGCCAGCAGAGTGGTCATATCCTTCTCACACAGCTTCAATCCAACTCTCCTGCATCCCTCTTTCACTTCTGAGACCCTCATGAATACATGGACCCACCTGGAAAATCCAGGATAATCTCGCCATCTGAAGGTCAGCTGACTAGAAACCTTAATTCTGTCTGCAACCTCAGTTCCTCCCACCACATAACCTAACACAGTCACAGGTTCCAGAGGTTAAGATGCGGACACCTGGGGCAGGGTGGGGAACATTATTCTACCTACCACCCATACTTACGTGAGCTCACCTAACCCTCACAAGCTGAGACATAGCTACTATTATACCCATCTTACAGAGGAGGTTGTAACTTTGACAGTATCAAAGTCACAAGCCAATAGTCAAAGACCTGTGTTTCTCCAGGTATCCAGCCCTACAGCATGCATCCTTAAGCACTGTTTAACCCTCACGCTAAGAAAATAGGAGCTGACCTCAGTAGCATGAGTACATTTATGCCCGTAGGTGACCACAGACCTGGCTGGCCTGGGACAACCCTGATTTGCATGTCTTGCCCAGTTTACTCCCAGAAAGCACCCTGGTGTGTGATGAGATTAGCATCACGCTCCCCAGACTGTTGGAAATCCAGTTATCTGTGCTCTGGGTGAACCTGGCCCAGCCCTTGGGAGGGAGCTGTCTGTAAACTAACAACACGTGGGACCTCTGTGGCCGTAGGTTCTTCCCCATCACAAGTGAATTCCAGCCAACAGTGACAGCTATTTATAACAGCAGCTATTGTTGATGAGTAGATTCCTTGTGGGGAGGAAAGGTCTCAAGACCTTTCCAAGCGCCTCTCAACTCACTCCACCGCAGCTGTCAAGGGAGCCTGGGGGAACCAGCAGTTAAGTGCATCCAAAGAGAAACTCCAGCGTGGAGACTTGATGGCGTCTCCGGGTGGAGGAGCACCAGCTTGGTTTCATTCATTCCTCCCGTTTTGTCTTGGGTTCTTCAGACCGTGGAAAACTGTGTGTGCATCTTAAGGAACCTCTCGTACCGACTGGCAGCAGAAACGTCTCAGGGACAGCACGTGGGCACGGATGAGCTGGATGGGCTGCTCTGCGGGGAGGCCAACGGCAAGGACGCGGAGAGTTCCGGGTGCTGGGGCAAGAAGAAGAAGAAGAAGAAACCCCAAGATCAGGTAACGCGGCCGCTCACGGCTGCCCCTCCCCTGTCACGTTAATATCACGCCTGTGCGGAGGGATGCAGGGCTCTGCCTTTCAGGTCACTGACGCGTCTGCACGTTTTCCCACGGGCTTTTCCAGCTGAGCTGGTGGAGCATTAAACGATTTGCACACGTGTAAGGTACCAGCACAGAGTCAAACGCAGGTGCCGATGCCTCTGTGTGATAATGCGTGCAATGATTCAGGTGCGGTCGGGGTCAAATGGGTGCTTTGCAGGTGTGCGACGCACAGACTAGGTGTGCTCTAGGAAGCAAAGCTAAGGAAAGATGCACAAAAATCCAACACGTGCTTTATAGCGCATTTTGAAACGTTTGGATATGCATGCTTGCACTTCCTGTTGGAGCAGCAGTCTGAGATTGACAGCCCTTCCAACAGGATGACATTACAAGCATGGCCGTGGGCAGTAATTCTGATAAATTCAGAAAGCTGTCCAGCTGGAGAGGCCTCTTCAAAATGTGGCCTTTATCTCGAGCAGCTGTAAGCAGGCTGCCTGCAGTGAAGCACAGGCCAGCGAGCAGCGACTGTCAGCCTGGCTGGAAACAGCCACCAGCCCACCCCGCTGAGCCTCTGGGAGGCGGGACTCCTCACCCCCCCAGCCCCCCCCAGGTAAGGGAGTGTCCTGAGAGTGTGCAGCCAGAAACCCCTGCCGCCAAGGTTCTCTCTCCCTCCCCTGGACGCAGCGGTCGTACCCCAGCTGCTGAGGCTCATACAGATGCAAGACCTGACTGTCCTCAGAAGTGGACGGCTGAGAAAACAGAACCAAACACTTAGCAGGTTTTTGGTTCAAGATAAATATGCACAAGCATGTTTAGATGATAGCACACCACTTTCTAAACTATTTTAGAAATTATTTTGTTTCTAGTAAAGGTTAGCAGGCATGCATTCTTCATTGTGGTTTCTGAATTTAACCGGAATGTGGCAGTGCTGGCATTTTTGTAGGTCCTGGTTCTCTGGCGTTTGTGGCCCCTGAGGGCTCCTCCAGGTCCACCTACTTCCAGATCTGTACATTCCAGCTTAAACACACCTATAACTTAAAAGATAAGTGCTCCTTGCCTCTTTGATGGTGACCTTCCACTCTGAGAAGTACAACCCCAGCTCTGTTTTTCCTTCTGTCACGGTTCAGGGCCTGGATCTCTGTCCTCTCTCTGAATCAGAGGAGACTTTGAAGAGGACTGAGCCATGGTTCTTTTTTTTTTCACTGAAATAGAGTTGATATACAATGTGATATTGGCTTCAGGTGTGCAACAGTGATCAGACAATTACGCACATTAGCAATGCTCAGCACAGTAAGTGTAGTCACCAGCTGTCACCATACAAAGATGTTACAATATTATTAGCTATATTCCCCATGCTGTATTCCCATCCCTGTGACTTATTTATTTTATAATGGAAGTTTGTCTCTCTTTATCCCCTTCATCTGTTTCATGCATCTCTTCCCCCCTCCCCGCTATGGCAACCACCAGTTCTGTTCCCTGTGTTTATGAGTCTGTTCCTGTTTTGTTTGCTTATTCATTTGTTTTGTTTTTCAGATTCCACACTAAATGAAATCATATTTGTCTTTCTCTGACTTATTTCACTTAGAATAATAATGGGGAGCATTAAACAACTTCCCCATGTCTAAGGTACCTGCACAAACACAGGTGCATCCATGTTGTCACAAATGGCAGGACACCATTCTTTTTCATGGCTGAGCAATATTCCATTGTGTGTGTGTGTGTGTGTGTGTGTGTGTGTGTGTGTGTGTATAAAACATATGTTCTTTTTCCATACATCTGTTGATGCACACTTAGGTTGCTTCCATATCTTGGCTATTGTAAATAATGCTGCTAGGGGTGCATATGTCTTTTTTAATTAGTGATTTTGTTTTCTTCAGGTAAATTCCCAGAAGTAGAATTACTAGGCTGCCTAGTACTTCTAGTTTGTTTTTTGAGAAACCTCCATACTGCTTTTCATAATGGCTATGGCAATTTTCATTCCTACCAAAGTGTATGAGGGTTCTCTTTTATCCACATCATCCCCAACACTTTTTTTTTGATACTAGTCATCCTGACTTGTATGGGGTGATATCGCAGTATGATTTTGATTTGCAGTTCCCTGATAATTAGTGATGATGTTGAACATATTTTCATGTGTCTGTCAGCCATCTATATGTCTTCTTTGGAAAAATGTTCAAGTCCTCTACCCATTTTTATTATGTGTGTGTGTTCAATTGTGTGAGTTCTTTGTATATTTTGGATTTTAGCCCCTTATCAGGTATATCATTTACAGATGTATTCTCCTACACAGTATGTTTTCTTTTTGTTTTGTCGATGGCTTCCTTTGCTGTGCAGAAGTTTTTAAATTTGATGTAGTTCCACTTATTTATTTTTGCTTTTGTTTCCCTTGTCTGGGGAGATGCATCCAGAAACAAACTGCTAAAGCTGATGTCCAAGAGTTTACTGCCTCTGTTTTTCTAGAGGTTTTATGGTTTCAGGTCTTATATTTAGGTCTCTAATCATCTTGAGTTTACTTGTGTTTATGGTGTACAACAGGGCTCCAGTTTCATTCTTTTGCATGCAGCAGTCCAGTTTTCCCCACACCATTTATCGAAGAGACTGTCTTTCCCCCATTGTATATTCTTGTTTCCTTTGTCATTCATTAATTGACCATAAAAGTGAGGGTTTATTTCTGGGCTATTAAGTCAGCCTTCCCCAGGGGAGTGCAATCACATGTCAGCATTGAGCACCTACTTTGTGCAGGCATACTAAGTGATCTCAGATACTTCAGTTTTTACCAGACCATTAGGACTTCTAAGCATTTTCAGTATCAAATAAAATTAACATGGCCTAACAAAGGTATAGTGGGATCTTCTCATGGTTTCCTTCTGTAGTACTATACCTTGCGGCCAATCCCTTCACTGCTTTAACCTGGAAAGTGAATGAACATAAAAAAGGTTAAAAAAGAACAGCATATGGGCAGAAATATGGTACCTTCTAGTCTGCCCACTGAGCATAATTCCCCAGCTCTCACCGACAACCTAAGGACTCAGAACCTTTGAGGTGTGCCCAGGCAACTTTGGAAGGCAGATTTGTGGCATTGCATTAATGTAACATAGCCTTAGCTAAAATCTGGCTTTTAGCTGAGATTGAATTCACTCTGATTTCAAGGTTGTCTCTCCAGTTTGTTGTTTGGATTCTGAAGTGCATCCTTCTGATGGCCCGTGTCACTGGTGTCTCCCTTAATAAGATTCTGCCCAAGCCCCAAACTCTTTTCTCCTACTGTGCAAAGGTGTGATCACGTGGCTTGAAGTCTTTCAAGTGACAGCTGAGATTAGGGGCTGACTTAGTCCAGAGAAGTCAGGATCAGAAGAGAATATCCATGGCCTTCCATCCGAGATACAGGCCTTCTTGCAAGCTGCTAGCTGCCTCTGTGAAGCTTTATTGTGTGTAGTTTTCCCCTTTAGAACACTGTCCTTTGAGCCATATATTATGACACCAGTGAGCTCTTTTATAAGTTGAGGCAGGTGAAGAGATTAATAGAATTCTATAATTTTTGACAAAAGTCCAAGTGAGTATTTGTCATCTGAAGTGAAGGAGGAGAGGAGTACCAAGGCGCCATCACACCGGGTTTCTGGCGTGTCAGCCAGTCTCGGGACAGAACTGAGTCTAGATGGCGCCACCTGCTGGGGAAGAGGGGCATTTGAGGTAGCGTGGGGCCCCCGCAGGGAAGAAGGGCGTCCTCCTGAAGGCTTTGCACTTGGGGAGAGCATTGCAAGGAGTCTAAGGGAGTTAAAGGTGGGCTGCTTCAAGTGGGGGCTCAAGGCCCTAATCCATCACTGTTAACAGGTTACAGCAAGGTGAGGAATGCAATGCTCCCGGCCTCTCTAGGACAAAGCTCTCCCTCCTTGCTAACTCCAGAAAAACAGGTTACCCTCAGAGCCTGCAAACTGATTTAACTCGCCAAGGCTTACAGCTTTAAAAATGGTCAGATACCATCCATCCCCTGGAATCTCCACTGCTCATAAAGTAAGGTTTTAAAGAATATGTAGTGATTAGAGATGTATATATAAAATACAAAATGAAGTGGAGAAAGATAAAAACAGAGGTGTATATGCACATAGATATAAATAAAACTTGGCCAATTTTGAAAATACATGCCGCATGCAAATATGAAATACATGCGTGAACAAAAATTATGTGTTCTAAGAAAGTGTAGTAACATCAAAGACAGAAGATTGTGATTGATTGTTTTTATACTTACGTATTTACAAATTTTCTACAAGGGGCATTACATTTGTAACTTCTTCAAATACCATCTAGAAATAATATTTCACAAGGCACTACCCAAGTAAGTCAATGTTTGCTTGTAAAAATGAGTACATTTTATTCTCTTAAATTTAAGATGCTTCAGAGAAAGGCTCACAGAGCTAACTGAAGGGAAAGGCTATCTCATCTACAAGAGACACTTCCCTGGACAGAAGAGCCAGAGATTTTATCAGGAAGCAAATGTGTGAAAATCATAATCAGTTTAGTTATTGATGCTAGAGTTTGCTATATTCCAGAAATTTATGTTGACACTAACCTTTGGCATTGGTATTCTGTACCTTAGGAAAATGTTATCTGTAGGTCAGATTTAGTTATAATAAAAATCTTTTTTTTTTAGATTCCTACTAGGAATAATTCAAGAAAATATTTGATACCAAGATATGCTTCATTCATGCTCTTATTTCAAGAAATGGTTGCTGTCAAAATATTCAAGAACCATCAAGCCATGAGCCCCTGTATTCTGGTCCAAAGGGCTTTGCAAGTTTTTAAATTTCTGACTCTGTGTTCAGTGCCTATTGCTGAATTACAGGAAATTGCTAGCTTCTCTAGCTTTTTTCAGGCAGAACCACCTCCCCTCCACTGCAAGCAGCGTGCATGTCATGTGCCAAGCGGCCCCTCTCACCTGGCAGTGTCTCCACTGCCTTCTAACAGGGCTTTGTGCCCACAACCTGGCACAGCAGGGCAGGGGTGGCAAGCTAAAACCCAAATCCAGGGAAATTGAAATAGATAAAATTAGCTTATTTACTTTCCCACCTTTTGTATAAATAAGCATTTCTTTTTTCAGTTTGAGATATGGCCAAGGTCCCTGCAATTATGTGCTGGGATAGGAGGTGCTCAAAGGTGGTTTGGCAGTTACAGGATACTCCTTGTTCCTGGAGAGCAGACCTCAGCCTTTAAGACCCACTCAATGTGGACTTAACAGAGTACAGAGAAACCCTCTGGGATAAGTAAATAAATGAATAAATAAGCAAGGTTCCCTAGAACTCAAAACCTCTCTTTTCTGCTCAGATATCACTTGTGAGTTTTTAAATTCTCATGGACAGATATATATGTATCCACATGGGGAAGGACATAAGCCTATCAGAATTCATAGATGATTCTGCTCTCACATTTTGACATGGTAGAATTTCTTCCCTGATAATCTTTGTTTCACAGTTCAGTGAGTAATAGTCAAATAAAGAATAAGTAGTATTGTACTTGTCCACCTCTTTCTTCTGTTGTAGATGCCAAATGCACAGATGAGCAAGAGGTTTCACTTATATCAGTGAGATTTTATGCACAAAAAGCAATACTAACAGGCTTCGGCATAAAATCTTTAAAGCCCCCTTATTTTCCATGATAACAGACACATCTTGGCAGAACCTCCGAGGCCTTCCGCCTGCCCATCTCCTGGCCCATCCTGACATCCCACGGGCCCTCCTTCAGGCTTGTGCCCATACTGTCCTTCTGTCCGCATTCCTCACCTCTTCTTCCACCACTTCGAGAATCATCTTTTAAGACCAAAGAAACACCAGCTACACCCTTTCAAGATTTTTCCCCAAGTAAAAAGTGAACAACATGCTGATTTGCTTCCCCATGGTTTTATCTAAACTCCTCCTCCAGTGCAATCACATTGTGAGCTATGGACAACCAAGATGATACCCACAGAGAGTGAATTTTCCAACGGGAGGGCTGTGTGAGTCTCCTTTCTGTCTCTGACTTCCAGCCCAGCACCGAGCATGAGCTATGCTGAATGACAGTCTATCTGGGGTTCACAGTGGCCTCTCACTCTTGCTTGGGCTTGGCGGGGGGAAGGGAGGGTTTCCAGAAATGCTCATGGCTGTGACCTGCCCAGCCTCATCCGCTTCCTTCTTGCTGATGCTTTGCTTCCAGGGGCCATGGTGAGCCAAGAGTGTTCTGTAGACCTTCTCTTTCCATTTATAGTTTGCACTGTTCAACTTCTTGTGGCTATGCTGCATTTTATTACATTCTGAGTGAACATCCTGAATCTGCAGGATTCCCCAAACTAATGACATTCTATATCACAATAATCATTTGAGAATTCACAATTCATGTCAACAAGTTTGCATGTGTATCTCAAAGTGCCCCTGGAGAGGCAGAACTTTTGATCATGCCAGACTAAAAAATGCTTTATTCTGAGTCTGTTAACACATGACATACATGGATGGCATTAGATGTCACAAAATCCCATCACCAGAAAGACCTCCTTGGGTTTTTAGGACTTTGGGCTGGGTATCACTTTTTCAAGAGCTTCACACATTGCCCACTGCACCATATGGATGCCACTGGCTGAGAAAAAAAGACTCTGAGACTAAATAGTAATCAGTATCCCAAAGCACAATTTGAATAATATTGCTAGTTTGAATCACTGCATTGAAGATTTGAATTTTAAATAAGTTTCTCCTTATTTCTGACAAAATAGCTGTTAATTATAAACATAAATATACATGTAAATATATGTATATACACATGTGCACACATGATATGTAAATACATGACTAAAATAGCAATAAGCTACAAAAAGAAAATAACACACACACGCACACCATCCCTCTCCTAGAGAGAACCACCAGTGCAATTTATACCCAGGCATGTATTCTTCCAGATCTTTTTCTTGCTCCACATTTATGAACAGCTTTGTTTAACCCTTCAAACTACAATTATACTACATTAGTTAGAGTATGCTTGAGGGCCCACCTCAGACAGCCAAGTTCATAGGGTCTTAGAGGAGAAAAGTGTTTTCCCACTAATGTGAAGGCATGAGGGGTGGCTGATGCTCTGCAGTCTTCAGAGGTTCCTTAGGTCTCTCATGCTCTCCTCTTTAGGATACTCCCTCCTTCTCATGGTCCACAGTGGCTCCTCACACACACAGTGCAGGAGCAGAAATGGGGCCAAGAAGACGGGAAGGGTCCCCCAAAAGTCACACACATCACTGTTGCTCATGCCTTGTTGCTTTGCATTGGGTCACATTAGCACCCGAGCTGCAAGGGAGGAGGGAAGTGTAGATTTCGCAGGGCATCCAAGACCCCAGGACATTCTCTTACCTAAGAGGAAAACGGTTGCAGAGGCACACTTAGGGGTGCAGTAGGGGCTCTCCATCCCTGGGAGATGGATATTTTATCACTGATCTTGTTGAGAACTGTCAGCACATAGTAATAAAAAAAAACAACAGACTTCTGTTCATTTCACTGTTTGCAAATTCTCTGCAAACAGTGTAGCACCTGATTACCAGCACTCAGGTGATTGTACCCAGTGCCCACCTTGGCACACCAAGGAAAAGGGGACAGGTGTGGACCATGCCCACTCTGCCTCACTCTGTGTGCTGTTTTACACAACTAATCACTCAACTCAGCATGACCTGTTCCTTGACAGCAAGCCATTGCTGACATCAGAATGTGGGAGAGCTACCGAGAACACCACTGTAGGTGTGCACCATGATGTGTGAACCGATCCCCGATTATTGGAAAACGAGGTCGCTTCCAAGTTTCAAGTCATGGAAACTGTAATAGCCTGTGTAGTTAAATCTCACCTATATCCTTAACTGCTTCTCAAGAATAAATTCTTAAAAGTGAAATACATAGACCAGGTGAACGTTTTGAAGGCTTTGGATACACAAGCCAAAATTTATCTTCATCACTCTAGATGCCAGCAAAGGTTTAAGCACATTCTGATTTGATTTAGTTCCATCTGATGGATCTGCCCTTCATGAAATCCTTGACGCTTTCAAGTTCTCATTTTCCAGGATCACAGGTTGTTCTTCTTTTTTCCTAACAGTTTTCACTTCTTATTAGTAACCAGACTTTTTCTTTTGCTGCTTAATACCATTTCCTGTCTGACCATCTGCTTATTTAAGCTGCCGCCCATTCCTCACAGCTGGTTCCAGGAGAGCCTGCTTTTGCCTCACCACGTGCCAGGGGCCCAGTGATTCAAGACATGATGTTTCATGTCCTCAAAGCAACAGATCTCAGGAGCCCGCAAAGATCATGGCTGCACATTTTTACACAGTGACTCCTTTTCCCACCATGAATGAATGAGTAAGATTCTTCTACGTCTTCCACACCTCTTATACAAACCGTATCCCATCACCTAAAAATGTTCTACTTTCACTGAGTTTGCAGACAAAACTCCATGTTAGGTGCCTCACTTAGTTTCCTTATTTACATTTTGCCGTTCAGGACTCCATACTATCAGTAAATCCTCTGGGTCTTACAGTACTAGATCAGGGTTCCTCAACCTTGCCACTATTGACATTTTGAGCTGTATAATTTTCAGTTGGGGGGGCTGTCCTGTGCATTGTGAGATGCATAAAACATTCCTAGCCTCTGCCCAGTATAGCACCACCTCCCCCAGCTGTGACAACCAAAATATCTCCAGACATTCCCCAGTGTCCCCTTGCATGGCAACATTTCCCCAGCTGAGAACATTGTAGTAGACTGTCTTTGGGGGATGGGTCACCAAAGATATAAACAAACAAGACTGCAGGATCCCTGACAGAGGCCTGCATGTCAGGGACAGAATTCCTTCAAATGGCAGGTAATGGGGAGATTCATGGCCCAAGTTTCCCCAGATGTGGTCAAAAAGTTAGGAGCAAAGAGGATTCTAGATGAGCATCAGTAGTGTTCCAGTTGGTTCTGTCACAGTGACTTGGAGAAAGGGAGGGGAGAGCCCCGTGCTGTGGACCAGCCTTGATAACACCCCTCTGTGGGGCACAGTGCAGCAGTGCCAGTCTCTGGCAGCACCGCCAGCCTCTCTCTGCCCTTGCCCTAAGGGGTACGTGCCTACATGACCCCTTGACTCCACAGCCATGGAGGTGAGTCAGCAAGGCTGTCCTGGAATCTCTTTATTCTGAGACCTTGTTCAGAAATACCATCCCTGCCTCCTCTTTAATACTAAATAATAGCATTTCTAATCTCTCTAATGCAAAACCCTTCATATCTTCTGCAGGGAGAGCCTGGAGACAGTGTGTGCCCCATAAATACAGCTCCCTGGCCATCTCCTCTGTCCCCACTCTGCACAGGCTCAGTCCCCCATAGCACTGTCATCTGAACAGCTCCCAGGGAATTTAGACACCCAAACCACCCTTTCCTCAAAATCTGCAAGAGTCAACACAAGAATCATTTCTCTTCTGACTTTTTATCATTGCTTGGAGTTTTTAAGTAGCCATCATTTCTGTTCCCTGTCCCTCTCTACTCCCCCATCTCCCAAAACACTGGAAGTGAGAATGAAACACTGTAAAGCCAGAATCAGAAACTCTGCCGACCAAACCAAGTCAAGCAAAAATGGCAGACGGTGGACGAACCTGTGTTAAGTTTTTCTTCTTAAAGTACTTGGTACGGGCTGCAGCCTAATGACACAAAACCATGCCTGAGCAGACATTCCCTGATGGTTTACCATCTTAGAGCAATTCTCTCTTTCTCCTTTCTGCATTGTGTGACTTGAGCAGGAAGGAAAAGGTAGGCTTTTAACATCAGCGTGTTTCCCTGCTGCTGCAAATTCACCCCCTTTATATTGCAATTTCTCTGGCCTGCCCATTGTCTATTTCACTGAACTGCCTAAAAATGAAGATGACTGTGACGGCCCCTCCTGGGCAGAGGAATCTAGGTAAGAGCAGTGAGTCCTCCTGGACAAGAGGCTTTCCTGTTTGTGTTCCAAAGATGCTGCTCAGCAGGAATACCTTTTTCTTGCTGCCTTTCTTTACATAGACTTAAATGGCCGAGGCCCACACGAAGGAGCAGCGGGGCATTTCAGCACTGGCAAATAAGTAAATCCTTCCCCCGGATTCGGTGGGTGCTTCTCAATCACATCTCCTGGCTGGTCCACAGCCCAGGGCCTTGTTGATGGAGACGGACAGTTGCAAGCTCCTTCAGAGGGTAGAGATGAAGCTCTCCAGTTAATTCTTCTCATTCAGTAGGGGCTTTTATGAGCATCATTTTTAGCATGGTCTTGGGAGCCGCCATCTCTTCAAGAAGCCCATGTTTACAAAATCTCTTTGTAAAGTGTGCAGGCATCTTTCCATTCTGGTTTTTTAACTTTCTGATGTTTATCCGTAAGTCACATATCTTTCTTCAGATAGGAAGCAAATGGCTTCCACTATTCCATCTTCAAACCAACCAAGACAGAAATCTTAAATAGAATTTAAACCCCACAAGGAAGCAAAAGTATTAAAATGAAGCCCAAAGAATTTTTTTCTTTTCTTTTCTTTTCCTTACACCCACACCTTGAACATATTCCTTCACCTGTGTAATTTTCTTCCTAAGCACACATTTCTTACAATGGCTGGTAAGTGTCTCCACCCCTGACTATGACCATATCAAAAAGCATAGTGTCCAGATTCCAGAAGCTTATTGGCTTCCAACATGGGAGCTTTCTACTCTTTTCTTTCCAGAAAGGTTTGAACATAGACTTTCTGGAAGAGAGAATACATATTTTCAATTCTATACAATTTTAGAAAGTGAACAATAGAAACTATTCACTGATTGGTTTTACTGATGAAGCCAGTAAAGATAAGTGCTGCTAATACAATAGTAGCGTGGTGCTGTTTGGGATGACAAAATCAGTCTATTGGTTTGCTCTGTGATCTCCTGTCAAAATAATCTGCCAGACTGTCCTTGCTTTGCCACCAGCCTGCCCCAAGAGAGCACCATGCCAAAAGGTCATAGTGTAGCCACAGGATCCTGCCCATACCATGTCTAGTGTTTACTGGAATTCGTCTTAACTGGCTGGGGCTGCTGAACAAACCACCATACCTGAGGGCCTTAAACAACAGACCTTTACTTCTCACAGTTCTGGAGGCTGGAAGTCCAAGGTCAAGGGCCAGCAGCTTGTGTCTGCTGAGGGATTCCTCCTGAGTCACAGATGGTCACCTTCCAGCTGTGTCCTTACATGGTAGAAAGAGAAAACTGAGAACCCTTAACCTCTTGGTAAGGACCTAATCCCATCACTGGGGCTCCCCCATCATGGCCTCTTGTGCACCTAATCACCCCCCAGACACCCCACCTGGAAATACCATCTCCTCAGGGGTTATAGGGCTTTAACCTGTGAGTCTGAAGGGGACACAAAATTCATTCCAAAGTATCATCCATTAAAAAAAATCCAAAAGACTCTGGTATAATCCAGTCAATCCTTAGCTTCATGAGTTCTAAATATATGTGTGAAATTCTAAATTCCTGTAAACAAGACAATGAGTAAAAGGAATTTTAATGCTGGAACTATAACTCTCTGGGGTGTTTTCTGGCATTTTTTCTGAAAACATATTTTTCTGGTATTTAAGGACACATGAATGACTTGCATGAAGTGTAATGTGAACATTTAAATAACACCTTTATAAATTGAGAACTACTAGAAGTTTTGCACGTTTTGTTAAAATATAACAAAGGAAAATAAGAATGTGCACAAAGTTGAGGAATAAGTATTTAACTCAAGCATGAGGAGTGAAACTGAGCAAGAAGGGAGATTTTCACTGAAAATTTTCCCCAAGCTGAAATAAAACTCTCTTAAACCACACATGCCTCTCTCCTTTTCCTTGTCCTTGATCTGATCTCTGCTTGATTTTTAAACTTCCACCTGATAGATGAAGATACATAAACACATACACACACTTATATGTTTGTGTGTGTGTCACAACTTAGCAAGAATGCACACGACACAATCGAAAATACTCTGCCAGCACTGCCCCTGCTGGTTTCTTAGGAATGCTCTGTCTCTTAGATTGCATCCTGTCTTTATTACAAAGAGACCTCTCTCTCCTGACTTGATGACATTTCCTCTTTCTATATTTTTTTCATATTTCAAGCTTTTAGAGAACTTTGGATAATATGCCCTCAAGACAAAGTTCCAAACAAACACAGTTTGCATAAGGCTTATAAATTTGACCCTGTGTTCTTAGGACTAAATAGCTACATGCTCTGTTTTGACTTGAAGATTTAGGCACTGCTTGCCTTCAGCCCAGGAGCCAGTTGTGTAGCAATTTTAGAACAGATGTGTATTGTATGTAGATTTACAAGTGACATATTTCCACTCCAGTGAAAGAGTTGCACATCCCATGATTTCTCATGGATCTTTACCCTAGAAGAAAATTTGGAATGTGCACAACTCTTAACACTTCCATCCCATCCTGCTGTCACCAGTGCATTATAGCCAGCCCTGTGGATGCTAATTCCCAAGGCAACATAATGATGTCAAGTAGATTAACACAACTCTTAAAGATGACTTCTGGTCTCTTTATAGGTGATAAAAATCTATTTTCCATGGACAATCAATAACTCTTTCCCTATTAACTCAATAAAAGTTTGAATAAAGTATCCAGATAAAGGCCAGATACACTGACTGACTTTGAAATAATTCTTTTTTCTTCAGTGTGGACATCCCAGTGTGCCATCAACATTCTGAAATAGCAGAGGATCCCCTTTGAACTTCATTTCTAGTTGCCATCAAAGATTAGCCATATTCACATCAGTTTTCCTTTTATTTCCTTCAGATTCTCTGTAGCCATTAAGAAAGGAATGCAATAAAAGGTATTTAAGAGCTACATAGAGCACATGTCAGAGCCGAAGAAAATTGTCCACTGACTTAGCCATTTATCCTGTTTTACTACACGGAAGTTAAAAAGTAGAACAAGGTGAACCCCAAAAAATGATAACACAGCTGCTTTTTATAGTTTGGCCATCATATTCATAATGGGTATGCAAACACTACTCCTGTATGCCTCCTGCTGTTACATTAGCTCTTACATGAGAGAGAAATTTTATCCATGTTGAGTTCTAAATTTCATAGTCTGGTTTTTCTGAATATTATTAAATCTTTGTATGAAAATGATAGCTTAAAAGTTTAAGGAGATGACCAATACAAAATGAAAAAAAAATACAAATGAAATGATTTTCCATTTCCTGTTGCTCTAGCAGATGGATTAAATACTGCAAGCCAGCTTCCTTTGAGAAGTCAGTATTACCCCTGCTTCATCACCTAAGCCAACAAACCTACAGAATGACTGGTCTCTTCCTTCTGCTCTCTTTCTATGCAAGGGAGTTGGCTCACTCCCTCAAATGATGAACCAGGAGCAATATGACAAGGCTTGTTCACTTTCAATTTTGTTTTTTGTTTTTTTCTAAGTGACAGGCTGTGCATGGGTGCAAAGTCTTCTTTGAACATGGTTAGAGGTGGCTTTGGTTAAAAAAAAAAAAAAAAACAAGATTCCCTCATTGACAGTCTTTGTTGTAGTTGAAATTGAGTGATGCTGTCAGTGAGCATGACCTTTGATGGGATGTCCAGCATCTGTGTGGGGGATGTTATTCATCTCTGAGTTTTAGCCTTGACTTAAGCTAATAAGCCGTTATCACAATTGAGAAAAAGGAGGTGTGAGTTTTTGCTTTTTCTCTTGGAAAATAAATTATGACATTCTTGAAGTTACTTGTAACAGGTAAATAACTACATTATTTTTATCGATACTCCATTTTTATGTTACAGGGATATGAAGTAAGCCTCTATTTTTTTTCCAGCAAAAGTTTTAGAACTAAGGAACTTGTGTAAGTTCTATATTTTGAAATACAGGTGTGATTTTGTATTTGTACACATATGTACACACATAAATAAAAGCATGTATATAAAATATCTGCAGGAACGTTTAGTATATGTCACTTATACTGTATTTATCTTAGATAGCCATTAATAAACATAAGAAATGAAATACTTAATACATCCTCCCTAAAATTATAAAGGATTATTTCATTTTACTGTGATTGTTTTCAAAAGTGAAAATGGGAATATTTTCCCTAAACATAGGGAAACTTCATTTCTAACCTCACTATACTCATGGCTTTATTTTTCACAAAAGACAAAGGTGATGTGTGTTCAAAGACCAGATTCATTATCATAATTTTTAATATTTTTTAAATTATAAGAGTAATAGAACATACTTTGAAATGTAGAGAAAAGAAAGGTAAACATTTTACTAATAAGTTTTTATGATCAGTACATGTTTTTTATGAAGCATTTTACTTGGTATAAAGTGTAAGCTCCACATTGCTTTGCCTCCTGCTTTGTTCATTTAACTTTTATTGTAATCGTTTGTCCAAGTTGCTGCATGGTTTTTGTAACTATCATCTTCAGTGGTCTATTGATACTCCTTTGTGCAGTAAGCCATAATATTTAAACCATTTGTAACTACTTTTTAATTACACATTCTCCTGTTAATTCGTTAGATTCAATTCAGAGCTAACAACTATCAGAATTGCTCTAAGACCTAGATTTGCCTAAAGCTATGTCCGTGTACCTAATAATAGCAATTTTCTCCCTTTTGCTCAATCTGCCATTTGTTTGATGCCCATAGGGGCAGTGATAAAACTCAAAATCAAACAAATATGCATTTTATAAATTATATGGGAATTTATCACAGTTAACAGTTATGCATCAGAAGTGAGGGCATTTGACTGTTACTATGATGTTATGTTGATAGTATGTTTAACTGTGAAATAAGCTCCCTTGATCTGTAGCCTTCTTCTACCCTGTCCACTCCAAATTAATCCATTTCTTCTCCTTCCTTCCTATAGCAATGTGCTAGAATGGTTCTCAGGGAGCCCATCCATTCCGCTGCCATTTACATTCACTCATGGATATTCCCTGGAGCCCTCAGTGGGGACTTTCCTATTGGGATGGCTAATGCATTACCCCACACGCAGTAGCTATTTACCAAATGTTACAACATCCTGCTTTTGTTTTCTTCTGTAATGTTTGCAGAAGACAGTATTGGGATTGTTAAATATTGGGATGTTCAAGATGTTTACTCTCATTTTTCTTCCACCAGTGGGATGGAGTAGGACCTCTTCCAGACTGTGCAGAACCACCAAAAGGGATCCAGATGCTGTGGCACCCTTCAATAGTCAAACCCTACCTCACGCTGCTCTCTGAGTGCTCAAATGCAGACACGCTGGAAGGGGCGGCAGGCGCCCTGCAGAACTTGGCTGCAGGGAGCTGGAAGGTATGACTAGTTCATTACAATAAAAAAAGAAATCTGCAATTATGAGCATATCCTTAGAAAGTAATAGAAACCCAGTTTTGAGAATGCAATTCTAATGCAGCTTTTGAGGCCATTAAAGACCAGTTACATTGAGATGTTGACTTAGAAAAGTGTATCCCATTTAAAAATTCTTCCTAAGGGCTCAGGATCCTTAAAGATCACTACAAACCACAGGCTTTTTTCCGTTTTATTTGTGTAGCTGAGCTACTTCATTTTCAGTGGCGACTGACACGCTGATGCTTTTCAAAGCACTCTAGTTGACTGTTAAGGGAGCTTATACCCAAACACCTTGTGTAAAAATCCATGTGAACCTCTATCATGTTGTAGCTGGTCTTGTCCCCATAGGAAAAGAACGGCATGCATTTTTAAATTACAGGATTACAGAGAAGAGTGTTGCTAGTTGTCTATAGCAAAAATATTAAAGTAAAGTAAGTGTATGATAGGAATGGAGATTAGGGGAGCCTTTTCTCTGAGTCCAAACTGTTCCTGATTAGTTCCCACAGAAAGCTTCTGTGACCCTCATTGTGGGTACAAAGGGATTCACCATAGCAAAGAATTCTTGAGTCTTGCCACTGATGGTTTCATGAGCTGACTTGTCTTATTGCATAAAAAGTACACCTTAGAAGAATAAGGGCAAATGGGGAAAAGACCAAGAGGAAGTTTGGACCTCTGCCATTTTCCATTCATTTAATATCAAAACCTGGGGTTTGGGTATGCATAAATCACTCTTTTCTTGAACATTAATTTTCTTCAAAACAGTGTTAATGTAGACACCAGCTACAGGTAATTCTCAGGAGCTCAGTGCCATAGGCCCACCATACTGACCTCAGCACTGTCATCTAACTACACCCTCCCTTCTTATCACACCTGCCAGTGTCGGCCTTTCTGTCATCTCTCTCTCCCTCTGTCATCCTTTTTCCTATTGCTACAGTTCCAGCTGCAGCCCCACTTTCTGTCTCAGGTATGACATCTCAGCTCTTGGGCCCCATCCCTGACAATACTTCCCAGGAACTGGCTACTGTTCTGGGATCAGGCCCACCCCTTCTTTTGGGGAATCTTCAGAATAATCATTGTCCCTTTCCTCCCTTGCCCCCAGGCATCCCTAATGTAGTACTGCAAGAATTCAGGTTGGGCGAGGCTTGAAGTGAAGTTGTGTCTTACTTTCAACCAGAGAAAAGCTCCAAAAGTAGAATCACACCAGACAGAATTCCAGAAGCTTTGCATGCCAGGGAAATGGGCAACAATGGAAATCCTTGGCTAACCCTTAGGTCTTATCTCTCACTAAATTTAGGAGGCTCTGACTCAAATACTATTTAAACCTGGCCCTGTCTTTCCTGAGGTTTGGGACCCTGAGCAAAATACAGCAGCTAATAATGTCAGACATGTCATCTTCAAAGGGAGAAGACTGCAGCTCTTCACATCACATCATGACACTGGATGCAAAGAGGGGCAGGATGTCGTAGGCCAAGGGTTGTCATAATGTTTGGCCAAGAGTTCTTCGTTTCTGTGAGTCCCCACTGCCCCCCTGCCCGGGAGGACTGACTCGGTGGGCATGGGAAGCTGGGCTCTGAGCTGTAGGCACAAGTCTAACCTGAGGCACACAGCCACCTGGGGGGTGGCAAAGCAAGTGTGCCATCTTAAAATATGTTTTACTGAATTATGACTTTTCTTGAGAAATACTTAGGTTCTTATCATAACAATTTAAAGGTGGGGAAATGCCTGAGCTCTAGAAAATTTTGAAGGTAAGACAACAACTTTTGCTCTATAAGTTAAACTCTATATTCTGTATATTCCAAAAGTGAATTAGAAACATGGGAGACATATTAGTGACCCAAATGACTCTTCTGGAGTTTAAAGTACAATGTTTGAAAAGAAAAATACCTCGAAATGGGATTCACAGCCTATCAGACATTGCAGAAGAAAAGATTCTAGTGTATTGGAAAACCATGCAGAATGAAACAGAGAAAAAAGAAAAAAGTACAGTGTAACAGTGAGCTTCAAGCAGCCCAAGGTGTGTGTAATTGGGATCCCCAAATGAGAGGAGAAAGGAGAAGGGAACAGACAAAAGTTTGCAAGGAAATAATGGTTAAAACTTTAGCCATTTAAAAGTTTTAAAGAAAGTTTTTAACCATTATTGCCTCAAAAACTTTGCAAATTTAAGGAGACACCATAAACTCATAGATCCAAGCAGATCAAGGAACCTAAGCACAAGAAATATGAAGAAATTACACTAAGGTGCATTACAATCAAATTGCTCAAAATCATTAGTAAACAGAAAATCTTAAAAGTAGACAGAGGAAAGAAGAAATGTTCTGTATGGAAGAACCACACCACATCTAAACACCAAATTTAAGGATCAGTATCACCAGTTATTCATTTATTCACATGAGTCCTTACTAACTAAGCTACTAAGAATGTCCTCTAGAAAGGGAACTAATCTGTAAGCTTTCTAAAGGCAGAAGCCAAGCCTCATTTATTTCTTTTCATTCCACTACTCAGCCCCGTGCTTGGCCGAGAGAAAATGCTCAGGCTCAAGAACTGAACTGACGTAGCATCAACACCATGTATCTTTTGTGTGGACAACAGTCTTTTACAATTATAAATATCTATCAGCCACTAAGCAGTTAATAGCACGTACTATGATCACACCATCTTCAGATGCTCACATTTTATGAGTTTTTGTTTGGTTCTTTGATTCAGACAAGAGCATATTGTCAATATGCTACATAAGTGATAGAAGGGAGTTGTAAGTAGACCATTTTCTTTTCAGCTTCCAGACTTACCAGTGCTTGAAGGCTGCACATTTGGATAGCATTGCCCCACTCTACAGTTCCTGCAGGGTAGACATTTCTGCTTAAATTACCAAGCTGTGTGGCTCAGAGGTAGCCAGGTCTCCTGGGAGAGCGGCTGAGATATGTCTAGGTTTTGAGGTGTTTGGAGTAAGAAAATGATAAGATTAGAAATCTTATACTGTTCTGATATTCAAAATTTTTCTCCTGCTTTGTTTGGGTTTTATAATGAGAATTATGGAGGATGCATGATAGAAGCTTTCAGTATTATCTGGCAGTAGTATCTTACTGACTGTTTTCAGTACACAGACCTTTACACTAGTTCAGCAGTTATACCCTGTGTGAAATTTACCCCCACGTATCCAGATGATATTTATTTGATAAATTGTTCTATTACTAATAAAGACAAGGCTACTAAGAAGGAGGCCAAAGGATCTTGAGCAGATAAAATCAACATCATGGAATCTGTTCCATATTTTAGACAAAGTTTAACAACTCTGAGCATCAGATTTCCCAGTCTGCATCAGATTTCAAGCAATATGTAAAAATGCAACACATGGCTCTTATAAGCAGGCACACAGATTTGCTCTAAGAAGGGAAAGTAAATACACTGATGGCAAATTAAAAAGAAGAGTTAGAAAAAGTAGATACAAGGATGCAAGAAAGAAAAACTGTCAGAGGCTTTTCAATGGCTTGGCTATTACATGTATTCTAAAAACTGCTAGTCATAATGCTGACCTCTGTCATTAGGAAAATGTGAAATTATTACTAGTAATTTCAGAAGGCAGAAAGCATTTTAGAAAGATTTCCTTTCCAATGGCTGAAGCAGAATTTTGAATCTCAGTATGTCAGCCTTACTTAGAAGCAGCACTGACCCTCCTAATAACTCCAGACACGTGGCATAGTTCTCAGGCAGGACAAGGGGATGCTAAAGAATATTTGTGTGTAATTATAAATATATGTATTTACATAAGAGCTTTCTTATCAAAATACAAATACACAAGTAAGCATAAAATTAAAATCACATCATCACCATCTATTGTCTAATTTATTACTTTACCATATTAAATGATAAGGGAATGTGTAGGAAGGGAAAATAGACAACCTTAGGGATGATTTGAGAAGATTATCATTAATCCAAACACTGACAAACTGTCACAATCTTATTTAAAAGATTGAGAACTTGTACAAAAACCAAATAGAGAAATCCTTACTTTAAAAAAATATGACTTAAGAAAAAAATCTTGAGTAATTAAAAGATTGATTCAAGATACACAACAATATCAAGTTTCATGCACAGACAGGGTTACCACATAAAATCTAGATTCTAAGAATGTGTGTTTAGAGCAACGGTTGAAATTTAGTGGCACTTTTTAGTGTCCTTAACTTTTTATGACCCAAACAAAAGCAGAAATGCGAAAGCAGAAGACCAGAATTTTGCCTGGAGACAGTCTTTCATAGACCACATTATCTGAAACAATAACTTCTCTTTAGAGGAAGTTCATGCACACTGTTTTTTGGTAACAAATTAGCTAGCACACTGAATCTTCACAATGACCCTCAACACTTTTTAACCCTTTAAAGACTCATTACTTGATTCATGAGCATCAGAAAAACAGAAGAGTATTATTGCAGAAGCAAAATATTTTTCACAGCCAACATGATTTCCATGACCTTTTTCTCATTTACGGTACAATGATTTTGTTGGTCACAGAATATTATAACAATTGACCTTAAAAGGTTGGAGATTTCCAGTGTGAATGAATGCTCTTTCAACTTCCGTTTATGGGTTATTTCTATTGTAATTGAACTTTGTGAAAACCCAAGGTTTAAACTATAGACATATATCAGCACTCGCTTTAAACCAAACATTCTAGATATCTTTGTATAGTCAGTTTTCCCCACAAAATATGACTATTCATGATATCCTCTTTGAGAATAGTCACACTAGGGTGGGGAGGGGGTGGAAAGAGTCTATCATATGTCCATTTACTTTTAAAATAAGGTAGAATAAAGAGACACTTGGATATTAATTAATATTTAACATGGTAACATGAGTACAACATAGACATAGTGAAAAAGGAAATAGGATCTCTGTCAACATAGCAAATGAATAAAAAATAAGAGAACTGGGAAATTTGAGACTTGCCCATAAAGACAAGACAACAGCCTGGAGAAGGCACTGAATTTAGTGTAGCTTAGCAGTTAGTGTATCATGTAAAAGTGAACCAGGCCAAGTTAGTGGAGTTCAGTAAATATAAGTAAAAATCATGGTTTGACATCTGAGAGACAGTTGTCTTTGTCCTAGTTAATGGTGTGATGTGAAGCATAAAGTTTAAATACAAGCAAGCAGAGTTTTGAATTATTATGATGAAAATGGAGCCCAAAGCATGATCCTTAATGGGTTAGAAATTGGGCCAGAATAAATAAGAGTTTGTCTGAGGAGTCTGCCCAGTCTGCAGTCACCCAGAGATGGTGCACTCAGTTGGGCATGGTGACCAGCCTGAGGCAGGGCCAGGACGAGCCCCACCTAAGGAGAAAGAGATGGAGAGGGTCAGGCTCATAACCCCAGTCATTGGCCCTCATCACTCATGACTTAGTGATTTCTTCTCCACAAGACCCCGGTAAGTATACTAGTAGCAAGGGCTGTAGTACAGTGAATGCCATATGCATCCAGATTGACTATAGAATAAATGTGACTTTTTAGTTTGGCATTACAGTTACCACTGTCATTAAGTGATCTGATTTCCAAAGCCCTAAGTTACAGAACTGAATTCCGGAGTCGTAGAGACAGCTAACTAACCCTGAGTGACTTCTACCTCCAGCCAGGATGCCACGATGGAGTAACAAGGTCCAGATTTACTTTCCTTTAAGGAACAATAACAACAACAAAACCAGAGAAATATATGGAACAGTGGGTCTTTGGACACTAAGGATTGGTTAGGAAGGACAGTGATCTCTGAGAGACAGGAAAGAAACAAGGTGAGCCCCACGCTTGCCCCTGCTCACTGCCCTGAGAGAGCTTTCAGACCCCGACGCGAGGACTGGGAACCCCAGAGGAGCTGGGCAGACTCTCTGAGCTCGTCTGGCTGGAGCTGGGATTCTGGGGAGACCCAGGTGACTGGAGTTCACGGGACAGAGCACCTGAGTGGAGAAGGCCAGAGAGAGAACCCTAGAGATCAGAGGAGGACCCACTCGGATATCCAGCAGAGAACTCTCAGTGCATGCCTGTGAGGGAGACAGCCAGAGCTGACAAAACAACCTCCTGAAATCATTAGAGAGAAGGGAACTTGGCCGTCACATAGGGATGGGTATAGTGTACATTCCCAAGAGCCGGACGGGAAAACCTCCTAATTCATGGGCCACTGGGTGAGTACTCAGGAGGGTCTCACCTCAGTACTAAGGTATAATTAGCCCTGAATCAAATGTAATCTAGTCTCCCTGTCAAATCTTAAAGGTAAGACCCAAAAGGATCAATAGTGTCCAAGTAAATTAACCGCATTTTAGAATAAAGCTTAAAAATATACAGGAATAACAAAATATCCAGCAACCAACAAAGTAAAATTAAGAATGTCTGGCATCCATTTGAAAATAACCCTACAAGCATACAAACAGGAAAATGTGATTCATAATGAAAAGAAAAAGCAATCATTCAATACCAACTCAGAACTGATACAGATGTTGACAGTAGCAGGCAAGCAGTTATTGTAACTGTATTCCATGTATTTGGAAAGTTAATTAGAAACATGAAAAACATGTAAGTCCCAAGTAAAACTTCTAGAGTTGGAAATATGTCTGAAATGAAGATGAACAGCAAGTTAGACATTGCAGAAGAAAAGATTAATGAAGTGAAAGGCAGCAGTAGAGACTAGCCGAAATGAAACAGAGAGGAAAAAGAAAACAAAAAACTAAAAATCATCAATAAGCCTCAAGTGGCCTGATATATGTGTAATTAGAATCCCAAAGGAGACAAAAGAAGGAGAAAAAGAGAAAAGAAAAAAATATTTGAAGACCTAATGATTGAATGTTTTCCAAATTCAGTGAAGACCGTAAACTCACAGATCCAAGCATCCCAAGGAACCCCAAGCATAAGAAATGTAAGAAACTGTAGCAATATGTACATCATAATCAAATTGTTCAAAGTCTATAATAAAGAGAAAATTTTTAAAGCAGCCAGGGATTAAAAAGAAATCCATACAAAGATAAAGGTGACAACTAATTTCTCATCAGCAACAATGCCAGTGGGAAGACAGTGTGGCAACATCCTTAATGCCCTAAAAACAACACCTCAGTCTGCTGGCCCCAACTGTATTTAAAGTTTATTTTGGTTTGGTATCTAGCAGGCACAGTCCGTCCCTGAAGAAAACTCCTTGGACACCAATTATACTTAAGAGCAGTTGTAAAACTATCAGTAAAAGGAACCCCTTCTGAGCTTAGTTTAAGGCATAGGCTAACCAGGAAACTGGTGTGGTTAATTACCCGAGCAATTGGGTGAGAGGGGAATTCTAATGTAAATACTTCAGTTTAACTGTGCCAGCATGATTAGGGCTATGGGGCTCAGGACGTGCCACTCAGGATTCTGTTCTTCCAGTCCTGAGGACAAGCAAGTACTCATGGGCCCTGCAATCAAAGGTTCTAGCCCCACGGAAGTTGGGGATTCATTTGGTTTTAGGAGAGGCTGTCAAAGGAGCATGTGATTACTTTAAACCCTAACAGCACTTTTGTGGAAACAGTTAAAACTTGCTAGCACTATCAAACACAGCAATGGCTTTGACCCTTTTTATGTAGTTCCTTTCAGAAGAGAATGCTGTTCTTAAATAATAAGCATTTTATGCTAGAAATCAACCTGACATTTTCCTTAATCATGTAAACTTGTTTAATCTCCAACTGTGAGCCATGAATTGGAAGGTTGGTTGGCATGAGAAGAACATGAGTTTGTACCTTCCCTCAGGTACCTTCCAGTATGATAAACATGTAAACAAAAAGTCCAAGAGCCATGACAGTTGCTATGATAGGAGAATATATGTATATGTGAGTGTGTGTCTGTGTGTGTATATATATATGTGTGTGTATATATATATATATATACACACACACATATATATGCAATGGTGTACATATACACAAGGTACAAGGTGGTATCCAAGGCATCATTTTTAAAGGAAGAGGTACAGGATGAAGAAGCACACTTACAGCATCACTAGTTAAAACCTTAGAGCTAGGAGTCAATGACTAGAGTTCATTTTAATATACTAGTGTACCTCATTATTTAGAGGAATGCTAGTGGCTGTAATAGAGAGACCCCAGATGTGCAAGGGCTCAAACAAGATAGAAGATACTTTCTCTTATGTAATAGGTAAGGGCAGGTGTGTGAAGAGGGAAGCTCCCCTCCATGAATTAATCTCACCCACACTGACAGCTGTTCTGCCTTCTTCAACATATGACCTCCAAGGCTACGCATATGGTCATCATGCAGAAAAAGGACACAAATCCACAGCCAGAAATGCTCTCTCATGAAAGTCAAGATCACACTATAGTCCCTCTCACATAATCTGGGCTCAACTCCTAGCCTGCAGCAGACAAATGCTTCCATAATCTCTTACACCACCACAGATAAATAATTCACAGATTCAAAAACAATAAAATTCCTTATTCTAAAGGGACAAAGATTTGCTAATATATTCAATTCATATCACAAAATAAAACACTTAATTCTTAGTAAAAACTGATGGCACTCCAGTTCGTTACTACCTAGTGTTCAACACAAAGTGTGCTTTATACTTGCAAGACTGAAAGTCCTCATATTCATATGGTCCCTCCAGACTGTGCCCTAAAGATGAATTGCAGATCCCCATCCCCATTACCAAAAGGAAGAAATTGCTTAAAGTCCCCCAAATGGCATGTTTTCTGCCTCCAAAAGAAAAATATTAAGGTCTAAGCCCCTCCCACCTTGAGCACCATTGTTTGAAAAGAAAAAAAAAGGAGGGACATATTAAAGGAAAAGTTTTCTGATTTGTTGTCTAATAAGCAAGGGCAAAAAAAGAACTGAATTGCTTTTATTTTCTTATATTGAATAAAGAATCACTGAGTCTGCCACACCTGCACTTCTTATTCAACCATCCTCATTGTCTAGCAAAAAGGAGTGTTAGCAATTGCATTTTGAACCTGCGTCTCTTTCCATCTCCCCTTCTCAGTGGGATGTTTATGCAGCCCTGTCACCAGAGAACGTGCAGGAGCCTCCCAATAAGATCAGTGGCAGTCTTTATTTCAGACCGTAAGATGCTATGACCTAACAGGGTCATATATCACGGCCCAGAAGGGATTTCTAAATGCCAATTGCACACAGTGATGACATCTCTAATATTTGATAATATTCACAATAAAAAACTTTCTGTGCTCAGAAAGGTTCATTTTTTAAAAGTATGTTTTTCATTGGGAATTACTCATCCTGGATGTAGCCTGGGAGTTGGGGGCAGGTGTATGTGTTCCTGTTGGTGAGTGAACACTTCCTCAGTATCACTTTTACATGAGCTTGACCTTCTTAAAAGTATGTCTAAATGCTTTTGTCCCCAGGAAATTCTCTTTCTTTGGCATTAATATTTTCAGTATTGCATGAACACATGCAGTACAATCCAGTCTTTGCACTAACCTGACTTACATTTCAAAAATATCAGCCCACAAGCAGAAAAACACTTTAAATATGGAAAGGCTGCCATTCTCTTAACTAAATTTTTTGTTTATTAAACTGATTTATTGCTTACTTTATGTAACACAAGGGAATTCTTCATGAATCCTCTTCATTAGAGGTACAACTTCTCAAAATAGATTTTGAAAACAAAAAATACTTTATCCTGTAACAAAGCTCTGAATTTAAATTGCTGATGCATAAATCCTTTGTCCTTCACAAAGGAACGTCAGCATTTGAAGGGCCTGGTGCTAACTGCCCAGTTGCTTCCTAAGTCCTGCAGCAGCCACCGGCCGCAGATCTCGGATTGGATGAACTTGGTAATTCAGACAGTAATCCATGCTAGAGAGAATAATGTGAGCTATGCAGCAAAAGCCACATGGTTTCTGAATATTTTGAACATTCTTTTTAGAGTAAACTGCCTATTAAAATAAGACTGAATAAGTAAGCTTTTTTTTATTATTATTTTTTGGTACTTCCTGCCTCCTTACCATGATGGTGACATATCAGAAATAAATTCAGAAACAAATTTCAAAATCTTATATAATCCATACCAAATTAATTGCAGTGTATTACACAGGCATACCTCAGAAATATTGCCAGTTCAGTCTCAGACCCCAGCAATAGAACAAATACTGTAATAAAGGGACTCAAATTAATTTTTTGATTTCTCAGTGCATATAAAAGTTATTTTTACACTATACTGTAGTCTATTAAGCATACAATGACATTACGTCTAAAAACAATGTACACAAAGAAATACTTTATTGCTAAAAAATGCTAACCATCATCTGAGCCTTCTGGAAGTTGTAATCACTGGTCATAGATCACCGTAACAAATAAAATAAAGAAAAAATATATAATAATGAAAAACATAATATATAATGAAAAAAATACAATAATGAAAAAATAGTCCTATTGCAAGAATTACCAAAACATGACACAGAGACACTAAGTAGATGTTATTAGAAAGTGGCCCTGTGATAAACTTGCACAGGTTGCCACAAACCTTCAATTTGTAAGAAACACAGTAAAGCAAAGCACAGTATGAGTTGTGGCAGTTCCTCATGTTACAGCTGTAAGATTCTAACGTGTTGTGGCCCTGTGACACTCCAGGATGCTAAATTGCTTCTGAAAGATGAAATTGTATGTTTGGAAGAGTTTAGCTTGGAAATGTGATTTTTCTTTACTGTATCAAAAGAAAAAGTGGGGAAATGGCCAGTTTGACAAAGGAAATCAGTGGGAAAACAATCATGTAACAGAAAACCATTTAATCACAGATGATACTTCAAAAGCAAGAGTACTTTAAAGTATTGAGATACTTAATCAGCAAATTCAGAATTTTAGCCCTATCACGGGTTCAGCCTTATGAACGAATATTTAGTACTTGTAAGAGAACACTTTTTAGTGCTCCATTTCTAAACACTATTTAGTGTCCATTTCTCCTCCTGAAGTCTTTGTCCCAATCTTCCCCATGCCTAGGACAAACTTCCTCAACCTGTTAGGTTCTCAGCCGGGACATGGAAGTTGGTGATTAGATGGTCTCTTGTCCAAGATGCAGTACTGGCTAGCACCTGCCTCCCCACTATTAGGTTTGCTTGAGATACAGGCACATCCTCTCCTTAACCCAGGCAGGCACCATCGATGCCTGCCATTCCGATGTGTGCCCACCCTCTAGTCAAGTAACGCCTCGGCAGTCCTGAGTCCCTAGCTTCTCTTCCCCAACTAACTTACACAGCTCACCAGCTCAAGACCGCAGAAATGCTGAGGGGCTAATCCCTGCCACGCGAGGGCTGCAGGAACCTTTCCCTGCCTGGAAAGCCATGAAGCCATTCCCACTCTTGCCCCACCCCCATGCTAGTGCAGCGGACAGAGGACTTCGCTGAGTCTGGCACAGACACTGTGGTCCAGGAAGGGCAGCTCTTACATTCCGAAGAGATTCCATCATCAACCCCTCACAAAGACGGGGGCCTTGTCCAGGGGCACTCCAGGGGTCGGCGCCCTGACCATACTTCGCATCTCCTGCCTGGATCACGTCGCTCCCCAGCTGGGAGGCTCTGTGTTGACTCTGAGGACAGGAGAAATTTTTCTGCCCATTCTCATCCTCTTTCAGGTATAAGCCTCTTTTACCTGCAGCTGCTCCCTAGCCTTCAACTAAATGCTGGCTGCTTTGTTCTCTTTTTATCCTGACAACACCTCACTGGGCCAGATACTGGCAGAGCTCTCTCCAGGAAGAGGGCAGGGAGAAGGTACCGCATTTACTGTCTTGGATTGTTGCCCCATCACACACAAATGGAAGAGATCCTTTCCTGACAAACATGGCCATTCTCTTCTTAATTTCAGTTATACATGACTTCTTATATGAGGTCTGCCCACTCCGGGCAAGCTGTTCTCAATACCTGATTGAAATACCCCATGGCTCCACTGACGGTTCTTGTAGGGTCTTTAATTCAGGGGTTTAGTGGAGTGCCAAGTGGGTCATTGGAAGACTGATGCAGTAACTGAATTATTAGACCAAGGTTAATTGGCGCATTTGTAAGGGGTTATATTGACTAAGTGCAGAAGTGTGTAATTTACACTGCTCTGAGAGGTGGATGAGGAAGGTGCTCCAGCACACAAACTCTAGAGAATTGCTCCTTGGGTTTAAGACCTTGTCGAGCATCTGCAGGCTGCAGGCACCTGGCTATGCCTCCCTTTCTCCAGTGTGAACCAGGAGTAACAGTAGGGCCTACCGCACAGGATTGAGATGAGGATTAAGTGAGTTAACACGGGTAACAAAATTAGAGCAGTGCCTGGCATTTGGTTTAAGTATTCGGTTTGTTTGGGCTGAGATTATTTGGAGAACTCACAACTCTCCTGAAGTCCTCACTAGAAAAGTATCTCACCTGTAACACTCTCAGTCATGTCTCTGTGCTGTTTTCTCCTGGACCAGATCTTCCTCCTCCTCCATCTCTTCTTTGTCACCTTCCCCCCCACTTCCTGCTCCTCTTCCTTCTTCGCCTTTTGAATCATCTGCTCTTCAGCTCATAGGCCATTCTGAATGGCATCCTGGTCCATGCCTGATTCACCCTTTTCCTTCTACACTGGCGAGCTCAGGGCACCACACTCTCATTGTTCACAAAAAGTTAAGGTTCCATCCAAAGATTTCCACCTCAGCCTCTACTTAGGGAACATTTTCCTCTCTTATTCATCAATTTTTATGCCAGTGATACTCCTACTTTGGTTTTTCTTACAAAACTCTTGGCAGCCCATACACCTCTGAAACACCACAGATGGATCTGTGCTTCCCAGGCAAGTCCCTTCTCTTCTGGAAAATCTGTGAGCCTTGTGCTTCTTTGTTGAGCGCACCTGTAAAACATTCCCTGTCTCCTAGACACCTTTGTCTGTATCATGTCTTTCTCTCTGTCAACCTCTGCACTGTCTTTTACCCCTTCCTGGGTTTTGCATAGGTTACACATGAGAGTTATACATGACCTACTCCAAGGTTACGCATGTGGGTTATACATGACCTACTCCAAGGCTGGGTGGCTGCTGCATAGAGAGCATCACTATCGTGTATGTTTGCACATCAAGAAAACCTGTGGAAACTTGCTACATCTTTCAGTGAAGTGTAATTTATTCTGAGTTGTCTTCTACTGAGCTAACATCAGGAACTTTCCATCCACATATAAACACACACAGCTAAAAGTTCAAAATAAAAGTTACTTCTGTGTGTCATTATCAAGTCTGTTGTCCAGTTATCCTTTTCACTTAGGGAGAATGTATATCAGTGTTAAACCATTTTATCATACTGAAAAGGAGTATCTACAACTCATACACATTTCTGACCATACACTGGCATTTTTTGTTACTCTTCGATCAGTTCCCAGGAAAGCTAAAGGACTCTCATTATTTTCCAAACACCAAATCATCTTTCCATCCAACATGGGAGGGATGTAATAGCTGGACCTCTAAGAAAGAAAAATGAAGTGCCTTCCCTTCTTGGCCCATTTGATATTTGGCCAAGTTCTCCTCTGCTGATATTCAGAAGGATGGAGGCTGAGCACAGAAGATGAGGTGAGAGAGAATGAGATGATGGCAGAGGAGGGAATATTGTCAGCCTCATAAAGAGAAGCAGATTGGGGCAACAGGACCGATGATCAGGGGCACAGGTAACCCTGTGTGCAGGTTATTTAACATCTTTGTGTCTATATTTCCTCATCTATAAAATAAGAATACTACTGCTGACCTTCCAGGAGCTTGAGGGACTAGAAGAGCTCACCATGTATAAGCCAGCCTCCCGAGCCAGGAGGGAGGCAGTGCTGCAAAAGCAGTCATCCTTAGGGCTTACACTTCAGCCTGCAAAACTTACCAAGAACATTCCCTGTGGTCTCATAAAAGGTCTAGAAATTTCTCCCCAGTGTTAACATTAATTTACATTTTACAATGTTAAAATCTATATCCATTTCACAATATGTAAGCGTTCCCACGTCTGATTTCCATTCCCTTCATTTTCCTAGCTTCCTTTTTTAGTTTTAGGGAAGAACCCAACAATGAATGGGGCTGCATATACTCAGGTTTTCCAGTCTTTTCTGGTCTAGGCTCTGGAGACCTGAAGGTTCACAAATAGTAGAGGAGGTAGATGAAAAATCCTGTCTCAGCATGTCAAATTGCAAATGAAACTTCCAATGGATGTGAGAGGTTTTGTACCACATTCACGAAGCACCATTTTCTCTCAGGACTGCCCCATCCGGACATCCAAGTTCAGTAATCGGCTTCCACATCTTGAGGTTTTTCCATGTCTAAGACTTTGTGCCCATCCTTTCCTGCAGGGCTACAGAATACTTCATTGCAATCAAGGGATGCTTTTGTGAGTTCCATCTCCTTCCCCAGCCCCTCAGGCTTCCTAGAGATTGAGGCACAGAGTGGGGGCAGGAGAAAAGCATACAGTGTGAGTTGATGGTGATGAGAAACTATGTGACTGTGATTCTAACATAGGACAGGATGAAGTTGTGTGTTTTTTAATCTCATATTTCATGCAGGGCTGGGCTGAGGATGTGGCAGGCATGGCGTATGCCCTACGTTCACTGCCAGAGGGGGCTCCCTGCCTGCCACAGGTGAGAGCCAGCTCTGGGGTGCCTGCCCCAGTGGGGAATGGGGATGGAGGGGCCTGGAGGGGGAGGGGTGGGGACTTTGCACCACCTTGGCTGGTCCCCAGGAGGACTCTGCCACAGAACTCAAGACTTCATATAGTGAATGTCATTTTCTTATATTGTAAATGAAATTGTGACAGATTAAATGCTTATATTGGTTGATTTTTATAGTAAATGCTTTTTGCTGGAACACTGTACAACAGCGTATAAAGTGTATGGTTGACCCTTGAACAACACAGGGGCTAGGGGCACTGACCCCTCATGCAGTCAGAAGTCTGCCCATAACTTTTGATTCCCCAAAAAACTTTATACTAATAGTATACTGTGGGCTAGAAGCCGTACCATGATAACATAAATAGTCAACACATATTTTATACACATATTATAAACTGTATTCTTAATAAAGTAAAGAAAAGAAAATATTTTTCTAATTTGTCACACATTTCCAAATGAGTTTTCCAATATACTTATTGAAAAAATCTGCCTATGAGTGAACCCACACAGTTCAAACCCATGTTGTTCAAAGCTAAACTTATACACAAATGTCTGGGAATTCTAGGCCTGCCTGCATTCCCTTAAATGGCTACAAATGCTTAATTATTCTAATTTTGCAAGTATATTTCAGTAATAAGATGTGTTCCATTAAAGCCAACAGTTGCCAACTCAAAACAAATTGTTTGTCTTACTTTATAAATTACACATTGAATTATGGCCCTAGACCTAATACATTTTGATCTATTTCCTAAGTTTTACAATTTTCACTCTGATTTTCTATGTCACACATCTCCTCACTCCTACTTTTGGACTCATTTACTGTATTTTGCAGCAAACAATTTATTGACAGTATGTTCAATAATTCATCTCTATGTGACCACCTCCAAACTCATTTCTTCTTATAAAAAAATCACCCACACTCAACCTTTTACCATTTTCTACTTTTTCCAGAGTTTTTTTTTTACTGCTCCAAAACGCCCATAGACAGCCCTTCCTGTCCCAAACCACTGTTTTGTAAAACATCAATTAAATGGCTCTCCAACTCAAGGACTGAAAACACTGGCACCAGAGAAACAAATGCAGTTAACTGATTAACCCTGAAACCTTTATTGTATGTTGAGTTGAGCAAAAAATATATATAAAGTTAAAACGCTGAAATACATGACTAACACATCCAACCCATTCTACAATTAGGTCTTGAAAATCCAACCTTCCTGCTCCTGTAAGCAGCAGTCTGAAGACCCACACGGGCTATTTGCCCATAGGGTTTTCCATGTCAGCATCTAACACCTTTTCCTTCCCTCTTTTTGCAGTGGTCAGTATATATCCGGGCTGCTGTCCGAAAAGAGAAAGGCCTACCCATCCTTGTGGAACTGCTTCGGATAGATAACGACCGTGTGGTGTGCGCGGTGGCCACGGCTCTCCGGAACATGGCCTTGGATGTCAGAAACAAGGAGCTCATAGGTACATTCTCTCCAATTCCTAGTATCTCAGTTTTTAAATGAAAATATTTCCTAGTGGGGTGCATGCAATTGAATCCATTTGCTGAACATAGGCACATGCAGAAACAGTCCATTTATTAGAGGCCATGGTTTTTTCCAACTTTCCTTCTAGTTTAAAGCCAATGCACTGATTTATCTTTTAGAGTTTAGAGGAAAATGTGATGTTCGTTGACATTTCTAATCCTTGCAAATTAAAAACTACCACAGTGCTCAGCACTGGACACCATACTCCTTATACTTTAAATCTCTGTCAGGCTTTTTGTTTGCTTTCCATGTGGTGAACTGGAATTCTAAAGGGATACATACCTCTTCTCTTCCCCAATTTAAAAATTCATTTTGGATTAGACCATAGTGGCTCTTTTAATCCTATTTTTTAAAGAATCATCTCCTGTGGGAAGATGCTCACGGCAAGGCTGATGTCTGTAGGACTAGTGAACCACCAACACCTGCCCATGGAAGAAACACAAACCTCTCCACAACCCATCATCTTATTTGTAGGCATCTGGGATGGACGAGGTGTTTCTGATAGGGTCGTTGGTCATTGCAGCTTAATGCACAGCAAGGCTGCCTGCAGGTAACAGGTGCCAGTGGAGTGTAGGCAGCCCGAAGCTGCACCACCTGCCGTGCCAGAGGCTGTTAGCAACCTCTGCGGGAAAGCAGGTGAGAGTGGGCAAAGAAGCAAGATTGCATTCCTGGAATGCCAGGTGTGGGTCCAAATTTTGTACACAAATTTTCCACGATACATAGGTCTGTTTCTGCCGAGCCCTTTGTGATCTGGAAACCGGCCCCTTTTCCTCATGCCATTTCACAACACTCTTCCTATCCTTCAGTGAAAACTACAGCATTTGCAAGTCTCCAGCCATTTATTTACTCACAAGGAAACCAGTCTTCAAATCTGTATCAAATAAATGCAATTATTTGTTAAGCTCATAGTACGTTATAGGGCATGAAAGAAACTCGATTTGATATGTAAACTTAGTTTGAATTTAAGTATTCTCTGTGGATTTTGTATATTTAAATTAGGCCATTAACTCAAAAGGTCAAGATACCCTCTCCATATCCCCTTGCCTTTCCCTTACATAGCTCTTTCAGATAGTCCAGAACCAGGCCTTGTGATAAAATCCTATTGTTCCTCTATAAGATGGAAGAAAAATCAATAGCTAATCAGTCTACCACCTGGATGCTAACTACTAGGTATTGTGTGTTTGTGTGTTTTATTCCTTTTGGTGGATTAAAATATAACAAAATAGGGAACTATTGATTGGTTTTTCTAGCTTCTGGCATCTCATCTTTCTCAGAAGTCAGCTATCTAGTACTCTCTCAGAAGCAGGAACATTTGGAGCTCCATATTACCCATGTTAAATTAAGCCTTTACTATCAAATGTCACCAGACAGGAAAGAGAGCCAGTCATTAAAAATAGAAATGAAAATATCTAAGTCACAGCCTTTATGGAATCAATAACTTTTTCTTGAAAGAGAAAAGCAGACTTAAACCAAAAAAAACACACATTCTATTCTGAGAAAGAAAATGTGACCTTTGCTCTTTTACTCTAAACATTGTGTCAAAGTAGTGATTTTCATGGGAAAATGTTATACAAAATTTTATATTATTGAAAAGAAAGCTTCATTGACTATAAGCCAAGAACAGAAAGAAAAATTGGACTTTTCTATCAACTCTCAGCCAATCTTTGGTGACCTTATGTGGTTTCATGGTGTTAAAAGATCATCTGTCTTCTGACAACCCTCAAATGTATCTCTCTGCTGGCAATACTGCATCTCTGTGTCCAAGTCTGTCATCTCCAATGGATGCCCAACAAGCATCTCAAATATGACATCTCCAGACTAACGTCCTTATTTCTCCCAAAACCCAGTCCTTTCACAGCAAATGGCAATTTGTCCTTGTTGTGGTCCAGGGTGGGCCCCTTGAAGGCTCGTTTGGTTCTTTAACTCTTGCATCCATACCATCAACAAATCTGGCCTCCCTTCTCAATTTTCTCAGAATCTGACGCTTCTCATCTTCATTGCTTTGCCTGCAATTCCCCTCCTCTCTCACCTGGCTTATTACTATGGCTGCCTACCTGGTCTCCCTCTTCCAAACCTACCCCATAGTCCACTATGGCAGCAGCCAGGGTGGTCCTGTTCAAACCTCAGGACTTCTCGTTTCTCATTTCTCCACTGTGACCACCTCTCACCTCTCTCAGTATAAAATGAAGTCTTTGCAAGGCAGAAACAGCTCTACATGATCCAGCTCTCTGGTCCCTCTCCAAACTCACCTTCCCACTCACCGTCACTAACTTTGTTTCCCAATACAATCCTTTCTGGCCATCATTCGTAATGCTTATTTATCTTGCCTTAATCCATCTCCCCCGACCCCACCCCACTGGAAAGTAAGCCCCCTAATGGCAGGAAATTCTGTCTTGTTTGCTCACCTGTTTAACCCATATACCTGGAAGAGTACCCGTATTCATAGCAGGGACTTAATAAATATTTGCTGAATAAATGAGAGAGAGCATTTTTTTCCTGTCTGGCTGTCATATTGAAATGAACTTTGAATCAGTAAAACCAGCAAATTAAATACAACATTAACTAAAGAAAAGCATTTTATATTAATAGAAAAAACATTTTTTAAAAAAGGTCATTTTCCTCCTAAAATTTACTAAATGTGTATAGACACGCAGAATTTCAGAAGGAATCCAGAATCTTCCATCACTTGTTCTGGGTTTTCCGTTTAAATCACATCTCTACTTAGGTCACTATTTTAGTGAGTTTGGAGGGGATGCTGCTGTGAACTGTGCCCTGCTCTGGCTGAGGAATGGTTCATCATCCTTGGGCCCCAGTAAGCTACTGAACAGCACCCATCCTGATATTCAATGAGGGTCATCTGAAAGGACTGCCCACACTCTGCCTCTCCTGTGTCTTCCCATTTGGGTCTCATGTTTCTGTGTATGTCTCTGCCATTGGGCAGTAAGTATGCTGCTGAGAGATCTTTGTGTTCCTCTGATTCAAGTGTGACAGTGGTCCAAGTTAATGCACATCCATACATATCTTTGCAACCTTCCAACAATGTTAATGATCCTTCTGGTTAAAAGTGTTATTTTATCATTCAGGAAAAGTTTTTTTAAAAGAATGGTAATTAGCTTCTGCAAAAGAGCAAGTGATACTGTATCACTTTAACAAGTTTAACAAAATGCCGTCCATTCTCACATGTTGACAGGTCCTAATTAAGATGGCACATATTTATTTTATCCAAATCCCACCCTCTCTGCCAACAAACAAAACTAAAAAAAAAAAAAACAGAAAACCTTAAAGCATGTATAAACATTAGACAAAAGAGATATCTAGCACTTTGCAAGCATTGTTCATTAACCCATTGCTACCCATCCATGTAAAATAATCCTAAAGAGAGCAGTGTCATCAGATGTACTATTTTCTTTTGCTACATTTTCAGAAGCATAGAAAATCAAGATAGTGTCAAAACAGTTACTAAGTGTAACATGGGTACCGCAAGTAAGCTTCCCGCCACACAAGGTTACCTGTTCTTTGAATACCTTCGGGTCACATTCAAGGCCCTGCCTGTGCTCAAACCAAACTGCCTCTTATTTCTAACTGCTCTTTCTCATTAATAATTTAGCCATACCAGTTTTGTACCATCGTTCCCACTTACCACACCTTTACCCAAGCTGTGTTTCCCATGGCATGCTTTTCATCACTATACACTTAATGGAACTCCCCACTATCATTCAAAGCCCAGGTCAGGGTGGCCTTCCTGATGTAGTTACTCCTTGAACTCAGAGTGGAAGTGATAGTATCTCCTGGATAAGAAATCTCTTGGTCTATCTTAGATTTCCCTTATGTAATTTTATTCTTGTGTTATCTTTTATCTTTTGTGTGTACGCATTGCATCTTCTCCAATGAGATAATAAGCAAGGGGCAGGTACCATATTTACCTGCATGCCCTACAGTGCCTAGCACTTTGATTTGCTGATGTGATTCACTGATGGACGAATAATATGGGTTATTTATTCTGAAGCACATATCTAGAGGTGGTTTAGGGAATCCCAAATAGAGGAAGGAGTAGAGGGGATGTTAGTTTTAACCCCTTTACATAGCATGCCGGGAGTAGAAGAAAGGCAGTTTAGATGCTCCCTGCAATCTAGGCTCTAGTCAAACTCCAGCTCCTTCTGCTGCCTCCTACATAGAAGTTTGAGACTAGGTAGGAAATGGAAATGCTCTCTGCATGGGCTTGATCTCTGCCAAAGGTTCATGTCAGAGCCGCTGCGCCTCTGTGGGCAGTGTTGCCAAGCTAACAAGGCACCCTCCCGTCACTTCCCTGGGTGGCGGCCGCTTGCCACACTTCCTGGCAGGCAAGCCAGGGCTGGGATGGCTCCCTGGCAGCCCTCCCTAGACGGAGGAGAAGGACCTTTCCCTGCCTCAGGAAGCTGGCCCTTCCTCAGCTTGCCGCAGCCCTTTCTCTCATCCCGTCTGCGTGGCGTGACTCTCCCTGAACTGTTGTCATTTGGATGGTTGGGTCACCACGTTTGCAATGATCTGTAAGCATCTTTCTTTGAGGCCTCCACACGTTCATATCATACGATCCATTCTTCATCCAGCTAACCTTCCACTAGCTGAGCGTCCTCCAGGTGACACCCTCTCAATCCCTTTCAGCCTCAAAGGGAGCCCCAGACAGAACCTGACTCTCTGGAGTGAGGAAAGGGCCATCCTAGGGGAGTCTGCTGGCTCCCAAACCGGGTATCCCCAAGAAGAGACAGAAGAGAAAGAGCCCCAGATCCAGGTGTCCCTGGCAGTGCACATCTCATATTTCCCCACACTCATGAAATCATGAACAAAGTAAGGGTGGTTTCTTGCCCGGAAATTAATTACTATTTAAGCTGTAAATCCGTAACTGTTCTGTCCCCTCACAGGGTTTTCAGATGGCCCTTTCATTCATTCTGGGGAGTAGCATTCCCTTCCTAGCATTTTGTTCTTGCCACAATCTTTCAACTTTTCAGATGGAAGATTTTCTCTGGCCACTCTAACGTCTGTACAGACGGGGGTTGCTGGTTATATTTAAAGGACAACATAAAAAGGTTTTGTGTTTAAGTAAATATAAAGACCTAGTACAAAGAAACAGATAATGTCATTGAGACAATGACAATGACCACCCCACCCTGTGCCAGATCTTTACCTGATGAGAAATGTATTTTCCTTTGGAGAACTGGAAGGAGATAAAGGGAGAAGCCTTCATTACATCTATTCTGTCCTGAGCGTTGCATAGCTTTGCAAACATTCTTCTATTTAGTGTTGTCAGCTGAATTTTTGAAATGTATATCCATGAAATTATAGACCCAGCAATGCTGATCTTCATCCAAACTTTGGGACACATTTTTACCCCATTCTCTAATCCTGAGAGCATGTTCTTCAGGGAAGAAAGACATATCTAAAACTGGGTTTCCATATATCAATGAAAAGTGTTACTCAGAAGATAGTTTCTCAAAGTCTAAATTCTTCAGCTCAGTGTTGAAACACAGCTGGTATTGATCACCATCTGCTGTGTACTCAGGATATTGCTCTGCACCCATGTGTCTCTAAGCAAAACTGGAAAATAGGGGATGCTAAAAGTGTATGGCACAACCATCAGTTAAAATCCACATGTGTGCATGTGTTTTACTATTTTCTCATGTTATGCTGATGGCTTGCATGTGGCAAAATGGGCTGGGGTGTGGGCTTCACACTCAGAAGAAGATCTCTCATAGATTGCTCATCACACAGCGCTGCAGGCATCTTCTTTGCCTATGTTCTTGACCCTGTGGACTTACCTGTGCCCAGGGACAGACTAAAGTCTCTGGAAACCTCAGTGCAACTGGGGAGACAATGTGTCATTTTTATTCCTAGGAAAGTGTAATCTTCACTTTATTAAGTAGGTTTGAAGATGTTCTGGAGATATGCCTTCTCTGCTTTTCAAAACATGTTTCTTCAGATCCTGGCAGATGTTATTTTAATTAAAACACATGCAATTTCAATTAGCATTTTAGAAAGAGGCCTGGTTTCCCAGACAAGGTGATTTATGGGAGCACTCTCTGCCGGCTTGCTCTAATAAATTGATTTCACAAGCCAGATTCTAGGCAGCAGAAAAGCTGTGTGACTTAGCCAAAACTTGGTCTCTTTAGATTAGATGCCTGTGTTACAGTTCTTGTCTTCCACACCTGAGAGCTAATGTCATGAATGCTGCTTCCATTTTCCCCAAAGTCGTGGGTTCTTCATTAATTAACTCTGGACACCTGTTGGGGAAATTTGGTGGCTGGGTCTGGCAGATAAGAATTCCCTGAAAGGGAAGTTGTAAATAAATTGAAGAGCTGGTCATTGTATTATTAAATAAGACTTAATGATTTGCCCCTTGGAAATAGTCCATGTAGGGAAAAGGCAAAACTGAGAAATTTCCAGTTGTGGATAAAATGAGAGTTCCTGTGGCCAGGATTCTCACCTGGCACTAGTTGATGAGCTCACTGCACACCTGTGGGCAATACATGGCTGTTGACTCTATATAAAGAGCTCCGCCTACTGCTCTGGGCACAACACGGTGGCAGGGCTGCAAGGCTGCAGGAGAGCAGAGCAGAGGCTGGAGTGGTGGCAGTGCCGAGGACAGATGCCCAGGGGATGGCTGTGCAGGACGACTGTGCAGAGAAGCCCAGAGGACAGTTGTACAGACAGAGGGGCCCAGAGGCAGAGACTGGCTTGCTGGATACAGACTCGCTCTGAGTGAATGGGATTCTAGTGACTGACCTGCCACTGTGAGAAAAAGGTTGGGTATAACCCTTTCACCCCAAGAACATTTTGCTGTCAATTTTCTTTGGTCACATTGAATCCATAGCGAACTTTCCTGGGTCTGAAACCCATTGGCAATACACCAATTGATTCAAATTTCAGGACCTCTGTTTAAAGACCTCAAAGAAAGAGAAAAAAAACACCCACATAACTTTACTTTGACTGTTTAAGTATTCATTTTTATGCCTGGCCAAACAGTTTCAGAAGAAATGCTTTAAAGAAGAGAAAACATTGAAAATGAAATGAATCCTCTCAAATTCTCCAAATCTTGAGAATCTAAAAATAGAAAAGGGATTTCAACAGAATACAGTTTTTAAATTGTGTTCCTTCTCCATGTTGGCTACCATCTTCTCCCCTTGCTCCCCTCCCCAAAAAAAGAATGCAAATAAAAGTTTTAATCATGTAGAAAGAAATTCTTGTTTTTCCTCTAGAAAAATAATGGATTAGAAAATAGTTGAAAAGCTTAAAGATGAATACTCTTTTAGCCATTTGGCCTTATGTTTGATTGTATTAAGCTGGATCTTGAGGAATTCAGAGCAGGCAAGGATAACTGTAATTTAGAGGTTCTGATTTTAAATGAAGGGTGTTGGCTGGCATATAAATGGATGGGCCAGTGGTTCTGCTCTTGAGGGCACCTAAGGCATAAGAGGAGGAGAAGGCAGACACCAGTGGGATAAGCAGTCCATCCCGTGATGGACATCCAAGACCCACACAAGCAGCTGGGCACTCAGGAAGCGGATGGAGGCCCAGAGGCCCAGCTCTACCCTAGCATCTGGGCAGTCTGAGGCCAGGACCTAGGGTGCTGGCCTGTGAAATGCTCTATGCAGCAGGAGCGTATTTTTCTCCTTGAGAAGAAGCAAGTTGCTTCTTGAGATGCCTTGAGAAGGGAAAGCTCATCTGTACATCTTGCCAGACTGATGTCCAGGAGATCGTTGGTCAGAGGTGAGGCAGGACAAAGAATCATTCCCAACAGCTCCTCATCAACATGTCCTAAAATTTCTTTCAAGAAACTTAGTTGAAATTCAAAGATTTCTTCTAACCAAGAAAGTTCATGAAAATTTGCTATCAGAAAATCTTGTGGTTTTTTTTTTCCAAATTTAAAATGAAACTTCCCTATTCTATTCCATGTGTTATACTCTCTTTGAACAATGTCAGGTAGAATGAATGGCTGTGGAGTGGAATGGTAAAAGACAAGTCGCTGTTTCATAAAACACACAATATCCTTTGAATCCCAGATTTTATCATCCTTATTATTTAATACAGACATTTGAACTTGACATGGTACCAGTTGGGGTGGTCCAGAAACATAGTCACGTGATGTATCGCTTTTAATTAGGAGTCACTAATATTCCATTGTTATCATTAGAGGGTATTCAATGTGCAAGATAGATGTAATGATTAAGAATTCCCATGGCTCTCACTTTGGCAACTGTACAGTTTAGTTAACTCATCAGAAAGGAAAGTTATGGCCATGAAATGGGAAGTGGTGTGGTACTTTTTTTTTTATTAAGGTATCATTGATATACACTCTTACGAAGGTTTCACAAGAAAAACAATGCGTTTACTACATTCACCCATACTATTGACTTCCCCCGCATACCCCATTGCAGTCACTGTCCATCATTGTACTAAGATGCCACAGAGTCACTGCTTGTTTTCTCTGTGCTACACTGTCTTCCCTGTGACTTCCCTCACACCATGTGAACTAATCATAATACCCCTCAATCCCCTCCTCCCTCCCTCCCCACCCACCCTCCCCCACCCCTCCCCTTTGGTAACCACTAGTCCTTCTGGAGTCTGGAACTCTGCTGCTATTTTGTTCCTTCAGTTTTGCTTCACTGTTATATTCCACAATTGAGGGGAATCATTTGGTATTTGTCTTTCTCTGCCTGACTTATGTCACTGGACATACATCCTCTACCTCTATCCATGTTGTTGCAAATAGTAGGATATGTTTTCTTCTTATGGCTGAATAATGTTCCATTGTGTAAATGTACCACTTCTTCTTTATCCATTCATCTGCTGATGGACACTTAGGTTGCTTCCATATCTTGGCTACTGTAAATAGTGCTGCAATAAACATAGGGGTGCATATGTCTTTTTGAATCTGAGAACTTGTTTTATTTGGGCAAATTCCTCAGAATGGAATTACTGGGTCAAATGGTATTTCTATTTTTAGTTTTTTGAAGAAACTCCATATTGTTTTCCACTATGGTTGAACTAGTTTACATTCCCACCAGCAGTGTAGGAGGGTTACCCTTTCTCCTCATCCTTGCCAGCATTTCTTATTCCTAGTCTTTTCAATGTTGGCCATCCTAACTGGTGTGAGGTGATATCTCATGGTGGTTTGAATTTACATTTCCCTGATAATTAGCAATGTGGAGCATCTTTTCATGTGCCTGTTGGCCATCTGAATTTCTTCTTTGGAGAACTGTCTGTTTAGATCCTCCACCCATTTTTAAATCAGGTTATTTGCTCTTTGGGTGTTGAGGCATGTGAGTTCTTTATGTATTTTGGATGTTAACCCCTTGTTGGATATATCTTTACAAATATATTCTCCCATACCATAGGATGCCTTTTTGTTCTGCTCACAGTGTCCTTTGCTGTACAGAAGCTTTTTAGCTTGATGTACTCCCATTTGTTCATTTTTGCTTTTGTTTCCCTTGCCCAAGGAGCTACTCTCAGGAAAAAGTTGCTCATGTTTATATTTAAGAGATTTTTTCCTATGTTTTCCTCTCCGAGTTTTATGGTTTCATGACTTACATTCAGGTCTTTGATCCATTTTGAGTTTGCTTTTATGTATGGGGTTAGACAATAATCCAGTTTCATTCTCTTGCATGTAGCTGTCCAGTTTTGCCAACACCAGATGTTGAAGAGGCTGTCATTTCCTCATTGTATGTCCATAGCTCTTTATTGTCTATTAATTGACCATATATGGATGGGTTTTTATCTGGACTCTCTTAGTCTGTTCCATTGGTCTATTGTTCTATTCTTGTGCCAGTACCAAAGTATCTTCATTACCATGGCTTTGTAGTAGAGCTTGAAGTTGGGGAGTGTAATCTCCCCAGCTTTATTCTTCCTTCTCAGGATTGCTTTGGCTCTTCAGGGTGTTTTGTGGTTCCGTATGAATTTTAGAATGATTTTCTCTAGTTCATTGAAAAATCTGTTGGTATTTTCATAGGAATTGCATTGAATCTGTAGATTGCTTTAGGCAGGATGGCCATTTTAACAATATTAATTCTTCCTATCCATGAGCACGGTATGTGTTTCCATTTATTGGTATCTTCTTTAATTTCTCTCATGAGTGCCTTGTAGTTTTCAGAGTATAGGTCTTTCACTTCCTTGGTTAGATTTATTCCTAGGTATTTTATTCTTTTTATGCAATTATGAATGGAATTGTTTTTCTGATTTCTCTTTCTCCTAGTTCATCATTAATGTATAGGAATGCAACAGATTTCTGTGTATTAATTTTGCATCCTGCAACATCGCTGAATTCAGATATTAGATCTAGTAGTTTTGGAGTGGATTCTTTAGGGTTTTTTCTGTACAATATCATGTCATCTGCAAACCATGACAGTTTAACTTCTTCCTTAGCAATCTGGATGCCCTTTACTTCTTAGTGTTGTCTAATTGCTCTGACGAGGACCTCCAGAATTAAGTTTAATAAAGGTGGAGAGAGTGGGCATCCTTGTCTTGTTCCCTATCTTAAAGGAAAGGCTTTCAGATTCTCGCTGTTAAGTATGATGTTGACTGTGGGTTTGTCATATATGGCCTTTATTATGTTGAGGTATTTGCCCTCTATACCCATTTTGTTGAGAGTTTTTATTATGAATGGATGTTGAATTTTGTTGATGCTTTTTCAGCGTCTATGGAGATGATCATGTGGTTTTTGTCCTTCTTTTTGTTGATGTGGTGGACGATGTTGCTGGATTTTCGAATGTTGTACCATCCTTGCATCCCTGAGATGAATCGCACTTGATCATGGTGTATGATCCTCTTGATGTATTTTTGAATTCGGTTTGCTAATATTTTGTTGAGTATTTTTGCATCTATGTCCATCAGGGATATTGGTCTGTAATTTTCTTTTTTGTTGTCTAATAGAATTAAAGGGGGAAATAGAATGCAATGCATTCATTTTTTTTGGTTTTTTGGGTCTTTGCTTGGTTTTGGTATTAGAGTAATGCTGGCCTTGTAAAATGAGTTTGGAAGTATTCCCTCCTCTTCTACTTTTTGGAAAACTTTAAGGAGGATGGGTATTAGGTCTTCACTAAATGTTTAATAAAATTCAGTGGTGAAACCATCTTGTCCAGTGCTTTTCTTCTTAGGTAGTTTTTTGATTACCAATTCAGTTTTGTTGCTGGTAATTGGTCTGTTCAGATATTCTGCTTCTTCCTGGGTCAGCCTTGGAAGGTTGTATTTTTCTAGAAAATTGCCCATTTCTTCTAGAGTATCCAGTTTGGAGGAATACAATTTTCATAGTATTCTCTAATAATTCTTTGTATTTCTGTGGTGTCTGCAGTAATTTTTCTTTCTCATTTCTGATTATTTTGATGTGTGTAGACTCTCTTTTTTTCTTGATAAGTCTGGCTAGCGGTTTATCTATTTTATTTTCTCAAAGAACCAGCTCCTGCTTTCATTGTTTCTTTCTATTGTTTTATTCTTCTCAATTTTATTTATTTCTGCTCTCATATTTATTATGCCCTTCTTTATCTGATGTTAGGCCTCATTTGTTCTTCTTTTTCTAGTTTCATTAATTGTGAGTTTAGACTGTTCATAGGGGATTGTTCTTCTTTCCTGAGGTAGGCCTGTATTGCAATATACTTCCCTCTTAGCACGGCCTTTGCTGCGTTCCATAGATTTTGCCATGTTGAATGTTGTTGTTATTTGTCTCCATTTATTGCTTGATCTCTGTTTTTATTTGGCCATTGATCCATTGATTGGCCAACTTAGGAACATGTTGTTAAGCTTCCATGTGTTTGTGGGCTTTTTTGTTTTCTTTGCATAATTTATTTCTAGTTTCATAGCTTTGTGGGCTGAGAAGCTGGTTGGTACAATTTCAACCTTTTTGAATTTACTGAGGCTCTTTTTGTGGCCTAATATATAATCTATTTGGACAAACATTCCATGTACACTTGAGAAGAATGTGTATCCTGCTGCTTTTGGTTGGAGTGTTCTGTACATGTCTGTTAGGTCCAACTGTTCTAATATGTTGTTCAGTGCCTTTGTCTTCTTATTTCTGTCTGGTTGATCTATCCTTCAGAGTGTGTGGAGTGTTTGAGTCTGCTAAAATGAATGCATTGCATTCTATTTCTCCCTTTAATTCTTTGTTTTTAATTAGTCTTTGTTTCACATATTAAGTGCTCCTGTGTTGGATGCATAGATAATTATAATGGTTATTTCTTCCTGATGGACTGACCACTTTATCATTATGTAATGTCCTTCTTTGTCTCTTGTAACTTTCTTTGTTTTGAAGTCTGTTTTATCTGATACAAGTACTGCAATGCCTGCTTTTTTTCCCCTATTAGTTGCATGAAATATCTTTTTCCATCCCTTCACTCTTAATCTATATATGTCTTTGGGTTTAAAGTGAGTCTCTTGTAGGCAGCATATAGGTGGGTCTTGTTTTTTTTATCCATTCCTTGACTCTATGTCTTTTGATTGGTGCATTCAGACCATTTACATTTAGGATGATTATTGATAGGTATGTACATTGCCATTGCAGGCTTTAGAATCATGGTTACCAAAGGTTCAAGGGAAGCTTCTTTACTATCTAACAGTCTAACTTAACTCACTTAGTATGTTATTACAAACACAATCTGAAGGTTCTTTTCTTTTCCCCTCTTTTTTCTTCCTCCTCCTTTCTCTATATATTAGATATCATATTCTGTACTCTTTGTATATCCCTTGACTGACTTTGGGGGTAGTGGTTTGATTTTGCATCTGCTTAGTAATTAATTGTTCTAGTTTCTTTACTGTGGTTTTAGTTCCTCTGGTGACAGCTATTTAGCCTTAGGGACACTTCCATCTAGAGCAGTCCCTCCAAAATACAGTGTAGAGACAGTTTGTGGGAGGTAAATTCTCTCAGCTTTTGCTTATCTGGAAATTGTTTAATCCCACCTTCAAATTTAAATAATAATCTTGCTGGGTAGAGTACTCTTGGTTCGAGGTCCTTCTGTTTCATTGCATTAAATAAATCATGCTACTCCCTCTGGCCTGTAAGGTTTCTAATGAGAAGTCTGATGATAGCCTGAAGATTTTTCCTTTATATGTGATCCTTTTTCTCTCTCTGGCTGCTTTTAATATTCTGCCCTTATCCTTGACCTTTGCCATTTTAATTATGGTATGTCTTGATGCTGTCTTCCTTGGCTCCCTTGTGTTGGGAGATCTGTGCACCTCCATGGCCTGAGAGACCAGATTGGGGAAGTTTTTGGCAATTACCTCCTCAAAAACATTTTCTATCCCTTTTTCTTTCTCTTCTTCTGGTACCCCTATAATGCAAATATTGTTCCATTTGGATTGGTCACACATTTCTCTAAACATTCTTTCATTTCTAGAGATCCTTTTTTCTCTCTTTGCCTCAGCTTCTTTGTATTACTCTTCTCTAATTTCTATTCCATTTACCATCTCCTCTACTATATCTAATCTGCTTTTAAATCCCTCCATTGAATGTTTTATTTCAGATATTGTATTCCTTAATGATTGAGTCTCAGTCCTAAATTCTTCCCTGAGTTCTTGAATATTTTTCTATACCTCCATGAACATGTTTATGACTTTTATTTTGAAATTTCTTTCAGGAAGATTGATGAGTTCAGTTTCACTTGACCCTTTTCTCCGGTGTTTGTTGGATTTTGGTTTGAACCAAGTTCCTTTGATGTTTCATATTTGTATGTGACCCTCTAGTGCCCAGAAGCTCTACTCTCTGGAGCTGCTCAGCCCCTGGAGAGATGTTGGGGCTCACAGGGGAGCTGCGCTAGTGCCTGGGGGGGAGGAAAGAGCTGTTTCATGCTTTCCAGCTGCTGTGCTTCTCTCCACTGCCAGAACCAGTGGGCCAAGCACACAGGTGTAAGCCTCTATACTTTGTGTTTATATCTACCATAGATGGGGCCTCCCTCTGGCTGGCCTAATGCCAGGGCAGAGGCTCCTGGCTTGCAAGCCGTTGCCAGCTGGTTGGGAGGAAGGTGCAGCAGGCTGCATATCATGTTGGGAGGCCTTGGAGCTGCATAGCCAGCCAGGGGATGTAGCACCTGAAGCTCCTGAAAGTTCCCAACCTGGTGGACAGAGTGCACCTGGACAATTTTGTCTACCTGTCCTTTCTCCTGAGCAGGAAGCTCTGTGCAATCCTTGCCCATTTAGCAGCACTCTCACTGTTCACTGTTAGGAAGTCTCTTAGACTGCCCACCTTTCTTTTTTCCCAGAGCAGCCAGATGTGGATCTCTGTTTTCCACAAGCAGCTGGAATCTCAGTCTCTCTAGGTATTTTTCCTGTCTTAGCTTTCCAACTCCACTAATCTCCAGAGCACCATTCAATGTAGTTTCATGCTCCAGGGCTGGGTGTTCAGCAGTCCTAGGCTTCCACCCCCTCTCGCTCTGGTTATCTTTCTCCTGCCAGTGAGCTGGGGTGGGGAAGGGCTTGGGTCCCGCCAGATCATGGCTTTGGTATGTTACCCTGTTTTGTGAGGTCTGCTCTTTTTTCCAGGCATATGCAGGCTAGTGCAGCCTTCTTTCCTGTTGGTCTTTGGGGATTAGTTGTATGAACTATATTTTCATATTATATGTTGCTTTGAGAGGAGGTCTCTCTCTCTCACCTCTCACACCACCATCTTCAATCCTCCGGTGAGGTAAACTTTTTAACTGAATATTAACTCCACAGACTAATTCCACACAGTGTCTACATGAGAGTCAGGTTCATTACAGGGGTAACCTTTTTCTTCAAATGTTAGAAAACAGGTTGTATGTGAGAGATGGCCCCTAGGCTTCTTTCCTAGGTGATGGTGATGGACAGCCACCGTTCACTGGACCACCAGGGACCAGACTGTATGAACCAGCCTCTACTCACTCCTTTAGGCCAGAGTTGATCACACAGAGCACCATGAATGGTCACAGGTGTGCTAGAATTACGACACGCTCAGCCCTCAGGAAGGTCCAGAAGACCTGAGTCTGCCCAACGCCCTGGACTTTTGACCACTCAGAGGGCACAGCTCTGACCCCAGGCCCATTACAGGTGTTCTCCATTTTCTAGGTGTGCCATGCTGAGGAAACCATTTCAAAGTCTTGCCAAGATACCTTAACTCTGTCTCCATCTGGAATGCAAAAGGTTGAATCACCAAGTCATCTTCTCCTTTGCTCTTCAAATACTAACCTGACCCCTAGTTTTTCACTTGCCTCTATTTTCCAGTGATGGAAATGGATGGAAACTTTGAAGCTGTTTTCCTCCTTTTCTTTATCACTCCTCAGTAAATCTGTCATGATGCCTTTCTTCTAGTTTTTCAGGGAGTTTTTAAAAATTCTCTTTACTATTCATATGCATTCACCCTTCTGTCTCAGGCTGTAGGAGGGCAGGTCCAGTATTCCTGGCTTCCCACCTGGGTTCCTTTGTCCGCTCACCCTTCCCATGCTCCCCCACCTCAGGGCACTGTTTACCCTGATCTTTGTAGTGTGCTCCAGTCAAGGAGGAGTCAGTGTTTGCATGATGTGTACAGTACACAATGAACTCTGCTGCCTGATCTTTTTCAATAAAACAGTTTCTACAAAGGCCCCCCAGAAGTCCCCATGCTTCCTGATTTGAGCACATCTCTTTTCTAGTCTTACTCAAACCTCCCAGCATTTTACATTTTCATACACCTTAGATTCTAAAGTAAAACTTTTCTAGTTGCTTCTCCTTTTTCCTCATTGTTTTTTTCTCCTTTGCTCTACCACAAAACTGTCCTGGTTCAGTCTTCTGTAAAGCCCATCATATAAATTCCACATTTTCTGATGTATTTTCCAGTTCTAGAATTTCCACCTGGTTCTTCCTTATAGTTTCCACTTCTCTGCTGAGTTTTTCCATCTTTTCTCATTCATGTTGTCCATTTTTCCACTACATAGTTTAATATTTATATCACAGATAAACATCCAGGTTATCTGTGGGTTTGCCTATTGATTGTCTTTTAGCTTAATTTTTGGTCTCATTTTCCTGGTTCTTTGCACATTTCATGATTTGTTATTTATGTTAGAGAGTATATGTTAAAATATTAGAATTGACTAAAGTATATAACATGCCTCCATAAAAGAACACCCTATTTCTTTTCTCAGGTTGCTAAGGTGGAAGGCTAAGTTAATTGACATCTTTTAGCTATATCTGGGCTCTAGTTAAATTGATACATATTTTATCTATATGTGGACTTTTAATTAAATTTAGTTAAATTTGGTTGCAGCTTTAGTTTAATTCAGTTTTTAACACTGAGTTCAAGTGTTTTAAGACATGATCAGTATTTAACCTACAGTTGGGTTTGGAAGCTGAGCACCTGCAGATTCCAGATTTCTCTATGCATTGCAGCCCAGTCTTCAGGTTTCTGAACCAAAGGAGAGCTCTCTTTTTCATCCTTCCTTCCCCTGTCATGAAGCTCAGCTGCCAGCTCTTCAGACCATTGCATTACTTACCTTTCTCAGATATTTTACTCTCACTTTCTCTGCTCATCCTCAGTACTTACTACTCCCATGTTTACAGCCTTCATATCAATTGGGCACACTCCCTCCTGCCCCAGTGCTACTGTTCTCTTTCTAACTTGACCCCTGTTTCCCTTTCACCCCCTCCTCACCCTTCCTTGCCCATCTTTCCAGTCAGTTCCCACCCCTTTCACAAAGTTTCCCTGACAACTCTGTGTTTATCTTTTTGTCTTGTATGAACTCTTCCATGTTTATCTATGTACCCCTCAAATTTAGCACGTTGGGCACACTGTGTACAAGACCACCATTGGTACGTATTGCAGACACAGTAATGCCATCTCCATCTCCTCTGCCATGCAGATGAGCAAGAGCAGCACCTTTCTCTATTTTCCCTTTTATGATTATTTTAAAATCCCAACACTGTCTTAATGTGACAACAGCCACAGGGAAGTGTTGCATAGTTAGTGTTCTGCTAGCAGATGAGTTCCATGGGAGCACAGACAGTATCTTCCTTGTTTGCTGCTAGAACTGCCAGAACAGGGCTGTTTGCCATCTAGCAGATATTTATTTCATGTGACTATATCAAAGAATAAAGTCATAATATTGTGGTTTCATAAACCAAATTCCCATCATCATAGGTCGATTTTCCTAATTATTCAAAATTGGTTTTAGTTATAACTTATATCACAGCATCTTGGACAACTTAGACTTACCTACCCCCACCTTCCTTCCTTACCTCAAACACACCACCACTACTACACCCCTGAACAGAGACCTACGTGTAAACCAAAGCAGATGAAAAACACTTTTTCACAAATAGTCCTAGATCTCAATCTTGGTTGTACATTCGAGTCACCTGAACACGTCCCCAGAGATGCTCAGGTTTTAGCACTTACTTTGAGGTGCCCTGGGGCATTGGACTGCATAGCCAAGGCAGAGATCTACTGCTTTAGAGATCCATGAGCCCCATTGTAAATAAAAACAGCCTGATAATCTCCTGGAAAACCATCTTCTTCCAATTGAAATGTTTTACAGTGATGACAGTCTAAACCTAAGTATTTTTCTCTGAGATCTTCCATTTCTTTATTTTGAATAGACACACAAATCTTCTCCAGAAGTTTATTCTGATCCAAACATCCTCTTTACATGTATGTAGTGGATAATGGCTTTGAAATAACCAATTTCAGTTAACACTGCCACTAATAGTATTGATATCTAGAGTCAAACAAAACATAAATTGTTGCAAATATATACACACAATAATAATATCAAGCCAGTATTAGTTCCTTGCTTTGGTATGATCTTCAATAACACCCCTTAAGTGAACGTAGCATGAGCCTGTTCAGTGTGGCAAAGGATTCTACCTGCCTTTCCACTTAACAAAGCCCCTATGTTTAAAGACAAATTTAATCAAGAGGATGAAAGTAAAGAGCTTGTTGGAAATATCAAAGCCAAGTGTAACACTGACGATAGAAGTCAGTGCTGGGCAGGCTCCAGGGAGTGTCTCCATTCTTCTGAGAAGCAGGGTTCTCCTTGATGCTATCTCTCCCTGCCCAGGGTGTCCGAGTCCCCCACCTTCCAGGAAGCCTGCCTGTGCCCAGCGTGGTTAGGTGGAGGGGCTGGAGGGGCTGCTCCCCTGTCTAGGGCCACTTTCCCTCAGGTCCAGTCCAAGCGAATCTGGAACCTGAAACCCTGGTCCTTCAAATGGCATCGGGATGTTTCCTTTCCTACTCAGGCCCACAGCTTCTTTAGAATTCTGTATCTGCCCAGTGTGGGCTAACCAAGGGGGAAAAATGCCCTCAGGGTACTAGTGAGCAGCAAAGGAGAAGAAAATTGCATAGGAAGTATACAAATCAATACTTGAGATATAACCCTGCCTCATAACCATCCTTCCAAGCCACTAGAGTATTAGCATTTCTGAGAGCTACTTTTCCCCAAACTAAAGGTGCTATCCCTTCCCAGATAGACTGTCTTTTTCTTCTCCCTTCTACCTTACGCCTGAGAGATTTTTAAATATGTTCTCTTTGATACGCAGAGGTGCTGGGCAGTGTGTGCTTTAAGCTGCTTTTGAATCTGTTGTGACAGGGTTCCTCAGATACCCCTCCATCATGTCCCCTTCCCCGGCCCCAGTCAGACAGCCGATGTTGCGTGCAGGGTCTCTGGACTTGGGTGTGGAGGCTCCATCAGCAGCGTGGAGAAGCTCATAGGTTTCCTTGAGGATCAAACCTTGGACCTTGCGTGTTTGGCAGGATGCTCATCTACGGAACTAAGAAATGGCAGACAACGGGGAAACCCACGTTGCCGGGCACACTGAGTGTTCCTCAGTCGGCCTGGTATTCTGTGGCCTGCTGTGTCACCTTCCTGTGACACCCCTCTCCCCCAAAGGAGCGACCCTGGAATTCCGTTCTATTCCCACTGTTGGTCCAGGCTGGAGGAGAAGAGGTAGTATATGAAAAGACGTAGGGAAGGTGATGCATATTGGCAAGGGTATTTGTTGGGAGTGAAGAAAAAGGATATTGTTCCTAAAGCATCATTAGAAAGGGAAATTGATGAATTGTTACCTACTTTCCATTAGGCAAAGGACTGCAAGTAGCTAAAAATATTTGAATCACAGAGTTGTGGGCCTCCCGTGGCTCAGTATTTTAAATGGTGAGCATGTGACCGTGCTACACGCTTATGGGGGTGATCTATGAGCAACAGTGAATTTGGAGCATCAATAATTCAATGTGGTTTGTAACAAAGCCTGTCTTAAATGGGTGGTGACCTCGTATGTATAAATATGATTGCATGATGAGATGGGAAGGGACATATTCACCAGCTGGCTCCAGAGAGGCAAGCCTCCACCCATGTCTCATGGGCTCTCAGCAGGGCTGGCGTGGAGGATTTGGGGTGTTGGAAGGGGAGCACTAATTGGAGAACAGTGCTGAGGAAATGGAGGAAAACTGCAGATAAAAGATGATATTAATGATGTTACCTAACACACCCACTGCCCCAACAGTTAACCTGTAAACCACCTGCTCCCAAGAGCCGGGTGGAAACCAGGTGCAGAATAAAAAACAACTGCCTCGAATCTCAGTTAGTCTAACAAGGAACAGTGGGGATTGGAATGCACCCAGACGTTATCATAAATTTGATTGATACTTTCCTCTAAGCATTCAGCTGAAGTTTTAAAAACAAATACTGTATTTCTGTTGGCTTTGGTAAGAGATTTTGGCAGAGCCAGGTAGACCCAGGCCTGGAGGACGGGACTCAGTCAGTGCAGGCCCGCTGTGGCCTCCCTCTCTGGGAGAGCCTGAACAGCTCCAGGAACCGCCTCCTGGGCGTGAGGGGAGGGGCCTGCACTGGGGGAAGGGGAGTGGGGCGGACTTGCCTACCGTGGAGACAGTTTTCTGGACCTCCAGTCTTCACTGTCTCTTCTCATCTTCCCACTGTTCCCCACACTCACTTCCCACCCACAGATAGTGGGGGCTGGCCTCTGTGTTTTGGAAATCTTGAAGCCGTTCACAGATGCCACTTAGTATCCACTCTCTGCTCAGTTATCTTGGGACTAGATTCTAATCTCTGCTCCGTTCTCTTCTTAAATTCAGAAACCTGTGAGATTTCTTGATTTAAACACAGAAGAAAGAGGGTTCAGATACATCCTTAAGAATAGCCCCCTAACTGAGCTGAAACAAGGCAGGTATCTTTGCTTAGAGAGTGAACTCAGCCACCTTCCCCTTAGGCTTGCTCTAAACGCCTGAGGAAGGATCTATTTCTCCTTTCCCTGAGAGCCCCTGAAGATCCAAACGCATTTTATTCTGCTTCCTACTGCCAAGGGCACCTCCTGGCTCTGGGCCCACTGCTCTGCCTGGTAACCTTGACAGAAGGTCCGACCGCACAAGGCCTAGTGGAGGTCTCTTCCAAAAGACTTTGGGACAACTACTTACCCCCTCTCACACTTTTAAATTTAAACTGTTGCCAAGGAGGTAGTTTTTTCCTGTGTAACATTTTAAAAATAAAATTGACACAGCCCTCTTTTAAATTTATCTCAGCAATCTGAATACCATGGCGGTTTAATATCCACCATCATCCTTTTTAATAATACATGAGCAGGTTCTTTATTCATGTTAGCAATTTTACATCATTCCTTTGCTCCTCTAACATGTGACCATTCTTCATTCCTCAAGAATTTTACCCTGATTCATATATTTTATGCTGAAAAGTTTCTTACTGATCCTTTTTTTCTGCAAACAAGAGATATGCACACTAAAATTTATTTTTTAAATATTTCTTCTGGTATTAGGCTTTAAGTTAAATTGTCTTCTGGATTAAGGTATTATAGTTAATAGTAGGATGTAATTGATCAAAACAACATATGTATTATATATCTTGATTAAAATGTTTAAATAAAAAAAGAAAAATTGTATTGAAATATTCCTGAGATGGATGCACCCTTTTAGCCCTTCAATTCATACAGTAAACATGACTATTACTGATCGCTTGAATGAACAGGATTCAGTACCATTCACTACTCAATTTTTTGTTTTTATAGATTTACATACTGAGAAACAACACTCACATATATAATAAGGTGATGGGAATAGATCTTTCCTTAAAGCAAAATTAGTTAATTTTTTGAATTTCTTTACACTTTTTTTTTTCAAAAATGTCACTGGTATCCATCATCAGAAGTTATTTTTAATTATTGATCCAATGAAACTTGATTAGGTTCTTCTCCAGTGTTGGAGGGAGACTGGGAACTGGGAACTAAGGAACTGGGAACTACCTTGTTGTAAAAAAGGATGAACTGCCCACCATTAAAGTTGCTTCCCTCTCAACCCAGACACTAACACTGGCAGAACCCTTGGTTTGGACCCAGAGAATGTCTGTCACTCTGGAGCTGGGTGGGAACTGACTTGGTTTTATACAGTAAGGGATGCGCAGGGAATTGAGGATCTGAAAATGGATTCCCTTAAAACTCCAGGCCTTGCGTTGCCATGGTTAAGTCCTCATGAATCCACAGGACACACAGGACCAGGTTTTGAGACCGCTGCCTAGAGCAGGCTGACCCTGACAGAACTCTAGCTATATACCCTTTGTATTGTTCCCACATGGCCAGGGGTTGGTGTCAGGAGAATGGGCTTCTCTGATGCATTAGCTGTGTTTTCTCAAGCTGTTTCCACACATACCATTTTTGAGCTGCAGTTCCCCAGAGGCACCTTACCACACAGCAAAGAGCAGCCAACTGCGTGGTGAAAAGCACCCGGCAAGATTTAGGATTACATTGGAAGCTAATTAAGGCTACAGTATGAGTTTTATGCTAGATCATAATTTCTTATCTACATGCAAAGTATCGTTATTGGAACAATGAGTAGAGTATTTAAACCTTCCTGGGGACTAATTAAATAGAAAGAAGTCCAACATTCAGGCAAAAGCACCACAGTTCGGTTCTCATACCATAAAAGTCTAATGTGATTGTTTAATGCGGTTGCTAAGATATTATAATAATAAATAGCTGGATATTTCCAGAGGCTGGCATAATTTCCTCCTTGGCTATATCAACTTGGGGAATTAATTTATCTCCTCATTCACTTGGCCAGTATTTATTGAGTACCGACTGGATGCCAAGCACACTAGAGCATCACAGTTTCTGCTTCTTGGACTAGTGGTCTCGTGGTGGACACAGGTTCAAAAAGGAGCAAACACTATCTACTTTCTGCTTTGGCTGTGAATGAAATAGCTTCAGGGATCAGAGCGTGATGGGAGTGTCGAATGTGGGGATCAGAGGAGTGATGAAAAAGAGCCAGACATTAAGCCGTCTGGAGAAAGTGCTTTGTGGGCAAAAGTAACAGCAAGAGGAAAACTCAGGGGCAGGAGGGAGCTTGACATGTGGCAGAAACTGGCTGAACTCAACATTGTTGCGGCTGGTAAATGAGTCAGAGAAGGTCAGAGATGATGATGGTGTGTGAGAGATCCCATTCGCCCTCAACGAGAAATCTGAGGGTTTTGTCTGGGAGAGCACGACGGTAGATTTATGTGATTTAAAGTCCTCTCTGGCTGCTGGTTGGAGACTTGTAGGTAGGAAAGCAGAAAGGCCAGGGAAGGCCTGATTGCAGAGTCTAGGAAGGAGATCACGCTCTGTTGGTTTTCCAATAGCTGTAGCACAGGGGTAGAAAAATTATTTTGAAGGTAGAGCCCGGAGGACTTGCTGATGGATGCAGTACAAAACACTATAAATAGGAAAAGGACAGAGGAGATGGGCTGATAGAATCAGGAGTTTGGTTTGAGCTGAAAGTTTTAATATATGATTTCATTTATTATGTGGCATCTGAAAAAATTAAGCAAACAAAACAAAAGAGATATAGACTCATAAATGCAGAGAACAGATTGGTGGTTGCATGGGGAAGGGGTGGGACAAAATAGGTAAAGGGGCTGGAGAGGTACAGACTTCCAATTATAAAATAAATAAATCTTAGGGATGAAAAGTACAGCACAGAGAATATAGTCAGTTATATTATAGTAGCTTTGAATGGTGACAGATGGTAACTACACTTACTGTGGTGAGCATTTCATAATGTATATAACTGATGATCACTATGTTGTATACCTGCAACCAGTATAATATTGTGTATCAATTATACTTCAGTTTTTTAAAATGTAATACTAAAAAAAAAAGAAATGTCTATTAGACATGAAAGGGGGGATGTCAAGTAGGAAGTTGGAAATAAGAGTTTGAAGCTGAGGACTGATATATTAATTGGAGCATCATCAGTGGAAAAAAATGATATTTAAAGTCATGGTCCAATTATTTTAATTCTCAAAATACCTAAACAGCTACAGGGAGCCTAATCTTAAAATAAAATGCCCAGCTACAGGTAGACAAGTCTTTCTTGGCTCATTGACCATAGAGAGGTTTCTTACATAATTTTCTTCCTCCTTTTTTTTCCCCCTGGAATAAAGCAGACAAGAGAAAGTGTTGTTTCTTTGTGTGAGTGCCACTGCAAAAGATAAGACAATAAAGTTCAAATAATTTTAGAAGTATCTGTAGGTCATATTGTGAAACACTTTTACGCCTGTACAATAAGTACTTACTTGTCCTTAAGTAAAATAAAAAGCAGTTCATTCACATACTACAGTTGAGACATCATGCCTGTTGATCCACCCCAGGAAAAAATATGGTGCATGCAGGTAGGGAGGAGGCCAATCAGTTGACACTGATCAGTAATCTATATTTGCATCCACTGGTCTGAACCCTCTTGTTGGGTATTAATTGTTTGACTTTTATTTCCAAAGGCTCATTATTCTGCAGGGTCACATTTTACTACTGTAATTTTCATCTGTCAAGTAATTTGTGGGTGTGTGTAGTCATCCCTGTTATAATGCTACTGGGAGTAGATGAATCCCTGTGAACAGGACAGCATACCTAGCCATTCTGTCTTGTTCAATTTTCTATGTGGCAGAAGTTATTTTAACAATCTATATGTGAAATGCCAAGTTATTTACACATAGAATATATTATAATGAAAATGAAGGGAAATGCTTCTCTGCTAGTAAATGTATAAATGCAGCTCACACACATGCTCTTAGAGTGAACTTATCTTCCGTTTTTCAGCTGTGCACCAGTCTTGGCAGGAGACTTTGTCAAACATTTAGAAGTGAGAACAGCCTGTGGTGAAGCAAATGCTGCCAGGAGGTATAAATCTAATTGATAGGGGCCTGTTAGAGACACCTTGTAGTGAAGCTCACCTTGTTTTTCAGGAAAGTATTTTGCTTCCTCCTCCTTTTTCCATCCTAGGTAAAGTTCAACAAAATTACAATTTTATTTCTATATATAGAAATAGATATAGAGATATTAGAAGCAGAGAGTTTCTGTGGTACTTTTTCTTATAACTTGAATATATTTTTTTCATTCATTTGAGTTTTAGTTGGCTGTGGGTGAAGGATTTTCATGGACCTCTTGCCACCAGAGTTTTTATAAACAATATGATTTTTGTGCCAAGACATTTTTAGAGATTTGTGTGACTCATGTGACATGGAAAACTGAGGTGGTTCTGCCTTCAGATTCCCAACAGATTTTTTGTATTTTTTTTACTCATAACTGAGACCCAACCCCCTGTCATATTGATGATCTACACAACCCACCTCATTAAAGAACCAATATACCCCCTATAAGCTTCCTGTTTTCCTCTAGTTTCCTAGCTGCTCTATTGATGAAATCACCTTCTGATTTTGATGATGCAGCATGTCAGTCCTGGGACAGCTGTGCTATCCTTAGAGGCATAAGTCAGAGGACGGATATTGGCAAAAGCATATGATTTTCTACAATGCAGTTTAAAGGACAGACATAATTATTTACATAGACATATTTCACAGCAGTATAGCACAAGGCAGGAATTCTACACATGGCAATTAGTGAAAAATGCACAGTGTGGAATCACCTTTGCCGATACTAAGAATGACACATTTTGACCCCAAACCGCCAGAGTCTGAGGCTCCAACATGGGGCCTGAGCATCCATGTGCCTCTGATTCACAGTCAGGGTTGAATGTCATGCATATTGTACTGTGCCAGTTCTTACTAAGTTAGCCATTTCCTCTTATGAGCACACACTGCCCTTTTCACCTTTACTGGGCTACTTCCTACTGAGCTCCAAATTTTTTGCAAAGGGTATTAGCACCTTCAGAAGACTGAAGTCAAGTGCCATTAAGATTATACAATGAACCCATGAATTTAAAATACACAGCAACTTGGAGGGGAAATGATGTCATTATTTTGAAATAAATTATATAAACTGTCAAGTTGTATTATACACTAAACATAGGAATAAAGCTAACATTTTCCCCAGATCCTTTTAAATTTATTTATTCTATGTCTCACTTGTCAGTGTTTCTTCAGTAATCATCTAAGTTAATTCAGTTAGTGAACATTAACTGAATGATTACCATAGTCAAGGCATTATGCTAGGTGCTATGAGTCAGTGTGGGTGTTTATTCAGATTTGCAAAAGCAGATTCACTAATAGTGTTGATGTGTGAAGGACTTATTCTAGAAAATGAAAGCCATTGCTTGAACATCTTGTTTTAATTCAAACATGTACTTAGCATGGGCTGGCTGATGGGAGACACCACTGCCTCATGTCCAGGGTTTAGGATCCCAGCATGGAACTCACTCCTCATGCGTGGGTGTATCTAGGACCCCACACTACCATATGGACTGCAACTATGGTCAGACCAGCTCTTTCTGCAGCCGGGAAACCAGCTGAAACCCAACTTGGTTTTGCCGGTTGGCCTCCCCCATCTTCAGCACACAGAGCTATCCTACCATAAACTGACCCTGTGTGGCCATGTGACTTGTGGCACTCTCACTCTGGTTCCTGACACACACCACTGTCCATAACAATCCCGAGTGTAAGCCAATAGCAGTGCAGTCTGTTGTTTGCTCTTCCCTACCCATGTTTTCTCAACCCAAAGCCAAAGACCACTTATTGTAGTATTGCCCAGCAGAACTTCCCTCTAAAATAGCCGGGCACTGCCTCCCTTGAGCCATGCATGCCCGAGCACAGCCAGCTCCTGGCTTCAGACTGGGGAGAGGAAACTTCTCTACCAACTTCAGTCCTGGTGATATAGCATGGGGTTGGGGCGGGGTGGGGAGACTTAAATGAATTGACAATAGAGAAATTAACATGAGAAAAGACAAGTTATTCACCTGCACGTGTGACCCTTAATAATCTGAGTAATTTGCTGAACAACTTAGAGTAATGGTTTCCATACTAGGTTAATGGAGAAAAGTGGGGAATAGGGCTTCTAGGGGACACATGGGGGTGTGGTTTCTATAAAATTTGCTTCAGCAGTTTCTCATCCCAAGGCTACAGGTCACTTTCCGGCCAGAAGCTCCCCAGAGAGAGGATTTATGGTATCTTCCTTCTCAGAAAGCTCTACCTTTCTAGTCAGATAAGGGAAGCTCAGAAAAGGCTTCTTTCAGCATCTGCTGTATCCCAAATGCCTCCAGTTTAAAGGGATCTTTATGTCATTCTGTGGAGGCCCTTCCAGTTGCTGAGAGGACCGGATCAGCCGTGGTTGTGCCCACAGTCCCAATGTCCTTAACCTTCTTTCTCAGACCTTTTGATTTTTTTCACTCCTCGATCAAGCCTGTTGTGTGAACAAAATGAGTTAGGTCTTGCCAGACCTCAGTAAGCACCACGTGCCTTTACTTCATCATGTTTGAAATGTTGATAATAAAGGTACTGACCTCATAGGACTGTCCTGAGAAATCAAGACCCATAGAGCACTTGGAAACAACCCTTGGAGCACTCAGGCCTGGAGCGAGCTCATGCTGCCCTTCCTCCCGTGCTTGACAGAGGTAGGAGTGGTTTATTACTGGCTCGCGCTCCTTCGCAGATTTCCCTTGGTTCTCTTTCTGGAGGCCCCCAGGCCAAGGTTATTCAGTGCCTCTGTTCTGTAAGAAAGAGATGAAAAACTCTGAGTATATTTAAAGTTACCTCCAGCTTATTGTGAGGAGGGCTTTTTTCCAAAGCCCATTTTTCATTTTATTGCAGGCACAGATCTTTTTTAATGCAGATGTTTAATTTTTCCCAATCAGAAATGTACTCCTTTCACCAAGATTTGACATTGGGCATCATATCTCTATTTTTCCAAGAAACCCACTGGTAAACAACGGGACAGTGAGGGGAAGTGTTAACAGTAAGAGCTATCTGCGAATGACGCAGGTAGCAGGAATCCCAAAGACCTATGATCATATTCTCCTCCACATGTGCAGAGGTTGATAAAAAGAGAGAGCTTGTTATGTTATTCCTTAATTTTAAGAGGAAAAACCTGCCAATAACTCTATAGGCCCTAATTATCAAAACAAGCTTGCCTGAAACAAATTCGGACACAAGAGCATAAACTTGAAGATCCAGCACATCTGTGACCCGGACGTGTGCATCTCCAAGGGCTTCCGTCCCTGCAGGTAACCATGTGTGCCTCTGAGATGCCACTAAGCTGCACTGTCTCAGCTGTGCCCCCAAAAAGGGCCATGTCATGCTGTCGCCAGGAAACCATGAAAAATCTCAGGTAAAAAGTACATTTTTTAGGCAAATCCTTTGAGATGAGGATTCTGAGGAAGGATTTGAGTGTATATCCAGTTTAGTTGACTTCATTCAACTGAACAAGGCCTGCTTTAAACCGGAGCCCAGCTTCTTCCGCCATGCATCATTTCTCTTATGCCACCATTTAAGTTTTTTTTGTTTCCCTCTGGAACCTCTTGGTAACCTCTCTGATAAGCTTGCCTCCACTTTCAAATCATCGAGGCCTGCAAAGAAATTATTAGAAGAGAAAAAAAAGAAAAGCATCTTTAGTTAAAGCTTCAATGAGACCCAATTGATTAGTTGTCTGAGGTTCAGTGGGCCTGGCAGTAGGCCTGTCTACCTTCCTTTTCTTATGCTAATTTCTCTTTGAACCATTGAGTAAACTGCCTATGTATCTTTAAGACAGGCTGATTAACTAGAAAACTAAACTAGCTGTTGCCCTATTTGAATCTTGTTTACTCTAAGTAAGAATATATAAATCAACTCATGGAAAAAAGGCATTAGAGGCACAGACAAAAAAATAATGCCTTATTAATTCCAATATGCAAACCTTAAGTGTTACACGATACTTCTTAGCGCCTATCCAATGAAGGGGAAGCATGAAAGTCTTGTCTCAAATGCCCTTATCTACTGCAATTTTTAGAGAGAAAAAATGGTCCTCAAATATCATCAACACAACCTGTTGCTGAAACAGCTGAGCTTATTGCACAGCAGGTGAGGGACAGCACCATTCAGTGGAGCTTGGTCAGTGTTAAGAGGGCGGAATGGCATCAGATTTTGTAGAGAATTTATGTCTGGCTTAAGGTAGATCTTTCCAAGCGGGGACTACAAGTTCAAGATTGGCAGAAATAGGAATTCAGAGAATCAGTGGGCACAAACCATCTGTTGCTTTCAACTGAAGACTTGATGGGTCTTCCCACAAGTTTGTGTGTTGAACGATCAAGTTATTTGCCTGGACCAGAACCTCCTGGAATAGTAAGCGCTGTTCATGAGAAGAGTAAGATAATAAAGTGATGTTGATGAGGGCAGTGTGCTATACTTCTGTTCTCCTTGTCCAAGCTGTACAGAGGGGAGAATCAGGGATACAGGATTTCGGTTATCCATGGGCCAATAGGAAACAGGCATCTCAAAATTTGCTGTTTTGTCACAGGCAGACAGATAACACTGAGAGGAAATACAGGCACAGGTAATGCAAAACTGTGATTATCCAAAATTCCTGTTCATTTAACTCTAATAGCATTTGTGTGCCGGTGTCCCTCTCTCTCTACCCACACTCACTCACTCACTCCCAAATTGGCATGAAAGGGTCACAGGGGATCCCTGCTCTCAGTGAGTGGGTCATTCTGCTGGAGACCCAGCATTGACCCATTTGAAACCACACCTACATACTCACAGACATTTGGATTATGGTGCAAAAGTGCTACGGGAGTTCACAGAAGACAAGCACAGTGGCATGACATTGCTTATTAAATGCACAGCTTTAAGTTATGAAGAAACTACCAAAATTGGGTATTTTTAAAGTAAAATTTATTTCCAAGTTTATTCTTAGTTTTTTGGGGATGTAGGTGGGATCACATCACCCCTGTTTGCCTTTGAATCAAAGTCCAAGGCCAACGTAATTTCAAACTATCAACAAATATGTGTTGAATGAACAGTTGGTATGCATGATTTATGTTCAGAGAGAATAGATTCTACAGGATCTATAGCTTTAAAAAAATCTAATTCTACAAACACAAGGCAAAATGTCTCAATTGTCATAGAAAGAATCTTTAGTAATTCTGATTGCTCAATTAAAGAACATTTTCATATATTATACAAACTTATTTATTAGTGTCAAATATCTGTATTTTGCTATTTCTCACTTCTTTCTACTGGAAGTAGACATGCCAAGAGAAATTCCAAATGCCCAGACTGCACCAGTAGCTTACTAAGTGGTTAGAGTTCCTCTCTGTCAGGGCAAGTTTCTTGTCAATTTATCTCAACTCCCTACCAACATTAGGGAAATTAACTAGGGAGTCACGTCTCCATTTTTCATATGCATTTGCCGTGGCTGATTGCAGTACGGCTGATCACATGGCTCCCACCCAGAATTCCCTCAACTGCCAATTAGCTCTTGTATTTCTCTACACGTTCTGCTCCTCATGGGTACTCACTGGCACTCTTAACCCTTGGTCAGATACTGGGCTAGAGAGGGCAGCATTTTTTTTTTAAATAAATAGGCTCCTAGAGACCCTTAAGAAGGAAAGCCATCAGCCAGTTGGGTAGTTTGCTTAAGAATACACACACTGTCATGCTGGGGGTGGAGGGGGCATGACTGGTGTGGAAATAAAGACCAACCACATGAAAAAAGCAAAAGCTATCTATTCTGAGCTTCCTGTAGCAAGGGGGTCAGCCCCCATCACCTGTGTTGGACAGAGACTCAAAGGAAGGCAGGGGAGTTGGGGGTAAGTCATAGTGGGATAAAGGACAGCTCAGGTCTGCCCTCCTCGGCTCTTGGCTCGGGGAAGCTGGAGATAGGCTGACGAGAATTAGAGGTGCTAGGTGACTGGTTAAAGGTGCATGTTTGGCTTTCTCTATTGGTCCAAAATTGGTCCCTAAATTAGGGAAGCTGCCAGTTATTAATCAAGTACTGGGTATTTGGGGCCTGTTGTCACAGAAGTTATCATTTAACTCCCTAGTTTGTCCCTAGAGAGAGCAATCAGGCTTCCTGCAAGTCAGACTTACAGCAGGCTGGCTTCCTGGGTTTATTGTGGACAAGGGATTGGTTTCCTGGGCAAATTGCTGTAGGTTGTGGATCAAAGTTCTGTTTTTATACATGGTACGGCCATTGTCCAATTGTATATTCAGTCTCTCCATAGAGATATATGTGAAATCAGAGCTCTGATTCTAAAATACACATTATTTAAAATTAGTTTTTAGTTAGAGGTGCAGTAAAACTAAACATAGCCAGGTAATTTGGAATAAATGATCTACTGTAGGTTTTCTCCCTTTGCTATTAAGTATATAGGCCAGTCTGGAGCAGTGAGCATTAATTATAAAAGAAAGCAATGTTGGAATAGAAGAACCAGGGAATTAGCGATGGGAAGGCTTTAACATAACTCTGGGTCTCTTTGCACCTACTTCCCATTAGGAACTGGGTGTCGGGATACCTCTGCCTGTGTTTCTTGTGAGGAAGTGTTCACGAACTCTTGAGATAAAGGTCCAGGCACCAGCAGATCTGGGTGGAGAAAGAATATGGCTTAAAAGAAGAAAAGAAATATATCAGAAATTAGTAGAGAGGGAAGAAGAGAGAGCATCAGGTTAAAATCATGTGGGCTAAGTAATACAGAATTACATAGTCTAAATCCTTTAAATAACAAACTGCTAAATACAGATTATTGAGGTGGCTCTTCATTCAACTAGAAAGGCTCATTCATTGAATATTTATTGGGCCTTCCTACGTGTCTGACACTAAAAATATGGCCATATTTTTATTTATTTTTGTCTATAACCCCATGGAGGAAAACAGTATATATCTTCACGAAGACAGTGAATTGCTTGTATTCGATTGAAGTAACTACCAGGAGATGTAAGTGGTGCGCTCTTTCCTCCTTCAGCAAAAAAGCACTCTTTATGGAGGATACTTCTGCACAAGTGGTATTGAAACCAGTTCAGGCACAAGCATTGGGTGTCAGGAGGATGGAAAGTATTTCCAGAATTGAAAGAGTTTTGGGAAGCCTTGTAGATAAGAGTGAGCCACATGCATCTGCCTTGCATTGGTAGATGGTAAAAAAAAATATGCTTCACAAGTGGTGTAAACTTAAGGGCTCCCCAGGGCTTCCTTGGGGAGGGTGCTATTTCCTTGCAGTCAGTGAGCAGGGGAGTTATCATAACACCTTTGACAAGTCTTACATTTTCATTTGTCACGTTGAAAGTTAGTATACCATCCATGCCGGTGCATGTTTAGGCACTGACTTTTCTCTGCACACACCTTCCCACCATTGCACCCTGCCAGACAAGTGAGAGGGGAAATTTGACAAGCAATTTGTATCACGTCAGTTATACCAAATCACATCTCTCTTCTGCCCCTCTAATCACACAAAAGCCTCCCAAAGCCCACGAGGCATGAAGTTCTAGGGGCTTATGAGGTTGTGAGGTAAAGTGAGTAGTACAGACTAGACACGAGGAGATCTCAGCCAAAAGATTCTGCCCTTCAGCTCCTTGACACGACTGTGCCCTGACCTTCAGGAAGCGATTTACCTTTCCCATTTCCAGCAGTTACCTGGTGATATGAGGTAAATATTTGTGTTCCTCCAAAAACTCATATAATGAAGCCCTTAACCCCAGTGTGATGCAATTTGGAGGCAGGGCCTTCGGGAGGTGATTATGTTTAGATGAGGTCATGAGGGTGAGACCCCATATGATGAGATTAGTGCTCTAATATACAAAGAGGATGCACACGCATCAGGGAAGGCCATGTGCACACGCATCAGGAAAGGCCATGCGCACACGGAGAGAGTGCCACATATGAGCCCGGAGTGCCAGGGACCCCACCTGCCGGCCCCTTGATCCTCCAGGAGTGAGAAACAAATGTCCATGGTTCAAGCCCCCCAGTCTCTGGTCTTGGTATAGCAGCCTGAGATGATGAGACACCTAGTCTCCCTTCACTGTAAATCTCTAGAGCAATGGCTCTTAACAAGGGGCAGTTTTGTCCCCCAGGGGTATTTGGCAATGTCTGAAAACATTTTTTCTTCATGTCATGGGTTTGCTTCTGGCGTCTGGTGGGTAGAAGCCAGAGACGCTGCTTAACCATCCCACAGTGTGCAAAACCTCCCCTCACAGCAAAGCATGGTGCAGCCCAAAATAGCAGGAGTGCCATAGTCACAGAAGTGGTTCCAGGTCCTGTACAGATATCTCCCAGGGAGCTCTGGAAACCCGAACAATCTCTCCCCAGCAGCATTATTACTATTTCCTATCTTTTTCTGATAATTCTGAAGAACACCGCAACTAGGAGTCCTGTCAAAGCACAGCTCTTGGTGGGCCCAGAGACATCAGTGGGAATAGCCAGGTGGGGCCCCCTCCACTGATCATTCTGCGTTGGCTCATCCGTATGTGAGTCACTACACCTTCCTCCCCTGCCAGCTCACCACAGGAGCCACACAGGGCAGAGGGCTCCAGAAACTCAAGTGTGTATGATGTGCTCCATGGGGCAGAGGATTGCTCTGTGAGAGAATCCAGGAACACTTCTGTGGCCAGTTCTCTCTGAGCCATTTATCTCACTCTGCATAGACCCTCTTGGTTTCCCAGGCAACTAAATACATACTGAAGAAGACAAGCATGCAAGATTTTTATGGTAAAAATAAAACAACAGAATGTTAAATTTAGGACTAACATTTGAAATCATTCAAATCTCTGAAAGTAACTACCTCCACTCAGGGAATAGCTTATGCTTCAGTTTTAAATACTATTTTGGGACGCCTGACTAGAGCTCGCAGTGGTTTGTGCTGGGTGGGGCTCTGGTTTGTTGTAGACGCAGAGATTGGGCAATGCACTGTTTTTCGTGCAGTATTTGTGGCATGCCTGCCTTGATCCAGGCCAGTCCCTGGGGGCTTAGGGGATAAACACCTTGCCTAGAGGAGCTTACTGAGGGGAACAGCCCCTGAAGGTCTGCTAGAAGTTGGCCTGGATTTGGGGCTGGGGAGTGGGCAGCTAAAGCACCTTTAGGAAAAGGGATATGGAAACACCTTCCGAAATGATAGGCTCGCTGAGCTGAGCCTGGAGTAGCCAGGGTTAACCACACAAAGGAGGGAACAACGCAGGAAGTGGGAACAGAAGCCCCCCTCTAGCACCGCGCCTCCTGTGCAGTGCTCACACAGTGATCAGCAGGGCTGCCTGGTGGGAGGAGAGGCTCCAAGAGACCTGCGGGGTCCTGCTGGCCAGTCCCAAAGAGCGTGTGTTTTATCTGATAAGTGAGCAGGGCTGCAATGTGTCAGCAGAATGTTGACACACACAGACACGTGCTCCCAGCATTAATTCTGCTAGGATGAAAATATAACTGATTTGCATTTATTAAGGCATATTCAGACCCTCAACTGCAAGTCAAGCAATGAAATTGATTCGTTTTTCTGTTTTTATTGACTTCCCAATGCACAATGTCACAGTATTGGTGTATACTTTCGAACTTTACCTGCACCTAAATCTGCATATATTCTGCCCCTCTTGGACAAGAAAGTAGCAGGTAGACAAGAAAGCCCTTGTTGGATAATTGTTTGCTTTGTTTCAAACCCTGGGCTTAGCACAATGCCTTTTACATGGGAAAAGCAAAAAGCATTTTGTTTGTTGTTGCTATTGGTGATAGACTGTGTGACGTCACTTCTGTCCTGTGTTCCTTCAGAACTGAAGTCCCAGCCCTCTTCCTGAGACATCATCTTCCTGACAGGTAGAGGTGTGTCTTGACAGTTCCCTGCTTCTCTGAAGCATGCAGAGCACCATGGGCCAGAATCTTTCGAGATCCAATGCAATCACTCACTCCTGAAAGAGCCATGCCCTCCCCCCAGAGGTATTAACAGTAATGAAGTCTCATTAATCCTGCTGAAATTTATGAGGAGCCTCCATTGAGAGTAACTTAAGACAGAATTTTAAGCTTTATTTTCTCTTCCCCATAATGCTGGAGATTAGCCCCATGAAAACACCTGGGTTTTATGTTGCCATTCAATACTTTCTACAGAAATTGACCTTGAGCTTTCCGTCCCATCTGTGAGGGGTCTGTGTGTAGCTGACTCCCAGGAATGCAAAGTGAGTTTCCTTTTTAACAGATTAGGAAAAGGCAGAAGCCAGTGGTAATGACAGTGACCAGTGATTGTAGCCAGTGTTATGGTCTCAAACGTCATCATTTTTACATAAGTTGTGTTCATCTGCTTTGACTTATTTTTTCTTAAACACTGATCTTCGAGACCTAGAAGGTGGGGATGTCATTCAAGGAGATTTCCAAGTGTGCTAAAAGTAGAATGATAAATTACATGAAATTAGGTGTGACTGATTGCACGTGTAATATTTGTCAAATAAAACAAAAGATGGCTAACGGTTATCTATGGTCTCTTCAAAGTAGCCAATCTAAACTTGGCTCTAAACCCGAACGCTGAGCAGCGTCTCAGTGCGCCGGGGTCGCCAGAGCGAAGCAGCACTTCTTGGGCAGATTAAACAATGGGCACTCACCATCTCAGTGTGCTGGAGGCTGGAAGGCGTTGGCAGGGTTGGTTCCTTCTGTGGCTGAGGGAGAATCTGCTCCATGCGCTCCCAGCTGCTGGTGGGCTATTGGCAACCTCAGTGTTCCTGGCCTGTGCAAGCGTCACCTCATCTCTGCCCTCCTGTTCACATGGAGTCTCCCTGTGGGTGTGTCTGCGTCCAATTCCTCCTTCTCATAAGGACGTCTGTCATGTTGGATTAGGGACCTACTGCGCTCCAGGATGGCCTCAGCAGATGACATCTGCAGTGGCTTCATTTCCAGATAAGGCCACATTCTTCGACACTAGGACCTAGGACTTCGACATATAAATTGGAGGGAACATGATTCCCCTATAAACAGCAGCCTTCCTGTTTTCACCCCACTCCACACCAGGTAGCCCCATCAACTGCTAAGTAAGCAGCCACTCTGCCCTTCACCCCAGGAAGGGGCACAGCCACTTAATTTTTCTGGTTAAAACCAAGCAGGATGGCAGCCCTGACTCTTAGACAAGAAGGAAAGGAAAGAAGACAGAAAGAAAAAGAAGGGCAGGGAGAAGGGAAGGAGGGTGCAGGGAAATGCATGGTGGCCCCCAAAACATGTTCTACATTCAAATCCCTGGAACGAGTGAGTGTGACCTTATCTGGAATAAAAGGGTCTTTACAGATGTTATTAAGTTAGGGATTTTGAGATGAGATCCTCCTGGATTATTCTCCTGGGCCCTAATTGGAATGACAGGTGTCCTTTTAAGAGATGAACTGGAGGTGACACAGACACACAGGGGAGAGGGCTATGTGAAGATGGAGGTGAGATGGCAGTGACACAGCCCCAAAGCAGTAAATGCCAGCAGCCCCCAGCTGGAGGGGGCAGGAAGGTCCTCCCCCAGAGCTCTCAGAGGGAGCACGGCCCTGCCCACACCTTGATTTTAGACTGTCCTCGAGAACTGTGAGAAAATAGATGTCTGATTTTTAAAACCACCAGCTTGTACTAATTCCTTAAAGCTGTCACAGGAAGCTAACGCAAAAGGAAAGAAGGAATCACCATTCACAGCGCCCCGAGTGTCACCAGTGGGGCCTGTGGGACCACTGCCCCCACTCCCAGATTTTTCTGCAGCTGTGCTCTGGCCTGACTTCCTTAGGAGGAGCAGACCCCCCAAGGACTCTGTGCCCTTTGCCAGCCACACTTTCCCTTCCTTGACCATCGCTATGTATTCCAGTCCGCACCCACCTCCCAGCTCCCATACTTGACCTTTGCAGTTTCTCCCTGGAAGGAAAGTAGTTGCTCTGAGACTTCTGGGTAGCTAGTGGAGTTATGAGGCCAAACAAGCTAACAGCCATGCATTTTTGGGAGCACACTTGAAGTTTCTATCGACTTGGAAAATTAGGCAGCAGAGGCTGCTCATAGTGGATTACAAGATATTTGTGGAAAGCATTTCTGTAATACAATTGTTTTGCTTGCTGCTTGGTTTGGATTCCTGTGGTTTGATCTGATAGTGCTGACACACAGTCACTGCATCAGGATGACTAAACTGTATAGGCCAGTATGTGGGTTCTCGGGCAATTCCTTTTAGATCATGCTGAAGCAGCCTCGACAGAGTGTCAGGGCAGAGCCTTCTGGGCAAGCTTGGTGTCTCCATTTTAGAAAGTGACCATGCTAAGAAGTCATCCTCACCAAGAGGCTGGACCTCCCATCAGCAGCCTCACTGCAGTGAGATAGCAGATGGCCAGGATGTCAGATGCCTGCAGGACAGAGGCTGCATCCCACTGCAACCTGCGCACCCAGCACTCTCAGAAAAACATGCATGGAGGCCCCTCCCTTCTACCTGGGCTCCATAGCACAAGAGACAAAAAGACTTACAGTTTCATAAACTACAACTGTTTAGATAAGAAAACTCCAACACCAGTCACTTTGCTGGGCATTAGGGCAACTGATCTACAGAAACTCTATGTGTAATATTTTCCTGCATTTAAAAATCTTCCATACAATTTCTTCCATTTGTCCTATCTGCTTTGCTACAAGCAAAATCCCATTAAAATAAAGAAATTGCCAAAGGACCATGCAGTTTTTTCCTTTTCTTAGAATTTTGCAGTACTAAGTGTTACTTGTAATAAAAGTATCATCAGCTGGGCTCAGACCTAACATTTAGTCATTTTGATTGAGTGGGATTAACAGAAATAAACTCAAGTTCGTTTTTGGACTCCTAGACTCATGTTTTGCTTCTGCTTTTATATACATTTAGTTTCTTTTTATTATTTATCTTCATACCTTATCTTTTTTCTATCACCTTGAAGAGTCCATATAATTAAAATAGTTATTGATCTTTTTAGTATAACACAAGCACACTCACTAGAGTTTTAAACTCATGAAAGTATAAATTCTGTAAGTTTCAGTTTTACATGGACCACGTAAGCCTACAATATAAAGACTAGAATTCTGGATACATTAATAATGCCAAAATTCCATATGAAATGTCCACTGTGGTTAATTAATAAAACAGGCAATAATATATAGCTTAAGATATTTTTATAGTTCATAGGAGAGATGTTTTCACTAGCTAGGGAATATGGAGAAATATATAAAACACAAACCAATTTTTATTAAAATAATTTTTCAGTATCTTTGGGTTCTAATGTTCTTTCTCTTGAAATTGGAATTCCATATACTATAAGAATACAAAAGATGGTACATTTCTTTATTCTGAATAAATAAAGGAAATCCAAAGGCAGAAATTAAAAATTAAGCTCTGAGCTAAACATCAGTTTTATAACTAATATGGTGACAGATTAATCTCAAAGTGAGGCCAAATGGTGAGATTTTTTTTTAAGAAAAAGGTACTATTTAGTTAGTACTGCTCTAAATCCTCTTTTATCTAGGGAAGGAGATTAAACCCCAAGCATAGGGATACAGGGTTTTTATAAGGTCTAGAACACATTCAGGCCCCTGGTGTATAATTTAGGGCCCCACGAGATGTGTTAGAAGGGTAGATTGACTTATAGCCCAGACAGCCCTAAGCTGCCTCAATTTACCTTCCATCTGAGGTTTATTTCAGCTACAAAGGTAGATCCTCTATACCAGGTTCTGTATAAGCAAAATCAGGTCTGGGGAAAGCATTCACTCAAAACCCGGTGAGACCCATAGGTATCCAAAGCTCAAGTCAGTAATTTAAATTAGAATTAGAATTGCCTACTGGAAACCAGTGCTTGGCTTGGCTGCTAAGGTATAGGAAGAAAATCAACTTGGAAAACAAAATTAAGTGAATTTCAATCAATGAACTTCCTCTGTTTGAGAACCTGCACTGGGAATTCCTCCATAAGCAGCTTATTGGTTAATGAGGAAGGGAGCATTGTAGGCAAATAACTGTATATCATCTTCTGTGACATTTATCTCTCTGGTTTATGAAGTCCTCTGTGAGTGAAGTATAGGGGTAGGGAGTGTATGAAGTCAGAACAAGACACATGCATTTAAGAATAAGGCGTATTTTAGGGAGAGCTGCCCTTATCAGCCAGTGTTTAAAATATGGCCCTTACCTTCTCTCCAGCTATCCCTTTTACATAGACTAATTCTTGCATTTCTGATTTTTATCAACATTAAATCAAGTTGTTCTTATATTGGGATTTTTTGGAGGTAAAGATTTCTGGGTTCTCAGTGATATGTAAGCATGATATCCGAAACAGTAACATAGACCACCCAGAGTGAACCCCTCAGAATCCTAGTTCTCTGGGAAGGGAATGGAGGTCATAGACAAAAGGGTCTTTCTATTCAGTTACATTTGCAGAATTCTAGGTTAAAACTAAATTCACCAGGAGGTTTCTAACCTCCAACAGCAGACCTATGCAGGGCCTTTACTTGGCTAAGGTACATTGTAAGTCTCTGAGTTGCGAATCAAGTACAGCATTTCCCAAACACATGCCAGAGTGAAACCCCTTGTAGAGCTGCGGCTTCTTTTAGAACAGCATGCCAGGGTGCTGTCATGGCGGCAGGGCACAGCAGCAAGGGGAACGTGAAAGCAGTTCCCACCAAATGCCGTTGTTGCATCTGCTTCCGTGATATGCAAAGAGCCCATGTAAACTGTCTATTGATTTATCAGTGAACATAAGGCTCACATGCCATCCTGCCCTCTGTTTATATTATTATTGGAAAGATCAATTATATACATAAGCTAACTAGACGCAACTTCAATGAATGTCAGTAGAACGACTGAATGAGTTCCATAGCAGGTGTCATACAGGTGGTAACGATTAATACCTGCGGAGAAGGGGGAGTGAGGAGGGCTGGTCAGAGAGAGGAGTTTCTAGCCGAGAGAGCAGCAAGGAGATGCACCAGAGCAAGAAGACAGCTCTGCGACCTTACCTACCCCATTTAAGCTCTTGGGACTGCTTTTCTCCTCTATGTAGATTGGAAATTGTACCTGCCCTTTTTTTATACCCCTGGGGAGATGCACAGTAGACACTGAAACAACAGATGGAACTTTTCTTGAAGAAGTTAAACTATGTATAATGTAATCTGTGAGTAGCAGCAGATGAAAAAACCTATAGCTGATTCCCTCACTTTGTTCCCTTTGTTGAGACTCATTTTTATGTTGGCAGAGAGGTAGATCAGTTTGAGAAAGCAAGAACAAAGGAATGCAATGTTGCACTTCATCTTTAGGTCACTTACATTGGTCAGTGTATCACTGTTATGACCATGTGTTAATATCAGACCAGTTGGGAGGTGAATTTCAGGTTTTCTAGTCCTGAAAACAAACTTTCCTTACAGAAATACACATCTCATCTTGTCCCAGACACATTGCTGTCTTCTGAAATTTTCATCTTAGGAGAGTTCTTGGGTCTTTGTTGGATGGCAATCTTGACCTAAAAGTAAAAAGCCTTCCTAAACTTCTCCCCTGAAGATAAAGCAGTAAGTTTAAATTTTCACCTTTACTTCCCTTCTGCTAAAATTAGGCAATGAATTGAAATAATTATTTCCTGGCTATCATGCTTAATATTTAATCAAATTATTTAAATCCTGTTCAAATGTATCATATCAGTTACTTGCATTTTCAGTGTTTCTTAAAACTCAATTATTTCTGATTCAAAAAAGTGCTTCAGCAAACCTGCTAATTAACTGCCATTTTTATTTTTAGAGTGATTCTTATACAAATTAAATATGCATATCTTAGCTACCTTCTTGTCCATGTTTCTAGTCATTACCTTCTTGACACTTCAACAATGTGAGAATTTCTCAGACTCTAATTCACTGAAATCCTCTGGCTAAAATGTCAAGGTGCCAGAAAGTATGGTTCCTTTTGCCTTCTGAGTAAATAGAATAGGTTATTTATGCAGAGGTACTAACCTTTGAAAGAACTGCATACCATATACCATAAACCTGTAAGATTCTACTTTATTCACTATTATGTCTCTTCATTTACTGTTTGAATCATTTTCTTAGACCAATTGCTTACCAATTCCGGCATGTGAAATAGGTTCCTATATGTGTTACAAGTCTGTACTTGTTTTTTGAAATCACAGTTACTAGAAAAAACATAAGGAGCTCTTGTGTTTCTTCTAGAATTTGTCTCAACCTCTGTCCACAGCAATCATTGATTCCTTGGCTCTAGCTCATCTCTTCTTACTATGCCAATCTCTCTCTCTCTCTCTCTCTCTCTCTCTCTCTCTCTCTCTCTCTCTCTCTCTCTCTCTCTCTCTCTCTCTCTCTCTTGGATAAATTTTTAATCAATTGAAGTAAATGACAGATACATAAAAGAAGGTTCTTTTTTTTTTTAAATCGATGCATCTCTTTAAATATTTATTCTCACTCAGCAAGAGCAAAAGGGATGTGGAGATGAACAGGTCCCATTATGGGGAAAAGGGATTGACATGCTTAGGCCAAAAGGCTGGTGTTGCCACAACCATTTCCAATCAATGAAAGAAAGGCATAGAGACAATAGCATCAAGAGAAAGGGATTTTTACTTATAAATTGTTGCAAGGGATCCAGACTTAAGAAGAACCAGCCTTCTACATTTAAAATAAAAAAACAAAATTTTACCATGGCTTGTAAGTTATGTTTACTCAGTTCATAGTAGATAAAAAACAGTTTTCTTACAAGATAATCATATCATGTGTCACATGTTGGTACTGAAATGTCAGAGGTAAAGTTGAGACAAGTCAGCAACAACTAGGGAATGACTCTGAAGATTCATTATTTGGGACTAGGGCTAGAAGGGCAGTCTTTGTTTCTTTTGCTTTTTCAATTGTTTCCCTGGGCTGATTTCTTTTATTGTTTAGTTCTGTTTTCCTGACTTTTCACTGTGACAGGCACATGATATGCACAGTTATGATGGAGGCAGAGGACGGGACCACTTTTCATTCTCAGTCCCTCCTAATGCTGAAGTTTTGTCCCTAAGATGCAGGTTTAACCACAGATGTTTGTTTAGCAGTTTTCATTTACGACAACTAATTTTTATGACCAGTCATATTGACATAGGTAGAGCAAACAGTGTGGATTCTTTCACAAAGACCTCTATCACAATTACCAAATCTAGACCTCCATGCTAATAAATCTTGAGTGCTGACTTTTGTTTGTATAGGTCCTAGGTTTGTCATTTCAGTCACTTTATGTAGCAGAAATATTTTATTCCCTTTTAGCACATCTACTGGAATCAGTAACCCAGAACTGTTGGATTCCTTCCACCAGGCTTCTCCTCCACTGTCTGTAGCTCAGGAATTGTTCACTTCTCTGAGGTCCAGTGTCTCCGTGCTCCTTGTTCATGCTGCCTATAGGGCTGGAACTCCTTAAGCCATACAGTGCAGGCTAAGTCAATGTCCTGGGCAGATGCTGTGGACATCAATCCCCCATGAGAATCGTACTTGTTCTTTAATAGGGTTTCCATGCCTAATTAAATTATGTTGGCCTTTAAAGGTGACATCTATGGCATAGCCATGGATACAGATTTGATTTTTTAAATTAACTTTTAGTAAAAAGGAGGATAGCTTCTAATTCAATCTATGATATATGGTCAAAGAAAGTAAACAGATTAATCAAGGCATTTTTTATATTATTTAACCACTTTTTAAGTTGTATAGACAAGACCAATCAACATATGTTGTCATAGTTAGAAGATTACTATTCACTTTTCCTGATAATTTATTATCTCATCAGTTTTAAGAATTTTCAAAGGAATTTCTTCTAAATTCCAAAGGATTAATTAGAACAAGATTACACTTAAAATGTTTCCTCTAGTTTTTGTAAGCATAACCTGTTATACCAAGTATTAAACAGAGGAAGTAGAAAAAAGAAGGCTTTTATAACATGCCCAATTCAAATAGGACATCAACCTCAATTACGTTTGTTTCATTTAGTCTAATTAATGTTCTTGGGTTAGTTAACAGTCCAGTTTCTCAAAGTGAATGCATTCTGGAAATCCTGACTCAATCCCTTGAAAGGCCGAGAAATGCTTATTTGTGGTAATATCGGGAGTACCTGCAACCAAGTGCCTATTTTCAATTGTATTGAGGGCTGGGGCTCTTTATTCAGGCTGTGTTGATGTTTCTTCCAGCCAACCCAATTACTGATCTGTGGCTCTGACAAAGGGTGTTTAGGCAAGCATAAGAGAAAATCAGAAACCAGCTCTTGATGATAAGGCTAAATAGCTCTGATTATTTACTCATCACAACCAATAATATGGAAATAGAGACAAGTTAAGTTTTATAAGGAGTTAGTGACTGCCATGAGAGTAAGTACATATTACAGACAGTGAAGGCACTGAAAAATCTCCAGGATTTCTTAATTTATCCCATAAAGAATGTGTTACAATTACCACAAACTGAAAAAGCTCTTTAAAACCTAGAGTGAAATCTTTCTTTTAAAAACTTGTTGACCCTTATTGTGCCATTCTTTAACATGAAAGGGAGCATGCTTCTAACTAACTGAAAGGTTCATAACTACTAAAGCATAATCATGTTACTTGTCATCATTAAGTGAAGGCTGAGTTTCTCTTTTTTTCATTTGCCAGGTCTTTTTGTATTGGAGGCCTGATATACAGCAGAACTCTCACAATAGTGTTAAACCTAACAAAAGCCTACAGCATGCCAAACATTCCTAATTATTTCTAGCATCCCTTATATCATAAGGTGAAGAAGAAAATTCTTTGATATTACCTAGCAGCAGCTTGGGAAACCCCAAAGATAGTTTAGATATAAAAGACTTTTTTAAGTTTTATTACTTTGACCATGGGGTATAGATGGTCAAAAAAAAAAAAACATTTGTTTGCATACATTTCACAGTAAACTGTCTTTTTATATAAATGCTGATTAGATATACAATGACAGATTTTTATGATACATTACACTCAAAACGCTTCCCAAAAGAGAAAAGTCACTAGCCACATTGCAGAAGGAGCTTTAACTATTGACAGAGCATCGTAAGAGACCAACAATCTTCCTTCGGCAAAGGGAGTAAAGGCTCTATTCACATTTATCTACAAACACACAATAGCATGAACATCAGCACCTCACTTTTACATCTTCAACTACTGGTCAAAAGTAAATTCAAAGTGGGTAGAACATTCTGGCAGGATGGCAGAGTAGGAAGAACCAGGAATCTGACCCCCAACAGGGACAGCAGTCCTGTTGGCAAAATCCATCTGGTGTAACTATTTTGGATATAATATATAAATTACCATAAATTTCAGTCAATTTCAGCTCTGAGCATAGTAGCAGCTACCCATCTCTCACACCTGTCCCCTTGGCAGACAGCTATACATGTGCTCCTGGAGCAGCTTGCATGCAGCTGGTGGGACAGGGTGGGCAATAAGGATTCTGTTCTCCAAATACTGGGTGTCTATGTCCTGTCACTGACTTCTGATCATGGAGGTTGGCAGCCATATTTTCATGCCCCTCATTGCTGCAACCCCTCCCCCCCAGTTGAAGTGACTTACAGAGGATTTAGAAGACCTGATTGTTGGATTCTGATGTCCAGTTTTCCCTGCAAAAAAATAAATAAATAAGCTAAGAAACAAAGAAGAAAAATCATAAGGGATACAAAGAAACAGGGAAGCATGGCCCTTTATTCAAAGGAAAAAAATAAGCCAACAGAAACCATCCCTGAGAAAGATCAGATGGCAGACCTACTAGACTGAGACTTTAAAACAACTGTCTTAAAGATGCTCATACGACTAAAAGAGACATGGAGAGAGCCAAGCAACTGATATAGGAGTAAAACAGAAATATCAATAGAGATAGAAAACCTAAAACGAAACAAAAAAATAAATTCTAGAGCTGAAAATACAATAATGGAAATGAAAAAATCATCAGAGATATTCAAAGGCAGATTTGAGAAGGCACAAGAATCAGTGTACTTGAAGTAAGACAATGATCAAGTCCAAGGAACAAAGAGAAAAAAGACTGAAGAAAAGTGAGCAGAGCCTAAGGGACCAGGCAGAGCACCATACACATTGTGGAAGTCCCAGAAGAAGAGAGAGAAAGGGTCAGAGCAGCTGTTTGAAGAAATAATGCCTGAAGACTTCCCAAATTTGATGAAAGACATGAGTATAAACATCCAAGGAGCTCAGTGAACTCCATGTAGGATAAACCAAAGGGCCCCACACTGAGACACATAATCAAACCTCCAAAGACCAAGAGAATTTTGAAAGCAGTGCAAAGAGAAGTGACTCATCACATACAAGGGATCTCCAAAAGGTTATAAGCAGATTTCTCATCAGAAACTTTGGAGGACAAGAGGCAATAAGCTGTATTTTCAAAGTGCTAAAAAGAAAGAAACTGTCAACTAAGAATCCTGTATTTAGCGAAACTGCCCTTCAAAAGTGAAAGAGAAATTAATACATGTCCATATAAATAAAAGTAGAGGGAGTTTCTTATCACTAGGCCTTCCCAGCAAGTAGATGTAATTCTGCAGTTTGAAATAAAGGGCAGTAACCAGAAGTCAAATGAAGAAGTCCAGATCTCAGTAAAGATAAATATATGGGTAATTACAAAAGCTAGTATTACTGTAACAACAGTTTGTAACTCCACTTTTTTTTTCTACATGATTTAAGAGACAGATGCATTAAAGAAACAACCATTATTTTATGATTTGGGACATACAAAGCACATAGATATAATTTTGTTTTATCTGTAACTGAAGTGGATGGGAATGGAGCTGTAAATGAGTGTAGTTTTGCATGTTACTGAAGTTAAGCTGGTACAAATTTAAATTAGAGTGTTATAACTTTAGGATATTAAATGTAAAACCCATAGTAATATCTTTTCTCTGAAGTTGGTTTGAGAGACTTGAGTTTATAATAATGCATCACAAAGACAAGCTATCTGGAGACTTCTATCAATGATCAAAATACAGCCCATTGCCTCCTGGCCTCTGCAGTTTCTGATGAAAAATCTCCGTATAACCTTTTGAAGATGCCTTGTATGTGATGAGTAGGTGTAGACAGGAACTCAAGTGACTGCTCTGTTGTCTGTCACCTTACAGAACACAGAAGGATAGCCCATAAAACCGACCCTCAATACTGCTACCCCCAATAAGAAAACTATGTAGTAATGTGCAAATCAATACCAGAAAGACGCTTAGTCCTGACAGAGAAATAGAAACGATGTCATAAACAAATGAACAACACAGGAACCAAAGCAGACAGCAAGAGCAGAGCTGTTAGCTGATTTCAGGAAATCCCACCAGCTTGTATCAGCACAAGAACTCTGCAAAGAGTGACCTTCCTGGGCAACACAGGCTGTTAAGAATCCTGAGAGCATCAAGGGAGCCTCAACGGCCCAACAACTGTAAACACAAGTCCCAGAAAGAAGCACTGTAAAGAGAAGAAAAATTTTACATACAATTTTTTAGAGGCTCAGAATTTAGAAAACTGCTTCAAATACAAGTATTTAAAGGGAACACACACACACAGGAAAAGATAGCAAAATTTTAAGGTTACAGTTAGTCTGTAATTGATGGAAACACAGTTGTTATTTACACAATTATATCTTCCATGATCATTACCTATAAGGGATAAAAATACTTTCATTGGAGACTAAGTAACATAGACGAAATGCCCAACTCATTTCTGCTGGAAACTTGATCAAGAAAGAGTGATCTGTTTGCTGGTGGTGCTGGTGGTGGCAAAGCTGTGTTGTTTTATTTTAACCTGAGGGAACAACATGCATTTCTTTTTTTTTTTTTAACTTAAGGCATCATTCATATACGATCTTATGAAGGTTTCACATGAGCAACATTGTGGTTACTACATTCCCCCATATTATCAAATCCCCCCCACACCCATTGCAGTCACTGTCCATCAGCATACTAAGATGTTGTAGAATCACTACTTGTCTTCTACATGCTGTAATACCTTCCCCATTACCTACCTATATTGTGAGTGCTAATTATAGTGCCCCTTAATTCCCTTTTCCCTCCTTCCCCGCCACCCTCCACAGCCCCTGCCCTTTGCTAAACACTAGTCCCTTCTTGGAGTCACTGAGTCTGCTGTTATTTGGTTCCTTCAGTTTTGCTATGTTGTTATACTCTACATATGAGTGAAATCATTTGGTACTAGTCTTTCTCTGCCTGGCTTATTTCACTGAGCATAACACACTCTAGCTCAATCCATGTTGTTGCAAATGGTAAGATTTGTTTTCGTTTTATGGCTGAATAATATTCCATTGTGTATATGTACCACTTTTTCTTTATCCCTTCATCTACTGATGGACAGTTAGATTGTTTCCGTATCCTGGCTATTGTAAATAGTGTTGTGATAAACGTAGGGGTGCATATGTCTTTTGGAATCTGGGATCTTGTTTTCTTCACATAAATTCCTAGGAGTGGAATTCCTGGGTCAAATGGTATTTCTATTTTTAATTTTTTGAGGAACCTCCATACTGCTTTCCACAATTGTTGAACTAATTTACATTCCCACCAGGAGTGTAGGAGGGTTCCCCTTTATCCACATCCTCACTGGCATTTGTTGTTCCTTGTTTTTGGGTGTTTGCTATCCTAACTGGTGTGAGCTGATATCTCATATGGCTTTAATTTCAATTTCCCTGATAATTAGTGATGTGGAGCATCTTTTCATGTGCCTGTTGCTATATGAATTTCTTCTTTGGAGAACTGTCTGTTCAGATCCTCTGCCCATTTTTTAATTGGGTTATTTGTTTTTTGGGTGTTGAGGTGTATGAGTTCTTTATATATTTTGGACGTTAACCCTTTGTCAGGTATGTCATTTACAAATACATTCTCCCATACTATAGGATGCCTTTTTGTTCTGCTAATGGTGTCCTTCACTGTACAGAAGCTTTTTAGTTTGCTATAATCCCATTTGTTCATATTTGCTTTTGCTTCCCTTGCCCAAAGAGCTGTGTTCAGGAAAAAGTTGTGCACATTTATATTAAAGAGAGTTTTGCCTATGTTTTCTTTTAAGAGTTCTTTGGTTTCATGACTTCAATTCAGGTCTTTGATCCATTTTGAGTTTGCTTTTGTGTATGGAGTTAGAAAATAATCCAGTTTCATTCTCTTGCCTGTAGCTGTCCAGTTTTGCAACACCAGTTAGTTGTTGAAGAGGCTGTCATTTCTCCATTAAATATCCATGGCTCTTTTACCATATATTAATTGGCCATATATGCTTGGATTTATATCTGGGCTCTCTATTCTGTTCCATTGATCTGTGGGTCTGTTCTTGTGCCAGTACCAAATTGTCTTGATTACTGTGGCTTTGTAATAGAGCTTGAAGTTGGGGAGCGTAATCCCCCCAGCTTTATTCTTCCTTCTCAGGATTGTTTTGGATATTTGGGGTCTTTAGTGGTTCCATATGAATTTTAGAATTATTTGCTATCATTCATTGAAGAATGCCATTGGTATTTTGATAGGGATTGCATTGAATCCATAGATTGTGTTAGGCAGGATGGCCATTTTAACAATATTAATTCTTCCTATCCATGAGCCTGGGATGTATTTCCATTTATCAATGTCTGCTTTAATTTCTCTCATGAGTGTCTTATAGTTTTCAGAGTATAGGTCTTTCACCTCCTTGGTTAGGTTTATTCCTAGGTATTTTATTCTTTTTTATGCAATTGTGAATGGAATTGTTTTCCTGATTTCTCTTTCTTCTAGTTCATCATTAGTATACAGGAATAAAACAGGTTTCTGCGTGTTAATTTTGTATCTGGCAACTCTACTGAATTCAGATATTAGTTCTAGTGGTTTGGGAATGGATTCTTTAGGGTTTTTTATGTACAATATCATATCATCTGAAAACAGGGACAGTTTAACTTCTTCCTTACCAATCTGGATGCCTTTTATTTCTATGTGTTGCCTGATTGCTGTAGCTAGGAGCTCTATCTAGTATATGTTGAATAAAAGTGGGGAGAGTGGGCATCCTTGTCTTGTTCCTAATCTTAGAGGAAAAGCTTTCAGCTTTCCACTGTTAAGTATGATGTTGGCTGTGGGTTTGTCATATATAGCCTTTATTATGTTGAGGTACTTGCCCCCTATACCCATTTTATTGAGTTTTTATCATCAATGGATTTTGGATTTTGTCACATGACTTTTCAGCATGTATGGAGATGATCATGTGATTTTTGTCCTTCTTTTTGTTGATGTAGTGGATGATGTTGACAGATTTTCAAATATTATACAACCCTTGCATCCCTGGGATAAGTCCCACTTGATCATGATGGATGATCTTTTTGATGTATTTTTGAGTTCAGTTTTGCTAATATTTTGTTGAGTATTTTTGCATCTATGTTCATCAGGGATATTGGTCTGTAATTTTCTTTTTTTGTGGTGTCTGTCTGGTTTTGGTATTAGAGTGAAGCCGGCTTCATAGAATGAGTTCAGAAGTATTTGCTTCTCTCCTACTTGTTAGAAAACTAAGGAGGATGAGTATTAGGTCATCTCTAAGTGTTTGATAAAATTCAATGGTGAAGTCATCTGGTCTAAGAGTTTTGTTCTTAGGTAGTTTTTTGATTACCAATTCAATTTCATTGCTGGTAATTGGTCTGTTCAGATTTCCTGTTTCTTCCTGGGTCAGTCTTGGAAGGTTGTGTTTTTCTAGAAAGTTGTCCATTTCTTCTAGGTTATCCATTTTGTTAGCACATAATTTTTCATAGTATTCTCTAATAATTCTTTGTATTTCTGTGGTGACCTTAGTGATTTTTCCTTTCTCACTTCTGATTCTATTTATGTGTGTACACTCTCTTTTTTCTTTCTAAGATTGGCTAGGGGTTTATCTATTCTGCTTATTTTCTTGAACAACCAGTTCCTGGTTTCATTGATTCTTTCCATTGTTTTATTCTTCTCAATTTTATTATTTCTTCTCTGATCTTTATTATGCCCACACTTTTACTGTGTTTGGGCCTCATTTCTTCTTCTTTTTCTAGTTTCATTAATTGTGAATTTAGACTGTTCATTTGGGATTGTTCTTCTTTCTTGAGGTAAGCCTGTATTGCCATATACTTTCCTCTTAGAACTGTCTTTGCTGCATTCCACAGGTTTTTGGGGTGTTGAGTTGTTGTTTTCATCTGTCTCCATATATTGCTCAATCTCTGGTTTTATTTGGTAATTGATCAAATGATTATTTAGAAGCATGTTATTAAGCCTCCATGTATTTGTGGGCTTTTTGTTTTCTTTGCATAATTTATTCCTAGTTTCATACCTTTATGGTCTGAGAAGTTGTTTGGTACAATTTCAATCTTTTCTAATTTACTGAGGCTTTTTTTTTTGGCCTAGTATGTGATCAATTCTGGAAAACATTCTATGTGCACTTGAGACTAATGAGAATCCTGCTGCTTTTGGGTGGAGTGTTCTGTAGATGTCTGTGAGGTCCATCTGTTCTAATCTGTTGTTCAGTGACTCTGTCTCTGTCCTTATTTTCTGTCTGGTTGATCTGTCTACTGATGTGAGTGGTGTGTTGAAGTTTCCTAAAATGAATGCATTACATTCTGTTTGTCACTTTAATTCTGTTAGTATTTGTTTGCATATGTCAGTGCTCCTATGTTGGGTACATAGATATTTATAATGGTTATATCCTCTTGTTGGACTGACCCTTTTATCATTATGTAATGTCCTTCTTTGTCTCTTGTTACTTTCTTTGTTTTGAAACCTGTTTTGTCTGATATAAGTACTGCTACTCCTGCTTTTTTCTCCATATTATTTGTGTAAAATATCTTTTTCCATCCATTCACTTTAGTCTGTATGTTTTTTAATTTGATGTGAGTCTCTTGTAGACAGCATAAAAATGGGTCTTGTTTTTTTTTTTTATCCATTCTGTTAACTCTATGTCTTTTGATTGGTGCATTCAGTCCATTTACATTTAGGGTGATTATTGATAGGTATGTACTTATGGCCATTGTAGGCTTTAGATTTGTGGTTAACAAAGATTCAAGGGCAGCTTCTTTATTATCTAACAGTCTAACATAACTCGCTTATTATGCTATTTCAAACACAATCTAAAGGTTCCTTTTTTCCCCCCTTCTTCCTTGCCATTCTTTATATATTAGGTAACATATTCTATGCTCTTTGTGTATCCTTTGACTGACTTTGTCAGTAGTTGATTTAATTTTGTATTGCTTAGTAATTAATTGGTCTACTTCCTTTATTGTGGTTTGTTTTCTCTGGTGACAGCAATTTAGCCTTAGGAGCACTTCCATCTACAGCAGTCCCTTTAAAATACACTGTGGAGATGTGAGAGGTAAACTCCCTCAACTTTTGCTTATCTGGAAATTATTTAATCCCTCCGTCAAATTTAAATGATAATCTTTCCAGGTAGAGTGTTCTTGGTTGGAGACCCTTCTGTTTCATTGCATTAAATATATCATGCAGCTCAGGTTTGTCTTACAGTGGTCTGTGGGGTGAAGGAACCGATCCGGTCCAGCAGGCCGAGCTCCACAGTGGAGGCAGGTGCTACAGCTGGGAATACAGGAAGGAGCTCTTTCCTCCTAGCAGGCACTGGTTCCACTTGATTTCTTCCAAATTTATTCCAAATGAAAGCACTTGCTTTCACAAAACGAAGCATCTTTTGAACCTGATGACCCACTTGTCTCTCTGGTGGGATTTTGCCATGTTGTTCTCCCAAATAACACTTACTAAATTTGCATATTTTTCTTTGTGTGAAAAAATACAATAGAAGTCCAACTTATCCATTATTATTAAACTTTAAAATTCACTTGATATATTGCTCCTTACCAGAGCTTCTGATTCTGCCTTCCCTCCATCACCCTCCACATTTCAGTGGACTCTGAGCCTTGTCAGTTCCATCTTACGAATGTCCATCAGGACTGCTCCCCTTCCCTCATCCCCTCCCCCACACCACCATCCTTGGCCACCTCTTTGAGGTCACAAGTCCTTGTTGTTTTGTTCCTAAATATTAGTTGCCTAGTGAATGGTATTATTTATGTGAATCTATAACTTTAAGTCTGTCTTGTACCATTTACCTGTTTAAGCCAAACTGAATCCAGAGGAACAGGGTGTGGTCTTCAGTCTGCAATGGCTACTGCTGCCACTGCCCCTTGATGTCCCTGCGTCTGTGCAGAAGCTCCCACTGGTTCCTCCTCCAGGTTTCTAAAGAGGTAGCACCCATCTGGCCACCCAGCCACTCCCCTCGTTAATCCACTAAGAATTTATCTTCATCCACTTCTACCTCTGAATCCAAAACAAAAATGCCATTTGACACCTTGATGTTATTAGGCTGTGAAAATCGATTTGGCTCACACACCTTGGCACCTTATTGCCTCTGTGGCTCAGAAAGAGAATTAGCTCCAAAAGGGGTTTGACTTTCACCCCGGAAGAAATCTCAGGCCTCAAGGACCCAGAAGTATGCCTGAGGAATGGGAAGAGGGGGGTGCCAAGATTCCTCTTACTAGGTAGCAAGAATAGCTTTTCTGCTCTTTCTACTATTTAGAATTTTTAGTGAACAAAGAAAATATGAGACAAAGAACAATTATACGCACAAGCTACCCTAAGTTATATATACTTCAGTGGAAATTCAGAGAGAGAGAACTTTATTGCCAAGAAAAGATAACATATCCCCCGCCCCTTCAGTCTGACTGTTCTAAACCTTTCTTTTTGGTGCACCAGAATTCCCTTAGTAAAATGTGAGTTTGGTCTTGTGGCTCCCTGAGTTCTAGAACAAGTCCTAAGCACTCACTTCCCCTCTCAGGCCTTCCGTGACAGCCCTCATCCAGTCAGCCTCCTCCCTTCTCTGTCCTGTGATGAGCATGCCACATGAGGTCACACGTGGCTGTAACTATCCTATGTCCCTTATTTTCCCTTTTTTCCCCCTAATTTGTCTCAAAGTTTCTAAACACAAGAAGGAGCTAAAAAGCTATTCTTGTTACCCAAATTTCACATGAAGATAGGATTCAAGTTCCAGTATGAGAAGACAGCTTTCTCAGCAGCATAATCAAAGGCTAAAACTATTGTATGTCCTTAAGAGAAATAACAGATTTCACCCAGAGGTTTTTGACTGTATGGAATAATTTTATTTGATTTGTTTCTCTGTTTGGATGGTCAAAAATATAGACTAAAATGTATCCCTCCAAATAGACTAATAAGTAGACTAAATGAAAACTCTAGTTGCCTAGTAAAATGTCAGAGAACTGTTCTGGAAATATTATTCCAATTCCAGTTGGTTTCCTTGACAGGTTGTGGAAGGTTATATATGGCATCGACTCTGCTGTTTTCCACACCACGGGGCACATGGATAGTGATGGTATTTGTATGGGACTGTGGAGCAGGTCAAAGAGGCTGCTCTGGGGAAAGGTAGCATTCCCTGCCACCTAAACATTATGGGGACACATTGTATCTCGTTCAGGGCTCATAGATTGGGAAATCACATCTTCAGATGTCTCTGAGGTAATTTAAAAATTATAGTCATAACAAAAATTTTAGAAATGCTCCAGCCAAATCCTCTTCCTCTTCTCGTTTTTGTCTTCAACTTTGATGATGTCCAAGGTCAAAAACCAATCTTTCATACCCAGCCAGGTGTGTGAATGCCCCTGTATGCACGATGATTGAAATAGTTTTCTGTTTCCTTCCTCAACCACTTCACTTACGAAGAAAAAGGAAAAGGACCCAATCCATTTCACTTCTGTGCAGCTCAGGTTTGTCTTACAGTGGTCTGTGGGGTGAAAGAACCGATCCGGTCCAGCAGGCTGAGCTCCACAAAAGGAAACTCTTAGCCAGAGTTGAGTATGAGATAATGACAAATAGATCCAACAAGCTGCTCAGACACCTGCGCAGGCACAAAGTATCTTTCCAAACTATTTTAAATGCCTTAGAAAAAGTATGCTACATTTGCAGTTATGCAGGCCAACCAATTTTTGTAAGACAGTTCTTGGCTATCATCAAGTGAATGGAGATACTTTCCTTTTTCAGTAATTAGACATCAGGGTTTTTTTCTCCATACTAAAATAAGCCACCTAAACATAGGATAACAGCAGACAGAAAAATTTCAAGGGCCTATGTTTTACTTATTAGTGCCTGGAATTAAGATATCTTTGCCTCGTCCCGCAGGGTTCCTTTTCCTACCTCCAGGCACCACACACCAGAAAATTAAACAGCAAGAGAGGCCATCCTTTAGAGACATATATGGAGGAGAAATATTTCAAATGGCTCTTAGGAGCTAGCTAACTATGTCTAGTTGGGGAATGGGAGACAAGAAAGGGATTTAACTTTGGAACTTGCCAATTCCATCCAAAAAATTTAAGAACAGTCAACTTCGCTAAAGGCACACACTCACTTAGTTCCAGAAGTAAATTAATGGAACAGAATTGGAAGCTGCAGGTGGGATGAATTAATTGTCTTGCAGGGTTATTGGTAATGCCTAAAGTACTCTGTCAACTAAAAGTAGTCCATAAAGATGTCATTTTAAGTACCTTTATCATAGGGAGTAGCAAGATTAATAATGATAAAGTCAATTAAGGCAGCAAAGTTGGATTCTACTTTTTTCTTCACATGAAGAAAAACATGTCCAATTAGTGAATGTTATATTGTAGAACCATACAATAAAATCCCATCAGAGACACAAGAACATCATTTGGTTATCCTAGTTGTAAGGACACTACTTACATATTATTTGTGAGGCCTCTTACCCTTGCTTTAAATGTTTCTCTTTGCTTCATAGAGGCCAGAACATAGAAGACATACATATGACCATGGTGTCCACTTATTTGTGATTTGACTTTTACTTATTAAATAATACAGGTCCCAACATAGTTCCCACCAAGGCATGTTTGAGGTTTTGTCAGAGTTACCATGTGTTCCCCTGACTTCTGCGAGTACCCAGCAGGAATCTTGTGATAGCTAACATCTATTTGAGTCCTGCATCCTTGGTCATCCCTATGTATTAAATGCTTTCCATACATTTTCTCCTTTAATCTTTGCAGCAACCTGTGAGATAGGTTCTGGTTTTTCCAGATCTTATCTTGCTTTTACCGATATTATTGTTCTTGCTTTACAGATATAAAAAGCAGAGGCTTAGGGACATGAAATCACTTGCCCAGAGGTTCAGTCCCACAGCCACCCAGCACCACAAGCCATGCATTCACTATGAGGAAACTCTGTGTGTCTGTGTCGTTACCCAGTTGAGGGTGTTGGGGGATGGGAACAACAGTACTGCATCAGTGTGGCCCCTGTGTTCTCCTCTTCTCCCCTGTCCCCACCTCTCCCTCTGTCCTCTTGGCCTCATTTCCACTTTTCCCTTCCTCTTCTCTTCCGAAGGTAAATACGCCATGCGAGACCTCGTCCACAGGCTCCCAGGTGGGAACAGCAACAACACAGCAAGCAAGGCCATGTCGGATGACACGGTGACAGCTGTCTGCTGCACCCTGCACGAGGTGATCACCAAGAACATGGAGAACGCCAAGGCCTTGCGGGATGCTGGTGGCATTGAGAAGTTGGTCGGCATCTCCAAAAGCAAAGGAGATAAGTAAGTCAGATGGGGACTTCCTGTCACCATGGCAGTGGTGTTGGTCGAACTGGTTCTAAGTGTGCTCAGGTCCCCTGGTTATGGGTAACACTACCAGATGCCACTGGGAAGCATTTGTCTCTGATAATCAAGAGAAGGAAAACAGCTAATGGTTTTCAGGCTGCCCCATGCCACAAGGAAAGCTAATATTACTGGTAATTTCTATTTGATCAATAACTCATGAGATGGTGACCACTGTGATATGGGTAAGGTGGACTTGACCATGCAGCATGCATACACTAGTGTGTTCCTCCCACTGAGGAGATGCCGGCCCGACCTGGACACTGATGGTGTTTTGTGGCGTTGCTCCTCTGTGGTTGCAGGTCCAAGTGGTGATATATTCACATCCTTGTGCTCTTTGGCTCTTTAGCCCTGCATGGCATGTGGGCATGCAGGGAGGAGAGGGGCAAAAACAGCACAGAGAAGTTGGCACAGAGAGAACTCGGTACTAGTCCCGTACCCTGCCATTCTAGCTGTGCATTTGGGGCAAATGTTTTAATTTAAGAAGTCATTATGTCTATACTTTCCAACCTAAAGCTGTGGGAGGGGCTGTCATGATATACTTCCTGGAAGAAGTGATCATCAAGAGTTAAAGGACGAAAAGAAATTTCTGAGGCTGAGGGGACTGTGGTGAGGAAGGAGGACTTTCATGTGAATGGAATAGGGAGAGGTAGGGCTCTGTGTCACAACCTCTGTGCCACCACAAATGGCACTGTCCCCAGTTTGATTCAGAATCAGTGGTATTTTACTGTATGCAGCTGAGACATAGCTTCACTTCATGGGCCAGAGTGTCAGTTTATCAGTGAGCTGTCAATTCTTAATTAGATTTCACCTTCTGGAAGTCCTTCAGTGCAATCAACAAACTCAAAAGACTAAACCTTTTGTCATCAAGGATCTACTCGACTTTTCCTTCCTTGCCCCCACCCCCATTCCTTTATATCTAAATACTAAATAATTTTTTCTTTTGTTATTAAAGGCTGTGATGGATGTACTTTGACACTTTCTGGGAATTCTCTTATTATTTCATTTAATTCAGGATATTACCATTATACTCTAAGAGTGTCAGGTTTCCTGTTTAAGCACCCCGAGAGCTCCAAATAGGTCCAATCAACAATTCAGTATCAGGATTTGAATAGTTTTCTACATCAAGTAGAGGGAACCCCACTGCACTCAGTGCAAATGGTTGGCTTGAATTATACCTTATTATATCACGGTTAAAATAAAATTCCATTATATGTAGGCAGAAGCCACATGATTATTTTTCTTCATATACCTGTGGTAACCTTTGAAATCTCTCATTGAAATGCTTACCTGTTTTGAGCATTAGGAGCTTAATATATTAATGCTTGTTTAAGCAAACACACACACACAATAAAACTTTAGCCCACAAAAGCATTGACATGTTTGTCTGTATTCATGAGATATTCAAAGATTAAAGTATTTTCTCTAGATGGTAAGACTAAAGAGCTTCGGGCAGCAGTTTGGCATATATTAATTCCTTCTGACCCTGAGAACATCCCTCCTACATTAAGCTCCACTAAATAAAGAGAAAAGATGCTCTTGTCAGTCCAATGGCCAAAGAAGATGATTTGATCAAACTAACTGAAAAATAATTTGAGGAAACATTGATGAAATAGTGTATATCCATGCTGCCAATCCAGAAAATGGTCCTGTTAGGTCTGGTTTATTATTGTTGACTATTATTGATGGGAAGTTTCTTTCACTACAGATTACTTCATACACGTCCTTTAATAAGACTGAAAATTTTGCTATGACACGGTCACTAGTTTCATCTCATTGTTCCTTTAACATGTATCTGGATTTATGAGTTTAATAAGAAGTGTTGAATTGGGTTGAGTCAGGCATTTTCCTAGTTGTTCTCTGTCTTAGTCAGTCTTACCTATTTCATGTGGTTTATCTCTTTTTTTTTATCATGACTAATTTGAGGATCAAAATAAGATTTTTTTAACTGCAGAGATCCTCAACTCCCACCTACACTTCAGTGTGGCTGCTGTTTCTCACCTTAAAAATGAATCCAGAAGAATTACTCTGAATCTTAGCACTAAATAATCTCACCATTTATCACTAATTCTGTTATTATAGTAGGCACTGAGAAGCCCATGGCCTCCTAGACATGGTTTAACAAAACAGAAATTGTTTATTGAAAATAGAGTCTTTGGAATTGGGGATTACATAATAACTGGAGAGAGAGGAATGCCAATTTACTCTAGTTAGTTTATAAAATGCTTGCAAATCTGTCCTTGAAAAATTATTTACAGAAATAAGTTCAGATCAAACCTGATTTTGCAATTTGAAATAGCATGAGAAAACACAGATGGAAAAACATAACTAGCTATGATTCTCCATTTTATGTCTTCATATGTTTTATTTCTGAATACGCACAAGCTTAAATATGCCATGATTAAAGAGTCAGACTGGAGTTGCCAATCACAGGCTTTTGGAACAGTGCAAGTCACTGTATCTTCTTGCAAAACAACCACTGGGCTTGGTGTTCTGGGGTCCCCCAGCTGGAATGGCTGCGTGGAACAACCACAGGGAACTGCACCAATTGGCAACCTCAGCCACCCCTAATTTGACAGCTCTGGTGAAGATCAAACATTGGGTATCGTTAATGACTCTTACATGAGTTTTACACTTACCATTTTCAAGTTTTGATAACTTACATTATTCCTTTCACATCATTTTAAACACCCATTACGGACCTTCTGTCACATCCTTCTCTTTCAAAAGTATATTTGTTTTTTTCTAATTTTAACAATTATATAGGAAATAGTATTGAATGTGTCACTGTGTTTTGTCATAAGTCAGAAAAGCCATTAACAGTCTCAACTGTTACTTGTCAGTGAGGAACTGTGTATTGTGGCTTAGGTTATAATCACTTGTCACATTAGAAACACTCAGTTGTTCAAGTCCTTCAATCAATAGTTATGGTTTTTCACACAAAAGTTGCTGTGGTATCAGTCTAGTGGATGGATCAAAATTAAAGTCTAAAAAGAAAGCAGCGTTTCTTTGACTCTCACATGTTACTGTAACGCTATAATTTACTGACATCTTATTGAGAGATTAAAACCTCCACTATACATTCACAGTCCTTTCTATTTTGTAATTAAGCAAGAAGTAGAAACAAAAAATTAGTTTATAAAAAATAAAATAGTTTTTGCATACCAAAAATGTTTCAACCACATTATCACTACCCAAATACTAATACATGTTTTTCAAAAGTTGCTTGAGTATTGTCATGGACAATATCTAGCTGCCAGTGATAAAATACAGCAAAACATAACATTTAATCTTTGTTCAACATTGATTATATAGAATTAAAATGTACCTATGTCTGTATCCATGAAAAGATTCAAATTCTCTATTTATAAGTCAAAGGAATTTAATAGTACATTTGCAATGTGATACCAGCACAAATTACAAAATCTTTCAGCAGCCATCCAATTTTAACAAAAGAAAATAGGCAAGTTTCTTAAATAGAGTTCAACTTTCATAGAGAAAAAGTTTTGGAATTTATGAAACTCTGTTTTTTCTTTTAAAAGTATGTGATATAACTAAGATTTTCTAACATAGCTGAAGTTGAATTTCATTTCAGTAAAAATAAGTGACTCTTACTGTTACTGGTAAGTAAATGGATGAGGAAACCTTAAACTTGATTGGCCTAAATTGCAAATGTGGAGACATGGGGAAATAGCAGGCAGTTAGTTGACCATGTATTTCGTTACAAAATGCACGTCCTCGCAGCATCCATTCACTCTGGCTCTCAGACGCAACTTCAGCCTGATCCCACTGAGCCACCTGCTCCCTTTCTTTTGCAAAGGCCATTTTATTTCAGACATTTTTGGTCTCGATACAGATATTCTCTTTGGAGGATCCAGAGGCCCCCACACCACTGATCAGCTTCAGGAGCGGATTTCACCTAGGGGTCTTCATGAGTGGGTCGTCCTGCCCAGTCCTGGGACTTACCATTCACATCAACCAGGGGTCAGCACACTGCAGCCCACAAGCTGAATCCCACCCACAGCCTGCTTTGGTGATTAGCACTTGATTGGAACACAGTCACATTCACTGCTTTATGTCTGACTTGTGACTCCCCTCATGCCGCAATGGCAGAGTTGATTAGCTGCAGCCGAGACCATGTGGCCCCCAAAGTAGAAAACAGTTATTATCTGACCCTTTCTAGGAAAAGTGTGGCAGCCCCTGAGACAGGCAGGCCACAGGGCTGATGGCAGCCACAAGAACTGTGCAGCTGGTGGGGAAGCAGCCCAGCCAAACAGAGACTCTGCAGGTAGTTAATAATTTCCCTCACCACTAGTCAGAGTGACTTCCAAGGATCTGATGGAAATAGATCAACATGGATTTATTGATCTGGTATCTGTTTTGAGATGCCAATCGGTGCTGAACTCAAAAGTGAATAGCCAGCTACCGTTTCCTAGAGATTTCAAAGCCATTGCTCAGAAAAAAAATCACAAGAACCACTTGTCCCAAGATTTATGTGACCTTCATTTCTCACTGTGGCCCAGAGATGGGGCTTTAATTGCACAAAGGGCTTTATTTATAGATGCTTACCTGTCCCTGTGTATAAATGGAAGAGAGTGTGGCAGCCTGCACATGTCGCCTTTACCGCCAGCCCGCTGTGCTTGGCGTCAGTAACAAATGGCTCCCTGCACCCATGCAGGCGTGTATGACCAGCATGTATATATGCTCTCACACTCCGCTGAGATAATGAGTATGTTTCTTCTTCTTACCGCACAGACTTCGCCCAAGCCTACCATTAAAACCCCTGAATCTGGGCCTTCCCAATCACCACTCTCTTCTTTCTGTTCTACTTTGTCATCGAATTCAAAATCTGATTTCTGACCCAATGCACTACCCCTCTTGCATTTTGAAAATTCTTTGCCAAGTTGTAATGTGTTCCTGTCCCCTCGCCCTCGCGGTGTGTTGATGAGAATGAGGTGGAGACTGAGAGAACCATCCCTATGCTCCTGAGGCTGAGAGGAGAAGAGGCAGAAAGGCATGAGGCTGTTCGTCCTTGCCATGGCCTGATGAGGCGCGTCCATCTGAAGCGCAGCCCCCTCCCCCCGCTCACCCATGTTCTGTCTTTTATCAGACACTCTCCAAAAGTGGTCAAGGCTGCATCTCAGGTCCTCAACAGCATGTGGCAGTACCGAGATCTGAGGAGTCTCTACAAAAAGGTAAGGTTTACTTTATGTTCTTAGATCGTGAGCTACACACAGGCCCTGAAGCCAGGGACACACTATTTAGTCATAGCAAGATGCACTGTAGAAATGGAGGGCACTTGTCCAACAGTCTGAGTGTTGGAAGCACAACTGAAACAAGAGAATGGATGATGAAGCAAAAGAAGACGGTCCCTAAGTGTCCCCTGAATGTACACTAAGATCTGTGAACTTTCTGGATTGGATAGACCCATACTCATAGGATCTGTCTTATGAGTATTCTTGGAGAAAAGAAAATAGACTTCCGGCACTTTGTATTGTACCATAGAATAAAAATTAATGAACTGAGGGATTTAAAAAGAAAGCCTCCACAGGTATGAACAGGTAGTGGTGGAGAGGAGAGAAGAAAACATAAAAAGCAGGTCCTAAAGTGAAGAACTACTGCAGCCCAGGGGCAGTAAGTAGAAGCCCCCACAGCTTGACCTGTGTGCCTTGCCCCAAGGCTCACCAAATTCCTGCTCATGGTAAAAGTTCTGGCATGTCTAACAGTGGCTGGAGATCATGAGACAGAGGCTGGGCATTTGTCCAGTCCTCCCTCCTGAGGCAGAAGGACATGTACATCACCCATGTCAAAGGAGTCTTCATCCCCAAAATGGTTTAAAAATAAAACCTAAAGAGAAAACTGTCACATCTAGAAATTTTGATTCTATACCTCATTTCCAAATGATGCTAAATAAAGGGTGCACAGCTTTTCATGTTTGGTTAGGAGGGGAGAATTCTTTGACTATCTCCCAGAAGTTGTTTACATTATTAGCAGACAAGCAAATATGGGTAGTTTAAATGACTGGTGATCCAGATAGGGACATGTTAACAAACAAAGGTAGAGAACATTGTCCATATCCAGGGAGAAAAGTGTGGGTATTGACTTCAGGAGGGATCCAGAAGGTATAAGCGAGGCTGGGGGCCAGAGCATGGGCTTCTCAGCAACAGCCCGCAGCAGCTCCTTGCAGCCCCTGACTGCCTGCATGAAGGAGGAGAGGAAGGAAAGTCATTGCCATCTTCACCCCCAGCCTGCCAGTTCTTGGGGTAGGGAGGTGGGGCTGCAGCAAGCAGCTCACATCATAGGGAGCAAGCTCATCATCATGCCAGAGGAAAAATTTGTCTTTTCCTAAGCCAATTGGAAAAAGTAAATATTTAATAATGGTTCTACTCAGCTACAGTCTATTTCTAGATTCCCCCCAAGGCCTCCCTTTTCCCTATTGCACTTTAGGTTTATAAACTTTAGCCTGTGTATTTCCCTTTCTAGAGTTTCTGATTCCCTGAGAGGAGGTATGTTTAAAATGAAACAGAGCTTGCAAAATAAAGGGTTAGAGGAACATTCTAGATTCATTCTATCCTTTCCTAAGTATTTTGCAATTGGGTTAAACCCTTCATGTAGAATGTTTCAGCTTCCACTTTGTTTTGCTGAAGATTCATTTCATGGCAACCCTAATTAGTTCCTTCCCAGACTCCTTGAGGAGCCAAATGAATGCTCTCCCAGGGTAGGATCCTTCAGCCTAACAGGCAGCCAGACATGAAGAATGCTCTACAAATTAGAAAGTTGCTGGTCGTTCAGTGGTTCCAGAAGCTCCATGAAATATTACTGCCTCGAATGAACTCCAGTTTCCCTGGGATCCTGAACATTTCTTTGCTGAAAGACACCTTCTCATACTTACGTACATTGAAGGGAAACTGCTTTTAGAGACTCTCTAAGTTATTTGTTGAATAGTAGTATGAGTTTTCCATCTCAGTTTTTTTCTATTTTGGTAGAAGAGAGTTCAAAATGTATTTGTCTTTCTGGTTTCAAGAAGTAAAAGAATGTGTTGACAGGAATTTAATGGAGCTAACACTCAAGAGCTAAAGATGGCCTAAAATGTGTTTCATGTGAGGAAATTCAAGAAGGATGAGCTGGAGACACTGAAGGGGATGTTTTTGGCTGACCTGTGGTGATGTTTTAGTTGACCCATGATTAAAAAATAGTGAGAAAGACCTGTTCTTAATAATCTCCAAATTATGCAGTTGTGAAATGAAATGAGGACCTTTGTGCTCCATATCATAAGTACTGATAATAGCAAAGCTCAAAATTCCCAGAACTCTTCTTTTTTGAAAAGTCCTTTTGTGGAAATACCAAATAATACCTTATGTATTATTTTTTATTCATTCAGCCTTATGTATTATTTTTTATCAGCGGGGAAATAGATTTCTATTTTGTTCCTTGTTGACAATTTACTTATCATTGTAAAAAAATGTCTGATCCATATCTTTTAATTATCCATGCTTCACATCTATTTATTAAACACCTATTATGGGCTTAGGAAAAGGAAGAGTTTCAGAGGAAACATAAGACCTGGGATGTAGGACTCTGGGTAAACATGAAATACAGAACAGTAATTGTTAACTTCATTAGTTTCAGAATTATGTAGCACAGATTTACAGGGTGAATTAAGGGTAGAAAAGTTATAGAGTAAAGTCTTGTTAAATTTATGGGGTTTGCATAAATTAGGAAGTAGGAGGCCAGGGCATTCTGCATAAGAAGGAACACATGAGTGAAGAGATAGAAACTGAAATGAAAGAGGTACATGGATGGGACAGAATTCAAGGCCCATCTGTCACTGACTTATTTCCTCCTAGGACCCAGGCACAGAGGCCGGGTTCTCATTTCATTAGCTCACCACTCTATTTTACTTAGAGAAACACATTTAATGTATCAGAATATTCTTCTGACTGGATGTGGATGTATTGGCAATACAAAAGTAAATATGTTGTATTTCTGATGTTTTTGAGCTGAAACACATTTGTGTTAGCTGGACCTTCAACTTCAGTGAGGTCTAGACTTCCAGTTTTCTCCCCTAAGGGAAAACAATTTCAGAAGAATGTTACTGCACAGGCTCAATAATTCACTACTTTTGAAAAAATGCTTAACTTTAAATTACCACAAATAGAACTTTAAAATGTATTTATCACCTGTATGTTGACAGGGGATGTTTTCTAAAGGAAAAAATGAGCCTTAGGAACAGGCTTGGTATGGGGATAAAAGAGAAACAGATAAAAAATACTTGACTTTTTTGAACCTTGGTACTTGAAGAAAATGAGGTCACTGACACAATGGGCTGCTTGTTTGGTTATGGTAGGGATAGCTGGGACTGTTGGTTTTAGAAGAAAGGAGACAAATTTAGGGGGAGAATTATAAGATTACAGAAATCATTGCTTACAGACCTTCATATGCTACCTTCATAACCTGTAAAACACCTCCAAGAACTAGTTATAAGGGTTGGGATGCAGGCTAAGCTGTTCTAACAGAGACTCAGCAGTACAGAAGCTTGAACTAATCAGGTACCCCTTTCCCTCTCCTGGAACCGTACCTGGGTAGGCAGGTGGCCTGGGGCCAACGGGTGCTCCTAGGACCTGTCTGGTTGCTTTGCCTTGCACTAGGTGGACAGAGGTCCCTAGCTTGCCCCACTTTCATGCAGCCCACAGGAAGAGAGATGGGGGAAGCAAAGGCAAGTGATGTCCCTTTAAGCAAGTGATGCAGAAGGTGCCCAACCCCTGTCACATCCCAGGACCAAGAACTCGGTCACGGCCACACCCTGCTGCGAGGGAGGATGGGAGAAGTGGGCCGCTGTGATCCCTGCTAAAACCGTGGCAGGAGGAATGTTGCTATTTTACTAAAAAGGGAAGTATTGGCTCCAACAGTCATTTCCTTTTGTCAAACAACTTTAATATCAACTTTAATCACTACCCAATGAGACATATTACTCCACTTTAAGGTGGCTGTGGTTATTCAGCACTTCTTACTTACACTGGGTAAAGATCTCTATCTGCAACAGCTGCCTTCCAGCAGATGCCTTCCAGCCATTCTGAAAGGTCACATTTCTCTTTTCAATGATAGCCTTCCTGATTTTGAAGCTAGCCAGGTTGTCCCCATGAGGACCCCTTCTCGGGCCAGACATGCTCAGGTCCAACATGTCAGTGATTCCACACCCCTCGCCATTGATGTCCCTTCTCCCCGCATGCATGCACGTTAGTCAGCGTCCCTTCTGTAATGCAGCATCCCAGAATGAATCCCAGAATGAACACCTTTGCCCAAGCTTATCTGAAGCAAAAGAAAGAGAGTGCTGGGTGTTCAACTTCTAATAAAGCTTGAGCGTTAATTAGTGCTGAGAGGCATCTCGTACATCTGGTGAAGGACAAAGAGCACAGGACTTTGAATCAAACAGCCCCAGACTGAGAGCACACAGCCTGCCACTTACCCGCAGCATGACCGTGGGCAAGAACTGACTCTCTGGGCACCCCTGAGGCCGCTCCTGTTGAGGGGCGGGGAGTAGACCTCTGACTCCCCAGGTCTCACCGTCATTGCCCCCCGATGCACAGGGTTTTTTTTTTATCCAGTTGTATCTGACCCTGGTGAGCAGCCAATCCAACACAGAGTCTCCAACACAGGAAAGTAACTTCTTAAAATGGTCTGTGGCAGTTTTCATACCTGGTAGAGTGTCCCCTCTAGGCAGCCTGGGAGGCCTGGGTCCCCACGATGCCTTTCTTCTGCCTTGTGTATCAGAATCTGTACCTTTCCTCACCCCTCGCGTCAAAGAACCTTCACATCCTTTCCAGACTGTGGGCATCTCTCCATCAGTTCCATCCACATCCCTTGGCCTCCTCATCCGTGGAGTAAATGCCATAACACCTGCCTGGAGAGACTGCTGATTGTCCCCAGTGGGACAGTAATCATCAAAGAGCTTTGTAAACTGCAGAGTCATATACCAATGGGAGCTGCTGCTGTTAATTCTAAAACATTTTTTCATGCTATTTGGCTGACAGATGCTCTTTTCCATCCTGTCCACAGGCAGCTGGGTGTTTGCATCCAAGGATTTCATTTTATTGTCATTATCACCATTAGTCACTCCTACCTACATTTCTGCAGCTCTCTTTCCCCTTGGTTTGCCTACCCCATCTCCTCCCTGTCCCTCGATGTCTCTCCAGTGTCCCCTTCTCACAGTTTAGAAGTTTAGATAAAGAAAATTACACAAGGTTTTATAGGAAGGCCATTAACAACCATGAAAACTGCCATAGTTTTAGAAGAGGTTCAAATGCTTTTATTCCATTTTAGTGCTGAATTTGTGTGTGGTGGCAGGTCGAGTGTGCTGCCGACTAATGCTAGATTGAGGATCACTGAAAAATCTAGGATTAAAATGAGAAGACATGAGTTCAAGCCCCGGCTTAGTAAATGGCATGTGTGTTTCCCCAGAAAGAAGCCCTGCATGATACTATATGTTTCTTGTTTGAAAATATTGTAGAAACATAGCGTCACTCATACAGTCTTCTCCTGACCCCCGTGACATCCCCGGGCCCTGAGTCATCTCAGACTCTCTGACTGCTGCTTCTCCATCTTTACGGGCTTGGCTTGCTGGTTGTTCCTCAAACATTGATGTCTGCAGGGCTCTGTGCTTCCGTCTTGCTCATCTCTCACACTCGGCTCTTCCTGGGTGTCCATATCTCTTCCCCTGGGTTCAGTTACAGCCACATGCAGAAGTCTCCCTACGTGTTTCTCGAGCCTCTATGTATCTAGCCATGTGCTTGGTAACCTGCCCTCGTGGCCTCAGCTTCTCAAATGCAATCAGATCCCAAACAGGCCTCCTTCCCCTGGATTCAGCTCCTCTGACCAGTGACTAGCACAGCTCCCCACTCTAACCCAAGCCAGTACCCAGGATCCTTCCCTGGTTCTTTCCTCGCCCTCACACATCTGCATCCAACCCACCAGAAAGCCCTGGACTTCAGCCTCCATCCGCTTCTTTCTAGGGGCATGCCACAGCTGTTTTCTAACCTCTGGACCATTTCCAGCCTCCTAACTGGGCTACCCACCTTCAGGCTTCCTCCTCTCGCATCCATCTTCCAAAGGGCAACCAGGGCGAACTTTCTGAGAAGCAAGTCCAACTAAATTACTCCTGGAGGCACAGCTTTCAGTGGCTTCCATTGCCCAGAGTCCAAACATCTCAGCACAGACCATGAGGCCTTCTGGGACCAGCCTCAGCCTGGCTGCCCAGCTCATCCCTGCTCCCTGCCTGCATTTGGCCACCATTTGTACATAAGTCCAGTCCCCAGGTCACTGTCCCCTCCCTGGCCTGACTCTGAAGCCTTTCCACTGCCTATACTCCCCCACCGCCCCACCCGCCACCTTACCTGCCCCTCTAAATCGTCTGCATTTTTCCCCACATTGTTGTATCACCTCCCCTGAAAATCTTCCTGATATCTTCCACAGGTCTGAATTAAGGCCATGGCTTATTGACCACATGCCTGAGTTAAGGTCACTGCTTATTGATCTGAAATAATTGTAGAGCAGATTAGTTTTAAATGAGTAAGAAACTACACCTTCAACCCTTTAAAGAATGACTTTTAAGCATCATGAATAGCTTGAACCTACAGCTGAGATGTTGTGGCATAGATGCTATAATATTTAAATCTAGATAAGATTTATTTGTACTTTTGCAAAAATGATTTTCTCCCTTGGCTCAAAGATTAATTGTGGGAGCATTTGTATTCTGAACCTGTATTACCAGTCCTTTCTTAATGGAATTGCAATGAAACTTGTCTCCAACTCTAGGACAATTAATATCAACTTCTAGTGAGCAAAATTGTCAATTAAGAGCTACCTTAAGTGCATATTACATGTGATATGAACGAATGCTGCCTGAAAGAGGCTGCAGTTACTATGTGTGAGAAGTAAATGAAATAAGTGAAATAAATCTCTATCTTTGGTAAAAGTAAATGGTTTAACTTCTTTTAGATTGCAGTTCCTAATTTACTTGAACTGCTTTGATGACTGTGTTCCCCAGACTTCTAAATACCCCCCTTGGCCACCAGTGTCTGTGAAGGCTTCCCGCGCAACCCTCAGCTTAATGACATGGACAATTGAAGTTTATCTCATTTCTAGCCAGCACAGATCATTGTTTCATTGGTCTTCATCAGGCGCTAGTCCAAGAGCAATTTTGTGGGGCTTCCTGAACACAAATTCAGTAACAATATTTGGTTTTAAAACGTACATGGTCCATTTTGCTTTCAGGTGTTATTTACATGGCGATCGCTTAAATTGTAACTTGCTTATCACTTAGACTCAGAACAAGTGATAACACACAAGATTTAGCACATATTTTTTAGGCTTTGGATCAAAATCTTCCTTCAATTATATTTACATAGTACTATGTTAATGTTTAACTATTAAAATGCAAATGAGGTCATGTTTGCTGTCACGTCAGAGCAAAATAACCTCTCCTTAGGGAGTTGCACTAGAATGCCTGCATGTTTGTTTCACTCTCTGGTGATGAATTCCTACCTGGGCTGTGGCTGGCCTCTCCGAAGGACTGCCCGCCAGGAGGTTCTGCTCTTCCCTGCCTGGCCTCGCCACAGGCTGTTCGCTGAGAAAACATGCTGGGCTCTTAAAACAGACCGGATAAAGCTACCATGAGAGGCCTAGGGCAGTCCCTTTCGTGTAGTAGGCAGAGATAATTTTTCCATTTAGCTTAGCTCCTGAGGCTCGTTACTTTGCTCCAAGAAATTCAAAGGGCATCAGAATGAACAGCATCTACTCAGCCTCCCCATGAGTGAGGTAAAATCCTTAGTTCATAAATGCAAGGAACAAACTCACTGACAGCTGTCAGGGATACACACCAGACTAATTCTCCCTCACTGACTGCATCTCCTCCGTTTATACAGCTGTGGTCCTATAGCGCCCGCCCCTCACCCTGCCACCCCCTACATGAGACCCAGTATCTTGCACTATGAGCCGATGTCTCAGAGTGCTTAACTGAACAAGGTCATGTTTCTGTGGATAGAGATATTGTATTCACCCTTGCCATTTGGCTGAGAGAAACAAAACATAAAACTAATCTTTAAGTGTCCTTCCTTTCATTGTCAGGAAGATAAACTCTCAGGTTGCTCGTACCATTCAGCCAGTGAATAATGAGCTCTGATAGGAGTGCAGTCATGCCCTTCACGGCCTGCCTCACGCTAGAGCTCCCTTTTCTTACTGCTGTTGTAGTCATTTCATTGACTCCTGCCCCCATTGCACTCAAACAAGAAATCAATAAGTAATTATGGATAGGTAAGGGCTGCCTGCCTGTAGATTTCTTCAAAGGTCCAAACCCTAAGGGATGAGAGTGGACACAGTCCTCCTAATGTCTGTAACCTCTCCAGGGGGAGTGACCGCTGTCCATGGCTGAGCCAGTAGGCCTGACCCCTGTGTACTGGACAGCTATGCTTACCATCCATCCTCCCCGGCCTCTGCTGGGTGTTCAAAGTCAATACTGGATTCCAATGAGAACTGCAAAGATATTTTGAAATGTTGTCAAGAAGATATTTTAAAATGTGGTCAAAATTCAAAAATGTGATCTTTAAGCTTTGTGGTAAGAAGGGCAAGAAATACTTTAATATGTGCTTTAGCATGTTGCCATTTTGAGAATTCATAGATTTTTACTCTACAAGTATCTAAGATGGTGATGGGAAAGCAGTAAGTCCTCATTGGACATAAATTAAATGACGGAATGTAGAGCTGTCATTTTATCAAGGAAATTGCTCACCAGGAATTTATTTTTATTTCTACTTCACCTGGAAGGATTGAAGGATTTTTGGCCAGATTCTAAAGCAAGCCTAGCCTGTATCCTCAAGACTTAACAATTGCAACTCCTCAAGTTCTTTATTTTCTAAGTCACTTGATGTCAAGATGGGGTAGAAAACAAAAAGGCTGAGTTAAACTCAGCTCCGATTCTGCTTCCTCCATAAATCTGGGTGTTTGCTCGTTGATGTTTGTATCGACAAATAAGGTCTTCCTTCCTGCTGTCCCCTGACCTCTCTGAGACAATTCTCAGACACTCATCATATGATAGCTGTCCAAACACAGAGGCACAAATGGAAACAGAAACAAAAATCAATTGTACAAAAGTGGAAATCGATGCACGTGGCAGTCGCTAAACAAGAAGTGAGTAAGTTAAAGCTGTTGTTGGGATGGATCCCCCAGTCAGGGGAGCCCTGGGGAGTGGTGCCCAAACAAAATGTTTCCTCAGTGTCTCCACTCCTTCACACAGCTGCCCTGTGACATGTTCGGTCAAAGCCGGCAAAAATACCCAGGCGCAAAGGGCAGGGAAAAAGGATCGAATCAGGAACTGGAAAACTCACTAGGTTTAATGTACATCTGCATCCTTTGCTTTGGTCAATTTCACTCAAACTCCCCTCCCCTTTTCTGTGGATCCCAGTAGGCAGGATGGCATCAACACCTGTAAGAGCATTAATTTGCTTGGGCAAAACGTGTGGTCAGTGTGGTCAGCTTCTTCTCCGTTCCCACCTCCACCCCCTTCCCCTCACATAAGCTGTCCCTTCCCTTATCTCCAGGCTCCCTGCTCACCCACCAGTCTCCGGCAGGGAAGGGGACGAGCCAGCTCCTTCTCTCGCAGGGCAGTGCTGTGGCCTGCTCAGAGGAGCCATCCCCTGGTTGAGGACGTGCTTCCTCTGGCTGGCTGCTCCAAACCCTCCCTCTTCCTCCGCCTTCTGCTCCTCCACTGCACGCAGACCAGGATGGATATTGTTTTTGGGCCCCTGTGACTTGGGTAGTTTTGGAAGTCTTGTTTAAGAAGAAGAGTACACTCTGTGAACATACTGTTCCGTACAGGCCCTGGTAGGGGCCCGTGCCAGGGACAGGCCTGAATTTAAGCTTCTTGAGCACCAAGGTCAGCCCACCTCTGACACTGATATGTATCGTCCTGCTCATGTCACCAATGACACCAGTCTCTGTAACCCCCGCACTCCAGGGAGCCCCTGGTCAAGCTGAGTAAGTTGTCCGCTCTCCAGGCCCAGGAGGGGGAGGACGGGGAATGCCCAGTCCAGTGACCACCTCCAAGGAAGCCCTCGCCACCAGCCTCTTCCTCCCTCTGGTGAGTTCTCAGCCTACTCTTATAGACTCCGGAGAGGGATCATACTGTTGTGTTAATACTGTTTTGTCTTATGACTCCTAGATTAGGGATTTTGGATCCTTCCAATTCAATGCTTACTGTCTCTAGAGTGTTGCCTTCAACCTGCACTCTCCACATTGGCCCTCAAACTGTCCACATTCCAGGCAGATGGAAGGGAAAAGGGCAGGGGAGGGCATACCTTTCCTACAGAGGGGGACATGCCTTTGTAAATACTCTAAATCTTAGTCACATGGACAGATGTCCCTGCAAGGGAGCTGAGAAATGGGCCTAACTGCAAAACAGTTTCTATTACAAAGTGGAAAAGTGAAAGAAAAGACTACTGTCTTACCTGAGTGTTTCAGTCCCGGGCAAGTTCACTATGGATTTGGTGAGACCAAGAGATGACAATGGAATGTTCTTGGGGCAAAAGCATTCATACCTGGCTTTATTCTCCCAGCAGCAGGCCGAGCACCAGAATCATGTCTGCACCCAGCAGTCTGCAGGTCTGTAAGCAGAGAGCACTGGGCAGAGCTCTTTATATAGTGACTCAGTCAATAATAGCTCACTGCCTTCAGGGGTGGGAGTATTAGCCGAGCAGCAGGCCAGTTACATCATCAAGTAGTTTCAGGTCGGGTGAGGATCCTGGCCATAGGAACTTCCATTTCCCACAACTCCAAGACACTTACATCTACAATGTTCATGTTATATTCACCACCAAACCTCCTTTCTGTAGCCAGTTTTTGTAAAATCCACATTCTTGAGAGTCCCCCAGTGCTTTCACTTAAATGAAAATGCTCCTCCAGTAATTTCTAAATGACTTCAATTATGAAAACTGTCCCAAATCCATGAATCCTTAGTCCTACATGGAGAGACCAGTTCAACATGGAAAGAAGAAGTTTTCAGACTCCTTTTGTGTAGCCTGAGCAACATGAAGAACATTAGCAGCACCCAGAGGGCACAAGCACTTTGCTTCTGTTTCCATGGTCTGCAGCACTCTCAAGTAGGGTGGAATGTGGAAACCTCAAGGTTGGGACCGAGGGTAAGCTTTGAATTATTGACAACTGATGAGTACAGATGTAAAATACCTGACTTTTCAAATGTCAGAATGACTTCCATACTAGAAGCCAAAGTTTTGGATTTGTCAACCTAAAGACTGGACCTTGTTCAGTTTCACCCAGAATTTAACTTTGCAACACAAATTGGAAGACAAAGGGCATCATTAAAGATCATCCACATCAGATCTTTGTTTCAAGGCCCCAAAAGTGATGCCAGGGAAACAAGAGGACTGAGCTGGTCTTATTTCAATTTCCCAAGCAGTTTTTTGTAGTTTCCGTGGGTACCACTTAACTACTGGGAGCTAACAATGGTATACTTTCTTCCACCCAGTTACGTAAATTTCTTTCCAGCTTGTCAGTTCATCTCATTGATATTGGTTCTTTAGAATTAGGTCAATGGCAGTAAATCGAATCCCTGAACTGGATTTACTTTGTATTTACTTTAAGAGATGGTGTAAGTTTCCCCGCTATCTGAAAGTAGAGTATACCTATGAAGCCTTTCAAAACCAAAATGGCATAAAATGAAGAAGTAATTGTCATTTTGTAAAAGCAAAAGTCCTCTTCGGATTTCTTTTGGCTTGTGAGAACATGTACTCACGTAAGTCTTTCATTTCAGCAAATGGTGTAAAGCAAACTTTCGGATAGCAGGGGAACATTCTTATCCTTATATATACTGTACCGCTAAGTATCTAAATCGGTTTAATTAAATTTCATTAGAAGCACCAGAGCTGAAACAAACTAATGAAAGCAACTGGTATGTAAGGTGGTATTTATTTCTGTATTAAACTGCAAATACTCCCTTTTGGCCCTTAAAATTTAGTTTAAATATTTAACTCTAATAGCTTTCGGAATTGTTGATGGAATTAGTTTTAATGAATCTTTAGCAAACAGTTTACCTTAAAAAGAGATGGAAGCTTGTTTTATTATAGCAAAGAGAAGCTGAGGTTTCATTGACATGCAAATTATGGCCTGGTCTTCCATCTCACAGACTATGAATATTCTCTTCCATCTTTCCTATGTAGGAAATATTAATTTCCTTTTAATTGAAATAAGGAGGATATATGTATAACTACCACTCATGTGGGATCTTTTCTTTCTCTGCTTCAGGTGATTACATTAATAGGTTTATTCCACTTAAGAATGGTGGGAACACTGACACAAATTTGGGCAATCAAGTTTTTTGCAAGTGAGCCGTAATGTCTTAGCAGGTTACTTTTTTCCTAAGATAGCCACAACTCATGTTGTGACTATCATTTGAAAAATAGGTTCCTGATGAAGAAGTCCTGTTAGTAAATGCAAGTAATAAGCTGTAAGTGTTCTAGTTTGAATGAGTGAAGGGAGGTGCATTGCTAAAAGCCCAGAGGCTTTTCACCACACTTCCTTTATAGCTCAAGTCACTCAAAGCAAATTAGAATTGACAAGCTTTATGGGCTGAGAGCCTTCAAGGACAACTAACACAAAAAACTTGGATTTGTTGAAATAGTCTCTGTGGGCCTACTGAGAAATCCTTGTTTAGAGACCAACTAACATCATCATCGTATCAGATTAAGAAGTTCCAGAGCAGTTTTCCAAAGGGAGGACAAATGCCATTAACCATATACTGGCCCACAGTGTCTGGTATCTATTTCCACCTGATACCTTCAGTGGAAATAACAACTATTCTCCAATTTCAAGATTAATTATTTCTTGAAGATTTTGTCCAAGTCAGAGGTGCCGCCTATCATTAGAAAAGCTTTGTTAAATCTAAATTCTAAGTACAGAAGATAAAACCTTCAAACCCACTATGGAAGTAGAACTGTGCATGGGAACAACGCTGTGCAGCTTCCCATCGTAGCTGTGGGAATCCCTCATGCTGTCTCATCTCTAAAGGGTCAGAGGTCAGAGATCACAACGCCAGGGACGTAAAATTCTGCTCACAGCTAAACTCATCTCCCGAAGCACTTTAATGAGGATTTGGTATTTCACCCCTTTTCTCCTTCCTTCATCGCCAGATCCTCTAAACAGCCCCTGAGATGTTTACTCTTCCTCTCCACCTTCTCTCTAAGCTCTTGATTATATAGAGCGAGCAGCCTGTCTCCCGAATCCCTGTCCTCTTCCTCTGTCCCTCTCTGATTCAGCTCTGGGGGGCCAGGGGTTCCCTCACTGCTCAGCTGGCAGTGACAGGCTGCTCTGTGGTGGTCACAGGAGGCGGAAGTCCGAGGACACTCCCACACAGTTCCTTTTCACCGCATGGCACCAGGATGCCCTCCACACCCCCTGTTGGCATGCCTTGCCACCTGTACCTTTCTGGAACACTGACCCAGTCATCAGTGGCCCTGCCCAATCTTGTTTCCACAGGAGACCCTTTCGGAAGCCAGCCCTTTCCGTCTAGTGGGCATATTCCAGCAACGGGTAGGAGTCTCCTGTAACCAACCCTGAAAGAAACTGGAGCCCATCTAATGAGGGATGTGGTGCACTCACTCCCTGCCTTTTTTCCTGACTCACCTATGGATTTGTGTGTAGGGCACTGGGTGCATTTGGTGAAGGTGGCTGCTGGTGTTCTCTGAGCTGTGGGACATCGGGAGCAGCAGACACGAAGGTGGGGGTGGACCGAGTACGTGCTCGGAGAGCACCAAACGGAGCCAGCCCCAGGCCACGGCCAGATGTGGAAAGCACAGTGATGCTTCCAAATTATAACTAGACTGGTTAAAGAGGAGGCAATTTCATATCTCTCACATCGAAACATCAGCAGGCAAGAAAATTGCCATTTAAAATAGGCAAGCCATAGGCCTTTTTTTTTAGGTACAGTTGTACCTCAACTAACACTACCTTCCACCTGGTGGTAAGTATGTCATAAAAGGCAGATATACCAACAGCAGAAAAGGATACTGATGAGGTTGCTCTAAGCTAAAAGGCAATCATAAGGTTCTGATAATCTCCATTTGTTATAGAACAATACAGTCATAACTAAGAGGCTAGCTTGTAACATTAGATATCATTCATTTTACAGTAACTAATGCAGTCACCCTAAATCATCAAATCTAACTGCCATTTATTAGGTGCCTCAGTGTCACAGGTACTAGGCTAGAATCCAGGACTTCAGAAATAAACAAGGCCCACCCCTGCCTCACAGCCAGGGGCACAGACAGAATTTGTCACAGTCTGTGGTATGTTGTCAAAGCATTTTGTTTGTAGCAAGGAAAAATAAAAGTAGAGGAGCATACTCAAAGCTCCCCCAAACCTCAGAGGCATGATGCATTTAGCAGTAGTGATTTAATGAACATGTACTGCCTGCCTCCTATTTGCCCAACACAGAACTGGGCAGAATGAGTAAGATTTGATGGGCGGCAAGAGGGAAGGTGCTGTGGCGGGTGCTGGAACTGCCTGGTCAAAGGCACAGATCTACTGAATCCCACAGCCAGTGAATGCTGGTCATCAGGTATAAATGGGGTTCAGCATGTGTGTGGCACTCTGTGCTCTGACACTTTTGTTCCTGTAAAAGCCAACCTCAGAAAGGCCTTACCTGACATTCCCGGTGGAGTCAGAGGCTTAAGGGCTCCTAGGATTCAGTGCTAAAATTATTCCCTACCCCTGGTAGTCAGCACCAGCTATGATAGAAACTCCAAGGCACTGGTCCACATCATGCTTTTCATTAGCATCATCTGTGGGCTTTTGAAAAACACCAATGCCAGTCCCTACTCCAAGCAATTCAAACAGAATTTCAGGGCCTGAGCCCAGGCATTACTGTTTTTAAAAATTCCCAAACTGATTGACCCATTTTGCCCCTAACTTATGGAAAAGAAACTGAGACCGTGCTTACTGATAATTGCAATACTACCGTACACTGGGAGAGTTGGGGTGGCTCCTAAGAGCTTTCTGATCCCACCCCTCTGTTGACAGAGAGAGGAATGGGAAAGCAGCTGGAACCTTGACAACCAGCTCATGCTCACCCTTTACACACAAACTGAACAAATTCCTGTGCTGATCAGAATTGCATGTCCTGCACAATCTCCAGAAGAAGCTATGGGGCAAGTGTGTGTTGTATAAACCTCGTGTAGACCAGTCTGCAAGCTACCGGGTACCTTCATCTCATCTCCGTTAGTAGCGGTCTCTCCAGTAACACAGACTTCTTGGAGATGTTTACAAGATGGTCATTTTTAAAGTAGAGATTGTCATAAGTTCAGGAACCTCAAAATACTTAAGGGGAAGATATTTGGGAACTAGAGTGACCACCTTGCAGATGCACCATGAAGACCAGTGGCTGCAAGGCTGTGAATAACGTTTCGTTGGTTCTCGTGCACTCTGGACTGTTGAAAGTATGAATGCAGGTGATGGTGGCTTTGGGGAATAATATAATTTCATAAGGAAATGTACCAGGAACTTCCACACAGAAGCTGGAACTAGAAGGACAGTAAAGGATAAGATAAAGAAAATCAGTTTATTCCTAGTGGCAATTTAAAGTTCAATGACTTTGAACTCCTTTTTTGGATTTCTATCTCTATATACTTGGAACAATTTAACAGCCTCCAGTGTTAAGATTAATGTGTTAAAAATAAAAGCCAATTTGAGGCACAGATGTCCTATCACATTTTTTGACAGCTTGGCTGGGTCTTGAGCTGAAGGGCGCAACGTCTCTGTCGTTCTGCTGGAGGTGAACGACAGACATGGAAAGAATTCCTTATTGTCTGTATTAGGGATTAGCGGCTCTTCCCTACTTACTGTGGCTCATCTTCATTCTGTTTTTGCCCCTGACCTTTCTTATCTGACCCCTAGAAGCCAGAGAAATAATGGGAGGGGGAATCATGGTTAAGTACCCAAAAGAAGAGAATTCAGGGGTAAGTTTCTAGTCTTCAGTGAGTTAAAATTTTCAGAAGAAAAAAATAGTGATGGAAGAGGCAAATAATGATTTAATAGTTGCATGCCCAAGTTGTATGTGTTTATGTAAGTACTTTCAAGCTTTTCTGAGTGACAGTATGAAGTAAATGAATAATAAATTGGTGGCAAGCTGATGCGTAACGAGCATGTACACACTAGGTGATAGAAGGAATGATAGCTTAGCAGTAACTTCCCCAAAGAAAATACATCTTCATTTCCCTTCTTCCTTGGAAAACAAAATATTTTTTTTCAGTTGAATGACTAAAAACGTCATACAGTAAACAATGTGGAGGGACATGAGATTTGTCCTCGAGGAAATTAATTGCTCGGCATAACCAGATGAGTGTTGTCTGAGCTGTACCCTGACTGCCGGCACCCCAAGGTTGCTGTTTCCCATGAAGTTTGGAAGTGTGTCTCATCAGGATTAAAGCTGAGGTGCCATCTAGGCACTGTTGAAAGCAGCAGTGTTGGCATTCTATGCTTCAGTCACCACACCTTTCACTCTGCATCAGTGAACGAGAGGGAGGACAGAGATGGAGTGGGAACCAGGTCACCTCCACCGGCTCCTGCAGGGGCTCCCAAGCTGCCATCACCATGCACACATGTGCACCGTCACTGGCCATATGTGAAGAGTGGGACTAGGGTGGCATCCTTGTGTACCTGTTAAACCCATCAGCCACAGACAAATTACCTGCAAGGTCACATGTCTGTTGTGCTCTCTCATTCTCAGAACTGGGTCTCATGAAGAATTTGAAAGCCTTTTTTTTTTGGTGCAGCCTTATAATAATTCCTTCCTTTGGAAACAGTTTTATTATTACATCCACTTCCTGGACATTTCCAGAGATGTAAGTACTTACATGGTCCCAGTGTACTCTAAGCATCATGAAGCCTGAAATGCTGCGCAAACATGTGTCCAGTCACTTGTGTGGGAGGGAAATGCTGAGTAACCCATTGCCGTCTGGCTAGGTAAAACCAAATGTAGAATTGAGCCACATTTATGTGTAGTATCCTCTTAGGTCTTAGAACATACCAAATATTAGCCAATATTCTTATTGTGAAATACCTTGCTTACCTTTAATGAATATTATTATTTATTATTAGAGTATTATTTGTTCAAGACCAAAGAAGCCAAGGTTTTTAATGAAAGCAATTTCCTGAGCCACCACTCAAAATCCCAGAGTATATCTTCTAAATTGCAAGAGACAAACAAAATGATCTGCCTCTCTTTGCTGGATTTTAAGGATTTTTGCTGTCATCAAAGCATTCCTTTCAAAAGAAAGGAATGTCCTTTTTAAACAATTTTTTACATTGTTCCCATGTGTGAGTAAAGGGTGCATACACTTTTGAAATACTTTCCATCCTGAACGTGCCTTTGTAAGACTGCTCCCCTACCCTGGCCACCCCCTCAGGAGGATTTAAGGAAAGTGTGCAGACATTGCCTCTCCCTGCCCCGACTCCTGCCCCTCACCGCGACACACACACACACTTTTCCCCAAGGACGATTGCGCCATATGCCCTCTGTGCCCCATTACCTGAGTCACCACCAATTGCTCGAGACTTCAGGGTCACCCGTTGTTTCTGGCTGACTGGCCAGCCACCTGCCCTGATAGTCCACCTTTCCCCTACCCGCCCCCATTCCTTTCCCACTGTCCCCGTCCATGGGCTCTACCAGCAACCCCCTGCATGCATACTGCCTCCTCTGTTTCTCAACATTCCTGCTGGGACACTGGACTGTCCCCAAGTTCCTGCTGCCCGTACCCACCCCCTGCAGCCCTCTCAAGCGGTGCCCAGTTCCTTTCCCCTTCCCCTCCCCCACGCCACTAGGCTTGGAGTTGGGGTAGGTAGTCTTGCACCTTACTGCTTTTTCCAGAAACTTTTCTCCTCCCCTCCCTCAAGAACCCCCCTGGCATCTGTGAAGTACCCCCCTCCAACAGTCTGTGACCCTTTTAGCATCTCCAATCCACTGACTAGTTTCCATTCTCCACAGTCTCCCCAACAGCTTGACTTTCCTCTTTCCCTGCTCAGATCCCAGGTGCTTCCATGACGTGGCCTCTGTGCTCTTTATCCCTGTCTCCTTCCAAGTTACTCTCCTGACCAACCCCATCCATTCCATCTACTCCCGCACTTTCCCAGGGCAGCTGAATGTGGCTGGAGAAAAGCATGCAGCCATCTGAGTTCTTGCCATAAGCTGCCTGTCGCTCCTCAGCACCTGTCCTCCCAGCCTGCTGGCCTCCCGGCCGTCATCAGCCTGCTGCCCACTTACCTCGACCATTTTACCCCTTCTCCTCTTCCCCCGCTCTTCTTCCCTCTCTCCTCCCTTCGCTCACTGTCAGCGCTGCTCTTCTCTGCACCCCAGCCCTTTCTCACTGTCCGCGGATACCTCACCGCCTGCCACACCCTGAGAACATGCCACAGCCCCACCGTCTCCTCATGGCGTCCGCCTCGGCCGCCACTGTGCTCCCTCCTGTCCCCTGGCCGGTGAGCCCGCTGTTCCCCGAGTCCTCCCACCCCTCCCTTCTAAAGAACTTTCCTCCTGCAGTTTCTCCATTCCTCTCCTGCCACCAGCTCCTCCCTCTACGCCCAATCATCCCAGCAGCGTACTAAATGCTCACTCTCTTCCAGGTGACACAGTGACACATCTCTTGGCCACTCAGTCTCCTCAAGACCCATTTCTCTGCTCCCCTGTAACACTTTCCCAAGGCTGTCTGAATTTACCATTTCCTTCCCAACGATTCTCATCATCTTTTGAGCCCACCTGAATTAGACATTTACCACCTGCCCAAACAATGTACTTTTGTCCCAGTCCTGATGCCTCCCGCCTTCCCGAGGACAATGGTTAGTTCTTGGTCCTCCTCATCTAGCTGGTCCCCTCCTGCTTTCTGCATCCTGTCCCCTCATCCTGCCTGGCCTCACACCCCCCTGGTGCTCCTCCAGCTCACTCCGAGCCTCAGTCTGCTCTCAGTCTTCACCCTCTGTACTGGCGTGTCCAGGGCTCAGCCCTGTGTCTTCTGCTTTCCTTTACTTGCATCACATGCATGGCTTCTGTCCAGTTTCTTTGCCATAAATCCTATCTGATGCTGAACTCCAGAATTGTATCTCCAGCCCTGACATCGCTCCTGAAATCCTGACTTGCAGATCCTGCTTTATTCCCTCTTTCTTTTCATGTCCAACAGGCATCTGCAACCCAACCTGTCCAAACGGTAGTATTGATCCCGCCAGCTTAAGGCCACTTCTCTCCCAGTGTTCCCTGTCTCCATAAATGACACCTCCATTCCCTGTGGTTCACACCAGAAGCATAGGGGCAAAGCTTGATTATTCTCCCACACCCAATAGCCAAGTCAGCAGCAAACCCTCCAGGACAGACGCCAGATCCACCCCTTGCTCACCACTAGCCCCGCCCTTTGCTCACCACCAGTCCCCATCCGAACCAGGGTCACCTCTGCCCCTCTACGGTGGAATAACTTCTGGAGTGGTCTCTCTGCTTCTATGCTGCTCTCCCCAAACTGTCCTAGACTCTCAGGAGGATTCTTCCTGGGCCCCCCTGCCCAGTTCTCCTCAGGCACAGGGACCACCCATCTTCGCATCTTCTCTTCCCTTGGCCGGAAACCCCGACCTGTGTCTTCAAGTCCGGCTCCTTGTTATCCTCCAGGTCCCTGCATTGTTAACTGTTCCCAGAGCACTTGCCCGCCCACACCCCATAAACCAGCAACACCAGCTCCCCCCACCCACTTCCTGTGGTTCCCTAACTTTGCTTTTTGTTTCCCCTCAAGAACTTGCCAGTGTGCCCCATTTTACTACTAGTGTGTTTCTTTGCTTGCTTGCTATTTGACTTTGGGTGGCCCAGTAACTCTCTGAGGCTCAGGTTCCTTCTCTGTAAAATGGGCATAACAGTAGGATCCAGCCGTGGAATTGTTGAGAGAATCTTGTAGTAAGTACTCAAGAAGTGCTAAGCAGTAGCTTTTAGAACAGTGTATCTAATCGTGGCTTTATCCTACCAAACAGAATGAGAACTAGATAAACAAAGACACAAATATTGAAATGCACGTGGATTTGTTCTTCATTAACATTCATCTATTTATGTGTGCAATGATGCTCTATCGAACATCAGGTCTCTTCAAAGCCTAAATACTATCAGAGAAAGAAAAAGCTAGAAGACTTGAAAATGGTTGCCTCCGTGAAGCAGTAACTGAGGTCCAGGCAGGGGTCTGCTTTTCTTTGCTGCAATGTCAGTACTATTTGACATATTACTCTGAGACAAATAAATTGAATTAAATAAAGAAAAAAGACTGGAAAGAAATACTGTGACATGTTAACAGGCATTCTCTGGAGGGGGTGGGGGAGTGAAATTATTGCTATTTTTTTCTTTATGCCTTCTAAATTCACAAGATGGTCCATAATGTATTTATATCACTTTTACAATGAAAAATAGTATATGTGGTTTTCAAATATTAACTATATATTAGAAGGCTTAACAGAGGAATAATTGATAGGATGCATTTTTTAGTATATTGTAAATTGAAAAATATGATTTCTGGGGTGAACCCAAAATCATACCAGTGGAGGCATGAATCCTCAGTGACCTTGCTGAAGGCATTGAGCAGGCAGGGATGGGCTTTTGTGGCAGAGAAGGGGGTGTGAAATAATATAAGGGAGACAAAGTGGGGGGTGCTGCTCAATTCTGATGGCTAACAGGTTGCTCCTGGGAAAAAAACAGTTTGGAAGACCTTGAGGCAGTTGAAAAGAGGGCTAGAGAGAGCTGGAACCAAATGGGTAAAGAATAGATAGTTTCAGGGTCATCTAACATCCTGATCATCATATATTCATTTAAATAAAAGCTTCTGGCCAAAGCAGGTTTGCAAAAGGACCATTTATTCAACATTCAGGCAGGAAAGCAAGCCCTAAAAGCAGGCCCTCCCTGTGTCAGGCTGTCTGCAGGGAGCAGGAAGGTGGGTCTCAATCCACATTCGTCTTGGTTAACCTGCTGATGGAGCAGAGCTCCACGGTCTCTTTTGACAGGTGGTAGAAATGTTTTGCAAATTCAAGTGCTTGGAACGTGGAAATGTCAGGAGGTGAAGAATCACTTTGCCTCCCCCACTTAATAGGAGCATGCTGTTTGTTGCAGGATGGATGGTCACAATATCACTTTGTAGCCTCATCTTCCACCATCGAGAGGGATCGGCAAAGGCCCTACTCCTCTTCCCGCACGCCCTCCATCTCCCCTGTGCGCGTGTCTCCCAACAACCGCTCAGGTAAGGACACCAGCCCCAGGAGGCCTGATATACCCCCAGAGACATCACCCTCCTTCCTAGCCCTGTAGCTGCCCCCCACAGAAAGCAGAGCCATGCTGCCTCATACATTTACGAGAAATAGCAAATGAATCCGCTTTCTCTTGATAGAGGTGGAGACTTTGTGTTATGTATACACAGGCCCACGACAAGTCTCTCTTTCCAGTGGACTTCTAAAACTCTCCAAACAGGAGTCATAGGCATGAAATGCACATCATGGACCTGCCTTCATTGAGGAGCAAGAATAAAGGCAACTGTCAAGTGTTTGCAAATCAGTTGCATTCTATTGATTCTAACTGGGATAACGGAGCAGGGAAGGGAGCCTGCTGTTGCCTCCTTTAAGATGACATAATTTAAAATACATTATTGAGGGGTTCATAACTATTCCACATCTGATTAGCTTTTTATTATTACCTTTAAACCAGCAGTTACATCACTGATAAAGTCTTATTGTAGCCAACTGTAACTTTAAAGTCATTCAGTTTAATCTTTGCTAATTTTTGCACATTCCTATTGTTCAGATGTTGACTGAGTAACTTCTCTTACTGACTTGTGAAGGCACTTTGTTTTTACACCCTTTTCCAGTCACATTAGATAATGCCTGAGATTAAAGAGAAAAAGTAAAGGCAAAACAGAAGCACCTTATTTAGTATGTAAAAAGCATAGGTTTTATTGTTATTTTAGTCAGAGTGCAAGTTTTGAAAATTCTTCTTTTGATTTCTACATTTTGGTGTTCTGTTTGAGAAGGAAGGATGGATAAAGAATTCTATGCACACGCACACACACACACACACACACACACACACTCATCCATACGGGCTTTTATTTAAGAAAAGTTTCTTCTTGCTCTGCGCTGCCCTCCTGCTGAGGAACTGTTTTCTGGAAGTGCGTCTCAGAGGGCATGGCGGGGTGCTCGCCAGCATAGTGCTGTGTCTGCCCTTGAGGACATCTGTCAAAAAACTTTACATCACACATTACCATCAGAATAATGAGGGAAGTGAGAAATGAACGGGGAATATTTAAGTGAAATTAATTACCCTCTCCCAGCCCCATGAAGGCTTGTATTTTTAGCGTGGTGTTATTGCTTCTACCATTTAGTCATACACTAAATCAGGAACCCCCATGTGAGTGGAGAGACTTCCACCTGCCGCAGAAGCACAGACATGGCCTTTTATAAGTCTTATGCCTGGAATTCTTAAAGATACATAACAATGAGTCTGGGAAGCGCAAGGATGGTGCCATTTTAAAAGCTCTGTTTATTAAGAACCAGGCAGTGCTGGGAAGATGAGATGACTTAACGGATTGAAAGGTGCCCAAGGAGCGGCAATGCGTCAGGATCTCTCCATCCCGGCCACTCAGCCAGGGGGCTGCCTGGTGTTTCCGAGCGAGGCACATTGAAAACACCTCATAAACACTCATCTGCATGATTTCATTTTTCTGGGAGTGTAATCCTGCTTTCCTGGAGACTCAGGCTGCTGTGTGTGAGGTCTCAGAAGATAATTACACTCTTGAAGTCGTTTCATAAACCCCACCATGTGCAATATTGGATTCTAATTTTGAAAGCTTTGGTCTAGAGGCCCCAAAATGTTGTCCCTATGTGATTGCCACAGTGACTCATAAAAGGCTATTGCATTTATACAGAAAGACAGGAAGCAAAGGAGCAAGGGCAGGAAGGGGCTCTCCCAGGAGAAGGGGGGAGAGAGAGCAGGAGAGGGATGGGCAGAGCAGGAAGGAGGCAAGTGGGACCCAGAAGCCAGCGCTCTGAGAACGTGCAGGAGCTCCATCCATGCAGAGCCCAGTTGAGTTACATGAAGGAAATGCAGTTTTCTTCGTGGTCCTCCCAACAGGTTTACACCCAGAGAGTCTGGTCCCATTGGTTTGGGTGGGGCTCAGTCATCAGTGTATTTTGAAGTATTGCAGGGATTTGATTCCCATGGTCACCAGGAATGGAAACCTCTGAGGGTTTCAAGAGCTGAGCAGTGAGCCTCGATTTTATTTTGATAGGTTGGAGCAGTGGGTGGGGTCCTTCAGGAAAGGGGGGCCTGCAGTTGCCGTGACGTCCATGGAGCACTCTGGCCCTTATTCTGGTGTGTTTGCACATCCATTTCCTCGCCTGATTAAGAGCTCAGTTCAGAAGGTGCGACGTGATTCATGTTTCTGTCTCCCAGTGTCCAGCATAGGAATTTTCACATAGGCAGTACCAAGCTTGATGAAGTGAATCAAGTGGCTCAGTCTATGGCACAGAAATATGTAGGGAACAAGCAGACCCAGTGAGCTGGAGCTGAGGGATCCTACAGAGGGTAGGGAAACTGGAGCTTGGGCTCCAGCAAAGGAAAGAGGGCTTTATCCTAAGAATCAGAATTCCCTTAATAATCATCATGCTTATTAAAGATGGATTCCTAGGCCCACCCACTGAAAATTCACATTGCAGAGGTCCACAGTGGGTACCTGGAACTCCTAAGTTCTCAGGTGAGTCTTAAGGCTAAGCAAGTTTCTGAAGCCCTGCCCTGGGGCATGGAAGCTTTGGGGCAGAAGAGGACTGTGCCTGAGCTCCACTGAGATGGGAGCAGTGGACTAAGCTCCAGAAATGAGCTATGTCATGGAGCAGCATGGAGATACCTGGGCAGACAGCCCTCGGGGTGTGGCGCATGGCGAGCTGCCTTACTCTAGTTACTCCACTTCTCCCAACACATCTCTGTGCTCATAGGGCTATTCACCGCTCCCAATCCATCCAGTCTTTTAAGAAATCTAAACCTCTTTCTGTTTGCTTCTGTACCAAGAACTTCAGCTTTTGCACTGCTCTGCGACCTGTTTGTTAAAGACTAATGGAATTCCCAGGGGAATCGTCTCATTACAGCCCAGCATTTTAGAAATGGAGACACAAAGAGACGACAGAGTTCAAGCCCCCTGGGTCTAACAGGCAGCAAGTGGCCGAGGTGCAAGGTGGGAGGGACAGATTATTAGTGGCATTCACAAAAGAGCTGGAGCCAGGATGTCCCATCAGGAAAAGGGGCTCTCTGCATTCTGCACGCTGTGCTCCAGCCCCCCTGTGCAGGCTGGTTTTTCAGCGTTGGGTTATTTTGTCCACACAAATCATCTCATGTGGAAGTTGCTTCCTCTGCCTTCCTTCAGGACAGTTTCCATGTGACTCAGTATTTAAGTAAAACTCTTTTACTTAAATTTATTTATTTTAATCAGGGATTCTTCATTATCAGTAATAGCTCCTCTGAAACACATCTAATTTAACAAAGGAAGGAAAAAGAAAGAGAGTAGAGGGAAAGGGAAATGAAAGAGAAGTAAAGAAATAATACTGGTCTCATCCTTAAAATAGTCCCATAGGCCTTGGGTGGGTCATGTCCCCACCAGGGTGTCTGTCTAAAGAAGAGGCTCCCAGGATGTAGTCCTTAATTACCTGCCTCCGAGTTGAGTGTCCCTTTAGCTATGAAGTGCCAAGTGACATGGAGGAAGGGCAGGGGATAAAGATAAGAGCCCAAGAACAAAACCACCATCAGGTCCTTGCACACGTAATGCCGTGTGCTGAGCAGGCGTCTTCACGCCCTTAGCTCTTTGTGTGAAAAGCTGTCCATGCTGTGGATGGAGACACAGAAAGTCATCGTTTTGGTTTCTTTATGTAGCAAGTGCCCCAGCTTCACCTCGGGAAATGATCAGCCTCAAAGAAAGGAAAACCGACTATGAGTCCACGGGCAGCAGTGCCACTTACCACGGAGCTAAAGGAGAACACACTTCCCGGAAAGACACGGCAACAGGTGAGCTCGGCTCTGTGCTCTGCCTCCTCAGAGCGGGCGATTCGATCTGGGGCAGGGCCTCCCGCCACTTGGCTGCTCAGCGGGACCTCCCAGCTAGGCGGCATCTGAGAGCCCGGCAGGGAGGACACCCGGGAATGGGCATGAGGAGGTGGAGCCACAGGGTTAAAGGCATCAGATTCCTGAAGATAGCGAGGAAGAAATGTTCTCTACACGTATTTTATCCGCAGGCTTTCTTCACCTACCCTTCTCCTCGACTGCCCAACTCGTAAGATTCCCTCAAATCAGAGACAGTCACCGTAGACGCCTTCCCTAGCATGGCCCAGCATAGAGGGGATCCCAGGATGGTGGGTGCAGGACAGCCAAGCTTTGCCCATTCTGACCAGAAGGAAGGGAAAGAGGATAAGAGAAGAGAGTGAGAGGAAGGCAGGAGAGGGGAAGGGCTGGGGCCCGGGGGAGGGGGGTAGCAAAGGAGGAGGATTTCAGGGAGGACCACGGAGCTCCTGTTGAGACACTCTCTCCTCCTGGTAATGAGACCAGGCTCTTCCTATGACAAATCCCCAAGACGATGCATTTGAACCACACGACTGGTTTCCCCAGGTGGCATCCAACTTTAATGCCCTTCATCCCTCGCTACCTGATCATACCCATCATCTATCCGTCCCGATCAGCTGAGACCCCGTGGAGGCCAGAGCTGGGCCCATTGCCGCCCCTCTGTGTGCCCTTTCCAGACTAATAGCCAGGCTTGAACTTAATTAACTCTCCTTTTACTCTGTAAGACTACCCCGGGGACAGGATCTGCTGTTCCCACTCACCATCTGTCCAGCTCTGCGCATGCTCCGCCCCGCCCTGGTTTGCCCCTCCTCCCAGCTCTGCGCATGCTCCGCCCTGCCCTGGTTTGCCCCTCCTCCCAGCTCTGCGCATGCTCCGCCCTGCCCTGGTTTGCCCCTCCTCCCAGCTCTGCGCATGCTCCGCCCCGCCCTGGTTTGCCCCTCCTCCCAGCTCTGCGCATGCTCCGCCCTGCCCTGGTTTGCCCCTCCTCCAAGAAGCAGGCCTTGGAGGGACTGATGTAGAGAAGGTCAGGCCTCGGAAGCACAGCTGTGGTAGCCATCAGGATCTCCAGCAGGGACTCCACACCCTTCTTTGCCACATGGCTGTGGAGGTGGGCTCCTCCTGAAAGTAGGCCATGCAGAATAGGACTTTAACAGGACAGGACCAGATTAGGCCATTCATAAAACAGAGGTGTAAAGGACACAGTCCTAAACAGACATTGAGACCCTCTTATCAAAAGATCTTAAAAGTATGAGGCACATTTCTCTAATATTTTTACAGTATAGGCCTATAGGGAAGCAGAAGAGACAAACTGGATGATTTATTAAGATGTCTTCCAGTCCCAGAATGCCTAAAATAAATTTTTCTAATGGTAAATGTATTTACCCAGAGGCAGTGTTTTCCATGGTAACTGCCTGGCTGCATGAAGAAAAACCTAGCAAACAGATACTTAGGATTTTCACCCCCAGTTCAGCTCTCTGCCTCCATGTACAGTCCCTAAAAGGGAACATCTCACCCTTCTACCTGGAACGTCTCCTGAATGGGAGAACAGAACTCTTTATAGAGGATGTGCCAGCTTACCCTCGTCCACTGCTTTTCCCCCATGAATGCTGCTCCAGTTGCAGATGAGCATGAACTAAGAAAGTTGTGAATCTGAATGCTGAGTCTCTGCAGTCAAGACATTCAGTAGAGAATCTAATTGGTAGTGATTATTCTGGAGTAGCAGTGACACCAAATTCACCGGACCCATTCGTTTTACTGTTATTATTGCCCTGGGGAGGCACCTCACCAGCAGTCTGGGATGACAAATTGAAATTAAAATTACAAGAATAATTGTGAAATTGACTGCATTGTTATTTAAGTTTAACTTTTCTCTGAACTCTCTCATGTAGAATCATTCAAAAGACTTTTACAGGTGGGTGTGTTTATGTTGAAATAATTCCAGTGGCACCTGATCACACCCTGCACACATAATAAAAAAACAAAATAAACTCTAATATGTTTCTAGATGTTTAATCTTCTAGAAGCTGTCAGGGATTTTGACAACTCTAGTATTGAGATATATGTAATTTTTCAAATTTATTCAGAGGCATAAACAGCTTTGTCCTAACTTATTTAAAAGTGTGATTCCAAACCACACTATCAGTCATGTAGCAAGCCTAGAATAACACTGAGATCTTTATTAAATAATGTTTATACATGAAGATTCCCTTTAGCCAACAAGTGCCCTATAAAAGTTAGTTGTTGTTATCACAGTGATGGTGGTGATGGTGGAGATGGTGATGGTGAAGGTGTTAATGGTGGTGATGGAGATGGTGATGGTGGAGGTAGAGGTGGAGGTGATGGTGATGGAGGTGGTGATGGTGGAAGTGGTGGAGGTGATGGTGATGAAGGTGTTAATGGTGATGGTGGAGGTAGAGGTGGTGGTGATGGTGATGATGGAGGTGGTGATGGTGCTGGTGGAAGTGGAGGTGGTGGTGATGGTAGAGGTGGTGGAGGTGGTGAGGGTGACCTGGTGATGGTAGAACATTAGTAGTGAGGGTGGTGGAGAGAGTGGTGCTGATGAGGGTGGGGTGGAAGAGGTGTAGGTCATAATGAGGGAGATGGTAGTGGTTGTGGTGAGACTGGCAGTGATGTTTGCCACTTTCAGTGGTGGTGTGACCAAGTCCCTGGCCAGGCCAGGTGGGAGCCAGCATCTCATGTAGTAATGGAAAGGGTGAATTGCAAATCCCTGCTCTACTACACGTCAAATGCCCATCATCGCAGCATTTACTTGCAGATCAAATATCTTGTGACCTCCATGGCAGAAGCAGTGCTCTTTCTCACTGACAAATAAATCCAGGAGACAGTACACCGAAAGTTCAGTGCATTGAAAAATATCTGAAAAACTGCCATCTTCTCGTTTCTAAGGCATTACAGGATGTCCTACCATTTCGCCCAAAGGGAACAGTCCCTGTGCTGTGGGAAAACCATGGAAAGCTTCACCCTCAAAATGCAACACAGGAAAACTTAAAGTGAAAGCAGTTCCTTAAGGGCCTGGGTTATAAACCCCTGTACTGAGCTCTTAGAAATGCAGATCCGTCTGGGTTTTTATGCCAGGCTTCTCCCACCCACCTTTCCTGAATTCATTTTCTAACTGAGATGGAGTTTCTTAAAACATCTTCTCTCCTTAGTGTTTATCACTGAAGCACCTTCAAAAAGCCAAAGCCAGCTGTTCATTCAGGCGTGCAGGACTGTTACAGCTATATCCTGAAGTCATGATTCCCTGGGAGCATTACGTGCTCAGAAGCACGCATCAGGGAAGGGCTGTGTGATCCCAGCCCCTGCAGTTTGCCCTCCCACCTGAGCTTCCCAAATGCCATGACATCAAACAGTCTGACTTGTCAAGAACTCTCTTATGACTTTTAAGGCCATTGTAACCCTCAGTATATTGATTCAGTTGGAAATCGGGGCCCATACCAGAAAGAGGAAAGCAATTCCCCATCTCAGCATGGGTGCACAGGGCAGAGCCTCCATGATGACATCTAAGTCATGAACCTGCAGAGGCCGCCATTTCAGTCTCAGCTGCATGGTCCCTGTACACAGGTGTCCTGGGCCAGAGAGCAGGAGGAAAGAACTTCCAGCTGAAACATCTTTGGCTCAGAAACCGCAAACACAACAGGGAGGAGGGCCGAGACCACAGTAGTGTCCATTCTACCAAATTCAAAACAGCATTTTCCAGAACAGAAAAAAGCAAACTTTCATCTTGACCTTGACATAACATTTCCCATCGACAAACTACAGTACTGAAGGCATATTTTCCATGGTTTACTCAATCATTCATTCAGAAATAAAACACTCGCTCCCTGAGGGTCCCCCAAGGCTGTGCACTGGCCCAGACTTTGGGGATACCTACAAAGGGGGCGGGACATGTGCTCATGGAGCTTCTGCTCTCACAGACAAAGACAGGTAATACACAAGGGAAACAACAGAACAAGCTCACCACCAGGGTAACAGCACATGGCATCAAGGATGACAGAGAAATGCAGGGGGTACAAGATAGAGGGTGCCAGGTGGCTGGGGCTCCTTCCACCAACATGATCAGGGAGGAGATATTTGAGCTGAAACCTAAGCACCAACAAGGAGAGGCAGTCCAGGGTCTGCAGAAGTGAGTTCCTGGGAGAAGGATCAGCAAGTGCAACATCCCTGTGGCAGAACAAAGCTGGCATGCTCAAGCATGGAGAGGGTCAGCACAGCTGAGCTCCCTGAATGGGGAGGAAGGGTGGGAGATGCTGCAGAATGTTAGGCACAGGCCAGATTACGTGGCTTCTACCAGAATCACAGGGGTCAGGAAACGTATTCATTTCCCCTTGACTTGTGTGAAATATCCTGCAATTGTAGGCAGGGCATTGGAGTAACAATCATATTTGTCTCACAAGATCACTGGGCCTTGGAAACAGGGTGGACAGAGGAGCAGAGCCAGGCATGGTGGGAGCTGAGCCTGTGGGGAAGATTCTGTAGCAGTGGTCCAGGCAAGAGACAGTGGTTTTCACAAGAACGTGGAGACAAGAGTGACATCACACTCAACCAGAGAGTGTATCAGAGTTAAAATTGAACCCAAAAGGAAACATTCCCTGTGCTGTGGGAAAACCATGGGAAGCTTCATCCTCAAAATGGTGAATTTTGAGGGCTCTCAGCTCTTATTTACCAAGCAAAATTTCCCAAGAAGTTTTACTGCACGGTTATGTGCTTTTATAATAATCATGGATGGAGTGATGGCTTATATGGCTTTGTGTCAAGAGTGTCTGTGTCCATAAGAGAGTAGATATGGTAATGCCATCCTATTTTACTGTAGTGCAGATACAGGATGCAAAAGATGAACCTACTAGAGTAGTTTATACCACACTGACATTTGACATACTATTTTCTCCAGTACTTTCTTAAATGACCTTTTAGGTCTTAAGGAGAGGAGAGTGGAGCCCTGGGCCATCCCACTGGGCCTGTGGCAGGGGCCCCGAGGGGTCCAGGGGAGGAAGTGGGCAAATGGGCTTCCTGCCCAGGCCTTGAGAAACTGCTGGTAACTAGAGGAGATCTTTTTTCCTTCCAGTGAAACCATAGGCCAGTCGAGAGAGAGAGTTGGGGTGGGGGGACCTCTGTCTCTGTAGAGAAGGATTGCAAAGCCACAGCCCCCGAGACCTGCAGGGTAGATGCAGGCAGTGCTTCCTGCTTGTCCTTCGGACGTTTGAGAAATGAACTGTCTGAAAGATGATTAAGCACTCTGAGAGCTCAAATTAGAAATTTCATTCTTGTCATTCTCCAGCTAAAAACTAAGCTGCTCATACAGATTCCTGCGTGCTTCAGTGCAGGGGACCAGCTTTTATAATCCTCCAGTTCCCACCAGAAAAGAGGGCAACAAAACTGGCAAAATGACTATCTGGTTGCTGCACCTGCCCCGACCCTGTCTGCAGACTGAACTGCAAGAGGCTGACATGCCATGGGGACGTGATAGAATAACCCTTCTTCTTTCTTAATATCTGTATGTAAAATGAAGTGTTCAAGACCAGAGAGTTTCTTCGGCTTAGAAATAGGCCCATAAGAAACCAAGCTTTGTTACGGCAGCTACTTGCCTTGATAACCATTATTTCTCATTTGGAATCTTGCTTTCCTTGTTAACACGTTTGTTTCCCTTTTTCTCCCAGCTCAAAATACTGGAATTTCAACTTTGTATAGGAATTCATATGGTGCGCCCGCTGAAGACATCAAACATAACCAGGTAAGGGAGATGCAACATGGCGTATTCTTGTTTGCCTTTGACTCATGTGCAATGTCCTAGAATTGTATAAGAAGTAAATTAGCTTCTCTATAAATGCAGAAAAACTGAAAAAAGAAAATAATGTTCCCTGCTCTCCACTCGCCTGTAATGTAGCATATGTCATGGCAGCTGTCATCACAACCTCAAACCTGAAAGCAATCTTTGATTTCACTACAACCACACTCTTTATCTGGGGGTAGAAAGCAAATTTTCCACTAAGATGGAAAACCTAAAGAATACTCCAAATACACAAGTGTAAGGTGTGGTTACTAGTCATATTGTCTAATTAGTAGACAAGGATTAAGTTCTTGTTCAGAAGAAAGCATTCATTATACATGATAGTTTTGAATAAACTAGACACATCTAGTTCAATATAACATCTAAAATAGGATTTGCTGTAGATCACCTTGCTACTCGGTCTTGTTGGGGAGCAACACGAACATCACCCCGGAGCTTCTGGGAAATACAGAAGAGGTTCTCCTCTGACCCTAGCCCGTCCAAGGTCCCCTGCATCAGAATTGAATTTTAGCAAAATGTCTAGGTGATTCATTTGCATGTTCAGATTTGAAGAGCGCTGGGCAGTAGCTGCTCAAAGAACAGACCTAAGTTTATGTGTGTGTTTTATTCAACAACCATTCATTGAAGGCTCATTTTCTCTGTGGCTCTGTGGCAGCTATAACAGCAAGGCACAGCCGGGGCTCCTCCACTGATGGACACTTCATGCTTCTCTCCCCTGGAAAGACTGACATTCCCCAAATGTTGGCTGCTAATAACCATTGCCAGCACTGGTTTTTGCAGATGCTCTAAATTCCTGCCGTATGTCAGCAAAGTTGGGCTGAAAAGATAAACCCAAAAGTTGTTTCCTTGATGACAGTACCCAGATGAAAGTAAACAAGGAAAGGAATGTGCTGTTTGCAAACACTTCTCCACACCCAGTGGGCATCTTTGAAAAGGAAGGAGCCCTTTCTAGCAGGTAGGATGACACCAGGACCAGTTCCAAGGGAAGAACGAGGAGGACATGAAAAGTACCTCCTGGGCCTTAAATTACCTTTTTCTCTAATCAGCCATCAACAGAATAAATGATGGTGGGTTTTACCATCAAAATCATACACAGCCACTCCCAAAGACATCTGGCGTTGTTTGTGACCCCCGGTGGACACCCAAGGCCCCAGGGCCTGCCTGACATGCAGCTAACACCTATTCGGCCTCCCTCAGTTCTAGTCTTTGCTAAAAGCAGAGGCCAATGAAAAAATAAACAGGGGCATGAGCTCCAGAAAAGCGACCACTGGGGGTGGCCCCCAACTATTCACATGTCAATACACCTGCCCAAACATAAAGGAAAACAGAGACAAAATGTATTGAAAATGCCAGTTCTGTTTATAAAAACCAACCCTTTTTTTTTTGTTTTAAACAATTATCAGCTACAGAGAGCAAAATGTCCCCAGCTCTTAAAGGTACTTCTCATGAAGTAACAAGACCCTGATTTTACATGTAAGAGTAGAAGATTAGTCTTTAGTTTCCTTGGGTCAAGAGAAGCTCACCCACTAGACCTGGCTCATTCTACACCAGCCTTTCTCTCCAGGGAATTCTGCTCTTATTGGCAATGAAGAAATGCCCTGGTGTGGCCCAGGGGTCGCTGGCACCTCACAGTGGCGCTGCAGTAGGTTGCAAAGGGCTGCTTGCAATCTACGTGTAGAGGACAGTCCATAAGGGGCACATTCTCTCTCCTAAGCTTGTTCTGGGCATTTAAGCAAACTGAAATTAATGTACTAAGATGTGCCTCAGTGTGAGGAAAGACACAGCCTTTTTCCAGTCCACCCCTCAATGTACCTGAATCAGCTTCAGTATGAAAGGCCACTACGTCTCAGGCAAGGGCTGCTGAGACCCAGCCAAGATGGAGAGCAAGCTCTACACCACTGGTCAGCACAGGGAGACACCACAGGCAGGCCACCAGCTGAGCTAGGTCCTGTGGTGATTGCTCAGTGTCATCATTATTCCCTGAGCAAAGGGAATTGGGTTATTATTAACCCCATTCTAATGTCAAGCAGCATTTTAAAATGTCCACCAAAGGGAGTTGTTTTCCCCTGAAATTTTTCCAAGGAGTCATTATGGAACGCCAATGAACTTAGAAGAGAATAAAGCATTTTACGTACTTTGCACTGTTACTGGAATAAACATTGGATCTACGTGCATCTTTCCCTCCTGGGAACTTGGTTAGGTACGACCATCACAACCGTTCAAAACGGGAGACAACTTGGTTCTCTTCCAGTTGGGTGGCTCTTGAGATGATCTTGTAAACAGCATCCATGATTCTCTGGCCACGCTGGCTATTCCAGTTGGATTGCTTTCATCTTTGAAACTCTCCTGGGCCAGAGTGACCTCACAACCTTGCAGCTAGTAAAAGACCAGTTTGCACAATTTAACCAGGAGGGATGCTCCGGATCCATTCATTTTCAGTGTTGTCCTCTGCTGAGCACTCCGGTCTCCACCAGCTGGGCCTCATGGTCTTTTCAGAAGAGGCTGGAGAACAACTTATCTCTGAGAAGTGATTCGCTGAGGGAAACCAGTTTCAGGCGTATCTCCCAGAGGGGGCAAAAGACAATGAGAGCTGAAAATAAGACAACAGCCCTGGACACGTGGCCAAGCAGGTAGGGTCCAGGGCAAAAGCTGTGGCCCACCCCACATGACCGCCTCCAGTCTCATTTCTCAATGAATTCCCAGCTTGAGGACTCCTTGAAGAACTAACCGTTCATGTGAAATAAAGTCTGTGATCCTCGGTTTTTATGTCTAGTGTCAACGGATCACTGACATCATTCTAAGTGTTAGCTACTTAAACTTTCCAAAAATCCTATTGGGCTTCTCCTGGTTCATCCCATACTTACAAAGAAAAATATCATGGTCAGCTATACATGGCTGGCTAGCAACAAAATGCTTGTTTATGAAATAGAAACAAAGGGGTTTGGTGTTTTGATAACTACTATTCAGATTATTGTGACATCATGACAGCATCTGGTTTCCTGGTTGGTGTCCTCCGTCCCCCTGCCAAGTGAGCATAGCAGGTAAAATTGTCCCCAGAGATAAGCTGAGATTCCAGGAGCCTAAGGGTCCCCCCTCAGTCCCCCAGCAGGGAAGATGCCCAGACTCCCCACTGGTTCTCCTGCTTTCTTGTCACGTTTACCCTCCTCTGTGCCATGGGATCTCAAATTGGAGCATGAGCTAGATTTCATGGCAGACTGGTAAGCACAGATAATTGGCCCCAACCCCCAAGTTTCTGATTCAGTAGGTAATTTGCATCTCTGACAAAGTTGCCAGGCGATGCTGTCCATGCTGGCCTTGGAGCCCTCCGAGCACCACTCAGCCTGCCCACAGCTTCTGTCATTGGATGGTGCTGACCTGAGGCTTCAGCTTCCACTTGTGGAAAGTTTGAGGTCCATCACCGGCAGTTATTTCCCTTGTTTTTTAGATGTAAATCCAGTTTGTGGGCAAACTCGGTGAGCAATAAACACAAAGACGTCTTTTGACACCAGGTAACAGTGCTGGGATGTGGAGAGGAGGCACTGTCCTTTGTGACTTAAGCACTGCCACTGAGGAGGAAGTTCAGCAAAGATGACTTTAGTAGACCAGGAGCCACAGGACAGCATCAAGAGCGTGGACACTAGTGAGCTGGCTGCCACACCTCCCCATGCTGCCTGATAGCAAAGCTTGCAATAGCCCCAGGCCCCAGATGTGCCAGGACTGCTGTGAGCCACAACAGACCCTCAAATTCAAAGTACACCTTTGCTATATGTGAACACTATTCTACTTCCTTCATACAAGTCCGCTTGATGTAAACAGTGCAACATTAAAGCATGCATTTCTCTTTAGCTCCTCTAGAGGGAGGGCTTATATTTGGGAGTATCTCTTCTGCCTCCTTTGAACGCTGTCAGATATTCCCTTACAGTAAACTGAAATACAACAAACATCCCCACTGTGGCTATACATCCACAGCCCACCCCTCAGTCCATTGAGCAAATCCAGTCCCTCCAGTTTGTTACACACTTTCAGAACTCCCAGAGAGACATGAGAAGGGGCTGACTGGGACTTCATGAACAATACAGATGAGCTGAAGAAGGGAATTTCCCCAGGGTAAGAGACTAAAAGAAGCTGTGCCCAACCCAAAAACATCCACCCACCAGACAGAACATGGCAACGGTAAGAAGTATGAAGCACATTATGCAAAAAATAAATGAAGCAGCCACCCTGGAGGAGAGCCGCCAGCCTTGTGGGTGGTTTTCCCTGGAGGCCTCCCCACCTCAGGCTCTGCTCCTTCTGGACTCCAAGACCAGCACAAAGATGTCAGGCATCTTCTTGGTCCTTTGTTCACTGGCCTCGTTTCTTGTCAGAGAGCCCAGGGTCGACTCACTGAGGCCACCCCCTGAGGTCTGGCGACCTTGGCTCAACCAAAACTGTGCTATGGGGTAGAGAAAATGTGGGCTTTGGAGTCAGCCAGCCATGTGTTCAAATTCCAGGCTCACAGTACTACCAGCTGGGACATCTAGAGAAGTTTCTTAACTTCTCTGAGCTTCAATTTCTTCATCTATAACATGTGACTTGGATGGATGGATGCATGGATGGATGGATGCATGGATGGAAGGATGCATGGATGCACAGGTGGGTCGGTAAGAAGACAGAAAGAAAGAAGAAAGAAAAAAGAAAGAATATGAGAGAGAAGAAAGGAGGAAATAGATAGTTACAGACAGACATAAACATACATACATACCTATATGTTTATGACCACTTAAAGATGAAACCAAAGAGGGAGGATTCAAGATGGCGGCGTGAGAGGTGAGACAGAGAATTCCTCCCAAAACCACAGATAGTATGAAAATGTAGTTAAATGATACAATTAACCCTAAAACAACAATAAAGAAGGCTGAACCAGACTGCATACAGACCTCACGAACAGAGCAGACCTCACAAAACAGGGTAACGTATGAAAGCCTTAATCAGGCAGGACCCAAGCCCTTCCCCCATCCCAGCTCACCAGCGGGAGGAAGAGAAACAGAGCTGAGAAAGGGGTGGAAGCCTGGGACTGCTGAACACCTATCCCTGGAGGTCTGCTTTGGGAGCAAAACCTACACTGTGTGGTGCTGTAGATGTTGGGGAGCTCAGACAGGTGGAGTGCTTGAGAGACAGATTCTGGCCATTTGTGGAGGAGGGGATCCATACACAGCCGCTCTGGAAGAAGGGAAAGACAGGCAGTCTGAGAGTTTTCCTAGCAGCGAGAGGGATGCTGAAGGAGCAGGGTTTGCACAGAGCTTGCTGTGTGGGGGAGGGGAAAGCTGGACAAGGTTTTCTGGGTGTGCTCTGCCCAGCTGGTTGGGAACTTTGAGGAGCTTCAAGTGCCCCAACCCCCTGGCTGCCTGCTCAGCTCCAAGGCCCATCACTGTGACACGCAGCCTGCTGCACATTCCCTTAGCCTTCCAACACCGGTTCACAAACCTGCAGTCACTGTGCTGGCATCAGGCCAGCCAGAGGGAGGCCCCACCTACAACAGCTAGAGACACAAAGCACAAAGGCTTACACCTGTGTGCTTGGCCCACTGGCTCTGATACTAGAGACAGGCACCACAGATGGGAATCAGGAAACAGATCTTTTCTCAACCCAGGCACCAACTCTGCACCCCTACAACCCCCCAACCTCACTCTAGGGGCTGAACAGCTCCAGAGACTGGACTTTCTGGGCACTAGTGGGCACCACACAGAAATATGAAATGTCAAAAGAACATGGTTCAGACCAAAATCTCACAAACCCCAGAAAAAGGGTCAAATGAAACTCAACTCACCAATCTGCCTGAAAGAGAGTTCAAAATAAAAATCATAAACATGCTTATGGAGGTACAGAGAAATATTCAAGAACTCAGGAACAAATTTAAGTCAGAGATTCAATCATGAAGAAATTCCATATCTGAAATGAAACATATAATGGAGGGATTTAAAAGCAGATTAGATGTAGTAGAAGAGATGGTAAATGGAATAGAAATTAAAGAAAAGAAGCTGAGGCACAGAGAGAAAAAAGAATCTCTAAGAATGAAAGAATATTGAGAGAACTGTGTGACCAATCCAAACAGAACAATATTTGTATTATAGGGGTAGCACAAGAAGAAGAGACAGAAAAAGGGATAGAAAGTGTCATAGAGGAGGTAATTGCTGAAAACTTCCCCAATCTGGGGAAGGAGATAGTCTCTCAAGCCATGGAGGTGCACAGATCTCCCAACACAAGAGACCCAAGGAAGACCACATCAAGACATATAATAATTAAAATGGCAAAGATCAAGGATAAAGACAGACTTTTAAAAACAGCTAGAGAGAGAAAAAAGATCACATATAAAGGAAGACCCATCAGGCTATCATCAGACTTCTCAGCAGAAACCTTACAGGCCAGAAGGGAGTGGCATGATGTATTTAATGCAATGAAGCAGAAGGGCCTGGAACCAAGAATACTATACCCAGCAAGGTTATCATTTAAATTTGAAGTAGGGATTAAACAATTTTCAGATAAGAAATTTATCTCCCACAAACCACCTCTGCAGTGCATTTTGGAGGGACTTGTATAGATGGAAGTGTTCCTAAGGCTAAATAGATGTCACCCAAGGGATAGACAAAGAGTACAGAATATGATTCATAACATACAAAGAATGGAGGAGGAAGAAAAAGGAGGGGAAAAAAAAGAACCTTTAGGTTGTGTTTGTAATAGCACACAAAGTGAGTTAAATTAGACTTTTACATAGTAAGGGAATTACCCTCGAACCTATGGTAACCATTAATCTAAAGCCTGCAATGGCAATAAGTACATACCTATCGATAATCACCCTAAATGTAAATGGTCTGAATGCACCAGTCAAAAGACATAGAGTCACTGAACAGATTTAAAAAAAGACCCGTCTATATGTTGCCTACAAGAGACTCACTTCAAACCCAAAGACATATACAGACTGAAAATAAAGGGATTGAAAAAGATATTTCATGCAACTAACAGGGAGAAAAAGCACTAGTTGCAGTACTTGTATCAGACAAAATAGACTTCAAAACAAAGAAAGTCCAAGAGACAAAGAAGGAAATTACATAATGATAAAGGGGTCAGTCCAACAAGAGGATATAACTGTTATAAATATCTATGCACCCAACACGGGATCACCTAAATATGTGAAACAAATACTAAGAGAATTAAAGGGGGAAATAGAATGCAATGCATTCATTTTAGGAGACTTCAACACACCACTCACTCCAAAGGACAGATCAACCAGACAGAAAATGAGTAAAGAGACAGAGGCACTGAACAACGTATTAGAACAGGTGGACCTAACGGACATCTACAGAACACTCCATCCAAAAGCAACAGGACGCACATTCTTCTCAAGTTCACATGGAACATTTTCAAGAATAGGTCATATACTAGGCCACAAAAATTGTACCAACCAGCTTCTCAGATCACAAAGGTATGAAACTAAAAATAAATTACACAAAGAAAATGAAAAAGCCCACAAACACATGGAGGCTTAATAACATGCTCCTAAATAATCAATGGATCAATGACCAAATAAAAACAGAGATCAAACAATATAAGGACACAAATGACAACAATGAGTCAACAACACAAAATCTGTGGGACGCAGCGAAGGCCATGCTAAGAGGGAAATATATCGCACTAAAGGCCTACCTCAGGAAAGAAGAATAATCCCAAATGAACAGTCTAAACTCACAATTAATGAAACTAGAAAAGGAAGAACAAATGAGGCCCAAAGTCAGTAGAAGGAGGGACATAATAAAGATTAAAGCAGAAATAAATAAAATTGAGAAGAATAAAACAATAGAAAGAATTAATGAAAGCAGAAGCTGGTTCTTCAAGAAAGTAAACAAAATAGACAAAACCCTAGCCAGACTTATCAAGAGAAAAACAGAGTCTACACACATAAACAGAATCAGAAATAAGAAAGGAAAAATCACTATGGACACCACAGAAATATAAAGAATTATGAGAGAATACTATGAAAAATTATATGGTAACAAACTGGATAACCTAGAAGAAATGGAGAACTTTCTAGAAAAATACAACCTTTCAAAAATCACAGAAAAAGAAACAGAAAATCTGAATAAACTAATTACCAGCAAAAAAATTGAACTGGTAATCAAAAAACTACCTAAGAACAAAACACCTGTACCAGATGGTTTCACTGCTGAATTTCATCAAACATTTAGTGAAGACCTAATACCCATCCTCCTTAAAGTTTCCAAAAAGTAGAAGAGGCAGGAATACTCCCAAACTCATTATATGAGGCCAACATCACTCTAATACCAAAATCAAGCAAAGACACCACAAAAAAAGAAAACTACAGACCAATATCCCTGATGAACATAGATGCAAAAATACTCAACAAAATATTAGTAAGCCAAATTCAAAAATACATCAAAAAGATCATCCATCATGAACAAGTGGTATTCATCCCAGGGATGCAAGGATGGTACAACATTTGAAAATCCATCAACATCATCCACCACATCAACAAAAAGAAGGACAAAAACCACATGATCATCTCCATAGATGCTGAAAAAGCATTTGGCAAAGTTCACCATCCATACATAGTAAAAACTCTCAACAAAATGGGTATAGAGGGCAAATACCTCAACATAATAAAGACCATAAATGATAAACCCACAGCCAACATTATACTTAACAGCGAGAAGCTGAAAGCTATTCCTTTAAGATCGGGAACAAGACAAGGATGCCCATTCTCCCCACTTTTATTCAACATAGTTCTGTAGGTCCTAGCCACGGCAATCAGACATCACAAAGAAATAAAAGGCATCCAGATAGGCAAAGAAGAAGTCAAACTGTCCCTGTTTGCAGATGACATGATATTGTACATAAAAAACCCTAAAGAATCCACTCCAAAACTACTAGATCTAATATCTGAATTCAGCAAATTTGCAGGATACAAAATTAATACACAGAAATCTGTTGCATTCCTATACACTAACGATGAACTAGCAGAAAGAGAAATCAGGAAAACAATTCCATTCACAATTGCATCAAAAAGAATAAAATACTTAGGAATAAACCTAACCAAGGAAGTGAAAGACCTATACCCTGAAAACTACAAGACACTCTTAAGAGAAATTAAATAGGACACTAATAAATGGAAATTCATCCTATGCTCTTGGCTAGGAAGAATTAATATTGTCAAAATTGCCATCTTGCCTAAAGCAATCTACAGATTCAATGCAATCCCTATCAAAACACCTACAGCATTCTTCAATGAACTAGAGCAAATAGTTCTAAAATTCATATGGAATGACAAAAGACTCCAAATAGCCAAAGCAATCCTGATAAGGAAGAATAAAGCAGGTAGAATTATGCTCCCTGACTTTAAGCTCTACTACAAAGCCACAGTAATCAACACAATTTGGTACTGGCACAAGAAAATACCCATAGACCAGTGGAACAGAATAGAGTCCAGTTATAAACTCAAGCATATATGGTCAATTAATATATGATAAAGGAGCCATGGATATATAATGGGGAAATGATAGCCTCTTCAACAGCTGGTGTTGGCAAAACTGCACAGCTACATGTAAGAGAATGAAACTGGTTATTGTCTAACCCTATACACAAAAGTAAACTCAAAATGGATCAAAGTCCTGAATGTAAGTCATGAAATCATAAAACTCTTAGAAAAAAACATAGGCAAAATTCTCTTGGACATAAACATGAGCAACTTCTTCATGAGCATATCTCCCCAGGCAAGGGAAACAAAAACAAAAATGAACAAGTGGGACTATATCAAACTAAAAAGCTTCTGAACAGCAAAGGACACCATCAGTAGGACAAAAAGGCATCCTACAGTATGGGAGAATATATTCATAAATGACATATCTGATAAGGGGTTGACATCCAAATTATATAAAGAGCTCATGCACCTAACAAACAAAAAGCAAATAAGCCAGTTAAAATATGGGCAGAGGAGCTGAACAGACACTTCTCCAAAGAAGAAATTCACATGGCCAACAGGCACATGAAAAGATGCTCCACATCGCTAGTCATCAGAGAAATGCAAATTAAAACCACAATGATATATCACCTCACACCAGTTAGGATGGCTAACATCCAAAAGACAAACAACAAATGTTGGCAAGGATGTGGAGAAAGGGGAACCCTCCTACACTGCTGGTGGGAATGTAAACTAGTTCACCATTATGGAAGGCAGTAATGGAAGTGCCTCAAAAAACTAAAAATAGAAATACCATTTGACTCAGGAATTCCACTCCTAGGAATTTACCCTAAGAATGCAGCAGTCAAGTTTGATAAAGACATATGCACCCCTATGTTTATCGCAGCACTATTTACAATAGCCAAGAAATGGAAGCAACCTAAGTGTCCATCAGTAGACAAATGGATAAAGAAGATGTGGTGCATATACACATTGGAATATTATTCAGCCACAAGAAGAAAACAAATCCTACCATTTGCAATAACATGGATGGAGCTAAAGGGTATTATGCTGAGTGAAATAAGCCAGGCAGAGAAAGACAAGTATCAAATGATTTCACTCATCTGTGGAGTATAAGAACAAAGAAAAAACTGAGGGAACAAAACAGCAGCAGACTCATAGAGCCCAAGAATGTACTAACAGTTACCAAGGGGAAAGGGACTGGGGAGGGTGGGTGGGAAGGGAGGGATAAGCGGAAAAATGGGGCATTACGATTAGCAGACACAATGTTGGGGGGGACATGGGAAAGGCAGTATATACAGAGAAGGCAAGTAATGATTCTATGGCATCTTACTACACTGATGGACAGTGACTGTAATGGGGTATGTGGGGGGGACTTGATAATGGGGGGAGTCCAGTAACCATGTGTGTTAAATAATTGTACATTAATGATAACAAAATAAAAAACTTTTTTAAATGATGAAACCAAAGAATTTGTTGAATGTTGCATATAGCATCCACTGAAATAGAAACACAGTAATCCTTGCTTCTACCCCACGTAATTTTTTCTGAACATCCCATCTCTAACCCTTTGTACACTCTGCACTTGGGTGGCACACAGTGTTGGAGTGGGGAAGCGCAAGATGGCACATAGCTCTTCAGAGAGCAGCAAAAGGCACCATAGCGCTTCCAGGCAATCGGGCTGACCTGGTCTTAGCAACGTTTAATAGAAGACATTGCAGATTAATCCCAAACGTCCTTCCGATGACTAGGCTCTTTGGCTAAGAAACATTTACATTCTACAGACTTTCACAGGTACACAGAAACTTCATTCATTCAGCTCCCCACAAACTAGAAGTGTAGGACCCAGTGGATGGCAGCTGTGATGAAGTTCACCACTTTCTTGAAGAACTGGTCAGTTACTCGTGTAAATCAATTTCATATAAGAGGGAGTTTCATTCTTGAGAGAAAAATTATGTGCAGGTCATTAGAAGCATTCATTTACACACACATGCTAATTACAAATCACTATTAACTAAGACCAATTTCTAGAGGATGTTTCCATGCTGAGCCTTAGTTGAATTAATAGGGAATTCCTCAGTCTGCTCAAAAGTGACCCAGCAGCGTTTCTTTATGAGTGTTCTGTCATTCACACCAGACCTCCTACCCAGTTACTGCACATGAGCAGAGCCTTGTGGGTGACTGAATGCATTAGCTGAGAGCAGGTGCTGCTCATCAGGGCCTGGTGCTTGGAAAGGGACCCTGGGAGACAGTCAGAAGGGGATAGCTAGTCCCCCATACACAAATGCTAATTATCAGCTCATGACGCCCTTGGTCTTACTGTCCTTAAAGTCAGCTTTAAGGGAACTAACGCTTAACTTCACATATCTTGAAGGCTCCTGTGATCCATTTAGCCCCCACTCTCTCTCAAGGCGCTCTACAAGGTCTAATGCTCACTCGGGTATCGGACAGTTACCTGAAGATGAGAAGAGTGGAAACAGGGAGCCCTGAGATGGGCTGGGGGACAGCAGACACCTCCCCCTAACTCAAGGCTTCACAGTCCCACAGCATTGTCAAACTCAACCAATTCTTAATTGTATATACCAACTTAGGAAATATTTTGGTCCTCTGGAGTGTGGCATACGCTTCTCTGTGTGCTCTTCTAAGGATGTAGTGCCTGGTCACTTAGGCAGATGTTTTGGAATGGCACTGCCACTGGGAAGCCTGTCCTCCAGAGAGGTATTGATCACAGCCCTCTATGCTGGCAGGAAGATACCCGAGTGACCATTAGACCTTGTACGTCCTCACTGTATCTTTGTCTGGAATTGCAACCAGGAAAATGCAAGAGAGAGGAAAATAAACTGCTTGTGTTCTACAGCTTCTAGTCTGTACCTCTTTGATTTAAAAAAAGGTTCCTTAGTAAAATGGTTCAACCATTGTGACAGTTTGGCAACTCCTTGAAAAGCTCAACACAGAATTATAAGATCTAATGATGCCACTTCTAAGTATATACCCCCCAAAACTGAAAGCAAGGGTCAAACAGATACAGGTTTACCCATGTCCACGGCAGCACGACTCACATTAGCCAAAGGACAGAAACAACCCAGGTGTCGTCAACAGATAAATGGAGAAAACAATTATGTGGTATATTCATTCAATGGAATGTTACTCAGCCTTAACAAGGAAGGACACCCTGTCCCATGGTACAACATGGATGAATGACGAAGACATTGTGCTGAGTGGAAGAAGCCAGACAGAAAAAAAACCAATATTGTGCATATATGAGGCCCCTAGAATAGTCAAATTCATAGAGACAGAGAATAGAATGATGGTTGCCACAGGTTTGGGGGAGGAGGGGGATGGGGAGTTATGTTTAATGGAGACAAGTTTTGTTTGGGATGGCAAAACGTTCTAGAAATGGATGATGGTGATGGTTGTACAATGCTATGAATGTACTTAATGCCACTGAACTGTACATCTAAAAATGGTTAAGATGGTAAATTTCATGTTGTGTGTATTTCACCACAATAATAATTTTTCTAAAAGATTGAAATGACGTGGGTGTGCACTCAGGAACCGATTCTAAAAAGGAAAGGCAATCCTCGGTCGGCAGTACTGGGGGAAATACCTAGCACCCCAAGTCTGGGTGGTGGTCCCAGCCCCACTTTGAGGGAGGGGAGGTTGCATCAAGGGCATATGAACCAACCCAAGTGGATCCTCTTTTCTGTGCAGGTTTCAGCACAGCCTGTTCCCCAGGAGCCCAGCAGAAAAGATTACGAGACCTACCAGCCATTCCAGAATGCCACGAGAAACTACGACGAGTCCTTCTTCGAGGACCAGGTCCACCACCGCCCTCCCGCCAGTGAGTACACCATGCACCTGGGACTCAAGTCCACCGGCAACTATGTCGACTTCTACTCAGCTGCCCGACCCTACAGTGAACTGAACTATGAAACGAGCCACTACCCCGCCTCCCCCGACTCCTGGGTGTGAGGAGCGGGCAGCAGCAGGCGCGCCGGGAGCAGTGCATGTGCATGCATACCACGAGACATTGCTTTTTTTTCCCCCTGCAAATTTAGTTCGTTAAAGCCTGTCCCATAGGAAGGCTGTGATAACCAGTAAGGAAATATTAAGAGCTATTTCAGAAAGCTAAACGAATCAAAAGTTAACTCGGAAGTCAATAGAAAGCTAAAGAGATCCTGAACATGACATTGTGCGACACCTTTCTAGTTCTGAGCTGTAGAGTATAAAAGTGCTTTAAACTGAACGTGGCTGAAGGCAAGAGAAGAGACGGTGGGGGCGGTGGGGCGGGGAGGTTATCTGAAGCACAAGAGGCGGCATAGTTCACACACGTTAGAGGGACGGCTTCTCACGCTTTGTTTTCTCTCTCCATCCGTTGTGATTCTAGGCTTCAAGTTGCACTGGGGTTCCTCTGTACAGCAAGATGTTTCTTGCCTTTTGTTAATGCATCGTTGTAAAGTATTTGATGTACATTACAGATTAAAGAAGAAAAGCGCATTGTGTATATTACACCAATGCCAGCAGTGTTTCCTCATCTATGGTTCTAAATATTGCTTCAATTTCAGACTTTTGAGAGATGTATGGATTTCCAGTTCTTCTTTTCTTTTCTTTCTCCCAGTACGTTTTAACAAAAAAAAAAAAAAATGGGAAAAAAGGAATATTTAGCAGTATTGTTCGTTCTGATATGTGAATTTGTTTGTGGCAACTAAGCAAAGGCATTCAGCAGTTTCTGACAATTAACATTCATCATTCCACTCTCCTTGTCAATGAAGTGCTTTTTCACTGCCTAAAATTTTAGATGTAGATATTTGAAATAGATTTTTTTCATTTATACCAGTTTTCTTTATGATGATACAGTGTTAAAAGAAAATAAATTACAATTGATCTGTCATCCATATCTGCTAAGAATGTCTATTTCCAAGGACCTCTCTTACAAAATACACATTCTTGCTCTCTGTGTCTGTGCGTGTGTGGGTGTGTGTATGTCCACGTATCTACAAAAATGACCTGTGTGAGATTTTATTTTGATAGAAGCTATTTCATTTGCTGTTCATCTTGTACAAACTTTGTTTTTGGTTTTTAGTATGAATGTACATCCGTTTGTTCCTTTTGTCTTCTATCTATTCTTCTGACCATCTAGTGACTCAGGATATTAGGCCAGTTGAAGTGAAGTTAAAGAATTTTCACACATTCACATATTCTTGGATACCAATTCTTCCTACAGGTCCATTTCCTTCCACATTTTATGCCCTCAGAACATGATAAACCATGGCCAACTCAGTAAGTTCACTTTGGGGCCAATTACTTGAAGTATCCACAGAAAATGGAAACTGCTCACCTTATTCCCCTCAAACTTTTTTGTTCATATGGCAGCGAGCAGTAGACTATTATGGATTAGATTATTAAAACTGAACTTGGAGCTAATGTTAGAATAGTGGTTAACAGACCTAAGAAATAAGGCTGACCATTAAAAGAACACGGGCTGTGGGTAAATTAGCTTTGCTCTTTAGATGCAAGTGACTGAGGCCAATAGGTGCCTAGTAAATGTTAACTGTTCTTGGAAAAATAAAAAATTAAATAACAAAAGAAATTGGCTGCCATCTTCCTTTAAATCTTGCTCCCCCTCACGCTACATAGTTTAATTCAGCTCAAAGTCTAAAATCCGTTGTTCCATCTCCAAATTAACAATATTAAAAGATTCTTTGCTCATGCATACTTTTGCAAATGAAATGCTAACTTCCAGACTAAAGCAGTAGAAATTCACGTATGAATTGTCCTGCAAGTTGGAGCCTGTTGCACTGTTTGCTGTAGGACACCACATTTCTGGGTTCCCTCACAGGAATGCTCCAGCTCCTATAGAGAGAGAAAAATATGTAGCATCAGGGGCAATGTTTCTACTTCATCTGTGTCATAAAATGAAATACTCAAGCTCATCAAGGCAGAGACTATGCTGTAGACATGACTTAACCATAACCTAATGGCTAGTTTAACTTTTCCAAAGTGATCAATAGGACTCATTTCTGGGCTTGAGTGACATCGGGAGAAATTAATGCGTATGTTCCGAAGTCTTTCTCCTCGCAGGAACTGTACATTTCCTTTATGCTTTTGAGTCCAGCATGCTCTACAGTTGTGGCCCTTAAAGACCAAGGATGTCTCAGCTGCCTACAATTTTTGAGAGCACGTTGTGCCCTGCTGGGATGAACTAATTCTGCCAGGAGCCTCTGGCATCAGAGGTAGAGGTAGAAGAAAGAAACATAAGTGTTTGTAGTTATTGAAGCCAATCCCTTTTTCCTTTTCATACCCACACACACACATACACACAGGTAAATAGGGAGAGAGTGAGAAATGATTGATAGATGATAGATATAGATTATTTAGATGAATGATGGATGGATGGATGATAGAGGCAGATAATAGGTTGGTAGGTAGGTAGGTGGCTAGACAGATGTAGATGATAAGATAAACATAGATATAGATATAAAAGGTGATTGATAGATGAAGTTTTATCTGAAATGGGCTAAAGCCCCCACTGGCTCCCTTGACAGTAAAGTTTGATCAGCTGATTATTTATTATTTGTAACATGGGGTGTAGTGGATAAAAGCCCCAAGTAGCAAGAACCTTTGTTTTTGCTTTCATTGTGCTGATGTGACCAAGTGTGAACCCCTCCCAGCCCCCAGACCCCCAGGTAGCTGCCTCTTGGATCTACAAGAGAGCCTCCAGATCTTGGATTCGCTCGAGGTGGGAATGGTGTTTTTCAGAGGAAAGAAGAAAAGAAACTAGAAAATTTTCCTCAGTCCTTATGGTGGACCACACATACCCCCAATGCATTTAATAAGTTGTAAAACCCAGACATTATTTATGGAAAGCAGACCCAACCCATTTATTTCACTTGAGAGTTTTGATCACCAGAGACTGATGCAGGAACATTTAAATTATATCACCTTAAATAAAAGCACTTAAAAATACAATCTTTTAATATTCAATTTTGCTACCACACACATAAATGCCTCAATCCACACTATTAGTCATGAGTTAGACAATGAAATATCAGGCAGGTTCATAAGAATTAGGGTGACATGAGATGTCATGTCATATTTGGTGATAACTGGGTCAAGAGTAACCAAGGATGACACATTTAATATTAATAAAAGTCATACATTATGGGAAGCTGCTGTTTAGGAAAAAAAGCAGCATTTAAATACACATATATCCAGCTTATTTGGCCTGTTTGTTTCACTTACTTCAGCTCTTCGTTAGTGTCTGATTGTGTCCGATCCTTGGGGACCAAGCCCGTGAGTGAGCGCTGGCTGCCAAAGACATGGTTTTCACTGTTAGGTGTGCACTTAGAAAGTGACTCTGGCTGAGACAGCACCAGTTACAAGAGGCTCCATCCAGGCTGCAGATGTCTCTCCTCAACCCAACTGGAGAGAATGCCACTCAGCACAGGAAGAAGAAAGGCCGTGGTTGGTTGATTAATGGAAACCTAACTCACCAGCCTGGCCTTTGTCTCAAAACCAAAGAGCCACTCAGAAACCTCTTATGACAATGAGAAAAAATGAACCCAGCAATGGGGGATGCACGGTGTGCCCCAGAGGTCTTCCATCTACACCCCAGCACCTGCTGACCCCCAGAGATGTTCTGCTCAGAGGCTCCCCAGGAGACCCTGCTGGCCCTCCTCAGCACCTGAACATTCAAGTTTCAGACTGGCCTCAGGATACATTACAGCCAAAACTCATCTAATCAAAGCCAAACCTTTCTCCATCCTTTCCTCCCCTCGTCTCATTAACCCTGGATCTCTCTAAAACCCCCAAATCTCTAAAACCAAAATGTTATTTCCTGACTAGCATGACTGCAAAGCCTGACCTGAACTGAAGCGAATCTCATAATTGTTTTTGTTTATTCCCCTGGCATGACTCCTCAGCGGTTTCTCATACATAAGGTGTGTGGTTTTCCAGACGCTACCCAGGTGGAGCTGGGGTGTATGGGACTTAGGGGAATTACCTTCTAAAATGTAAAAATTCTGAAATTCAGTTTGCCCGAAGGGTTTTGCACAAGTGAACTGCCTTGCGAGTGCTCAGAGAACTGGATTTGAGTCACTAAGACTTTATTCAGCAACCAGAACCAATTTCCCTGGGCCCTGTGATTCTGTCCCTTCAGAGGGAGAGAGGTGCGTCTCAGTCCAGGATCTTCATTAAAGTGCGCAGGTCTCCATCCCTCCAAGAGGGCTCTTGGAGCAAGACTTATGCACATCCCCTCATCTCTGTCATATGTAGTTTTATATAACCTGTAGAATTAAATGAGAAGAATATTCCAGGGTGTGCCAGACAATCCTTGGCCTTATGAAGTCAAGAGACCAAGACCTCCAGTTATTTACAAACAACCACAACTCTCCTGAGCAAGAAGTCGTGTTCTTTCCCAGACGAAAGAGCAAGGACACACTTCAGACCTGGCAAAGCAGGCACTTGACACCAGTCTCTCCAACCGTGCAGTAGTAAGTAACCGAGCTGCCACTAATGTCCCAGCAGCCACAGAGAATGAAGTAGTTAAAAAACAAACTCCACTCTCAATTCCCTGAGCACATTAGGACAGGCAGCCTCAGTTAAGACTTTGGAATTCTTGGTATTAGCTGCAACAATGCCCATATTAGCATCACACATTAAAAATGTCTTCAATATTTGATTGCTCAGCTCCTCAATAAAATGAAGACAAAGTGTTGATGAGTGCTTGATGGTCTACTGGGAGGAGCTTGCATAACAAGAGACATCACCTCAGGGTGGTACCGACAGTCATTTGTGAAGACAGAAGATACACAGATTCCTGTAAAGCAGAGTTTCTTGACTAATGCACTACTGGCTTTTGAGGCTGAATAATTTTAGGGGTGCAGGGGTGAAGTGTGTTATAAGATACCAGCATCCCTGGCTTCTACCCACTGGATGCCTAGGACATCACCACCTGCAGCTGTGGCAATCAAAACTCTTTCCAGACATTGCCAAATGTCCCCTGGGGAGCAAAGTCGGCCCCAGCGGGAACCACTGCTTTAGCACAGTGTGACCAAAACTGAGCACATGCAGGAAAAGGTGCTTTCTCAGCAGAGTGACGGGGGAACACAGCACAGAGCAGACAGTGTTTGGCTGGAACTGAAAGAATGCATAGGCTTCCACTGAATGTGGATGAATAAAGCCAGAAAATAAACAAGAATGCGGAAGATGTGGGAAGTATAGGAAGTGCACAGGGGACAACATGTAAAGCTCTAAAATTAGAGGCAGGAAGAGGGTGGAGAGGGAGTGGAGTCACCTGGGAGAAAAGCTTGAAGCTCTTGAAACCTAGTATCACAGACACAGATTTTTCCCAGCATCTTTACAGATTCTGGGGTCTGTATGATGATTGTAAAGGTAAGGTCTACATTAGGGGTTCTCAAACTTTAACATGCATCAGAATCAACTGGGCAACTTGTTCAGATATATAGTTTCTGAGTGGCTAGGGCTGAGACTGACCAGGAATTTGCATTTCTAGCAAGTTTCCAAGTGAAGTTAATGTTGCTTGTCTGGGTACCACACTTTGAGAACCATGAATCTAGGGATCAGTCACTTCTGAGACTATCACAGTTATCTAGAACTTGTTACCCAAAGTATAACTGGGAGACCAGCAGCACTGCTGTCACCTGAAAGCATGTTAGAAATGCAGAATACTGGGCCCCATACCTTTCTGTGCCAGGATTGGCTTTTTCATCAATTCCCCAAGCAACTCATAGGAACATTAAAGCTTAAGAACAATGATCCAGACAACACAAGAGTTTGAGCTAAAAAAATAGCAGGTAAAACAAAACAAACAAAACTAATGTGAAATGCTGTAAAATTCACAGCACTTGGTGACTACTTGCTGAGCAATAGAGGGACCAAAGATCCCTCTGCGATGTGAGCTGGGGTGACCAGAAGCCCAGAGTGGATAACCCCTTGATAAGAAGAAAAATCTTTCCAGCAAGGAAGAGCTCCATTTTGGACATGTCATGTTGCAGATACCAGTGGTAAGCCCAAGGAGAAGACAGCAGCGTGCAGTCAGGACTAGAGATGTCGAATTGGCATCATCTCTTTGAGGTTGAGAGTTGCAAAATGGCACAGATAGAGCATCCATAGAAAAGGGGATCAAGAAGAAATCACCCGAAGATGGTGATGGCCCATGGGCAACCAGTGTGATGTAGGAGGAAACAATGGCACATTGGGTTGGGTGTAGGGTACAAGACCAGGGCACTGTTGTCAAAGCCAGGGGAGACTTTCCTATGAAGAGAGTGTAAAATGTCACTGATGGACACAGAAGATGACAAGGAGAAGGTCAGATGAGAACAAGCTTTTGAACATGTTAATTCAGGACCATGCAGAGCCTTCAAAGGCATTCTGACAGCAGGTTAGGATGAGTGAATAACGGGAGGAAGTGGAGAAGCTAGCAATGGGCTATCAATTAAGATGAGGCTCTGGACTGAGACAGTGGTAAATGGAATGAAGAATTATTTTAGGGCTGCAGAGTAAACTTGTAAACCAAGGGGAACAGGGCCTGTGCTCATATGAATGGTTAAAAAAACAACCCCTTTTACTTACGCAATATTTTGTTGCTTTCATAGCATTTTCACATAGGTCCTGTTGTCCTAACACTACCAGGTAGGCTTGTATTATAACCCACCCCATTTCTGAGATGAGGGAGTAAGGTGCAGTGGTATCACGTAAGCTAACAACTTTTGTGGCTAAACACAAAATTAAGCTTGTCTTTGGGAATGCTCAGTTTCAGAATGAGAACATCTCCAAGTTACATTACACTTTAACGTCCTCTTCTGCTAACATGCACCACCTAAATGACCAGTGCAATGTAATTATTGCCTTCTCTGTATCCACAGCTCCCAGCCCCAGACCTTCTGAGGTGAGCTCCTCACCACTGGTCCTTGGACCCCAGGGAAAATAAAGAGCATTCAGAGCATTGGTAGTAAATGAAATGTTGATACAGAGGAAGGACTTCTGCTTCTATTTGCCAGACATCCAAGGACAAGTGCTTATTATGGGGCCACCAGTAGCAGCTTCAATGGTCAAAACTCATTCATGAGCTCTGGGGGAAAGTATTCCAGATTTTCTGTTCACTCAAGACCCAAGATTTCAAAGGACAGCTTCACTTACTTTCCCAAGAATTTTTAAACCTTAAACAAAAAAGCAGTTGGCAATAGCAGAACTGGTACCAGTGTGCCAACAGCCTTGAGGGGGATTGTTAGGACCAAGGGGAAACCTGAATTATGAAATGGATACAGATGGACAAGGGAACCAGTGTGCCAACAGCCTTGAGGAGGATTGTTAGGACCAGGGGGAAGCCTGAATTATGAAATGGATACAGATGGACAAGGGAAACTACATTTTTAAAAGGCTCAGCTTTGTTTTAGACTGTTCCAGAGATGTAGAAAAAGTCAGAAAGGAGATGGGCTGTCCTTTTCAGGTGGAAATTCACTGGAAGTTTAAACTCACTAGCCCAGTTATTAGGTAATCATAAGTTTGTATATGTGATTAATCTTGACCCCAGCAATGTTTGAAACATGGAGCAAATAGTAAGAAAGATGAGATTCTTTTTTACAATTTGATAGGACTATAGTATGAACTCTTCCTACCTTGTTAATGCATAAACACAGACAGTGTTTAATTAGGGTTGCCATATTCAGCAAATAAAAATAGAAGACATCCAGTCAAAACTGAATTTGTGAAATAACCAGTAATTTTTTTTTTTAGTGTAAGTATGTGCCATGCAATATTTGGGACATACTTACACTGAAAAATCTTTTCACTGTCTGGAATTTAGATTTAATTGGGCATTCTGTATTTTATCTGGCAACCCTAATTTCTGACATTATTGTTCTAAGCAGTAATGCTTTATAGAAAAAGTAAAACTAAATTGAAAAATCCATTACTTAATCAGTTATCACAGATGTGGCAAAAATATACAAAAATATACCTATAGTGAAAATACGGGAGTAGGACTCAGAAATCCTGTTTGGATAAACCAGCAAACTTCTGGGTCTCTCTCTCTCTCCCTATTACACATTGGGGGTGATAATACCTGTTCTGCTTTCATTTTTCAGCTTTTGTGAAGAGCAGCTTGGGCTTCTGACCAGTGGCATGCTGGTGAATGTTTAAAAAAAAAAACCCACCACTTCCTTAGTTTATAGCATTTGCCTGTCTCTGTGCAATCGGTGCACGCACCGTGACCAATTTCAAGCTGCCAGTATGATGTCACTGAATGCATGTGGAAGTGGTGCTCAGAAACAAACCAATATATTATTTCCAGGTACAGATAAAATAGATGTAAATAACTTCCCCTCAAGAACATAGGCAATGATAAAATGTAGTAAAATAATTAGGTCATGATGGGTTCTGAGTTTTATTGTTATTTTCTATATAATTCCTTTATTCTAAGTTTGTATAATTTGATGCTTAGTAATGACTGTATTTAACAACCAGCTTGCAGATTCCTGACGATTTAACCATCTGGTCTCTCAAGCCGGAACAGGTCGGCTCTAGCACACCTTGCTCCTGATTCTGCCAACTGCTGTCCCAGTGGAGGTTATTAGCGTTCAGGCAGTCAGCCACATTTACTGAAATTACCATGTAAGAGGCATGATACAAAAAATCTTGGAAAACAGATATAACAAGGAAAACAGTGCTGTGAATAACCACCACAGATTTCTTGGGTGGCAGGTCTGAGTGAAGGAGATGGTTTTCCAAGGGGTGCAGGGCAGTGCTGGCCACAGTCTGGGGTAGAGTCAAGCGTCAGGGACTGGAGCAAACACCCTGGTCTGGAAGGAGATAGCCTGGAGGGGTGAGGGCTGGGAGATCCAGCGATGGGGAAAGAGTTGTCAGCAGGGTGCCACATTGTGTGGAGGACAGAGGAACTGGGGAAACAAGCTGTGTGGAAGAGGAACCCATAAAGCAGAGAGCAAGGTGACGCCCTTGCACACCTCCCTGTCCAGACCCCAACCAGTGCCAGAAGCATAGGAACAGGGAAAGATGGAGTACCTGGACCCACCCATCTCGCTGGACTCTGTATGCTTAAACCCTGGATCAGCCCGGAGGAGGGAAAGCAGGCATAAGAAATGATAGAGACCACACTTCCTATTTCAGACAAATAAAGGAATACTGTAGAACATTGTCAGCAGCCTGGGTGTGTTGGGGTGACTGGTCCCAGTACCCAGGGATACTGCTACACAGTTACTTCCAGTGGCTTCAGGTAAATCAGTTACACTAGTGTATTATTTCCTATGGCCGCTTTAATTAAATAACCACAAATTTAAGGCCTAAAACAACAAAATTGCATTAGATCTGGAGGTCAGAAGTCCAAGGTGAGTTGGCAGAGCTGTGTTCCTTTCGGGGGCTTTGGGGAGAATCCATTTCTGTGGTCTTTCCGTCGGGGGCCTTAGCTGTCCACCACATCTGGCTTTTGCTGTCGCATTATCATAGGGTCCATGCGAACACAGTCTTAAAATAGCTTCTTGCTGTATTGATAATCTGAATTGCTGGAACAAGGCCCTAAAGTAATCTAGCTTATATAAATTCTTGGGAGGTGGGGGTGTGGGGCAGGAAATATAGCTAATTTTTTTCCTATAGTAATTCACTTTCAGAATCTTTAAACAGGTGACAATCCGATACATATTTCTGGTTAAAAAAGGGAGATTTCTTTTGCTAAATGTATTTAAGTTAATCATATTCATGCATCTTGGGGAAGGGAGGGTGCCAGGAATAGATTAAATACAAATCGAACAAAAATAACAGGAGATGGAAGTAAAGGGAAGTCCTGGAATAAGTGTTTGGAATTTCTTCTAGTTTGAGGTGTAATTGACAAATAAACCCCTAAACTATGTAAAGTATACAATGTGATGGCTTGATATACGGGTATACTGTTAAAAGATCCCTGCACCCAGTTCATTAGCATAGCTTAGATTAAATTCTACTTAGTAACTTGAGTTACAGTTATAATGAGGAGCCTTATATTTTTAAGTCTCCTCCAAAGAAATGGGCTTATTTGCAACCTGGTCTGCAGATTGCAGATGTGGATGAAAGTTCCCAGTGTGGGTGGAAGTCAAGGTGTAAATATCCAGAAAGGGATCCCTAGAGACTGGATCCTCTTGGGGAAGATGGCAAAACGCTGTTCTCATGACTTCCCTGCCTCGTTGCTGCTCAGCATTCATGCAGGCCCTTAACTCTGACATTCTGGTCTGGCTTTGCCTTGCAGCCCTTCCTTCTCATGTCTAAGTGCTTCCTTGAAAGACCATGATAACTTTTAGAGCAGAGAAATATGTCAACAAAGAATAGTACAAACTTTGCTCACTCAGAACCAAAGTGTGAGACAGATTGTTTGGGCCTGACATATGTTCCCCCAAAAATTCATATATCCAAGTTGCACTATAATGAGTCATAAGAAACACATACTCGGTCGTTCAGATGACCAAACACACCTTGCCCAGGCATGTGGTCTCATCCCCTGTTCCTGAAAACTCTTCAGAGCCTTAAAGTTGAAATGGATGCTCTGTCATGTTAGTGAGAGACCTAGGGATCCACCCAAGGGCAGGGTTGGATTAGATCAGCCAATGGCCGGTCATTGGGTCAATCAGGACTATGCAATGAAGCCCTCACAAAAAGCCATGAGAAGAGCTTCTCGCTGTCTTGGGTCCTGTGGAGAGCGCTCCCAGGCTTGGGAAACAAGAACGCGTGCACAGGCCACGGAGCCAGGCCCCAAGCTCCATGAGGATAGAAGCTCCTTTATTTGGAACCCTGCTCTTTGTGGCTCTTCATCTGGCTGTTATTAAACTGGTCAAAGTGTTTTCCTGCATTCTGTGAGCCACTCTAGCAAATTAATAGAACCTAAGGGGAAAGTCGTGAGAACCTCCAATCCATAGCCCGGAGGTCAAAAGCACAGGGAACCTGCCTGGGGCTTGTGACCGACTCTGGAGTGGGGGGTGGAGGGCATTCTCGTAGGATGGAGCCCTTAACCTGGGGAATCCGGTGCTGTCTCCAGGCAGTCAGCATTAGAATTGAGCTGAGTTCTCAGACACACTGCTGGTGTTCCAGAATTGCTTGGGGTTATGTGTGGGAAAGCCCCCTCCCACACACACACACACACACACACACACACCAAATCCGGTCTGGGACCCTGAAAAAGAGCAATATGATTACACTATGTACTATCATTACTGTGTATGAAAAAAACAACAGAAACCCTAAACCCCAGGATCTCAGAATGTAACCTCATTTGGAGATAGGCTTGTTTAAAAGATAACCAAGTTAAAATGAGGTCATAAGGGTGGATGCTAATCCAGTGTGACCGGTGTCCCTTAAACAAGGGAAATTAGGACACAGGCAAGAACAGAGGGAAGATGGTGTAAAGACACGGGGGGAAGATAGGTGGTCTACATGCCCAGGAGAGAGGCCTCAGAAGAAACTGACCCCTCTGCCACCTTGCTCTCAAAACCCCAGCCAGCCTCCAGAACAGTGAAAAAAAATTTCTGTTGTTTAAGCCACTGGCCTGTGCTGTTTTGTTATGGCAGCTTGAACTGATGGATACAGGCATCAAAGGTGGGCACTGATGAAGCCAATCAGCTAATGGGAAAATTTAAAACTGAACATGCCAGCAAGCAGATCCTAGTCCTGATGGGGAACTTGCCATAAGAATTGAATTTAAAGCACCGGTGAGGACATGTCCTAAGGACATGCAGGAGGTGACAGAAAGACACCCCTGCTTCTCAAGCTGTGCTTCATGCTGCTTCCCCACATGTTACAGCATTTCCTGACTCAGCCTGTCCCTGCTCAGAAACAGGCCAGTATGGTAACTGATGTTCTTCACTTCCAGCCCCAGGGGAGTGCCGAGCAGGTGGTATCCCCGTCACTCCCCTTCCGCTTCTGCTCCACCTCTCTGCAAAGCTTCCATCCGCTCTCAGCCCTCTTCACAGACCATGCCTTCCTGGGGACCCCACGAGCCTGTGAAGGCTCTCTCCAGGCCCATGTGGGGAGGCAGAAATTCAGCAATCTGATAAATGTGGTAAAGAATGTGCTTGTTTAAATATAATAATAAAATGTCTTGACTTTGTGTACTGAGTTGAAGAGTGTCCCCCAAATTCATGTCTATCTGGAAGCTTAGAATGTGACCTTATTTGGAAATAGGGTCTTTCAGATGTAATCAAAGTAAGGATCAAAATGAGGTACAGAATGAGGGTGGGTCCTAAGTCCAGCGAGCATGTCCTTGAGAAGACAGAAACAGAGAAGAATGCCCCATGAAGATGCAGGCAGAGATAGAAGGGATGCAGCCACAGGCCAAGGGTTGCCAGCGGCCACCAGAAGCCGGGAGACACAGGGAGTAAACTGTCCTTCAGAGCATCCAGAGGGAACTGACTGTGCCAACTCTGGCCTCCAAGACGGTGAGGACATACATTTCTATTGTTCTAAGGCACTTGGCTTGTGGAAATTTCTACCCTGGGAAGCTAATACATTTTGTTTAGATAAGATGACATTGATTTGTAAGAAAGAGTCAACCTCATACTGGGTTTTTCGCTGCTGATTTCTTTTTAAGTCTGGCCCTCTCTCCCCTTTGGCATTACCTCTGGACAGACTAACAGGAAGACACTGAGCTCCAGTCCTCCTTTGGAGCCCAGGAGAAATGTAAACCTCCCATGTTGGGGAATTTTCCTCCAGTCCCGCACCTTAGCTACTCCCAAAGGTGCAAACCCACTCCCTCTGCTCTGCCTGCACCTGCTGGTGCACACCCAGCTCTTCCTGGAAGTCCTCTGAGTGATAACCCACTGAGATCTCTTGGTACATGGGGAGTCCTCAATCTCAATACCCAAACCAAATTTTGGGTATTGGTCCTTGCTGCCTCTGCAGGGGGCTAGCCAACACTGACAGAAGAAAGATGTGCCTCTGGGTAAGACACCAGCCTTGAAAGATGCCATCTATGAAAACCACTAGGAACATAAAGCTCTTCCTCCAGTACCTGGGCCACCAGTTTTCATGTTCAAGTCAACAGCAGACCCACCTGCTTCCTCGAAGTTCATGAGAAGAACTCCAGAGGTCACCAGGACAAGCCGAGCCAAAAGAATGACTCTGATAACCTTGTCCAATGATGGCATCATGGACTTGGTGTCATCTTATTCAGCCTTCACCCAATTTGTAGCAGGACTTGACAAGTTTAACTTAATTAGCAAGCACATGATGGCAGCAATGTAACATTTAAAAAGAGAGAAAAGCACCTGTGAATCCACCCTGTGACTAAGCATTTCTCAGCATTTCTGCTTGCGTTCCAGCTTCTCCTCATCACAAGACCCAGACTTGACATTCACTGCCTCCATCCAGATGCTAAATCAAGTTTGAAGACATGTCAGGATTCATTATTGATCAGGCTTTTGGCACCCAGAGGAAGAACTAAAGAGGCAGCAGCTGGGGTTTCAGAAATACCATCTCTAAGCTAAGGGTCACCAAAAATAACAAATAAACTTTTCAGGTCAAAGTGTCCTTGACATATCAAAGCTGGCTGCCCTGGGCTCTTAGGAGAGATGATCAAGGACCTGAGTGGCTCCATAGCTCCATGCCTAGAAGAAAGAAGTAGCTGTGGGGATGAGCCTTCACCTGGGGCAATAATAATAAATCTGTAACAGTGTGAGACCGTCTCCCTTCGGGACTGCATCTATCACAATTCCTTTGTTGCATGTGACTGAAAACCTGACCCTGACTGCAGTAAGCAAAATGGAATTAATTTACTTATGTAAATTCAAGGTCCAGAAGTCATTGGGCTTCAGGCATGGCTGGACTCAGGGAGCAGATAAAGTCATCATGGATGGGCCTGTTTGTCTCTAGCTCTCAGTTCTGTCTCTCTTTGTCCTGGCTGTAATATCCAGGTCTAGATGTAATAAAATCTCCAGCAATTTCATCTCCCCAGATTTAAATCCATTCAGCAAGATTAACTCCAAGGAGCCTCAGCAAAAGCCTCAGGGCTCCTCATTAGTCATTACGGGATCACATGCTCATCCCTGAATGAGTTATTATAGATGGAAGAAGACACAAACTAAAAATTATCATGTACCAAGCGCCATGCTAAGGGCTTTAAATGCACTCCTTAAATTGCTTTTTTTTATTGTGATAGTAAAAAACATTTTAAAATATTAAAAAATGAAGTTTGATCTTACAGCCTAGGAAAGAGAGACTCAGAGAGGTTAAATAACTTGTCTAAAGTCACACAGTAAGTGGTGGGACATGAAGAACTATGTTGGCCTTTGAACTCCTAAACATGACTGACAGAGGGGTTGGGAGGCCATGTAGTCCAAAGCAGAATCAAATTTAAAGCAGTTTCTTGCATTGGCAAAATAATGGTATTGTACTAGGCGGACTTGGTACCTTCCAGTGAATTTATTCTCTGATCTATGCAGCTTGCTTCTCACACAACAAAAAGCTCAACTTGTCATAATGTCTTGGCTTTTAATTTAGATGGTATTTTTAAAACACCTCAGTTTCCTGCAAGGATAAACAACAGCTAGTTCAATGTCTCACCTATTATGTTCATAACCCATGCATTTATTTGCTTGAGTTTTTCATTCTCTCTCATCCCCTTTCAAAGGTTTGCAGAACAAAGTAGTTCATTGCCCGTCCATAAAAATCTCACCAGTAATTCTTGATGATGAGTAAAATGTACCATTCAGACATTTGAATATATACCTCTGCTCTAAGTAATTCCCACCAGAATATCCAAGTGATATGCTTTCTATTACAGGCCAGAAGGAGGTCACTTTCTGTGAAAAAGACAAAGAGTCCATGGTACTTTATTAAAACAGCATTTCCTATCTTCCATGACCACATCTTGTCTAGTTGACTCCTGGGAGCTGTTTGTCCTACTAGCATCTTGGCTTAGTTGACACACTTCAGAGTCTATCAGGATTTCCATTGTAAGCCACCACTATCCATACTGCTCTAACAGGATAAGCATTTATCCGTAAAAATGGCCCTTATCTCTGTACCATGCCAAGTGTGCTCATCTTTCAAAAGAATGAATCACAAGTGTAGTGGGTATGTGTTCTGAATATAAAAGAATGAGAAGTTATAAAGTTAATGAAACCAGATGCTCTTTCCAAATCTGCTATTAGAGAAAGCCATTTGTCAGCTGAATACATCCTATACCTTGATTGCAAATGTCCATCTATGGCAATGCTGATGAAGCCTGGAAACTTGTTCAGAAAATATATGATTTTTATTGTGCCAACACAGCCATTAAAATATCCAATAACAATCACTGGACTAACAAGAAATTCTATTTCAAACAGAAAAATTAATGTAGTTGACAAGAGCAAGAGATAAGACCCAGAATAAGTAATGTGTTCACTCTTTTCTGGTCTTCCTCATTGGTCCATGACATACACAGATGGCATTTAAGGAAAGAGCTGATCTACTTGGAAGAAGCTATTTAAATTTAGCCTTCCTTTATGTGATAAAGCAACATCAATTCTTCACATACATCTTTGGTGATACATTGTTACTCAATCAAATAATAATACAATCAAGACAATAAGTTTTCCAAATAAGAGTAGCTAACTCAGGCTGATGGAAGAGGAAGAAGAAGTAGTTACAGAATTGTGTGGAGGTTAGTGAAACAGAATTAAGGGTAAGGCTCCAGACACAATGCCTAAACCCCAGCCACAATGCTGCCTGGCGAGGACCCCATGCTTCTCCCACTGCCTCTGGGCACAGAGGAGACAGCCCTGGTGCCACAGTCCACAAGGGCACTTCTGCACCAGAGAGGGATCTTGCCCAACAGCTGTGCAGCCACCTGCTCTAGGAAGATGGGTTCTGCCCAGAGCCTCCCTCCTCAAGTCACTCATTTCCTGACTGAAATTCCCCATGGTGGTGGTTGGGGGAGTGGGTGAACTCAGATCACATGTCTGTGTTGATGCTTCAAAGACAGCTCAGGAGCTGAACGTCTGGTCTCTGCCTTGGGAAGGCTGGATTTACACTGAGTCCAAGCAAAGATGTCCCAACAGTGGCACACCTCCAAAAGAAAGGACAAATGCCCGGTAAGACATCCTCAGGGGTCACAACTACATTTACGCACCATCATTCAGTGAACCAGGAGAAGCTGTGAGGAGGACATCAAGCACCCAGAGCCCTGTAGCCAGCCACTACCTCCTGCCTCTTCTGTCTATTCCACATGTCTTTCTTGGGCCTGACCTCAGTCCCAGCCAGATACAAGGGACTCACTGTAAATATCAAAGGCCAATATGGAGTATTAGGGGCTGGGTTTACCCCTCCTGCTCTGAGCTCGAACACCTAGAAGACTGGACAAAGTGTATACAACAAGGGTTTGGACAAAGGGCTGCACAAGTTATGGTCTATGAGAGGAAGGAAACACGGTGAGCCCCAAGATTGCACCCAGCACACTGCTGGGGAGCAGGGAGGGAAACAGAACCTGGATAAGCTGAGGAGAGCTTGAAGTTTGGGAAGGCCAAGGAGGCCAAATATTGTAGGACAGATAAAGGAGAGAAGGGAGCTGTACAGAGTTAAGTTGGACAGGGCTCCTCTCCTGTCGTTCCTGACAAGTTCTTGCCCTTCTCTTCTCTTCCTAGACAACTCCTAGACCAATACCCTATTTTCACACAGTCTTCAGAAAGATTAGGGAACAAACACGGATTTCCTCAGTTAGCACAGCATGATCCAAAAATAGTCCACCTTTCAAGTGGACTTGGGTGTTTCCCAAGCATTTCAGGACACACTTTTAAAAAAGATCATCCCATGAGTTACTTCTGCAAATGTATTGATTAATTTCATCTAAAATGGTCTTTTAATCAGCCCTTCTTCACCAAGCATTATGCTAAGTAATGGAGAGAATGAGATATATCCTTAACTCTTAAATAAATCATCCTAGTAAGGCACAAAACTCTGACCTGCACTTTATGAGGTGAGTTCTGGGTGGTCACGTTTTCAGGTGGTAAGCCTTGCTCCATATCCTTCTTAAGCATTTTCTGGTAACTGCGGTCACCCTGACTCTCTACAGCACTAACAACTAAGCCATTCTGAGAATTTTCAGTAACTCATCTATACTCATCTTTAGAACTGAATCGCTTTAAGTACATAGAGACCAAGATACATGCTGGTTTATGTTTTTCTTTCCGTTGTAGTGGGTACTTGTTGGGTTCTGGCCACAAAGCAGCCACTCACTCTTTTCTTGGTAATAATGACACGGTTTTCGTGTGGGGCACCATTTCCTTCCCCACCTTCTGAGCACGCAGTTTGGGCAGAGTTGATCCTTCTGTTCGCCCCAGGACTCAGGACTGACCAATCAGAGTATGGCATTTCTCTGGTCACTGTGATTGGCTCAGAGATGATCACATCGTCCAATAAGAGCCAACGAAATGCAAGGAGACTTTTCCTGCCTCCTAAAAATAAGGAAGGTGAGTTGGTTGCTGGCAAGGATCACATGTGGAGTCCTGAGAATGAAGACAACAAGCCAAAGTCACACCCTGGAGGCAGAGAAGCACCAAACTCGGATGGTCACATTAAAATGCTTTTCTGGCAAGCCTCGCATTGAGTTTTTTAGTAAATGAGCCAATAATTATGCTTTTTCTGCTTAAGTTTGACTTGACTTGTTACTGAGGAGTCAAGCACCACCTGAACAAACCTACTGTTAAGTTTTTCCCTTCTTCTATCACAGTTTGAGTTATATTTTCCAGTATGTACTTGATATTAAAAATCCTAACTGCTACACCAGCTGAGTAACTTCTCCACCTCAGTTTGTGCTGATTGTCCCACTAATGCTTTACTGCCTAGTCATCACTGTGGAAGAAAACTCATTTTTAAAGATCCTTTGAGTGTGGTCTCAGGTCATCCCTGGTTCTGTGATGAGAAATACTAAACGACATGAGACAAGTTCCTTGGGGTGTTTTGTTTTCACACATGTGCCTTCGGAATTTCCAGCGTTTATTTGGTAAGTGAACACAACTTTCACCGGGCAACTGTTACATGCTAGGAAACCTGCATTCTGGAGAATTCCAGTTAAAGCATTGTATTTCCAGCCATCCCAGAGAGAATAATGGAATAAAGTTGCCTTTACAAAAACCCAGGCTGTGAGACCTGTGATAGCCAGAAGGAACCAGATGATGCTGCTCTCAAGAAAAGATCTCAGAGCTTCATGGAAGATGCTGGAAGGGAGTTGAGGGGTAAGAAGGGAAAGCCTGGGTGAGGCCCCTTTGGGGGCTGTGGACAGTCTGGGAATTATATCATAATACTGGGCCCCTGATGAAGTGGGAATTGGGGTGGGCAAAGGGTCAGAAAGGGCAGGAAAGGGGAAGTGGCAAAGCACTTCACAGAGTACTGAAAACCATCTTTGGGGATAATACATTAATGGAAATTTACTTGTTCTTGAAGATTTCTTGGTCATGGGACAAGCATCTTTCCATCTGGATTTAAATGATTAAAGAACAAAACACTGGAGATCTCTCTTACTCTAATAGAAACTCTTGTAAGTGATTTGCACTTTCAAATAATGACTGTGGAAGGAATTTCTCCAGCATCAAGCTTTGATTATGATTTTAAAAGTGATTGCCCTTAAATTGGACCAGAGCACTTGTACTGTTTAATAAAAGATGGCAGAAACATGAGGAATAACTGAGAAGTCAACTAATTGATAAATAAAGTTGCATATAGTCACACAATTTGCTCCTGCTTTTTCAATTTATTGTAGGACTTGTTTTGTTTGTTGGAGTTTTAATTTACTTCAGCTGTACTTGTAACATTAAATATGCCACTTGAACAGATGAGACTTTTAAACATAAAAATCTATAAAATTCATTTGCCATGGGACTGCAGTGGGGGACCTGGCATCATGCTACTTACCATGCCCGCTGCCACCATCCTTTGTCTCCTCACAATCTTGTCTCATAACTCATCCAGAATCAAGCACTCCTGTTACCATGTACAGGCTTTACATATTAAAGGTATATAATCCTTACTCTGGCTTCAATCCTTTTAAAATGACTCAGTAAGAATGGGGCATGTGCAAAAGCAAAAGGCAGAAGAGGAGACAGATGAAGAATAAAGTCAGCCTCTAGAAGCTAAAAAAAGGGAAGGAAATGGATTATCCCTTAAAACCTCCAAGAGGAACGTAATCTCCTGCTGACACATTTTACCCTTGTAACACTAACTGCAGGCTTCTGATCTCCAAAACTGTAAGATCGCAGAGCTGTGGAGTTTTCAGCCTCTGGGTCTGTGGTATTTCTTATAGCAGCAATAGGAAACCAATACAGACTCCATCCCACCTGGGCCCACTAGCCCTCCTCTCATGCCTGCCTATTTTAATTAACAATTCACCTAAAGGATATTAAAACTCACTGAATAAGAATGGGAAATATTTTTATATTTCTATTTCAAGTTTTATTTAACTCACTTTGCTCGAGTTAAATATGTTTAAAGGCTACTTTTCCGAAAACAATGGAACAATTTTTGAAATAAAACAGCTTCCCAAGTCAGTCTTCTATGTATCCAAAACTGAACAGCAAAGTTAAAGATCAACTTTACACCAATTTTGAAAGTATCCAGTGATAGATAAAAACCTTACAACAATTAGTAAAATTTATGTGCATTCCTTTCTTATTGGAAAGAGATCCTCTTCAGATGTTCATATAAACTAGCATGACTTAGAGTATGATTTTGTCGTTCCATATCTGCTGTGTCTGAAAATGAGTCAATTAGCAGAGAAAGTGTTGGGATCTTGGGAGAGCCAGGTATTTATTGTCTATTAATTTATCAATATATATTCATTGATAGTTCCCATAGATAAGGTAAGTACGAAGAAGTGAAAGAATGATTACCTGTTCTCAAGACATTTGCAATGTGACATCATCAGTGTTCCCCTGACTTAGTAAGAACTGGGGCAAATGAAAGGAAAAGGCATTGACACCTGAACACTGGTTTAGGGTCTTTCAAAAAAAGGTTCTGAGGTCTAAAATCATACCCAAATTAATTCTTCAAAAACTTATGTGAAAGCAAGCACCATGCTGAGCAGTGGTTGACACAAGGTATACCTTCAGGGAAAATACCTAACTGTACCTGAGTGTTTTTATTTGTTCATATTTTCCCTATACTGTGCACTGTTCTTTAAAAGATTTATTGTTGATCACAAAGTTGTAATCTTAATTTGTTCCCATAGAAGGTAATTTAAATTATATCCCAAGTTTAAGAATATAGCCTCTCTCTTCAGGGTATAGAACCAAAGATCTAATGCTGTATGGTGCTACTTGTTCATTAGGTCACTGAGAGACAGCCCGTCATGACAGAGAATGTTAACCAAATTTGGGAACTTGCAGTGAAAGGAAATATTTCTGTTGTTCTTGAGGAGCCTGCAGAAGAAAGGAAACCAAGCTGGCACCGGTGAGAGTTTATATGAGTTTCCATGGGATGTATCTGAGATGTGATCACCCCAATCATTCCTTTCCTGCTGTTCCTCCAGCCACTCCCTAAATGTTGGCCATCCTCAAACCCCTCACCTTCTTGCTCTGGGCCCTCCCTTCATATGAATCGATTATTTTGACCATGATTGTTTGCAGAGTACCACAAGTCCATATCTGTACTCAGGACCTGTGCCCCAAGGTCCAGGCTCACATGTGAGACTGTCTTCAAAATCTCCTATGAATCTCTTACATGTACACACGCAAACCTTTGCTTCTCTACCTCGGCCAGCCCAGAGGATGGTCCCACCACCCAAGCAGTCATGGGGGTCATTCTTTCCACTCCTCCTTCCTTTCCACTCTTACCGATATCAGTTACCAACTGACTGCTTTGATTTCTCTCAGGCCTACACTTACCTTTTCTTCCCACGATCTCTGCTCTTACCAAACCCTTATTACTCTCACTTGGATTACAGAAACAGCATCCTCATTGGCTTCCCTTTCTCTGGAATGGTCTTCCTCCCTGACAAACCTGTATTCTATACTTTGGCCAGATCCATTCTTCTGTAGTGTGAGTCCACTCACATGTGAAGTCTTCTCATATAAGCCCAAAATATTAGTATGTTTCTATTTAGAGGCTATGAGCCTCTCCTTTGAAGACACGTCTCCTATCACAGACCATTAAAAAGTTCTTTTTTTTTTTTTACTCTTTCTTGACTTACAAGATATTGTCATCCATCAGATCTTTATCTCCTATAAGCATTCACCCTATGTACATTCATCTCAATGTACCTAAATTATGAAGAGACCCCAAAAATCCTGATGTACCATGGACACCAATAGAGGCTAAGTGGTTTAACTGTTTCTCATTTAGTAAAGAAAAACTCACAAACCTTCTACCCTTCGGGGGCATTTTCCAAACTCCAATAACCACCGGAATGTCAAAGCCATTTCTTTTATCCAGTCAATAACCCTACACATAAGAACGAAGAGTTCAGACATTAAAACTCCATTAAGATCACTTTGGTTGTAAGATTCCCACAGGCTCAGCAAATCTGGGCCTAATTACTGCTGCCTTAAATGTCAGAAGAGGATATTCTGAAGTTGCTTACAGGAAGATCTTTCACGATCAAAAAAATGAAAATCAACAGTGAGACAGTGGACAACTTTAACTTAATTAAAAAATAGCTTCCAGTGAGAAAAGCAACATGCACTCAGAACTGCTGATATAGAAACATTGAGATACCTAAAGTGGCCTGATAATTAAGCAATCAAAGCTCTTTAGCATTCCTATCTTCTTCCTCTTCCAATTACAGTAGAGTTATACACTTCTCTTTAAATAAATCAATAAATAAATAAAGCAAAAGAGAAGAATGTGACCCCATGAAAATGAGCTTTGGGTCAGAGAGGTGGCCAGGAGAAAGACCTATGAAGACCATGTGTGACCCCCTTACATGGGGCACAGAGCTATTGCACAGAGTCACGTGGGAGTGCATATTGTGACCCAAGGAGCCAGCACCCTCCTATCCCATGTTTACTTCCAGAACCTAGAAGGACAGTGCACTGTAGAAGGCCTGTCCCTCTGTGGCCCACCCAATCCCCAAAGCCAGCACACCAGACCACGCAGTATGTAGAGATGGATGACCTCCTCCATAGCTCAGGCATTCAAGAACTGTAGCACTTTTTCTACATCTAACCTGATTCAATTTAAAAACGCTTCTCTGTTCGTCATGGGTGGTGGGGGAGACCTTGATTTCACGCTGCAGAATATCATTATCCTCCAGTCCATCTTGGGGATGGTGGACTCAGAGGCAGGGGTTGGGGCAGGGAGAAGAGCATTCCAGACCTCAGCCCCAGGGGTGAGAACTGCCCACAGGTGCTTGCCCTTCCCAGGGGATCAGTGAGGTAAGACCTGCGAAGACTGGCCTGAGGTTCTACCAGCACAGCGGTCCAGGCCTGGCTCCACCTGGAGGGATGGTCCAAGGCATTGATGGCCATGGGGGAAGAGAGATGCCCCTAAGGGGAAAGAGACAGCCCAGGTGTAGAAGGCCACCTGAGCCCCATACCTGTGAGGCCTCCCTGGTGCTGTGCTCTGAAGTTGCTCCCTCTGGCTCAGACAGTGTCATGTCTGACTAACTCACCAACATGGTGTGGCCAGCCAATCCCAGAAGCCCCGCTTGGGAGGAAGGGCCAGCGCTCCTGTGGTTCTCTGGGTCAGGGTCAGGGCACTCCACCCAGCAGTCTACACCATGGTCCTCCTGCCAACCTGCCAGAAAATGGAAGCTAAATAGGTGAGTTCTTTTTTATTTTATTGAGGAAGCAATAATACAACCTTTGTGATAAAGTAGTCAAGAACAAGGACTTCAGAGTCAGACTATCTCAACTCCTCTGTCCCACCTGTGCTACAGGGACATCAGATTAGTTTCTTTGATTACTTCTTGAAGCTTCAGTTTCTCCATCTGCTAAATGGGGATGATGTGGATAAAATGAAAGTTCCTGTGGCCAGGATTCTCACCTGGCCCTGGTTGACTAGCTCACTGCACACCTGTGGACAATACACTGCTATGGACTCTATATAAACTGCTCCGCCCAGTGCTCTGGGCATGACATGGTGGCACGGCTGCAAGGCTGCAGGAAAGCAGAGCAGAGGCTGGAGTGGTGGCAGCACTGAGGACAGAGGCCCAGAGAATGGCTGTGCAGGATGGCTGTGTGGGACGACTATGCAGAGAGGCCCAAAGGATGGCTGTGTGGGATGGCTGTGCAGGCAGACAGGCCCAGAGGACAGCTGTGTGGACAGAGGGGCCCAGAGGACAGCTGTGCAGACAGAGGGGCCCAGAGGCAGAGACCAGCTTGCTGCCTGCAGACTTGCTCAGAGTGAACGGGATTTTAGCGACTGACCTGCCACCTGGAAATAAAGTTGGATATAATCCTTTCACCCCAAGAAGATTTCGCTGTCAATTTCTTTAGTCACATTGAATCCATAGCGAACTTGCCCGGGGCTGAAACCCATTGGCAAGACAATTGGCGAAAGTCAGCAGGGTTCATTGTTGACCAAGGAAAAAGACAGGCTGCCCTTATGGGAGGGGTGCTTCAGTGGGCTTCCCCTGTGAAAGGGGAAACAGTGGATTGTCCCCCAATGGGTATGTGGTCTGAGGTGGCTTGCCTCCTAGAAGCAAGTGGAGGTGACACCTGAGGCTGAAGTGGTGGCCCTTGGTATAGTAAGTAGGTCTTTTGAGAAACGAGTGCCCGTGAGGCAGCAGGGACTGTGGGTTGGCTGCTTCTCACATTATTAAAAAAGTCTACAGAAGAGACTCAAGAACTGGTGGCATGAGAACACGAGCTGCAAAGTTCTGTGGATTCCGTGAAGAAGGAAATGGCATTGATGTGAGAGGAGGCAGCATGAGAACACCAGCAGCAAGGTGCCACTGGAGAGGTAAACAATTCCTTACAGAACGAGATGGCAGCACTGCCAGGTGTTCTGAAGGAGGAAGAGGCCATCAAGGAAAAAGACGAACTCCTGAGGGAAGCACAGGTGGAGGTGGCACAAGAACATCAGCTGTGAAGGATTGAGCTGAAGGTAAGGGACCTTCTGAAGACTGAGCTGGCATTGTTGTGAGGCACTGTAGCAGAGGAGGCACTTGGAGGAGTGGAGAGAAAGGTATCATCAGCCCCAGAAATGGAGGAGCTGGGGAAGGATGAAGGGGTGGTGCCAGAGGCGTTGGCCCCTCCTGTACTGAAAGTATGCCTAGTGGTTGCAAAGAAAATAAAGACCCAGTAGCTGAAAGTTCCCCAAGAAGAGGAGCAGCCCCTCCCTAAGTCTTGGAGCACTCTATGGTCCTCCCCTATACTCAGGCTGAGCTGGTGGCTATGGGACTTAGGGGTGGTTGGAATTGTTCTGTCAGGATCAGAGATGGGAAAGCTGTCTTCCCTGACAGTGCAGCCTGCCCTGAGGCAGTAATTACAAAATGTGAGGTGTCACGTACAATAGCAGACTTAGGAGAGGCTGAAGCAATGAGAGCCCAGAAAGAAATAAGACCTGTTACTCAAAAGAAGAATTTAAGGGGCCCTATAAAGGTTACGAGGACCCAGATATGGGTTGATTTAATCTGGGCAGGAGTAGATGGAAGGAAATTAGATGGGAAGCCAAATAGGATCTTACTGGAGCTATGGCAACAACTGAAACCAGTGCAGCAGTTCCAGCCATTAAGAACCAAGAGGCAGAGGTCAGAGACAAAACCATGAATCTGGCCTGTGTGTCTGCAAAACTTTTTGCTGGAGAGGCTGGAGAACAATGTTTGAGCTTCCTTGCACAGGGACCATTGCTGAGGACTAAGGGCACATAGATTGAGAGGAGAGAATCCTGGAGGGGTGGAGTGTGGATAAAATGAGAGTTCCTGTGGCCAGGATTCTCACCTGGCCCTGGTTGGCCAGCTCACTGCACACCTGTGGGCAATACATGGCTGTTGACTCTATATAATAAAGAGCTCCGCCCAGTGCTCTGGGTGTGACATGGTGGCATGGCTGCAAGGCTGCAGGAGAGCAGAGGCTGGAGTGGTGACAGCACCGAGGACAGAGGCCCAGAGGATGGCTGGGTGGATGACTGTGCAGAGAGGCCCAGAGGATGGCTATGCAGACAGAGGGGCCCAGAGGCAGAGATCAGCTTACTGAGTGCAGACTGGCTCTGAGTGAACGGGATTTTAGTGACTGACCTGCCACCTGGAAACAAAGTTGGGTATAACCCTTTTACCCCAAGAATATTTTGCTGTCAATTTCTTTAGTCACATTGAATCCATAGCAAATTTGCCCGGGGCTGAAACCCATTGGCAAGACAGATGGTTATTATTTTTACATCCTAGATGCAATATGGGGTAATTAATGAGGAGCACCTAAGACCCAACTTGTGGTAAATATTCAATAAATAAGTTGTAAATTATAATTATCTCCTATTAAGCAAAAATGTTTGAGGTCACTAAAAAGATGAACACTGTAGTTTTTATATTCTTTTAAAATGAACTTTATTGAAGTATAATTTATACTCAATAAAAAGGCACCCATTTAAGTGTAGAGTACCTTTTCACAAATATACTCACTCATGGAATCATTATTCCAATAAAAATATAAAATATTCCCCATCCAAGGGCCCACCCTGCTCTTTTGCAGTCCATCCCCCATCATTCAACCTCAAGCAACTTCTGATCTGCTTTCTGACACTACCAATTAGTTTTGCCATTCTAGAATTTTATAGAAATACTGTCCAGTATGCGTTCTTGTGTCTCATGCCTTTTGCTCAGCCTGCTGTTTCTGAGATACATCCATGTTGTTACATGTGCCAGAAGGAAATTCAGAGAGCTTTACTTGACACAAATACTCTTGAATGAGAAACAACTGGTGAAGGTGTCAAGCTCAGCTCCTAGCGAGCCAAAGCAGGAAGGAGGAAGTACATTGTCTTCTGTCATGAGTGGTTCCTAGAAACTTACATGCCTTGCAAGGGATCGTAGTATCACATCCACGTGCTTGTTTGTAGCTGGCGGGCTGGGAGGCTCACATGAAGTTTAAGATTTGTTGAAAGTAAGAGCCAGAGTTTTAGGGAAGTCATGACAGTTTAAGTTTGGGTGATGTGGCTGTGGGTGGCTGGTTTAGGGGTTCACTCAAACAATGGAGTCCCAGTGGCACATTCTGGAATGCTAAGTGTTGAGGCCATTTGGGCAGGAAATTAGCTATTTCTGGATCAGGGCATCTCCAGCTACCTCTGCACAGCAGCAGTCCCTGTTGGCACGCCCAGTGATGAAAACTTCAGGAAAGATCACAGTGCTGCTTCTGCCGGCACCCCAGCCCCCCACCCCATTTGGCAAGGACTGAATGGTGAGGCCAGGGTGCAGTTTTTCCTAGGAACTTGGGCCATGGCACGGGCAGCTAAGAGCCTGAGCTGCAACAGGAAAGACAGAACAGGATAAAGATAACACGGGCATGGCTGCTGAAAATCTGGGCAGACACATGACAGGCACTTCAAAGGACTTGCTCCCAGAAGCAACCTGCTGCACTTGGAGGGAGGACTGAGATTCTGATATTACAGAGCCCAAGCCATGGAGCCATTTAGCAGGGGCTACCTGTGAGCTCCAGCTGCCAGCACCCTAGAGCCCGTGTCCCTTGTCCCAACAGGTAATGGCCTTGTACCATGGGACCTGTGGCACCTCCCACCTATTCAATGTCAAATGCATCATCCTGATTAACATTTTTTATCTGTCACTTGAACAGGACCTCCAGAAAAGAGGCTCTTGTTCATTTAATTTGCTGTTGTGCCGGGAGCTCAGCATGGTATCTGGTATACTGCAGACCACAGTAAATATCTGTTGAAGGAATAAATATCGAGCAAAGTCACCCTGTGTTATCTTCTCCCTCTCATTCCGTCTGTCACATACATTCTCCCTCCTCATCCCAGCCCTTGTGCCATCTGTACTTCTCCAAAGTCTGTGTCAAGAGCTGCTTCCATTAAGCACTTTCCTCTAGATCCAGAGATGATTATAAATGTCATCGCTGGTCATGAACCTGGCTTAAGGATGACACATATCATTGAGGAAAGAAGCTAAACCTTGATTTAATCTGGCTTCAAGATACACTCCCCCTTTTAAACCATGACTGAAGTATTCTTTATCACTACACCAAAAGCCAAAAAATGATGAACAATATGTGCCAGGAGAATAATGAAAATGGCATGTCTCCGTGTTACCCCCTAATTAGTTAATAACTACAACTGCCTTCAAGCCAGCGTGAGACTAACAACTGCTGTAGAACCATGACTTCACCTGGGAGTGATATGTTGGTATGTGTTTCACTCATGGATCTTGAATTTAAAAATGTCATTATTCAAAGAGCTTCTAGCAATATCCCAACATTAATTTCAAAAGCTCTTTCTCAAAAATCTTATTTTATTGGATACTGTATTGTATTAGGCTGAATAAAAGGCTCATAAAAAATGGAATAATAGTCCTGGAAAATAAGAAGTCATGAGGTCCATCCCTTTTCTTCAGGTAAAACCTGTTTCAGTCTCTGGCCTGAAGCAATTGACTCCATGTGACTCTTCAAGACCTCCCAAGGAGAACATGCCACTGTCCCTTTAAACACTGTTACAGTTAGGACAATCCTTACATCAAAGGCCAACCATCTCTTCTTGTGCAGCCCTCTTTGGTTTGGGTATTATAATTCATCACAAAAATTCCAAATGCTACCAAACTAGGGACACTCACTGCTGTGTGTTGGAGGCATTCACCCAGACTCTGTAACACTCCACTACAACACAGTTCAGAACCAGGTATCTGAAGTCCAAGCCCTAGCCTCTGAGACATAAAAGTTCCGGAATGATCCTGATGTAACGCCATGAATGCATCCACACACCTGGGATGCCCAGGGTCTTGATAGGGATGCAAAAACTTCAGCCTGCCACATGCACGGCACTGGTTTCCACAGTGCAAAGGGAAAGTGTACAGAGCTGGGTGCGAATGCACCAGCCTCCAGACTGAGGCCTGACCGTCACACTTTAATAAAGTCCCCAGAGACACAAACAATGGGCAGGTCACCTCTGCCCTCCCCACTCCTGCTGGACTGGCTTAACCACCTCTGCTGATGCCTCTGTGAGACATTTTCCTAAGTATCTAGAGAAGCGTTCTCCTTCAGTGAGCCAAATCACTCTGTTAAAAAAAAAAAAATACAAAGATCTCTTTAAATTCAGCCTAAACACTCATAACTTCATGTCATGATCTCTTTGTGGCCTGAAATTGAAGAATCAATAATACATCCAATTGCCTTAATTGGTAGTTACAGATCTTATGTTCAATTAGTACAGGCACTCTCCTCTGGCATTTGTTAAGTCAGCTTTTATGGTTCCCTGTGCAATTTGCAAAAGACTTTTTAACTAAGCACAGCTCTGCCTTGGTTGGAGCCATTACCACATCTCCCCTGGACCCTTTCAGACCCGCCCGAGCTGCTTCCTTGGCTCCCACGCTGGCCTCTTCCTGCTCGCCATCTCCTCCCCTAATAGACCAGGGGGACCACCCCACTTCCCACCCTTCAGTGGCTCTGCCAGATTCCGTTCCCTCCCCTCCCAGTCCTGGCTGCATCAAAGACTAACTGCTGCCTCAGCACCCCAGTCCTGCTTGTCCTCCACCCTGTTAACAAGCTGTGGCCTCGCCTAGAATTCTCTTTCTTGAATTGGAAGCCTGGGATTAGCTGTCACCGCCCCCAGGGATCGCTCTCCACCACAGTGCCTCCCACCATTCATAAAATGACAATGATAATGCTTGACTGGCACCAGGTCATGATGGATGGGGATGAAAGGAGGCCCACCTGAGGCTTCTCTGGCCAGAGAGACAGACCCTGCCCCTGGCCACGCCACAGGTGGAGATCAGCGTCTGGGGTCTGCATCGCTATGTGGGCACACCCCTGGGAATCTGGTTCCACCAGTGCCCCCATCATTAAACTGAGCACATGAAATGAAGTTGTTAACTACCCATTAGAGGGAAGACAGATGGTGTCGTTCTGTAGATCCCTGAAGGCTGGCACTGGGCCTTGGTGGGCAGGATGGTGACCCCAACCTGGTGCCCAGAGCATCTTGGGCTGTTTGTAAATGTGTGTCGACTTCTCTGCACCAATGTAAGCAAATCCTAATGAGGAACCTGGTATGGTTCCTTTGCTTTCTTGCACAGCTACACAAGTATATGGCAGGAGAGACAACTCAGCAAAGCTAACTTCATAGCCCATTGCTTTTATTATTGCCTGCAAACTACTTATTCCCCAGCTGGCATACTGGAGCTGGGAGAACTGTAAAGACAGATTGTATAAATGGCATTTCCTTTACACTGTAAATAAGAGCGTTATCCCCTCAACAAAGGAATTGATTTTGTTCCTCTTGTTTCATTAATATTCAACAAACTCAATTTCTCTGGATTAGAAGACTTTTCTATAAATTGCATGAGATGGTTGTGATGAATATTTTTTCTGGATTAGGCAACCAAGCAATTCCAAACCCTCCTTGGGGCGTCTACTCCCACTGGCTTCTGTCTGGGAGCCTGCAAACAGCATTCCTTGCAGATTTCAAAACTGAAACACAGCATCATCATAACTACACAGAAGTAGCATAATAATATATTGCCATGGTGGGATCTGTCTCATTTGTATTACCAAGAGATAATATTTGTATCATCAGCACCACTGAATAGACGTCCTTACCACCTGCCTTCATTTCACTGTGAACTTACTTTCCTGAGAGATCTCCTTTAAGAGTTAACATTGAGGATTTTCATGTAGTTCCATGCACCCTAAGTACATCAGAACAAGAAAATTGAGAAGTTTATCGAAAGCAGAATGTATTCAGTAGAAACAGATGCTTAATTTTTTTTTATTTTCACTTACCTCAAACTGGACACCATTTCCAGAACTAAAATTACAGACTTGCTCTGCTGCAGGCCACGGCAGCCAATCCAAACAGCAGCTTTCTTGGCAGCCCCAAAGCAGATCCGTGACCCCCAGTGTCCGACCCTTCTCTGGGTTGTCATTACCACTCTTTTATCCATAAAGAAGTAAATTTAGGCAAGGACAAAAATAGACAAGTAAAGCTGTCAGTCATTTCAACTGCTCACTTTTCTGAGTAGAATATTTTTCTTGGCCTATTAAAAAATCTGTGGCCACCCATTTAGGATCCCTTCATTAATATGAGGCATGACGTGTAATCCATCTTGCCTTTTTGAAGAACTGTCTTCTGTTCATTTAAAAGCCTGCTTTCATGGTGAGGTTAGCACCTACACCTCTCAATGCTGTTTCATTTGCTCCGTCTCCTGGTGTCAGGTACACAAGCCACTTTTATTATTCTCCGTAATGTATTCGAGATCAGAGTCCATATGGTATCCAAGAGGTTAATACATGCAATAGCATTCTTAAGTTTTAAAGAACACAAGCATTGGCTGCCCTTCAGCACCTCATACAGAGCAAGGGCTCAACCAATGTCTGTTGAATGCAGTTAAATGTGGACAAATTGGAAATAAACAAAGGGAGCTATTTCACGAGAATGATGGTAAATACGAAATACAGCATCTCCCTCAGTACCAGCCCTGTTGGTTGTGGGCCCGGGGCAGTTCCTGAGACTGGGTGTGCACGTTGGACCCAGGTACGGCTGCTGTCCCTCAGGGTCACCTGCTGCTTACCTACAGCAGTAATCAGTGCCCACATTCCTCAGAAACAAAACGAGCTACACAAACATTAATGAACAGAGAGATTTTCCTGAGGTTTCCCTGCCTGGCACCCTCCTGCCCCTGATTCAGTATCTAACAGGGGGCTTTCTAAATTGGGGATAGAGAAGAAGGTGTTGGGAGAAAGAGGGAGAGAGAGGACACATTCCACCACAGAGCTATTGCACAAAAGACAAACAACACATTCCACCTTGCCACATTCAGCGCTGTGAATGGGCACAGCATTTTGTAAAGGGAATGCTAGGTGTGGACAGGGCACCAGTCATACCCCTGCCCCTTGCATCACTCCAGAGAACACAGAGCAAGGACCTTTTTTGGCAGGAGAAAGTGATATGTGCGGGAGGTTGCTCTAAGGAGCATTTCAACACTGGGGGAGAGAACTGGACTGGGGTGAAAAACATCAAATAAATGCTCATTCCAGCAAATGACGGTGTGGACGCACAGTGAAGGAGTCTTCGATTTAAAAATGTAATTAAAATGACCACCTTGAAATACAGAAAATATTCAGAATCATATTAAATGAAAAAAAGAAAATTTAAAAAGAGGTAAATAAACCATGACTGCAGACAATAGTTGTATTAAAAATATATGTGTTTGGAAGCACTTCTGTAATTTTTTTAAATGGTGACCATGAGAAGACTGCCAAATTAAGTTTTTTTAAGAACACACATCTAATAGTTACTTCATCAGTAACTCACTTCATCAGTGATCAGTAGTAGCTCTTAGCTTTTGAGTTAAAAAGAACAAAAATAGTTGACATATTCAGAGGTTTTCAAATTTAGTGTGGATCCCAAACAATTTCTGACACAGCACTTTAACCTGATGCTTAAATGAGAACATTTTCCATATGTAAGAGTTATCTCAAATTTAACACAGGGGACACGCAACATACAGGCGCAGAAATGAGGGACAATGTGGGGACAAGAGTTTAAATATGACCTAACAATGTGCTTTCAGATGGGACCTTTGAAGTTGCAACACAAAGCCTCTATTTTAACCTCACTGAAGATCAAGGAGCCCACCAGTCTAAAGGAAAGTAACAGGGCATTTTCAGACTCAGATTCCATTTTTTCTCAAAAAAAAAAATGTTATTGTAGAATACCATTTTGTCAGCATTTGTACCTTGCAATCCAAAAATGGTCTTAAGGAAGTATGTTTTCCAGGTGCATTCTATGTACATGAATTTGGGGATTTATGAGGTTTGGGGATTTGATGGCCAGATTTGTTAGCAACATTTTGTCCAAATCTAATTCAAAGAAAACAATTCTCTTACCAGAAAATCCCTATTGCCTGAGGAAGCACAGTATGAACACAGCTGGCCCCTGTCAGCTCCCAAAAACAGGCTTATTTTCCATCCATTCTGCGAGGCACCAGCAGTTTTAACATGTCTTGATGACTGCTCACAAGCTTCTGAAGGCGGGAATCTGGGGCCCCCAAAAGCACAGTGTGACACCCTGACTCCTGAACTCACACAGTGATCTCACAGAAGCAGATTTCAACCAAAGCTGTGGAACACTGACATCATATGGTTCCCCTAAACACTGAACAGTAGAACTGTTTTTATTGATTCAAACCAACCTTTATAGATTACCCCAGAAAAAAATATGCATAAGCAGATGGTTAATTGTTGTTTGGATCTGGACAAACACCTTACCTAACATGTGAAATCATGTATTTCTGTGTTAAGGGAATCAGAAGCTTGACATTTCAAAGAGCTGCTCAGAAAGGGGAAATTATGTATTCCTCTGTCAGAACAAATAACCTAGTAACCTTGCTCTACATCTTTGTCATGCCCTCATGCTCCCCGGGGGAAAAAACGTAAGGCATCTGTTCAGAAATCCTGGCAGGTATGGAAGAAGCTCCTGCTGAAATACCTGACTCTGACTGACATGGCCTCTGCTCCCCTTGAGGTCGCTTCCGCTGCTGACCTGGGCATAGGTTGCAGGAAACTTGGACAGGAAAGTGTGTCTGTGTAAATCTGCCTTTAAAGCCAAATGACTAGTAAAGAGAGGATTAATTTGTTTTTACTTAGAAATTTTATTTTCCTTATAAATATTTTACTTATTGTATATTATTTTATATATTAACATGTTATTTTAATATTTATTTTATACTTATGAAGCACTAATGTTGTTGATCCATTTCATCATCTCCTCTGATAAAAAATACAGAGGCAACTATATGCTCCAAAGAAAAAGAGGGGGAAATGAAATAGTAAGAGGTTATGGACATGGTATCAGCACAAAAAAAGTTTCATCTGCTTCCCAGGCTTCCTGATCCTCAAGTTCAGAGGACTGGTCATTGGTGATGGCTGTCCAGGGTCCAACCAGGTGTTACAAAAGTGACGAGAAATCGTTGAAGGTACTGCAGATACAGCCCGTCCTGCATCCAGATGCTGATAAGTGACTCCTTGAATGGTCTTTGCAGCCTTTGGTTGTACATGAAAGGAAATACCATGTTTAGACATGTACACCTCTAACTCTAACACCATCTTAACATGTCACAAATAGATCTCCACTTCCATGCCGACTTCTTCTTTTGTCTCTCCATATCAGGTCACATCAGAAATGACAGGCAGTGCATTCACTGCACCTTTTATTCTGGAAGCAACTATAAACCACTGCAAGCCTTGCTTGAATCTGATGTTCAATAAACAACATCGAGATTTGAATTGTTTGAATTACTTGCCTCTCTAATGGCAAACCTATCTTTGGCAGCAAGAGAGAGCCTCACAAGGTTTTTGGAAATGAACTGTGCAAAATCCTGTCGCTTCAAACATGGTGCAATTTGTTGGCCTCCAGGATTACAAATAGGCATGAGCCTGAGTCCCTTTCTCCCACTTCCTTCCTTGCTGGGGAGATGGGAGAACCACCTGTTCAGATGGCAGCTGGTAGAACAGCACATGACAAGCCTCTGACATCATGTCAACAATGATAACATGCTATCATAACAGAAAAAAAAAACTGAATGACTAAAAATGTACAGGGGTGAAAAATATCATGCCTATACATTTCCAAACATTTATTATTTTGCCATAAAATTCTGATGAGGAAAAACTTGATTCCTAGAATTATAATAAGAGAAATGTAGATATGATTACTTTCCTCAGGTTGCACTATAAACTGGGGTCTTTAAACAACACAGATTTGTTGTCTCACAGCGCTAGAGGCCAGCTTCAAGGCGTGGATGAAGGCGTGCTCAGGGCTGCCTCCTCAGAGGGCTCTGCGGGAGGATCCGTCCCATGCCTCTCCGCAAGCTTCTGCTGGGTTGCCGGCCACCTTCCCTGGTCCTGGATGGGAAGAAGCATCACCCCATCTCTGCCTTCATCTCCACATGATGTTTATTCTCCCTATGTATGTGTCCGTTTCCACATTTCTTCTGTTTGTAAGGACACCAGTCATATTAGATCAGGAACCACCCGGATGACTCATTTTAATTGGATTACCTCTGGAAGACCCTCTCTCCAAATAAACTTACATTCTGACCTCATGGTGGTTAAGACTTCAACATGTGGATTTTGGAGGGATGTAATTCAACCCAAAACTGTAGGTGTTCATAAGAGAGAGGGCAGGAGATTTGCTATTCAGCCAGTGCATTTACTCCTTGGATGAAACCTCTGCTCTCTGATTTGTGGAACTAAGCCCTGTGGGAAGCTGCCTTAGTTTACAGCAGATAAGGCTGCTGGCAGGCCAGACTCCTAGGGAAGCTAAACTTGGTAAGAAATGCAATATTGTCCAGCACATCTCCTACCAGAAATTTTCAAGTCACTACAGACAATCTGGGGAGGATGTGATTCTTAGGCACATACCGTCCTCTTCCAGTGTGGTACAGCATGGCGTATTCATTGACTTAGCTGTTCTGTCATTTGATGAACTTTTGTGTGAGTTCAGAGGAGTGAAAGGTGTCCCCCCAAAAGACACATCCAAGTCCTAACCCCAGTTACCTATGGGTGTGACCTCACTTGCAGACAGAACTAAGAACCTCAGGATGACATCATCCTGGATTTCCTTCAGGTCCTAACCCCAGTGACTGGCATCTTTGTACGAGAGATGAGGAGCTCTGGGCCTCGCCTGCTGAAGGAGCCAGTGACTGCGCGACCAGGAGCCTTGGGTGGAGGAATGTAAAGACTAGTCTCAACCACTTCTCCCTTAAAACACTCTCTGAATGCAAGATGTACAGGCCAGAAAATGTGGGGAAACTCAGATGGAAAAAAAAATTACCAAAGGGCATGAAACTGAGTAGAGCTATTGGCCTGACGTTGGGGAAATAAAAATTAGGACTGAATCCCTGCCAAAATGGAAGGGGTCTGGAAACTATTGCAGGTTTTCAGCTGCCATGTTAATAAATTAAATGATGACAAAATACAGAAGATAGTATCTTTTAACTATTAAAAATGTACTAATGTGATTTCATTGTCCAGGAAGTAGATTAATACAGTACTAATGTAATAACAGCACTACTAAGTTATTTTAGACTTTAACAGATTAAAGATGCACCTTGTAATCTCTAGAGATTACATTAAAATGAGAAATCATTAAAAGAAAAGTACAAAATATATAACTAGATAATTAATAGAGGATATGATGGAATAATGAAAATTCCCAAATAAGAAAGGACAGGGAAAAAAAGCATAAACAACTGGGACTCATAGAAAACAAATCGAACGTGGTAGCTATAAATCAAAATATATCAGTAATTACATTAAATGTAAAATGATCAAATACTTTCATTTAAAGACAAATATTATAAGACTGTATTAAGAAAATAAAACCTAACTATGTACTGTTTACAACAGAGTCAGTTGAAATACAGAACAGACAACATTTGGAAGAAGGAATAGAGAAAAAAAATAGACCATATAAACACTGACCCCCAAAAAGTTGGTGTAGGTATGTTAATATCAAAGCAGTCCTTAAAGTAAGAAGCATTACTAGAGATAAAGAGCAATAGTTTGTAAAGAAAAAGGTCAATCCACCAGGAAGATAATACAAATGGTATTATAACATAACTTCAAAACATATAAAGCAAAAATTGACAAAACTATAAGGAAAAATAGACATGCACAATTGTAGTGAAAGATATCTAAACTCAGCACACATGAGGGGAAAAAGGTGCAAAAATAGGAACACAATTAACAAATACAAAGTAATTGTCATATAAACAACATTGCACTACATTATATGACATTACACATGCACTTTTGATTTACCACAAACGTCCATATGCTGTGCTATAAAGATCATCTCAACAAAATTCAAAACATTGAAATCATGTAATATATAGGGAAATTTAGCTAAAAATTAACAAAAAATAACTAGAAAATTCCAAAGTTTAAAAAACTAAGCAACATGTATAAATAATACATGGGCATCACTTTGCATTGTGTATTTACCTAAGTTACAGAGCTGCAGACTTTCTCTAAGCTAAGAAAAATCTATCTTTTATTTACATCTTATTTAAAATATTTAATATTACAAATATTTAAAATTCATGTGAAAAAAGTTTAAATAACTTTTACTAAGCCATATTTTAGGTATCTCTCTTTTCCTTTATCAAAGTTAGAGGTATCACCTTTACAGGATTGCAGTGGAATTCTTCTGGAAATAGATATTTAATTTTTTTAACGAAAACGTCTACATTTTCAAGGATGCTGTGAAAGGAATATCAATAAGCTGGAAGGTAGAGTAGATAACCCCTCTAATACTCTGGTTATTCCAAAATCTTAATTTAGACTATCTCCATTTTCTTGATTACTGATCAAAGTATTAACCAGCCCTAAACTCCATGCTAACACATAAGTGATAACAAGAGGTTAACTTTCTTGAAGAGAAGACTTGGAGAGATGAGAGTATATTTTCATATTAGAATGTAGAAAAGAAATTAGATTTGTACTCATCCTAATTTCATAGGGAAAAACTAGAGTCAAAGGTGCCAAAAATAGGAAGAAGATTTCAAGTCAAAATAAGAGTTACCTCTCATATTAATATAATTATGTTAATTTACTAATATATTAATATATGAGCATATATTTTTAGAATTGCATGGCAATTATATGATGAGTATTAGCATGTTGTATTGATATTATTAACATAATATTAAAATGCACATAGCCTACAGTTGCCAAGCCCTGGGACTGAATCCCAGTGTTTCTGAACCTTTGACAACATGAATTGGGAACAAATTGGTATTTAGTTAAAATGCCAAAAATGTGTCTCCTATGCTTCTAGAAGTAAAGATGGAATTTGTCCTTAGGAAGAGCCCCCTATTTAACTTCTATGAGCAATTTTAAAGGACCCGTGAACTTTGGGATGTGTTCAAAACACAATGCTTCAGAGACATGAACATTTCTGCTTATTAACGTGAAAAGCTATCTTCATTATAGACATCTTCGAGAGATTCTCAAAGTGGAAGTGCAGGGAGGGAGGGTCAGGGTAACCGTGAGCTCTGGGACTCGGGAAGAAGAGGAGATGCTGGTGTGACCTTAAAGCAGGCGAGCTGGGCCCAGCAAAATGGCAGCACATGAGGCCCTGTCAGGGAGATGCCAGTGGAGGCCTGATGGACTGAGGAGCCACAACATGCCATCCAACTGCGAGCTGTCCTTCTTGCGTGCTGATCCCCCTGTACCATTCTCAGATCTTCGGGATGGGTCTCTAACACCAGGGCCCTGATGGTGCCACGCCTTGGGGATTTAAGAAGAGTCAGTGTCCAAACGTGAAATGGAGTCAGTTCAAGAGACCTGCACCACCACGGACAGGAGCAGCGGGACAGGGCTCGGGGAATGGTGGAGGATGTCAGAAGCCAGCACGTGGAGGTGACATGAGACCTGGAACACAGAGAATGTGAGCACTCCCTGGGCTCCTCAGCAGGATCACGGAAGGACCGGACTCCCACAGTCCCACAGGCTGCAGTCCCAGATTCTGGACTCTGATCACGGGGAGGGAGAGGCCCTGGGGGACTGAGGACCTATGGCCGTTCAGCTCCTCCCCTGATGAATTCGTGAGTGTCTGTGGGGAGAACCCTCCGACTCCCGGATAATGGACAGGCTGCCTCAGCAAGAGAAAGCCCCCATCTCAGCCAGGAGGAAGCTGATGGCTGCAGGTGACCTCCCAGGAGAGCCTGGGAGACCCTGTGTGCCCAAGAGGAACAGAGCTCTAAGCTTTTGAACTAAAGCATAGCAAAGTCTTTCTGAATCATAAAATCAAAAGGAGATCATCTGTGTGTTTTGAAGAAAAATTCCATGAAAACCATCCAGCTCTCTCCCGTCCATGACTTGGGGACATACTCAGTCCAGGGCCACCCCTCAGTGGCACTTGGTATGAAGACCAGCTGATGGGAGATGTAATGGGACAAAAGGCACAAGCACAGGATCCCAGGGCCAGTGTTATTCCTTGAAGAGTCAGGGCCCACGTTCCTGCGTCCAAGAAATGCTGCCACCAGACAGAAGTCAATGAAAAGCATATGTCACAGCTTCTGGATATAATGGGTCTTGATCATGAAGAAAAGGAGTTCGGTGAAACCTGGGAAATCAACCCTATTTCTCCTAATGTAAGACCCTGTTTGTTTTAAGACACATCCTCACTTCAGAAATAGGAACTTTAAAAAAATATATATATATGTTTAAATCACTGTTTTCAATGACCTAGCCTGTATTTTGGGAAAAATAAATAGATTAAACCAAGAACGAATTCAGTTGATATTAATGGAAAGAAATTTTATCTACAAATAATCACATTATTGAAATACACAGCCCTGATTTTCTAAAATTTCCTTCCAGGCGAGCAAGAGTCTTTAGATTTCAGTTTCTTGCTTCATGCTGCCTATGATTGGCCTTCATGACTTGGCAGCTATGATCCACAGAGCCCCTCATTTCAACCTGGCTTTGCAATGAAGCACTAAATTTGGTGAACTAAATCACCAACCTGCACTGAATTACTCCTGGAATGGTTGCTGTAGCCACACAGCGCTGTAAAGTTGAGGCCCATATGCCAACAGAGTTTTATCAAAGCTTTATTTAAAAATGAAATTCCCTTTTTGCTACTGGCCTGTATTAGACTAATGATGACTGCTTATTCCCTTGAAAATTAAAAAAAGTCCTGGGTGATTTATCATAAACGGTAGAGCCACAGCAAAACAGATGTGGAAGGTAACTGTTTGCTTATGTCTTTTTCACACAATGAATTACATCATCTCACCTCCACACCAGGAAGTACTAAAGTAATCCCCCTCTCTGCAGTTCCCAGCCCCACCTCCTGCACCAGTACTTAGCCAGCCCTAGCAAATCTGTGAAATAAATGGGTTGTGTCTCCATGGGCTTTCTCCTCCTCTTTTCAAATCTTCTTTATTGTGAGCCCTTGGTTTCATCTTGGATTTCTAGGTCATCCAACATCCCAGAGTCACAGGCATTTTTCTCTGCTCACTTTCCTGTTCACTTCCTATTGACCTCAGCTACCTGTCCTAGGCCTGGGCTCATCTCCTGCTGGATGCTTCTGGCAAGGATATAAATGATTACGGTGACTTATAGTGACATCATGTGTTTCCTCTGCCAGAAAGCATTTCAGTTCAACAGAAGAGATTAATGGAGCAGCCTAATAGCTCTGGCCCTGTCTGCACATTAGAACCACCTGAAGTACCTAAAAAACTTATCAGATGCCTGTGCCTATCCGTAGGTATTCTGATTTAACAGGTCCAGGGTGGGACCCAGAAATCAGTGTAGTTAAAAATTCTCCCTTTATGACTCCAGCATTGAGCCAGGGGTTAGAAATCATTACTTATCCCAACAGAGGGAGAACTGGGGTAATTGTAGGGCCTGTGGCGAGACAGACAGGACTTGGGATCTGGAGGAGGACTCCAGTCTCCCCACATTGGCAACTGACTACTTTTGCCAAACACTGGTTCATATTCTTGTTGTTTATTGATAAAAGTAATTTCCTATAGGTCTCAACTAATGAGAAAAAATCAAACAGCTTTGCAGAAATTCTCTTTCTCTGACCAGCTGGGCCAACCATGGTCTTTGAGTTGGCAGAAATGTGGTTGGTCCCATGACATGGCATCTCTAAGGGACTGGCCTTCCTTCTCTGGTCCTCAGAAGACACAAAAAGAAATATGACAAGAAGTGCGGTAGATGAAAAGAAAGTTGAGCTTTCCCAGCATCTCTGATTCCAGCGGGCATCTACAAACATATGTGAGTAGACTCACCCTAGATTGAGGAACCTGTCATCTTTGCCAATAATCAGATTCTTTCTTTGATAGGAAATGTCAGGAAATTTTCTTTCCACTGTCTATGTCAGGCCCTATTATCACAATATATGAAAGTAAAACAGTTTGGTAAAGCTGAATTCTTTTTCACATGATCTGTAGAAACTTTATGCCCCATCATTAGGATTTCCCTCCTAATGATGTTATTTGTGTCCCACACCGATGCACCTTTTAAATTGGATCAGCATGAATTGGCACTGTTGGTGACATGGCATACTACAGTCTTGGACTGTTTTGTGGCAGATGGACATGTTCAATGACCTCAATTAGGAAAACATGATGGGTGTTAAGCAATCATGTATTAAGTCCAAACATCCAATAATCCTTCATGTGTAAACATGAAGAAGAGAATAAGCTCCAGGGGTGGGGGAAAACATAAAGAAATTGATTTCAAAGAAGAAAAAAAAAGGACAGAGGATTTTAAAAACAGAACAAAAGCTGATTGCCTCCCCTAGTATTCTGCTAGCAAGGAGCCAGTCAAGTACTGAACTGGAACTAAAATACTGAAGTTGTAATTTCCTTGGGCCAAACCAGATGGGGGAGACATTTTAGCAGGGGTATTTCAAATATCTTACTTGGGAAACATCTTCCCAAACCCAGTCATACTCTTTGAGGCCTACTCTGGATGTGTATTTTGGGGATCCCAAGCAACTGCCTAGAAGACTAGGTATCTCCCTGGCCAATAAGAACCTCTTCAAATGTGTCCAAAAATTCTGTGCTGGTCAGGGGCATCACTAGCAAGGCACTTGCAATCTCTAAGACTTGGAGTTCTGGGGAGAGAGAAAGGGTGCTTTGTTCCCACATTCGGCTGCTACACCCTCTGCAAATGGGCCTTTGCTTTAAAAATATGATCGTTAGCACACAGACTGGCGAGAAAATCAGAAATCCAAGTAAATGCTGAGAATATTCATTAAAATAACTAGCAGATGAATAAGATATATGAATGGGTATTTCCGGTTCACTCATATAAATCCACCAATTTATGCTGAAATGCATTCTTTTGAGCAATCTTCTACTTTTTTATCATCTGAAACCCTTTGGCTCATTTTCAAATGTTTTATGAATTTCCGAAAGAGCCATTTTATAAAGAACTTTTTATATGTTATTGCTCTACTCTATCTTATTATGGCCACGCTGTTGACTTGGTACTAGAAAGTGTCATGAAAATATATGCTGGTATCTTTTCTTAAAATTTGTGAAGTTGAGCTGGGTGAGTTTGAAGGAACTTAACTGTTAAGAATTCAGGCTTTAAAAAATGATACTGATAAATAGCAATGAATTGTCAAACTTGTGAACCTAATTAAAGTTAACAGAATGAAAAACGAGACCCTCACACCATCTCAAAGCTTGAGGCCTACAAAACTTGTCAAAATACTATATGTGTTGTGACAAAGCTATTTGCTTTGTAAATATATTTATTGTTCAGTCTACCACACTTTTCTTCCAACCTCCCTAAAGTTAAAGAAAGGGGAGAAACACACTTAAATTATGGCCTTCATACTTTGGATTGGATATAGGCTTCTCTGTGGCTTGGCAGAACTATACTGGAGGACTTGGGTCCCTTGCAGGTGAACCTTATGGGAGCCATACAAACACAACAGGTGGCCTTCAGGGAAAGACACAAGCTCATGAGGCTGTTTGATGTCCCTGGCATGCTGGAGCTTAAATCACTATTTGCTGAATGACTGATGTCTGAGGAGCAAATATGAGGAATTATAAGAAAGAATAGGGCCTGCTCCTTCTGGCTGATACAAGACAGGATGATCAATCAAAGGAATGGTGCCCTCAGGCCCTCTCAGGGTCTCTCTGAAGAGAATATGCAATCTGAGCACAGACACACAATCACTTCATGCCACTTGGACAGAGACCCTGAGCAGGAAAACTGTGCCAACAGTGTATGGAGGAGCCACTCGTACCGCTCCAATCGTTTTCTACCTATTGGCTTCTGCTCTTTGTTTACACTGATCCCCTTTCATTCAGGTCCTTTACTTTGCAAGCACTCGGTTATTAAAGGTTTGTGTAGGTGTTTTGGGATTGAGTAGTGAGTGAGCAAGCTAAATTAGGGAGCTTGGCAGGGGAAACCGACCAAGTTCAAAGGAAGGGAAACAGCAAAGGCTGTCTGAGCATCAGGAAGAAGGTCAAGCCTGGCCATTGTCTCCACTGTCTATACTCTTCCTCTTTGCCGCAGTGAAATATCACCTGAGTCTTTCCAACATTCAGATTCCCAACACCAAAAGCTGACTAATACAAGAGCCCCTGATGGCTGGTTCTTGTCATGTTTTTCTTTCTGATTGCCAGTCTCTTCTCTGTCTTACACTTGAATTTTCTCCTTTGGCATTATGGAGCTGACCCCATCATCCATTTAAAATGCTGTCTTGTCAACTCAGGTGTTGATCCATGTGATGGAGGTTAGATATTCTAGAGTTTCTAAATAATAACCCTTGGAAGTTTGGAAAATACTTTCACTCCCAATGTGTTATTTGATTTTCACCATAATCCTATGAAATAGACAAGAGAGCCCCTGGAGAAACTGAGGCCAGGTGACGTTTGCCCAGGACCATGTGGCTGCCTGAGAGCTCCTGGTCCTGGGGCCCTTCCTGCTACACCAGTCTCTCAACATAATCGGCAGAATTGTTGAGAGCTTGTGGGCTGCTGCTTATTAATATCCTGCCAGGATCAGAGACAGAAGAAATTATAAATTACTACCACAGAGAACTGTATTTTGCATTCCCTGAGCCTAAAAGAACTTTTCTCTTTTTGGTAATGGATAAAAATTTTTAATTCAGATAAAAATTAATTTCAAACTGTATTAAATTTTGAAAAGACCCACAAACATGGTTGGAGTCAGTCATCTGTGAAATAACACATTTCATCCATGTTTCAACTACAGCTTCTAAAAAATGTCATTGTCCTTAGAAAAATTCAGTGAACTCACACCACACTTTCTGCCAGCAAGACTTCTAACCACTCCCATTGTCCCTGGTAGAAGGCACAGAATCTGCTGATAGCAAATGTGCCTCAAGTTCATCAAAAAGTAAAGTTTCCTCTAGAAAACTAATTGAGAAGAAAGAGGTAAACACTACTGTGCTTCCCATTCTTGCTCAGGGCTACGGAAGTACAGAGCCTGCACACACGCCTATGGGAGGACTTTTGGGTCCTCTGGGTCATGACCCAAAGGGACCAATTTTGAATAAGACTACAGTCTAGGCTAACAGCATGAACCGTCATATGGATGAATATAAACTTCCTCCTCTCCAAAAGAGCAATTGCTCAAATTCAGGGTAAGAAGACATAGAGTAAATGGGAAAGCAACCCAGGATTTCAGGTCAACAGCGCATCACAGTGAGCCTCAGTGTCCTGTGCGCCACACAGCATCACAGCCTGAAGGACACCATGTGTCTCAGACAAGGGAGGTGAGCGTTCTACCCCAACATGGCTTGGCAGACCTATACTGGAGGACTGGGGTCCCTTGCAGGTGTACCTTATGGGAGCCAAACAAACACAACAGGTGGCATTCAGGGAAAGACACAAGCTCATGAGGCTGTTCGATGTGCCCGGCATGCTTGAGCTTAACTCAGTATTTGCTAAATGACTGATGTCTGAGGAGCAAATATGAGGAATTATAAGAAGGAATAGGGCCTGCTCCTTCTGGCTGATACAAGACAGGATGATCAATCAAAGGAATGGCGCCCTCAGGTCCTCTGAGAAGCTGACGCCTTACATGGTACAGGCGTAACACATTAGGATGTTATTAGGGGAAGGCTCTGACCCGCTCCAGGGTGTCTTTTTCTAACACCACCAAGCAATTAACTCAATTCTGATGCTAGCTCAGGTCTACAAGGCTGTTCAACCACCCCTGGTTTCAGAGGCCCATCACAAGTCCAGGCTGTCCCCTGTGCTTCTGATCAATTGGCTATAGTTTCAGGTTCCTACAACCCTTCCTCAACAGGTTCAAGCAGTTTGCTATAGTGGCTCACAAAGAGAAACGTTACTTACTAGATCACAAGTTTATTATGAAAGGATGTAACTCAGGAACAGCCAGATGGAAGAGACGCAAGGGCAAAGTGCAGGGAAACAGCGAGGAGCTCCCACGCGCAGTCCAGGAGGGCCACTCTCCCTGAATGTCCACGTGTTCGCCAACCCAGAGACTCTCCAAACCCTGCCTTTTGGATTCTTATGGCGCTTCATCACATAGGCCCAACTGATTAAATCAAATCATTGACCACTGGTGGTTGAACTAAGTCTCCAGCGCTCCCCGTCACCAGAGGTCAGGGCGTGGGACTGAAAGTTGCAACCATCTGATCACACTGGTCCCCCTTCCCGGGTTACTTAGGAGCTCCCCAAAAGTCACCTAATTAGCAGAACAAAAGACATATTTTTCCATGTCATCATTTAAGAAATTCCAAGTGTTTTAGGGGGTCCATGCAAAGTAAGGGACTTAGACCAAATATATATTTCTTAATATTAATCATAATATCACATCCACCTTGGGAAAAAAACCCTTCTCTCGGCCTTCTCCTACCTTCTCTACCTCTCCTGTGTCACAGACATATCCACCTGATGTCGCAGTCCCCCCTCAAGGTCAGCAGATGCTTCTCAAATGCTGCTCCCAGCATACCCTTATGGCAGAGCAGAGAGCATTTATCACCGTGGTAGTCTGGATTTGGAACACATAAAGGCCCAACGATAAAAGTAAAATTTTTGCAGCCTAGCATTTTGTGTTAACATTTCATGCTTTAAGATACATGCAACTGTAATAGGATAGCAGTGTATTTTTCCAAAACTTTGGTTGAAATGAACTCCCCAGAAATTTGTCAGATTTAGTTGTAACTTCATACATCTCTGCTCAATGGTAAAGGTTGGTAGCCATAGTTTGAAAAGCATGAAAATTGGGAAATTCATTTCTTTATGTCTTTTTTCTCTCCAGCCCCAATTTCTCTGTGACAGGTTGCTGATTATGACTTCAAGTCAAGGTTGCCTCTTCCCTCTTCCGTGCAGCCCATTTCTGAGTCTCCACTTCCTGTTTTGGAGTCTGTCCCTATGCCCAATCCTCTAAACTGTATATATTCTAAATAGTTTCCCATAAAATGATCCTTTCCTAGTCCTGTTACTCCACTCCTTCTAGGCAATATAATTCTCTTTTTGAATTCACCCCATGTGCCACTATCAGAATAATCATGCAAATGTCTGCATGCATCAAACTTGTTTAAAAATCAACACCTAGTAACTACTGCATAAGTCCAATGATTTTTGGCCTGGCCCTTCAATTTATGTCCAAGATTTCCTTTCAAACTTACTTTTCACTTCTCTGGAATAATCAAATTGGTCATCACTGTGAGTGTGCGATATGTGCCAGGGGCTACGTCCTGTGAGTGAGACAAAGATGGACAATACAGTAGTGTACAACAGAAAACACATGCACAGAGAACTCTAAGGTACAAATAAACAGTGCTTTAGGAGATAGTCAAACATCAGACCAAAAGGGTTTCAAGGGGGGAGATCATATTTCTGGCTCCGAGAATGGTGATGAGCTCTGTGCGGAATATCGAATTTTGAATATACTTTGAAGGATGACCAAGATGTAGGCACACAAAGATTTGGAAAGAGGGCCACTGTGACCAATAACATTCAAGTATAAAAGCATATGGCAGAGTAGTGAGTTCTGCAGTTCAGCTGTGTGACGGTAGAGCATAAAGTGCAGTGGCGAAGAACAAGTTCAGAGAAGCACATTTGAACCCAATCTCAAAGACCCCCACACTTGACTCCTAACAGAAGGAGACCAACCAGATAGGTCTTCTCATGCCCAGCACAGAGGCTCTGTCAGACCATGCTGGGGATGCCCTCTCTCCCCTGACTTATTGCTAGAATCTAAACATGTTCTCCAAGTCACTTTGTACCCTGGAGTTTTTTCTGACTACTCCAACAATGGCATGTGGTGAACCAGCCTAGATGTTTAAACACATGGCTCCATTCCTGAGCCTCAATTTCCTTATCTGAAAAATGTAACATTACCTTCTACCTGGGGTTGTGAGCTTTAAATAAGATAATTGTGCTCAATTTTTTAAAAATACAAGGTATTATTTTCAGGACTGATATTAAAAATATTTGACAACCAGATTAGCAGAGGCACTATTCAGTCAGAATGAACACCAGCCATAGATAACCTTAAGTGCTTGCAGATGAACCTTCTAGAGGAAGGTCAGCCGAGGCTGTTAATGTTTTCATTATCTTCATCATTATCAGTGCATACTAACTTTTCTTTATTTCTCTAAGCTCCCAGGAAGAGTTCTTGTAGTTTATCAGTTAAATTACTATTAGCAAGGAAATTCTGAGATGTCTGAGAAGCAATCATGTCTGATACAGCTTCGTATTTCCTAAAACATTGCAGTGAAGTTTGAAACTATTTATTAATTAATGTGGGCTGAGAGAGATTCTGCTCCCCAAAACCCTCAGTTCTTCTATTTTTGCCAATATCAAGTCCACAGTATTTTCCAGAAAGGAAAAAGGGTTCAAAATGAATGTGAAAATGTTTGTTAAAGTAAAAAATGCACATATCTTTGAGCCAGCATTACCACTCTTGGACATTATCTGTTAGAAATGGAAGAGCTACTGTACAGGAATGTAGGCAAATGGGTGCTTGTTGAAACTTTGTCTTAAATGGCAGAACTGCCAACATATCTTTGAAAACCCAGATGACTGAGTGCACTGTGGAATCTCCGCACCATATGCAACTGTCAAGAATGAGGTCAACAAAATAGATCACACTCAAGGATGCTGTCTTAGTCACTTCAGGCTGCTGTAACAGAATGCCATAGGCTGGTGGCTTAGGCAGCAAACATTCCCTTCCCACAGTTCTGGAGGCCTCAAGTCTGAGATCGGGGTGCCAGCACAGTCAGGTTCCTGGCCCCAAGACAGCCGCTTTCTCACTGTGTCCTCACATGGCCGGAAGGGAAAGCTATGGTCCCTTCATTCCTTCTCTGGACACTCATCACATTATGAGGCTTCCCCTTTATACAGTCATCTAAAGCATATTTCCTCCCAAAGGCCTCACCTCCAAATACCATCACACAGGAATACACACACAAGTTTGTATAAGCAAAGAGAGGTGTATAGGAGAAAAACACAACAGTTATTGATTATTACAATGGCTTAGACTTAGAAGGAGGGATGGGTGCATTTTAAATTTGACTTTTAACTCTTCTGTAGTGTTTGAATTTCAGAAACATGCATCACTTTCAAAGTTCCAATAACTGACTTAAAGATAAAACAACAAACCATGACCCTGTAATCCACAGCAACTGTAGGATCATGCCCAACGAGCATGCAACTCCCATACACACCACATTGGACATTTGGCCTCTTGAGATTGCACGTTTTAAAGAGCAACAGCTGAAAAATGGCTGTACTCCAACGACCATGATGGGGGGCCAGAGAAGCCTGGATGGGAGGCCCACTGTGATTCCAGCCATGACTCCACCCTGCCCATTGTGGAGTTAGCAAGCCGAATGCAGAGCATGGAGCTATGGCTGCACAGCTCAAAGAGAAGTATCTTCTAAAAGTCAGGAGAGCGCCGGGGATGAGGACTGTCAAGGTAATTCCAATCTTCCAGTAGGGAAACTTATGTAATTACAGTGAGTGAACCATTCTATTCAGGCTCACAACTGACTTATGATTGGAAATGGTTGACCACATAATTACAAACTTTGGGTTCCTGAATGAGTAATTAGATGTAGTGGCTTCACTTCATGTAAGTCCTACTTAAAACCACATTGCCTGAAATAGAGCCCCTTGGAAATGAACCACACTGTACACTAGAAACTGGAAAAATAGGTTACATTGAAAGTGAATCCAAAAAAAACATTTTTCCTTCTGACTGAACTTGCCAAAATTTAAAACTTGTATGTGTAAGGGGTTCTTTAAGTACTTGAATTAATTGGTCTAAACTCAAAATATAGGTTACAACTCATGTTATAAAAATCCTTTCAATTACTTGAATTCTTTTCAAGAGTGAGGAAAGAATTCCAACATTTTACAGATCCATGGAACTAAAAGTGCCCTTCAGAGGACATCCGTACAGCCCCCTCTTCTCAGTGTCATCTTGACCTCTGGGCACAGTTGCTTCCCAGAGACACAGCTAGCTAAGAATCTCCTTTCTTTCTTTTTTAGATTTTTAACTGTGGCAGAATACACATAATATAAAACTTAATGTCTTAACCATTTTAAGTGTAGAGTTTGCTAGTTTTAAACACATTCACATTGTTTGCAACCAGAACTTTTTCATCTTGCTAAACTGAAACTCTGTACCCATTAAAAATATCCCCATTTCCTCTCCCCCCAAACTCTGGCAACCACCTTCTACCTTCTGCTTCTGTGAGTTTGACTGCTCTACATACCTCGTATGAATAGAATCATACATTTGTCCTTTTGTGCCTGGCTTATTTCACTCAGCATGACGTCCTCAAGGTCTTTCCATGTTATAGCAGGTGTCAGAACTTCCTTCCTTTCTAAAGGTGAATAATATTCCATGGTATGTATAGACTACATGTTATGTACTCATTCATCTACTAGTGGACACCTGGGTTCCACTTTTTGACCATTGTGAATGGTGTACCATTATGAACATTAGTGTACAAACAACTCTTGGAGACCCTGATTTCAATTCTTTTGGCTACATACTCAGAAGTAGAATTGCTAGAGCATAGTATAATTCTCTTTTAATTTTTTGAGGAAATTGCCATACTATTTTCCATACCTTATTTTTTCTTTTTAATAAAAATAGGTTGGGGGCTTTTACCCTGGCAATGAAATTTATATATGCCCACGGCAAAAGCTGTCAAAACCAGAAAGTGAAGATGGCCAGTAATTCCTCTATCAGCCAAAATGAATGTTAGTGTAATATGTTGCTTTCCAGATTTTATATACTATATATTTTTTCCCGGTTTTTTACCTGATTCCTTGTAATCAAAATATTTTAAAACAAAGAAAATACCATAACCAACAGTAAGCCCAAAAATCAACTAATGAAATGACCACTTATAAAATCAATACTGAGTGAGCCTCCCTCCCCAATAACCCTGTCTGTCAAGTGAGAATATTTGCTCGGCAGTCTGTCTCACTGACTGTGGGATGTTCACATAAAATACAAATTGGTTCTAAAATGGAACTGTAAATATGGCAAAAGATGCTGCATTTCATTAAGTCCATGTGTTGATTTAAGTGGCCAGAGGCCTGCTGGGCATTGATGGTTTCTCAGAGTGTCTCCGGGGCTCTGATGTGCAGCCGGGCTCTGGAGAGGAATGTGGCAAGTTCAGTTAAAAGGATTTTGGCAGCAAAGGAAAATGTATCTGTCACCTTTTATTTACTCAAGTCTTTGTTTATATTTTTCAAAAAGTGTTTTAGTTCTTATCACACAGTCCTGCCCTACAGGACTTGTTAATTTTATTCCTAAGAATTTTATCAGTACAGTTCTGAATGGGATCTTTTATTTCCTTTATGTTTTCTGATACATATTGTTTGTATAGTAAAAGAAAAACTGATTGGTACAAGTGTTTGGGGGAGGGTGTGAAACAGTGAGAACTTGTAGATGCTGCTGATTCAAATGTGATCAAGCACAACTGGTCTCTATCTAGAAAAAGTGAAGATAAGAGTTCTCTCTAATTCTTGGTGCAAATTCTGAATGCCTGGATATGTAGGATAACTTACATTTATAAAAAAGGAACATGTACGTTAATGTTCATGACAGCAGAAGATGGGGTAAGTAGAGCTATATTCATACACTGGAAGACTTCACAGCAATGAGATGCATGTGCTAGGCGAGCCCCAGAAGCGTGATGCTTACCCAAAGACAGGAGGATCCTGTTTCAATGAAGTGTCAGACAAGCAGTGATGGAATCAAGGAATGCATACATATTTAACAAAAAGTCTTAAAAGCTGCACAAAGATGATAACGCCAAATTCACAATGAGGACTGCTTCTGAGGCAAGGATGTGATCCCTAGGGGAGTCCCCAATCCAACTGCATCAGCAGCTTTGTATTTCCTGAGGCAGTTGGTGGATACACAGGAGTTTATATCATTTTCTTATATTGTTCTGTGCACCTGAAATATTTTACACTAATTCATAAGCCAAAATGCAATTGCTTTTTGTACACTCATTGCATAATCAGACAGCTTATTCAGTTTTCCTGTTTCTAAGAGCTTTTTCACTAGATTTTGTTGTGGTTTGCAGGTAGATAATCATATCATCTGAAAATAATAACTGCCTTTGTCTTACCAAAGTATAGGATTCTGATTTAAATATTTCCTAATTTCGTTAAATAGCACTTTCAGAACAATGTTGAATGATGGTGATAAACGTGGTCTAGTCTAATGTTTCATCATCAAACATGATGCCGGCTGTTGTTCTGATGCAGTGATGGGGCTAATGTGATTTACAGGTGTGGAGTATGATATGCACACATACTTGTGACTAATGTGTGTATAATATACACATACATGTGGTTGGCATGCACATAACTTGATGTGCACATGTACATAGATGGGTTTATATGACATATTTGTGATTCATGTGTGTAATATGTGCACATGCATATGAATGAGATGTGTGATATAAGTCCCGTGGTTGTCATGTTCCAGATGGGGTGCACAAGCATGTCATTGGTGTGTGGTATGCATACATACATGTGGTTGATGTAGCTTTAATATGATGTGCACATGTATGTGATTGAAGCATACATTGTAGGGTGCACACATGTGAATGGCATGTGTGTGGTGTGCCATGCACACAGAGTGATTGGTGTGCATTGTATAAGGTTACCTGTGATGGTCATGTGTGGTGTGGCATGCATATGCATGTGACATGTGATCTGGTATGCATATGCAAGTGATTGACATGTATATAATGTGTGTGTTGTTTTATTTTTTATTGTTTTGTATCTCATATCTTACAACAAAGCATCTTACCTTCTATTTTAATAAGAATTTGGGGCCTTATATGTATTTTGTTAAATATCATCTTTTGACATACAAAGACAATCAATATTTTCTGATTCAATCTACTAAAAGAGACCACTATGATAATAGATTTTCTTATTTTAAACCATACACACATTACTGGGCCCTGATCTCTAGGCATTCTTTTTTTAAATACATGGCCGTGTTTTATCTGCCGACACCGTATCATGGATGTTCATTCCCACATTCCGGAGTGAGCCAGACTGCCTCCCTGGTGTGCTCCCACTGGCAGCAGGGTTGAACTGAAAGTGGGAAAGAAGAGAGAAGCTTCCTTCTTTCTGCTCTAGAACAATTTATAGAGCCTATGGATTATCAGTTCCTTGAAGAGAAAGGACTCTCCAGGGAGAGCATGGATTTTGAGGGGTGTGGGGTTCCTCTTTGACAGCTTTCTTAATTTTCCCATTTCCGTGAGTTTCTTTTCATCTTTGGGAATTAAATCTGAGGGAGAGGAGGGGCGGAAGATGGCGACGTGAGTAGAGCAGCGGAAATCTCCTCCCAAAACAACATATATCTATGAAAATAAAACAAAGACAACCCTTCCTAGAATAAAGACCAGAGGACACAGGACAATATCCAGACCACATCCGCACCTGAGAGAACTCAGCGCCTCGCCAAGGGGGTAAGATACGAGTCCCGGACCGGCGGGAGCCGAGCGCCCATCCCCCCAACTCCCGGCGGGAGAAGAGCAGGCAGAGCGGGAGGGAGACGGAGCCCAGGACTGCCGAACACCCAGCCCCAGCCATCCGGGCCAGAGCGCAGGGCCCTCGATACTAGGGAAAACAGGACAGCAAGAACAGTGAGCAGGCACTGGAGGCCGGGTGTCGGAGGACATAAGAAAAGTGCGCGACCATTTTTTTTTTTTTTTGCTTTTTTGCTGTTTTGTTTTGGCGAGCGCTTTTTGGAAGTCTTAAAGGGATAGGGACCCCAATACTAGGGAAACAGGGCAGAAAGACCGGTGAGCAGAGGCCTGAGGCTGGCACCGGAGAATAAAGAAAAATGAACGACCACCTTTTTTTTTTTTTTTTTTAATAAAAAATTTTTTTTTTTTTTAATTTAAAAATTTTTTTTCTCTTTTTTTTTTTGGTGGGCGTTGTTTTGTTTTGGCAGGTGCTTTTTGGAAGTCTTAAAGGGGCAGGGCGGGACACTTAATCCAGAGGTAGGGAATCCGGGATCTCTGCGCACCCTAACCCCTGGGCTGCAGGGAGCAGGGAGGCCCCTTACGGAGATAAATAGCCTCCCAGCAGCTCCTGCTCCAACGCGACTCCACCATTTTGGAGTAGCTGCCCGAGCCAGGCCACGCCCACAGCAACAGCGGAGATTAACTCCATAGCAGCCGGGCAGGAAGCAGAAACCCTGTCTGCGCACAGCTGCACAGCACAAGCCACTAGAGGTCGCTGTTCTCCCAGGAGAGGAGGGCCACAAACCAACAAGAAAGGAAGTCCTTCCAGCCATCACTCGTCCCAGTTCTGCAGACTATTCCTATCACCATGAAAAGGCAAAGCTACAGGCAGACAAAGATCACAGAGACAACACCAGAGAAGGAGACAGACCTAACCAGTCTCCCTGAAAAAGAATTCAAAATAAGAATCATAAACATGCTGACAGAGATGCAGAGAAATACGCAAGAGAAATGGGATGAAGTCCGGAAGGAGATCACAGATGCCAGAAAGGAGATTACAGAAATGAAACAAACTCTGGAAGGGTTTATAAGCAGAATGGATAGAATGCAAGAGGCCATTGATGGAATTGAAATCAGAGAACAGGAACGCATAGAAGCTGACATAGAGAGAGACAAAAGGATCTCCAGGAATGAAACAATATTAAGAGAACTGTGTGACCAATCCAAAAGGAACAATATCCATATTATAGGGGTCCCAGAAGAAGAAGAGAGAGGAAAAGAGATGGAAAGTATCTTAGAAGAAATAATTGCTGAAAACTTCCCCACACTGGGGGAGGAAGTAATCGAACAGACCACGGAAATACACAGAACCCCCAACAGAAAGGATCCAAGAAGGGCAACACCAAGACACATAATAATTAAAATGGCAAAGATCAAGGACAAGGAAAGAGTGTTAAAGGCAGCTAGAGAGAAAAAGGTCACCTATAAAGGGAAACACATCAGGCTAACGTCAGATTTCTCAACAGAAACCCTACAGGCCAGAAGAGAATGGCATGAGATATTTAATACAATGAAACAGAAGGGCCTTGAACCAAGGATACTGTATCCAGCACGACTATCATTCAAATATGACGGTGGGATTAAACAATTCCCAGACAAACAAAAGCTGAGGGAATTTGCTTTCCACACACCACCTCTACAGAACATCTTACAGGGACTGCTCTAGATGGGAGCACTCCTAGAAAGAGCACAGCACAAAACACCCAACATATGAAGAATCGAGGAGGAGGAACAAGAAGGGAGAGAAGAAAAGAATCTCCAGACAGTGTATATAAAAGCTCAATAAGTGAGCTAAGTTAGGCAGTAAGAAACTAAAGAGGCTAACCTTGAACCTTTGGTAACCACGAATTTAAAGCCTGCAATGGCAATAAGTACATATCTTTCAATAGTCACCCTAAATGTTAATGGGTTGAATGCACCAATCAAAAAACACAGAGTAACAGAATGGATAAAAAAGCAAGACCCATCTATATGCTGCTTACAAGAAACTCACCTCAAACCCAAAGACATGTACAGACTAAAAGTCAAGGGATGGAAAAACATATTTCAAGCAAACAACAGTGAGAAGAAAGCAGGGGTTGCAGTACTAATATCAGACAAAATAGACTTCAAAACCAAGAAAGTAACAAGAGATAAAGAAGGACACTACATAATGATAAAGGGCTCAGTCCAACAAGAGGATATAACCATTCTAAATATATACGCACCCAACACAGGAGCACCAGCATATGTGAAACAAATACTAACAGAACTAAAGGGGGATATAGACTGCAATGCATTCATTCTAGGAGACTTCAACACACCACTCACCCCAAAGGATAGATCCACCAGGCAGAAAATAAGTAAGGACGCGGAAGCACTGAACAACACAGTAGAGCAGATGGACCTAATAGACAGCTATAGAACTCTACATCCAAAAGCAACAGGATATACATTCTTCTCAAGTGCACATGGAACATTCTCCAGAATACACCACATACTAGGCCACAAAAAGAGCCTCAGAAAATTCCAAAAGACTGAAATCCTACCAACCAACTTTTCAGACCACAAAGGCATAAAACTAGAAATAAACTGTACAAATAAAGCAAAGAGGCTCACAAACACATGGAGGCTTAACAACACACTCCTAAATAATCAATGGATCAATGACCAAATCAAAATGGAGATAGAGTAATATATGGAAACAAATGACAACAACAACACTAAGCCCCAACTTCTGTGGGACACAGCAAAAGCAGTCTTAAGAGGAAAGGATATAGCAATCTAAGCACATTTAAAAAAGGAAGAGCAATCCCAAATGAATGGTCTAATGTCACAATTATCAAAATTGGAAAAAGAAGAACAGATGAGGCCTAAGGTCAGCAGAAGGAGGGACATAATAAAGATCAGAGAAGAAATAAATAAAATTGAGAAGAATAAAACAAGAGCAAAAATCAATGAAACCAAGAGCTGGTTCTTCGAGAAAATAAACAAAATAGATAAGCCTCTAGCCAGACTTATTAAGAAGAAAAGAGAGTCAACACATATCAACAGTATCAGAAACGAGAAAGGAAAAATCACGACGGACCCCACAGAAATGCAAAGAATTATTGGAGAATACTATGAAAACCTATATGCTAACAAGCTGGGAAACCTAGGAGAAATGGACAACTTCCTAGAAAAATACAACCTTCCAAGATTGACCCACGAAGAAACAGAAAATCTAAACAGACCAATTACCAGGAACGAAATTGAAGCGGTAATCAAAAAACTACCAAAGAACAAAACCCCCGGGCCAGATGGATTTACCTTGGAATTTTATCAGACATACAGGGAAGACATAATACCCATTCTCCTTAAAGTTTTCCAAAAAATAGAGGAGGAGGGAATGCTCCCAAACTCATTCTATGAAGCTAACATCACCCTAATACCAAAACCAGCCACAGACCCCACCAAAAAAGAAAACTACAGACCAATATCCCTGATGAACGTAGATGCAAAAATACTGAACAAAATATTAGCAAACCGAATTCAAAAATACATCAAAAGGATCATACACCATGACCAAGTGGGATTCATCCCAGGGATGCAAGGATGGTACAACATTCGAAAGTCCATCAACATCATTCACCACATCAACAAAAAGAAAGACAAAAACCACATGATCATCTCCATAGATGCTGAAAAAGCATTTGACAAAGTTCAACATCCATTCATGTTAAAAACTCTCAGCAAAATGGGAATAGAGGGCAAGTACCTCAACATAATAAAGGCCATCTATGATAAACCGACAGCCAACATTATATTGAACAGCGAGAAGCTGAAAGCATTTCCTCTGAGATCGGGAACTAGACAGGGATGCCCACTCTCTCCACTGTTATTTAACATAGTACTGGAGGTCCTAGCCACGGCAATCAGACAAAATAAAGAAATACAGGGAATCCACATTGGTAAAGAAGAAGTTAAACTGTCACTATTTGCAGATGACATGATACTGTACATAAAAAACCCTAAAGACTCCACCCCAAAACTACTAGAACTGATATCGGAATACAGCAAAGTTGCAGGATACAAAATCAACACACAGAAATCTGTGGCTTTCCTATACACTAGCAATGAACCAACAGAAAGAGAAATCAGGAAAACAACTCCATTTACAATTGCATCAAAAAAAATAAAATACCTAGGAATAAACCTAACCAAAGAAGTGAAAGACTTATACTCTGAAAACTACAAGTCACTCTTAAGAGAAATTAAAGGGGACACTAACAGATGGAAACTCATCCCATGCTCGTGGCTAGGAAGAATTAATATCATCAAAATGGCCATCTTGCCCAAAGCAATATACAGATTTGATGCAATCCCTATGAAACTACCAGCAACATTCTTCAATGAACTGGAACAAATAATTCAAAAATTCATATGGAAACACCAAAGACCCCAAATAGCCAAAGCAATCCTGAGAAAGAAGAATAAAGTAGGGGGGATCTCACTCCCCAACTTCAAGCTCTACTATAAAGCCATAGTAATCAAGACAATTTGGTACTGGCACAAGAGCAGAGCCACAGACCAATGGAACAGACTAGAGAATCCAGACATTAACCCAGACATATATGGTCAATTAATATTTGATAAAGGAGCCATGGACATACAATGGCGAAATGACAGTCTCTTCAACAGGTGGTGCTGGCAAAACTGGACAGCTACATGTAGGAGAATGAAACTGGACCATTGTCTAACCCCATATACAAAAGTAAACTCAAAATGGATCAAAGACCTGAATGTAAGCCATGAAACCATTAAACTCTTGGAAGAAAACATAGGCAAAAACCTCTTAGACATAAACATGAGTGACCTCTTCTTGAACATATCTCCCCGGGCAAGGAAAACAACAGCAAAAAAGAACAAGTGGGACTATATTAAGCTGAAAAGCTTCTGTACAGCAAAAGACACCATCAATAGAACAAAAAGGAACCCTACAGTATGGGAGAATATATTTGAAAACGACACATCCGATAAAGGCTTGACGTCCAGAATATATAAAGAGCTCACACGCCTCAACAAACAAAAAACAAATAAACCAATTAAAAAATGGGCAGAGGAACTGAACAGACAGTTCTCCAAAAAAGAAATACAGATGGCCAACAGACACATGAAAAGATGCTCCACATCACTAATTATCAGAGAAATGCAAATTAAAACTACAATGAGGTATCACCTCACACCAGTAAGGATGGCTGCCATCCAAAAGATAAACAACAACAAATATTGGCGAGGCTGTGGAGAAAGGGGAACCCTCCTACACTGCTGGTGGGAATGTAAGTTAGTTCAACCATTGTGGAAAGCAGTATGGAGGCACATCAAAATGCTCAAAACAGACTTACCATTTGACCCAGGACTTGCACTCCTAGGAATTTACCCTAAGAATGAAGCAATCAAGTATGAGAAAGATCAGTGCACCCCTATGTTTATTGCAGCACTATTTACGATAGCCAAGAATTGGAAGCAACGTAAATGTCCATCGATAGATGAATGGATAAAGAAGATGTGGTACATATACACAATGGAATACTACTCAGCCATAAGAAAAGGGCAAATCCAACCATTTGCAGCAACATGGATGGAGCTGGAGGGTATTATGCTCAGTGAAACAAGCCAAGCGGAGAAAGAGAAATACCAAATGATTTCACTTATCTGTGGAATATAAGAACAAAGGAAAAACTGAAGGAACAAAACAGCAGCAGAATCACACAACTCAAGAATGGACTAACAGGTACCAAAGGGAAAGGGACTGGGGAGGATGGGTGGGTAGGGAGGGATAAGGTGGGGGGAGAAGTAGAGGGGTATTAAGATTAGCATGCATGGGGGGGTAGGAGAAAAGGGAGGGCTGTACAACACAGAGAAGGCAAGTAGTGATTCTACAACATTTTGCTCTGCTGATGGACAGTGACTGTAAAGGGGTTTATAGGGGAGACCTGGTATAGGGGAGAGCCTAGTAAACATAATATTTATCATGTAAGTGTAGATTAGTGATACCAAAAACAAGAAAACAAAAAAACAAAAAAAAAAGGGCAGTTCCTGTGTGGTAACCTCCAGTGAGTTCTACACAAGGGTATAAAGGGCATATAAAAGTGTAGACAAAGGGTCTGTTTGTGTTTATACAGAGGATCAAAGCCTAATTGGGCTACCCCAAAAATGAACTAAGATACAATATGAAAAAGAACTTCCAACATCAGCACTCTCTGGAAGACTCATGCCAGAAGATGATCATCAAAAAACCCCAACAAAGATCCACGCACTGCTACAGCTGTAGATGCACTCATCCCACCAGTTCCTGGACTTGCCATGGGAATGAGGAAGGAGATATCTAAGCTGGCCTGTGCATACAGTAAAACAACAAATTTGACTGGATCTATACTGTTGGAACTCAACCAAGAATTTGGAGAAGTGCAAATTGTAGCGCTCCAAACTCTTACAACTACAGACTATTTACTGTTCAAAGAACATATGGCATGTGAACAGTCCCCAGGAATGGGTTGTTTTAATTTGTCTGATTTCTCTCAGACTGTTCAAGTTCAGTTGGACAATATCCACCATATCATAGATAAGTTTTCACAAATGCCTAAGGTGCCTAACTGGTTTTCTTGGTTTCACTGGAGATGGCTGGTAATTACAGGTATGCTTTGGTTATGTAACTATACTCCTATTATGTTAATGTGTGTGCGCAATTTAAGTAGTAGCTTAAAACCTATATATGCTGAAGTTACTCTACAAGAAGATATGTCAAAGATATAATCAATCTTCCCATGTTTTCTGCCGCCTGCTACTTCTATAGCTTTTCTTCTTCCTTCCTAATTACAACCCTTAAATAGAATTCGTGCCTCATATCAAATTTACCAAGTATCATAATTCTTCCAAGTGGTAAAGATACCTCAAGACAAATGCTGGGCATAGAAGCCACAGGGCATAAATATGCAAAGAAGTAAAAAGCTAACCTTTTCAAACAATAAGGCTTCCCTCTCACTTACCAACTTCACATTTCCCTGTATGGCCCCGGAAGATGACTGGTTAGCCAGAGACGGGTAAGATTCCTCAAGGGAGGAACAACCTAAGACAGGCACAGTCGCAGGGGGGCCATCAGGTGAGAAATTGGGGATCAACAGAGGTGAGGCTTAGAACCTCACCCCCCCTGTTCTGAGAGAAATCTTCTGCATACGTGGATGTTTTATTGCCCGTGTCTAGCTTGGATTAACACATAGTCTACAGGCACACACCTGATCATCTACATTTGCTCTCTTACAACACTAAACTATGTTTTCTACCTTTATCTTGTATCTACCTACCACTTCAGCATTTTATTAAAAATAATAATAATAAAGAGAGAAATGTGGTATCCACATATAAATCAAGTATAAAAACCAAATGAGTATTCATATTTGAACTGTTTATAGTTCATAATGCATGAGCAAAACCGAAAGTTTCTGTGATGACTGCCCTTGTACTGTTCACCATGTAACTTATTCATTATGTAAGAATTTGTTCTACATGTAAGAACTTGTTTGTCATGCCTCAGAAGATTGGAGACTGACGAAAATTAGGCTTGGGGTGGATTAATGATTGTACATTGAGCATTGACTCCCCTATACAGAATTTTATTGTCGTTAACAACCATTTGATCAATAAATATGAGAGATGCCCTCACAAAAAAAAAAAAAAAAAAAAAGGACAGACTTCCAATGGTAAAATAAATAAGTAACCGGGATGTAATGTATAGCATAAGGAATATAGTCAAGATATTGTAACAGCTTGGTAGGGTGATAGCTGGAACCTAGAATTATGTATATAAATGTTCTACCACTGTGTTGTACACTTGAAACTAATGTAATGTAATACTGTGCGTCAACTACCCTTCAATAAAAAATAATTATTTAAAAAAAAAAAATCTGAGGGAGATATAGTCTTACAGCCACCGTAGTATCCACATCCGCAGTCAGCCATTTCTCCTGCTACAGATGAAACCATATCTTGTGTCAACTAGAGACATATTCAGCCACCACCTATACACTGTGTGTTTCATTTATGGATTCCCTTTCCAAATAAAATAAAATCACCTCCTCAGTCTCCCTGTTAAGTTTACCCAAACTAAAGACAGCAAAGTGAGGAGAAATTTGCCAATCTTTTATGTCTGAGTTATGACAAGCTCAATATGGGTAATAGTGCATTTTCAGCCAGTCACAGAACCTTTGCGTGACTAGCTACCTTTTTGCTAAGAAAGGAAAACTAACAAAGAGAGTTCAGGGTAAAATAAAATAAAGTAAAAATAGTCTTTTCACAACAGGATTTTAAGAGGGCGAACATAATAAACCTGTTTTATTTCTTTTTTTAATATATGTTTCAGGTGTATAGCTTTACAATTCAAAATCTGGATACACTACAAAGTGATCACTCTTCACGTCTAGTTACTGTCTGCCACCACGCAACAGATCTCCTTCACCCATTTCACCCCCCACCCCATCCCTGCTGCCCTCTGGTAACCACTAGTCTTCTCTGTGCCTATGAGTGTTTTGTTTTATTTTGTTTGTTTCTTTTGTTTTTCTTTTAGATTCTACATATGAGTGAAATCATATGGCATATATCTTTCTCCATCTGATATATTTCACTTAGCATGAAACCTTCAAGGTCTGTCCGTGTTGTTGTGAATGACAAGATTTCATTCTTTTTATGGCTGAGTAGTAGTCCACTGTGTAAATATACCACATCTTCTTTGTCCATTCACATTCATATCTGTTTTGATGTTGATGAGTTCTTGCCATGAAGTAGACAGTAGAGTTCAACTGAGATTATTGGTTAGAAAAGCTGTAGGCAGAGGAATTAAAAATCCAGTACCTCAGTCATAATATCAGGGTCAAAGCCAACCTGTGGAAAATTCTGACCAATGACTTTCTGTGCCATAGCAAGAGAACACTGTTGTAAATAATTCTTAACTTTTTAAAGCAGACTGAGATTGTTTCACACTATAGCCTTTATTAACAGGAATTACAATGGCTATTATTATTTTGTTAATGTCCCCAGTCCATATTCACTAAAAATCTTCATCTTGGTGCTTTAGTAAATCCAAGAAATGATAATAAGACCCAAGCTTCATGTAACTAGAGGTTCATTATCACTTTCAACATGTATTTCTGGAAGACCAACTATGAACTCTTTAAGTCTGAAATAACATCAAATGTGCTAATTGTATTAAAATAATCAGTTTATCCTTCTCTCTTTGTTTTCATTCAAATTTGGAAGTTTAGCTTTCCTCTTCTCTCTGCTGTGGGGTAACACAGAGAGGGGTAACTATTACCTACTAATAGGCAGATGCCAAGAATGGCAGAAGCAGCAGGTTCTCTGAGGTCTTTGAAACCTGGATCATCTCGGTTTCCATTTTAGGTGTTACTTCATTTATCCACTGTCCTTCCCAGGAAAGGCATCTGCAGACCAAGGACCGGGGAAAACTTGGTTCTTCCATTTAATTCAAGGATGCTTGGCAAAATCATCCCTAAACCTCAGTTCCGTCCATAAGTTTTGAGGGCTAAAAATAGTACCATGTATAAAGGGCTTAGCATGGTGCTCAGCATTTTGAATGATTCCGAACAATATTTCAAAAGCCTTGAGTAATTGCTCCAAACAACATTATCTGCTCTTTTCCTGAGTTTCTATAATAAATGTTTCAAACAAGGTCCAAGTTCGAAAGGAATTTTATGTTCTTGATATGTTTATCATCTTTTATCATCACCTGGAGGATGATGCTGAGGTAGGACCACATGCTCTTAGGCTGTGTATCTGTTCTTGTGTTATGTCAGTGTGAGATGGCGATCAAACCCCGGGCAGCGGACTGCGTGGACTGCACTGAGTCAGACTGAGTCAGGTGCACCCTCCTGGGACACTCATTGGCAATGAGCACAGTGGTAAATATGCCATGAAGACTTTTCATTAAAAGGTATTTTTACCTTTCTTCATTATATTTGGGGGCCTCTTTTTTCCTTAATTAACTTATTAAGATAATTAATCATTTATTTAAAATGAAATGATACCTTAAAAGGAACACTTAAAAATTATAATTGACACTAATAGTGAATTTGCTTAATACTATGTATCAGATATTCTTCTAAGTTACTTTACAACACACTACTTATACACATAATTCACATCCTTTAATTCTTGTGAAAACGATGAAGGATAAGTGCCACTGTTTCAGCTTTATTTTACAGATGAAGGAAGCAAGGGGCCGAGAAGCGAAGTAACTTGCCCAAGGCCACTTAACCGAGTGGCAACCTCAGGCTTCCATGTCATGATTTTAACCACTGGGCAGCAGAGCTCTACCTGACAGTCACTCAAACAACAGTCCATCCTGGGGAAAGGCACAAGGCAAGTGGCCAAGAAGGAACTATAAATCCATTCTTACGTCCATTGTAAGCAATTTAGTTTCAGGAAAACATCACCCATCAAAGAAAATTAAATTAGATGTGAATGTTTCTGGCTTAACAGTTTGCTTCATATATACATTATAAATATTCTATGATGTAATCTTGAAATATTTATACTTAGTTTTATGTTTCTATTTTAATAGCTTTGTAATAAAAATAGTTTAAGTCAGCCTTGGAGGGTCAAAATATTTCATAGGGTCCATGTATCTCAAATTTGAGCAAACAGTATTATACCATTTCTTACCTAGCTCACTCACTTTGGTCCTTGCAATGTTCCTCTTACTCTAAGGCCCAGTAGAATTCTTTTACTTCCCATGAACCTTGACCCTGAAATAACAAGGAAGAACCTACCAGCCATGCTGCAGGTAGAAGCCCACAGGTCCTTGCTCAACCCCCCAACACTTCCCTTTATCTTTTGGTCCACCCCCTGCACCACATATGCGTCCATCTCCTCAACAAAGCACTCACTCAGTGAGGATGAGGGCAGGGCCCTCCTCACCTGTTGACTCCCTCTGGGAAGAACACACAGGGTTCTGCAAACAGCAGGTGCCCAGTGAACTTCTGTTAGTTAAAACCCAACCAAAGATTGAGACCATCTGCACTGCTTTTCATCCTTTTGTGCTCCTCACAGCCCCTTGAGGGTTTAAGGTGAGTTCCTTAGACTTACCGCACCATCTCCACCGAGACCCACCAAATGCCCGCAGGGGTGAGGGCTCACTATAGGGCCAGGCATATGATTGTGGTGGATAGTTTAGACACTCTTGCTGAGACTGTCCTGGAGAATCTGCCACTTCGCCCCATTTAGTCCGGCTCTGCTCTCTCGTGTCAACTGATTTCAACCTGCACTGCCCAGTAATTCAGGGAGACACATAGAACAGGTGTTTTTAATCTCCATTCCTTTCAGCACACTAAGATATGGAGGCACTGAAAGATTTGCCCAAGTTCACACAGCTAGTGAGGAAAGAAGGGATTGGTTCAAGTACTTCAATGTGAACTTGGCCATCTGGATCAGAAGCTACTAGAAGATAGGAACCATGTCTCAAATCTATTTGCACCCTCCTTGCCATTTAGCTTAGTCAGTCCATAGCATTTACAATACCTGGGCCTTCTAAGGATGAATAAGTTTATAAATTAATGACTCTGGGACTATAAATATGGGCTAAACACCCAGATATGTACCCTGCACTTACCACTGAATGCAGCAATTACCCTGTGCTGCTATGCAGCCCAGAGCCACAAGGTGATTCATGAGGCTGTTTGGAGATGACACAGGACTCTGGCAAGAATCTTCCCCAAACGGAACCCTTTGGGATGGGATGGGATGGGATGGGATGGGATGTGATGGGATGGGATGGGATGCGATGGGGTGGGATGCGATGGGATGGGATGGGGTGGGATGGGATGGGGTGGAATGCGATGGGATGGGATGGGATGGGGTAGGATGGGATGGGATGGGATGGGGTGGGATGCGATGGGGTGGGATGCAATGGGGTGGGATGCGATAGGATGGGATGGGATGGGGTGGGATGGGATGGGGTGGAATGCGATGGGATGGGATGGGGTGGGATGGGATGGGATGGGATGGGATGGGATGGGGTGGGATGGGATGGGGTAGGATGGGGTGGGGTAGGATGGGATATGCTTTGAAAGGGGCAGCAGTGGACGGGTTGGCTCATGAGGTGAGCAACATGGGAACAGCCTGAACCACTGCTTGGTCCATTTTTTCTAATTCTCTAAATAAATGCAGCAAAGCTCCAAAGGATGGGGGTGAGAACCTGTCCCACCCAGGCCTGAGCACAGACATCCCCACTTCCCTCAGCCCCAGTTCTCACTAAGATGGCCTTTGGTAACTCGCTCTGTGGAGGGAAGGGAGCGCCGAGAGAGGCAGGCATCTTGGAGTGGGCAAGGGGCAGCCCTGCAGCCAGTGCTGGTTGTGGTGATGCACAGTGGCAGGAGGGGCTGTGTGCCAGCAGCAGGGCAACGTGCCCAGGCAAGGTCAGTACTCAGCCAAGGGTGATGGCAAGGGTCAGGCCACCAGGACCTGGCCATGACCCAGGGCATTCCCTGAAGCAGAAAGAAAGGGGTTTAAGGAGAAGGATTTGGCAACATTTGCTGGAGGATTGGGGGCTACTGCCCAGGTGAGCCCACAGCCCTGCGGACTGCCACTCCCTAGACCACAAGCCCTTGAAGGCAGATGCTATCTGCATCACCCAGATCAGGGTCCATACCATATATGGGGGTAGATGAAGTGGGCATGGAGTAGTCAAACACATACATGAACCTGCTGGGTTCCATGGCTGTACTGGACTTTGGCAACCTCTGATCAAGTCTCCATAGTTAGGACTCTTGAGAGACTGAAATGAGAAGCCTGAGAAGTTCTCTGTTGGGGAGAGCCCAGCTTGGATCTGTTTATGTTCCAGGGTAATAACCAAACATCTCTTAGCAGACACAAAGCATGCCCCCCGTCATTGTAGGTTCTCAGTCACAGATGCTCTACATGGAGAAGGCCACACACTCTCCTTGGGGATGGACATGTTTGTGCTTTAAGCTGAACTTAATCTCAGTGGACATGACTCCTTTAGAAGAGCTCCATCCTGTGTGGATTCACACTTCTCTGAGGTGTTGTTGCCTGTCCCACCGCAGTGTGTGTGCCTGTGTTCTAGCTCAGTCAGGGTTCCCCTGGCCACCAAGACCTATAAGCCTAAAGATACCAGAATGCATGAACAGGCCTAAGCTTCACCTGAATCTGAAAGAGAGTCTAGGAAGAGGAAATGCAATGGACTCGGCTGAGAGCAATCTAGGCAGGTATCCAACTCATGGCGTCATTTCAGATTAACTAGCTCAGAGTAGTGGAACTACTCATGATGGATTATAAGAGTTCAGTTACATTTCTTTCAGGCAGCCAAAAAGCAAGCCCACTCTAAAAGGGACTAGGGGTTGGAGGATTCCTTTGGAAGAGCTCCCACTTAAAGCAACCTGGGGAGACAGATCCTGGGGGCAGAAAGCAAAAATTCAGCCAAACCCCATATTTTAGGGTATGTATGGGTGGTGCCAGGCACCCACGACTTCCATACAGGCTGATTAAAGGTCAGTGTGCAAGACTGAGGACAAACGCAAATGGCAGTAGCCAGAGGGAAACTCTCAGCCTGCAGGAGGTACCTTGTAGAAGAGCCAGTGTAGACCATGGAAGCAAGGTGGTGGCTGACCAAGCAACCAGGAGAGATTGGGAAGCATCTAAGAAATTCCTGATGCTTCCCAGATATCCTTAGGAGAGGAATGGATTTTCCTGTAACTGAGCAGAATAAGGGTTCTGGTATTATAATTTGGAAAGTTTGTGTGGTCTAGTGAGACCTTCTAAATTGATCTCTTTCAATTCCTAAGCAGCTTGCTTCATTTGAAATCATTTCAGAAATGTCCAAAAGTCATTTTGAGTGAATTTATCTCACTGTTAGATGAAGGAAAGGACATCTTCTTTGATTTATTTTTCCTCTCTCTCTCTCTCGGTTTTCCAGCCCCGTATCACACAGACAGTAGAGTTTGCAAACTTATTCACTCACATCTCAGGCCTGACAAGTCAAATGACTGAGATACAGATGCACAAAACAATCAGTTATCCAACTGTCTGGTCTTTCTTTTGCCTCATTTAATTTATCAATTGCTCCTCCCACTCCTAACCAACAAGGCCAGTAGCTGTGGCCCTAAACAGAGAGAGAGACAGCCTGGAACAAGCACATGTCTCACAGAGAAAAGTCAACTTTCATTGCATTAACACCCGTTCTTTACCCTGATCTTCTTTTAAAGTGGCTTCTTTCATTTTTCTTTGTTTAAGAATAAAACATGCAAATTAAAAATGAATAGGAGGGGCGGAAGATGGCGGCGTGAGTAGAGCAGCATAAATCTCCTCCCAAAACCACATATATCTATGAAAATATAACAAAGACAACTCTTCCTAGAATAAAGACCAGAGGACATAGGACAATATCCAGACCACATCCGCACCTGAGAGAACCCAGCGCCTCGCGAAGGGGGTAAGATACAAGCCCCGGCCCGGCGGGAGCCGAGCGCCCCTCCCCCCAGCTCCCGGCGGGAGAAGAATAGGCAGAGCGGGAGGGAGACGGAGCCCAGGACTGCCGAACACCCAGCCCCCGCCATCCGGGCCAGAGTGCAGACACAGTGCGTGCGCAGGGGGCCCTGGATGCTAGGGAAACAGGGCAGCAAGACCAGTGAGCAGATGCCTGAGGCTGGCGCCGGAGAATAAAGAAAAATGAGAGGCCACTTTTTTTTCTTTTTAATTAAAAAAAAATTTCTTTTTTTTTTTTTTTTGTGGTCGTTGTTTTGTTTTGGCGGGTGCTTTTTGGAAGTCTTAAAGGGGCAGGGCGGGACACTTAATCCAGAGGTAGGGAATCCGGGGATCTCTGGGCACCCTAACCCCTGGGCTGCAGGGAGCAGGGAGGCCCCTTACAGAGATAAATAGCCTCCCAGCCGCTCCTGCTCCAACGCGACTCCACCATTTTGGAGTAGCTGCCCGAGCCAGGCCACGCCCACAGCAACAGCGGAGATTAACTCCATAGCAGCTGGGCAGGAAGCAGAAACCCTGTCTGCGCGCAGCTGCGCAGCACAAGCCACTAGAGGCCGCTGTTCTCCCAGGAGAGGAGGGCCACAAACCAACAAGAAAGGAAGTCCTTCCAGCCGTCACTCGTCCCAGCTCTGCAAACTATTCCTATCACCATGAAAAGGCAAAGCTACAGGCAGACAAAGATCACAGAGACAACACCAGAGAAGGAGACAGACCTAACCAGTCTTCCTTAAAAAGAATTCAAAATAAGAATCATATACATGCTGACAGAGATGCAGAGAAATACGCAAGAGAAATGGGATGAAGTCCGGAAAGAGATCACAGATGCCAGAAAGGAGATCACAGAAATGAAACAAACTCTGGAAGGGTTTATAAGCAGAATGGATAGGATGCAAGAGGCCATTGATGGAATTGAAACCAGAGAACAGGAACGCATAGAAGCTGACATAGAGAGAGACAAAAGGATCTCCAGGAATGAAACAATATTAAGAGAACTGCGTGACCAATCCAAAAGGAACAATATCCGTATTATAGGGGTCCCAGAAGAAGAAGAGAGAGGAAAAGAGATGGAAAGTATCTTAGAAGAAATAATTGCTGAAAACTTCCCCAAACTGGGGGAGGAAATAATCGAACAGACCACGGAAATACACAGAACCCCCAACAGAAAGGATCCAAGAAGGACAACACCAAGATACATAATAATGAAAATGGCAAAGATCAAGGACAAGGAAAGAGTGTTAAAGGCAGCTAGAGAGAAAAAGGTCACCTATAAAGGAAAACCCATCAGGCTAACGTCAGATTTCTCAACAGAAACCCTACAGGCCAGAAGAGAATGGCATGAGATATTTAATACAATGAAACAGAAGGGCCTTGAACCAAGGATACTGTATCCAGCACGACTATCATTCAAATATGATGGTGGGATTAAACAATTCCCAGACAAACAAAAGCTGAGGGAATTTGCTTTCTACAAACCACCTCTACAGAACATCTTACAGGGACTGCTCTAGATGGGAGCACTCCTAGAAAGAGCACAGCACAAAACACCCAACATATGAAGAATCGAGGAGGAGGAACAAGAAGGGAGAGAAGAAAAGAATCTCCAGACAGTGTATATAAAAGCTCAATAAGTGAGCTAAGTTAGGCAGTAAGAAACTAAAGAGGCTAACCTTGAACCTTTGGTAACCACGAATTTAAAGCCTGCAATGGCAATAAGTACATATCTTTCAATAGTCACCCTAAATGTTAATGGGCTGAATGCACCAATCAAAAGACACAGAGTAATAGAATGGATAAAAAAGCAAGACCCATCTATATGCTGCTTACAAGAAACTCACCTCAAACCCAAAGACATGTACAGACTAAAAGTCAAGGGATGGAAAAACATATTTCAAGCAAACAACAGCGAGAAGAAAGCAGGGGTTGCAGTACTAATATCAGACAAAATAAAGTTCAAAACGAAGAAAGTAATAAGAGATAAAGAAGGACACTACATAATGATAAAGGGCTCAGTCCAACAAGAGGATATAACCATTCTAAATATATACGCACCCAACACAGGAGCACCAGCATATGTGAAACAAATACTAACAGAACTAAAGGGGGATATAGACTGCAATGCATTCATTCTAGGAGACTTCAACACACCACTCACCCCAAAGGATAGATCCACCAGGCAGAAAATAAGTAAGGACGCGGAAGCACTGAACAACACAGTAGAGCAGATGGACCTAATAGACAGCTATAGAACTCTACATCCAAAAGCAACGGGATATACATTCTTCTCAAGTGCACATGGAACATTCTCCAGAATAGACCACATACTAGGCCACAAAAAGAGCCTCAGAAAATTCCAAAAGATTGAAATCCTACCAACCAACTTTTCAGACCACAAAGGCATAAAACTAGAAATAAACTGTACAAAGAAAGCAAAGAGGCTCACAAACACATGGAGGCTTAACAACACGCTCCTAAATAATCAATGGATCAATGACCAAATCAAAATGGAGATCCAGCAATATATGGAAACAAATGACAACAACAACACTAAGCCTCAACTTCTGTGGGACACAGCAAAAGCAGTCTTAAGAGGAAAGTATATAGCAATCTAAGCACATTTAAAAAAGGAAGAGCAATCCCAAATGAATGGTCTAATGTCACAATTATCAAAATTGGAAAAAGAAGAACAGATGAGGCCTAAGGTCAGCAGAAGGAGGGACATAATAAAGATCAGAGAAGAAATAAATAAAATTGAGAAGAATAAAACAATAGCAAAAATCAATGAAACCAAGAGCTGGTTCTTCGAGAAAATACACAAAATAGATAAGCCTCTAGCCAGACTTATTAAGAAGAAAAGAGAGTCAACACAAATCAACAGTATCAGAAACGAGAAAGGAAAAATCACCACGGACCCCACAGAAATACAAAGAATTATTACAGAATACTATGAAAACCTATATGCTAACAAACTGGGAAATCTAGGAGAAATGGACAACTTCCTAGAAAAATACAACCTTCCAAGATTGACCCAGAAAGAAACAGAAAATCTAAACAGACCAATTACCAGCAACGAAATTGAAGCGGTAATCAAAAAACTACCAAAGAACAAAACCCCCGGGCCAGATGGATTTACCTCGGAATTTTATCAGACATACAGGGAAGACATAATACCCATTCTCCTTAAAGTTTTCTAAAAAATAGAGGAGGAGGGGGTACTCCCAAACTCATTCTATGAAGCTAACATCACCCTAATACCAAAACCAGGCAAAGACCCCACCAAAAAAGAAAACTACAGACCAATATCCCTGATGAACGTAGATGCAAAAATACTCAACAAAATATTAGCAAACCGAATTCAAAAATACATCAAAAGGATCATACACCATGACCAAGTGGGATTCATCTCAGGGATGCAAGGATGGCACAACATTCGAAAGTCCATCAACATCATTCACCACATCAACAAAAAGAAAGACAAAAACCACATGATCATCTCCATAGATGCTGAAAAAGCATTTGACAAAGTTCAACATCCATTCATGATAAAAACTCTCAGCAAAATGGGAATAGAGGGCAAGTACCTCAACATAATAAAGGCCATCTATGATAAACCGACAGCCAACATTATATTGAACAGCGAGAAGCTGAAAGCATTTCCTCTGAGATCGGGAACTAGACAGGGATGCCCACTCTCTCCACTGTTATTTAACATAGTACTGGAGGTCCTAGCCATGGCAATCAGACAAAACAAAAAAATACAGGGAATCCATATTGGTAAAGAAGAAGTTAAACTGTCACTATTTGCAGATGACATGATACTGTACATAAAAAACCCTAAAGACTCCACCCCAAAACTACTAGAACTGATATCGGAATACAGCAAAGTTGCAGGATACAAAATCAACACACAGAAATCTGTGGCTTTCCTATACACTAGCAATGAACCAACAGAAAGAGAAATCAGGAAAACAACTCCATTCACAATTGCATCAAAAAAAATAAAATACCTAGGAATAAACCTAACCAAAGAAGTGAAAGACTTATACTCTGAAAACTACAAGTCACTCTTAAGAGAAATTAAAGGGGACACTAACAGATGGAAACTCATCCCATGCTCGTGGCTAGGAAGAATTAATATCATCAAAATGGCCATCTTGCCCAAAGCAATATACAGATTTGATGCAATCCCTATGAAACTACCAGCAACATTCTTCAATGAACTGGAACAAATAATTCAAAAATTCATATGGAAACACCAAAGACCCCAAATAGCCAAAGCAATCCTGAGAAAGAAGAATAAAGTAGGGGGGATCTCACTCCCCAACTTCAAGCTCTACTATAAAGCCATAGTAATCAAGACAATTTGGTACTGGCACAAGAGCAGAGCCACAGACCAATGGAACAGACTAGAGAATCCAGACATTAACCCAGACATATATGGTCAATTAATATTTGATAAAGGAGCCATGGACATACAATGGCGAAATGACAGTCTCTTCAACAGGTGGTGCTGGCAAAACTGGACAGCTACATGTAGGAGAATGAAACTGGACCATTGTCTAACCCCATATACAAAAGTAAACTCAAAATGGATCAAAGACCTGAATGTAAGCCATGAAACCATTAAACTCTTGGAAGAAAACATAGGCAAAAACCTCTTAGACATAAACATGAGTGACCTCTTCTTGAACATATCTCCCCGGGCAAGGAAAACAACAGCAAAAATGAACAAGTGGGACTATATTAAGCTGAAAAGCTTCTGTACAGCAAAAGACACCATCAATAGAACAAAAAGGAACCCTACAGTATGGGAGAATATATTTGAAAACGACACATCCGATAAAGGCTTGACGTCCAGAATATATAAAGAGCTCACACGCCTCAACAAACAAAAAACAAATAAACCAATTAAAAAATGGGCAGAGGAACTGAACAGACAGTTCTCCAAAAAAGAAATACAGATGGCCAACAGACACATGAAAAGATGCTCCACATCACTAATTATCAGAGAAATGCAAATTAAAACTACAATGAGGTATCACCTCACACCAGTAAGGATGGCTGCCATCCAAAAGATAAACAACAACAAATATTGGCGAGGCTGTGGAGAAAGGGGAACCCTCCTACACTGCTGGTGGGAATGTAAGTTAGTTCAACCATTGTGGAAAGCAGTATGGAGGCACATCAAAATGCTCAAAACAGACTTACCATTTGACCCAGGACTTGCACTCCTAGGAATTTACCCTAAGAATGAAGCAATCAAGTATGAGAAAGATCAGTGCACCCCTATGTTTATTGCAGCACTATTTACGATAGCCAAGAATTGGAAGCAACGTAAATGTCCATCGATAGATGAATGGATAAAGAAGATGTGGTACATATACACAATGGAATACTACTCAGCCATAAGAAAAGGGCAAATCCAACCATTTGCAGCAACATGGATGGAGCTGGAGGGTATTATGCTCAGTGAAACAAGCCAAGCGGAGAAAGAGAAATACCAAATGATTTCACTTATCTGTGGAATATAAGAACAAAGGAAAAACTGAAGGAACAAAACAGCAGCAGAATCACACAACTCAAGAATGGACTAACAGGTACCAAAGGGAAAGGGACTGGGGAGGATGGGTGGGTAGGGAGGGATAAGGTGGGGGGAGAAGTAGAGGGGTATTAAGATTAGCATGCATGGGGGGGTAGGAGAAAAGGGAGGGCTGTACAACACAGAGAAGGCAAGTAGTGATTCTACAACATTTTGCTCTGCTGATGGACAGTGACTGTAAAGGGGTTTATAGGGGAGACCTGGTATAGGGGAGAGCCTAGTAAACATAATATTTATCATGTAAGTGTAGATTAGTGATACCAAAAACAAGAAAACAAAAAAACAAAAAAAAAAGGGCAGTTCCTGTGTGGTAACCTCCAGTGAGTTCTACACAAGGGTATAAAGGGCATATAAAAGTGTAGACAAAGGGTCTGTTTGTGTTTATACAGAGGATCAAAGCCTAATTGGGCTACCCCAAAAATGAACTAAGATACGATATGAAAGAGAACTTCCAACATCAGCACTCTCTGGAAGACTCATGCCAGAAGATGATCATCAAAAAACCCCAACAAAGATCCACGCACTGCTACAGCTGTAGATGCACTCATCCCACCAGCTCCTGGACTTGCCATGGGAATGAAGGAGATATCTAAGCTGGCCTGTGCATACAGTAAAACAACAAATTTGACTGGATCTATACTGTTGGAACTCAACCAAGAATTAGGAGAAGTGCAAATTATAGCGCTCCAAAATCTTACAACTACAGACTATTTACTGTTAAAAGAACATAAGGGATGTGAACATTCCCCAGGAATGGGTTGTTTTAATTTGTCTGATTTCTCTCAGACTGTTCAAGTTCAGTTGGACAATATCCACCATATCATAGATAAGTTTTCACAAATGCCTAAGGTGCCTAACTGGTTTTCTTGGTTTCACTGCAGATGGCTGGTAATTACAGATATGCTTTGGTTATGTAACTATACTCCTATTATGTTAAGGTGTGTGCGCAATTTAAGTAGTAGCTTAAAACCTATACATGCTGAAGTTACTCTACAAGAAGATATGTCAAAGAAATAATCAATCTTCCCATGTTTTCTTCCGCCTGCTACTTCTATAGCTTTTCTTCTTCCTTCCTAATTACAACCCTTAAATAGAATTCGTGCCTCATATCAAATTTACCGAGTATCATAATTCTTCCAAGTGGTAAAGATACCTCAAGACAAATGCTGGGCATAGAAGCTACAGGGCATAAATATGCAAAGAAATAAAAAGCTAACCATTTCAAACAATAAGGCTTCTCTCTCACTTACCAACTTTACATTTCCCTGTATGGCCCCGGAAGATGACTGGTTAGCCAGAGACGGGTAAGATTCCTCAAGGGAGGAACAACCTAAGACAGGCACAGTCGCAGGGGGGTCATCAGGTGAGAAATTGGGGATCAACAGAGGTGAGGCTTAGAACCTCACCCCCCCTGTTCTGAGAGAAATCTTCTGCATACGTGGATGTTTTATTGCCCGTGTCTAGCTTGGATTAACACATAGTCTACAGGCACACACCTGATCATCTACGTTTCCTCCCTTACAACACTAAACTATGTTTTCTACCTTTATCTTGTATCTATCTACCACTTCAGCATTTTATTAAAAATAATAATAATAAAGAGAGAAATGTGGTATCCACATATAAATCAAGTATAAAAATCAAATGAGTATCCATATTTGAACTGACTGTTTATAGTTCATAATGCATGAGCAAAACCAAAAGTTTCTGTGATGACTGCCCTTGTACTGTTCACTATGTAACTTATTCACTATGTAAGAATTTGTTCTCCATGTAAGAACTTGTTTGTTATGCCTCAGAAGATTGGAGACTGACGAAAATTAGGCTTGGGGTGGATTAATGATTGTTCATTGAGCATTGACTCCCCTGTACAGAATTTTATTGTTGTTAACAACCATTTGATCAATAAATATGAGAGATGCCCTCACAAAAAAAAAAGTACACACTTCCAATGGTAAAATAAATAAGTAACCGGGATGTAATGTATAGCATAAGGAATATAGTCAAGATATTGTAACAGCTTGGTATGGTGATAGCTGGTACCTAGAATTGTCATGTATATAAATGTTGAATCACTATGTTGTACACCTGAAACTAATGTAATGTAATACTGTGTGTCAACTACCCTTCAATAAAAAATAATTATCTAAAAAAAAAAATTAAAAATGAATACTTGCCAAGAAAAAAAAGAATAAAACATGCAATTGAACTAAAACAGAGCCCCATTAGCAGTCACATCTGAGAATCCTGGACTCCACGCCAAGCCTGGCCTGATCGCCACCTGCTGCTCTTATCTTTTTTTATTCATTGGTAAACCCAACTCTTAAGTTTCTTTCTGCCAAAATTCCTTTTATCTTGGTTTTAAAAGAACCTCATTAGCACATTTTGTCTTTTACTTAGAATGTTACTGAGTGTTAATCTAGCAAAAGGATCTCTGTAATCAGCCACAGTCTTTTAATATTCTCCCTTAGTTTGTAGAAGGAAGGAGGTAATCACAACAGTCCTTGACCCCAGAAAGAAAATGACAACCAGGCTGAGCAGAGTTAGAGAAACGAGTTGGGTACATTTCCCTGAGCCCTGAACAAATCAGTGATTCTTGGTTAAAGGACAGATCTGACTGTTCTCCAGATTCCATTAGGAAAGAAATCATTCATATGCAGGCATGAGCCCTTTCCTTGTATTTCAGTGGGTCACAGAACACACAGAGACAACAGGAACTGTTTATTTGCAGAGACACCATCAATGCGCCACAGACATCCATGGGTGGGTCCCTGCACAGGGGCATCTCAGCCGTGGTCACTGTTTGCAAGGCCTCCTATTCCGTCCTCTACTTCCACTCAGTCTGTGTCCCAAAGAGTTCTACCATCTGTGGCTTCAGGGAAAACCCTCTGTGTGCTGAGAGCATTTTCAGTTTCAGTCCATTTCTGAAATGAATAGATAACTAGGAAGAAGCCCAAGGCTGAGGGTGGCTGCTGTGCCATGTACGAATGTCCTGATCTCTTCTTTCCCATCACCTCCAATTACCAGAATTCATTTATCATGAACAGTTTATTTAGAAACTGAACTTCTGATGCAGTAGGGGAGTAATTTCTCTGGTTCTTTAAGAATTTGTGCTATCTGCTGTTTTCTCAGGCCCGGCGCCTGCCACTCCAACACCCCCTAACTCATGCTCACTGTAACAACTGCCATTTCCCAGACAGGCTGAGCTCTGCCCACTCTGTGTCCCCTCCTTCCTCAGGGAACCACCCAGGGTGTCCTGGTCCCAAAAACATCCCTGGTGCTACTTCTACTTATATCAAATAAAGGCAGCTTCTTTTTCCTTAAGCAACTGTGTACCCCCCACTGGTTTGTATACTGCTTGAGGACAGGCACCAGGCCATTTCCACTATTTTCCATTGTGCTTAGAGAATAGTGAGTGGTCAACACAATTTTATTAACGAGGCGATATTCACAATAACAGACAAAAATCCCGTACAGCAAAGGCAGCAAGAGGACAGCCCCGTTACACATGGGCGCAGGCTTGCGCACTGTCAGCCTGGGCCCGAGGAATTAGGCAATGAATGAAGAATGAGTGAGCACAACCTGAAACCCCCTTTTCTGTGCCTATCCCCTCCGCTTCTCGAGGGCATAAACAGCAGCAGAGCGAGGAGCAGATCCCCTCCCTCCACCCCGCGACCTCACAGGGCTGTTGCGAAGCTCCTGCCAGCTTGGCCATCTGTCTGCACGTCTGCTTGAGCTGTAATCACAGCACTTGGTGCCATTTGTCTTGAGAGGGTTTCCCTTGAAATGCATTCATGCCCCACGTGGAGTCCATGCAGTTCAGCTGCAGAGTGATTTATTGTTGAGGGAGTAATTATCAGCACTTCTTGTCAACTCTGCTCAATTTTGCTGAGGGGGAAAAAAAAGATGTATTTTGAACAGAGCACGGCCAGGACACAGCCCCTGGCTGGCTGAGGAAGAAGCGGCTCAAGGCACGACGTCGGCCCGAGTGGGAGATGGAATCCTCACCGAATGAACTCAAACCAGCTGCGTCAGTGAACAGGACTCTCTCCACAGCTGTCAGGGGCCTCGGGCTGACTCAGCGGTTTTAGATGATTTCCCTTCCAGCGTCCACATAATGTGACCAGGGGTCTGAGTAGCATTTTACCTTTTTCTCTTGCTTCATTCTGCTTGGCTCAGCCAGCGGTCCTACTGTAAATATGATACCCTATCCTCATCTCCAGGGAAGGGTCAGCTCTAATCTCCAGCCTGGGCTCTCCTACACTCCAGCCCCACAGATCCACAAAGCACTAAATGAAGTTCCCATTCCAGAGAGAGGAGCAGTGTATTGTCATACACCAACAAATAGTAACTACACATTGTGTCAGATGATGCAAATGATATATATATTTGATATATGTCACATCAGAGATGCCATGTTGAGCCACATAAAGTTAAAATGGGATTCTAAAATAAACTCCTGAGGTTTCTAATAACCCAGAAAATGCTGGGCCTGGTGAGCTGGCTCGGGGTGCAGCCCAGTGAGTTAACATCTCAGTGTCCGACCCTCTACAATACAATTTGATGCCTGGATTGCATTTGATGCACTTTGCAGGAAGGAAAGAAAGATGAATCAGAGATTGAGAGTAGAAAAATTATACCATGTCAGAACTGTTTAGACCATGGGCCTTTTGCATCTAATGCTCTCTTCACAGTGAGCCAAAGAAACCACCCATACACCAAGCATTATCATTCCCAGCTTCCCAATGACAGCGGGGGATCCAGAAGATGGGGCAACTCACCCACACTCACCCAGATCCCCAGAATTCTTTCCCCTGAATCATCTTGCTTCTTAATCATATGGGTGCAGGGTCTCCAAAACAGTAAATGTAGTAATAGGAACCGACAGCCACATCTCTGTGCTCAGTTCTCTGCGCACTGTGCTGCTTTACATGCTTTAACTCCCAGAAGCTTCCCAACAAATCTATACAGTAGCTTCTACCTGACCCCCATTCCATAGAGGAGCACAGTTACAAGTGCTAGTAAGCAGTAGGCCTGGACTATGAAGGCAAGTTGCCTCCTGGGCCTGGGCTCTGCTAACAACATTATGGAATCTTAAACACAAATTCATGCTAGATATCCCAGCTAGAAGTTCAGTCAATTCTGTATATTCTGGAATTCCCCAGCACAATTCCCCAGATGAGCAATGAGGACTGACCTTCATCCCTGACCCCTGACATCTGGAGACCAAACATCCAGGTTGATATAATTGTCCACCTTGGCCTGAGGGAGAGAAACCAAGGCCCCCCACATCTCAGTTCTGGACACATATGAGGGTGACCTTTGGGAAGGACACTGATCAGATGGAAGAAAAGAGGCCATTCTGTGGAGATAAGCCACTAGAGCTTAAGGATAATATTTTCAATTTATTTTGCTTCTGCCTAACTGAGGGATCATAGGATATCTATTCTAATTTCATTTTTAATGTTTGTGGGATGGGTGAGCTGAGATGCTCCTCCCCACCCCCCCGCCCCACTCCCCCATGCTCCCCAGCATGGCATTATGTATTCCATCCCCTCTGTTTCCCTGAGGGAGCCTGGGATTGAGCTGTGTGCTTGTTATCCAGAATTTATTAATAGCCACCTCTGTCTGACAGCATGCTGCTGTTCCTCCAACATGAATGAGGAGAGCAGGGAGCACAGTATTCTTTTGGGTTAAAAAATAAATAAAAAGACAGTGTGTGGGAAGTGTGGGGAATCATGTTAAGGCTGGGAGCGTGCTGGGGGTGTTACATGGAATAAAAACACACTGGCCTCCTGCAGAAGCTGAGAAGACCACTGCAGAGCATGAATTCCTGCCTCTGCCCTGGCAGAGCGGCAGAAGCTCTGGAAACTTTTTTCAACTGCTCACTTTGTGATAAGAGGTGAAGTCTGGAAGTATGCATTGTGTTCTGTATCATTTTGTGGCCATCACGGCTTCCAAAATAGCATCAAGACCTGGGGACGTGAGCTATTTCCAGGTGCCAGGAGTAGTCAGAAAAACAGAGCTGGGATTCTCACTAGGATTCTCTAGGCTGTCTGTGGTTTACAGAGGCCAGGGAACAGGACTGCATATCTGAGATTTGGGGTTAGACCCTGGCAGAGGGGTCTGCCACCCTGAGTCAGACAATGTTTAAGGGAATAAACAGACCGTAGCAATGACAGTATTTAGTATGTAGAAACAGAATTCTGGTATGATATTCGGCTACAGAGGGAGATATTTTGGATTAGGGGAGGCCACCAGGATCAACAAAATCAAACTCTTTGCCTCATTGTTGCATCACACTTCTCAGTGAAGAAAATAAAATAGAAAATGCTGAATTGTTTATGATTATGATTAATGATTGTTGTTATTATGAATGAGAATTTCCCAAGCTAGTCTTAAAGGAATTTCTCTCAATTCTCATTTCTCCAACAGGAATAGATAGCTAAAATGCTACTAGTCCCTCTCCTCCTCTCCCATACCCCACAGATGCCAACCTGTCCTGCATGTCCACCTCCTGCTGTCCTAGGCCACCAGGAGAGGAGTGGGGCGGACGCTAACTCGCCCGCAGAGCTGCACCCAGAGTGAGCATAGATGTCCCCGTAACAGCAACGTCACACCTGATGGGCAAACCCCTTCACTGGCAGGGCTTGAGACAGAGCAAAGCTTCTCCATCCCATCTCGCATCCCTCTGGTGCAGCCCAGAACACACGACTGAGGTCTCCAACTTACCCCACTCCTCAAGGACCTCAAGGCTTTTTACTTGGCGCAAGGAGATTTCATTTTAGGAAGGCTGCTTCTGAGTTAGCTAACGCATCCTCCACAGCTGGTGGACCTAGTGAGAGCTCCTTGTCTTCCCCGTCTGCGGAGCCCGACCGCACATCAGAAGGCCCGGAGCACTGGCTCATCTGGGGGCCCCCGAGCCCCACCCCCCAGACTTGGAGGACAGTTCTCTTGGGGTGAGGCTTGGACACTGACACTGAGTGAGCTTTCCAGGTGATTCTCTGTGTCATCGGGATTGGGGACTATTGACAAGAGGGGGAGCGTTGTGCCAAGGGAGTAAGACACTCCTCAGGGAGGTTAATGAAGAAAGGTGGATAGGCAGGGTCACTGGCAGTAGTTGGTGGGAATACCCGATGGAGGCCCCAGTAAGTGACAGGACAGTCACTGAGGAGGTCTGGGGTTACCAAGGAGGACATGTGGGCTCCTGGGCACCAAAATAAGCTATGAAGAAGGTTAAAAATCAGACAATACCTGCTTTATGATCTTACCTATGACCAGACTGGCCTCTGCAGACAGCCGTGCTGTGCCGGCCAGCAGGGGCAGGAATATTTGTGTCCCAGCACCCCTGCCCCTCTGCAGGCCAACTGTAAACCAACACTGTCAAAGAGCAGGGAACTCTGACGCCGTCTTCCTGGATCTGCCTTAAGGGCTCTGCCCCAACCATCCTGCCTCCTCTTCATGAGAAGATAAAGTCAGAGCAGAACCAGACCCACCCACAGTGGCAAAACCTATTAGCACAAGCAATGCATTATGGTAATATCTCAAATTATATCACAATAACTCTCCGTGTGATCTAAAGTTATTATCACAATAATTGGAGAACCCTCCTCTGTGTCAACCCTGCTTTTCACTTTTATTTGTATGAACAGCTGGGTTCTTGGCTTCTAGGTCCCCAAACCAAATGATGGCTCTGGCAAGAGAGGCCCAGGGTGCCAGAGGTGGCTCCAGCCACCCTCTGCTCTGCTTTTCTGGCTCCATGACAAAGACCTCAGGGAAGCTCACCCAAGCCTGAGACTTTTCAGCCTGGATGGCTCCCCTGGATCTCAGTGTCCTGGGAAACCCTCCATCTCCTGCTATTTCAAAGCATCTTCCCCTGAGCAGGCATCCTGTGCAACGCTTTCATACATTACTGTCCATTTTGATCACAATCAAATGGCTCAGAAAAGTGGATTTCAGAGATTCAGTGCTGGATCCCAAAGCCCACAGCCAGTAAGTGGGTTTTTGGTGTCCCAGCACTCCAATAAGCCATCGTATTTTTAATTACCAAGAACAGAGCACATTTGTTATTATAACAATTATTTTGATATTTTAAAAAATACAAAATCTGAAGATCAATGATTCAATTATTCTATCAAAAACAAAACAAAACCTATATTCAAACTGCAAGTCTAAACAGGCGTCTGCCTGAACAAGCCAGAGTAAGCAACCATACTGTGATATGGCCACATTTCTCTTTCAAGAATAAATGTGACTCTGGTTTTAAAAGTTTCCAAACAAGTGGGATATAAAAATGATAGCATGAAAATTGATGTTACCTGGCAGCGGACCTATTACCTATACCTGATGAAAGCAAAGGGAACAACATAACACACTGGCTTTGAAATAACAGCAAAGTATGCAGAGCTCCTGTATCAGTCTGCTTGGCTGCTATAGCAAAATGCCACAGACTGGGTGGTTAAAATATAGAGAGCTATTTCGCACAATTCTGGAGGCTGGAAGACCAAGATCAAAGTGTTGGCAGGTTGGGTTTCTTGGAAGGCCTCTGTCCTCAGCTTGCAGGTGGCCATGTGCACACTAGGTCCTCATGTGGGCCTTTCCCTGTTGTCTCTTCCTGTTCTTAGAAGGTTGCCAGTAGAATTGGATCAGGGTCCCACCTTTGACCTCATTTAACCTTAATTACTTGTTTAGAGGCCCTCTTCCAAATAGTCACACTGGGGGTTAGGGTGTTAGCACATGAATTTCACAGGGATGCAATCCTGCTAGTAACAGTTCCTGATCGACTACAGTGCAGCTCTTGAAAGAAAAATATTTCAGCATCTCTCTCATGGTGCTTTCCTATATAACTCAAGACCTCATCTCCTGAGTGTCAGCCTCTCTTCCTAAATCTTTTGGGTGTTAGGCGATCACACTGCCTGGAGAAATCTCACTCCCCCAGGCTCCAGGCCCTGGACAGCTCTGCCCTTGTCTTTGAACTGTTTCTCTCTGGTCCTGTCAGTTTTTCTGAACCATGTTCTTCAGCCCTTCTCCTTGTACTGAAGGTCCATCTGCATTTGTTCTCTGTTAGCTCAGGGTCCCCAAACCCCCATGGGCCCCATGGCTTCAGTGGGGAGTGCCATTCCTAGGGGATGACCTTCAGTATCTCTTCACTTCTCCTGCATGGATGCCAGCCCCTGGTCTCTTCCAGTTAAGCTCCTGTTCTTGAATGGAGTGGCCCAGCCTTTCCTTGGCTATTTCTGGAACACAGATGACCAATGAAAGGGAACCCCAGGGATGCTCAATGCTTTCTGGCTCAAGTGATCAGCCCATCTGTTTCTCAGATCTCTGGGGCCTTCCAAGATCACCTGAGTACACACTTACACAGTCCATTACATGCTCAGAGAATGGGTTTTCCTAATTTTACATTAAAACACAGAATGAGACGGGAAGGGGGCATAAGTGGGACTTCTGGGGTCCCTGCAGTGATTTTCCAAAATCACAACTAATTGTGAAAACACTTCATACTAGAAAAACAAAGGAATTACTCACTTTCATGAAAGACAGCCTATCTTATAGGTTAGAAGATTCCACCATCCAAAAGCAAAATGTATGTGAGTGAGATTGTGTGTGTATTTTTGTATTAAATGAATATTTTTAGAATTCCATCTTAATATATCTATTTTTTTTAACTATTTCACTTTGCATTTTTAAGTGGTAGCTATAGGGATTAGAATGTATGTATTTAGCTTTTCACAGCTTACTCACTGTTAACATTGTATCACTTAATGTAAAATATAAAAAATATTGCAAACTTGCAGGTTGTTTGATCCCTGTTCCCATCCTATATGCCATAGTTGACATACATATTCCATTTATGTACATTATGAATCTCATAGTACCATGATATAATGTTTGCTTTCAGTTAGTTATGTATATTTTCATTTTGAAGATCTGCATTTTAAGCACATCCATTTATGATGGTTTGGGGGCATATACACCCCTGATTAATTCACCCTTTAGCATTATGAACTGTCCCTCTTTAATTCAGGTAATACTTTTTGTTGTAATGTTTATTATATGACATTAATATTGCTAACCCAGTATTCTTATGCTATTTACCTGGTATATTGTTTAACAGCTCTTTACTTTCAACCCATGTATGTCTTTATATTTAAAGCACATCTTGCATTTTGGTGTAGTTTTGTTTTTTTCTCCATTCTGACAATCTCTCCCTCTTAAGTGGAGTGTTTAGTCCATTTAGATTTAGTGTACATTTTTATATGGTGGGATTCAGATCTACCATTTTGCTATTTGCTTTCTGCTTGTCCCATCTGTTTGTGATTCCTTTGTTCCTTCTGTCCTATTTTTGTTGGAATTAAATGAATGTTTATTAGAACATTCTGTTTTATGATCATAAATGACATCCCTCGTTCCCTTGTTGCCCTCATTGTCTCTGGTTTTCTGACTTTTATAATTCTCTAGGTCTAGCCATAAGGTACATCAGATACCCAGAATTTGTAGATTTATAGTTAATATGACCTAGTCATCTAAGTCATCTAATATATTCACCTTCCAGCCTGAGAAACACCTGGGCACCTGCTAGGTTCCACACAGATATTATAACACAGGATGCTTTCACTCAGTACCTCTTTTTAGCAAGTTTAAGGCTCTAAAATTTCCTTCCAGGAGATTCCAGTTGTCCCCTCCCTTTACTGATAACATCCCCATGGACTCAAGTGTTTGTTTGCAAGCCAAGCTTATTCCAACCTCTAGGTCCAGTCAAGCTATGGCCTTTGCCTCCCTAGGGACATCTGGAGGAGGTGTCCTTTTCTCTTTCTGACTCACTATCCTTCTCTTCACTCTGGCCCAAACTGAGTCAACTTCAAAGCTTTCTTCCTCCTAGGAACCAGGTGCCCACTATCCACCCAAAATCCCTGATTGGTGTCTCTCTGTCTTCTCTTTTGGTTTAAGTCTCCTTGAAGTTTCCCATGGGATCCCACACTTTAAAGCCACCATCTTGGATTCTCCTCTCTCTTTTCCACTCAGTCCATTCTTTAACTTGTGCCTTTCTTTCCTCTTTTACCCCTGAATTTTTCTCAATATGTATCTTTAGTTCTCAAAGCTGTGGTCCTGGGCATTACCAATTTAATGTGGGTCATTTAGGGGCCCCTTTCAATTAATCATAAAACAGTTCAACTAGGGAAAAAAGGAGGCCCTGGTACAGTCATAGAGGACTTCATCTGCATTCCTCAAAGGTCTCCTTCACTTTCTTTACAGGCAGGTAAGTGCATGTACATTTGCCTAAGCAAAAAGGAGATTCTTGTGCATGGGAAGGAGGAGGAGGGTGGGTGTGGGAACCACATGTAAAGCTTGGTCTCTCCATTTGGTGATGGAGGCACATTTAGCAAAGAAGACAAAGTGGTCACCTCAACAGCACAGCTCACAGAGCTGTCATGCTTCAAGTGCTACAAAATGTAAAGCTGAGACAGTGGCTGCAGGATGAGCCCCAGCTCCCTGCGTGCATCACAGTGGTTCTCAGCCCTGGCTGTGCATTTGTTCCCCAAGGAATCAAAGAACGAGAAAATGCTGAAGCCAGGGCTCATCCTCAAACCAACTCACTCAGGATCTTGGGGCTGGGCTCAGACAGTGGATATTTGTTAGAGCTCTCCAAGTGACTTTACCGTGCAGCCAGGGTTGGCACCAGTGAGGTCATTACCCCAGGTTCTCCACAGAGACTGCCATGTTCCAGAGTCCCTCTTCTTCCCGATTTCCCCCACTTCTCCTCTTCCTTTCCCCCCGTCATCCTAACTCTCTCTGGGAACTTTCACTCAAGGAGCACAGGGTAGAATATCTGCAGTCACGGTTCTCAACTGGATACAATCCCCTCCCCACTCAGGAGACATCTGGCAATGTTTGGAGGCATTTCTGGCTGTTACCCCTGGGGAAGCAGTGGCTAAAAGCTAGGGATGTTTCAGAACAGCATCTGCCCCCAACACCCCACGGACAAAGGATTATCAGGCCAAACTGTCGATAATGCCAAGGCTGAGAAACCTTCATCTATGGGGGGGATAAGGAGCTACAGGGCCCACAGCTAGGGGGCAGATGGACAATTCCCCAGTTGCTTATGACCGCTGGACCCCATCTGCAAAAGGTTTTCTCATATTTCAGTTTGGCTAATTGATCTGCTCTTATCAAAGTAAGACAGATATGAGGAAGGGCTAAAAGCATGAAAACTAAAATTCCAGAGAGACCAGGAGTAGAAAAAGAAAAAGGAGAGTAAATGTTATTTGCAAAATGCATAAACTCAGCAGGTACACTGTAGCTGTGTAAGACTATTAGCCCATGAAAAATTAATTCTAATTTTTGAAGGGCCCCCACCCAAAAGATGGCGAACCTCCTGCTTCTCTTCCAAGTCCTCGGTTCCCGCTGGCGCCACCTGAAACCCAATCACCTCTCTCCCCTCTCCCAATCCCAGCACCTAGCCAATAGCCACCAGCCCCGCAGAAGTAACACCACAATCACCCCATGCCCCTTCCTATATAACCCAGCACCTTTCCCTAATAAAGCGGAATTCTCCAGTGAATTGCTGCTGTGTGTCACTCCTTTCCTTTCAGTTTTCATTCAGTAGTAACTGACATAGGAAAAAAAGACTCAAGTAATTTTGAATGGCACCATCCCAGCCCAAGCCAACAAGTTGGCTGTCTGGGGTAGGCACTGTCAATCACTGAGTCCACGAAGCAGAAAAACAGTAATTTCAGAGAGCTTGCAAATCACCCAAACAGCAGCCTGTTTTCAGTTCTTTTTTCCATTTAAAAGCATTCAAGAATCAGCTAGATGGAAAGCACTCCTCTGAAAATTTGAAGATAGAAGGTTTATTTGTTCTCTTCAGACCAAAAGAGGGAAAATTAGGTAGTAGCCATGAAGAAAATGAAGTGTGCATTTCTCTCATCCACATCTAATGAGTGGAATAGTCAGTCAACCTCAGTTGAGGAAAGTGAGCTGTACATCACTCAATTTACAGGCTATGAGTAATGGGTGCCAGAGTCAGAGAAAAGGACCCCAATCCTCAAGAAATAAAAATACTGCTTTTTAGAAAAAATGTTGATCTGTTAATAAAGACTGAAATTGTTGCTATGAAAATGGGGCCTTTCATTCATAATAACCACAGACAGTCAATTCCCACAAGAGCTTGGAAATTAGTGTGGAAGAAACTCTAGTTCTCTTTTGAAGTTGATGCCAGGGTTCTTGTTCATGGAGTCAAAGAATGAACTTTGCAAACACTGAAAGTAGGAGAGCAAGTGAGAGGCTTTTATTTAGAGATAAAGTAAGAGGAAAGAGCTCCTGGCTTGCACCAGGAAGGGACAAGAAAGTCTGGGTGGTGCATTGTCTAGGGGTTTTACAGGCAGTTGAGAGACAAAGGGCTAGGGATGCAGACCTGCCAGATGGTCCCCAAATGTTTATCTTTGAAAAGACCCTAAGTTTCTTATCAGTTTTCTGGGTTATTCTGCAAAGTTAACACAAGAAATTTCCTGCTTTGATTCTTTCCCAGCATAGGAACTTCTTGATCTGGGAGCAGATTCTTTCCCAGGATAGCAGCCTCTTGGTCTGGGAGCATATCAATCAAGACTTTCTGTCCTGCTCCCAAGGTGGGCTGAGTTATTTTCTGTTTGTTAAAGAGTATTTTAGGAAACTTACTTTTTAATTTCCTGGGTTTTAAAATGCAATCTTTTCTTTAAGATGGAGTCCTTCCTGTTTTTACTATGTTGTTTATGACTGGGCTCGCTTGCCATTATTTCTTGCCTAGGTTGCAAATCATTTGATTTAGGGCTGGAGGAAGAAAAGCAGCATTTGAGTAAAGTTAAAGAAAATAAGCTGGGCCTTTTAGCAAGCTAAAGTAAATCTTACAATGGTATGGTCTAATTGACACAGTGAAAGCATAGGCTATGCTGAGATACTTTCTTATCTGGGGGATATTCAAACATTCCAGGCCAAGTTACTCCTGGCTTTTTAGTTTTAACTAATCTCACTGAAGAATGCCTATATTCCTAGTTTTGATGTTTTTATCTTAGAGAATTAATGTGACTCTGACTTTGCTTAATGTTTAATGTGGAATTTTGGTAGGGGTTTCTTTGCACAGTGTTACATTGTTCTGGCTGTGATGAACCTGTTTTGCTTTTTCCTGGAGGCCCTCACCCTACTTTGTCTAAACCCATGGTGCCGGTCTCAAAGCCAGACTTTTTTGCTTCAACAAGTGTTAGCAGGAGCCAGGGAATGTTCTACACGGAGCACAGTCATTAAGGTGTCACCTTTTGAGTTAGAGTGGGAGCCCCTTCTTGTAAAGAAAATTTTAAAGCAAAGTTAAAAACTATGTTATGCTCTTTTTAGCTCCACAATGGAATGTATCTAAGGAAGAACTACAAGTTAGAAATGTCCAAACATCAACTGTTAGTTGTTTTTCCTGTGTCCAATTACTTGGTGTCATTTGCTAAATTCTTTTGTTCTCATTCCATCTTAACAGAATCCATTTTCTGAGACTACAAAAAAAGGGTAATTGAATATCAGTTTGATGATGAAATATACATGATTGTCCATATTTGTTACCATCCTAAAGCTAAAATCAGTGGGTATAAGTCCCATCACATTGCTTGTTCTGTCCCTAATGTGTTCATGGCACTTATGGTGGGTATTGTCTAGATCAAAAGAAGCAGGACCCAGAATTCCTGTATTCTTAATCCAAAATTCAGCCTGAACATTTTTCTCTCAGCATCCCCTTAGTCAAGAGGGCAAGTAACCAGAGCTGGTACTGAAGAGAGGCAACACCAGTCCAACATAAAATCCAACCTGGGATTAAGAGCCACACCTTGAAGCATTTTCTGGAATTGGCTCTCTACATAGTCTTGGGGCAGAATGAAATCAGTCTGATCCACAGACAATCGAATCCAGGATTAAGAACGTATAGGGTTTTCAATAAATATTTCCCCCAGGGATAGATGAAAGGAGTGTTGGATGAATAGATGCAGGGAAGAATGGAAACATAAGTAAATGGATGCACCACTGGATACACAAGAGAAGGGAGAGATGGCTGCATGGATGAATGGCTATGGATAATGATACAAAACTGAGGCAATAATACGGCTTCATTGTTAAGAAACACAGGCAAGAGAGCTTCATTGTCTGACAAAAGGAAAGACAGATGCAGAAGACTTCACAATACAGCCTTTACATTTTACCAGGAAATCTCTTAGCAGTAGAAAAGGCTTGGAGCTTTTGAAGAAAGGGAACCAATATGAGAAAAAGCAGAGTTTCAGGTGCAGTCGGCGTGATGAGCTGTCCACGGTGAGAGTAGCAGGAAATTGGATCTGTGCAGGAAAGGATGATTTACCAGCTACTTCATTCACTACTTGAGTCAATTCTGTGGCTTTTTACTTCTCAACACAGCCATATTGTCATTATAACACCATCCCATTAGAATTTGCATTTCCTTCTGTTGGGAAGAAAACTTTTCCTGTATCAACTTATGTTGGAGTGATTGGGGCCTGTGAATTAATTGACAACACACAGATTAACAGGAGAAAAGTTTATTAAGAGGCGTGGCTCCCTGAAGAGCCGAGGGTAAGGGTGGGTATGTCAGCCTGATGGTGTGCTGGGCTTGGGCGGGGAGCTTAACGCTCCAGTGGGAAAGTGTGGAAGGTTCTCACAGGTTGTTTTACACGATTTTCATGGAATATCAGTGTTAAAGGCCAGTTCCTCCCTGACTGGAGACTCCCTCAGAGAAGGGTTACAAGCAGCTGAATTCTCAGCAAGCCAGATAAGGGAAGTTCAGATAAGAATTTTTTCTGCAACTGCTGTAACATAAATGTTTTCAGATTAAAGTCATTTTTATGCCACCCAGGCGGACTGTCGGTCCTTTCACTAGTGTATATTTTGTCTGGTGCTTCTACCATCCTAGTACCATCCTAGGGATTTGAACTTGGCCCAGTGCGGGGGGAGCTCCTGAAGGATTTTAAAGCAGGGTGAATCATTGAGCATTGAACTTCTGAAGAGAACTCCAGCCTCGGGGAAGACCAGTGCACGCAACAGCAAGATGACCGGCTCCAGAGAGCAAGGCGCTTGCCCTGCCTGACACTCAGCACCCAGAGTGGCCAAGGGGAGATGCTGGGGACACAGAGCAGGAGCACAGCCCCCAGCGGTGGCCTCTCTTCTGCCACCATAGGGCAGCATGGTGCCCAGCACAGAATTTGACACCTTTCAGACTTGGGTTCCTGTTTTGGTCCCATCACTTCCTGGCTATACAAGGGATTAATCTTCATTGAGTCTCAATCTTCCCAACCAATTAATGGGAATAATATCTATTTCATGGGATTATATGAAGATTAATGTGAGAAAATGATCATATAGGACAGAGTGCCTGTCACACAAAACAGAAGTTTTTATGAGCTCTGGGCCATGATCTTCCTGTTTATCCCATTTAAAAACTATCATGCCTCCCTTTTTCCGTATTTCTTAAGCAGCTAACAATCAGATAAGTATCCCCTCCCTCCACCTAGATCTCAGAATTGCAAGAAAAGAATGTGAGGACCAGAGCCATCTTTCACCGAGAGCTTCCCACTATATTGACATGACTTTACAATTAAACATTCTGCCTTAATAAGACTTTACTTTTCCAGGATCTTCTCGCCTGGGAAGACCAGCTGGTAAGGGACTTTCAGGTTTGCTTCAGGGTCTTCCTGAAAATCCATATCCCTGAACAACAGAACACACAGCTCCCATCAGGGTGAAACCCTTTGCTCGGAACAACAGATCACTGTTGGGCTGATTTACTCTCCCAGCCTGTGCTTCCAAACTCCAGCTTTGTGGGTCCACCAGGCCGGGACTAAGATATCGCAAGTTTTGCCCAAGCATGATCAGAATCTCCCTTCCCTGCATGGAAAGACCCACCTTACTCTAACTGTAAAAACTGGGTGAGTAACTTGCCCTGGGCGTCTCCCCTTTTAGACACACAGGTGAAACTGTCAATGCAGTGGTTGTGCAGATGCCACGAGCAACACACCGGGCTTTGGCTGATCACCCGGTTACTTTGCTGGTGGTTTCAGGGAGTTGGCACTCTAGCCACTTCAGAATGCCTGCTATGAGTGACCTGGGCTTCTGTGACCCCAGGGAAGTCACTGGAGGATGCTGCACCATGATCCCACCTGACCTTCCCAATAAGGGATGGCGATCAGATGCCTCCTGTGCGTGGCTTAAATCCCAGATCATAAAGAACCAGATCGATCTCACATTACCACATTCTGGTAGGACATCTTCTGCACTACTTGGGGGAGCTCGTGTTAGGGACACGTGACGCCCATTGCCTGGGCGAGGACTCAGGCTCTGAGCCAGAACCAGGGGGGAGTGAAGGGCCCCCACCCATAAGATGGCGAAATTCCTGCTTCTCTTCCGGGTCCTTGGTTCCTGCCAGCACCATCTGAACCCCAATCACCCCTTGCCCCCCTAATCCCAGCACCTAGCCAATAGCCACCAGCCCCGTAGAAGTGACACCACAATCACCCCATGCCCCTTCCTATATAACCCAGCACCTTTCCCTAATAAAGCAGAATTATCTGGTGAATTGCTGCTGTGTGTCGCTCCTTTCCTTTCATTGGTGCCGAAACCCGGGAGACGGGACACCCCAACTGGGCCCCGTCTTCCCCCGACACCAGCAGCAGCTTGCCCTTGTCCTCTTTTTCTGGCGCTGGTTCCTCACACTCACCACTCCTCTCTGGCCTTTGGGTAAGTTTTCCCCCGGAGTGGGCTGCTCTTCCCTGACGAGGAGGGAACTCTCCCCGCCTCAGGCCTTCACGGCTGCAGCGGACCCTCAGGCCCCTCCTCCGACAGCCATAAACGAGGTGACTCCTTTGCGGATGAGAACGCTCCCTTCCCCCCCCCTCCTTCCGTTCCTTCCGCCGAAAACTCCTAGTACTAGGTACCTCGGACTCCGGCACTCTGCCTTCTTAGAGAAGTCTAGGTGACGACCCACACTTCCTAAGAAACCGACTTGTATACGAGTTTCCACAGACCACCAAGGATCATCGGGGACGCCCTTTGTCTCCTTGCGGTCTGCTCCCAGTCCGAGGGTCTCCGTTCGTCTTCCCCTGTTTGTCTCCTTCTCTGTCCTTTAGCCATGGGAGCCTCCTCATCCCTCCCTGAAAGTTCACCTCTTGAATGCCTGCTCAAGCATCTAGCCACCCTCTCCCTGACGCCTGATATAAAACCAAAACTTCTCCGCAAATACTGCTCCCAAGATTGGCCGAAATACCCCCTAGACAATAACGACCAATGTCCCGCAGGGGGAACTCTTGATCCTAACATCACTCGCGATCTCTTTAGCTACTGCCAGTGCCTGAAAAAATGGAAGGAGATTCCCTATACCGAAGCTTTCCGCCTCCTCCCCCCACCTCCCCCCAAGTTCTCCTAGCCTGCAAGCCGTCTCCCCCGCAGAAGCCTCCCGTTCACTCCCTTCCCCCTCCTCTCCTACAACAGCCCCTCCCCCTTCCTCCACCACCATCTCCTCCCCCACCTCACCCCCCCTGCAGATCAAGCCTGAGCCTTTCAGCCCCCCTCTAACTAAGTCCCAGGAGCCTCCTCCGTCTTTGCCCCCATCACCTGTTTCTCCCCCACAGACTGAGCCAGAACCCTTCAGTCCTCCTCAGACTCGGTCCCGAGGGCCTCCCAAAATTATCACCCCCCTCCGGGAGGTAGCAGGATCCGAAGGCATCGTGCGCGTTCACGTCCCTTTCTCCTTAGGAGATTTAGCCCAACTTGAGAAACGCCTAGGTTCCTTTTCCACTGATCCCACAACATATATCAGAGAGTTTCAATCGACCCTCCAGTCATACAACCTCACATATCATGACATTTTCATGCTCCTGGCCGATACCCTCCTTCCTGAAGAGCATAGACAAGTTTGGGACTTCGCCCAAACGCACGCCACCGAAACCCACAGGACTGACCCCACCTATCCCCCTGGCCCCACCGCTGTCCCCGAACAAGACCCACACTGAGATTATAACACCACTGTGAGTCTCTGCTCTCGAGATATCTTCGCCTGCTTCTTAATAGCAGGTCTGAAAAAAGCAGCTAGTAAATAGTCAATTTTCAAAAGCTCCCTCCGAGTTCTTAGACAGACTCACTCAAGCCCTATTACAGTATACCAGCCTGGACCCAGAAACGCCTGACGGGAGACATGTCCTTATGACATACTTCCTAGCTCAAAGCTACCCCGACATTAAAGCTAAACTCAAAAAGTTAGAACAGGGCCCTGCTACCCCACAGACTGAGATCCTAACAGTGGCCTTTAAAGTCTTCCATAACCAGGAGGAGGAGAAAGAATGCCGTAAACAAAAGGCTAATCAGGCCAATTTCCAAATGTTGGCCCAGCTGATAAAACCACAATCTGGGCGCCCCTCTACAAACAAGCCCCCCCCAGGAGCTTGTTTCAAGTGCGGACAAGAAGGACATTGGTCAAGGGCATGCCCCCTCCCCCAGATCTCCTACAACCCCATGCCCCAGATGCCACAAAAAGGGCCACTGGGGGTCTGATTGCCCAACCACTCGAAGGGGAGGCTGGATGAACAACCCCCATCCTAAGCCCGCCGTAGTGGGGCTGGCAGAAGAAGATTGACGGGGCCCGGGGGCTTCTCGCCCAACCATTTCCATCACCAAACAGGAGCCCAGGGTTACTTTAATAGTAGACTGTCACCCCATCTCCTTCCTCCTAGATACAGGAGCCACCTTCTCAGTCTTGTGGGAATACCGGGGCCCTACCACGCCTGCCATTACTCCTATAGTCGGGGTAGGAAGTAAACAGATTTTCCCATTAAACCTCCCCCCTTTATGCACAATCCAAGACAATCCCATACCTTTCTCCCACTCCTTCCTGGTTATGCCCCAGTGTCCCATCCCTTTACTAGGACGGGACATCCTTTCTCTCCTCCATGTTTCCATAACTATATCCACTCCCACAGCCCCCACTACTCCCTTTCTGATGGCCCTCATAGCCGACGACACCCCTCTACCCAATGAAAGCTCCAGTTCCACCCTCATAGACCCTGTAAATCCCAAAGTTTGGGACATTACAAGCCCCTCCGTGGCTCTATGTCCTCCTGCCTCTATCAAATTACGTGACCCCTCTCAGTATATCTGTCAGGCCCAATACCCCCTAACCACTTCAGCCCTCATAGGCCTCCAACCCATCATTCAAGATCTTTTAAACAAAAATTACCTCAGACCCACTCACTCCCCATTTAATACTCCCATATTAGCTGTTAAAAAAACAAACGGATCTTTCCTTGTCCAAGACCTTCACCTCATCAACATGGCCATCGTCCCTATCCATCCCTTAGTCCCAAATCCATACACCCTTTTATAGTAGATCCCTGCCTCAGCCTCCCACTTCCCAGTTCTACATCTCAAGGACGCATTTTTTTTCTATCCCTCTGGACCCCTCCTCCCAAGATTTTTTACAGAAAACGGCTCCTCTCTGACCTGCCCGTTCCCAAAACCAAGACAGAAATCCTTTCCTTTCTAGGCCTGGCTGGGTATTTTAGAGCGTAGATCCCTAACTTCTCCCTGTTGGCAAGACCCCTATACGACCTCAGCAAGGGCCCCCCCTGAAGAACCATTATCCTCCTCACCCCAACACTCCTTCATTAAGCTCCGTGGAGCCCTTGTGGAAGCCCCAGCTCTCCATCTTCCTGATTTGTTGAAGCCCTTCTCATTATACATTCATGAGAGGTCCAGTCAAGCTCTAGGAGTCCTAGGCCAATATTATGGCCCATCCTTTGCCCCAGTAGCTTATCTTTCCAAGCAATTAGACCCCACAGTTCGGGGATGGGCCCCCTGCCTACGGGCATTAGCCGCTGGACAGCTCTTGCAGAAGGAAGCTCATAAACTGACATTCGGGGTGCCCCTTACCATTCTGTCCCCAATCACCTAAAGGATCTCTTAACTTACAAAAGTTTACAGACTCTCCCTCCCTCCAGACTCCTGACCTTACTGTCCTCTTTCCTCCAAAATCCCGTTCACCCCCTTTGCCATCCATACCTGAATCATGACTTTTTCCTCCTTTACTGCTCCCTCGCTCTCTCTCGCTTTTTTTCCTCATTCCTATTGTCTTCCCCGCCACCCCAGCCTCCTTTGTATGGCGATTCAAAGTTAGACAGACTTACACACAGCATCAAACAAAAGTTACTGCCCTCATTGCCACATCAGACTGCCCTCTGAAAGGCTGCTCCGAGCCTTTAAACCTCCACTTTCCTCCCTCCACCGAAGTGTTCACTAGCAGCTGCCTTTATTCTCCCTACCTCTGCTTCCTCTATGACCAAAAACAAGCCTGTTGCAGGCAATGACCAGACACCTACGGGGGATGTCCCTACTGGTCTTGTGCCATTCACTACATGGGTAACTCCCGGTACCCACAGTATTACTCCTCCAACCCATCCTCTTCAATACTAACAAACCCCTTCCTTACCTGGCTTTGGCCCATTGCAGGCCCTATAATAATCATTCTCCTTGCCTGTCTCTTCTTGCCTTGTAAAGTTTATCAAATCCCAAGTTGGTAAAATCTGTAATCAAACTTTCAACCAGCTTTTATTCAGGAACTACCAGCTTTTAGCCACAGAAGATCCCTCACCCTCACGTAACCTCCTCACCACATGCTGAGATGGACCCCTCTCTCCGCTGGAAACTGTTCCTGGAAACAATGGCCGTAGACGCCTGGCTCCTGGCACCCATATCCTCTTGGCACCATTAGAATCAACAAGTCCTCGACCTATGGCTACAGGGAACCTTCATTGATTTCCAACCTGAAGAAGTCCACATCTACTCGTCCTTACTGTGGGGAGTCCTATCAACCCTTTCCTCCCAGTCCTCAAGCCCTCACTCCCATCTCCGCCCCCGTTCAGCACGAAGCAGTCAGAGAGAAAGCAACGTCCACAACCCCATAGAGGAGAAAGGGGGGAATGAAGCGCCCCCACCCATAAGATGGCGAAATTCCTGCGTCTCTTCCGGGTACTCAGTTCCTGCCAGCACCATCTGAACCCCAATCACCCCTTGCCCCCCTAATCCCAGCACTTAGCCAATAGCCACCAGCCCCACAGAAGTGACACCACAATCACCCCATGCCCCTTCCTATATAACCCAGCACCTTTCCCTAATTAAGCGGAATTCTCCGGTGAATTGCTGCTGTGTGTCACTCCCTTCCTTTCAGGGAGGCCCAAGGCTTGGGCCTGAGTGAAGAATCGGGACATAGTACCTCCCCTTTTTCAGCTTTTAGGGGTGCCACTGCTCTGCAGACCACCCTTAGCAGTCCCCTTACACAAAGCACTCTGTCTGGACCCATCAAGAAGTCACACACAGCCTGGGACCCCTGTGGGGTGAGACCCTCTCCACCCAGAAGACTACAGGGGAGAATTTCAGGTCCAGACTGACGAGTCCCGAGGTTTCCTTTACTGGAGCAGCTCTATCCTGCATAACTTCTTTCCACTCATTTCTGGCTGGGAACCACAGGAGACCGCAGAGGGGACGAGAGTCCTTGGGATGTTCCTGTTGCAAACAGCCAGCACCCCCGTGAGCAGACAGGTGACGACAGAGGGTTCCAGCTGCTCCCAAAACCAGACCAGGGGTTTTGTTTTTACACTGCACATTGTTAGAAATCACCAAATAAGTGGAGACTAGGCTGGCAATATTTCTTTTCTCAGCTTCTTAAGTCTTGGAAAATGTTTAAAAAGAGAAACTAGACTACAGGTTCCTCCGTCCATTCTGCCCAAAAGCTCAGTGAGGTGAAGTGAATTGGCAAACAGCCGTCAGGACCCAGGGATGAGAATCCAAAAAAATTTGTTGGAGCAAGTGACAAAAATCCCACACCAGCCAGAAAGTCGTTCCCTATTTGTCTCACGTTACCTGCAGCTCCTCAGCCTTCCCTGCCTGCACGCGTCCACAGGACAGCACACTGAAGGCACATCCCAGCACACCAGTCCTACTGACGTCCTTCAGGGGTGCGGGTTTGTCTCCGCAGCCGAGTGACGACACTGTGGGCCTGTCCGTTGTGCTGACAACCTCCCTGGCTGCAGGCTAGCTCTCAGATGGAAGAGAATGTCAACATTGCTTCCCTTGTCACCTAAAAACCAAGAAGTTCTGACTGAAAAACCCAGTCATCCCCCTCACCCTGATCATGCTCCGCTCAGCCCTGTGTGAGAGTTGGTGTCTTTCTGATTCAGACATTTGGAAACATGAAGCAAGGGCTTAGTGCAGCTTTCAGTAAGCTGACACCAACATTGAGGTCATGGAACTACCAGGCATCCAAATGGGGTGGGGTGGGGTTCTGAATCCCTAAAGGCCGCAGACGCTTCTGCTTCTCAGTATCCCAAAGCAGGTTACCCCAGGTTGCCCTCCCTATGCTACCTCCACACCCACTCTTCTGTTCATCTAGGATGAAGTATTTTCCAGCAATGCTCTAAGTGAGAGAGGGGCACTGAACTCCTGCAGAGGCGGCTGCTAGCTTGACAGACAAGACATGCAACTTCGAAATATTTAGTAATGATACAAAGGCCAAAACAAGTGATTCAGAGATAATAGCAGCTGTAGGGTTCAAAGGAGAAGAAGATCAATAAGGGCCAAGAGGATTAGGGAGGCTTCTGATACCACCATTAGGGAAGGAAGGTATCAGACCAGGAGTTAACCTTGTATGACCCAAAAGCAAGAGAGAGGCCATCCCGGGGGCAGCACACAGAATAAGCCAAGGTGAAAATGGACAGATGGTGTTTTGAAGATGATCTGGAGAAACATCAAGGTGATGTTGAGGCTGGGAGAATATTCTGGAACATACAAGAGGAGGAACACTGTAGAACAGGCCAACAGCCTCTGGAGGAAGCCCCTTACTGAAACAGGCCTGCCCCTCATTTCTCTCCAGCTAAATCTCTCATAGGACTTTCTACCCCTGGCTTATTTCCTCCAGAGACCTAGAAAAAGGATAGCAGATTTGATTAGGATTAACCGAAACACTTTATCTTACTGAAGGCAACAAGTTAAAGTTCTCAAAATACTCTTCAGGCATGTTCTGACCAAAGCAGTCATCCTAATGGTACAAATTTGCTCCAAGGCACTCAGATGCAAGAAAGGTCACAATTCTTTATTTTTCCTAAATCAAATTATAGACACTGAAATGGAACAGAGAGCACAAAAACAGTCCCACAGATATGCATTCACTTGATTTGTGACAGAGGTGATGCTACAGAGTCATGAGGAAAAGATGACTCTTTCCATAAATGGTACCAGGTCAATTGCATTGTCTTATTTTTCAAAAAATGTGGTTGTACACCTGAAAGATCACATAGGAGAATATATGCCCACCCTTGGAACAGGAAAAGGTTTCATGAAATAACACAAAAGCATACCGATCATCAAGGAAAAAAATTGATTAAGAAGCACCATTAAGAGAGTGAATAGGAACCCACAAAGGGGGTAATATTTTCAATGCATAGATCTGATAAAGAAGTTGTATCCAGAATATATAAAGAACTCTTTCAAATCAATAAGAACAAAGGCAAACCAACAGAGCAATAAGAAAAAGATGTGAACAGACAACTCATTCATTAAGAAGATAACTAAATGGCCAATCAACATATGATAAGTCACTCAAACTCATTAGTGATCAGGGAAATGCTAATTCAAAGTCCAGTGAAATCCTATTACACATCCACAATAGTTAATATAGAAAATATGGAAAAGGCACAGTGCCATGTGTTGGCAAGAATGTGAAGCAACTGGGATTCTCACACAGTGCTGGTGGGTGAGTGAATTCATACAATCACTTTGGAAAAGTGTATGACAGCATCTACTAACATTGACCATATACAAACCCCATGACCCACCAATTCCACTCCTAGTATTACCCAAGAGAAATGAAAATATGCCCACACAAAGGTTTATACTCAAGTGTTTATAGTAGCTTTGCTCATAATAGCAAAAAGCTAGAAACAATCAAATGTCTGTCAATGGGAGATAAAATAAGGCAATTGAAGTATATTGATAAAATGGAATGTTACTCAGCAATAAACAAACTACTGATATTTAGGGAAAGAAATACACATACGATGGTGTAGATTACACTGAAATTGCAAAGAGACTCTAGGAAATAATGTAAATGTTTACATTTTTTAAGAAGGAATTCTTAAATGAATTATGGTACATCCATTCAATGAGATGCCACACAACAGCTAAAAGAAATAAGATGAAGATGGATGTGTTGATATGAAAAGAGTGCCAAGGTAAAGGAACTGGAAAGTTTAAGAACAGAACAACATGGATAGCATTTTCTATTTGTGCTGAAAATATATACTATGTGTTTGGAAACGTTACGGAAGGACATCCAAGAAACAGGTAACTATGGTTAGCTTGGGAGAGGGTCTAGGACTTGAATAAGGTGACCAACTGGCCCTCAAAGCCAACCTAGTCTGGCGGGAAAGGCCCATACACTTTTCACTGCACACCTTTAATACTGCTTGAAATCTTTTTTATCATGAGCATTATTTTCTTACTAAAAGATTTAATTAAATACAATGCAAACTGCTCTATAACTATTTTTTCTAAAAAAGAACACAGTGGTGATCCTGGTTGAATTTAATAATTTGCTTTCTAAGATGTCATAGGCTGCATAAAGGCCCCAAAGACACACAACTGCTGATCCCTGGAACCTGTCTGTGCATATTACCTTCTGTGGCAGAAGTGGCTTTGCAGATGTGACTAAGCCAAGGACCTGGAGATGGGGAGATTATCTGGATTAGCCAAGTGGACTCGGATCTTGGTAAGAGGAGGGCAGAGGGAGATTTGGCAGGCAAGGAAAGAGCAGTGTAGTGACAGACAGGGACTGGAGTGGCACACTTTGAAGCCAGAGGAAGGGGCCATGCAGCCACAAGTAGATGGAATCTAGGTGGCCTCTAGAAGCTGGAAATGGCAAGAGAACAGATTCTGCCCTAAAGCCTCCCGAGGCACAGTCCTGCCAATGTCTTTGTTCCAGCTGCTGAAACCCATTTCGGACTTCTGCCCTCTAAACCTGTAAGATAATAAATTTGGCCCATTTTAAACCACCCAGTTTGTGGTGATTTGTTGCAACATCATAGGAAATTGACACCCATCAGAATGGCTACTATCAAAAAGACAAGAAAATACAAACATTGAAGAGGACGTGGAGAAAAGGGAATCCTTGTGCGCTGCTGGTGGGAATGTAAAGTGGCGCAGCCACTGTGGAAAACAGGGTGGAAGTTCCTCAAAAGGTTAAGAATGGAAATACCGTATGATCCAAAAATTCTATTTCTAGGTACATATTTATCCAAAGAACACAAATATACCAATTTGAAAAGACATATACACCCCTATGTTTATTGCAGTGTTATTTACAAATAGCCAAGATATGGAAACAATCTAAGTGTCCATCAATAAATGAATAGGCAAAAAAGGTGTGGTATATGCACACACACACACACACACACACACACACACACACACACACACACACGAATATTACTCAGCCATAAAAAAGGAAATCTTGCATTTGTGACAATAGGAATAGACCTAGAAAGCATTATGCTAAATGAAATAACTCATATAGAGAAAGACTAATACCATATGACTTCAATTATATATGAAATCTAAAAACAAAACAGAAACAGGCTCATAGATACAGAGAACAAACTAATGGTTGCCAGAGGGGAGGAGGGCAGGGGGGTGGAAGAAGTAGGTGATGGGGAATAAGAGGTAAACAATCTTCCAGTTATAAAATACATAAGACATGGGGATGTAATGTTCAGCATAGGAAATATAGTCAATAATATTCTAACAACTTTGTATGGTGACTAGATGTCTTGTGGTGAGCATTTTGTAATGCATGTAAATACGGAGTCACTATGTTGCATGCCTGAAACTAATACATTGTATGTCAATTATTCTTCAATATAAAAATACATAAGATTTCCAATGCAACAAAGAAAAAAGTCCACTCTTCCTATACCGTGAATATGTCGGCAAAGACTTGCCATGTGGAAAACCCAACCGGCTGAGGTAAATTAAGCTCACAAGGCCAGGCCACTGCCAGACCGTGCTGCCCATTTCCCCGTGACAGGGGTCCTATTCGTATGGCTCATTACCTTCACTGCTGACGTTTACTGGGCTCTAGATAGAAAGTTTTGGAATTCAAAGGTTTAATTATGCTGCTGAACACAATTTCTCTGCTCAGGAAACAATCCAACACAGATTCATAAATCAATATACAGCCTATGACTCAAGATCAAACTTCAACCAATGTCGATACATCATTAATAAACATGGACCTTACTGAGGCTATTTTTTAATATCAACTGAAATTACCTCTGTGTTCACACTGAAGCCTCCTGGGTTTATCATCTTTTTTCACTATCAGTTAACGAGAAGTGGCAAAGTTTTCAAATTTGTGTGAATTAAACAGCTGTACATTCCCCCAAATTACTCCTAATGTCAAAGAATAGATCAGTTTAAGGAGTACTGATAATTGTCCAGTTTGTGATAATAATCTTAATTGAACTTTTACTCTAATATAAAATTATCCAGAGATACAACACCTACGTACATTTATTCAAAACATTTTTTCTCAGGTGCAGTGAGGGGGATGTATAAACCCCCTAAGATTTCCCTCTCAATTTGTAGACAATCCTTTTAAAGTCCCATGTTTTAACCTCTTTTTAAAAAGCTGAATTGAGGAAAGGCCAGACTTTCTAGAGGTGAATTTTTACCATTTTCTCAGTGATTAAATTTCAGGTTCTCTCTCACTCTCATTCTCTCTCTCTCTCTCATGGATATTCTAGTATTTGAAAATTTCTTCCTGAGGAATGAGGACATGTGAGTTTCCAGGGCATCCCCTCTGGAAAGGCTCTAACTTTTATGAAAGGGAAACAGGCAGTGTATGTGAGGAGGGGTTAAAAGGGAGAAATCTGCCAAGAAATTCACTCCACCAATAATTCACTCATGACCTCCACCATGAGGACTAGAACGTGTGTGCCAACACTTGTTCAAGAGTTAATTTCAATGTAGCTTCCCACAGGGAACAAAGCTCCTCCTCCTGTGCCCTTTCATCCCCCAGGTCTTTATTGTTCTTGCCTCCAACTCAAGACATTGACACTCACTCTAATCCCCAAATGGGCCACATAGCACAATGTGTGATTACAGACACCAACCTCTGACTTCAGACAGGATGGAATGAGACATAAAACAAAATAAAACAACAATACTTTTGTCCTGGGAAGACTGTCAGCTTAACATGCTGCAGGGAGAACGTGTTGACTCTATTTTTGACAGGGAGAACTATTTTTTAAATAGTGTCCAAAACTAGAGGGTTATACAAATTAGGAAGGGAGGAGGAAAAGGAGTTGAATTGGGCAGAAAGCTGTGAGTGAAAGCAAAACAGTTATATCTTCTGTCCCCACCTGCTGGGCATTGCTGGGGGAAATCTTGTTGTGGGTAAAATTGCAATATTTCCAGAATCTCTTACCTGGCTTTAATTCATCTCCATAACAATAGGTGTTTCCAAGGAGTGGAGAGAAATAGTCCATCAGTAGGTAATTACAAAGGCAAGCAAGGGCCTATCTAGACCAGAGAGGCTGGGTGAAGCTTTCTTCTTCTGCAGGCAGGTCAAGAGACATGCGGGACGACGGCTTGTAAGAAATAAATGGGTTTCTCCCACTTTATTTCTCCCTTTGACTGATTTTGGTTTCAAAGGTATTTTGCCCTGGGATCTTCTCCCCAGAGTTATATCTGGCAGTAGTCAGCAGGACCTCTGAACCTGAAATCTGTCTATATGGGTGCGACCCTTGGGTGGGCTGCCTCTAGAGGTGGTGGGGAGATGCCCAGAATGCCCCTTTGGATGGTGGGGAGGCCCCAGTGGCTGCAGGAGTAGAGGGTGCAGCTTCACTCAGGAGTCCCCTATCTGTGGGGCTTTCAATGGGGGAACCCCTAGTGGGGAATTGGTCTAGGGTAAAGTGCCTCCTAGAGGGGTGGAGCCTCCCCCAGAATTGGGGAAGGGTGGAGACACCAGAAGCTGTGGAATTAGCCCTCTGTGAGATAGAAGACTGCTGAGAGGCCCTGAGAGGCTGTGTAGCAGCTGGGATTGTGGGATGTCTTTTCCTAGAGATAGTTACCTCGAAAATGTTACCAAGGGGAGAGAGATGGTTATCTGAGGAGAGAGAGACTTCGGCAGGAGAGAGACACACTTCAGCATCACTGGGAGGAGCTGGGCAATGGCCTGTGGGATGCACTTAAGGAAAAGAGAAAATTATTGAAAAGACAGGTTGCACTCCTGGAAGATACGTTGGCAGTGAGGGAGGAGGCAGCCGGAGAATCTGCGTTGCAGGAGGCCATGGGGAAGGGGGAGGAACAAGCAGTGTCTTCAGCCCCTGAGATGGTAGAGGAGGTGTCAGGAGAGGATGAGGGGGTGCGGCCGCTGATCTGTTGCGGAGGCCACTGCCTGAGTCACCACCCTCTCCTGTATTAAAGGCCCACCCGGGTGTAATTCAGAAAGTAAAAATGCAACAACCATGGGCTCCTCAGGGGGAGGAGCCACCCCCACCAGGTTGTGGAGCACTGTATGCTCCACCCCTATACCCAGGATGAGGTGGTAGACATGGGCATCCAGTATCGTCAGAAGCCATGGGAACCTCTGCCTACATGGCTTTTGCACCTCTGGGATATGGGAGTGGAAAACATTGCTATGTCAGGTTCTGAAATGGGTAGACTGGCTTCCCTGACAACTCACCCTTCACTCCAGCAGTGGTTGCAAAATGCCAGTCATACCTCAGGGAATCAGGCACTTCTGGATTGGCGGACAGCAGCCATCAGGGCAGTTTGGCCAAATCAGGGTGATTGACCTTATTTACTCACTAGCTGGAAAACATATGCAGAGCTCCAGCAGGTGTTACCAGAGCTGGGCTGGAAAATATCATCTATAATATGGACCCACAGGGCCCCAATGAAGAGCTATTCACCATACAAATGAGAAATTTGGTCCTCCATACAGCTCCCCCATCTCTCTTTGGGTCCCTAGTGACTATTCTTGCCCCCCACATATGGCAACCCATAAGTGAGGCTACTCATACTTTAGCAGATCTGCGGGAGGTTGAAACAATAAGGGCACAGAAGAAAGAACGGGCTACGACTGAAAGGAGAGGTGCTAAGGGCCCCGTGAAGGTCTCAAGGACCCAGATGTGGGTTAATTTGATAAAAGCTAGGATAATGAAAGAAAAACTTGATGAGGTGCCCAATAGCATGTTAGAACTGCGGCACCAATTAAAGCTCCAGCTACCGAGGTCCAGGACACGGAAGCCAGGGGCAAAGCCATATGTCAGGCCTGTGTCCCTGCAAGACTTCCTGGGGCACAGTATGCAAGCTCCACTTGGGCCTTCACACCCACAGGATGATGAATGAGGGTTGTGGTTTGACTGAGGTGGGGATCAAGGCCCCTACTTTGGGGGACATAATGGGGATCAGAGGCCACATGTAGAATTAGCAATTCATTGGTCCCCTGTGAATGTACAACATGTCCTGATGCCGGTGGACACAGGAGCTGAATGTTCTCTGATTTATGGCAACCCTGAGCATTTTTCTGGGACCCCTGCTGTGATAGATGGCGAAGTGGGTAAGGCAATTAGAGTAAAGAAAGCCCAAATCCCACTGGAATAGCGCATTTACCCCCAAAGGAGTATACTGTGTACATTTCTCCCATCCTGGAACATATTTAAGGGGCAGATATCCTGCAGGGCCTGTTATTAAAGACCACTGCAGGTGAGTTCAGACTGAGGGTACATCTGGTAAAGGCAGTTCTGAGGGGACATCATGCTAAGCACCTGCCTGTGGCTCTGCATTTACCTAGGCAAGTGACAAATACTAAGCAGTACAAATTGCCTGGGGTCACAAGGAAAACTGGAGAAACTCTACAGGAGTTGGAGATGGTGGAAATCATAAAGCCCATTCATAGTCCTTTTAATTCCCCAATGTGGCCAGTGAAAAAGCCAAATGGCTCCTGACATATGACTGTGGACCTCAGGGAACTGAATAAAGTCACACCCCCTTTGTACACTACTGTCCCCTCTATAGCAGCCTTATGGTCACAGTCAGTCATGAAGTAGGGACGTATCATTATGTTGTGGACCTTGCTAATGCTTTCTTCTCTATTGACATAGTACAGGGAAGTCAGGAACAGTTTGCCTTCATGTGGGAAGGCCAGCAGTGGACATTTACTGTCCTTAAACAGGGATACCTCTACAGTCCCACTGCTTGTCATGGACCTGTAGCCTAGGACTTGGCCACATGAAAGAAACTGCAAACGATCCGGCTGTATCACTACATTAATGATATTATGCTCACATCTGATTATCTTGCAGATTTAGAAGGGGCAGTTCCTAGACTGCTGCAACATCTACAGGAGGAAGGCTGGGTTGTGAACAACACCAAGGTTCGGGGACCTGGTTTGTCAGTAAAGTTCTTGGGGGCTGTCTGGTCAGGTAAAACTAAAGTTATCCCAGAAGCAGTCATAGACAAGGTCCAGGCTTTCCCAACCCCTACCTCTGCGGCAGTATTACAAGAGTTTTTGGGTCTTCTGGGCTACTGGAGAGTGTTACCCCGCACCTGGCACAAATTCTGAAGCCTTTATACAGGTTGGTATGAAAGGGCATCAGGTGGGACTCAGATGAAATATGTGCAGCTGCTTTTACTGCTGCTAAGTGAGCAGTCAAGGCCATACAGGCCTTGAGTATAATGGACTCATCAAGGCCCTGTGAGCTGGGTGCTCATGTGACCGAAGATGGTTACGGATGGGGTCTTTGGCAGCAGCTTGAATGGACACGCCAACCTATTGGATTCTGGTCAAACTATGGAAAGGAGCAGAGGTCTGGTACATCTTGATAGAGAAGCAACTGGCTGCTTGTACCATGCCTTGCTGGCTATGGAGCCCATCACTGGAACAGCTCTGACCAAGATAATAACCACCTATCCCATTGTGGGGTGGGTGCAAAACTGGACCCCAAAGCCATGGAGTAGCACAGCACAGATGCCTACACTACCCAAATGGGGGGCATATTTACAGTAGCATAACACCCTCTCTAACCCCTTAAGTGTAGAACTTTAACACTTATTGGGGCCAGTGACCTATACCAGTGGAAAGCAAGAAGAATTTGCTTTTGAGCCATTGGTAGCTGAGAGTCCTTATCAGGAGGGAAAAGCCCCTATACCTGAAGAGGCTTGGTATACAGATGGTTCCAGTCATGGGCAGCTCCTGAAGTGGAGGGCTGTGGCCTTCCCTCCTAAAACTGTGACAATATGGATGGAGGATGGAGAGGGGAAGAGCAGTCAATGGCCTGAGTTGCAGGCAATATGGGTCGTGATCACCCAGGAGCCTTCTCCCACAGTTGTCTGCACTAACAGCTGGGGCGTCTATCAGGGCTTGACCCTGTGACCATGACTGACATGATACTATGTCAACAGGATGGTTGGTCACTGGCCCCTTTGGGGGCAAGAGTTGTGGCAAGACCTATGGGCCTCTGGTCAGACTAAGACTGTTACCATGTATCATGTGACTGGCCATTTGCCTTTAGCATCCTCAGGAAGTGATGAAGCAGACACACTGGCCCAGGTGCACTGGCTAGAAGGAAAGCCTGCCTCTGATGTGGCCCAATGGGTTATATCAGCATTTGCTGCATGCAGGGCAAAAGACAATGTGAGCTGTAGCCCATTGGTGGGGCTTGCTGCTGACCTTTGAAAAAGTCAGCAGAGCCCGGAAGGAGTGCCTTGTGTGCTTTAAGAGGGACTTACACTGAGCTCTGCAACAACATGGGACAATAGTAAGGGGGCTGATACCCCTTGTCAGGTAGCAGATAGACTATATTGGGCCTCTGCCCATATCAGAAGGATATTGGTATTCCATGACTCATGTGGACACAGCTACTGGCCTATTGGTTGCTTTTCCTGCACATCGTGCAGATCAGCAAACCACCAAAAGGGGCCTGGAGTCTCTTTGCAGCTTATGGTTGTCCGCAAGTCATTGAGAGCAATCAGGCACCCAGTTTACAGGACATGCATTACAAGAATGGGTGAAACAATTAGGAATAAAGTGGAAGTTTCATGTACAATATAATCCTACTGGGGCAGGCATAATAGACAGGTACAATCTTTTGAGAGTAAGGCCTGACATGCAGTTCACAATTCTCCTTCTCAGGAGATTGCAGTATGATGGAAACAAGACTCATGTAAAGGGCTGTAAGTGTGAATTTTGCACACTTTGCAATAGACCAGCTAACACTTCAGAATGGAGTAACTTTACTTCCTTTTTGGTTTTATAAGGAAATGTCTTTTTGCAGAGGTGGAACTGAGCTAGACTTTGAATTTTAAAGAGTAAAGCCAAGGAAGTAGACTTTTAAAGTTCCTTCTTGGTCTAAAAAATACTCTGAACTAGCTTAACCAGTAAGTTGTTTGGGAACAAAATGGGAGATGAGGACTTTGGAGATTTGGTGGGGAAGGCCAAGTGGCTGGAATTATTCTGTAGGTGATGAGGATCATGATGATTTTTGTATAGGGGTTACGACATGGTTAAAATGCTCTTGGGAAGCTTGATATGGTGGTAATGACACGGTTTTCTTAAAATCCCATTTTCCCCATAAAATATCCTTTTCCTTTTCTGTTCCCAGCCCTAGCTTCTTTGCTTATGCAAGTCTGTCTAATGATAATGCCTCTTATTTATCAAGCTCTTATGATGGGCTAGTTTCCATGCTAGGACATTATCTCTTTCACCACCCAACATGGGAGGCGTAATTATCTGCCCTTTCCATCTGAGAAACTAAGATTCTAGGATTAGATCTGCCCAAACCCAGATAGTTCATAACTGAAGGGCCAGCGCTTGCTGCCCCCTGAAACTCTGAGCCTTGAACATGCTTGTCTCCAGCAGGTAAGCAGTGGCACAGAACAGCTTTTATGGAAGAGTTTATAGAGTTGTGCTTCCAACTGATTTTTTTTTATTTTTAAATTTCACTTCTGAATTCCACTAAATTTCACACAGATAATAAAGCTATAGTTCAAATCCAAGAACGACAGAAGGTAGAGAGGGAGAAAAAGAGGGAAGGAAGGAAGAAGTTAAACTGTTATTTTAAACTCAGGGAAATCCTATAAATGGCCTAAGTTTTTACTACCTTCCCCTAAGGGGATCACTAATGTGATCATCATTCCTCCGGATAAACTGAGTAGAAGGAGAATCATCCTGCTGTAGGTTTTCCATTGACTTTACATCTCTAAAGCAGAGGCTATTGGACTAGCAGAGGATCTATTCTTTCTGGCTTATTGAGCCTGGTGCAAATGGACTATGGCAAAAGAGAGCATTAAATCACTCGAGTGGCCGGCCTCCAACCACATTCAGTAGCAGCCAGGATGTGCATGAGTGGTGGAAGACTCCAGGCCGAGCAGAGGAGCTCTATCTAGTTCTGGCCCCTGATCTCTAAGGACCATTGCCAAAAAGATAAAATAACCATCTGAGGTGAGAAATTTCTGACTTACCACCTTTTTTGTTTCCATATTCACAGAATGGAATTGCTGCCTTGAAGAAATCGTTTTTCTTTGGGTTTATTGTTTATAAAACAAATAACTCTGCTATAGCAAGCAAAGTACTAAGATATAAGCCCCCAGAAAGGCTCCAATGGACCAAGCGGAAACTAGCAAAGGGAAGGGTAGTTTGTCGTGGAGGTTGGGGCATCCGTTTCCATTTGCCCCGCACCCCTACCCACCGACCTCACTCAGGCTACCTGAGTCTTCCTGAGGATATGAGGAGGAGGCGCAGGGGTAAGGGAGCTGAGGAAGTTTTCTTAAGGCCTGTTTGGAAAGGCAATTGTAAATAGACAGCATAATATAATTGCTAACATAGTAAAACATTTTATGGTTTTCTATGACACTTCTAAACAAAGTGTTTTCACGTGCAGCATAAATACATTTCATCTAATTTTTATGATTTATGAAACCTCCAGCTGCTGCCACCTTCCCCAGAGTCCCCATTCCAATTTATACCATCCAAGGCAGGGTTCTGCCAGGGCACTCTGAGCCACAGATTCAGGCACAAGTGATTCACGGAGGTGTGCTGCCACAGAAACCCCACACGGGGCGCGTGGAGCCTACCGGGGAGGAGGAGAAGCCAAGCACAAGAGCGATTTCAGGCGCAGCCCAAGACTCAGCCTGCTTCCAAGGGGGTCACTGGACTGCACACTATCCTCAGGGACTGTCCCACCTTTCAGCAAAGCAGACTGGCTTTTGTGCCACATCAGTCTGTGTTTATGGACAAGGGAGGACAGGTTCCCCAGGGGCAATCCCCTGAAGGTCTCAGGTAAGCCTTAGCTGTTTAGTGTGAGGTTGCTGGGGATGGGATCTCAGAGCTAGTAAAGGTTCCTCCCTCCTAGAGCACTCCTGATCATCCTTCAAAAAAGGATCCCATGTTAGTAACATGATCCCATGTTAGTAACACACTCTCTGATAATTGGTGATGCAGCCAGAGAACCTCTTCTATGCTCTCCTTACCCTGGAATATCTTTCTGGAGTAGCACTTGTCATTACAATCTTAATGACTCCTCCCCCCAGAGCCAAGGGGCTCCCTGTTAGGAAGTCTGATCCCAGGAGCAAATATTAATGCATCTCTCCAACACCCTAATTACCCCCAGGGAGGCAATAGGCAAAAGTTAACCCACTAGCTATGATTTACTAATGTAGCACTAAGTGACTCTCAGTTATAGTAAATGACTTGTTTGCCGAGTTATTCTAAAGATACAGAAGAGAACCATATGAACCAGTTCCTAAGAAAACTTGATTTCAAATAACAAAAGTCATTCTTCAGAGAATAACAAAGTGTTCATCAAGAATCTTATAGAGTTTCTCAAAAACCTGAGCTTTTATTATTCCCAGAGATAACTGCGTAGTGATAGTGTCCATTATGGGAATGCCCCAGGGATGCTGAGGTTTTCTAAAGAATATAAAATACCAAAGATTAAAGCAGTGTCATGATCAGGAAGATTCTCTCACTTTCACCCCACATTTAGGGGTACATTCCACAGTATGTTCAAAGTAGAAACACATTTAGCAAATAATTCAGGTCTTTGAAGAAGTTCTCTTTTCAATTTTATCTGGCAATCTCATAGATGTGTTTTACAAGGCACGTAGGGAGAACAAAAAGGAGATCAATTCTACTGCTGAGAGAGAATCTGGATCAATTTTATAGAATCACACCCACATGAAATCCACATAGGTGCAACATTTGAGAAACATTGGTTAAGCAAAAAATCATACCAACTATCAAAGTAAGTTAAATTGCTATATGTTTAGAGTTCCATAAATGGAAAATATCCTAGGTCTTTACCCAAATCAATTTCTTTGGCATCTTACAGCAGCTTCCATGGGAATTGAGTAGTACTTTTCAAAATCCTACATGACAGTGTCCCTGAAGAATGGAAATAAAGACTAGTGGCCAAATTTTCCATTTTTGCTCATCAAGATTTCAATTGATTTTACTTAAACAAGCTGTTTCATTCAATTCACACTGATTAACCTTAGCCCAGTCACTGAAAACTGTCATTCTGGGGTACAGGTTTCAATTGTCTTCATAATGTACTTGGAAGGTCACAGGGCAGAAGACACACAGAAGGTTTCCTGCACAATGCTGACAATATCAGGAATCTGGGCAGCATGGACCTCAAGAATCTCAATCACAAACTGACCTCTGTGTCTTCTCTTTCCTCGTAGAGTATGTTTCTTACTATTTTATTTTCTTTCAATGGAATCAGTATAGATGCCAGCTACATCCTTACCTCTCTCTAAATATTGCTTTTCTCTAGGGCTCCAGCATAGAAACAAAATTTTAGTCAAAACTCTATTTTTTTATCCTCCCTCTGTTTGAAGCAATGATGAGACTCAGGTGCAAGATTTATAGGGATGCCAAAGCACTCAGTCACCAAGATAAATAATGTCTGAACACAATCTCTAAAAATAAAAATGAATGTCACAAAAGAACTCATGATAAATAGCATATTAAAATTTTAACTCAACCTCACTGCCTCATCCAAGTCCTTGCCAAGACTGGGCTCCATGGTGGTGTCATAAGTGGTCATTAGTGCTTCTAGGAACATGGTGGGCTTGTGCTTCATGACCCCCTTGTGGACATGGGTAGAGCCATGTGACTTACTGCAATCAATAGGTTCTGAACAGAAGTCATGAGTCCCATCTCTAGGCAGAAGCATGTGATTGCTTAGTTTAAGACCCTCCTGAATGCTCTTTTCTGCAACTTTTCAGACCAGCAATGCTGTATTGACTGGGTCCCTGAATGCCTATGTCATGCAGAACCCCCTACAAACCCACAGTGGATATGTAGCATGAGTGAAGAGAAACCTTTGTGATTTCAAGATGCTGGAGAATGTTTGTTACAGCAGCTGACAAAACCACTCCTTACTGATACAGACTAAAAACAAGGTTCTCACTATGGGAAGCTCAGCATTTCAGGTGACAGGAACAAAACTGTCCCTAATATCCAGTCTTACAAATGAAACTCCTTCTTGCCTTGAAAGAGCAAACTGCCTCATCTCTCCTTCCCAGCTAGCTGTCTTGTACATTATATTCTTAGGGCTGAGGGCTTTGTAGATGGACAGAAATAGATTTGAAAAACTTCTTTCAGCTCTTATAAGCTCATGATTATAAATCTTAATTGCCAGATCTATAAAATAAGGTTAGAAATACCTCCCATATAGACCAGTTATGGAATTAAATGAGATAATACATGAACACACCTGAAACACAGTAGATAATTCATGCATTCTAATCTAGTTGTGCTCAAATCATTCTTGAGATGCTTGTTAAAATACAGATCTGCACATCAGCCCCAGCTCAGGAGACATAGGACCCAGGAGTCTGCTTCTTAGCAGTACTTCCTAGGTTTTGCAGAGGACCCCACCTTAAGAAGCCCTGGGTTCTTTCTTTCCCCATGGTCATAACCACCAGACATACCCAGGATCATGAGTTTTTGTTGCATGTGTAAATTTACTTACATTGCTCAGAATGTCCATGGGAAGAGAATCACTAACAAGTCAGATTGTAACAACCTAAAAATGTAGAAGAAAAAACCAACATGGCCTTGGGAAAAGAGTTCTACCAGGCTATTATTCCTTACCATCTAGGTGCCTCTAATGTCTATGTAGATTAAAAGTTCTTGAGATTAGCAAAGTGTGTGGGTTAGTTGGGTAAAAATTCCCATCCTCATTAAGAGTCCCATACAAACATGCCCACACAACGAATAAGTTGGTACCCAGCGATTTAGAGCATCATGCTGTACAGTTACCACTCTTCCACATTAAACGGAGGAGAAAGAACATCCTGATGAATCCGAGCAGCAAAGGGCCATCCCAAGCTCTACAGACTTTCCTTAGCATGTATCACTCAAACTTTATTCTAATGTAGGCAATCAAATTTCTACCTTCATTCAAACAGACACACATTTAAAGAGACAAGAACTGACATCTCCTAGGATTCACCACAACAATCAGTACACAATGAGGCATGACCCCAAATGCCCTACTTATAGAGACTTTCCTGGCGACTTGTAACTCAGGATTCAGAGAGATTTTGGAGACTTTCTAAGGTGTAAGTCTTGGAAGAACTACCTGATCAATGAGAAAAGAGGTCCAGGGGTCTGTGCCCACTACCCTGAGAACCCACTCTGTGCACCTCTCACAATCATTCACATAAGAAATCATGGTCTTCCTCCCAATTCTCCTTCCTCGACGCACTAACCTACCAGTGCACCCAAGCGTCTGCTGAGATCCTACCAGGAGTCCTCAAAGGACCCCACTAAACAAAAAAATCTTCCTTTTCAACCCTCAGAATGTAGACCATGCTGTTCAGTTGTGTATCCACCTGGGTGTTTGCTCTAATATTGTTTGCTTACTATAAGAGCAGCAGTGTATGACTGGGGACCCACTGAGATGCACAAAGATGAAATGTTCATCTCAGGAGGGTCTGCTGTGGAATTAGAGTCATATTGTTTATGCTGCAGTGTAGGGACCAGCTTAGCTAACCTGCAGTTGCTAGCTAACCTGTGTTTCATGTGCAGCTCAAGCATGTCAAGGCACTCCAGGGATCAAGGGGCTGGCCCACTAGGGTCCCTGTGCAAGAAGGACCAAAAAGCTCCAGAAAAAAACTCAAATTCATGGAAGAGAGGGATAGGGTGCAAAAGCTAGATTTATGAGTAAATATGAAAAGTGTGTATGATGTTGCCTGAATATGGTGTCTGTAACTCTAAGCATCCCTTAACTGAGGTCCCTCTGGACTCATGCCTGCATCCTGGTTGGAGGACTTCAACAAAGGGCAAGTGAAATATAAATGAGCTATTTCATCAAAATTTCTGTATGACAATGAAAGCATAAGGCAGCATCTCTTAAGGATTTCTGTTCAATGAAGGATGCCATAAACAAGAAAAAGAGACAGATGGCCCTCTCAAAGAAGATAGTTTCACTGTATAAAACAAGGGATTAGTGTGTAGAATAAGGAAAGAAGTTCTTTAAATTAAAAAAAGAAAGATAGCTGGTTCACAAAAGGGGAGTCACTGTGAACCACAAGTACATGCAGAGATGCTTAAAGTCACTCACAGCAGAGAGGAAAACAAAACAATGATGTAAAACCAACATCAGAATGGCAGAGGAAGACCTGCTCACGCGGGGGAGGGGGAGTGAGCCGGAACACGTGCGTGTTGCTGCTGAGTCCGCGGGCTCTCAAGGAAGCAGTGCAGCCCAGGTGGCAGTGTGTGAGACTCTGAGAAGCTAGGTGTGCACCTGCCGGGGGCTCAGGACCCGCTCCTTGCTTCCACCCAGAGGAGCTGCCACACAAGTCCCAGAGACCATGAGCAAGGATGTGCACGGTGGTCTTGCCTGCGGCCATGCAGAGGAAGGGGCAAGCCAACTGTGCCTCACCAAGGAAGTGGCTCGGGAAAACGTACTGGCGCAAGCTGTGGAACACGCATCAGACCGGTGAGTGAACAGATCTTACCAGGGACAGACCTTGGCCAGACGGTGCTACGTGGAAACGCAGGGACCGGGGGCTCACTCACAGAGCAACTCTATTCAAGCTGGCTGAAATACACACACACAAAATGCCACACGTTCTGTGTGGACACCTGCTCACTTGGGTCCCTGGTAGCAGAGCCCAAGATGGGTTTCAGATGTATGTGACGCTCTGAGGAGGGTGCTTGCAGGAGATGGGGGTCAAGGAAAAAGGATAAGGCACAGGAAGGAGCTCAGCTAGGACAAGGGCTTGGGGAAGTCTAGAAAGATCCCCAGGGGGTTTGGGGCATAAGGCTCACCCCAGCAGTGACCTCACCTCGAGGCAAAGGGCTGGTCTTTGTAACCTTCATCCGCCCCGTCCTTGGCTGGGCCTCCCCTCTCCTGGGTGTGGACGAGGAGGGTGTAGACTCTCAGCCCAGAGGTTCCCAGCAGTGAGCACACTAGCACTGCCCAGAGTGGGCAGCTGGAGCTGTCAGCAGCCAGCACTCAAGTGGGAGGGGGCCAGTAGCTGCCACTGGCATCTACTACAGATCCAAACACGTGAGAGTAGGATCTAAAGAGGACAGGGCCCTGCAGAGGGTGGGTGGTGAAGAAGGAGCAGCTTCTCGGGGCAATGATGAGACTGTGCCGGAAACAGGAATACTATCAGCTCAACCTCTGGCCCTAAAGCCCCTTGTGCATGACTAAGAGACATAGGTGCACATGGGGATGGGGGTGCTTGCTGCATATCTCTAGAATCTGCTACAAAAACGAGAAGGATGGACACCCTGCCACCTGCTGGCAAACAGCTCAGCACAGTGGGCAGGCTGCAGAAAGGTGGTGGCTCAGGACCCAGGTTTGTCTGTGAACAAAGATTCAGCATTCAAATCCCCTCTACAAAGTAGAATACTGCCATGAAGCCAGTGATCAGAGAGGTGAATAGGACAACAGAAGCTGAGAAGATTCAAAACCTCCCTCTGTAATCAACGCAGAAAGGCAGAGCGAGATGAAATGCTGGACTTTGGTGGGTGGAGAACAGATTAGAAACAGCAAACCCCACAGTGCAGGAGCTGCAGATGAGGAAGTGTGGGCTCTCATCCAAAAGGAGATTGCCACACAAAAGAAGGAGGGATTCAAGTAGAAACAATTAGCATTGAGCATGTCGGGGTGGGGCTGTCTCTGCCTTTCTGTTGGGAGCCTCTGCCACAGGTGGATCTGTCCCACACAGGTAATTTGGACCTGCACGTATGAACACACACATGTGCACACATGCACACACAGACCCACAGGCACAAACAAGAATGCCCTACTCCTCTTTACTGATCTGAATCAGGCTTTGTCCCTTCTGCCCAATGGAAAGGCTCTGGGGACCCCTTTGTCTCAGGGCCACAGCAAGGAGGGCTTCTGCTCACAGCTGTCGACTCCTCCAGGCTTAGGCACAGACTATGGGGCCAGACCTGGGAGCCAGCCTTCCACAGTGCACCAGACCAGCCTCTTCACCTCCACTGCCAACCTCAAAAGTCCCACGTGTAAATTAATTTCTGCAAAGCTCTCACAGAATGCCTGCCCTTTCAGGCCCTGTCTTGTCCAGGTGTGAGATCCCATTAGTCCACATAATGTGAGCCAGCAAGTCTCGAAGTGTGGTCATTGGAGCAACAGCAGCCACGATGAGGCAGGGCAGGGACATGGGACAAGCAACATGGTTGACTCCTCCCACCTGTGATGAAAACGGCTGATATAAACAGGGTAGTAAGAACAGGAGGGACCCCACCTTAAGGTTGAGATTCCGTTTTTAGAAAGCAAAGGGTTGGCCTTCAGCAGCCAGGCAGTAGAAGGGACCGAGCTGGTGGGGTCATGCTCTGGAGCCCCTTTGGGTCCCTGCCACAAGCCTTCAGAATATGGAACCCTGGGACTGAGGAGAGAGAACGGCAGGAATGAGGCTCCTGGGTATGTCCTCTCCCGACAGACACAGCACAGCCTGTGGGTTTTAACAACAGAAATTTCTCTCACAGTCTGGAGGGAAAAGTCTGAAGTCAAAGCATCAGAGGGTATGTTCCCCCTGAAGGCTCTGGTGTCACTCCTGCCTCTTTCTAGTCCCTGGCGGCCTCAGCAGCTCTTGGTGTTTGTTCCCTGGCTCATAGGACCTCAGCTCCAGCCTGTCTTCATCACTGCATGGCCTTCTCCCTGGGTCTGTCTCTGAACGTCCTCTCCTTTTCCTATAAGGACACCAGGCATTGCATTTAGGGCCCACTCTCATCTGGTATCATCTCAGCTCAATCCTGAGCCAGCTATGTCCACAAGAGCTGTATTTCCAAACAAGGCCATCTTCACAGGTACCAGGGGTTCAGACTTCCACATAGCTTTGGGGAGACACAGTTCAACCCACAACCCCCCAAGGATGACTGAGAGGCCAGCACACCCCATACCGACTCTCCAGGGAACTCAAGAAGCTGCTACTAGAAAACACTAAGGCCAAGTTCCAGAGGCCAAAACAATGATCACCCAGGGGCCAGAAGAGCCTTAGCACAAGCCGGAAGCTCCAGCCGGGTCGTGCTTCCGGTACAGTGGGTGGAATCTGGCCCTCCCTAGGGCGTCCAAGTGCCAGAGGAGGCGGCAGCCAGTGACCGTCCCACACCCACCCAGGGAGCGGGCAGGATGTTCTCCATGGCTGGGGGAACAGCCGCGATGCCTGCCGAGCTCCGCATGCTTTTCCTTGCCCGCAGTCTGCTTTGGCGTTCTCCTTTTTGCCCTGCAGCCCTTCCTCTAGTAAAATCAGGCTGTGAGGCCACAGGCCCCAGAGGGCAGCAGAACAGGTCATGGGGCTCCCCACTCAGTGCTCTGGGGTGACCTTCTGGGAATCAGGAGCAGAGGCACACTCTGGGAAACCATGATTTTCCCTTGTAAGAGCCAGACAGGTGAGAAAGGGAGGACCTTTCCTTATTATTCCAAGTAATACCAAGAGCCATTCCGGGGGCACCTGGAGGAAAGCATGTGGGCAAGGAGCCCTTCCTGGGTGGCGCTGCAGAGCTCATAGGAGAAAAGGGAGGAGGGAAAGGGGAGGCTCTGGGCCCACTCTTGGGGTCAAATTCCCTCCTCCCAGACAGGGTTGCAGCAGAGAGCAGAGCAGATTCATCAGAGAGGGAGGGGAAGCAGACTCCGTGTCCTGAGCCCTGTAGGTGGTTCCTGCAGCACAGAAATGGGGGCAGAGCTAGCTTAGGGACACCGGGTGCTGAGATAGCCCTTCTCCTGGTCTCCCTCCATCCTTCAGAATGTGGAGGACTCTAGGGTCCCCAAATGCTGCAGTGGGATATCAAGAGGAGCTGAGGGTTGGCACACGGCAGGGAGGCAACTGTGCTGAGATCAGGGGCCCCGCCAACAGCCCACGCTGGGGACTAGATGGAGGGTATGGCTGAGTTTCCAGAAGCTGAGCTAATGGCTGGGTGTGCCCAGAGCCAGCAGCAGGTGCCCACCTCGGCTGGATCAATCACAGAGGTGTCCACCATGGTCAGAGGACAGCTCCCAGCTTTTTTGCCTTCCGGGGTGAACAGACATTTTGCCTTCTGTCCATGCCTGCTAGAGCACAGACCAACCCACCCACCTCTCACAGGGAATAGACAGGGGGAAAGGGATTAGGAATCCTGAGTAAACAGAGTATTCCCCTCAAAGCACATCAAGTTAAAACCCAGACTGACAGCATTCTCTGGAATCTGCAAGATTAAGTTCTCCACCTCATTTCATTAGCAGAAACGAGGGCTTGTGAGCTAAATTAAGCTCAATTATAAAACAATAAAGAAAGTTACATTTCTGCACACCGGAGTTTTATGGTTGTGAAATTTGTATCTACCGTATGAGAACTGTTATTGTAATTCAAGACACTATGTGATGTAAGCCGTATCAGCTGTAGAAGCAAAGTGTTTTATGGTTTCAGAGCAAGGAGAAAACATGCCTACTGGAGTTTTAGAATGTCAGTTTGTAGTCAGCATCTCCAGTATACAGATTGCCTGATATCTTTTCTTAAACCCAACTTCCCATAACTATATTAATTACCATTCTTTCTGCTGTAAGTGACAAAATCCCTAACTCAAGGAAAGGAAAAGGAATTTATTTGCATATAAAACTGAAGAAACCAGAGGGATCCTTGCTTCAGGTATGGTTTGATCCAGGCTCAGATTTCTTCACTCTGCTTCTTTGATGTTAAGTCCTTGCTCAGGATCCATGTGTTCACAAGATATCTGTCACAATTTTATCTCCATCATCTTTTCAGATGTGTGCCAACAGGAAAAGGAAGTATGTTACCCTGATAACAAAAGCCTAGGAGTTGCATCTCCTTAGCCAGGATAGGCAAGATTTGTGCCATGCTACCATTAGAATACCAATCACTCTAATGAGAAGGATGGAAAGTGCCAATAGGCTGCTACATGGAGCCATTCTGTAAACTTGACCCAAAACGCATCACTGGAGAACGGTGGGGCAATGGTCCATAGGGCAAGGAGAGAACCCTGGGGCCAAAACAATGAATGTCCAGAGCTCTGTCCCAGATTGTGGTACACAGTGTGGTCCTGTTTCCTTCCAAAGCAGAAGGACTATCCTGAGGCTGGGAAACACTCCCTCTGTTTTCCCATCATGGAGTAGGAAGTTAATGAGCTCTTTGGATTACTTAATGTCATTGGCTACAAGTAATATACACCCAAGTCTGTCCATTCAGGCTGCTATAACAAAATGCCATAGACTTCCTGGTTTATAAAGAACAGTCACTTATTTCTCACAGTTCTGGAGGCTGGAAGTCCAAGATGAGGGTGCCAGCAGGTCCCATGTCTGGTGAGGACCTGCTTCCTCGTAGGTGTCTTCCTGCTGGATCCTCACGGGGTGGAGGGTGAGGGAGCTCTCTGGGGCCCCTTTTATGAGGCCACAAATCCCATTCCTGAGGGCTCCCCTCTCATGACCTGACCACCTTCCGAAAGCCCCGCCTCCTCTTACCATCACGTTGGGGGTTAGGATTTCAGTGTATGAATTGGAGGATACAGATACTCAGTCTAGGGCACAATGCAAGATTTCTTGAGAGGAAATAATGTAAGAAAAAGAAGGGAGCATACCATTAAGCCCAAGAGGGGTCTCACAGACCCTCAGAAAGAGCAGCTTTGCATCCAGCTTCAGGAAGATATGGAAGCAGGCCCTAGAAAACTGTAGGGACCCCAGCAGGTGCCCCATTTTCCACCTCTCTTTCTGTATGTCTGTGTCCGTCTTGTTTCTCATTCTCATCAGAGCTTCCTCTGCTTCTCTGTCTGCATAGTGGAGAACATGGCCACCCTACAGCTCCAGTGATTGGTGACAGTGGGTGACTTGGGGTTGTTTCTTGCTTCTGCTTTCCAGAAACTCTTTTCCTAAATCCTGTGAGCCACAGTCAAAGCATCACACTTTCCCAGCCATGAGAATTGACTCAGCTACAGGCATGTGATTCAAACAGAGCCAGTGAGATGTGCCGAAGCCTCCCCGAGGCTTCGTGGAGAGGGAGATGCACTCTTCCCCCATGGACTTGAACTTGGGAGTTGTAAACTGGAGCTTTCTTGACACCAAAATCTGAGATTGCATTAACCTAGAGGAAACAGAGTTAAAAAGTGGAGACATAATCTGGGCCCTATGAGGATGGTCAGGTCTCTGGATCAAGTTAAGCCTTTACATAATCTTTTCAGTTATAGAGTCGATAAATCCCCTTCTACCTAAGTCATTGGGCCAGATTTCAGTCACTTGCACCTAAAATAATTGATACACCATACTCATATGTGATTGCTTGTATTAGTCTGCTTGGGCTGTTTGATGAATACCAATACCACAGAGGGTGATAAGTAAGGGACATGTGTTTTCTCACAATTCTGGAGGCTGGAAGTCTAGGGTCAAGGTCCCAGCAGAGTTGGTATGTGGTGAGGCATCCTTCTGTCCTTAGTTTGCAGGTGCTTTCTTGCTGGGTCCTCAATAGCCTCTTCTCTGTGCACGCACAGAGAGATCTCTGCTGTCTCTTCCTTTTCTTATAAGGATGCCAATCCTATCAGATTAGGTCACCACACTTACGACCTCATTTAACCTTAATCACTCCCTTTGAGGCCCCATCTCTAAATACAGTCACACAGGGGGTTAGGTCTTCAATGTATGAATTTTGAGGGACACATTTGGTCCATAATACCATTCTAGTAACACACATAGATTATCTCTTTGTGAAAATCTAAACTTCAAGTTGAAAATAATCTTATCTGCCCAGCTTGAGTCTTGAGTCTATACATCATCTGTCCAACTGTCCCCAGAGGGTTTTACAGTGCTATCATGGGTATGGGCAGTTCCAGCAAAAGGGGGCTGGCTCCATTGGAAATGGGGCCGATATATGCCATATGCAATTTATCCCAGTGTATCAGGGATTAGATGCCTTCTCTCAGGCATTTCCTGCAGCTGGGGTCAAGAGTGATTCTACCTGGTTCATGTTCTCAGTGTGAGGATGAACATGACCACATCTGGTACTGAGAATCTGATGATGTATTGGGTTGTATAAAGACATCACTCTTTGAGGGTGCCTCCACTAGCAGACAAAATATGATTGCCATTCTCTGAAGAGTTGTCATGTTTTACTCTGAGTCATCAGCATGTTGTCCACCAGAGTCCCTGGCTTCCTTGTCCTTCTCCTTGATGAGGAAGCTTCTCAGCACATGATGGAATCCCCATTATGTACAACCAAGTACGTAATGATGTCCAGTGACTTACACCAGCCACCGGGACTGTGCAGGAACTGCAGTCTCCCTTCAGTCTGCCCCTCCCAGTACATGTCTAGTGTGCAGAGTGTACCTTTCAACAGTCAAATTCCAAACACATTCAACCACGAGTACAAATGTCAACCCTTCAGCAAAAGTCCTCCTAGGTTAATTGGATTTGTTTCCTATCTTGAGTCATGGACTGAATGTTCTTGTCCTTCCCCCAATTTGTATGGTGAGATCCTAATGTCTAATGTGTTGGTATTTGGGAGGGGGCTTTACGAGGTGATTAGGGTGAGATGAGGTCGGAGGAGGGGTGGCATGATGGGATTAGTGTCCTTAGGAGAAGCAGAGACCAGAGCCCTCTCTCTGCCATGGGAGGACACAGCAAGAAGGTGGCAGTCTGCAAGCCAGGAAGAGAGCCTGCACCAGCAACTAAACAGCTGGACACTGACCTTAGACTTTGAGCCTCCAGAACTGTGAGAAAGAAAATGTCTATTGTTTAAGCCCCCAGCCTGAGCTGACTAAGACACCTTGGCCTAAAAAGTTGGTTGAAGAGCCATGCAAAGAATGAGGAGAAAGAAGGGAGCCTTTCTTAGTGTATCTGACAGGTCCAGTGGGGATATAAATTTATTCTTACATACTTGGGAAGGTTTCCTCAGACACAGCTTGCATTTAGAGTTTATTTACCTCATCAAAATGTATTCAGATGTTCAAATCAGTGAGGACTGCGTCAGTACTAATGTAAACAGGGACCAGGTGCAGGACACTGTGAGCAATAACCAGGGCCAAGTACCTGTGCAACACTGAGTGACAAATGCATGGGGGATAAAATGAAACAGAAGGAAATCTGGCTATTGAGTACGATATGTACCTAATTACTGTGGGTATCAGTCATGGTTCAACCAAAGACACAGAACCTAGGAGATCTATAAACATACATGTGCATGTGTACATGTGTGTGAGATATACATGTGTCATTTATCATGTCACATGTTATATATTACATATTGTTGTACATTATGTATTGTATTTGTCATATAATTAAGCATTATATCATATATATTTTATATTATAGATGAAGACTTGACCTTATGCAGTTGTGGGGGTTGGTTAAGCAGCTGTTGTCCCAGAGTGTGCAGGAACAGGCAGGGAGAGAAGTGGGTCATCAGCTGGAAGGGGACAAGGACACACTGACACCCACAGCACAAACTGGATCCCATCCTGTGTCGGTTCCTGTTGCCTCTACACTTAATGATGCAGAAGTCCTGCTGATGTCTGGCCCTTCATCATGGAGCTAAGCACCCTGTAGCCCAGAAGAGCACATGCAGGCCTGGGCTGCCTCATGCCAATGGGCCAACAAATCACTGACAGAACATGTGAGCTACAAACAGCTGCCTCCACTTCCTCTCTTCAAATCTCCTGTGTCTCATCCTGGCCAGAAACATGCAGGGAAGGGAATTCTGACACACTGCAAATGACCTCACCATGGCTGTGTAAAATTTAGTGGTGTAAATTTGTTATACTCATGTGTTCAGCAGGTCAGGAATTCAGACAAGATACAGTGGCCACAGCTTATCTCTGTTCCCCAGTGTCCAAGGTCTCGAAGGCCAGGCGCTGGATGATGTGAAGCCTTGTTCACTCACATGTCTGGTGGGCGATGCTGGCTGAAGGCTGGGAGACCAGCTCTTTCCCAGAGCAGCCTCCCCTTGTATGACCTTCCTCACAGATAGGCGACTGGGTTCCCAGGGCAGACGCCTGAGAGAGGGCCAGGTGGAAGCCACATCCTTTTTATGACTTGGACTCAGAGTCACATGGTATCACTCCTGCCGTTTTGTCTTGGTTGGAATGATCCTGTGTCTCATCCAGGTTCACCAGGAGGAAACACAGATGCCACCTCTCGGTGGGAAGATAGGCAACTGCTTCATAACAAAAGGCTGAGGGGTGACACATGCAGCTGTTGGGAAACACACCTGCCACAATGACACTGGTGAATAGTGACTCTGATCATCCCACATTAGAAGGAAAACCATCCCAGTGTCATTTTTATTAATGTGGGCATCAATTTTGTGCTGACAATGTAAACAATTCAATCAACTCTTACTAAAAACTCACCATGCTCCAGAACTTTCTAGCACGGGAAAAATCTAAGACTTCCAGAGGCCATAAGGGAGCAAAAATTGAGTAAAAATTACACTTTGCAGATTCATTAAGACACTTTTTCTTGCAAGTGCCAAATACCCAACTCAAAGTGGCTTAAAGCCCAAAAAAGAAGTTACTGGCTCACATAGTGAAAAATCAAAAGAATATTTCTGATTTCAGGTAGATCTTAATCCAGGGAGTAAGAATTCTGACTTGATCCAGGGAGTAAGAATTCAATGAGGCTTCCATCCCAAAATCAATAGTCTGCACTGACTTCTAATGCCTGACCAAAAAAAAAAAACAATTTCCTGATTATGCCGGCAATCCTGGGGAACACTCTGCTTGGTCTAGCTTGGGTCATATGCCTCATCACTGAACCAATCACAATGACCAGCAAAATGAAGAACTCGTTGGCGCCCCCTGGAACTAGTTAGAACTCATCGTTAGCTTCACCCACACATGGTCAGAGTAAAGATTGTACTGTGGTTCAGGAATGTTTCCAAGATGAGATCTAGAGCAGACCAAAAATACTCCACTTCACTCAAAGGAGAAAGAAGTAATCGTTACTGATATTTCTATGGTCAATAGCTAATCACTTTTGTTCTCTGATTAAATATCATGGATAGCCACATGATATACTTTAAAATAAAATAGCTGATCAATTCAACTCCAAAGAAACTCATGGGGAAAAGGCTCCGTATGGAACACTATTCAGTTCCCCAAAGCAAATTTTACCCTAACATTATGGTTGTAACCTAGTTATTGAAGAAAAATCATCCCTATACATCAGCTCAAGAACATGGCCTAGGTATTCGTCTCATAGGGCTGCAGTAACAGAGTCACAAAGAAGAGCAGCTTAAACAACAAGCATTTACTGTCTCACAGTTCTGGAGGTCAAGACGTCAGAAGAGCTGGTTCCTTGTGAGGCTGTGTAGAAGAATCTGTTCCGTGCACTTCTCTGAACTTCTGGTGATTTGCTGGCAATCTTCAGCATTCCTTGGCTTTTAGAAACATCACCCAATCTCTTGTCTTCATCTTCACATGGCATTTTCCCTGTGTGTGTGTGTCTCTGTGTCCAAATTTTCTCTTTTTATAAGGACATCAGTTTTATTTTATTAGGGTGCACTCTGATAAATTTATTTTAACTTGATTACTTCTGTAAAAACCTTATTTCCAAAAAAAGATCACAATCTGAGTTACTGGGAACACAATTCAACATATAGCACTGGTTTTATAGCATATATTTTAAGGACATTTGAAATCCAATTTTTACTCCCTAAAATTCACATCTTATGGTAGCATCTGGTAGCATCTGGCAAAGGCCATTATTCATTATTTCTTCCTGGAATACTTCTACTATCATTAATAGTTCAGTCTCTCCATGAAAGAAAAAACTAATAGTTCCTCCAACATTAATACAATATGATTACTGAATATTTCTTGGTTATTGGATATTCTCATATATTATGTAACATCATCCTCTAGCCTCAAAAACTAGAAATGACTGAACATAGTTCCAACCTTGAAACTGAAGAAGCAAACATTACCTCTGTCAGAGACAAGATAATATTAATAATTACTGACAAAGTAACAGAAAATGTCCTGCCATTCACAGCAAAATTGTCAGATAACTTAATCAAATATAATCAAATGCTTGGAGGAAAATCTACAGTGTTGGAAAACTGTATCAGTGTGAAAGGTCTTAAAGCACTCATTGGCTTGGAGAAATATATATGAAGCATGTAATTTTTTCAAGATTTTTAAAGTTACATTTTTCTGTAGTCAGCAAAAAATCGTAATTTCTTTCATAAATGGAAAAAGAAAGCCATAATCTGTCACTAGTTCACCAGTGTAATTGGATCCTTAGCTGGTGCACAGTTTTGAAAATAGAGGTTGAAGTCCATCTATTAACTGTTAAAATTTGGACCTATGTATGGTTTCTTGTTCATTAAACTGTTAAATCCTCAGTTAGGTGTTGCTTCTATGAATTATTGATTAGCTCTAAATTTAACTGGGTTTTATGGGAAAAATCTAGAGTGCTAATCCACAGAGACTGAAACTATAGCTTTCAGTCATCATTTTCCCAGTCATCTCATGGCCATGTCCACATATACCTTATTAGGAGTGTAAATTCCAATTTTGAAAGTATTAAAAAACAGTCTCTCACCCCATCAAACTGGCAAATGCTTTCCAAGTAAGAAGAAAGACAAGCTACAATATTTACAGAGGACCAAAGAACATAGAATACTAGATTGTTAGCATTCAAATTCAAAGAGTTTTTCTCTATTGACTTTTTATAGTCATACAGGGATAAAGAGAAAAGACGAGGCATATTCAATTTTATTGTTAATTAGTTAATGCAGTACTTAGAGATGAATTGTCAAGATATTAGCAATTAGTTTCAAATGATTCAGCAAAAATCATATATGTGTGTGTATATATATACATACATACACATATGTTACCACATATATGTAGACATTTACATACCATCTATGCAAAAATACAATATTAGCATTTGCTAGGCTTAGAATTTAGATCTCATGTACTCTTCTTCCCACTCTTCTGTATATTTGAAAATTTTTATAATAAAAAGTTGTAGAGGAAAAGGGATGGTGAAGATGGAGAAAATTTTCTTCCCCTGGTAAATCTGTCACTTAACGCTTATCCCATGCCTGTCACACCCCAGGTTCAGCTGGCCACTGCCCCAGCCAGCACCCCAAAACAGTACAGCAAGACTCAAAGCCTTTTAAGACATTGTTGGGGAGTGAAAACATTTACATTTACTCCATGGAGTATTCTGAGTGTTGAATTGGCTATTTGGGGTAAGGTGCTTAGGACAATAGTCGGCACAAAGTAAGTGCTCAAAAGAAGTTGGCTGGTGTAACTGCTACTATCTAAAAATGCAGCACATATGGATAGCCTGCTGCTAGTAGTGAAGTGTCCCAAGTGCTGTTCTAGTAGGAATTACAGTCATTTGTGGCAAGAAAAGATCCCTCCCTACTGGCTCTGGTGGACAGGGAAGTGGGGGCAGAGGCAGGACTCCTCCACTCGCAGCAAGGTTAGAATTCAGAGATGGAAGAGACACACATTTTCACACACACACACACACACTCATACATATTACTGGTAATCTGAGAAAGGAACTCTATTAAAATATGAGTATTTAATGATCCCTACACTAACTTCCATCTAAAGTGGCATGAAGTGTAGTCACTGTGGGAAACACTTGTCATGGGTAAGCGAGGACACACTGAGCCAGAAAAGGGGCTCATTCCAAGTGTTTGTTGACTTTTGTTATTAATAAGGCGAACATTCGCCTTTTTCACAGAGAAAACTTCGAAACATCTTTGTAAGTCTTTAAGGAGTTGCAAGTGGCTAGATGAGCTCTATAAATCAGTAAACTCAGTCTACCCAACAAAGTAGGACCACATTTTTACAACTCATGTCCATGGCACAAGGCTCCATAGAAAGTGACCCTCTGAACAGTACCTCCCTTGAGCCTCTGACACTCCTATGGGACACGGCGTGAGCTCAGGTTGCCAATCCTATATCCTCCTCTCTTCTGTGGAGAGTTTTTAAGGGGAAACCAATGTGTGCATTCTGGGCCTCACTCTCTTAACTTCTGGTTTGAACACGTGGAGCATGATATAATCCAGCCAGGAGATGGACTCCATCTGTGAGCCGCATTAGCCAAATTACCTTGCAGGAAACTTTTAACATCTCAAAACCTCGATTTTCTCAGCCTTATTTACCACCCAGATTATTATGTTGATCAAAGAAGGTACATGAAAGCACTTTATGAATTTTAATGCACTGTATGAATGTTATTGGCATTGTTCTAAGTGGCCAATTTTCTAAAGAACCTACAGAGAAAAATGCAATAAAAAGCAGTTAAGAATTTCACACTCCAACTTGGCATGTAATACAGGCTACCACTTACTGAGTGCTGAGTATGGACCAGGCACTGTGCCCAGCTTTTTTGTGCATTATCTCAACTTTACCTTCAGAAAAAATTCTATGAGGTGAACATTATGATTATTCCCATTTTACAGACAAAAAAGTATGTAAATACTCTGCCCAGGACATGCATCTTTTGGATGTGGGGAGCCAGGCTTCATGCTCAAGTGTTCAGGAGTCCAGAGCCAGCCTCCTCCCAAGCTGTGCCTCCTCTAAGGTTTGCAATCCCTGGTTGCACACATGGGTTTATAAGAATATGATTAATTTTACTAAATCTCTGTCTCACAGAGCCACTTCTCCAGCCACCTTAGACGCATGGGCAACAAACACTCACTGTTGTACCCACTGTGGTTGCATGGTCCTTTATTACACAGTGTTACTGTGGCAAGAGGTAACTGCTGTGCCAGAGTATCCCATTGCTTCCAAGGGGAAGCATCACTGCCTGGTACAGCTATAAGTGTCCTAAACTCAGCTCTCTCTGCCCAGACACACTGGCTAGTTCACACCCACTACTGCTGCACACGCAGCCACCTTCAGGTTCTTGATCTAACCATCACTCCATCTGGAATTCTTTCCCCTTGCTGGCATCCTCCTTCCTCTGCCCCCTAGAGCAGCTTTAATGCTCCTTTCCTGGGCTTCCAGGTCACCAGATCCTCTCCGCAATGAGTGCTTCTCCCAATCCATGGTGTAGCAGATGGAGAAATCTTTATTGTTAGGTGGTGGTAGGAGAATTGAGAGCTTGGCTTAGTCAAAAAAGAACTCTGCTAAGCCACAGGCCTGGGTAATAAAGAAAAGCCAAAAAGGGAAGGGGGAGTGTTTAGTGAGAGAGGGTTGGCAATGAACAAACTCCATGTCTGTGACTCTGCAGAAGAACATTTAGAAAAGAAAAATTTGGATAGAGAGGAGAGGACCTGCATGTCACAACCACCTGTAATTATCCCTAACAGAGCACATCACAGTTTACGCTGTGGCCTCCAGGCACAAATTGCTCAATGAATATGTCAACACAATTAGGACTCCCTTATTAGCTATGTCCTTCTTGATTAATTGGGAAAAAAGTTCTACATGCTGATAATGTTCTGTGCTCATAGGCGAGCTAAATTTACTAATCTAGGCCAGTGCCACATCTAAACCAGATAATTTAAAATGACAAGATATAGGACTACTTATAAAAGAAATTAACCATTGTATTAAACTATTGCCAATGCAGACCTGTTAACAACGTTTATTATTGAAAATGACACTTATTTCCTGGGGTACCTTGTATTTATATGTAGATAAGACCCATTTGTAATTACTTTATGAGTTACATATGTCACTGTAGTTTCTGAAGTGTGTGATGACTAGATCTTGAATTTAAAATGTACTCCTCCTATTTAAATATTCATTGACATTACCTTTGAATAAAACATTTTCTAAGTAAAAGAGATATCATCTGAGTTCCGGTCTGAACGACTGCAAGGTTTAAACTGATGAAGCCTAAATGAAAGAGGGACATTTGCTCTCAGAGATCTTGACTTTCCAGAAGTTATGGTTTAGCTTATTAACATAAAATACATCAATGGAAAATTATACTCTATGTACTTTTATTTCTGGTAGTGGAAGAATGTCAGAATCCAAAATTTGGATCACATTTATCCCAAAAAGCTACATACCTACGTTCTTCAAAACACCTGTTCTAGGATGTTCAGATGAGGACTATTAATAATAGCCCCAAACTGGAAACTACCCAAATGTCCATCAACTGCAGAATGGACAAGCACAGCTATTCTAGAACAACTGTCTATGCTATTAGTTGTCAACTCTATGACCATGTGTTATTTTCTATGTAATAATATTGTTGTGAAATAATAAAGTCCACGTGATGGAAAAATATACAGCATTGAAAATGAACAGTCTCTAACTATATTCTACAATGTGGATGAGGCTCACAAACATATTGCTGAGCAAGAGAAGCCAGACACAAATATGAAAATAGGCAAAGATAATGTGTGTCATAAGAAGTAGGCCAGTGGTTACTTCTCGAGGGTGTGGAGGATGAGAGGAGTGTCTGGAGTGCTGGGAGCTTTCTGATTTTGCTAAGGACCCTGAATACAGGGATGTGTTCCATCACTGAAAATTTATTGCATGGAATTTTTCTGAATGCAGTGTATACCTTGAAAAAATTTTTTTCTTTTTTTTTATTGCACTAGGGTGAGAAAATAATACCCAAAGACAATGAGTACAGCACTTGGTCCAGAGAAGATGTTTATAGCCCCTCATCATTGAAGCTGTAATAGAATTCTGTCTAATAAAGACACAAGTTCTAAATAGAAAACTAAACAAAGCTAGGATTGTTGGAGGGTCCAATACACTGTAAAACCCTGAAGAATGGTTACAGAGGCTGCTCATTTTGACTTCATTACACAGGTGAAATGCATAACACGTGAAGGGACTGAGTGTCAGGGCCAATAGAAACCACCTTGACCATGGGAATGCACTTGAAGTCCAGGGAGGAATTCTGCATTTGCAAATTCTATAACATGCAAATCATTTCTCATTTCCTTTGTCTATTAAATGAGGTTAAGAATACCCACCACACATGAAAGAAAGTGTGGGAATTTGTCATGTGCAAGGTCCTACACAAGTGGAAATTATCAGCTTTGAGTGTTTTTCTTTTCAGCATCTTGCACCAACCAGCCGCAAAAATAACATCACTCGTGGCCACAGTGAGGCTACAGTCTAAATATGCAAGCTCTTCAAGTCAAAATTACTCACCTGGAGCAACCTGGGAAATCGGGATGCTGCTTCATTACCCATTTATTAAACTTTTATCTGAATCACAAGATCTAAGAATTCAAAACATCATTTTATTTCAGAATTATCCTTCATAATACTTCAAAGAAATAAGAGATTGCCTCATTATCTAGTGTTATAAGAAACAATTTTTTCTCTTTGTGATCAGCTATTACTTGCACTTCTCATTTTTATGAGGACTTCCTTCCAATGCAAGTGGCACCTTCTCTAATTTGGTCTAATTTGGGATTCACAAATACACACTTCACAAAACATTTCACTTACCGCTGAAATAAAGTTATTGCTCTTGTTCTAAATTCCCTCCAACACTTTATTGTTTGTTGAATTATTGATCTTACTTGGAAAACTAGAACAGTAGCTTTCAAGTCCTTTACATTAAAATGCCATTTGTTAATTTGCATTAAATAGCTGGCATTATGGGCCCAGTGAGAATTAACTTTGCTTCTAGCTATTACTAATTATTAACATTTTTTATCCCTGGCCTTCAAGTATTTGTTTTGATACCCTACTTTCCTAGCTGTTCCAAGCCATAAGTCATCAGGGAGGAAGCAATTAAGTCACCAGATTGCCCTAATGGCATTCATCCTGGGAGATCATTCATATTATGAACTAGAGTTTGTGTTTTAACAACTGGTAAAGATCAATCTGTTTAAATATTGAGAATTAAAATACAGAGACTTACTGACTTTATACAGGAATATCCAGAGTCTTCTGCCTGACTTTGGATTTCTGGCAATGAGGAGAACTGGGCCAACGGGGGTGTCCATTCTCCAAACACAGAGAAATCCTGGGTAAATATCACAGAATTTTTTAAAGTACATCATCAAGTTCAAATGTAAGGGAAATTTTCCAGTACTGCCAGTGTCTTGCCAATGGGACTTGGCTGCAGGCAAGTTCGCTATAGATGCAGTGTGACCAAAGCAATGACAGTAGAACGTTCTTGGGGTGAAAGGGTTATACCCAACTTGATTTCCATGGTCGTAGGTCAATCACTAAATCCTGTTCACTCAGAGCAAGTCTGCATGCAGCAAGCCGGTCTCTGCCTCTGAGCCTCTCTGCCCTCACAGCCATCCTCTGGGCCTCTGTTCTCGGCACTGCCACAACTCCAGACTCTGCTCTGCTCTCCTGCAGCCTTGCAGCCCTGCCACCGTGTTGCCCAGATGTCTTGCCAATGGATTTAAGCCACGGACAAATTCGCTATGGATTCAGTGTGACCAAAGAAATTGACAGCAAAATGTTCTTGGGGTGAAAGGGTTATACCCAACTTTATTTCCAGGTGGCAGGTCAGTCACTAAAATCCAGTTTATTCAGAGCGAGTCTGCATGCAGCAAGCCGGTCTCTGCCTCTAGGCCCCTCTGGCTGCACAGCCGTCCTCTGGGCCTCTGTCCTCAGCACTGCCATCACTCCAGCCTCTGCTCTGCTCTCCTGAAGCCTTGCAGCCCTGCCACCATGTCAGGCACCCAGAGCACTGGGCGGAGCTCTTTATATAGAGTCAACAGCCACATATTGCCCACAGGTGTGCAATGAGCTAGTCAACCAGGGCCAGGTGAGAAACCTGGCCCTAGAAACTCTCATTTTATCCACACCAGATCACTGAACAGAGCTCTTTATATAGAGTCAATAGTAATGTATTGCCCACAGGTGTGCAGTGAGCTAGCCAACGAGGGCCAGGTGAGAATCCTGGCCACAGGAACTCTCATTTTATCCACAGCCAGAAACCAAGGGAGGACACACAGGGACATAATGCCACAAGGTATAGATTTTGGACATGGGCCCTTAGAGCTGAGGGCCAGGGTTTTAATGACCACATTGGGATAAATGGTGAGGTCTTGGGCCTTTGGGAGCTAGCAATAGCTGGATCGGCTGGCCCTCCATAAAGTCAGCACCTTTGTAGTTCTTCTGCCTCCATCAAAAAGTTATTCTGTTTTCAGAAGTGGGTGGTGTTAATGATCTATAGCTGTGTAACACATTGCCCCCAAATTTCTCTGCTTAAAACTACAAACATTTATTATCCCATAGTTTCTGTAGGCTGGATGCCTGGGTGTGGCTTACCGGGGCCTCTGGCTCAGGGTCCCTCGCCAGGCTGTACTCAGGGTGTCAGCTGGGGATGCACCGCTGCCAAGCTCACACAGGTGGCTGCTCCTCATGCTCCGTTGGCCTCTCTCCACCCCTCCCCACCGGATCCCCCATTAAAGCAGCTATCAGTATGACAGGTGGCTCCCATCAGAGCAAGTGAGAGTGTGGCAAAGTGCAGGTAAGATGAAACCCACAATCGTTCTGTAACCAGTCTCAGAAGTGACACCCCATCATTTTTGCTGCCCTCTATTCATTTATTAGGACCAGCTCATGCTCAATGGGTGGGAATTATACGAGGGCATGAATACTGGGAGAAGAGTGATTAGCAGCCATTTAGAAGCTGCTAAACACATGGTTATGGTCTGGACCCATATGTTCTTGCCCAGGAGTGGGGTTATTAGAATGTAGAACTTTGGAAGGGGGTCTTTGCAGACCTATGACCCAGAGCTCTGAGAAAAGAGTGCTATCAGTCTGGTACTGGTGTCTTTGGGGTTGAGTCTGGCACAGGTGATATGAAAGGAAGCTCGACACCCGACCCATCGCCCTCCCTGGGTTGAGGAGCCACTGCCGAAGGGAAGCTTCCAAAACAGTGAGATACAAGAAACCGCCTCACTCCTTCCTTCCATTCATACTCTGACCCCCTATTGCAAAAGCTGAAAGAGGGCCAGAGGGCAAAGGGGAAATGCGGTTTGTAGAGTCTCAGCCCTGGCATCGGAAAACAGAGTGTACAAGGAGGGGAGCCCACAGCTGAATAACCAGCACAAATGGCAACAAGGAACATCTTCCTCCTGGCCTAAGAGAGTGGCAGGGAGGCTTTCCTCTGCCTGGAGGTCTTGGGTAAAAAATAATATTAAAGTCTCCAATGAAAGCTCAACCAGTAATTTTGTACAAAGCATAGATGGGGAGTCTAAATTTACACTATCCAAATGACACAGGAATCTCACCAAATAACAACAACAAAAAAAGTCCCAGACAAGTGAGCCCCTGTGGTTACCAGCAGGAGCAAATGCAAAAACTCTCTGTGCAGGAGCTATACTGTGGCTCAGGGCATAGGAAAAAATAAACCTCCACTAAAGATGAGCTCATTATCAAAAAGTAAAAAGCAGAAAGGAAATGGTTCACCATAACAGTGATTCAGCAATCACAAAAACAGAAGAAAAGAAAGGAAGAAAACAGAAGTAGCTCAGTCATGGCCTGAGAGCTTAGAAGAAATCTTCAACAGGTTATAAAGTACATCTGTTAAAATGAATAATAGAAAGAAAAGATAATCATTAAGAGACAAGGAAACATGCGGAAAGAGGCAGATTTTTATAACAGGTGAAATAGAACATCTAGAAGAGAAAAATGTCTGTTAAGAGTAAAAACTCAGTGATCAGGTCAATAGCAGATTAGACAAAACTGGAGAAACATATCCAACTGAAAGCTCTAATCTGAACAAATTAACCAGAATATAGCAGAGAGAGATAAAGAGGTATTTAAAAAGGGGAGTTTCCTAGTTAAACACAGCAGGTTTAACATACACATGCATCACCCCTCCTTCCTGAAAATTTCACTAAGGTGACAGTGGAGAAAAGAAGGCAGAAACCTCAGAGGACAAATGGGACGGGAGAGGAGATGCAGTAATAGAACATTAGTCAGCAACATTGGTCCCAGAGAAAGCGCAAGCCAGGGCAACAGCGGCAGAACCCCAGGGCAGGCTGCCTCCTGCTACACAGATGGGCACCTCCAAGCACGTGCATGTGAACGCAGAATAGGCCAGCCTAAGGACTGACCGAGCAAAGGTGATCCAGTCCCCTCTCACGCCCTAGCATGAAACTCTCCGGAGAAGGCACACAAGATGGACACTAGAACTCAGCAAACCCAGCTCAGCCTTGGGCAAGGATCACGCCAAAAACTGAGGGGTAAGTGAAATTCAGCATCCTGCAAGATGAGCCCCTGGCCCCTCCCTGCATTTGAGTTTGACGACATTGGCATCCAAGGTCCCCCCTCAGACAGGAAAGTGCAGGATATTCCCTTTGGGAAATGAAGCCGCTCCAGAGAAAACATCAACTCTTGTTTGTATAAAAAACTCCCTTCCAATGTCTGGCAATTTGGAACTAGATCCATAATTAAGAGTGAGAATTAAAATCTTGATAGAAGCTTTGTGTGTCAAAAGGAAAAAGGAAAAGAAGATAAGGTAAGGGAAGGATATGAGATATGATATGATATGATATGATATATGACACCATATATGATATGCAAAAGGTTTGAAACTGGAGGGATGGAAAAGACACAACAAGCTGAATATAAGAAGAAGGAACTTGGCATGACAATGTGAATATCAGAGAAGTAGCCTTAATCTAGACAGTTCTGTCCTGAAGGCATCGGTCAGCCAAGAGCCCCAGGAGAAGGCCGTGTTCCTGATTTACCAGCCAGCAAGCGCTTGCTGCAGCCTGCAGGCGTGTGGCTGCCGGGCTGTCTGACCAGCCCAGTCCTCAGTGCCAGCCAGGGTGTCCCCTTTCTCCCCTCCATCTGCAGCCCTGAAGTCCCGTCCACACTCTGCACCCCCATGAGGCTCCGCACCAATGGCCGTTCCTCTGCTCAGCTCTGTCCTCTCTCGGGATGTTTGGCCTTTGCCTTCCTCCATCCTCTGTGGGCTTCGGTGGCACTCTTGTCCCACTCTTCACTACACCTCTCCTCAGCTACTTCCTTGGATCCTTTTCCTCCACTGGCCTCTTGAGGGTGTTCCTTGGAACTTCTGCCCCCAGTCCTCTGCCTGCGGTGGAAGGATCCCACACAAGCCCACGGCTTGAGCCAGCACTCAGGCTGACGTCTCCCAAATCAGTGTGTCTGTCTGGGACTCTCCCATGCATTCCACCCGACAGTCAGCATGTATAAACTGACTATGACATCGCCATCCCCCAGACCACCTCTTCTGCCCTCCTACCCGGTCCTCCACATCCAGCCAGCCCCAGAGCTGCTCTGCCTTCTGTTCTCTGTCATATGAAATGTGCCAGCATCCTCCTGGGGACATCTAAGTGAGTCATCACATGCCCACCACATCCAAGCCATCACCAGGTCCTTAGACTCTTGCTCATTATTTCACTTTAAAATCATATATGAATAAATAAGCTGTTTAAAAATAGAAAAACAGAAACCCAACACAATGGGAATTACTGATATTTTTTTAAGTGTAGGAAAGGGGACTTTCCATAAATATGAAAACCAATTTTAAAGCTATAATGATTTAAAAGCATAGTATTAGTGTAAGAGCTAAACAGATTAATGGAAAAAGGAGACACAGGCCTGAAACAGATCCTGGAATGTGTAAAAAGCTACCAATTAATAACTGGAACTACAAAAAAGTTAGGTACAGAAATCCTCATCCGTACCCCAAAAGAGATGTTTGATGTCTTCAAGAATTAAATATGAAAGGGACATAAAGAAACTAAAGAAAATATGTGAGAAAAACTAGTCTTTGTGAAGAATGACTTTCTGACACACACAAAAGCAGTTGAAGAATGTTCAACAGCAGATTTGACATGATAAAACTGTAAACCCAGAATGTCAAAAACTCAATAATACAATTCACACATAAACAATAAGATGGTTTTTGAAAAGTAACAGCCAATGGCTAAAATATATCTGTGCCCCATATTTGAAGGACCTTACCATGGGCGATCGTGCCATGGCAGGCGTGTATACGTGAGCAGCTTATCTGACATCCTGCCAATTTTCTGTGCCAACTTTCAGCTCGGCCTGTGCACCATTGGTAACACAATCCCCATGCTAAACCCACAGGCTGCCCAGGGACAGTGCGGCCAGAAGAGGAATGGCCTTAATAACTGTGAGCTGGTTTCCCTTGGGGATCATTCCAGCCTTTCACCACGGAAGTATTAAATAATTTTTAAACTGGCTTTTGGATGTTTACAACTTCTTTGGTAAAACACGACAATCAAAATAGCCAAGTGGGATTTCTTTATTGGAAGCTGATGGGGTGTCCTTGACTCCTCCCTCCTTCTCAGGCCACAGGTACCACGAACGGTTCTGTGGCAACTGGGGACTCCCTCTCCTCCACACCATCCCTGCAGCCCTTCTCCAGTACCTGCTCTCCTCACCCCCACCAGGGGCCCTGTCAGTGTGCGCTTAACACTGTTCCTGAGTTCCGGGGCAGCAGGTCGCAGTCATGGCCTCCAGAACAGGACGTGTGAGTTCAAACCCTGGACCTACTTCTTACAACCGGTATGGAACCACCTGCCTCAGCTGGCCCATCTGCGGAATGGGTGGAACACTGGTGCCTGTCTGATGCAGCTGTCCTGAGGGTTATGCGAGCTAACAGTTCTAAAGTGATTAGAAGGAACCTGTCACCAAACAAGCTGTAGTGTGTAAATTAGCTATCATTATTTCTTAAAAAGCAATTGAGATGACATCAACCCCTTGGTTAAGTTTAATCTCCCTGGGACCATACCCAGGCCTTCACCATCTGGCCTAACTCCCCGAATTCCCACACAAGTGCATTTCCAGCCTGAGTGAACCGTCTAACAAAGGGCTTTTCCTTAAAAATAGGTTAGGTTCCAAAAGGCATATATTTTCCTAAATCTATTTGTCTGCGAGTCCAGTTGGCTCTGCTCAAAGGGCTGCTCGTGCTACCTGCTGAAGGTCAGCAGAACACAGACCTTGTTTTCTGGACACAACTTTGTACCACATTGAAAATTCAGGAGATGAAAGCTCACACTTGGAGCACTGAGTCTCCCTGAGAACTTACATCTCCTTCTCACCCTTAGACCTTCCCGGGTGTTGAGCTCCCGTCTGAATTCCCATTTCCCCTCTCTGAGTACACACGTAGACAATGATCCTATTTCTTATTGTTTATGTCACATTAATGCTTACTATTTATGTTATATTATTGTTATCCAATTTAAGCAAGGAGCACCTTTTCTAGAAGCTTCCCTGGTTTTCCCAGTGATCCACTTATCTGCTGAACCATTTAGTGAGGTCCTGTGCTAGATACTGGGGACAGGAAGGGGAAAGAGAATCCTTGTCTTCAAAGGGCTTCCAGGCTGATGGGTTGTTCCCCCTCAGAGGGTAGAATCAGAACTTAGGGGTCTGTCTGTCCTACAAAACTGTAAAGGTCCGAAGGAATCTACACAGGCCCTATCTGATTTCATTGACACACATCTAGTTATCAGAGCCTGAAATTCAGTTCTGCGAGTTATAATAACATGTGGTAACATCATTTATTTAAAACCAACTGGGTGAAAGTGCCTGTGTTTTATGTGCAGTGTCTTATTTAACCCTCTTGACAATTGTCTGCAATGGACACTATGATGCGCATTTTATGGATGAGGAAACTGAGGCACAGAGAGGTTTATTAACTTACCTGCAAAGCAAGACAACACCAGTCCAGCAGTTTGAATCCAAGTCTTCCCAGTATCAAGTTAACAACTCCTCTGGACTAGGGTGTCTCAACGTCAGCACAATAGCATTTTGAGTTAGCAGCATCCTTGGCCTCCAGCCACTACATGCCAGCAGCACCCCGCCACCCACCCCATCATAACAAAACTGTCTCCAGACATTGACAAATGTCTGCTGAGGGTGGGGCAGGGGGCAAAAATTCCCCATGGTTGACAGCCACTGCTCTGGAGTGTTTCCCTATATCCCCAAACTGAAGGTGGCAGCCCTCTCCTTGAATCCGAGGAACAGAGGTCAGGAAACAGGTTCAGGCTCAGGACCAAAGGCTCTCTGGCCCACGCAGGACTCCATGCTCTCTACACCTCAGCTTCTCTGCTTTAAAATGAACGTGGATTGGTTAAAGGCGGATGATATCAATGCTGAAGTCTCATGATGCCCACAAAACATGGAAATATTTCCGAGCGTGGAGATCCAAAAGTAGTGTGCTTCTGAGGCACGAATTGCAGCTGCCTGCTCCTCCATGCCCCCGGTTTGATGGACTCATTAAAATGGCCCCATAATTGGGAGCCCCTGGAACAAATGATGAGGGAAGTAGGCTGTTCATCCTCTCATTTGTAGCCCAGCGAATTGGCCATCCACTCGATAACACTCCATCAATTTACCCAATGCACTGTGAGGCCCAGAGGAATAGAGAGCCATAAACAGTATTACAGTACTCAGCTATACTCCTCACGGACAGAGAATTATGAGAGAATTCTAAAACAGAAAACTCCTTTGTTTGAAAGGATTAGATACCTCATTTTTTAAGAACACAAGTTCTTAAAAAAAAAACATGAACTTGCTTTCTAAATTAAAGTCTGTGTTAAATGTAATCATTTTGCAATGGATCTTTGGGATTCTCAAAGAATGAAAATGTAGTGTCAGTTAGGTGGTATCTAATAGTAATTTGTATAGCACTTTAAATCTATGACCCTGTTTTGGTATCTACATTTTATTTTCACAACACTGTGAGTTAAGCAGCTATTTGAGCTAATATTCTTAGATGAAGAGACTAGGGCACAGAGAGGGTAAGCTAGTCGCTCAGATCACACGATAGGATGGTGCCACGGTCACATCGCTCGGCATCCTCGCTGCAGCGGTACCCATGTGCAGGACAGAGCATGCGCTGGTCTGAGAGGGCCTCGTCTCCATATACTCCATGGTGGGCAGGTCTCCATTCATTTTGTCTCATGTTGAGACCCTGCTACAGGGGCTGGGGTGGGAACAATGGATCCCATCTGAATTTCAAAAATGGAACCTAACAGAAAACCTTAGAAACAATAAGGTTGGGGAAGACGAGTCAGAATACAATTGTTCAGACAAACAGAACGTTTAAAAATCCAATATCCCAAATTGTCAAATTTAGACTGGAATTGAAACAGTGAAAACTTGAAAGTTTGCAAATAAGACCATGTTAAGCCTCTGGTGGACTTGTAGATGCAGGATTCTGGGAGGATTTATAGGGTGTGGGAGTAGTTAGGGGCCAGCTGATGAAGATGCTCCCAGCCTTTCCCAAGGCTTCTGAACCCATTACCCACCACCCTTCATCCCTACGGGACCCTCTGTGAAAAGCCTAGCAAGGAATATGACCCATAGTTCTCTTCTTGCCCTCGTGAACGTTGGAACTACATGCTGCAATGAAAAGAACACAGGCCTGTAAATCAGGAGGCCTGGTCCTGGACCCACATCTGCTATTAACCAGCTCCACGACCCTTGGCAAGGCACTGACCACTGGGGGCACACGTTCCTCATTTGTGAAATGACTGTATTGAACTAGCTGACCTTTAAGGTCAGTTTCTGCCTTGAACTTCAATGAACCAGACCAGATGAGGAGAGAATGGTTCAATCCCTGATGTTTTCATGACATTCCTAGGATCTCAGCCATTTCTTTTCTCCCCCTTTCTGTCCTAGCAGTACCTTTATTTTTCCCCCATTAAAACAGGACCAGTTCTGAGTCTATCATTTATGCTTCAGCAGAAGACCTTTTATACCAAGCTATCATCTCCCATTATGTTTACATAGCAAGGCTTGGGGTCTACATGAGTCTCATGAATGGAGTTCCAGCCACAGCTAAGACTAGAGATTCAGTGTGGAATGAGAATGTCCTTTAAGCTCTTGCTAAGCTTTGTCCTGTGGATAACATGGCTGGAGTCATTTCAGAAAATCTGTGGGGTTGGATCAAAAGAGAAAACATGGAAGATTGCCTCCTCTCCTCCTTCCTTGGCCTACCTTCCTCTTATGCCATTCCTTCCCAAAGTGAAGCCTGGGAGGCTACGACATGGGGGTGGAGATTTGGGGACGTGGATATGAAGAATCTTGTTGCCATTTACCTGAGCCTGTAAGGTGCACAGTCCCGAGGGCCACCTGTTCAGGAGACTCCGTGTGCCTTCCACACAGGCAGTAGTAGGACTTGTGTGGAATGTTCCATTGCAGACAAGTGAAACTTGCTGCAAGGTAAATCCAACACATAACACCTAAGAGTTACTTCGTCCTCATAATAATTAGGAATATAATAATAAGTCCACTGTGTTAGTTGTGTTAGTTTTAGAGCTTCTCACTTCCCTGGCTCTCTGGTTTTTCCAGTTTTTCACTCCTTTACCCCCAAACACACTCAGAGGATTCCACTTTTTGCAACAGGGGTTTCCTTCGGTTGGAAATCTGTTTCCCCTGCCCCATGAGGTTTCCCGTGTTCTGTCCCAGATGCCCAGCTCTCACCCACCATGTGGCCAGATCTCCAGAACTCTGACCTCACGCTCCTCCTGCTCATCCTTTGCTGGAGCATCCATAGTCGCCACCTGTGCTGGGTGCCCCACCCGCAGCACAATGATTGTGGGATTTGACAAGAAGATGAATGAGAAGGAAATAACGAAACTCAAGAGGGAAGAGAAGACCCTGACGGTCTGGAGATGCATAGCGTTGTATCTCCCATGATCTTTCCAAGGCCACTCCAGTTCTCCTCATTTTATTGACATTTAAAGCACCTCACCTGTAAATGGAATCCTTGTCCACATAGGCAGGAAAGAAGAGGGATATAAGTTTATGACCAAGATCTAGGTAGATTGACTGGCAGGAAAGCCAGAAAGTCAGAAGAAAAAAAAGAGTGGAGCTGAAATTTCAGGAAGAAGTGTTCTTCACCAAAGAGTCAGGCAATTGAGTGTAGATTCATTTGTTCTGTATCATTTTGAGATCTGCAATGACAAATGTATCTACAGATACTGTAGATTGTGATCAACAGAAATCTGTAAATAAGCAGCAAAGACCACTTCCTCTGAAGATGGGTTTCTTCCTCCTGGTAGTAAGAGAATGTTCAGTGTCGCCACTGCGGTAGCAGGAGAGAGGGAAGCAAGAGAGGAAGAACAAGTGGCCATCCAAGAAAAACAGCCACACACTGTGGTGCTGCAAAATACAGCACAAACATTGACAGCGTGGATTGATCAAGTGGAGAACAGCACACGCAATTCCCAAAGAGGAGGTCGTTATGGCCTCTGCAAGCTGGAAGGCAGCCGTGGACAGGAGAATCACTTCAGAGAGCTACCGTGTGCATAAAACAACAGCCTTCTGAAGAGGCAACAGCTCCCTCCCTGTTTAAAACAGATGGGCTTTGCTAGCCAGGAGGAAAGAATTTTTAGACACACTGATTCGGGGTGTCTGTCTTTGCTCCGTACTGAGTCATTAAAACTCCAAAAAACAGAAAGATAAAATATCCATTTCACTTCAGAAACTCCAGGGCTGCATGTCGCCTGTGGTCAAAAGTATGAAACCATCATTATTGTCAAATTATGATACAGAGAACAAATATTTATATATTTGCAAACTTTGAATAATACAGACCTTCAATAGGTCATTTTTTTCAGAGATGATAGGTTAGAGAACAATAGCTTTCTAGAGCATTTACCTCCCATGATAATCGGGATTAACATCTCTCCCCAAACTCTGAAACTCATTAGAATGTCTACCACACAGAAGCAAGTTACTAATTGATACTACAAATTTTATGTTTAATTTCTAATAAAATGAGAATAGGATGCATTTAATCAAACCAATAGATAGGACAGCTTCGTGTGATAGGAGAAACTATGCCAGAGATTTAACCTGTCTCTTTTACATAGATTTCACATATTTCATCATAATACTGTGTACTTCCTCCCATTAAAATTGGATTCTATTTTTTGTAATTATTCCCATCATGGCATTGTATTATAAAAGGAAACTTTTATCACACCCACATAGAAATAATAAGATCACAAGACAACATCTTGTGGCTCATTATCAAAGTTGCAGATCCTAAGAAAGAAAGCTTTGCCCACACCTAACGACAGACCAAATTCATCTCCCTCATCTTCCCATCTGAACTCTGGAAGGTACTGTTAACAAGCCCAGCTCTTTCTATGTTCACACCTTTTGTACTAAAGGAGGAGTAGGTCAGTAAAAATTAATTAAGAGAGTTGCTTAAGCAGAAAAGAGGAATTTACCGAGCGACTTCCCTCTTCTTGGTGAAAACCTCATCCTGGGCAACTGTGTCTCCTGAGTAAGTGGCTTTATTTCTGATTAAACAGTAGGGTATTTCTTAGCTTCTTCATCCCATCTGCATCCATTTTCACAATGAGTGAGCAAATGCAATTAGCTCGCAGTGAGCCAGGTAATGGTAGTCTTAACTTACTGGGAATACTTTCTTAGACTCTGAATATGTACAGTGTCTGTGGCAGCTTCTTCCAGCCAGGCTCCCACCAACAGCGACCACATGTCTTTTTTTAGTGCACCTGAAAGACAATTTCAGGGCACTGAAGAGCTAGCTGAGTGTGTAGATAAGGAGATGCAGGGCCCCATGGCCATTTCTAGCTTGCGAACTCTCCCTGGAAGTAAAGGTGCACCTATTGGGTGCTGACGCATGTACTAACGCTCTCACAGGCAGTACACCAGAGTGCTAGAGCTTCCCCATACCTGAGAATCCTCTACAAGCTCAAAGGTAATAATAACTCCAAGACTTTGGGAGTTCAGGGATCTTGGAAACCTTTTCATGTATACATTTTATTTACTGTTTGATAAAGAGGTCATAAGTAGATGGTATATGAATCACCATGTACGGATAAAAGTACTTGAATTAGACTATTAATCTAATCTAGAAAAGGGCCCTCAGTCTCAGCGGATTCAATTAGCAAACACTATTCTCTAGTGCTACTGGTTATCTAGTATTCTTCAGCTCTTTTTCTTCAGTATTTGTTTTTAGTAACAAACACTTGAGAGTCTGCTGTGTGTGTGTGTGTGTGTGTGAGGTACTGTACTAGGCACAGAAGGGATTCTGAGCTGAAGTAGACATGGCCGTTGTTGACCAACTGACCAGCATGCAAATTCCTTCATTCCAGCCCACGGTTAACTATACTTCATCAAATCTAAGACACATCAATGGTAAGACATATTCTGATTTCAAAGATGATAAGATAATGTGAGATGATATTTTTAATTCTCCCTGTGTTCAGTTCTTCTCTGTTCTATTTTCTCTCACTTCTACACTGCCACTGACCCACACACAGGAAGGAGATAGGAAATCTGGACATGCGTGATCGTTTAGAATAGATTTGGGGTCTTCTCATTGGAAGAGATGTTGTAGTGTGGACTGTCCATTAGACCCTTCACCCGGAGCTTTAGGGACCTTCTGTTACCAAAATCTGCTGCATTACTTTCATTTGAATACATAGTTGAACACACATTTAATACCATTTAATTTAAATGGTAATTGACAGCCAGAATACATTTCTAATGACAAAAAAGTGTTTTTTTGTGTGTGTGATCTTGTCATTTTTAATGATAAAATGATATGAGCATTAAAAATAACCAGATTCTTACACTTTTATACTCTTTGATAGATCCATAATTAAATTCAAGTGCTACATATAAAACATTTAAATTTTTTCATAATCAGTGCAAAACTACTTGGCAGGCTCAATTCTGCATGCTTCAAGTTGTTTTATTCTAGGTAGACATTCTCAACTCGTTTATATAATAGTCATATCCTCAGTCTTATTCTGGAAACAGGCACCAATGTTGCTTATGTTTTTGTAGCCCAGAGGAACCTTTCCAAACAGCTTTTTTTTTAAAGAAATTAAATGTAATTTTCCTTAAAATCATTTCTCTTTTTTGGCTCCTTGGGGAGGACAAATTGGCCATTCCTAGGTAGATTTTTCCATACAAATAAATCAAGACTTCCTAATTGTAATGACTTGTAACAACTGAATCTCAGAGAGTTTTTAGGGTATAGAAACTTGATCAGTACAGAAACCATAGCTCCCTGGAATGCTTCCTCATTTGTAAGGTTATCATAGCAAAGACACTCAAAGAGGAAAGCAAAAGGCATAAAAATGAATCACCAGCACAGTCAGCCTCCCAAAAGGGGAAGGTGGGTGCTGGGTTTCATAGCATCTGGCATGCAATAAGCTCTAAAAACCCATTTGTACATTGAATGGATGGATGGATGGGTGGATGGATAGATGGATGGACAGACAGACAGATAGATAAATGACTTGCATTGCCATATAAGAAGCTATGTTAAGCAAAGGATAACAGTTCCAAGACAACAGGACATTAAAGAATAGCTATAAGAAAACAATGTGGAGATCCACTTAACAGGATGCATTACCTGAAAACAAGTTAGCTAAGATGGAGGTCATTGTTTACTTCCAGGAAGGGTCATATATTTATTCTAACATGTATGGCCAGAGAGATTGTGCATGTTCACACAGATCAGGAAGGCAAACTCAAGTGGAATACGAGGGGGCTTTCTAAACTAGGATATTTCTAGAGCTACAGAGCCAGTTTCTCTCTTGCTGGCTTCCCTTGTGGACTCTGCAGGATGCAAGTAAAGCTCGTGTGGGCTACTTAGAAAATGAGAGGACTTCATGAATGATTTCTTGGAGATTGCACAATCCCCAGAGAGGCAGACCCCAAACCCTTGCGTTCCCAACCTATATCCAGAGCTGGCTCTCCTAAAAAGTGATGCTTTCCTGAGTCTCCAGCAGGAAGGCCAGGGAAAGATGAACAGACGCATATCCTGAAAATAACTGATACAGAAGCTGAAGGAAAGCAGAAGTCATCTGACTCAACACTTGCCATTTAGCCTTGTCACATCTCCTAGTCAAAGCGAGAGGACGGATTCTTACATTGAACTTTTCTGCCTCCTGCCACAGCAGCACCCCCTTCCCCCGTCAACCCCCAAGTGAGGGGTGGTAGCGGAGGCAGCCCAGGACCGTCTTGCTCTGACTAATGGCCTGTCTCCATGGCTCAGCTGCTGCCCAAGTGCTGAGCTGGCTTTCCTCTGCCTCGGGTGTCACTGGCAACATTGTCAGCTGAGCAGAGATTTCTGAACCTTTATTCCTGGCAATGAGGCGAGAAATAGCAAGTGCACAGCCAGATTTTCTGATCACAGGTTGGGTTTGCAAGGCTTAGGGCTGGGAAGGGAGGGAGTCATCTTTTCATGTGCTAACTGAAGAGTCAAGCTGGAAGTCAAAAATCTATAACATCGAACTGGGAATCCCATATTTTGTCTGCTTCCAGTTCTCAGATGGGGCTGCTCTTTAAAAAGAAACAGCAATTTCCTTTTAGGTGCTTAAATGAAACACGTACAACTCCCAAAAGTAAAAATCACTAGATTTAAGTAATTTAAATACAAATCCTGCCTTCTCTTTACAGCTTGTCTATAAACTCCTTCAGAGTAGAGACCTTGTCTTCCCCCTTTTTTATTCCTCACAGTACAATTTATGGTGCCATGCACATGGCAGGGAGTGAATAAATATTTCTGGAATGAATGAAAGAAAACGGACCTAACATGGCTTGACTCTCCATCAAGCAGAAATGTACAGGCCTCAGAGGAGGCATAAAAGAGACACAGAATAAAAACTTTGCAACCAATATATCTGAAAGGATTACTCCTGGTAGATAAAGCAAGGACTTCAGAGTAAGAGGACTGTTCAAATCCTAGATCCACCACCTTCTCTCTGTGTCACCGTCAGGAAATTATTCCGTTTCTTGAGCTGCAATGACTGATGTTTTCACATCAGTCATATCATTTCATGCCTCTGCTCCAAGACCTCCCACCAATGGTTTTCCATCTCATGCCAAGTAAAAGCCAGTCTCCTTCAAGAACACTCTCCCCACTCTGGCCCCAACCACTATTTTCTAAAAGAGTAGAGCTAAGATAGATGCTATATACTTTATTGATCTTTCTTTTTTCATTCCTTCTAGAATGTAAGCTCAGTAAGAGCTGAGATTCCATAGACTTTATCCACAACACTTTGGTACCCAGGACTCAATAAATACCTACTGAATGAATAGATAAATTTCTAGCACAGTATCTGGTACACAGGAGCTGGCCACTAAATGGAGATTTTCACCATTATTCTTACTATCTAAGATCTTCAGGATAAGCTAAGCTATGTATTGTGTGCTTTACATTATAAACAAAAATCAGCCTTTCTAGGAGCAAACCACAAACATGTACAGTGAAATATTTTTATATAATATTTTTAAGACCTCATTTCCTGGATTAAATTTTTTTTAATCTAGTCCTAATTATACTCCAGTGTTCTTACCAGTGGAACTATAAAGGGGAAAATAGAAAAAAATGAAAGCCTTAGGCATAAATAAATGAATAAATAAATAAAAGTAATAGGAGACACAGGCTACAGAGTCAAGAGCAGCTACAAGGAGCCTGGAAAGGGAGAACGATGTAAGGGTCTGTGCTGGAGAAGCATTCCTGGATGCTGGGCTGATGTATAAGAAAATAGAGTAAAGAGAGAGAGAGAGAGAGATGGTGCTGTCAGAGAAGGAGAGAGACACAGAGAAAACTACACATTTGTGCAATGCTATCTGCAACTTACCAACTGTGAGATGCCTATTTGAGCACCTAAAAAGCTGTATTTTCCTTCCTTGCAGAAATTTTTCCTAGTTGCCAGCAAGTTGTAGCAATTGCATCGATTCCATTCACGTGGTTCATGAAAGGCATACTTTCTCAGAGATTCAGATTTCAAACACTTCTTCAGAGCATCTAGCAGAAAAATTTTCCTTTCATGATTACACACACGGAAAACCAAGAAGATTCAAAGGAAAAGCTGTGATGACATTAAGAGACTTTTGCAAGGTCATGATTTTTAAGGTTAATGAAGAAAAATAAGTCCCTTTATATATTAAAAACAAAAACTAGTAGGAAGATATAAAAGAAGAACACATTTACAGAGAAGAAGAGATGTAGGCATAAATCTTGCAAAGGAGTGTCTGGAACCCATGTGAGGAAAACCATAAACTGCTCCCGCATGAAACAAAAACAGACTTGAACAAATGGGAAGACATTTCACAAGCTTGGGTAGGAAGATTCAGCATCAAAAATGTGTCATTTCCCACTAAGATAATGTGTATAAATTTAATGTGATCTACATTTGAGAAATTATCAGATTTTTCCTCTGGGCAGGCAGGTGGATTATACAATGTTTTTACATTTGGAATAACGAACAAGCACGCTGACCTTGAAAAAGAACAAGAATGGGGAAGGGGAGGGTGGCTGGGCCTATCATGTTAAAACACACTACAAAGCATCTATAACTTAAAAGGTTTTCTATTGGTGCTAGAATAGACAAGCATCATACAGAATAGAAAATTCAGAAACAGACTCACATGAATGTGAATGTTTAGTACACAATCAAGACAACACCTTAAGACAGTAGGGCAAGATAGACTTTTTCCTAAGTGGTATTGGAATAACTCCATAAGCATATGAAAAAAACAAAATTGAATCTCAACTCATGCTATTCACCAGGACAAATGCAAATAGTGTTTACTTAAATGTTAAAAAATATTAAAACCATAAGATACTCAAAGAAAATATTGGGAATTCCTCTTTAGCCTCAGAGTGAATAAAACTTTCCTAATTGTGACTTGGAATCGAGAAGCAATAAGGGAAAAGATTGATTAATCTGATTACAAAAGAAAAAACTTCACAGCAAGAAAAAGAAAAGTAGAAGCAAAGTGAAATGACAAAGGACACACTAGAAAAAAAAGTGCATCAGACAGTTGATAAAATTTAATGTATAAAGAGGTTTTACAAATAAGGAAGAAAAAGGCCAACAATTCTACCAAGTAATCTAGAAGTATAAATAGGCAGTTTATGGAAAAATAAACATGACTGACTTTTAAACAAATGAAAAGATGCTCAACTTTGCTTGAATAAGGGAAATGCAAATTAAATTATACTGAGATTGAAATACATCAAATATACTTAAGTCCATATGTTCATAATGATACATACAGGCAAAAAAAGAAATAGCCTCCATTGCTCCTCTCTGGAGAATGCCCGAGAACCAACTCATTACTGTAAAAATCAGTAAGTAAAGTGAAAGAATCAAGCATTTATCCTGCATTTCCAAAATGGACTGTCCTTCAGGATAATCAAAGGGTAATAAAGGGAACTTTCTCTTTAGAGGACTGTTCCAGCTAATAAATGAAGAATGATGGAATTTAAATACCACCATTTTGCAAGCCCTGATGAATTAATGAGTTGGCAAAGATCCAAAATTGGACAAAATGTATACCTCCCCCATACCTTTCCATTCCCATTCCTAAAATCTAACCCAAGGGTACACTGGCAAAAAATTGAAACCTGTAATCAACGGTGGTACATCTACAAAGTACCAGGGTCCTGTGCAGCTACAAATAAAAGAATGAAGGGATCTCCAGAGTTCATGGTCAAATAAAAAAGGCAAGGTGGGCAATAGTAAATATAATAGGCTATGAAAAAAGTGGGATATGGGTATATAGAGGAATTTGCTTTAAATGCTTTAAAAAATTTTTTTAATGTTAATGGTTGCCTATATAAAGAAGAGGGGATAGAATCAAGGTCATAGAGACAGAAGCTAGACTTCTTTGAATAAATCTTATTCTATAGATTTAATTTTAGAACATAGTTATAAAACAAAAGTAACTTGGAAAAAAATCCCTAAAAATAAAAAACAAAGTGAACTAAACAAACCTAAATGGCATCCAATTGATAACATAACCACACAAAGGAGCTGTTTCAAATGCTGTTAAATGTCTGACTCTATATCTCCAGTGACAACTCTCCAGGACAAAAATAACTTCAAACAAATGCTAAATTGTTTTTAGTAAATATATTGCTCCTGCAAATGTTGATACTGTGATTGGAAACTTGTATGTGTATTCATTATGGGATAATGCAAATGAGTAATTTGATTGCATTGGTGTAATCTCTGTAATTGGTGTCAGCGAGAACCTGGAATTTTAGTGTGGAAAGAAAGATACAAATGTAAGATGGATGATGCTAAGTAAAAACACTAGGGCTTTGAAGTTTCCAAATGAACTCCAGATAGAGCTTATCTTAAACAACAAATGAACACACAAAAGTATTTCCTAGCTTTGTCTACTGCAAGTCCCAGAATCAATGACCATCCCAGTAGCAATTAGAATCCCTGGCACCAGATTTTGGTTTTGACAGCCTATTTCCCACTAAATGGAATAAGTGCTCCTTGGAAAATCAGCTCGCACAGATCTGGGGCAGAAATGTGTGAGATGAAGCTGAATATCTTATCACACCAGAAAGCAAGGAAGCTATCAAAGACTGCTAGAGCTCTACCAGAATAACCTGGGGTACAAGTAGAAGCAACCCAAATGCCCATCAACAGATGGGTGGATAAACAAAATGTGGTATAGCTACTGGATGGAATATTATTCAGCAATAAAAAGAAAAAAAGATTTACACCTGCTACAATGTGGATGACTTTTGAAAACATTTTGTTAAGTGAAAAAAGCCAAACACTAGAGACCACATATTGTATAATTCCCTTTATATGGATTGTCCAGAATAGGCTTTATCTATGAGATGGGAAGTCAATTCGTGGCTGCCTAGGTACCGGGGGTACAGGAAGGAAGGAAGTAGGTGGAGTGACAGCTAACAGGTAAGGTTTCTTTTGGGGATGAAGACAGTGTTCTAAATTTTATTGTGATGATGGTTATGCAACCCTGAATACGCAAAAAACCATTGAATTATATCCTTTAAATGGGTAGATTGTGTAGCACATGTATTATATATATCAATAGAACTGTTCAAACCAAATTCAGGACCAAACTGGTCAAAGATGGCAAAGTCAGTCCTCAATAAGATGACCAATGTGTCAGAGCAAAGCACGTGAAATACGGTTAAATCCCTAAGCTCATGTGACACTATAACAAAAAAAATCTTGGTTATGTTTGGGGAATGTCTAGGAACCAACTCATTAAAATCAGTAAGTAAAGATTTTAAAAATCAAACACTTAATCCTGCCCTTCCTAAATGAACTGTATCTCAGGGTAATTAAATTGGTATTTGGGGAAAAGTTTTCCTTATAGAAATAATCCAGCAATAAATGAAAAGTGAAGAGTTAGACCATCATCATTTTGTGATCTCTAATGAATTAATGGATTTAGTCAACTGGGGATTGCTTTCATAGAGCCTCAAGCTAATAAATGTTTTTTATATTTTTTAAGAGTTGTAAAGGAAAACAAAGTGAAGAACACGCTCACTGGCATAGAGAGCCTGGTAATCTTTGTGTACTTCTGGGGTCAGGAAGCTCACCCAGCACTCAAGGAGCAGCCTTTCCCATGTAAATCAAATCCAAATCTGATCATCCATCTACCTACCACTTCCTAGGAAGGGCACAGACAGAGGGACAGGCTAAACGTCCCAAGGAGGAATAATCAGCAAAGAGAATCCATGGGATGAATGGATTCCTGCAGGGGAATCCATGGGATTCAGACAGACACCAGAGAAATACCACCCAGTGCCCTGCAAGGGACCTGGACTGCATCCTGATTCACACAAAGAAAGAGAAAACAAATGTAACATGTATAAGGATCAGGGGAAAAGGAGCACGGGCTGGGTGTTTGATAATATTAAAGCATTCCATTGCTTTCATTTAGGTGAAATGATTCCTAATATATGATACACACATATATGCTTTACCTATTTTAAAGACCTGACAAGTAATTCAAGTTGCTCTAAAGCCAGCTTTTTAAAACAATAAACACCCATACGATGTCATCCCATCTACATCCACCTCTAGCTCGCCTATCCAGCATGTGAGCCATTCACCCCCAACCGCTGCCGCCGCCTCCACAAAACAGGAGCAGAGAGAGGTGCCCCCGAAGAGAGTCTGTGCCCTGTAAGGGCCACACACCCCAAGACTGAAGTGTCCTCAGTCAGAAAGAAATGCTGCTTCCTTTTATTCTTAACAAAGAGGGAAGCAGTTTCTCCCTCCTCAGCATCAAGTAAGGAGCTTGTGAAAAGCTGTTTGTCCCCAAAGACTTCCCTCTGAACCCCGGAAATGGCCACAGTTCCTGGGGTCCCACATCTATAGTCTTTGTCCTGTGCAAAGCCTACTAGAGTGTGTTGGCCTCAATGACTGCGGCAAACGTCCTCTTCAGTCGTGCCCCTGAGGGCCTGCAATTTCTGGGCGAGGACAGCGAGCTGGGACAGGCGAGGAGCGGGAATTCACTGCTTAAGCTCCTGTCCCCTGCAGGGAGGGAGAAATCCAGCTCTTTATTCTTCCAGCCCCCGGGGGAGGCATGCCTTTCCCACATCCACCTCCATCTCTAATCCTCAATTTCACCCCTTGTCATTTCCACGGTGAAGTTGCTTTTCCTGACACCGAGGTTTTCATTGTCCCTTCCCAGCAGAGCAGGGCCATCAGAGCCGCCTCCCTGGTGGCTCCCCCACCCAGTGGTCCCAGCGCCACGGGAGTCCAACCCCTGCCCTCTCACCTTTGCCTTCTCCTTCTCCGTCACACTGTGTCTTTGTGGAGAAAAGTGCTCTTCCAAGACTAATCTGTGCTAAGAAATTCGTGACTAACAGCCATTATTAGTGTTATTTTCGAACTGGCCACCGAGAGGCCGCTGTGTGTGAAATAAGGTGCTGGAGAAAACCAATGATTGGTACTGCGTGACCCAGCTCAGGTTCTGTGTGGAGCAGACGCAGCTGGGCCCTGGCCAGATGCTCTTTTCCAGCTGGTAGGTGCACCATCCCCGAGCTGCTGAAGAAAGGTAGGCAGGGGTTATGGGTTCAAAGGTGTTTTCTCCCTCTCCCCAAAAAAATCCTTTGTCGAAGGCCTAGTCCCCAGTACCACGTATGGTGACTCTATTGGAAACAGTTTCCTTACAAGGGTAATTAAGTTGAAATGAAGTCATTAGCATGGGCCCTAAGCCAGTACTGCTTGTGTCTCTATGAAAAAGGGAAATTTAAGACAGACACATACACATGCTCATGCACACACAGGGTGGGGAAGATGATGGGAAGACCCAGGAGAAGATGGCCACCTGGAATCCAAGGAGAAAGGCCTGGAGCAGATGTTCTCTCAGCCTCAGAAGAAACACCTTGATCTTGGACTTGTAGCTTTCAGGCCATGGAACAGTGAATTTCTGCTTTTTAAGCCACCCGGTCTGTGGTGCTTTGACCTAGCAAATGAACACAGCTAGTAGCCAACACTGCTCCTTCTCCTGGGCCTTCTTCTCATCCCAGGAGGAGTTACCCCACCCACCCCCGTGGCCAGCAATCCATGACCAATTGTGGAAATATGAAGAGGGGCCTTCTCACCTCAGTAGGATCAACTGTGCGGTGCTATTCATGCTCTGGAGCCCCCGTGGGGTCAGGCCAAAGCCAGTCTCAGCGGAGCCTGTGTCCTCGCTTAGCACCCCATGCCCCTCACTCTTCCTTTCCCTGGTCCCTCCCTTCCAGTCCTGAGCCCAAGCATCCCTGCCTCAGGGGCTGCTTCCTGGGAGCCGACTTTAGACACTTAGCTTCTGAGCAAGGGAGTATCTGGGTGCATGGAGATCTTTCTGGCCACAGAACAGAGGCACACCCCAGACCACCCCCATCCCCATGTCCCCAGCTTGACTTCCTCCCACCCTGAAACTTCATGGCTTTGACAGCTGGGACACTGTGACACCCCAGAAATCTCACACCACTAGGCAGGCTCCTGGGACACGAAGCCCCCGTCCTCGCCACCAAGCCATGGTGCAGAGTCCAGGGACACCAGCACGTTTATTCCCCAGTGAATTTTTAGACTGCCATGATAGCATCTTCCCCACTTACATAACTTCTCAGTGCATTTTAATGCGCCACTGTGTGGGGGATGCCTGGGGATCATTATGGGACCTATCTGAGTCCTTGTCAGCAAGCCTTACTAAGATGACAGACAAGGGGGAAAAGAAAGAAAAAGAAAAGAGAAGGGGCGGGGAATCTTACTGCTTTAAAATGCACCAGGGCAAAAATCCACCCATTTTCCCACTAGATTTCACATCCCTAACAGTTTCATCTCTCAGTTTTCTCCTGCAGTAATGAGGAGAAAGTATTTTCCCCTCATTTTGCAGGCATTTTGGGACAAAGGTAGTATTTTTGTGTTTTGTTTTTGTTTTTTACCTATGATTGGGCTCCTCACTCTAATGACAGTCCAAAGAACAATGGACAGGGAGATGTGACATAAACCACTTTCTGTTTGATCATGTTTCAGCAGGTCCAAGCAGACTCACACTCACAATGCATGAAGAGTTTGCACATGTTGGCAAAGCAGATGGTTTTCAGGGCACATGTTTGCACTTGGAAGTCTGCTGCCTACTGAATACTACTTTTCACATTCTCCCAAAGCATCTCAAAGGCAAGTTAATTCCAGGGGAAAAATCCTTCAGAAGCCCCCCTGTCCTGACAGCTTCCCAAGGCACAGCATCTGTGGAGTTGTCCCCAGGGATCAAATGTTTTGCTTTCAAAAACATTCCAGAATATTCAGCCAAAGTTCTCTCTTAAGTTGCCTATATTTTGAAATATAGCCACAATATCAGGAGAAGGAGTTAAGTTGCCCTTCTACGCAGCATTTCTCCTCCAGTTTCCCATCTTCTGCTGGGTCATCCCGGAATTAACATAAATTTAATCCATCGTTCCTATTTCTTATTTCTTACAGATATCGTTTTCTTTTCTTTTGATTTTTTGCCCTATTTTTGGTCCTATTTTTTAAACCGTGCCTGTCATTTTAGTTCCATTCATATTTGCAAAAATATGCTTCTTGTCTAACCATCCTAGATTGAAGATTAGCAGGTGAGTGAAAGGTGGACCCTGTGTCCAGAGCTCAGGAATCTCAGTCAAGTAGGAAGGTAATCCAGGCCCCGCCTAAGCAGAATGCAGGGCGGAATGTGATTCCTAGCATGACAACTCCGCAAAGCTGCACGGGGGAAGGCCAGAGTGGGCCCACGGGCAGCATTCGGGCTGGGCTCGAGGAATGGGTGTGATTTCAATAGCTGGAAATGGGAGGGGTGCGCACGGTACGGGACTACAAAAACATGTTGATGGAGGGAACAGCCTGGGTCAAGGCACAGAGACAAGGAACCCCAGGCCGTGTTCACTGCATGGAAATCAGGTGGCACGGAGGTGAATGGGTCAGCAGTGAAGACAGGGAAAGTAGGTCAGCACCAGATCAGGAGGTCCCTTAAAGAATGGGGGCAGGAGTTTTGCCTTAATGTTAAGAAACTAGAAGCCAGTAAAAAAGGTTTTGAACACATGAGTGACTTGACTGTAGGTGATCTGTATTAGTTTTCCAGGGCAGGAGCAAAGAACTGTAGACCGGTGACTTAAACGAGACATTTATTTTTTCTCACAGTTCTGGGGGCAAGCAGTTCAAGATCAAGGTGCCCACGGGGCTGGTATCTCCTGAGGCCTCTCTCCAGCCCCAGCTGTCACCTTCTCCCTATGTCTCCTTACATGCTCTTCCCTGGGTGTTCCTCTCTGTGTCTGAATCCCCTCTTCCCACAAGGATGCCAGTCTTATAGGATTAGGGCCACCCTAGGGCCTCGTTTTAACTTCATCACCTCTTTAAAGGCCCTCTCTCCTAATACAATCACACTCTGAGATCCTTGGGGTTAGGCCTCCAACACAGGAATGGGGTGGGTGGACACAATTCAGGCCATCACTAAGTGTGTGTAAAACATGCCCCTGAATAAGATGGAGACAGAGCAGAGCAAGAAGCAGTGGAGTCTGAAGGCCATGGAGACTGGCACAGTGAGAAGCAATGTATGGACAAGGAATGAGGTTGCAGGTTTTGTGAAAGCGATGTTGGGGGCATGGTGGGGAGGAACCAAAGATAGTGCCGAGAAACTCCATACCCCAGCCTGACTTGGCAAGCACCTTTGCATAAAATAGCTCACCGATAAATAGCATGGAAGGGAAGAATGGAATAGTGGGGGAAATGACCTGGGCAGGGACTAGGGTGGGAGGAAAGCTTGCTTTTAACAGCACTTTTACATTGCTTGGATATCTAAAAAATTATGTATGCCAATTCAAAAACTCAAAAACAAAAGTTGTTTTTATTTTAAGTGTGGGACTTGAAAGGACTTTTCCTGCTCGACTGGCTTTTCCTATCACTGCCCTCTCTCCCTGACCCCTGGGCATGTACGTTGAGGACACCCTTCAAGAAACAGCCCAGGGAAGAAATCACAGTGGTGGCAAGAGAAGGCAGCTGCTAGAAAGATCAATCAGAAGCTGAAATTCACCAGAACCACAACATAACAGTTATTTAGAGAGAGGCTCTCTCTCTAGTCCCAGAGAGAATTCTGATTAGTCTAAGTCAGTCACTACCATTTTACTGCCCTTGAGGGTGGCTGATTAAGGTCTGGAAAAGGCTTGCATGATGGAGGGCAATGGGAAGGGGAACCTGTTGGGAAATATCTGAGAAATTATTCCCTGCTCTTAAAAGGGGACGGAGATGCTGTCATCTGTGTGGTGTGCCTGGAATTGGAGCAGCCATCTTTGGACTATGAAGGAAGCCAGCCTAAAAGGACAAACCAAGACACTGAGCATAACACAGAGGGAAGGGGGGGATGAACTGAGTCCTGAGTGATTTTGTGGTGGTGCCTATCTAAGCAACCTGGCACTGGCCCATCTCAGGACTTCTTGTTAAAAGGTAATATGTGACCTTAACCTTGTTAGCACGTCTGTTACTTGCAGCCAAAAGTGATACAACTCTCTTTGGTCCATGTAGAAAGGCTTGGCTCCTCTTCATGTGGTTCCTCTGTTTTCTGCACCCAGACTAGGGTAGAGTCTGGAGGTCCCCGTGCTCAGCCCTGTCACCAGCACCCTCCACGCCAGACCTGGTTGCACATCAATGAGACAGCTTCCTCTTGGAAGGACCTGTGAGAACGCAGCCCATTGCCTGCTGGCAGAGCCTGCCCGTTCATGCCTACACCCTCCCAAGTGGGTCTTCTGTTCTGGACTGATGCTCATCATTTTTCCCTGGACTCCTTCCAATGTTTTCAGCATCCCAGAGCCCGTGTTTCTAAACTCCAATGCAGAATTCCAACTGTAGGCTCGTCAGCTTTCTCCAGACTATTTTCTTCACGTTTGCCAGGCTTCTTTTCTGATATGCATCACACTGCTTTTCCTACTTTATCTCCTGATAAAGAAACAAGTCAGCTTCCTCACCCCACAACCCTGGGCTTTCTACCATTCTTCCCACATCTAAGCTCCCGTGCTGGACTTGAAGTAGTAGCAATCCTCACAGCGCCTTACACTGTATTCCAGAGTTCACCACAGTTGACAAAGTATTTCCACACACACCATCTAACTTAAGCCTTGCAATGATGTGTAAGATAAGTAGAGCAGACAAAATCATTTTACAGAAGAAAGAAGACATTTACAGAGGATGACTGGTTGGGTCAAGGTCAAATGGCAGAGAGCTGGCACAAGTAGAAATCAAATGCAGAATCAGACACTTTCTCTCCATCTAATTCAATTCTGTTTCAAACAGGTATTTACTCAGCCTTCCCTCTGTGCTCAGCAGCTCTGGGCTTGCCGGGGACAGTGGTGAGGATGAGGACTATGCTCATGCCCCTGCTTAAAAGAAATAGAAGGAGGTCAAGTCGGTGACCAGACAGCAATAACGGGAACTGAGTCACCTCTCACTGTGTGCTTGTGGTGTAATTTAATGTGGTTTCAGGAATTTTATATACTCGGCTCTTTCTTCCACTTGGAAGAACCCCTTTGATTTGCTTTTCTTGAATTCTGTCTTGGGAAATGAAAAGCAGGCAGCAGAGGATGTTCAGGGTCTGTGAAGCCAACTGAAGCATGTGCTTAGTATAAAGGGCAGAGACACATGGGGGCTGGAGAAGGGAGTCACACAGAATGGGGGGCTCACAGTGCTGTAGCCAGCCCTGATTTAGTGAGTGGAATAAAATACTAAGAAAAAAAGCACCACTTACCAGACACTTACTGTGCCAGGTGTATCAGTTAGTTATTGATGAGTAACTAATAACCTTGAAGTTACCACCATTTGCCATTTCTAGGTCAGCTGTGTGCTTCTGATGAGCTAGACTGGACTCAGGTGTCCTCGGCTTTGCATGCTCATGCTGTGTAATCAGCTGCCATGGTGGCTGGGGATGGGCTGGTCTAGGACAGCCTTGGCAGGGACAACTTGCCCATACTGCTCATGGTCTCTGATCCTCAAACAGGCTGGCTTAGGTATGTTCTCAAGAAGCATGTGAGTGAGCACACATGTACAAGGTCTCTGCACACTGTCATGCCCACCACATCGTCATACCAATGCGAGTCACAAGGCTGGCCCACACTCAGGGCTGGGGAGATAGATGATAGATTGATAAGCAGAGCTGCAGTCATGTGACAAAGGGCTTGGCAAGAGGGAAGGGTGGAGAATTGGGGGCCATTACATGTGTTGAATTTTGAGGGCTGAGAGAAAACTAAGAGTATCTTGGTCCTACCATGTGAAAATAATTACAGGTGGGCCCTACAACCTGTTCATGCACACTGAGTGGGAGCACTAGGAGAGCAACCCTGGAGACTTCTTTCATGATTGTGAGGTCAAAGGAATATTTTTGCATGACAGAGCAGTCCATACACCTAAAAAATAAAAGAGGAGACCAGGAACGATGGTGGTAGTCAAGGTCAGGGCTATCAGCCCCACCTGGAGCAATGCCATCTAGGAAGTTCGGCACACGCTCCATATCCAGATCTGGCTCATGCTCACAAAGTAAAGTGGGCTTTACACACATTGTGTGGAATCTCCACAGTACCAAAGGTTAAGGACTATTCTGAGATTTCTTATTGTGTTTTATTCAGCATACTTTTGAGGACTCAGCTGGAGAGAGCAGATGTCAGGTTCATGTGAGATGTCTTGTACAAGGACCTCTTCTACCAAAGCAAAGAGAAAATGAATCCCTCTTTTATACTTTGTGTCACACAAAAGAACATCATTATTTCCAACCAGGCCCCTCAGAGCTATAGAATATTTTAAAGGCTTGATTTTCTTCTATTCAAAAGTAACAAAAAAAAATGAAGAAAATATATTGGAAATATATTATTCTGAATATATCTTTGTAATTATTTAACTGCCAATAGCCACATTTTTTTATGGAATGCTAACGACCAGATTTCAATACCAATTAACAGTAAACAAGTGGGAAAAATAGACTTCTGTCAATGAATCTAGTCACCTCGGTGCCCTTGTTCCATTATGAAGAATATTTTTAGGATTAACTAAGAACTACTACCGTTACCACAACTGTCATCTAAGAAGTGGGATGCTGTGGAATCAAACTGAGACCCTACTAAAAATTGAATATTTATGAAATCCGTGAATTTGTAAAATGAAAGCATATTCCCTTCTTCTAGCAGACAGTAAAATGACAGTCGTCAGGCAAACAGGTGATTGCAGTTCAGAAAAAGAATAGAACTGAGGCCTCATTTGATCATTGCTAGGGTTGGGGTCGTTAGAAGAGGGACACCTGGAAAAGGAGGGCGACAAAGACTGCCAAGCAGATGTGCCAGCAGCAATGATGCTTATATGTTTTTTTATTCATTTGTTATCACACCTGTGGAGCTCCTGCTTTGTGCAGGACCTCACCTCAGATCTAGTCAGATCTAGCCCTGCCATAGTTCTGAGGTCTAGGGTCTATGGGGAGAACTAATCCCAGCAGTCATAGGTTTACAGGTCGCTTGCTGATGCCCACACTCACATGGGCTTCTGCTGCCCCACCACCCACCCAGAACATATTTGCATCTCCTCTCGGACATTCCCTGCACTGCTTCTGTAGCACCATGGCTGACACAATGCTCTCCCATCTCCTTTCAAGGGCTCCCATGCACCCACCCTCCGCCCCACCAGAGCCCACTCTGCACCTTCTGGTGGAGGGAAGGTCACAGGACAGGCCAGAGCTGACCTGGTTAGCCTGAAGTCCATGCCCTTTCTTGAGCGAATCTCCGCACTGTCTCAGCTTTGGTTTCTCCCCAGAGTAGAACAAGGAGACTGGTGGGGGATGGACGCCCTCCTCCAGCTTTACCTGTTGAGTCTGCACGGGGGGCTGTCTCCTGGCAAAGTCAGGGATCCGGCAGAACTAGAGGGAAAGGCCTGGACTGGAGCAGGCCCCCGCCGTAATGGATTCCACACCAAGACCCTCACCTTGGCCTGGGAAGTTAGGATTTCTAGGGTGTAATCTGAGATACAAAATAGGTTGTCGCATTCAAGATCACAGACACCTGCAAATGACCTGAACCAATGCTCTGGCACTCACACAGAATAGAGATATGGCTGAGAGCCTGGAACTTTGGCTTCCAACTCTGCTTCTGCCACTTGCTGATTGTTAGCTTTGGGGCAAGTTACTTTGTGTTTTGAGACCTCAGTCTCCCCTGCAGCAAAATGGGAATATGAGAGACCTATCCCAGCCTATGCTTGTGGTTTAAAGCAGCTGGGATGTATAAAGACCACAGAGCAATGAGGCAAACCATGAACATGTGTAAGGCCAAGAGCAGCCCAGCCTCAGAGCACAAAGAGGTGGCTGGGGCTCCTGCTCACATCTTTAACTCTGGGTGGTGACTCAGGCTTCCACCCCTAATAAACTAAACAGTAGCTACAGAGGCCAGACAAAAACCAAGAGTTCATAAAGGACCAGGTCCCTGAGGTCAGGCTAAGTTTTCACAGGTGAGAAAGAGGAACCCCAGCTGGAAGATCCTTGAGAAGCCCCAGGGCTCTGACGTACAGTCAGTCCACAAAACTGCCACCACTGCTGGGCAAGCAGGCAGCATTAGCTCTCCTTCCATCCCCATTGCCACCAGCCTCCCAGTCAGGGCATCTTCTCCTCTTGAAAAGTTTCCGAATGTGAGGTTTAATGGACAGGAAGAAGCAGCAAACAAGAGAGGGGGAAGGAGGTGGTTGGCCCACTCATGAATTCTGGGGTGTCTTGCCAATGGGTTTCAGCCCCAGGCAAGTTCACTGTGGATTCAGTGAGACCGAGGAATGACAATGAACGTTTTTGGGGCAGAAGAGTTTATTACCCAGCTTGTTCTCCAGGGGATGATAGGTCGAGCACTAGAATATCATCTGCATCCAACAGTCTGCAGGTCTATAATCTTCCTTCGTGTCTGCCTCCACCCAGAGCCCTGGGCAGAGCTCTTTATATAGTGACTCAGTCAATAATAGCTTATTGCCTAAAGTGTGGAAGCAGCAGCATAGCAGCAGGCCAGTTATCTCGTCAAGTAGTTTAGGTCCAGGTGAGGATCCTGGCCACAGGCACCTTCACCTTATCCACATGGGGACACTCCTCACTCCCCAAGGCTGTGTACAGCTCTGAGCCACTGTTTGCCCTGCTAGAGAAAGGCCAGCTTTATCTGACCAGAGGCTGCTTTGGGTGCTTGCTTACAAGAACTTCAGAGCACACATGCACACACTCACACACACATGCATAGGATCACACACATATAGCTACAAACCCCAGCTAATGGTGGCCTAGGCAGCTGTAATAGGAATGTCCATCGAACTCATCTGCTGGTGAAGCCCCAGACCAGCCTCCCAGATGGGGACTTACTGTGCAACACTTACAACATGTCTTCTAGGGTTTGAGTCACTGTGATTTGACAGCCATAGGGCAGGAGGGTAGTAAATATTTAACAATGCGTCCTGACTGAAGACAGCAGAAGGCCCTGATGTGCAGGATTTGCCAATTTCTGTGGTGCAAATACTCCCTCGAGGCTGATTTCAAGCTACCACTTCACTGAAGCCGCTCTGGGAAGAGGCACCAGCATAATCAGCTCAGGGGAGCAGCAGCCACAGGCTCAGAAGCTAAGAGACCACAGCAATGGGAATCTCAGAACTGGCTTTCCAGGTCAAAGTACCCCACAAGAAACAATCAGAATACCACCTCAGCTACAGCCAAAGTTCATTTGTTCACTTGATAATATTTACTCAGGCAAACTAAAACTGTGGAGAAATACCAGGAAGAAAAAACTTCCTTCTGACTTTTGGCAAAGGCATAGTTAACAAATGTAGAATTTTTTTTCTGTCCAAAAATTGGCAAAATAAATACTACTGGGCCAGCTCTGGGAGCCATCATTGCTTATGAAATTTTTGTTTATTCTGTTTTGGTTTGTTTTAAAACAACTCTGAATACTTCAGAAGACACAAAGGCAGAAAAGAGGAAGAACTTCCTAGAAATGCACCGCAATCTAAGTGAGGCCAGTGTAGAAAGATTCTTTGCCTTGACTACGAAGGATAATTTTGCACAGGAATTGAGGGTCATCTGAAGCTTCGGGAATGACTGCTCAGTGAGCAGAGGAAACCACCCCCTTCCAAGGCAATCTCTAGGTACTGCGAGCCACAGCCCATGCCACTGTTCTGCAAAATCCTCATCAAATAACTTCTTTTCATTCCTCTGCTTTCGCCCAGTTGTTTGCAGCTAGCATTTTCATCAGGTTTCTTGAGTGTAAACCTGAGATGAATCCCAATGCAAACAGAGAAAGCCTCTGTTACGGTCCATTTGAAAACTGCCCACTGGAATACAGGAAGAGAAAACACATTTTTGTATTTACCCAAAAGCAATGGAGCCTCAAACAATAAGTTAAGATTATAATATTCTTGAGGGAGACAAAAATCCTCAATTCTAATATAAACTGCACAACTGGTTATCTCTATACCATTAAGAAATGTCCCAGCCGAATGAACTAAACATACTCCAGATGGCCAAGATCTTTCACAGAACAGCAATCAGAGCAAAGGCAAAGATAAAAAAAATTCAACACCGACCCTGACACTAATCGCCGAACAGCAAGCTATAAGCCTATTAGAAGTGTGGGTTTCACATCTCATCATTCGGGAGTTTATCAATGAAGCTATGATAATAAAGATTTTTTGAGGCACAGGCTTCGGGACTCAACACCTAGACTCCAGGACTCAGAAAGGTGAGTGTCCAGCCATGTTCCCACCACAGGTATGTGGAGGAGTCAGGACCAAACCTGGGTCCTCTGGCTCCAAGATAAATTCTCTTTTTACCAGGCCAGGAGGGTGTGAGGATCCCATGTCATCAAAGCCACCTTTCCATAGCATTCCTTTAAAAAATAACTTGCCTGAGTACCTCAACATAATAAAGGCCATATATGATAAACACACAGCTAACATCATACTGAACAGCAAGAGGCTGAAAGCTTTTCCTCTGAGATCAGGAACAAGACAAGGATGCCAACTCTCCCCACTGTTGTTCAACATAGTACTGGAGGTCCTAGCCATGGCAATCAGACAAAACAAAGAAATACAAGGAATCCAGATTGGTAAAGAAAAAGTCAAACTGTCCCTGTTTGCAGATGACATGATATTGTACATAAAAAACCCCAAAGACTCCACTCCAAAACTACTAGAACTGATATCAGAAATCAGCAAAGTTGCAGGATACAAAATTAATACACAGAAATCTGTGGCTTTCCTATACACTAACAATGAACTAACAGAAAGAGAAATCAGGAAAACAATTCCATTCACAACTGCATCAAAAAGAATAAAATACCTAGGAATAAACCTAACCAAGGAAGTGAAAGACCTACACCCTGAAAACTACAAGACACTCTTAAGAGAAATTAAAGAGGACACTAACAAATGGAAACTCATCCCATGCTCTTCGCTAGGAAGAATTAATATTGTCAAAATGGCCATCCTGCCCAAAGCAATATACAGATTCGATGCAATCCCTATCAAATTACCAACAGCATTCTTCAACGAGCTAGAACAAATAGTTCAAAAATTCATATGGAACCACCTAAGACCCCAAATAGCCAAAGCAATCCTGAGAAGAAAGAATAAAGTGGGAGGGATCTCACTCCCCAACTTTAAGCTCTACTACAAAGCCACAGTAATCAAGACAATTTGGTACTGCCACAAGAACAGACCCACAGACCAGTGGAACAGAATAGAGACTCCAGACATTAACCCAAACATATATGGCCAATTAATATATGATAAAGAGCCATGGACATACAATGGGGAAAGGATAGTCTCTTCAACAGATGGTGCTGGCAAAACTGGACAGCTACATGTAAGAGAATGAAACTGGATCACTGTCTAACCCTATACACAAAAGTAAACTCCAAATGGATCAAAGACCTGAATGTAAGTCATGAAACCATAAAACTCTTAGAAAAAAACATAGGCAAAATTCTCTTGGACATAAACATGAGTGACTTCTTCATGAACATATCACCACAGGCAAGGGAAACAAAAGCAAAAATGAACAAGTGGGACTATGACAAGCTGAAAAGCTTCTGTACAGCAAAGGACACCATCAATAGAACAAAAAGGCATCCTACAGTATGGGAGAATATATTCATAAATGACAGATTTGATAAAGGGTTGACATTCAAAATATATAAAGAGCTCACGCACCTCAACAAACAAAAAGCAAATAAGCCAATTAAAAAATGGGCAGAGGAGCTGAACAGACAGTTCTCCAAAGAAGAAATTCAGATGGCCAATAGACACATGAAAAGATGCTCCACATCGCTAGTCATCAGAGAAATGCAAATTAAAACCACAATGAGATATCATGTCACACCAGTTAGGATGACTCCCATCCAAAAGACAAACAACAACAAATGTTGGCGAGGATTTGGAGAAAGGGGAACCCTCCTACACTGCTGGTGGGAATGTAAATTAGTTCAGCCATTGTGGAAAGCAGTATGGAGGTTCCTCAATAAGCTCAAAATAGAAATACCATTTGACCCAGGAATTCCACTCCTAGGAATTTACCCTAAGAATGCAGCAGCCCAGTTTGAAAAAGACAGATGCATCCCTTTGTTTATCACAGCACTGTTTACAATAGCCAAGAAATGGAAGCAACCTAAGTGTCCATCAGCAGATGAATGGATGAAGAAGGTGTGGTACATATACACAATGGAATATTATTCAGCCACAAGAAGAAAACAAATCCTACCATTTGTAACAACATGGATGGAGCTGGGAGGGTATTATACTCAGTGAAATAAGCCAGGCGGAGAAAGACAAGTACCAAATGATTTCACTCATATGTGGAGAATAAGAACAAAGAAAAAACTGAAGGAACAAAACAGCAGCAGAATCACAGAACCCAAGAATGTACTAACAATTACCAAAGGGAAAGGGACTGGGGAGAATGGGTGAGAAGGGAGGGATAAGGGGGGAAGAAGAAAGGGGGCATTAAGATTAGCATGTATAATGTGGGGGGAGGCACGGGGAGGGCTGTGCAACACAGAGAAGATAAGTAGTGATTCTATAGTATCTTACTACACTGATAGAGACTGTAATGGGATTTGTGGGGGTGACTTGGTGAAGGGGGGAGTCTAGTAAACATAATGTTCCTCGTGTAATTGTAGATTAATGATACCAAAATAAAATAAATAAATAAATAAATTGTCTGTTGTGATTTTGAAAGAGACAAGCATTCCATCTGGTGCCCTCTCTAGAAACTTGAACACCGAGTGAACTGAGATGAATCTGCTTTTCCAGGTAACCGGGGGATACAACAGGGATACAGAAAAAGGCAGCCTCGTGTTCACAGGAAGGCTGAGGTGTGAGAGGAGGGTTCTGCAGTTGATTCTTTCTTCCACCACTATGGAACTATGCAACTCTTGGCAAGTTACTTAAACTCTCTGAATCATTTGAAAAATGGGAGCAGTAATAATATCATCACGTAATAGGCATCACCGTTAAAGTGTTCTGTGAAATAAACCAGGCTCAGTGGTTGTTGGTTATCATTCCCACATTTCATTGATCCTAAGATGTGCACTTTCTCACATTTTAACATTTCTTCAATGCATCTGACAGTCTACAGCATCCTAATATTGTGTCAAATTTTAAGGCACATCTTACAATCAATGAAGTCTTGGTTTGATGAAATATGATGTTGTAATTATCAGTACTATGATCACCAGAGATCTGATCATAAAATAATAATGAGGCTGCTTCCATGAGCTGTGGACAATAAGAGGCATTATTATTTTATAATAGCATGGCAGATTTCCCAGCTAGAAGACTCTCCTGGGGGCCACCGTGCAATGGCTAAGATAGATGAATGATGTCTTCTAACAGTAACAGACTTTCTATAGATTTGTCTTACTTTAAGCAAGCTCAAGATATGAAAATCTAGATTTCTATTAAAAAATGATAATTAGGAGGTAATGCTGCTAAATAGTAGACCTTCAGAAAAGTATCCATGTACAGCAATGTTTCTCAACCTTTTTCATCATTGCCTCCCAATAACCCTTTTAAGATATTTTTGTCCTATCACTCCTCAATGAAACTTATTAAAGACATGCTGTATATCTATTCTTGCAGCATATGTGTATCTGTGCTTTACACCTAAAAAGATGTATCAACAATGTATAAAGGATTATGGCTTTTTTAAGCCCCTTGAGTGCAATATTGCCCCTTTGAGAATGCATGCTTTAGGGACAGATCTTCCAAAGGACATTTGAGAGACTGTATGATGGAAAATTTTTATTTGCACTCAATTTTTTTCATGACATGTTAACTATGGAAAGGAAAAAACACAAGTTACCTGTTTGATAAAATGTCCACAGTGGGTGCCCCCCTCCATGTTCATTACAGGCCAGTGTCTCCCTGTGTTGTTTGTAAACCATGCTACCCAAGCAACACACCAGGAAGGTGGGGTCCATATGAGCCAGATTGGACTTTGTCATTGAAGAAAACTTACCTCAGAGTTAAGAAGACTTTTATAAAATGTGCGTAAGTGTTTACCTGCCCCTTGACAAGTAGGCGTGGATGGTAAGTAGTTCATTCAAATAGTAGTTTGGGGAACTATTTCTATTACCCCCAATGTTTTTTTTCTTATCTCACATTGTTAATTCTCTGGTAGCTGAAATCAGGATCCTGCCCAACAATTTCCCTGAATATTCCCTATAGCTGAGCCCACAGGGCAGGCTTCTCCACATCCTGACCTCACTGGCTATGGCCAAGCTGAAGCTTCCTGTGCCCCAGAGACAGACTCCAGAAGCAGTACAGGCAACTGCTTCATGCTACCTGCTTCCTGCTTCTGGTTTTGGCCAAAAGTCCAAAGCAGCAGGAATGATGGGCTCCTGGCGCTTGTGCCTCGGATCAGATGGGGAGCCCAGGCCGAGGCTCGGTACAGAAGAGGGACAGAGGCTTCCCAGGAAATGAGCTCTGCAGAGCTGGAAATCTTTGCACCAAGGGAGGGAAGAATGGGTGCCCAAGAAAGAGAAGGGTGATGAGGGCAAGCACAGCTTCTATGAGGCCAACCAAGGGAGGTAGCCATGGGGTGGCCCAGGAAGGAGGCGGCCACCTCCCAGAGCAGAGCTCCAAGCCAGCGGTGGCCCACGAGGCTGGGGCCGCAGCAGGGGGAGCCCAGCCACCCCAGCCCAGGCTTGTGGGCATGTGGTCCACAGCCTGGAAATAGCAGCAGAGGCCCCAAAGTCAGCCTGATTCCCCAGCCGGTGGCTGCTCAGGAGCAGACTGGGAGGTTGCCCTGAGGACTGCTCCAACCAGAGTAATATTGTGGAGTAACCTGGAGGCCAAGCTCACAGCAGCAGCCACTCCTCCAACCCCACTGCCTGGGAGAGAGGCATTTCGTTCGCTGATGCCGGAAATACCATTTAAAGAGGCCAGGGCCTTCCTTCCACAATATGAGATCAGTCGCCGAAATGTCTTATTAATAAATAACAACCTGCAAGACTTTTGACCTCCGTTATGGCCCCGTGCAGAGGCTCTGGGGCATTCAGCGTGCCTGTGGCTCTGTCCTGCCGAGCCTCAGGAGAACAAGGGACCTGATAAGAGCCCTCTCTCCTTCCTGGGGTTGGAGGGCCTTCTGACCCCCTCGGAAGGACAGTGTTCACTCGGACAAGGATCCCATCCCCAGCTGCCCACCAGCCCCAGGGCTTCTCTGTCCTGCACAATGACCTGCCTACGTCCCTGACCTACAACTCGGTTGGCCAAGCTCAAGTCCTCAGGGATGAGAACGGTTGATGCTTCAGAAGAATGAAGCATCTCTTTTCCCAGATAGAGGATCCCAGGTGCAGCACGCCTGGCCCTGATTTTCCATCTCACCATAAATGAATGATAGCCACTCTTTTCTTGCTTTGATAAGTAGAGGGTCCAAGATGAAGAGGGCCGAAGGGGGCGGGGGCTTTGCGGGGAGACGCCAGGGCACAGGAGCAGGAAATAAAGACCGCCACCACAGCCAACTCTGCCGTTTGTCCAGAGCTCTGCTCTGCTTCCGTCTGCTTTCACAGAACAGAGGTGGTCTCAAGGTGGCCATTTCATATCCGATATCCAAGATCATACACAACTCGCTGGAAACATTGGCAAGAACCACTTGTAATTTTAAGATGATTGATTGCATATTTAGTAATTTTAATTCCACAACTGGGATAGATTCAAAATCTACCTTACAGGACCTCACCTGGCAAATGCAGGGATGACGCAGGTGACCTGGTACTGACATAAAGGCTTGTCAAGAGACTGTAGCTCTGCTAAGGACATTAAATTAGAAACCAGAAAGTTTAGTGGTGGGGGAACCTGTGCACCCACGCCCACACACACAAACACACACACATCGTTGTCCTGTCTTCTTTCCATCATTGCAGTTACCACAACCTGAACACAGGTTAGGGATTCACTTTCTTGTCACCTGTCAATGCATTATTAGTATGTCCCTGAGAGCAGGAAACTGGTCTGTCTTGCTCAATAGCAGAGTCCCCAGGCTCTAGAATAACACCTGGGACCAGCGCCCATCACTCTGATGAGGAAGGGAGGGAGGGCCCAGCAGGGAGGACCCAGCAGCTGGGCCCTTCTCCCTCAACAGATGCTCAAACCAGCCAGGCTGTTTGGCCACACATAGTTTGATGATGTCAGTCTTCTCAAAAGCTCAGCAGGCCAAGTATAAAACCACAGATTTAGGACAGTGACCATCTCTTGATTTCTAAAGTTACCTAAAGGGAAAGGACCTAAACTAAAGTAAGACAGGACAATGGAGAAAAGACAGTGCTTTCTGGTTTCAGATGCCCAGGATCCTCGCCATCACTGAGAGGAGGCCAGTGCAAACAGTCAACGACACCCCCAACTGCTGGCTCACCCGCTGCGAGAAGCCTGCCTCTGAGAACACTTTGGGAACCTCACTGTCCCTGGAACAGTAAGGCTTCTCAGCCTCAGTTTGAAGCTTTGCCCTGGTCTAGACAGCGGGAATAAGTTCTTTAGGTTGACATCAACATGCATAGAGTTCTGGCATATAATGCGTGCTTAGCCAATATTATTCCAATATATTTATGTGAAGGAGCAGAAATTGTGTGTGATCCAGCTTGATAGGACACCCTGCTCATGTTAACAGGGAGATTTTACCTACTGTGAGCATGATCAGCTAGCACATTTGGAGCAGGGCTGTAACCAAACTCAGTTACACTCTGCACTGAGGACAATGCTTCAAGACGCTCATCAGCAAACTGGAGAGAGCAGAGGAGTCAGGGCCACTGTGGCCAGAGGACTCAGGTATGTCATCTAGGAAAGAGCAGGGGTGTGCGCCCAGAAACATGAAGACTTGAAAGGTCTAGAAACCTTCCACAAGCATTGACAATGAGGAAGGACTAAAGTCACTCTGGCTGCTAAGGACAAAAAAGTTAGAACCATGAAATTGAGAAGCAAATAACTAAATGCAAAGGAATTTTTGTGGCAGTTAGACCCCTCCACCCACCCAATGGGCACCCAGAAGAAACATGGCTTACTGAATCATCTGACCTGGACTGGAGCACTGACCTGCCATCTACTGGTTGTGAGGTCTTGGGCAAGTTACCCAAGTTCTTTAAGCTTCAGTTTTATCATCTCTAAATTGGGAAACATAACAGCTTCTCCAAAGTTTACTGTGAAGGTTAAAATTAAATAGTGCATGTAAACACTCAACACATAGTAAGTACCCAGTGCAGATTAACTTGGTCATTGTATCACCATGGAATACAGAAGACACAGCTACCTGTTACATGAAGGGGTCCTGTTACAGGTTGAATTGTACCCCCACCAGTCTGTGGTACTTTATGGCAGCCCAAGCAAATTAAAACAGGTCTCCCCTTACCAAACACGTGGTGGAGTCTTGTGAGAGTAGAGAAGGGCATGACCAAATTATCATACGTTACAAATACAGGCTCCTGGGCCTCACCACCAGATAGTCCATTAGGTTGGAACAGGACCCCAACTCTGCATTCAAAGAACAGCCCCAAGTGGATGGTTAGTTTAGAGCCACTGGATGGACAAGCTTCTAAGAATTCTTCAGCTCTGTATTTGTCCACAGGAAGCAGAGCGTGAGGAGAATGTGTGTGTGTGTGTGTGTGTGTGCCCTGTCCATGCCTGGGTCATCCTAAGTAAATTCCCATATTCAGAAAGTATCCTCATTTCAAGATTTCAGTGTAAATGAGCAAGGAAAGAAAGGAATACAAATTGAATTGATTTTTCTTTTCCAAAATTGGCTTCCATCTAGATGCAAGCAGCCCAGCCAGTGGAGGCCTGCCTCCCTCTGTGCTCACAGCTCCATGGAGCTTCCCCTGACGCAGCTGGTCAGGGGTCAGCTGCCGGGGTCTGAAGGGCAGCGGCGGTGAGCAGGGCCCAGCAGGGGCCCCACGGGGCAGCTGTGGGTGTTTCAGAGCCCGCTGCTCCTGCTCATCTGCCAGCTCGCTGCAGGGGCTGGGAGCTGCCAGAGCACTGGGCCTCCTCCACAGAGAGAATATAGATCAAAGCATGAATTTTTACAAAGTCCAGACTTACACTTGTGATATGTCAGTTTCATCTTCAAAGAAGGAAATAGCAGCTCAAAACAAAGGGGAATTTTCTGGCACTGTGTTTCGTATCAAGTTAGCCAGTTCATATATAGGAAAGCATTTTCCCGCCTGAGCTATGATCTTAGGTGTGTGCACGAAGACAGGTGGAGACCCACCTGAGACATCCTGCCCAGCCCCAGAGCAGCAGGCTAACCTACGAGAGGACAGATAGGCCCTGTGCATGTTTGAAAATAGGTGGAGACAGCTGAACTCATATCGAATAACAGTGTACTTCAAAAAAGAGCTAATTTACCAGTATAATATTTTCCAATTTCATCTGACTTAAAGTAGTTGGAATAAGTTGTGTCAGCTCAAAAGCTACAGCACTCCCTAATTCAGCTGTTTTGTTTTTCTAGTTGTCTATAGCTGCATAAAAATACCCCCAAAATTTAGTGAATTAAAATAACAAATAGCAACACAGTGTAGCTCTAGGGGAAAGGTCCTTCCTGGCTCAGGGCAAATCCTCTATCTATAAAACCAGTGAAACCAAAATAAGTCAAGGGAAAGGGTAGGTTGGGAGAAATCATTCTTATTGCTCACAGCTTGCTCCAATCCGCTAGCTACACCCAGCCTCATCCGTCTCCTCCAGCTGCCACTTGTGCTCGACAGCCTTGAAGCCTCTCTACTTCCTGACCACCCCGTCTGGAGGAAACCCATTGGCAGGTTCTTGGTGACTGGCAGACACCAGACCAATTAGGTACCAGGAACGGAGGGGAGGAGAAAATAGCCATTCTCTCTCCGCCCCTTGCCCCAGAGGCTGCAGGAGGCTGCAGGGGCAAACACCTATTGATATGTAAATACCTAAGGCCTGGTGGGAGAGTCTGGAAATTCTGACATTTACTCAAACACAGTCTCTGTGGGGTAGGAATCTAGGATGCCTTAGCTGGGTGCCTCTGGCTCAAAGCCTCTCAAGAGGTGTAGTCAAGTGGTCAGCCAGGGCTGGGGTCTCATCTGACCGCTTCACTTGGGAAGCTGGGGACATGGACCAGCTTCCAAGTTCCCCCATGTGGTTGTTGGCAGGGCCAGGGCTTGACCCCTTGCCCCGTGGGTTTCTTCACAGAGCTGCTCCACAAGCTGGCTTCCTCCAAGGCCCACAAACCGGGAGAAAGAGAGCATGCCCAGGACAGAAGACACGGTCTTTGTATAACCTAATCTCAGAAGTGACATCCACCACTTTTGCCATATTCTGTGCATTAGAAGCCAGTCACTAGATCCAGCCCACACTGAAGGGAGGGCAGAGGCTTAGGCGTGATTACAAGAGGAAGGGATTTGGGGGAGTCATCTGCAAGGCTGCCTCCCACATGCTGAATCAAAGTAAAGTTTTAACATGGCCATGTGTCCCTAGGACATTCTGTCACACACTATTCTTCACAGTTCATGTCACAGATAGGAAAGTTGCACTCTCTGGAAGGATCTACCTTGTCATGTTTATATATACCTAAGAAATAAAGGGTTAAACATAAATCAGAGAATATCCTAAAATAGACCAGTATCAAAATATTTACTGAGTACAAAGCACTATGCTTCAACTCTTTTCCCTGATACCTACAGCCAAACTGAAGTGTGAAGGACATAAAGCATTCTTTACATGATTTAGTGTCATAAAGAAGTCGGACACCTAACCCTGAGTTGCTGCCTCTGTCAGTGCCATTATGAGATGAAGTCGACAGGGGTCAGCAAAACTGTTGCAAAGGATTAGACAATAAGTATTCTTGGCTTTGAAAGCCATACAACCTCTGTCACAGATATAGGACCTTGCCATGGTAACACAAAAGCAGCATTAAATATGTAAATTAATAGGCATGCCTAGGTTCCAATAAAACTTTATTTACACAACAGACATGCAGGCAAAATTTCATTCACAGACTGTAGTTTGCCAAACCTACAGTAGAGATTAGACTGTATATTTGAGAATAAAACAAAAATTGGCACTAAAGGCACGGTGGAACTGCTGTGTTACTATTCCTGAAAAAGGCATTCAGGTGATACATGTATAAAATGCTTCATCATAGACACAGGCAAATTATTTTGAGTCTTTATCGACATCACCATTCAAGTAGCATACCTATGACCTGTGGATTCTCCTGTTGTCCTATAATCATATTAGAAGTTGTATAACTATCGAATCAATGGGGTGGGGTAGGAAGACCTGAAATTACCTGAAATTTTTCCTTTGCCATCCTAATGATGACTTTCTACCCAATCAGCTAAAACAGCAGTGTCATTCATTTCCTTTAGCTGATGATACAGCACAAGAACACTGGTCTGGCCATGATCTGTTTGGTGGATACAGGTAATGTAAATGAAAGAAAAAGTTCAGAGAAACAATGACTAGACCTGAATCAAAGGTACAGGGAGAAGCTTGGTTATGAGGATTTTCTAAGTCCAAGTGCCTGAAAACAAGAGTCAGGCCAGTCACAAGCCCAAGGAAATATGATGGGATCTTTCCACTCTTAAGTCGTCCACATACCCAGGGAAATATATTATTCCAAACAATGGGCTGAAGGCTCCCAGAACTTTACCCTTCCATTTCATCACTTCCACTGCATTTCAGAATCCCAGACGTTTAAACTCATGTGCTCCAGATGCGGACTTTTTTTTCTGTAGAGGAAGACAATAGTGGACAAGTGTCAGCAGCCTCAGAGGCAACATCACTGCACACCTCAGGCAAGAAGGGCACAGACATCTTCACACCTTTCTCGTGCCTTCATGGGTGTCTGTAAATCAGATTCACGTGTGGCCTCCTGGGATGGTACAGGGAGTTGTTTGTAGTGCACTAATACACATAATCAGTCAGTATATTAGTATATTATATGCATAACCACAAATTAATTTAAAGAGATTTAACTTTTGAAAAGGACATTGACATGGTGTTCATAAATCAATGGGCTAAATTTTAGCCCTCATAAGTATTATAAAATCAGTTAATGATCCTTTCTGCAGGAACATAATTCTTAATCATTAAGGCCATTATATACGGCTTCACTTAGCCTCAGACAATGCACCTCCATGCATGACATTCACCTTCTAAGCAATTACATGAAAAAATAAGAAGATATCTGGAATTCAAACACTGCTGTGGGGTTTTAACTTCCTGGTAGGCTATAGCTCTATAAAAATTATATGGAAACATTCCAAGTTCGGTGGTTCTCAAGTTTCAGCATGCATCAGGCTCACCTGGAGGGCTCGCGAGGACACAGGCTGCTGGGCTCCACCTCAGAGTTTCTCATTGGGTGTATCTAGGGTACGGAGAGAACTTGCATTTCTTTACAAGGTTTCAGGTGATGCAGATGGTCCTGGAAAGGAGACCACACTTTGAGAACTACTGTTCTAGAGAAGGAGTCTACTACAGACTTTCTGTAAAGAGCCAAATAATCAATATTTAGGCTTTGCTGCCCATACCATGCGTGTTGCAGCTGCTCAGCTCTGCTGCTGTAGTATGAACCCAGATATAGACAATATGCAGTGGAATGCATGTGGCTGTGTTTCAGTAAAACTTTATTTGCACAGACAGGTGGCAGGCTGGATTTGGCTAGTTGGCCTATACCTGCTCCAGAGGATGAAGGACTCTCACCCTAGCTCACAGGGCATGAGCAATACCTGAAGGGAGGGGATAAGATGTATGTAAGATAATTCCTCCCCACCCCAAGTTTCTTCTGGAAGAATCTTGCCTACACATGAAGAGAAAATATGAAATACCATGACACCTGAATTGTATCTTTTAAAATGTGTCCCAAGGAACGCTGTGCGGTATTTATGCAGAAACAACACAGCATATTAACATCACAAAGCTTCAGAAACCTGGGGGTTATATAGCATGTCAGTTTGTTTTAGAGAACATCAGAAGCCTACCTCTGTCACTTGTCACATGCAGTTTCAGCCTCCACTAGACTAGAATGTAAGCTCTAAGAAAGGTGAGACCTTATCTTCAATTTCTAGAAAAGTGCCTGACCTAGGGTAGGTCCTCAAAAATATTTGTTGAATTGAATAAAGTCTATGAAATCAGGAAACGCCTTCTTAGCCTTGAGACTTCTAGATTTACAGAGTTGGTAGCCACTGTGACTCCCTTCTCCTGCCATGACAAGCCTGGATGGTAGGAACAGGACAGGAACTCTAGGAAGGGGCGCTCAGGACCAGCAGAGCCTTCCAAGATCACCTCCCTGAATAGCAGCGAGGACAGGGGTCACCTCAGTCTCTCCACTCTGGTAGCAGAATCAGCTTGCTACCTGGAATGACAAGGACCACTCAGTTCTCCAGTCACCTCTGTGAACGCTGGAGACATTAGAGTGAACACCAGGGAGGCTGGGATAAAAGCAGAGAGCAGCTGGTGGAGAGACCCTGCAGTGAACATTGGGTCTGAGGTGATTAGAGTGACTTTAGTATTGGAAAGTCTGGCGCGGTAGTTTCAGAGGGAGGAGGGGCTGGTGGAGGGACAAGGAAGCAGAAAGCAAGACTTCCCATCATGTAATGAATCCATTAGAGGCACTGCTTTTTATTTATGTGCAGTTTGCAGGTGTGCAAGGAGAAAAACTAGACTCAAAGGTCTGAGAATCTTCTGACAGCAAGAGAATTTACATTAGATATAAAATCTGTGGTGGCAAGCTGAATTAATATAAGGCCAGTGAGGTCATTTTGTAGCTCAAGTCATTACTAGGCACAATTTATTAACTAACACTATTCCCTACAAGAAGTAGGTTTAGGACCTGATTGATGCAAGTCTCTTAAAGATACTTTACAACTTGGTGTTACACAAACTATGGGGTTCAAAGTTTACAATCCCAAAGTCTAAACAGTGGGTAACAGGAGTGTCCTTATCTCTTGATATCAAATTCTAAACAAACCTAACAGAGAGCATCAGTAACATTTCGTGATAGATAAAACAGGGCAGAGTCAAATTCAATGTTACTGAGATCTTCTCAGCCTGATTAGTCAATTACCAGGGCTCCTCATTTTGCTCACCGGATTGTAAATATTCCATCCTATTCAGCTTATTTATCAGTGCCCAGAAAGGTCATTCAGAGCACAGCACCTGAATTAAAGGAGTCTGAGGTCTGAGGGTATTTCATGCTGAATCAGATCTTGAATAGAGATCCAGGAAAATGAAAATAGCTATAGCTGAGTACATTAGGGTTCTCCAGAGAAACAGAACAACAGAATGTCTTTCTGTCAATAAATGATAGATAGATAGATAGATAGATAGATAGATAGATAGATAGATATAGAAAGATGGATAGATAGATTAGATAGATAGATAGATAGATAGATAGATAGATAGATAGATAGATAGATAGATAGATAGATGATAGAGATAGATAGATAGATAGATAGATAGATAGATAGATAGATAGATAGATAGATAGATAGATAGATAGATAGATAGATAGATAGATAGCCTATCTAGAGAGAGAGACAGAGAGAATTATTTTAAGGAATTGGCTCATGAAGTTATGGTAGCTGGCAAGTCCAAAATTGGCAAGGTAAGCCAGCAGGCTGGAGACCCAGGGAAGAGTTGTAGTCTGAATTTGAAGACCATCTGTTGGCAGAATTCCCTCTTCTCCAGGGAGATCAGTCTTTTTTCTTTTAAGTCCTTGAACTTGTTCAATGAGACCCATCCATGTTGTGGAAGGTAATCGTCTTTACTCCAAGTCTACTGAGAGAAATGTTAATCTCATCTAAAAAAAATACCTTCGCAACAGAAATATGCAGAGTAATATTTGACCAATGTTTAACTCTGGCCCAGCTGAGTCAATGCATAATGTGAGCCATCACATGGAGTTATCCCCTGGCAGTATCCTAGAGAAAGAGGGTCAGCCAGAGATGTTTCCAGAGCTCTCTGGTCTCCCTCTGTCCCAAGGCTGCAGGAGTACTCTCCTTAATCCTATGAGCTCCTGAGTGCTGCAAATGTTCCTGTAAGTATTCAGATTTGGTTTTTCTTTCTGAAAATAGAAAAGAGGGGAGAGAAGAGCAGAGGAGGGTGCAACATCCTTAAGGGATGAGGGAGCAGCAAAGACCCCAAATGCTTCCAAAGCCTGGCCCAGCAAGTACTCTCTGACATTTGGGTGCAGGACATCATCTCAGGTTGTACCTTTTCCTTGGACCCTGCAAGAAATAACTTGAGCGTAGTTTTTCTTTACCTAAAAACTTCATGATTCTTTGTTAAGGATATGAACAGTCACGTTGTAAGTCTCCAGCGAGCTACTGAAGATTGTATTTTTTCTTTTATCCTTTCCATGGCCAAAGGCAGTTTATTAATGTATGTCTGTGAAAAGCTCTGAACAGTGCTTCAGAGGGTCCCTCCAAACCTGCAGGATGGGCTTGGGACTTGTCCTTATCTGGTTCACAGCAGCGGTATCTCCCAAGCTTAGACCTTTTCTAAAAACTGAGCACAAACAGAACTGACTTTTCTGCAAACATGAGAACTAAGATGCCGACCCATGATGTTATTTACAACCTTCTCTAGCCTGCAAAGCCACACACAGATGCCCCAGCCTGAATAGAGTGATTGATCAATTATGGGAAATCAACTGACAGAGAAGAAAGATGGTTTAAAAAGAAACTCCGGTGATTGTTGCAGGGAAAATAGGCTTTAAGTTTGTTAGGGAAATTATTGGTCATCACCCCAGTATAATAAGAGAGAAAAAAAACTGAGACAGGAAGTACCCAAAGATATCTTCCAGAATCATAGCTAAGAATAACTTCATTTATATAGACTAATCAATTCTTACGTGACTTTAAAGTTATGATACAAGTAACTTAGCCCCTGTTCACATTGATCCCTAATAAACAGCTGAACTCACCAATAAATTAACTTAAATCTATTAAAATAACCACACTTAAAACCCTCTCTATCAGCAAGGTGCTCAAGGTTAACATCATGAATGATACGTCTTCATGTTGATAGCATGTACCCCTGATGTCATGTGATAAAAATGGCACTTTACTTCTACGGCTCTCCTTCTTAAAGCCTGTAACCCCTATTCAACAATGAGGGAAACACCACACAAATATAAATTGAGGGACAATCTTCAAAATGGGATAGTTAAAAAAGAATCCCTATCTATATTCTTATAGAAGCCTGGAAGGACATTTAAGGAATACTACAAGTGGTAGACTTTAAAGCTGGTAGGATTATTGAGAAGTGGTGATCTGTTTTCTCCTTTGGCCATTGCTGTTATTTAGGTTTTCCAAAGTATATTGATTTTGCCTTTTTAAAAAAATGTATTCCTTAAAAGGTCTCTTACTTTAAAGCAGTCATTGAGAGAAGGCACAACATGCAGCTTTGGAGGGGCAAGAAATGTCCAACAGCCTCCTCTTTGAGATCTCCTGCCATTGCTCACTTATAAGCCTGTGAATTGTTTGTTCTGTTTCTGTGACAAATGTCATTAGAATTTTGATAAGGGTTGCACTGAATCTATAGATGGCTTAGGATAGTGTGGACAGTTCAACAATATTAATTCTTCCAATCCATGAAAGTACGATGCCTTTCCATTTGTGTCTTCATCAATTGCTTTCATCAAAGTCTTGTATTTTCATTGTTCACTTCCTTGGTTAATTTTTCCTAAGTATTTTATTTTTCTTGATGCTACTATGAATAGAATGGACCTTGAGAGCATTATCCTGAGTGAGATAAGTCAGAGAAAAATAAATGCCATATGGTATCACTTAAATATGGAATGTCATAAAAACAGAGAGTTGATTGGTGGTTACCAGAGGCTGGGGATGGGGAGATGTCATTTAAGTGTACAAACTCGTGACCAGTAGATAATAAGTCCTGGAGATATAGTGCACAGAAAAGTGATGACAGTCAGCAATACTGATTATAAACTTCAAAGTTGCTAAGAGACTAGATCTTAATGGTTTTGACCACAGAACTGATCATTACGTGACATGATAGAAGTGTAAGCTAATGCTGTAGTGGTAATCATATTACAATATATACATGAATATAGTCAACATGCTGTACACCTTAAACATACACAGTGTTAAATGTCAATTACATTGCTATTTTTTAAAAACCTGTGAAAACTGCCCTTTTGAAAAATGGTGTCAATAAGACTATTAGAACTCTGAGGTTGCTCAAACTGCCTTTTGGAAGGAAAGCAGCACAGCAGGGAGACTTTGCACATATGGAAAAAGCTGTGCTGAGTGGGGGAAGCCCAGACAGTGGGGGGCTGCTGCTGTCATTGGGGAAACAAGCCCATGCCTCCTTCCTTCCTACCAGCTGGCCCAGCACCTGTGAGTGAGCCTGGAAGACAGGAACCCAGCTGGCATTGCAGTCCAAGCCTATTGTAGGGCTGACATCCCCACTGACCATAGTGTGGTGGCTGTTTTTTAATCCAAATATTTTTTTATTCTTAAGCTTAAATCAATTATGTGTTTAAAGAATGATCTTCAATAGCAATTCTCAAAGTGTGGTCCAGGGATCCTACACGCATTCAAGGAGTCTGTGAGATAAAACTATTTCTGAACAATGTTACTTGCTTTCTCCCTCTCTTTTCCTCTTGACCATGCACAGAAATTTTCCAGAGGTTACATGAGGTGATATTGCAAGTGACTGAGTACAGAAGCAGATGAGAATCCAGGTGTTTTCCCTTCACCGAGACCTTAAACCAGGACACACACACCCCAGGTCTCTGATACCTTCCCATGCTCATCATGCCCTCCAGACGCTTTGGGCACGGGGACCGCTCTGATGCCCCTCCATGCTTCTCCTCTGCTATTCCCCTGTGTGGGCCGCCCTCCTCCTGCCTCCTGTTGGACAGGAAAGGCATCCTGCTCAGCCTGCAAGCCTGAGTTCCACACTCCTTGAAACCTCTTCATTACCATCCTTCCTACCCACCCACAAACCAGTGGGAATCTCTTAGTGTTCTAGAATATTCATCATGTTCTGTTTTGCCTTGTATTATAAATATGTGTTCACTTGGCTGTTTCTCTAAACTCTCTAACCAGATGTAACGTGCTTTGGACAGACCTGTGTTTAGTTCTTTCAAGTTTGCCAAACATTTTCAACATGCTATCACATATATGTCTTGTAAACATTCTAGGGGGATTTATCCCCACTTTTCGTGAAGGACACAGAGGCACAGAGAGGATGGAGTTTCTTCAATGCCACACATTAATGTGTAATCAGACTGGTCTCAAACCTCAGTCTGGAGACGCTAGACCTGTGCTCAGTCATTTATAAAATCTCCTTCTCAGACTAATCCCATATGGAAAGTTCCAGTAGAAGCAGGATTAAGCCTTCAATGTCCTTCTGTTATCCATCTGTCACTGACACTCTCTAAAAATGACATACTCAGACCTGAAGAGCCTTTCAAAAATTTTTGTAAGGAGAAACGATAAAGTAACATACAAGTACCACTGAATCCTGGATAGGTTCTCTTTTTTGAAAAAAGCTAACAAAAATATGTTGATCTTTAATTTAAGACTCTCTTGAGATAATTTTTCTTGCTGAAAGGCTCTTTATTCTTGATGTCTTTGTCATGTTTATTTTTTTATACTTACAGCCATTCATATACCCTTGTAAGAAATTTTATACAAGGAGATAAATGCTAAGACATAATATTGAATAACTATTTGAATCCCCAAGTAAGATCCGTATTATTGCCTCCACTATGGAACTATAATCACAGAATGTGGATGTAGCTTCTACAAGGTCAAATAATGACTCTGTGAAAGAGTAAAAATAAAATAATCCCTATCTCCCACCTCCATTTCTCCGCTAAAACATACTTTTCATAAATAACTTGCATGTATTTGCAAATCTGTGGGAAATCAGTATTCATGATTGTAGTGTGCTCATCTTTCTTGCAGTTTCTACTTTCTAACTTCCAAATAAGATAAGAGGAACATTTTGCCATGATTCAGACTGGCTAATTTTTTCTTCAAATATCCTTAGCTAAAAAATAATATCATATGTGACTAAAATTGACTTCCATGCCCTTTATTGGCTGATGAATTACTTTAGAAAAATGCCTCCAAGTTCTTCTCAATGACCCTGTAACTAATTGAAAAGTTGATCCCCAGTAAAATGTGTGTGTGTGTAAGACATGTGATATTCTATTATTTTTATTTGGCTTTGGGAAATGCATATCCTCTTCAGGCATTGTATGTATATATGTGGGTATCAGACAAATTATATTAAAATTAATATTTTTAAAACCTCTTTAACATAGTAAGAAATATCCTGGATGTTACAAAGTTGAGAATGACCACTGCCCTCCCTTTTTGAGCAATATCTACATTGGAAGAGAAATTCTGTGTAGTAAATAAGAATTTACAAAATGCTCATCCATTAGACAACAGTACAAGAAGATGGAATGTGTGGGCCAACTTGGAATAAGAAAGCAATGTTCATCAAGGCAATTGATAGGCCAAGTTATTTTAAAACACAAAGGGACAATTTGTGTATTTCATGAATGCTAATGAAAACTCCCTCTGCAGCAGGAACTCTGCATTCTATATACTACAGTATGGTAGCAAAGCACTTCAAAATATGCACCAGGACAGTGGTGAGAGTAGGGTTCTCTCAGTCTCCCCACACCAGCTACCAATCCCTGTGCTTGGCCTTGTACAGGCTGGGTTCCTCCAGCAACAAGGGCCAAAGAAACCGTGGTGTGTCAGGATCTTATGGAGAACAGATGTGATGATACAGAGAAGCACAAGCTTGTAGCTGGCACTTGTCAATCCCGAAGTGTCACCAGTTGGGAACTTCCTTTGTGAACTCTCACACTTAGATATAGATTGTAGAATTTCTGAGTGAATACTGTTTTGTTTTGTTTTGTTTTTTTCGGTATCATTTATCTACAATTACAGAAAGAACATTATGTTTACTAGGTTCCCCTCTTCACCAAGTTCCCCCCACATACCCCTTCACAGTCACTGTCCATCTGCGTAGTAAGAAGCTGTAAAATCACTACTTGTCTTCTCTGTGTTGCACAGCCCTCCCCGTGCCCCCCACGCACTATACATGCTAATAGTAATGCCCTCTTTCTTTTTCCCTGCCCTTATCCCTCCCTTCTCACCCATCGTCCCCAGTCCCTTTCCCTTTGGTACCTGTTAGTCCATTCTTGGGTTCTGTGATTCGGCTGCTGTTTTGTTCCTTCAGTTTTCCTTTGTTCTTATACTCCACATATGAGTGAAATCATTTGGTAATTGTCTTTCTCCACCTGGCTTATTTCACTGAGCATAATACCCTCTAGCTCCATCCATGTTGTTGCAAATCGTAGGATCTGTTTTTTTTCTTATGGCTGCGTAATACTCCATTGTGTATATGAACCACATCTTCTTTATCCATTCATCTACTGATGGACATTTAGGTTGCTTCCATATCTTGGCTATTGTAAACAGTGCAGCGATAAACATAGGGGTGCATCTGTGTTTTTCAAACTGGAGTGCTGCATTCTTAGGGTAAATTTGTAGAAGTGGAATTCCTGGGTCAAATGGTATTTCTATTTTGAGCATTCTGAGGAACCTCCATACTGCTTTCCACAATGGTTGAACTAATTTACATTCCCACCAGCAGTGTTGGAGGGTTCCCCTTTGTCCACACCCTTGCCAACATTTGTTGTTGTCTGTCTTTTCGATGATGGCAATCCTTACTGGTGTTAGGTGATATCTCATTGTGGTTTTAATTTGCATTTCTCTGATGATTACCATTTAGCGATGTGGAGCATCTTTTCATGTGCCTGTTAGCCATCTGGATTTCTTCTTTAGACAACTGTCTATTCAGCTCCTCTGCCCATTTTTTAATTGGATTATTTGCTTTTTCCTTGTTGAGGTGTGTGAGCTCTTTATATATTTTGGATGTCAATCCTTTATCGGATCTGTCATTTATGAATATATTCTCCCATACTGTAGGATACCTTTTTGTTCTGTTGATGGTGTCCTTTGCTGTACAGAAGCTTTTTAGCTTGATATAGTCCCACTTGTTCATTTTTGCCTTTGCTTCCCTTGCCCAGGGAGATATGTTCATGAAGAAATCACTCATGTTTATGTCCATGAGATTTTTGCCTATGTTTTCTTCTAAGAGTTTTATGGTTTCATGACTTACATTCAGGTCTTTGATCCATTTGGAGTTTACTTTTGTGTATAGGGTTAGACAGTGATCCAGTTTCATTCTCTTACATGTAGCTGTCCAGTTTTGCCAGCACCATCTGTTGAAGAGACTGTCCTTTCCCCATTGTATGTCCATGGCTCCTTTATCATATATTAATTGGCCATATATGTTTGGGTCAATGTCTGGAGTCTGTATTCTGTTCCACTGGTCTGTGGGTCTGTTCTCGTGGCAGTACCAAATTGTCTTGATTACTGTGGCTTTGTAGTAGAGCTTGAAGTTGGGGAGCAAGATCTCCCCCACTTTATTCTTCCTTCTCAGAATTACTTTGGCTATTCGGGGTCTTTGGCGGTTCCATATAAACTTTTGAACTATTTGTTCCAGGTCATTGAAGAATGCTGTTGGTAATTTGATAGGGATTGCATCGAATCTGTATATTGCTTTGGGCAGGATGGCCATTTTGACAATATTAATTCTTCCCAGCCAGTAGCATGGGATGAGTTTCCATTTGTTAGTGACCTCTTTAATTTCTCTTAGGAGCGTCTTGTAGTTTTCAGGGTATAGGGCTTTCACTTCCTTGGTTAGGTTTATTCCTAGGTATTTTATTCTTTTTGATGCTATTGTGAATGGAATTGTTTTCCTGATTTCTCTATTAGTTCATCGTTAGTGTATAGGAAAGCTACAAAGTTCTGTGTGTTAATTTTGTATCCTGCAACTTTGCTGAATTCCCATATTAGTTCTAGTAGTTTTGGAGTGGATTCTTTAGGGTTTTTTATGTACAATATCTTGTCATCTGCAAATAGTGACAGTTTGACTTCTTCTTTACCTATCTGGATTCCTTGTATTTCTTTGTTTTGTCTGATTGCCGTGGCTAGGACCTCCAGCACTATGTTGACTAACAGTGGGGAGAGTGGGCATCCTTGTCTTGTTCCAGATATTAGGTGAAAAGCTTTCAGCTTCTCGCTGTTAAGTATGATGTTGGCTGTGGGCTTGTCATATATGGCCTTTATTATGTTGATATACTTGCCCTCTGTACCCATTCTGTTGAGAGTTTTTATCATGAATGGATGTTGAATTTTGTCAAATGCTTTTTCAGCATCTATGCAGGTGATCATGTGGTTTTTGCCCTTCTTTCTGTTGATGTGGTGGATGATGTTGATGGATTTTCGAATGTTGTACCATCCTTGTATCCCTGGGATGAATCCCACGTGGTCATGGTGTATGATCCTCTTGATGTATTTTTGAATTCAGTTTGCTAATATTTTGTTGAGTATTTTTGCATCTATGTTCATCAGGGATATTGGTCTGTAGTTTTCTTTTTTGGTGGTGTCTTTGCCTGGTTTTGGTATTAGGGTGATGTTAGCTTCATAGAATGAGTTTGGGAGTATTCCCTCCTCTTCTATTTTTTGGAAAACTTTAAGGAGAATGGGTATTATGTCTTCTCTGTATGTCTGATAAAATTCTGAGGTAAATCCATCTGGCCCAGGGGTTTTATTCTTGGGTAGTTTTTTGATTACCGATTCAATTTCGTTGCTGGTAATTCATCTGTTTAGATTTTCTGTTTCTTTCTGAGTCAGTCTTGGAAGGTTTTATTTTTCTAGGAAGTTGTCCATTTCTCCTAGGTTTTCCAGCTTGTTAGCATATAGGTTTTCATAGTATTCTCTAATAATTCTTTGTATTTCTGTGGGGTCCGTCATGATTTTTCCTTTCTCGTTTCTGATTCTATTGATGTGTGTTGGCTAGAGGCTTCTCTATTTTGTTTATTTTCTCAGAGAACCAGCTCTTGGTTTCATTGATTTTTGCTATTGTTTTATTCTTCTCAATTTTATTTATTTCTTCTCTGATCTTTATTATGTCCCTCCATCTGCTGACCTTAGGCCTCATTTGTTCTTCTTTTTCCAATTTTGATAATTGTGACATTAGACTATTCATTTGGGATTATTCTGCCTTCTTTAAATATGCCTGGATTGCTATATACTTTCCTCTTAAGACTGCTTTTGCTGCTTCCCACAGAAGTTGGGGCTTTGTGTTGTTGTTGTCATTTGTTTCCTTATATTGCTGGATCTCCATTTTAATTTGGTCATTGATCCATTGATTATTTAGGAGCATGTTGTTAAGCCTCCATGTGTTTGTGAGCCTTTTTGCTTTCTTTTTACAATTTATTTCTAGTTTTATACCTTTGTGGTCTGAAAAGTTGGTTGGTAAGATTTCAATCTTTTGGAATTTACTGAGGCTCTTTTTGTGACCTAGTATGTGGTCTATTCTGGAGAATGTTCCATGTGCACTTGAGAAGAATGTATTGTTGCTTTTGGATGTAGGGTTCTATAGATGTCTATTAGGTCCATCTGTTCTAGTGTGTTGTTCAGTGCCTCTGTATCCTTACTTATTTTCTGTCTGGTGGATCTGCCCTTTGGAGTGAGTAGTGTGTTAAAGTCTCCCAAAATGAATGCATTGCATTCTATTTCCTCCTTTAATTCTGTTAGTATTTGTTTCACATATATTGGTGCTCCTGTATTGGGTGCATATATATATCCTCTTGTTGGACTGAGCCCTCTATCATTATGTAATGTCTTTCTTTATCTCTTGTTACTTTCTTTATTTTGAAGTCTATTTTGTCTGATACTAGTATTGCAACACCTGCTTTTTTCTCTCTGTTGTTTGCATGAAATATCTTTCTCCATCCCTTGACTTTTAATCTGTGCATGTCTTTGGGTTTGAGGTGAGTCTCTTGTAAGCAGCATATAGATGGGTCTTGCTTTCTTATCCATTCTACTACTCTGTGTCTTTTGATTGGTGCATTCAGTCCATTTACGTTTAGGGTGATTATTGAAAGATATGTATTTATTGCCATTGCAGGCTTTAGATTCGTGGTTACCAAAGGTTCAAGGTTAGCTTGTTTACTACCTTACTGTCTAACTTAACTACCTTATTGAGCTATTATAAACACAGTCTGATGATTATTTCTCTCCCTTCTTATTCCTCCTCCTCCATTCTTCATATGTTGGGTGTTTTGTTCTGTGCTCTTTCTAGGAGTGCTCCCATCTAGAGCAGTCCCTCTAAGATACCCTGTAGATGTAGTTTGTGGGAGGCAAATTCCCTCAACTTTTGCTTGTCTGAGAATTGTTTAATCCCTCCTTCATATTTAAATGATAATTGTGCTGGATACAGTATTCTTGGTTCAAGGCCCTTTTGTTTCATTGCATTAAATATATCATGCCATTCTCTTCTGGCCTGTAAGGTTTCTGTTGAGAAGTCTGATGAGTGCCTGATGGGTTTTCCTTTGTAGGTGACCTTTTTTCTCTCTCTGGCTGCCTTTAATACTCTGTCCTTGTCCTTGATCTTTGCCATTTTAATTATTATGTGTCTTGGTGGTGTCCTCTTTGGATCCCGTCTCTTGGGAGTTCTGTGTGCCTCTGTAGTCTGAGCAACTATTTCCTCCCCCAGTTTGGCGAAGTTCTCAGCAATTATTTCTTCAAAGACACTTTCTATCCCTTTTTCTCTCTCTTCTTCCTCTGGTACCCCTATAATACGGATATTGTTCCTTTTGGATTGGTCACACAGTTCTCTTAATATTGTTTCATTCCTGGAGATCCTTTTATCTCTCTCTGCATCAGCTTCTATGCGTTCCTGTTCTCTGGTTTCTATTCCATCAATGGCCTCTTGCATCTTATCCATTCTGCTCATAAATCCTTCCAGAGTTTGTTTCACTTCTGTAATCTCCCTCTGGACATCTGTAATCTCCCTCCGGACTTCACCCCTTAGCTCTTGCGTATTTCTCTCCAGCTCTGTCAGCATGTTTATGATTTTTATTTTGAATTCTTTTTCAGGGAGACTGGTTAGGTCTGCTTCTGCAGATCCTTTCTCAGGTGTTGTTTGAACTATATTGGACTGGACTAAATTTTTTTGCTTTTTCATGATGATAGTGGTGGCTGTAGGCAGGTTGTGGGTGTGTCAGCTGGGAGAAGAAAGTCCTTTCCTGCTTGCTGGATGCCTGCCCATCTCCACTGCCTGTGATGGTTACCCACACTCCTGGAGCAGCCACTGGGTTATTCCCCTAAGCTGCTGTGGGCGGGGTCTCCGTCAGAGCAGCACGGAGCCCTGCGGGGAGTGGCAGGCATGCCAGGTACACTCCTCCATGCTAGCAGCACCCCTGCCGGGCAGCTGTGTGACAACAGCGGTCTTTGGGTCTGGCCTGGGCGGTGGTGCTTGGCCTGGGATTCCGGTCAGCTGCTGGGAGCATGCCTGCTCCCTCTAGCTCCACTGCAGGTGCACGCGGAACTCTTCCGTGCAGGCCTCTACTGGGCTCCTCTAGCTTCACTGCCGCTGGTGCGTGCGAGCCACGCCCGAGCTGTTGGGTCACACCACTGCAGGCTAGCACAAGCCTCTCTTGCGGCGCATGGATCTGCTCCCCGTCCATTCTGGCGCTGCCATCCCCGGCATGCGCTGCCACTCTCCCGCTACTAGGCCAGTGTGTCGGGGTCCACACAAGTTGGAGGAACGCCTGGCAGGCTGCTTAGTGCCGTGAGGGGCCTCAGAGATGCACTGCCTCCCCCGGGGTTTAGGGCACCTAAGTTTCCCCGGTATTCCCAGTGCCGGGACATCTTCGTCCAGCTATGGGGTCCCTGTCTCTTTAAGACTTGCAGAAAGCACTCACTTTTCTTTTGTCTCAGGGGCACCAGTTGCGGGGACCTGCCCACACGTTTTGCTTTTCCATTTCTCTAATATCCAGCACCCCGTGCACCTTGTGTCTGCGTTCCAGGTGCGGATTTCTAGAGCTGGTTGTTTAGCAGTCCTGGACTTTCACTCCCTCCCCGTTCTGACTCCTTTCTTCCCGCCGGGTTTTGGAGTGGGGGAGCATTCGGGTTCTGCCTGGCCACGGCTTGTATCTTACCCCCTTTGTGTGATGTTGAGTTCTCGCAGATGTAGATGTATCCTGGCTGTTGTACTGCATCCACTGGTGTCTCTTTTAGGAATAGTTGTATTTATTGTATTTTCATAAATATATATGTTTTGGGGAGGAGATTTCCTCTGAACTACTCACGCCGCCATCTTCCTGTGATCCTCTGTGAGTACTGTTTTTTGAAGCTCATTAGACTTCTGGGAGTAGCGCAGGTTCAGACATCCTGAGGGAAGGTAGTGTTCACACCTCTGATTTGAGGATAAGGAAACTACAGCTCAGAAAGTTTCAATGATGAAGCCAGGATTACAAAAATACACATAAAGGAGAGTACCTAGATTTTCTGTTTCTTCTTCCAATGCCTTTGCTGTGCTCACAGCATCCACATTAAGTAGTATCTAAGCTTTAGCATCATTTTTTCTAGCACCATTTGGAATTAGAAAACAGCCTATGTAGAGAAAAAAGGAAAATAACTTCCAAAACTGCTGAGAGAGCAGGTAACGGTGGGGAAGTGGGACTGGGGCTTAGGGAATCCACCTTCTGGCCCCAGCATACACTCAACAGCGTTGTGTCCCACAGAAACCCCAAATCCTATCTTTTCCCTTTTCTTTGCTTACTTTTGTGTTTCTTGGTAAAATGTCTGAATCTGCCTTACTCCCAGAATTGTAATGAGCTTCCAATGGGTGGTACCAGATATCTACCCTCATTGTCTGGGACTGGTGCTGGACACACACCTCCACACATAAATGTGCTCACAAGTGAAAGTCAATGTCAGAATTAGTGGCCATCGGTACCATGTTATCACCATACTAGTGTCTTTTTCATTCTATGTGTAGCCCTCACTTGCTGTTCTTTATTTAAGGAAGAGTTGTGAAAAATTAAATGTTATCTCTACCCCAGAATCGTAAGTCTGTCTCCGTGCCCACCCTGGCTTTAGGTGATGAGAATGCAGTGGGCAAGGCAGACGAGGTCTCTCCCCTTGTGGGACCGACACTGGACCAGCACTGGTCAGAGGAGAAAGGCAGTTAGGCCCTGAAGCTAGAAGAGGAACTCCAGATGAAGAAGTGCTGCAAAGACGGAGTGATGAGAGTTGAGCGCCTGAGCACCTGGGCTGGCCTTTTCAAATTTGGTGGTCAGGATAGGCCATTTGAAAAGGTGAATCCAAAATGAGAAGGAGTTAGTCAGTTGGTCAGGCAAGATTCTGGGGGAGACGGCTCTGGATGGCAGGAAAGGCTAATGCTAAGGCCCAAGGGAAGAATCGGCTAGACACATTGGACAAGGAGTCAGAAAGGCCAGTGCAGCCAGAGGAGCCATGAGAGAGGAGCTTCTAGGGGCAGACAGGCCTCCACCAGCCATATTTAACTATAGGTAAAGATACCAACCCCAGGACTTGATTTAATAGAGGGTCTGTTTTCCACACAACAGAACCATCTGGAGCCAGAGCCACTGCCCTGCAGAGCCTCCACAGAACCTCAAATCCCACACGCATCTGATCTTCTCACACTGCCACCTCCAGCATGCGGCTCTCATCTTTGGTTGCCTCATAGTTGCAGTGTGATCGCTCTGCCTTCTGCCTTCTGTGTGAATTCAAGGCGGTCTGAACAATGAACTCAATAGGAGGAAGGGCAGTCTTCATACCAAAAATGCCAGATGTCCCCAGAAATCCCCTAGCAAACTCCCACTTACATCTCAATAGTCATAACTGTGCCATTTGGCCACCCTTGGATGCAAGGGAGGTTGGGAAATATCAGTAGGTTTTTTTTTTTTTTCCAAGCTAAGTTCCTTAAAGAAGTCTCTTCTTCAATAGGAATGCTATTGGTCAGGCACCACCCCCCCAACACTGCCATGACTAGTTTGGGCTCTACTTCAGATGGGAAGATATTTGTGGGTAAGTGAGTTCTGCTTAGAACACGTCAAAGTAGACATGACTGTTACACCAATGTCTTAATCAGTGTAGCTCCAAAACAGATCTCAGGCAAAGATGTGGATTCTCTCAGGCTTAGGGCAGCCCAGTGGTGACTGGGGCCACCAGGGCCCTCGATTCTTTCCTCAGAAGGCTCCTACTTTTACCTAGGGTTGCCTATCAATGCCATATGTCAGTGAATAGAAGATGCCATTCCTCTTAACATGAAACTTTATGTACCACTAAGGTGAATAAATGCTGCTAATTGTAACTATGACACAATGTCGTCTGACCTAGAATTTTTATTTTATACTCCTAGAGATGGTTCTTTTAGACTTAAGACATGTGTTTTTAACCATATAGCACTCCTGCACATACATGAAAAGGAAAATATTCATACAATTAATTGGTAAGGTATCCTTAAAACTTCTTTCCATTCATAATCCAAATTAGTGGTGTCTGTGGATTTTCTCATTCTGTTCCATCAAGAGTGTTAATAATGCTGCATCTCTTAAAAAAGTGCTCCATTATTGAACTTAGGATTTTCTTCTAAACTGCTGACAAGTTTTGATGCAAATGCAAGACAATAATGGCTGTATCATGAATACCACCTCCCAACTCTCCTATTAGTGCTGTTGAAATGTGGGGGTAAATTCCCAGATCATGTGTAATGTGTGCATTTCTACATGTGCCATGGTGCAGAACTGGACAGCACTATGATAACTGAGTGTTCCAGGCAGAGTGTTCAAGGGGGTGTGAGTCTGGTGCGTAGTGGAGGGGGAGGCGCAGGAATAGAGAACGGGTTTACAGCCTTGACATCCATAAGTATATGGACAATGGTCATACCCACAGGCATGTGCCCACTGAAGCAAGGCCTAGACAGAGAAGAGCGCTGGTGTTGAGCCTTGGGATACTCCAGTGTTTAGAAATCTAGACAAGGAACCAACCAACCGAGAGTCAGCAGCCATGCACCCAACTAGTACACTAGATGCCAAGGCAATGATATGGCATCCCTGAAGTTTTCAAATGCTCCTGAAAGATCAGGTAGGATGAGAGTGGAGAACTAACCATCGGCTTGGGCAGCAAGGAGATCATGAGTGATCTTCACAAAAGACCTTTCCGTGGTTGGGGCAGCCTCCGTGGTACAGGATGATCACTAGATGGATTGGAAGGAGAGGAGGAGTTACGGTGATGGGACCCTCAACCTCTTCTGGCAGCTGTGTTGTCAAAGGTAGGTGTACAGCCAAGCGAGGTGGCTGTGTTTCCTTTCCTAAAGACACCGGGCATGTTTAAGGCTAGTGCAGCAAACGGGAATTGGTGGTGCAGGAGGGGATAGTTGCAAAATTCATAAAAAGGCATCAGAGATGCAATTCAGGGCACAAGAGCAAACAAAGGGTAGGTTTGGGACAGAATCACGATCCATCGCAGCACGGAGACGGCAGAGGGAACACAGAAGCAAACCGTCCAAGAACTCTGTCCAGGCTTCAGGGCGCCGCCCTCCTCACAGAGGAAAGGTATCATCTACAGCGTCTTTTTAACAAGTCCCACCTGGGGGCTCATTTTCGCTCGTTATTAGGTGTTTCCACCGTGAGCTGGACGACGACATCTGGCGGACAGGCCGGCTCCCTGACGACGTATATCAGCCCCCCGGCGCCCCACTGCGGAGACTGTTCCCCCGCTGTCACCGTCCCTCCGGCGGGTGGGTAGAGCGTGGCGGGTAGAGCGTGGCCCGGGGAGGTGCCACGCCCCCTCTGGGACCTTTTCTACATCGGGCGACTGCCCTTCCAGCCTCTGCCCGGCCACCCCGATCGCAAACGCTGCACCGCCCCCTACTTCTCCGCCCCCGGCCACGGTTTCCGACGTGGCGCTGCCGAATACGCACGCTCAGCACCCGGGCGCGCGGGGCGAGGGGGGCCGGGCGCAGCGACGTCAACGCGCAGCCGCGGGTGGGCGGGCGAGGCTGCGCCACGTCGGCGCAGGGCGGCCCCGCCCCCTCCCGGAGACCACGGCTCGCCCCCCGCGCTGCCTCGCCGCCCACGCGCCTCCCTCGTCGCCCGCGCCCACGCTCCGTGCACACTCTCCGCGGCCCTCGGAAACGCGGTGGCACCATGTCTTCACCTCCCGAGGGAAAGCTGGAGACGAGAGCCGGACACCCGCCCGCCGGTACTGACTCAATCCCACTTTCTCTCCTGCCGCGGGTGGCGAGGGCGGGCCTGGCGGGGAGGCGCGACGTGTCGGTTCGGGGGCTTCCAATGACACGCGTCCCCGCGCTGCCGAGACACGTTCGCTTTAAAGTGTTGGAAACTTCGCGAGCTGCGGGAGTTCCGTGCAAATTAGAATGCTTCGTATAAGTCCAGTTGCACAACTTCCGAAAAAAAGTTTGGGCGTCGAACTTAGAAGGCACAGATGTTTTAGAAAAATGAGTAGCCAAAACAATGAAAAATCAATGTTTTTAATGTCACGGTGATGATGAATTGTAGGGTGACAGTATTTCATACCCACAAAAAAACCAAAGGAGCGGAAATGATTTTTATCATTAATCACTCAATGTGACTCCCCTCCGCCCCCAGTTTCTTTTGCATCTGGCTATTTCTCAAAAGTGTTGATTTGTTTTGTGGTGTCTTTTTGCAAATCCTAAACGTCTGAGCTAAAGGAAAGAGTCTTCTTAGAAAATATGAATCTAAGCAGCCGCCTTGCTGTTCATACCGCCACCCCCCTTTCTGAGCATAGTTCCTGTTTGCTGTTTTGACTGTCCAAACTGGCCGCTCTCTATTTCTGCTCTCCTTTGGGATGGTAATCCCATCAATATGGAAGGACACTGGGATTGAGTCAAGGGCGGCTGGGGCCCAGAAGCTGAGTCACGTCAGCGTGGGGTTCTTGTAGGGTCTTCATTGCACACGTTAGTGTTTCAAACTCTAGTAAGAGAAGCCTTTAGCGAAACATGGCTGCTTTTTGTGGCACATTTGTGCCACCTTCTTGTTATAGTAAATATCCCCATAATCTCATCCGCTGTCCCCACTAAAGGACACTAACTCTCTGCCTCAACCCGATGAATACAGCAGTTCTTTAAACATGTTGCATTCCAGACGTAGGTAATATTTTTCACTGGTGAAAGAAGCTGTCAACAACAAGAAAGCTACGTGGCAGTAAGGAGAAAATGGCTAGCATGGGGCATTGACAGACACGGGGTTTTAGAAAATAGTTACACTGTAATGGAAAGGAGATTTTGGGGGCTGTTGTATTGTGTTAGTTGAAAAAAAAAAAACACCTCAAAGGGATTTCCTTTAAAGATCACTCTGGCCTTTAATTCCTACCCAACGGGGCCACGTCCAGCTGCCTGACAACGTGGGCAGCACAGCAGAAAAGAACACCTTCATTTACACTCACAGCTGTGGACCTGGCAGTAGCAGTCGGCCCATGGCTTCCGTGGCCCTGGGCAATGAGTGGCATTGAAGTTATTTGTTGGAATGATACCCAATCAAAAGAGCAGTAATTAAATTGCATATAAAGGTATATCCATATGGAGATTTTTAAGACCAGGTATACACTGTACATATTAACTCCCTGGGAGAAATTTCATGAAGGACTCTGATTTCTTTCTGAGTTGTAGACAGCCAGGTGTTGTGAATTACAAATTACATTGCTTATTTTTGTCCCAAGGAGCCAATTTTATTTGTGCTGGTGCAACAATGAATTTGGGTTCCAAGTTTTGAGATCCATAACTTTTCTCGAGCTCAGTTTTCCTAATCTATGAAATGGGAAGTTTGGGCCAGCTGGGAAAGTCTTCCTCCAGGAAAGTTGCAGGGCAGGACTGCCTTTGCTGCTGTTCAGCCCTGTTCCTTCCGTCCACCAGGATTGGCGCCCAAGGGCAGTTACTCAGGTGACTCAGGGCAGGTCTGTTAGCCTTTGGGGCCCCAGTCTAGCAGGAGCCACTTGGGGAACTGTCACTGTCCTTCGTTTTTCAAGACGGTCATGCTCAGCCAAAGCTGGAAGGAGGCCCTGGCATCCAGGCCCGGAGGTGCCATGAGGGAGGTGCCTTTTTCTGAATGTGGTATTTTACCACCCAGCACAGCCTTCCCCCGGTCACAGAAGCCCCTGTGGGAAAGCTGTTTTTGGCAGAAGGCTCACGGTGTTCTTGTTTACTCTGGCATTGTTGAAGAGTAGGCATTTCTGCAGAGTAGATATTAAAAAAAAAAAAAGGCAACCCACTATAATGAATAATCATCAAGGATAGCCTAGAGCAGAATTCATAAATCAAAATTACAGCTGTAAAAATTTAAGGAATGCCTTCGTTAAGTGCTTAAGTCGGATAACAATGATTTGTGCTAAAACCCTCAATCGGAAACAGTAAAATGCTCTTCTGTGACTTCATGTTCTTTTGTGTTTCCGCTTTATCACCGTCTGAACTGGGTGCCCTCCTGTGCATTCCCACTACATCCCCATTTTTTTAAGGTCACACCTTCCTTCAGCCGTCAGCCTTTCTCTTCTTCTTGGTTCCAGGGCTGGGCCTTATTGCTATGTTTATTCCTCAGGGCCAGCACAGTACTTGGCACAAGATTCCCAATAAATAGCTCCTGACCGAGGTTCTCCAGAGCCTCTTACCACCCCTCACTTCCCTCAGAGCCTCTTACCACTCCTCACCTCCCCCACAGCGTGCAGGGCTAGCAACTTCCCCGTGCCTCTAACTGCCTCCACGGAGTCCTAACAACGCGGGTCCGGCTCAGCCAGTCGATGCTGCATCTGACAATTAGGCCGGTAACTCAGGTCTGCTGAGTGTTAAAACATGTTGGTCACGGGGAAGGAAAAATAATTTTCCCTGTACCTTCCAGGGTCTCAACTGGGACCCCCCTGTAATAAAAGACAGATTAACAAGAGAAAAACAGAAGTTTACTAATATCCGTACCTCCTCTATTTGTGGGGGAAACCCAAGAAAACTGAGTACCTCCCTGAAGTGGCCCACGCTATCCCCTTAAATACCAACTTCAGCTAAAGACAAACGAAGAATTGGGAAGGCCAGTTACTGGAGGCTCCCAGAAAAAGCACCGTAGCCAGGAGGAGGTTGTGCTGCAGATGTAATTTTCTCTCCCGATTTAGAGCCATCCTTCTCTTTCCTGGTACTGAGCAAACATACATGGAAATTTCCCTTATAAATGTAAATGTCGCTCACTTGAGGGTAACTTTTGCAAGATTTTCAGAGCTTTTCCTTGTCTGCTGTTTCTTGGTCAACTCAAAATAATCCATATGCTGAAGAGGCATATTTTGAGGTGGCATATTCTGCTCCCTTCACTGGGACAGTTCTGTCATTTAAGTAGTCCTTACAGTTGGGATAAAGAGAACCGCCCCATTTTAGAAACCAGCTGAACCGTTGGGAGTGTCTACTTGCCAACTCCCCTGAGCCAGGGACTTCAGAGGCACCCGTCTGAAGAGCCTGTGCCTTAGGAACCTCCTCGGCCCTTTCCAGCAGGGTACTCCGTCACTGCCAGGTGCCTGCCCGCAGGTGTGAGATGAAGGAGGCTGTTGGCAGAGGCTTCTGAAGATGGGAAGAAAGGTGCTGTGCAAATACTCAGTCCGGCTCCAGGGCGAGGCGCTGCCCCTCGTCCCAGCAGCGCCCTGTTGTCTGGTCCTATGTAGGTAATCAAGTCTTAATTATCTGAGGCCTCTCCACTGCCCTCAACTACAAAAAACTACAGTGATGTGGGGTGAGACTGTTTGATGTATGAGTTAGCACAAATACAGATTAGCAAAGTTAGAATTAGTGAGGCTCTGTTGCATCGAACAGCAGCACATGTGTTCTCCAGCCTAAAACAGCTGCACTGTTACTCATTTCTGCCAACATCTGTGAGTGTGCCAGTGATGTGGATAAAATCTCTTTGTTAAATTTATTTTCCTGGCCCTGTTCCCCTCCATTTCCCAGGGGAACCAAAACCGTATGTCAGTCAAGTTTCCATAAATCTAATATTGTGATAGCTTTGGGCGTCCCTAATTTTATGTATGGTTTTCTTTGAAAAAGTAGATTTTCCATCCCTTCTATAATTGAGTCAAATGGAAATATAAACAGGGTTGTATTTATTGAAAGTAAAATGGGAAATAGAATGCTTTTTTGGTAACTTCAAAAGAATTGAGTTCTCTGTTACATTAATCAATCCCTCAGTCATGAGTTCAGGTTGCACTTAAAAGTGTGTGGGTGATAATTCTCCTTGAATTACCTCCTGCAGGAAGCTTTTCAAATTGCCTGTCCACTCTGATGCTAGCAATGGAAGACTGATTTGTCTTCCATTGTATTGGCCATACAGTCACAGGTTTGCTAAGCAGACCCCCAGTGTCCTCAACCCAATCCCTGATCAGTGCTTGAAGGGTATGGAAAAGAGATTTGCTTTGGCTCGGGACATACCAAGAAAAAAAGGAGGCGGGGGGGCCCTTTTAGTCAATGCATTTTTTCAAAAACTTCCAGTCAGGGTGGAACAGGGCATTTCCAAGCAGACTTTGGATGTCCCTCTGTTCTCTAGGACTTAGGTCCATCCTCTGTGGGTGCTCTTTCATTTCAGACAAGGCCCCGTGCACGCTTACTGATTTGGGGACTGCTGTCCCCTTCTCAACTTCAGAAATCATCTTGTTTCTATAGGGAATATTCACTTTTGTGTAAACTACTATGAGTTACAGTTACGTGAAAAGTATAAAGTACTATGTAGTCACAGTTTTATTAGTAATAGAACTCACCATGGTAACAGACCAAAATCTCAGCGGCTGAACAAATCAAGGTTTCTCTTGTCCTGAGCAGCCCTCCGAGAGGAAGCAGCCGCTGCTGGCCTGTCGTCTCAGCGCTTGGCCTCGTCAGAGGGACAGTGAGTGTAGATCATGGTACAGGGCCTCATGGCGACGCCTGTGAGTTGCATGTGTCACCGCGTTACTTTCTTGTTTTTTTTTAAGCAGAGTAAAAGTTTTATTTAAAGTTACTTAGAGAGAAAGAAGTGCAGGCGACCTCAGAGAAAGAGGAGAGCCCTGAACAGTTGGAGACAAAGACTTTAAGATTAAAAGGTTACACACTTAGAAAGTGTGGGCAACCTCAGACAGAGGAGCACCCTGAGAGGTTGGGGGTTCCCCCTTTTTAAAAAATTATTTTATTAAGGTATTATTTATATACACTCTTACAAAAAGATTTCACATGAAAAACAATGTGGTTACTACATTTACCGATATTATCAAGCCCCCACCCATACCCCCATTGCACTCACTGTCCATCAGTGTAGTAAGATGCCACAGATTAACTATTTACCTTCTCTGTGCTACACTGTTCTCCCCGTGATCCCCCATACCATGTGTACTAAACATAATACCCCTCAGTCCCCTTCTCCCTCCCTCCCCACCCGCCCTCCCACACCCGTCCCCTTTGGTAACCACTAGTCCCTTCTTGGATTCTGTGAGTCTGCTGCTATTTTGTTCCTTCAGTTTTGCTACATTGTTATACTCCACAAATGAGGGAAATCATTTGACACTTGTCTTTCTCTGCCTGTCTTATTTCACTGAGCATAATACCCTCTAGCTCCATCCATGTTGTTACAAATGGTAGGATTTGTTTCTTTCTTATGACTGAAGAGTTTTCCATTGTGTATATGTACCACATCTTCTTTATCCATTCATCTACTGATGGACACTTAGGTTCCTTCCATATGTTGGCTATTGTAAAAAGTGCTGTGATAAACACAGGGGTGCATATGTATTTTTGAATCCGAGAAGTTGTATTATTTGGGTAAATTCCAAGAAGTGGGATTCCCGGGTCAAATGGTATTTCTATTTTTAGTTTATTGAGGAATCTCCATATTGCTTTCCACAATGGTTGAACTAGCTTACATTCCCACCAGCAGTGTAAGAGGGTTCCCCTTTCTCCACATCGTTGCCAGCATTTGTTTTTCTTAGCCTTTTTGATACTGGCCATCCTAACTGGTGTCAGATGATATCTCATTCTGGTTTTAATTTGCATTTCCCTGATGATTAGTGATGTGGAACATCTTTTCATGTGTCTGTTGGCCATCTGAATTTCTTCCTTGGAGAACTGTCTCTTCATATCCTCTGCCCATTCTTTGATTGGGTTATTTGCTTTTTGGGTGTTGAGGCATGAGAATTCTCTATATATATTGGATGTTAACCCCTTGTCGGATATGTCATTTACAAATATATTCTCCCATACTGTAGGATGCCTTTTTGTTCTGTTGATGGTGTCCTTTGACATACAGAAACTTTTTAGTTTGCTGTAGTCCCATGAGTTGATTTTTGCTTTTGTTTCCCTTGCTTGAGATGCGTTCAGGAAGAAGTTGCTCATGCTTATATTCAGAAATTTTTGCCTATATTGTCTTCCAAGAGTTTTATGGTTTCATGACTTACATTCAGGTCTTTGATCCATTTCAAGTTTTACTTTTGTGTATGGGGTTAAACAATAATCCAGTTTCATTCTCTTGCATGTAGCTGTCCAATTTTGCCAACACCAGCTGTTGAAGAGGCTGTCATTTCCCCATTGTATGTCCATGGCTCCTTTATCATATATTAATTGATCATATATGCTTCGGTTTATATTAGGGCTCTCTAATCTGTTCCATTGGTCTATGGGTCTGTTCTTGTGCCAGTACCAAATTGTCTTGATTACTGTGCCTTTGTAGTAGAACTTGAAGTTGGGGAGCATAATCCCCCCAGCTTTATTCTTCCTTCTCAGGATTGTTTTGGCTATTCAGCATCTTTTGCGGTTCCATATGAATTTTAGAATGATTTTCTCTAGTTCGTTGAAGAATGCTGTTGGTATTTTGACAGGAATTGCATTGAATCTGTAGATTGCTTTAGGCAGGATGGCCATTTTGACAATATTAATTCTTCCTATCCATGAGCATGGGATGTGTTTCCATTTATTGGTATCTTCTTTAATTTCTCTCATAAGTGTCTTGTACTTTTCAGAGTATAGGTCTGTCACTTCCTTGGTTAGGTTTATTACTAAGTATTTTATTTTTTTTAATGCAATTGTGAATGGAATTGTTTTCCTGATTTTTCTTTCTGCTAGTTCATTGTTAGTGTATAGGAATGCCACAGATTTCTATGTATAGGAATTGTTAGTGTATAGGAATGCCATTAATTTTGCATATTAATTTTGTATTCCGCAGTTTTGCTGATTCAGATATTATATCTAGTAGTTTTGGAGTGGATTCTTTAGTGTTTTTTATGTACAATATCATGTCATCTGCCAACAGGGACAGTTTAACTTCTTCCTTGCCAATCTGGATGCCTTTTATTTCTTTGTGTTGTCTGATTGCCGTGGCTAGGACCTCCAATACTATACTGAATAGAAGTGGGGAGAGTGGGCATCCTTGTCTTGTTCCCAATCTTAAAGGAAAGGCTTTCAGCTTCTTGCTGTTAAGTATAATGTTGGCTGTGGGTTTGTCACATATGGCCTTTATTATATTGAGGTACTTGCCCTCTATACCCATTTTGTTGAGAGTTTTTATCATGAATGGATGTTGAATTTTGTCGAATGCTTTTCCAGCATCTATGGAGATGATCATGTGGTTTTTGTCCTTCTTTTTGTTGATGTGGTAGATGATGTTGATGGATTTTCAGATGTTGTACCATCCTTGCATCCCTGGAATAAATCCTACTTGATCATGATGGATGATCTTTTTGATGTATTTTTGAATTGGCTGGCTAGTATTTTGTTGAGAATTTTTGCATCTATGTTCATCAGGGATATTGGTCTGTAATTTTCTTTTTTGTGGTGAGTTTGCCTGGTTTTGGTATTAGAGTGATGCTGGCCTCATAGAATGAGTTTGGAAGTATTCCCTCTTCTTCTACTCTTTGGAAAACTCTAAGGAGGATAGGTATTAGGTCTTCACTAAATGTTTTATAAAATTCAGCGGTGAAGCCATCTGGTCCAGCAGTTTTGTTCTTAGGTAGTTTTTTGATTACCAGTTCAGTTTTGTTGCTGGTAATTGGTTTGTTCAGATTTTCTGCTTCTTTTTGGGTCAGCCTTGGAAGGTTGTACTTTTCTAGAAAGTTGTCCATTTCTTCTAGTTTATCCAGTTTGTTAGCATATAATTTTCATAGTATTCTCTAATAATTCTTTGTATTTCTGTGGTGTCTGTAATGATTTTTCCTTTCTCATTTCTGATTCTGTTTATGTGAGTAGACTCTTTTTTTTCTTGATAAGTCTGTCTAGGGGTTTATCTATTTTGTTTATTTTCTCGAAGAACCAGCTCTTGCATTCAGTGATTCTTTCTATTGTTTTATTCTTCTCGATTTTATTTATTTCTGCTGTAATCTTTCCCTCCTTCTACTGACTTTGGGCCTTATTTTTTCCTCTTTTTCTAATTTCATTAATTGCAAGTTTAGACTGCTCATATGGGATTGTTCTTTCCTGAGGTAGGCCTATATTGCAGTATACTTTCCTCTTAGCATGGCCTTGGCTGTGTCCCACAGATTTTGCGGTATTGAATTATTGTTGTCATTTGTCTCCATATATTGCTTGATCTCTGTTTTTATTTGGTCATTGATCCATTGGTTATTTAGAAGCATGTTGTGAAGCCTCCACATGTTTGTGGGATTTTTCATTTTCCTTGCATAATTTATTTCTAGTTTCGTACCCTTGTGGTCTGAGAAACTGGTTGGTACAATTTCGATCTTTTTTAATTTACCGAGGCTCCTTTTGTGGTCTAGTATATGATCTATTCTTGAAAATGTTCCATGTGCACTTGAGAAGAATTTGTATTCTGCTCCTTTCGGGTGTAGAGTTCTGTAGATGTCTGTTAGGTCCATCTGTTCTAATGTGTTGTTCAGTGCCTCTGTCTCCTTACTTATTTTTTGTCTAGTTGATCTGTCCTTCAGAGTGAGTGGAGTGTTGAAGTCTCCTAGAATGAATGCACTACATTCTATTTCCCCTTTTAATTCTGTTAGTATTTGTTTCACATATGTAGGTGCTCCTGTGTTGAGTGCATAGATATTAATAATGGTTATATCTTCTTGTTGGATTGACCCCTTTATCATTATGTAATGTCCTTCTCTGTCTCTTGTGACTTTATTTGTTTTGAAGTCTATTTTGTCTGATCCAAGTACTGCAACTCCTGCTTTTTTCTCCCTATTAGTTGCATGAAATATCTTTTTCCATCCCTTCACTTTTAGTCTGTGTATGTCTTTGGGTTTAAAGTGAGTCTCTTGTAGGTAGCATTTAGATGGGTTTTGTTTTTTAATCCATTCAGTGACTCTATGTCTTTTGATTGGTGCATTCAGTCCACTTACATTTAGGAGGATTATCGATAGGTATGTACTTATTGCCATTGCAGGCTTTAGATTCATGGTTACCAAAGGTTCAAGGTTAACTTCCTTACCTAAGAGTCCAACTTAACTCTCTTAATACGCTATTACAAACACAATCTAAAGGTTCTTTTTTTTCTCTTCCTTTTTCTTCCTCCTCCATTCTTTATATATTAGGTATCATATTCTGCACACTTTTTCCGTCCCTTGATTGACTTTGGGGATAATTAATTTAATTTTGCATTTGCTTAGTAATTAGCTGTTCTTTTTTTACTGTGGTTTTATTACCTTTGGTGACAGCTATTAAACCTACAGAACACTTCTGTCTATAGCAGTCCCTCCAAAATACTCTGTAGAGATGGTTTGTGGGAGGTAAATTCTCTCAGCTTTTGCTTATCTGAAAATTGTTTAATCTCTCCTTCAAATTTAAATGGTAATCTTGCCAGATAAAGTATTCTTGGTTCAAGGCCCTTCTGCTTCATTGCATTAAATACATCATGCCACTCCCTTCTGGCCTGTAAGGTTTCTGCTGAGAAGTCTGATGATAGTGTGATGGTCTTTCCTTTGTATGTGATCTTATTTCTCTCTCTGGCTGCCTTTAATACTCTGTCCTTGTCTTTGATCTTTGCCATTTTAATTATTATATGTCTTGGTGTTGTCATCCTTGGGTCTTTTGTGTTGGGAGATCTGTGGGCTTCCATGGTTTGAGAGACTGTTTCCTTCCCCAGATTGGGGAAGTTTTCAGCAATTACCTCCTCAAAGACACTTTCTATCCCTTTTTCTCTCGCTTCTTCTTCTGGTACCCCTATAATGTGAATATTGTTCCATTTGGATTGGTCACACAGTTCTCTCAATATTCTTTCATTCTTAGAGATCCTTTTTTCTCTCTGTGCCTCAGCTTCTTTGTATTCCTCTTCTCTAGTTTCTATTTCATTTATTGTCTCCTCCACCCTAATCTGCTTTAATACCCACCATTGTGCTCTTCAGTGATTGGATCTCTGACTGGAATTCATTCCTGAGTTCCTGAATATTTTTATGTACCTCCATGAGCATGTTAATGATTTTTATTTTGAAATCCCTTTCAGGAAGATTCATAAGGTCGATGTCATTTTAATCTTTCTCAGGAGTTGTATTAATAATTTTACTTTGAACCAGGTTCCTTTGGTTTTTCTTATTTGTGTGTGGCGCCCTCTAGTGTCCAGAAGCTCTACTTTCTGGAGCTGCTCAGTCCCTGAAGCAATGTCTGGGGCCGCAGGGGAGTGATATTGGTACCTGAGGGGAGGAAAGAGCTATTTTTTGCTTCCTGACCACTATGCCTGTCTCCACTGCCTGAACCAGTGGGCCAAGCACACAGGTATAAGCCTCTATGCTTTGCATTTGTAGTTGCTGTAGACAGGTCTTGCCTCTAGCTGGCCTAACGCCAGGGTAGGGTTTGCCGGTTTGCAAGCCAGGTGGGGCTGGCCAGGAGAAAGGTATAGTATGCTGCCTGTCACAGAGGGGGTCCTTGGAGCTGTGTAGCCAACCAGGGAGCTGGCGCTCCTGCAGATCGTGAAAGCTCCCAATCTGCTGGGCAGAGTGCACCCAGACAATTTTGTCTACCTGTCCTTTCTCCTGAGCAGTAAGCTCTGTGCAGTCCTGGCCCCTTTAGCAGCCCTCTCGCTGTTAGGAAGTATCTCAGACTGCCCACCTTTCTTTTGTCCCAGAGCAGCTGGATATGGATCCCTGTTTTCCACAAGCGGCTGAAATCTCAATCTCTCCAGGAATTCTGCCTGTCTTAGCTTTCCAACCCCCTAATCACAAGAGTAGCATGCAAGCACCATGAAATGTAGGTTTGTGCTCTCAGAGCAGATCTCCGGAATTAGGTATTCAGCAGTCCCAGGTCTCCACTCCTGCTGGTGAGCTGGGGTGGGGGAAGGGCTTGGGTCCCTCTGGCCACGGCTTTGGTATGTTACACTGTTTTGTGACGTTTATTCTTTTCTCCAGGTGTATGTAGTTTGGCACAGTCCTCTTTCCTATTGCTCTTTCAGGATTAGTTGTATTAATTATATTTTTGTATGTGGTTTTAGAGGAAGCCTCTGTCTCACCTCTCATGCCGCCATCTTTAATCCTCCACCACGTTACTTTCTTATGGCTGCTGTAGCAAAGCCCAGCAGGCTTAGAGAGAGCCCTAAGACAATACAACATAGTTATTTCATAATCCTGAAGATGAAAAGTCCAAAATGGGTCTTAGCAGGCTAACATCAACTGGTCTGCATGCTGGGTTTCTTCTAGGAAGATTCTGGGGATAATCTTTTTATTTTCCTTTTCCAGCTTCTCACATTCCTAGGCCCCTTCCTCCAACTTGACAGCTGGCAATGGCTGGCCAAGCCTTTCTCATACTGTGACCGTGATTCTTCTGCCCCCCACTTTCACATTTCAGGACCCTTGTGATTACAGTGGGCCCATCTGGATAAGCCAGAATAATTTCCTTATTTTAAGGTCAGCTGATGAGCAACGTTAATTCCCCCTTGCCATATAGCCCAACACATTCACAGATTCCAGGGATGAGGGCATGGACATCTTTTGGGGAGAAGGGTGCATTATGTCTACCAGTCTTGTTCCCCCATACTTGGTCAGGAGCCAGTTAAACAGCCCCAGCCCGAATGCACTGGGATTGGTGTATGCCTAGCCAGTCTCTGCCTGTCCACCAGCCCCAGGGCCAGGCTTCACTGAAGCACCTCCAGGCATGGATCCTGCTTCCTTTGGACCTTTTGAAAGGAGCCTTCCCAAGCTCAAGGATACCTCGCATTCCTCAGCTTTGGCCCAGTCACCATGCAGTCCATCCTTGGGGTCACAGCCCAGTGGTGAGCTGGAGCATGCACTGCTGTGGAAGGCAGCCTGGCCTACTAGTTCGGATCCAAAGCTCCATGGCCCTGGCTGACCTGCCGTGTCTCTGAACTTCATTTCCACCCCTGGAAAATGAATGGGGTTTCCCCTGTGGCATTGAAGGGCCTTCCCACCTTAGCAGTCCAGGATGCTAAGCACAGAGTAGCAGTTTCCCTCTTCCAGAGCTTTCTTAGAGATAAAACGGGCAGGGGTGCAAGCTCAGGAATTCGGCAGGGGCTCGTTTCTTAGCACAAGCCTACTGCCCCCCAGTGCCCACGGTCCTAAAAGCTGGTCAGGACCCTGTGTCCTCAGGGCAGAGTTTTCATGGGGTCAGCACCCAGCTCTCTGCCTGACCCTTTATATCTGCCCCACAGCTTTGCACCTCAGAGCCACATGCCTCCATTGATGGGGTAACTTCTTGTTGCCAAAGGATTCTCTCTCCTCTCCCAGTAAAGCCTCCTCTCTGAACTAAGATGGACCACACACCTCCACCCTTTGCCCCCCAGTATCACCGATCCGGGGACTGGTCCAGCTCCATATGCACATGACCCACCTGCTGCCTTCCCTCCCTGAAATTACTGGCTTTACTCCCAACCTGCAGCTCTGGGTGCTTTCTGCTTTTTCCTCATGCAGACAATCTTCTGAAGCTGTCCTCTCTTTTAGGTGGACTGCTTTCTGTGAATCACATTTCAGTAGCTCTTCTCAGGCAGGAACGAAGACCACATGCCCTTGCAGGCGGTGCTCATGTCTGCACTGGGGTTCTGCGGATATCTGTGGCCTGGCTCCGGGGCCGGGTGTCAGCCACCCTGGGGAGGCCCTTCTCATGCCCTACTCCACTTCCAGCTGTGGATCTTTCTAGCCTGCTACTGAGCACAAGCAAAGAACGAGGTGTCAGTGATTCCCACCCAGCCAGGCACCCTGACACCCAAGGGGATGCTCTGCCTGTAGAATATGCCAGCAGTTACTTGCTCAGTATTTGCTTAGCAAGCAAATTCTGACCACGGAGGATGCTTCCTCCTGTCTTCGCCCCTGAGGCAGAAAGCTGCTCTGCAGAGAGCTTTTAATGCCAAAGGCATTTTCTCCCCTGACTAGGTGGCATAGTAAGCAGAACCTGCATAGGCTGTCACTTTGTGTTTCTCTAGGAGCAATTACTGATGCCACCTTTCCTGGAAGGTCCAAGCAAGGAAGGCCTGTCGGGGGTGGCTAAGGGTGCTGGCTGCCAGAGTCAAATCCAGGTCTGTTCTTGCCAGTGCGTGGCTTGGTGCCCCTGGCTCTCCACTCCGTGCCTCGGCATTTCCTCTGGTATAAAGTGGGATGTCGCATGGCCAGGGTTTGGGGTGGTGCCTGGCTCATAACAGTGGGGAAGAAGGGTGAAGTTGAAGAATCAACCAGGGTCTGTGGTTCTCCAGAAGCTTCCTCCCTTAGATGGTGCTGTCCTGAGGATAGTGCTGATGATGGCGTGTTGACCCTGTCAGTGGGGCACCTCAGTGATGAGCACTGTACAGGGATCTACTCCTTCATACCCGCAGAGGTCCACCCCTGCTTTACGTAGGGGGAAATGCCGTTAGGGACATTAAAGCACCAAGGGCTCAAGAACTCCAGGGGTCTTGCCAAGTCCCAGGTGCCAATTGATAGAGCCCGAGTGATAAAGAGACGCTGACAGTTGAGCACTTGTCTGGTGCAGGCACCTGTTGGACGTCCTTCACACATGCTCACCACTTAGTCCTCAGCAGCCCCCTGGGGAGAGACCTGGTCACCCTTTCTTCACAGATGGAGGACCTTGAGGCACGTGTCAGCACCTTGCACACATACACACACACACACACACGGATTTGGATCTTGCACACATACACACGGATTTGGATCTTGCACACATACACACACACACGGATTTGGATCTTGCACACATACACACACACACGGATTTGGATCACCACACACACACACAGATTTGGATCTAAGGATCTGACTATGGGATCCATGCCCTTAACCTCAGCACAGCACTTCTGCAAAGATGAATTTGTCATTCTTTAAATTTGAAGCTCTCATTTGAATAACAACCAGCACAATAAAAATCCAAGTTCCTTTTTTCTAATGTCTCATAAAAATACTCATATTTGCAAATAATCCCACAAAGATTTCTGCAAAATTAACTCTGCTTTTGTCTTTTTTACAAGTGAAGAGTTCTAGTGATAGTGATAAAACAATCACAATAAATATGTGCTGTCATATATTTTGGCAGTATTGCAAGTTAAAATGAATCTGTCTCAGCCTTGAGTTATTATTATTATTGCTACTTTTTATTGCTACATTAATCACTGCACATACTGTGAGGGATTGATGAAGTTAATTGTTTTTATAAAGTAAATTAAGTGAAGTGCTGGTGGGTGGGGGAGTGACTGAGCCTTGCTTCAGCAGAGGAGTAGGCAGGTGCTCCTTGCCAGCTGCAGAGACCTGATTCTTTCAGATGTCACCTTGACCTTCACTGTCAATTTTCTTTGTGGTTTGTTGTACAGCTCTCTTTACTTTGAGTCAGTTTATGGAACATCTCTGTGAGTTACAGTTTTATTTTGTGTCTGCCAGGTTGAAACAATTCCGAGGATATTTTTAAATGGTCATCTTTAAATGGTCATCTGTATTAGTTTGCTCAAGCTGCTGTAACGAAACACCACAGAATGGGTGGCTTCAGTGACATTATTTTCTTAACAGTTCTGGAGGCTAGAAGTGCAAAATAAAGGTGCCTGCAGGTCTGGTTTCTCCTGAGGCCTCTCTCCTTGGCTTACAGAATGCTGCCTGCTCTCTGTCCTCACACGGCCTTTGCTCTGTGCACGTCCTTGTGTCTTCCTCTTCTGTGAGGACACTAGTCCAGTTGGATTAGGCCCGCCCTACAGCTTCCTTGTAACTTCATCACCTCTTCAAAGGCTCTGTCTCCAAATACAGTCACATTCGGAGCTTATGAGGGTTAGGGCTTCAACAGATGAATTTGAGGGGACACAATTCAGCCCATAAAAGCACCTTTCATCAGTTCCCAATGGGCACGAGATAAGAATGGGTAAGGAAAATGAATTTAAAAAAACAACATTCAGTAGGACAATTCTTCCAGACTTCTTTCGCCAAAAACATTCATAACTCCCCAAACGTACATTTCTGCAGAGTGGAAAATTATCTTAACGTACCACAGTTTTACTTTCAGTTTCCATTTCTTAAGGTTTGGCAGATTATATGATGTGGGACATCTTGATAAGCCACTTGCAAATGGGTCTTTGTTTTCATTTTTTAAAATCTAAGTGCAAAGCAAGGGAAACCCCTAGGAACCACACCCAGAGAAGAAACTGAAATTCAAAACAGTTAGCATGAGGCTGGGCCCACAGGGGGCAGGGAGTGAGCTGGTGTCTCTTCCTCTTCTTCCGTCGGATGGGATTAGGGCCCACCCCAAAGCCCTTGTTTAGCCCAAGACCCCAGTGTAAAGCTGTGTGCTCAGAGGTCAAACCCTTGGGGCAACGGTGGAATAAATAAATGTGCCCAGCAACACAGTGGGATGGTGACTACCCTGCTTCAGCCTGGATTCCAGATGGAGCAGAAAGTCTCCTTGAGAGTTTATAAATGCAGGCCTGCCTGCACATGGGCTATGAGTTCAGATTTGCACTTTGACAATTCCTGTTGTGAGAAATCTGATGTGAAAAGGATTTCTGGGTGCCTGTACTCGTTTGCAGAAGTATGTCAAAGGGAGGCTGCCTGCACCCCAGGCCCCAAATGATCCCCACAGACAAATCCTCAGTGAAGACAAACCCTCATAATCTGCAGTCACGTGGTTCAAGAGGAAGAATCAGCAGATGAAAACAGTGGGGCTCAACTTCTAGGAACTTGAGATCATAAGATAACTGGATGTACAACTGTGAGACAGGTGTGCCTAAAATGATTAAATATATAAAAGAAACCTGAGAACTGAATTAAGATCCTATCAGGTAAAGATCAGATAAATTTGGGGGAGGGGGAAGGTTCTAGAAATGAAAAATAAAATGACGGGAATAAATATCTGGAGATGGGATGAAAAATAGACTTTTGAGAGAATTACTGAGCAGGATTCTCTCTCCTCCTTTCCAAAGGGGGAATGTCCAGTCCCCACTGAAAGGAGGTGCTGATTGCAGCTGGTGGATTCTAGTTCTGAGCCCAGACCGGCAGACACACACACCATTAGCACAGTCCCTTATTTTACCTGCCCTCTGCTTCTCCTTTCCTGGGAGACTGCTGCTGAGGTCTGCAGGCCATGGAGCAGGCCTTGCCAGCTTCCTGAAGTCAGAGGGCTCACAAAACTCTGCCAGGGAAGTTGGAAACTAATTAACACCAAGTGTGTTAAGGCTGAGGGTGTTTTTCATATTCCCCTTCCTGTTCTTCACTGTCATTAAAACAAAACACAAAAATCTTGTCCTGGACTTTCATAATTCAGCCAGGTCCAACCAAATTTGTAATGCCAGAGGATGAGGCCTGACAAGTTGACTGGGTGGTGTGCTCGGTGCTGTGACAGCACCCGGGTGTGGCCATCCTGAGGAGGAGGAGGAGGAGGTGCAGTGCACCCCCCACCCAGAGCCAGGGCAGTGAGTACAGTGAACACTCTCTGCCTCCTTCCACATACTCACCTGCACCAGGAGGCCACCAGGAGCTGTCTCAGCCCTGTCCAGCTGTTCTAGCACCACCACAAGCTGCAGCTTGGGACAGCAGAACTGAGCTGCTCACTGTTCTGGGGGCTGGACGTCTGAGATCCGGCAGTTCTGTGTCTGGTGAGGCCTGCTTCCTGGCTCACAGATGGCCGTCTTTTCAGTGTCCTCCCATGGTGGAAGGAACAAGGGCTCTCTCCAGGCTCTCCATCAGTACACTGATCCCATTCCTGAGGGCTCCACCCTGTGACCTAATCACCTCCCCAAAGCCCCACCTCCTAATGCCATCACATGGGGGTTAGGTTTCAGCCGCCTCCTTACTTAAACTTCACCTTAGGACTCAGGTCTCACCCCCTTCCTGCAGATGAAGCCTGCAGCCAGGCTTTGAGGGCCTAACTAGTATGCGACCACATAGCTGAGGGCATGGAGGAGCCTGCCGGCCCCAAAGCACATGCTGGTGACCATGTGAGGCTAGCTTTTTGGATATAGGGCCAGCATTTACAGACTATTCTGTGGAACACTATAGTCCTAAAGGATAACCCACATTCCTGGGGTAGGGGTGGGGGTTTTGTGGTAGAATACATTTGGGAAAGATGACATGCTCTGGGCCCCTTATAAAGCTTGCAGCACACACTAAAGGCTGAGAAAATCTGTCTTGAGGAAACCCATTGAATTTGTTTAGCCTAGCATTTTGCACACTTAATAGATCTTAATCTTCTTGTTTGTTTTGGGGGTTTTTTCCTTGTAAAGCAGTATCAGTATATTAGCCATTAAGGAAATACAGATCAAACTGCAATAAGATAGCACTTCACACCCACAAGAATGGCTATAATTAAAAAGATACACAGAAAGTGATGGTGAGCATGGGGAGAAATTGGGACCCTCAGACTGGTCAGAATGTAAGATGATGCTGCAGCTTCGGAAAAGCATTTGGCAGTTCCTCAAAAGGGTAAATAGATGGTTTTTAGGTTACCCATTATTCTACTACTAGGTGTATACCAAGAAAATGAAGGTATATATCTATGTGTCCACACAAAAACTTGTACACAAGTTGTTTATAGCTGCATTATTCATAATAGGCAAAAAGTGGAAATAACCCAAATGTCCATCAGCATATGAATGGATAAATAAAAGGTGGTCTGTCCATATAATGGAATATTATTCCTCCATAAAAAGAAATGAAATGCACATGCTACAATGTGGATAAACCTTGAAAACACTATGCAAAGTGAAAGAAGCCAGACACCAAGGCCACATATTTGTGGTTCCATTTATGTCCACTGTCCAGGATAGGGAGATGTAGGTGACTGGTTGCTACAAGCTGGAGGAAAGGAGGGATAGATCGGGGTGTGACCACTAATGGGTAGGGGGTTTCTGTTTGTGGTGCACTCTGCATGGGCGAATTGTATTGTGTGTGAAGTATATTCAATAAGGCTGTTTTGAAAACTGAGTTAGCATCTGCCAACTCTAAGATTTCACAGCGCAGTTCAGGAAAGGCTGCCACAGAAGCCTGGGCTGCCACTTGAGTGGGCTCTGACTGTGGCATAGCTGCTATCCCATGTCACCTGTGGCTGTTTCACCCTATCCATAGTATCAGCAGTATTTGAGAAAATACCACTGGGCAGGGATTATGTAGGACCTTGTTGCATCAAGATGTGCAGAACCTAAAGCAAGCAGCCACTTTCTCCACATGGTTTATGCTCTGGTTATGCCACTGCTCTTAGGAAATACTTCCAAAGAGACCAAACAACTAAACAAGAGCCTTGGAAAGTTTCTAAGTGGATCTGAAAAAAAAGATAGCCCTGAGTGCTGTGTCATTTTGAATCTCCCCTGAACAGCCTAATCTTCTGTAGTTAATAATTGTCACTGCCAGCTTATCTGGACTAACTTGTGGGGCAACCAAACACTTTGAAGCTCGTGCTGCTGGTCCTCGGGTGGTCCTGCTTCCGTGTTGATCATACCCCTCCTCTGTTCTTGTTTTAGTGAAAGCTGGTGGGATGCGAATTGTGCAGAAACACCCGCATTCGGGAGATGCCAAAGAAGAGAAGGACAAGGACGACCAGGAATGGGAAAGCCCCAGGTGAGAGCATTCTGGTCACTCTGGAGCGCATTTCATGAGTAACCATTACTGTTACACATTAACGTTTGCTCTCTTTGCTGCTTCTGATAACTCTGGGGCTGTGTATTTTTCCTCTCCTAATCAATGAGGTGGGGGTTCTGTTCCCAAACACAAGAAAAATAGCCCATCTAGACTGCGTTCTCTTTCCCGACGACATCTGAGCATATGCTGTCAATCTGGGCAATGGCCCTCAACTTCACTGCAGTATTGAACACAAACTTGAGACTTTGGCAAATGCCCCTTGCCCGAACCTCTGCAGTGGGCCTGGCATTCTCTATAGCTGTGATAGAGTGCTAGTGATTTGTTAAATGTCCATTAGCATCTGGATCCTCCAGATTCTTTAGTTAAATCTAGTATTAGCGAGGCCACACCCTTTAAATGCTCAGGTGTCCTTAAATGACACCTCTCCTCCCTGCCCCCGAGTCCCAGATAGCATGATTCCCTGCTGTCCCCCTATCAATTAACTGTTTCCCTTGGAGATTTTGATGGCAAGCTTGGCTCAAGGACCTTGACACATATCCATTTCCTTCCACCTTGTAGTACACAAATATGCCCCACAAATGCACATGCCTGTCAGCTTGTCCACATAGAAGAAAGTGAACACCAAACCTTCTGCCGTACAGCTTGTCCCCAGAGAAGGAAAGAAAGTGTGGGAAGGCTGTAGAAAGCAGTTAAGCTATATTTCTTTGGACCAGGTGCAGTATTTCATGTCAGCCCAGTCGTCCTGAATAGTGGGTGGTAATCTCTCCACTTTACACATGGGAAACTGAAATCCCAGAGGCTATAAATCTGCCTTAGTCGTGTGCCTTGTAAGCTGATGGAGCAGGAATTTAAGCCCAGGAATCGAGGACAAGAGTGTGTGGGCCTGTGGTCATTTTCTCCACTAGGAAACCTGGGATGCCCTATCCAGTTGTTTGCTTGAGAAGGATAAAAGAGACTGAGAGAGAAAGCCTTGCCTGGAAAAAAATCCCAGAAAATTAATGAGACATGTCTTTCTGCATGAGTTTAAGTGGAGTAAGGCACAAATGTCTATTTCCCTGTGGAACACAGTGTCAATACAATAAGAGATGATAATTTATTAGCATGTTTAGAAATAAGGACAGAACAGCCATTTGTTTTCTATTGATTTTTTTTCATGAGGTGAAAGATAGTGTTTGTCCAAGATGCACTATTGAAATAAATATGCCAGAAGATGAATGATTGCAGGAGGAAGAGCCAGCACCCCAACACTAGATTTTAGCATCTTACTCACTGTAAAGGATTCTTCTCTGTGGAACCAGGTATTTGAAGCAGGCTGACTACAGGATAGGGTTTGCATAACACATGAGCAAGGGTTTTTTGTTGCCTGCAGCCAAATTGCTGTAATGTATTCCTTCCGGGTGTGTAGTTCTTGTCCTCCTGGCTTTGGTTCGCTCTTCACTGCTGTGGGTTAAACCACTTGTCCCACCGTTGAGAAATGGGGTGAGCCTCTGCGGACTCTGAAGCTCCTGACATATGTTGCCAGCACAGCTCCTTCTCAGCCCCTGCACCAGGCTTGGTGCTCGTCATAGTTCACTCCCGCCACCCTGTCCTGGCGGGCTGGTGAAGTGATCACAGTGCACTGCCATCGCTGATGCTCTGGAGGATGGGGAGCCTGGCCCTGTTCTAAGTGTTCTGTCCATGTTGACTCTAGGATCCTCATAACTGCTCTAGTTACTGTCACCGCTGTTTCGTAGTTGGTTACTGATTATTATCCCCATTCCAGATCACTACTTCCCCTTCAGCAGCTCAGAGAAGTGAGGTGACTTTTCCAAGGCCACACAGTGAATGAGTGGCAGGCCAGCCTCCAACACTGGCAGCTGAACCCAGATCCCCACTCTTAGCATTAGGCTGTGCTTAACAGTTGAGTGTATGTTTTGTGCTGGGAATCTACTAAGTGCTTCATATCAGGTTTAAAACTCACACCACCTGTAAGCTGGTATTACTCTGCCCATTTTAGAGATGAATAAACCAAGGTTTGGGGACGTTATCCAGCCCAATGATACATAGCCAGTCAGCAATACCTAGCCAGTAATGATTTATAGCTAACACATTAATTATATTAATTTAATGTACTACTAGATTTGCTAATAAAATACGTTTTTAAAATAAAATTACTGATTCTTGGGTTGCTCATAACCGTTTCCATACTCCTCAAGCCCATAATCCCACCTATGCAGCCTCATCATCAGTGGCTGGTCTAATTATCAGGGTTCAACAACGTTTCAGGGGACTAGGATGGTTTTATTTCACATATGGAAAGGCCTATTTATTTGCAGAATTTGATCAACATTTAATTATTGTCTTGGAAATGTCACGACATGTGACTTCAACATCAGCATTATCCTAATCCTAAAGTTTTATGTTTTTACATGTTTTGATCCAAGTGTTCTCTGGGTATGAAAATAAGTGCATAGTCTCAGATGTCATTTTCCTCCTTAGATACACGTTTGCAAAGCTCTTTGCTTTCCTTCCCAGATTTTTAAAACTGACTTTCATTTACTTGGTGGTTCCTGCCTCATTAATCTGAAAATCAAATACTGATTACAGAGAAAAATGGACAACTGGAGCATTAAAAAGGTTATTTGAGCAAACCCCCCCAAAACACAACTTTTACTTGTAATTGTTTTTCTTGCTAATATTAATGCTGCTCTTACTCCCTTTAGATTTGTACCAAATGATTTCCTGTGCTGCCAAGTTACTTGAGATGCTATATTTTAAAGGGGGGTGGGGGTGCAGCAGTAGCAGAAATTTGAAAATGTTGCCCAAGAACAACTATCAAGCTGAATTCTAGTTACCTGTGGCTCTTCATATCCAAGAAGAGGAATGGGCTTCATTATTAGCTATTACTTTCCTGACTGGCTGCTAGATTCTGTCTCAGAACTGACCCAGTTAAGGGAACCAGTGGTTTTCCTTAAAGACTTTTGTTGAGTGTATTGAGATGATGTGCCCTGTCTCACTAAGTAAAGGAGAAATTGCAGACACAGAATGGACTTCAGAAGTCCATAGGATTCACTAAAGAAAAACAGTTACGTGCCGAGCATGTATTGCGTCCCTACCATGAACCAGGTTCAGTACTAGATATTAGGAAGGATAGGTGAGAGGGAGAATAAACTAGAAATGGAAGGTTTGGTGTGGACTGGGATGGGGTGGGAAAGGGGTGGAAGGAAGGGAGCGGGGAGGGGGTGATAATGATGCAGAGGGTGCAGCCCTGCCCTGGGCCTGGCTCTTCCTAGGGCTCTGACTTAGGACCTCCTTACTGGTTCCCATAGAAAAACAAGCGCGGTTCAAATTCAAATCGCCCCGCAGGTGGGAGAGACCCAAGATGAATCCAGACTATAACAGATGAGCCCCATTGTAATGCTGCCCCTTGAAAGGAGTGGGAAAGAAAAGACCTCACCTAAGTAACTTTGGAAAACTGTATTTTGACTGGGTTCTATAAGGCTGAAGACAAAAGGCACCAAAACTACATTAATGCTATATCCCATTACTAAATGTGTTTTTTACAGGGTATGGCTCAACAATTCTGAAATTGCTTTATGTATATATACTAGGATTAAACAAATAAGTAAATATATGGTGGATAACAAGAACCACATTTCTCACTGTCAGAAAGAGGTGTTCGGCAGCTCCCACTATCAGCCTTGCCTCCCTGAGACTCATAGATCCATGGCATACCCTGTAGGCAACTTGGGACATGAGTGAAATACCACAGCTCGAGTACCAGCAGGGAGTGGTAAAAGGAACCCATAGGCCTGTGGCACCTGGACAGCAGAAAGTTGCCAGAGCTGGGGCGGACCCCCCATCCCTACAAGGCAGCCGGGTCTGCTGGTGGTGCAGATGGCATCTGCCAGCGGCTGCTGAGGGAAGGTGAGAGTGTGTCTGCTTCTGAGCCTACAGTCCGTGCCGAGGGCAGACCTCCTCCTCCATGGCTGTGCAGAGGCTCAGAGGAGCCCTCTCTTGTTTCCCAGGGTTGTAGTGAACAGGACTTCCTGCCAGGCTTGCTCCCTTCCCTGTAGAAGCAGTGGAGCAGATTCCTCGAACTGCCAGAACAAAGAGCTGCAGCCAGGGTGGTTTAAAGAACAGAAAGTGTCTCTCAGTTTGAAGGCCAGAAGTCCAAGACCAGTGTGACAGCGGGGCGGCGCTCCCTCAGAAGCTCTAGGGAAGGACCTGTGCTCCCCTGGCTTCTGGTAGCTCCTCGGCTGGTGGTGGCATAACTAACCTTCCCATGGCTCCTCCCTGTGTATGTCTGTGTCCAAATTTCCCCATCTTATCAGGACCCCAGTCATACAGGATTAGGGACCCATCCTACTCCATTGTGATCTCATCTCAACTGATTGCATCTTCAACAACCCTCTTTCCAAGTAAGGTCACATCCTGAGGTCCTCGGGGTTAGGACTTTAACATAGGGATTTGTGGGGGGCATAGTTCAACCCATAACAAATAGACAGCACTTCGTGCCAGTAGGCAACTGGTTGGCAGTGCCCAGCCCTGTTGGCATACCAGCGCAGTGGTGGCAGAATAGTTTGTTAGCCACAGGGCTTACATGGCAGGTGACTGCACCGTGTGCCAGTGCTGACTGTTGCCCAGGCTGAGCATTGCAGCCGTCACCCATCCTGACCTGGTGGGTGCTCTAGACCAGGAATGTGACCGAGACTTTGATCACACAACCCAGCAACTTAAACAGTTCAGTGCCTGCACCTCCAGTGCATGTATACTCATTTTTTAAATTATACATGTGTGCTTTTCTACCATTATATAAATTATAAAATGTATACAAGTGCATATTAATGTATTAGATAAAGGTGAAATAAGCAGTATTGTTAATGTCTTGCTGATCATGACTTTATATTGTCATTAGTGAATGTCTAAGATCCAGATGCCCTTGAGGTGAGGTTTCTCATTGATATTCAGGATGAAAATCTAAATTTCTAATGGGCTTCTGGTGATTGCAGGTTTTGTTGGGGAGGACATCATCACATCAAATCTGATTAGATAGTTGGTATTTGTAATGTGACTTATGAAGTACTTACACTAGGAGGAGAAGTGTGAGCTCTTCTCTTCATTGCTGTTCCCTTGGGCTTATGTTGGTGTTAACTTTAGCCTCTGGAGTTTTTCTTTTAGGGTCTTTTTAAGCCAGTTGTCCATTTTGTAAAAGTCATTTAAATTCATTCATAATACATTTGAGTGTATTTCTAGGTACTGGGATATATTGAGGATAAAACTAGAAAATTTAATTTGTTACCCCATTAACCAGTGTTATATATATGTTGCAAGAAGCAGCTGGCGGGGTGCAGGGACCTATGGGTGGTGACCCTGCTCTTTCCTCCAGAACCCCAAGGACCATGAGGCAGGTGGTGGACAGTCCGCCTACAGACAGGCCAAACAGCCCACATAACAAGTGGTGGTAAAGCTTAATTCATTTTGTTTTGGGCTTTTTTAGATAAAAAATAAATGTAAATAGAATACAGTTACATGTTTATCTCATTTTCCTGACTACATTGTGACCCTCTTAAGCACAAAGAACAGCCTTCATTGATGATCGATTAGTGGTGGCTCCAACACCAGTTTTCCCATTGTCTGTATTATTGAACATTTCTTCTAAAACTCATGGCTCTGTGTGTGTTAGGATGATCAATAGGAATGCAACTCTGTGCATTTTAAGAAGTTTTGCCCAGAATCATCCAGTGGCCACAGAACACATGTGTGACCAGACACTTTGTGTCCTGGAAGTCATAGACATTAGCATCATCAGGAGCTGAGCCTCTGAGTTCTTTCATGTAGACAGGCACCAGAGGAAGGCTCAAAGTCTGGCAGGAAGTGAACCAAAGGCTGGCTGCCCCAAGGGGGTTGGAGCATGTGGGTATCCAGATGCCACAGGAGTCTGGCCGGACACCTTCAGTTTGGGGATGGGAAAGAAAGTGCGGAAGGCCCAGCTTTCCTTCGTTCCTGGCGCTTCTGGCAATCGGTATGGAGGCAGCATTTGCACATCTGGTGCCAGAGTGGATGCACAAACCAGGTGTGCTGGACCAGCTGCTGTGTGCCTGTTCCTGCTCCCTCTGCCTCCTCAGGCCTCCAGCCTGCTTACAAGACTGGCATGCTCCCCTCCACACCAGGAAAACTCTTCTCATCAGGTGGAGGGAGGGAAGAAGGAAATGGGGCTATCAACTCCCCCTCCAGACTCTGCTCTGTGCATCTGCCCTGGCGTCAGCCTCTTGGAACGGACGACTCTTTTGTTTCCATGGGTAACTCAAAGGGCTGCACTATCTGTCAGGGGTGTTTTCTTATTACATAAACATACGAACAGAATTTAAATCCGTGGTTGGATTTTATAGAGTGAAATAAGCAATAATAGCTGTAGAGTAATGCTGCATATAAGAATAACCACATAGAAACAAGAGCCCTCTATTGAGATTCTTACATTACAATTACTATGCCCGAAATTTTCAAACCTTCTATTTAAATAAACTCCATTGACTTCAACTGTCTCAGAATGAATAGTACTCAGAAAATACTTGGTGAATCAGTAATAATTCGTTTAGACATTGATTCTTTACAGGTAAAATAGTAATTAACTTACCAATTTAATTACTTATTTTCCACTTGGTAAAATGGGTGAATGAGGTAAGGTAAGTGTTAAGCAAGAAACTTCTTCTTTTTTAAGGTATCATTAATATACACTCTTATGAAGGTTTCACATGAAAAACATTGTGGTTACTACATTCACCCATATTATCAAGACCCCCCCATACCCATTAAAGTTGCTGACCATCAGTGTAGTAAGATGCCACAGAGTCACTACTTGTCTTCTCTGTGCTACACTGTCTTCCCCATGATCCCCCCACATACCATGTGTACCAATCATAATACCCCTCAATCCCCTTCTCCCTCCCTCCCCACCCACCCTCCCCCACCCCTCCCTTTGGTAACTTCTAGTCCCTTCTTGAAGTCTGTGAGTCTGCTGCTGTTTTGTTCCTTCAGTTTTAAGCAAGAAACTTCTTTATCTTTGTGGGCATGTTCTGTTGGGCCCTCAGCTTTCCTAGACAGGCTGTTTACTTGGTTTTGGTTGTTTACGTCTTCTAAGGCAGGTCTGTAGTCATTAATATAAAGTTACTATGGACTGGAGTCATAGGATAATGCTATAATAAAGAAATTATCATAGAAACATCAGCTTTAGAGCTGAACATGACCTGAGAGGTCACCTAATCTAAGTGCTCCCTTGAGAGGTAAGATACCAGATTTTACTGAAGATCTACATACCGAAAGAAAAACATCTATTAAGTAGAGAGACACAAAGTTTTTTGTATTAAAAAGAAGCCCTTATTTCCCTCATTTGCGGAGTATAACAATGAAACAAAACTGAAGGAACAAAATAACAGCAGGCTCACAGACTCCAAGAAGGGACTAGTGGTTACCAAAGGGGAGGGGTGGGGGAGGGCAGATGGGAAGAGAGGGAGAAGGGGATTGTGGGGTATCATGACTGGTACACATGGTGTGTGTGGGGTCACGGGGAAGACAGTGTAGCTCAGAGAAGACAAATAGGGACTATGTGGCATCTTACTACATTGATGGACAGTGACTGCAATGGGGTGGGTGGGGGTACTCAATAAGGGTGAATGTAATAACCACATTGTTTTTCATGTGAAACCTTCATAAGAGGTGTATATCAATGATACCTTAATAAAAAAAAAGGGGGTGGTATTTGGGGGGGAAGAAAAAGCCCTTGCCTACTTCTGGTTCTATCTTCAAAAGAATTGAAAGCACTATCTCCAAAGATGTCTGCATACCCATATTCACCACAGCACTGTTCACAGTAGCCAGCAGGTGGTAGCAACCCAAATGTCCATTGGCAGTTGAATGGGTAAACAAAAGGCGGTATATCCATACAGTGGAATACTCTGCAACCTCAAAAAGGAAGGAAATCCTGTCACATGCTGCAACATGGGTGAATGAAGGACATACACTAAATGAAATATGCCACTCAAAAAAGGACAAAACTGCATGGCTCCACTTACATGAGGAATCAAAAGTAGTCAAATTCATTGAGACAAAGTGCAATGGTAGTTGTCAGGGGCAGGCAGAGGGAGGAAAGGTTGTTTCATGGGCATAGAGTTTCAGCTGGGCAAGGTGAAAGTGTTCTGGAGGTCTGCCTCACAGTGATGTAGATATGCTTAACACTATTGAACTGTATACTTAAAAATGGTTATGATGGTAAATTTTATGATACGTGCTTTTTACCACAATAAAAAAACTTTTTTTTGTAAGTAACAAAAGAAGACCTCACTGCTATGGAAAGCAGTTCAGTTGCTCCTCAAAAAGTTAAACATGGCATTATAGTATGACCCAGCAGTTCTACTCCTTGATATGTACCCAACAGAATTGAAAACAGGTGTTCAAACAAAAACCTATACATAAATATTCATTGTATTATTATTCACAACAGTGAAAAAGTAGAAACAACCCAAATGTCCACCAAGTGATGAATGGATAAATAAAACCTGTCATTTCCATACTATGGAATATTATTCAGCCATAAAAAAGAATGAAGTGCTGGCACTTGCTGCAACATTGGATAAACCTTGAAAACATGCTAAGTAAAAGAAACCAGACACCAAAGGCCACATATTGTATGATTCCATTTATATAAAATGTCCAGAAAAAGCCAACCCAAAGAGACAGACAATAGATGCCTAGTTGCCAGGGGCTGGGGGAGGATGGGGAATAAGGAGTGGCTGCGTGATAGGTATGGGCTTTCCTTTAGGGATGATGAAAATGCCCTGAAATGTTAAAGGGGTCGTGGTGGCATAGTGTGATCAGTGTATTGAAAGAGCCGCTGGGTTGTCCTTTAAAATGGCTAAAATAGTGCATTGTATGATAGGTGAACATTACTCCATTAACAAGGAAGCCCTCATGCATGAAGGATTGGGAACCAGGACCTTAACCCAACCCCCACATCTGAGCCGGGCAAGTGGGCATGCACTCTGGTACAGTGACTCTGCAGGGCCACAGCCGTGGTACTTCAGGACACCAGGGCACCTTTTGAGGAGGAGGCATTCATTGGCAGCTTCCGCTGCAAGCAGCAGCAGATCCCAGCCCAGACTAGGTCAGGCAGCAAGGACAGCAATTGTCTCCCATGAAGAAGGCCCGGGATAGGGCTGCCTGCAGGTGAGGCAGGTGCCCCGGGCTCTTCCAGGTCTACCTCTGTCCCACTCGTAGCTCTGCTTCCTCCTGGAGTGGCTTCCTCCACAGGTGGGCAGTGGGTGGGCTACAGCAGGACACATGGTATCCAGAAGAAGAAACCAGCCTCTCTTGAGTCTCTTTTTAGGAGCAAGATCAGCTTTGCTGGAAGCCCTCTAGGCAAACTCATTGGCCAGAACTGGGTGGTGTGACTCCCTAACTGAAACGTTGCTGAGATGGTCTTAGACATACGTTTGCAGCAGTGTGGATGTTGGGAAGTCAGGCATCAGTACCTTAGGCCATGTGGGCCAGGCGGAGGCCAGTCCAGGGAAGTCTTCCTGAGCATGGAGACAAAAAGGCACCCCAGGTCTACACAGAAAAGAAGTGAAGTCCAGGGAGGGCAGTGGAGCCAGAGGTCAGACCCTTGGCTTGAAGTCTGGAGAGCATGGTTTGGGGAACACAGCACAGGGCTCAAGACCCCAGGCCAACAAGACTGGCAGCAAGAAGTCAGAGCCTAGGCCCAGGTCTGAGTAAGGACTGGCACCCAGCAAATGCCACAGGAAGATTCCCTGCCAAGGGCTCTCAATAGAGCCCCCCTTACAGCCAGACTTGGTCCTCAGAGCTTGTGTTTGAACTGGGAAGTGGTCATAATAGTAGCCATTCACATTTAGAATAAAAACCTGAGGGATTTGTAAGACTAAATCTTAAAGGTTAGTCCCTGCAGGAACCATCAGAACTAACCAAAGAGCAGTGGTTTACCTACTAGAATTGCACTGCCCCCATTCTTCCAGCAGATTTTTATGGTAATGGGTTTGTGTGTCCCAATAATTCTTTAAGTAGCAGCCAGTGGGTTGTGTCCCCGTGCACATCCAAGTGTTCCATCTCCATGCTCGTGGCCATTCACTTATTCACTCTCTCTTTAAGCACCTACCAAGTACTCTTCTCTCTTTAAGCACCTATCAAGTACTTTCCCCAGAATTTTAGTTAGTGAACAAAACAAAATCCCTCTTCTCACAGAGCTTACATTTAAGTGGGAGCACCAGATGATATACACATAACGGTTGAGTAGGGTTAGCAATGCTGAGAAGAAAAACAAAGCAGAAAAAGGGTCGCAAGGGGTCTGCATCTTCTGGGAAAATCACATGGAGGACATCCGACGGAGTGTTCTCAGCCACCGCTCATGGCAGCCAGGGCCCTCAGAGTGAGTTGGCCTGAGGAAAGAGGAAATAGAGGTGAAGTCTGACACGGTCACAGGGCACAGCTGCTCAGATGGGGTCCTCACAAGCCCACGAGTGTGTTGAAGCTCACTTATTCATGCTCTCCTGCTGATCATCAGGATACCCGAGCACTCCTGCTCAAGCACTGTTTGACATGGGGTCGCTGGAAAAATGATTTTCTGCTAAGCAGAAGCCAGAATAGGATCTTCATGGAAATGGCTTCAGGAATTAGTCAAGCCTGAGGCTAAGGACTTTGCAAATAAGGCACAATTTTATGGATTGTTTGGTGTGCTAATCAAAAGGTGGTTGACTGTGGCCTTGCTGGCATTGCTACAAAGCAGAACCTTACGAGGCATGACAGCAGAGCACCAGAGGAAAGAGTGTCTGGTATTCCAAGAATTTATCAAAAGTTGGAGTGCCACCACTGCCTTTTTATTCTGGATAACTTCGAGTTTGTAGAAGTCAGGACTAAAGCTTAAAACTGGGAGAATGAAGATTCTAAATGACATCTGTGAGGTGTCCCTCTGTAGCAGGTTCCTTAGAGTGATAATAATGGGATTTGAGCATCTTGGGCCAGTCTAACTAACTTTAGAGCAGTAATTACTATATACTCCTTCCACAGGCATTGTGGGAGGTGGGAAATGAAGGGAAGGAAGCTAAGATGGTAGAGTAGAAATACTCAGGTTCTGATGTGGATGCCTATTTTTGAAGATGGCAGTGAGTATAAAGGTTAAATTTGATTATGAGTATGAATTCATTCCCTTTATTTAACAACATTCCTACTTATGGAATAGCCTGACCTCTGCAGCTAAGATTAACTTTCAGTACCTGTGGATTCAGCAGTAAGTGGACATGATGGAATCGTCCCGAGGTTTGGAAACCTACACCCTCTGTGGGACGAGGGTGGCTGATACCCTGCAATGTTGGATAAGTTCTGAGATTGAGAGAAAAGCTAGGACAATTGACAACATTAATGTTGTTAATTAACATGCCGTTCTATTAACATGGAAAAGTTTATATTCTTGGATCTAGAAACACATCCAGAACTCCAAACGGCAGAAATATGGGGAGACTGTACTTTGTTAGGGGAATGGCATAAATGGGCATTTGAAACGGCAAGAGTAAGCGATGTTTCTTGTGCAGGAGGGAGGCTGAGTTAGACGTCTCTGCCTGCCTCTTCCTCTCTGCGTCTCTTCACTCACACTTTGGCATAGGGGCTCCATATGGAGGCGCGTTTCTCCCAAGCTGCTTCAAGGCATGGCGTCCTTGCCTGGTGCTCTGGGTCATTGCCAAAAACTATCTTCAGGCAAGATATGTTCCTCCTGGTTGGCCACTAATCTGAATCCGCGTGTGTGCTGATTACACTAATTTACCTGAATTTACTGGCTGGTCAGGTTTCTAAAGAACATTCACATATCAGTACAGTTATAAATCTATAGCATTGCTCTACTTTCTTGAATCCAAAATCTACCACTCTACATCTATTTATATGTCATTTCCCTGAAGCTCTAAAAAATAAGGAAAAAGAAATGGAGAACTAGTCTATCAAGTCTTCATTGTTTTCTTTTGCCTGTCCCTTGAGCTAAATCTAAATACTTTCCCCAGAATTTTAAGTAACTCTGTACTTAACATTTTTAAAAACATAGCAGTGATAATTAGAAACTAATACAGACTAATATTGAATGGGGAGCATACAAATTGATGATAAAAACATTGTTTCCTAATGGATTAAAAAGAACATGAACAAACAATTCACAGAAGAGTAAATGTTTATAAACATATATTGGTAAACAAATAGGAAAAAATTTATGTTTCATGTCAAAAAAGAAGTAAACTAAAATTGCCTTGAATGTTATATTCCATTGTCTGGTAATTATATATGATTGCATATTTCCATCTGTATTTCTAAAAATGTTTCAAATTGTCTACAGATTTGAACACATCATTTTCTTCCAAGTTTTGCTCTCCTCCTGACTTTCTAATCTCATTTTTTCAGCTTTATTGAAATACTATTAATATATAATATACGTAAGTTTAAGGTGTACGTGATTTGATACATGTATATATTGTGAAATAATCATCTCAATAAGGTTAGTTAACACCTCCATCCCCTCATAAAATTAACATTTTTTAATGATTATAACATTTAAGATCTATTCTCTTAACAACTTTAAAATATAATATGGTATTGTTAACCTTGGCCACTGTGCTGTACTTTAGATTCCCAGAACTTACTTGTCTTATAACTGGAAGTTTGTACCCTTTGACCTTTTTTTTTGTCTCTTCAAGACAGTGATTTCATTTCCTCCAGATATAACCCAGAAGTGGGATTGCTGGGTCATATGCTAGTTCTGTTTTCAATCGGGGAACCTCCATACTGTTTCCCAAAGTGGCTGAACCAGTTCACATTCCCACCAAAGGTGTATAAGGACTCCCTTTTCTCCACATCCTCACCAACACTTGCTATCATGTTTTTTGATGATAGCTGTCCTAACAGTTGTGAGGTGACACCTCATTGTAGTTTTGATTTGTATTTCCCTGATGGTTGATGGTATTAAGCACCTTTTCATGTACCTGTTGGCCATTTGTATGTCTCCTCTGGAGTCCTCTGCCCATTTTTTAATCAGATTATTTTTTTTGCTATTTAGTCATATGAGTTCCTTGTATTTGGACATTAACCCCTTATCAAATACATGATTTGCAAATATTTTCTCTCATCTGTAGGTTGCCTTTTCATTTTGTTGATGGCGTCCTTTGCTGTGCAGAAGCTTTTTGGTTTGCTGTGGTCACACTTGTTTACTTTTTGCTTTTGTTGCCTGTGCTTTTGTGTCATATCCAAAAAAAATGTTTGCCAAGGCCAATGTCAAGAAGCTTTTTCCATATGTTTTCTTCTAGGAATTTTACTGTTTCAGGTCTTACATTTAAGCCTTTAATCCATTTTGACTTAATTCTTGTGAGTGGTATAAGAAAAGGACAATTTCATTCTTTTGCACATGAAAATCCAGTTTACCCAGCACCGTTTATTAAAGATGGAATCTTTTTCCCATTGTGTAATCCTGGCTCCCTTGTCAAATATCAGTCAACTGTGTATGTGGGGGATTATTGCTGAACTCTTGGTTATATTCCATTGGTCTGTGTCCTTTTTTTTTCCTAGTACCATACTGTTTTGATTACAATAGCTCTGAAATACAGTTTGAAATCAGTAAATGTGATACCTCCAGCTTTGTTCCTCTTTCTTAAGATTCGTTTGGCTATTTAGAGTCTTTGTGGTTCCATAACAATTTTAGGATTTTTTTTTCTATTCCTGTAAAAAATGGCATTGGAATTTTGATAGGGGTTATATAGAATCTGTGGATCGCTTTGGGTATTGTGGACATTTTAACAGTATTCACATTTCCGATCCATGAAGATGGATATCTTTCCATTCATTTGTGTCTTCAGTTTCTTTCATTAATGTCTTACAGTTTTTAGTGTATAGACCTTTCGCTTCCTTGGTTAAATTCATTCCTAAGTATTTTATTGTTCTGATACAGTCATATATGATACTGATACTGTTTGCTTAATTTCTCTTTCTGATAGTACATTGTTAGTGTATGGAAACACAACTGATATTTGTATATTGGTTTTGTATCCTGCAACTTTACTGAGTTAGTTTATTACTTCTAATAGTTTTTTGGTGGAGCCTTAATATTTTTTTCAAGATCATATCATCTATAAACAGAGACATTTTTATAGATGTTATAGACTTACTCCTTTCTAATTAGATGCATGTTATTTCCTTTTCTTGCCCAGTTGCCCTGGCTAGGACTTGTAGGACTATGGAGAACAGGAATTTTGAGAGTAAGCATCTCTGTCTTGTTTGTGATTTTAATGGGAAAGCTTTCAGCCTTGCACTGTTGAGTATTGTTAGCTGTGGGTTTGTCCCAGAGGTCTTATGTCGTCTGCATGTATGTGTGTGTGTGCACGCATGCACACAGGCACATACACACACACAGTGGCAAGCTAACTGGTTAGCTGGCAAGTGTGGTAAACCTCAGACACCTTCACAGTTTCCTATTTAACAAGAGGGGGTAGAGGGAAGAAGCAAGGGCAGTGTTATGACTTGCCCAGTGGTGCTCAGCTAAGTGAAAGCGGCAGAGGCTGAGCAGCCTTCAGGAGAATCCTGGTCTCCGAAGACCCCAGCCAGCACTTTTCCCATCCGATGGCCCATCTCTGAGTGACTAAGGAGTGGGCAGAAACTCTCAAATTTCTGTTCTCTTGCAAATCACCTGAGAATCTTGTCAAAATGCCAGATTCTGCATCAGCAGGTCTGGGGTGGGTCCTGAGACTGCATTTCTCACAGTTTCCCAGGGGATATCATGCTGCTTGTTCCCACCACACTTTTAGTTGCAAGACTCCATCCCATCTCTGTAATGCTAACAAAGTGTATATACTCTTCAGAAATGTATCAACACTATGTAAAAGGTAGAAAAGATTATATGAGTACTTTACCCTTTAACTGTTGGTAAGCAATTATAACCTCCTAATTGACCACCGTATTTATACATACTCTAGAGGGAAGGGGGCAGACAGTGTAAGTGAGGGCAAAACTGAACATTTTTTTCCATGAAACTTTAATCTATTTGGAAAGTGGCACTCTGCCTATTGAGTGTATGATTATGTCTCATCGTAATTGGGCCTTGGGGAATGAGAAGTTTAGAATATTGCCCTTGATAGCAAACAGATAAATACAAGCCACTGCTAAACCAGGCACTTCATATGTTTAGTCTCACTTTGTCTTCACAGCCAACAAGGGAGGTAGTGGCCCGTCATTTTATGGGTGAAGAAATCTGAGAAAGGCTCATAACATGCCTATGGTCATTCTCATAGGAACTAATAGAAGTAGGATTTGAATCCCAATCTGTCTGATTCCAAGATTCTTGCCACGGTGCTGCCGACCATCTGTATTCTGGCAGCTAGCCCTCTTCCCAAAGAGTTGGGGAGAAATTATTGAAAAGACAGCCTTAAAACTCTTTGAATTTTGAAGTTCAGAGACATATTTTCAGCAATAGGATTGTACCCCTAGACTTGTTTTCATCCAGTCTCATTTAAGATGGATGAGTTTCAGTGACTTTCTTCCTACCCCACTTGTCCATTCAAGCTTTGCCATTTTGAGGCACCGTGTTGGAGCGGCTCTGTAGGGATGTGGGCTTCCACTTGGCGTGCATAATGTCAGCTGCTGCTCCAGCAAGCCTTGCAATCTCTGTGGCAGGAGCCCCAGAGCCAGGAACACAACTGTCCCCTTAGAAACTGCCCAGCCAAAGGTTGTAGGGGATGCAGAGGATAAGGCAAGGTCCATGTCGGTTTCAGAAACCCTAGATTGGAGATTCTCAAAGTCAGCAAAGAAAGGAAATCAGACCAGAAAAGTACATGTAAGAGGAAATTGGCATCAGGGTAAAACCGATGACTCACAGCTACTAAGTTCATGATTTTAAGTGGAAAAAAGATATAAAAAGGCTTACACGGGAAGGGTGGTACCCCATGGGCTCAAAACAAACTCCGTTAAAGAATAGAAAAGTCTGTTCTCATTTTGCCAGTGGTTCTGAATTGACTACAGACAGGAATGAACACAGACCCTCTCCAGCTTCGGCAGGGCTGCGCCTCCGGAGTGCGTCAGCGCGTTTCTATTAGAAAGGCCTTCGTTGTGTCAGAGGGGAGCCTGAAGGGGAAAGGAGGGAGGCAAGGGGCTCAGGTCAGCATGAGTCCATTGAACTCCCACCTCTCCCACTGGGAGGATGGGGGAATTCTACCCTCAGCACCTTCTGAGCATTCAGAGCTCATGACCTTGTACTCGGATGGCTGTATTCCTGGATGACAGGCTTGGGAAACCCTAGCTTGGGGTGAGCACAAGGGCTCCCCCTCGGAGTCACTAGGGGGCAACAGAGCCAGATGAGAGAAATGTTTCCACTTGAAGCTTGACTTTGACCCGACTCATGCTTGTTGTTTTGTCTCTTAGCGTGTATGTAGGCCTTAGCTTCCTTCTTTATCGTAGATGCACTGATGACCACAGAACCACACTGTTGAGGTACACATAGCCCCCAGGATTCAGCCTCCCACTGAGTGCCTGAAATGTACGTAAGGCAGTGTGGCCTGGGACAGTCCCCAGACTCCTGGCCTGTGGTTCCTGGGTGCTCCCAGGTAAGGACTAACCTTCAGGGTCTGTCTCTTCTTCTGTAGCACAAGATTTGTACATGTGTCTTTGGGGACTTTTATGATGTAAACAGAATGAGTGAAAATGAATATCTGTATGCTTTGAAGGTAACTAACAGCACACAAAAATTAATAACAGTCACACTTTACTGAATTCCTGTTACGTGGCCAGAACTTTGCCAGACCCTGCAGGAGATAAGAAAACATAAGTCAGTCCCTGGGAATCTTGGGGAGATGGATCAGACCTTCCTAAGGCTGCCCACACTCCTTTGGTGGTAGAGTAGCTGCTACGCAGGTGATTATAATAAGTCACTTCAGACTTCAGCAGGACTAAGGGGCTGTGCTTTTAAATCTTTTGAAAGTTTTTACTAATAATTATTGTATGATATTTTTAGGATAGCACAAAGAAATGGACTATTTGTGCTATATGGCTTGTTGAACAAATCTCTTGGGTTTTCTTCTATGCTGTACATTTTTGCCCACACCCAACAATGCACCATTTGTATTTTGACATTTGCTTCAAATAATTTTCCAAATGGACAGCCAGCAATGCAGTGGGATAACACACACCCCCTAAGATGCAGAGCAAGAGGGCGAGTCCCCTTTTCATAGATCCTTAGGAGCACTGTCAACACCAGAGAGGTCACAGCCGAGCATTATAATGAGGATGGAGGTAATGACATATGATACAATGTACAGCCAACTCAGACCAAGATTTTTAATGAGGCAGGAGCTTGGTTTCACACGTTTATTCTTTGGCTTTATCTGGCCTGGAGCCTGCAATATTATCTCTCCTTGTGAAGTGCTATGTGTTAATTAGTGACTAAAGCATGCTTTCCTTTACTAAAAATGCTCAAGAACTGCTTCATTTCTTGCCTGATTGTTCTTCATGATCGTTCCTATATGTGCTTTTATTGTTCATCTGTTATTTCTTCCCAAGTATCCCAAAGAAATGGGCTTAACAATAGTCTTGTTAGGATGACCCAGAGGAGCTAAGGGCCTGCAGCCACTGACTTGTTCTTATGAGGCATCAGGGTGAAACAGAAGGGCCCCGTTAAAAGACCTGAGTTAGGCCAGCTGTGCCATCAGCCAGCTGGGTGGCTTTGTGCAACTCACATTATATTTATAGGATAGGATATAGATGGAAAGGGGGTTGAATTCATTTCCATGGTTTTAAAAATTCTTATCTTCCAATTTTTTTTTAATCTGGTGAGCTTTTAATATAGTATCTTCTGTCTTCTATGAACTTAAGAATCAGTTATCATACATACTGTTTCAGAGGGACTAAATTTTTAGCTTTCTTCTTTTGTAAACTGCTTCCTCTATTTGGAGGAGCCTGTGACAGCAAGAAGGAGGTGAGGTGGCAGATATGTAAGGTGTATCTGTCTGTATTTCTTTGGCATTGACATTTCGTCAGGGGCCATGGTTCTGGAGGATGGCTGGCCTGCTGATGGCCAGGAGTTTGCAGCTGCAGTGGCCAGAAGCATAAAGACATAAAAGGAAGATTTTCTAGTACATTGGTCACTGAATGTCTTGCTGTGCAGCTTCTGTGATTGATACTCAGTTTTGTGGCTCCTTCCTAACCATAGTCTTTAAAGGGAGGTGGGGAATAGTAATGTCAAGAAGGAACCGGCATGACAGCCAGACAGCCATTGGGCGGTGGGTGTACGCAGGGTATTGCCCTCAGTGGCTGAGTGGCGTCATTCAGGCACTAACATGGTTTTCCTTGGGGTGACCAGTCCGTCCCCATGGCACCTGGGCCTGGGGGGGTGGCATGGCAGCCCACAGCTGACTCACATTCAGCAGGGACCAGGTTGAGAGTTAGCAGCTGCTTGTGGGAGGGTAGAGGTTCAGAGAAGATTCCTTCTTCCTACCCACGGTTGTACAGACTTCAAAGGGAGTTTATTTGGCACAACTGATGTGTCCCTGAAAAGCTCATCATAAATCAGTTTCTCTTAATCAAATTTTACTCCCCACCGACAAAATTTCAGAACTACTCAGCCTCATTTTCCCACTGATTCTCTAGTGATGGCACTCAATTTCTGCTTCTTCCTTTCACATCCTCTTTGCCTCTGAAAATGAAATGACCAGCAAGTAACTCCAGGACACCACACTTCCTAAAATTGACCACAGCTGTCAGTGGAAGGGGCAGCGTCACTGTGAGGGGGGCTCCAAGTTGAGTGGTAGGGAAGTGAATGAAAGCGACCCCGGGTTGAACCCTGCATCCTCTGCTGGAGATATTAAAAATGGTGTTCATCTCTGCCACATCCAGGCATGCCATATGATCAAGAGGATTCATGTCAGGTCCAATGTGAGACATCAGATTAATTGTTACATGTGACAGGCCGACATGTAAAGTGATAAATGCCTCAGTGCAGTCTCCCTGTTAAAACTCCACGATGAGTTTTCATGACCAGGGGTGCAGATGATGGGCAAGGAAGGAGAGCATCCCCTCCCTCTTCAGCCTGCCCTGCTTCTTTCTGTAGCTTGGAAAACAGCCCATGGGCCTAGGCCCGCTCATTTCCCTACATTTTTGTTAATTCTTAACATTTTTCTTCTGCTCCATCCCCATGTATACTGTTGTGAATTGCTTTCTCTGGGTGCTGCTCCCCTAGAAGAGACCCAACAACTGTTTATCAGCACATCAGCACTCGGGAGCTGCCTGTGAAATGGCCTCCAGGACTCATGGATCACCGCCAGCTGCCTGAGTTTCTCAAGATCACTTGTTGCTGTGGGAACCTGCCAGTGGTCAGGCTTGCTTGGACTCAGTGTCCCGTGGAGAGAGCTGGGGCAGGGCCTGGGTGGAGCCCGTGACATCATGTGGACATGCGTGGCCAGGAGCCACTCCCACTGCTGTTCAGAGCCATTCCCACCACTTCAGGAACACTCTGTGGTGTGAGATGCAGTGACTTCCTTCTCAGAGCAAATGGGCCATCGAGCTACAGGGTCTTCGACCTCTGCAGCATTTGGGGGCCTCCCTTCTCTGTCCTCTAAAAATAGAATCTCAGCCACTGTCCAAGCGTCATTCCTGTCACAGTGGGGACAGCAGGCCAGCGGCCACCTATGAGGCTCACCTATAGGAAGTACCTACATAGGAGACCCCTCGTCTCCTAACAGGAGGTCCTGCAGTCTGCATACCTGTGTCTCCTTGTTTTTCAAATTCTTTGAATTGTTCCCTTAATGTTTTCCTGAGTTTGTTTTTGTTTACCCACATTACAGGTTTTCTTGCCATAAGAAGTATGAGATTCGATTACCAAAATATTATTTTAAATCATGATAGTTATTTCTCCAAAGATGTAATAACAGGATTTCATGATAGATCTAATTAGTGCTGTCACTTTGAAATAGTGATGAATGTAAGCGGAATTTCGAGGTGCCTGAGACAAAAGTGACATAAAAGTTACCGTACTGCCAAGACGGCTGTGCTTTGTCGCCTGCATGCATAAGGAAGAGAACTTTAAATAGATGCTCAGAAAAATGAAGATACAGGGTTTGTGTGTGCTCATGTGCTTTCCCCCCGCTGAGTTCAGGGGTGCCCTGATTTCTATTTCTGGGCCCCTTGGCTAAGACCCCTCATCTTGTTCCTGTTAGAGCCATGTTATCCCAAAACATACATGTCTAGACTTGTGTGTCAGGCTGACTATAATCTTCCATCCCATCAGACAGGTTTCCAGGCTGTGGACTTCGGTGTGATTCTCATGACATAAACCTGGAGCCCTTGTGGAGAGAAACCACAGCTTAGAATCGGGAGCACACAGGCAGGCTGATGAGACTGCCCCTTGCACAGTGCCCTCCACCAGTGCTCCGCCCTCAGACCTCTCTGCTTTCCCCACTCACCCCCCATTAGAGGATGCTTCGGTCCACATGCCAGCGAGGGCCACCTCTCCCCCTGATGGGAGGGGCAGCACCTCAGGGCCACAGGCTTCGAGTCACATCTGCAGTGGGATGGCATGCAGGCAGACAGGGTTTGAGGCAGAAAGTTAGGGTTTTGGTCCTAGCCTTGTGACCTGCTGCCTTGTAGTTGTGGAAACACTTAAATTCTTAGAGCCTGGCTTCTAGGGTATAAATGGGGGTAAAATAATAGTCCGTCACAGGCTGGAATACCTGACTCTGTACAAGGTAATGCGTTCCGTCACTGGGAGAGCTAAGGGCTTTTGCAGCCAAGACTCCAAGGCTGGCTGGCAGACCCCTGCCCAGCCCACAGCTCTCACCGTGCCACCCTGGGCCCCGGGCTCCCACCCTGTAAGCTCCCGCCCTCACTCCATCCAGCCTGCCTTGTGTCACTTCCCACACTTTTCTGTGAATCCAGGGCCTGAGCAGGCCATGTCTACTCACTCACCAGAACACACACCACCTATTCCTTCTGCACACTTGGCACTGCTGCTCCTCACATCTGGAAGATTCTCTCAAATTGCTGTTGTTTGCTAGAGTTTCCAAAACAAACCCTGCCACAGCAGCTTAGACACCAGGAATATAGTTTCCATCTGGAGGCTGAAAGTCTAAAATCAAGGTGTCAGCTGGGTTGGTTTCTTCTGGGGCCCCTCTCCTTGCAGACGCTGCCCTTTCTCTGTCTCACATGGCCATCCTGCTGAGCCTCTCTGTGTCCAGTTTCTCTCTCAGATTGTTATCATACTGGATTAGGGCCCACTCCGATGACCTTATTTTAACTTAATGACCTCTTTAAAAACCCTGTCTCTGAATAAAATCATATTCTGAGGCCCTGGGGGTTTGGACTTTGACAGAGGATGCAGTCCAACCTGTAACAGCCCGCCACTTACGTGTGGTCATTACCTGCCCCAATCCCTTCCTGGGCTGCCATGTGCTTCCACCAAGATTGTCTCCTCTGAGGGGACGCAGCGTGCACTTGATCACTCTGCTCCACTGCAGCACTTGAGGACCTACTCAGAGGACAGTAAAGAGGTACCTCCCTCTGAGGCAGCTGGTGATAGTCTAATCAGGAATGCAGGGCATAAGCACTAGTAAGCAGGAGTGAGATGGAAAGGAAAGCACTGTGGGACTTCAGAGGATGCAAAATGCCGAAAGAGCAAGAAAGCGTATCTAGCAGACTATTGCAGGTCATAAACAACACTGAGGGAGGCCGGGTGTGCCCCCAGAGCACCAGTTTCTGCACCAGAAGGGAGAAGCTTCAGCCCCAAACCTGGTAGGGGGCCGTCCATGCCACCAGCTGGGAACTGCAAGTAGCTCTGGGCCACGCTGATCCCTGGTGTGCATCTCTCGACCCTCCCTTGCAGTATACAGAAGAGTATTGCCCTTTGCCCTCCCCTCGTTCCAGAACCCAAAAACCTGTAATGGCAGGATTTGCTTCATGTTTGTCAATTTCAAATATTTTAAGAGGTCAAGTTTTACATTCTCTCATGTTTAAATTAAAGCCCACAGTTGTTATTTTATTAGCTACATTGCATGTTTCCTCTGTCCCTTCTTTTCTCATTCAGCATACTCCCAGGGTAATCTCACTTCCACTCAGTGTTTTGTACCAAGTGTCTGCAGATTACCCCATGTCCATGTCCCCTGCTCCACCACTTCCCCTGGTTCGGGCTGGTATCGCCGGCTGCCTGCAGAGCCCCTCTATTTGGGTGTCCGGGACAAACTCAATTCCATTTGCATCTGCTTCTCCTGGGAAAGGCTGGGGCAGATGGAGTTCTTGCACAAAGGCAGCCAAGCCAGAGGCCTGAGTCCTAAGCCAGGGGCCTGAGTGTTTCCCCGGTTGCCCCAGACGAGACCTGCACTGGCCGTGCCCACCACCCTCCCGACCGGGGGGGCACTTCCCCCTGCTCCCGTCACTCGCTGGGGGGCCTTGCTCTCTTCTCCCCCCTCTCCTGATCATCTCCTGCCCCCAGGCTTCATGACCCAGTGTAAATCCTGATCTCACCGGAACCCTGTCACCTCTGAGCCCCTTAGTGGACATCTGTGATGCCCAGTGCTGTCTGTGCTGGCACGTTCCCCAGAGACGTCTTGGTGCCGTGAGGTGAGCACGGGATGAGAGAATCAGGGTGAGAGTTAAACCTGGTTCTGCCAGAGCAGCTCTGCAGCCTTGGCCACATCCTTGCCATGCCCTGAGCCTAAGTTTCCCATCTTGGACATGGGCAGTGATGTCTTGTTCAGAAGATTTAATGTGGTAAAAGCCAGTTGAGGCATCTACATGGTGCTTGGCCAAGAGCAGGTATTCAGGAAATACCACTTGCTCTGCTCCACCCTAAGGCCTTAGGACCAAAGTGCTCCAGATGGGCATGGGGAGTGGTCCGGATGGTTTTTACATTGTGTGTGTGTGTCCTTGTCTGTCTAATGCCCCAGCGTGTGGTAGGACTTTTCCGTAGCTTGTTTCTGAAGGTGGAGGTAAGGGGACTTCCCAGGGCTGCCCCTCTCCCCGTGAACACTGTGACCTCAGAGCACAGCCTGGCTCCCAGCCTTGAGCCCTGTCAGCATTTCCTGGGCTGGGTAAAGCTTTGCCAGTCAAGCCCCCAGGACTTTCTGATTGAGTAAGTCTAGAGTGGGGCCTGAGAATGCATTTCCAACCAGTTCCCAGGTGAATTAATGCTGCTCCGAGGGGACCACACTTTGAACTACCGCCCTATTTAGAGTCCAAGAGAAACGTTGCTCACTTCTGTTCAGCACAGACGACCACTCCTCCCTTTTGAGTGCCTCACCTGGGACGTGTTACAAGTGACTAAATATCAGCTTGTTTTACATGAGCCCCATTCTCAGTGCTGTGGTGAAGTGGTGGGAGCATTCCCTGTGTGGCATTTTTCAAAGCCTGCTCCCTAGCATGCCAGCCCTGTAAGTACTCTGGTCAGAGAAGTTGGGCACGTGTCCTCTTGCAGTCCCCTCTTGGGAATTCCCAGTGTTCCTTAGCCTGTGACCTGGCCAGGGAGGCCCTGCCACAGAGAAAGCCACACCACCCTGTGTAGCCCGTTTGCCAAACCCATTTGCAGCTCTCTGCACAGTGCAGTGGGAGGCTTATGAACACGTGTGGTCAGTGAGGTGTAATAGAAAACCACTGATGGTGGAATTTCTTTAGCATATTACCTGTTTATTCCTCTCTGGGGGTACATTCTGTTTAGGTCTTGCACCTGGGCAACAGTTACATTGTCTTAACCAGGCTTTTGTGGAGTCCTTGAAATTGGGCTTTTATTGTCATCTGTTATCCCAAGTAATTTGCCTGGCTTTTATAGGACTGTATGAACATATTCTGAACAGCAAGCCTAAAAGCACTTAAAAAGTTAAATTCATATGGTAGAACTTCAATCCATATTAATTATAGTGAATGCTAGTGTGATACACTTTTCAGAATTCCAAATTATAAAATATTTATGAAGAAATGTGGTGCTGTTATTTCCATGGTCATATTACAACTCAGTCTCGTCTAATTAGAGTGTTGCTGGTAAAATTCCTCACAGAGGAGACATTTCATACATAAATAAGACTTATTTGTTATAATCATATCAATTATTTGTGTATAAATTCTCATTGTAGGGCATTTTGGGTTTCCTCCCAAAACTTTATTTTCTTAAGGGGCTTTAGTATTCTTTCTTCCATCCTGTTAATGTTGCCTCTATCTCCTAATAAGCATAAACTTCAAATTCATGAAATGCAACTAAGTAAGGTTTTGCTGTTTTGGAAACATCATTCACCTGTGAACAAGTGCAGGCTGCTCTCCATCTCCCTATAGATCTGATCAGAGGACATTTGTTATGGTCAGAACATGACCTGTTTGTCTGCAAACCCTGTTCTATAACCCACCTGTAGTGCAGGGGCTCACCTACAATCCTGTGGTTACTTTCATGCATGGTTTATGATTACAGAGAAAAATGGAAGCTCAGGAAAGTTTATTATTTAATGCATTTCTCAGAGTAAGGTGTGTATTCCAAAGGGTAGGTTATGGCAGTTGGGTGGGTTATGAAGTTGATGCAATGGATGGAAACCAGCATTTTTAAAAAAATGGAATAGGATCAAGCAGAAAATTCTCAAGGGCATTCCAGGCTGTCCAACTCAGAATTGTTTGTTTTAGGCATATGTGTCTGCGCACATGCTAGGTCACAATATTACCAACCCAAGTTTCTGCTATGGGTCATGGTCAAATGTAGGAAAACCATTTGGTAGAATATGTTGTAAGAAATTCCAGAGTAGAGAAGAATTAATAACTTACATTGTGTGTGTCCTTAAACTTTTCCTCTTTAAAGTTATAGTTTGGCATCATATGCCCCTGAAGCCATCTCTGTGCCCTGGCAGTGTGATGTCCTTTACACTCTTCCCACTGAGTGGTGGCTTTGCAGTAATGCTCAAGTTTGTGTCATCAGTGGAATCCTTCACAGTGTTACAGGCTGATTCGGCTCTCCAGGGCAGCACCCAGCTCTTAGGACTAAATGAGAGTTGGCCCGTCAGAGGCAGTGACAGCACAAGGTAAGGCACCAAACTGGGGCAATCTGGAGAATCCCCTCTGAGAGAGAACTGGATGGCAAGCAGAGCCGGGACCACCGGTGTGTCATGCCACAGCATGCCCCCCACCCTTGATCAGTACCAGGTACAATGCATGTTGTTAATTAGTTTGAAGAGTAAACCTTAAAGTATCCAGGTGTAGCCAGTATACGGCTGTGGAGAAGACGGAGGTGCTCCTGGTCCACTCTCCTGAGCCCCTGCCCCCCCGGTCGGGTGCTTCCTGCATCAGAATCTCCAGTGCGCAGATGCCCGGCCCTGCCCAGCTAGCCGCTCCTCTTCAGAGTGCAGCTGAAACCTCACTGGTCTGCCACACCAGATCCCCTGCTCTACATGCTCCTGTAGCGCATTGGCCTTCCCCAAAACAGCTCTTTGCCTAGAAGTAGGCCTTCAGTTAATCTCTACTGGTTTCTTTTTGAACCACCAACTGCTTCACACCTGGAGGTTAGCTGAGTGCCTTGCAGACAGATCACTGGCTTCTCTCTAAAGCCGATCTCCTGTGACTGATCCTCATGGCTCTAAGACTTAGTCTGCCTTGCTTGCATCTTCAGGAAAGGAGAAATCGCTTGGCCGAGGTTGTGTGGTTAGGGGAAGACAGGAGGTTTGCGTTGTTCCCGACGAAGGGCCAGAATACTCTTCGTCATTGAGGTCCCCAGATACGCTGACCTCTCGGCAGTCACAGCCTGACCGGCTTAACTCCACACCTGATCTCTGACCCACAGTGCAGGGTTTACATGCGCACTTCTGCTGACCTCTCAGATGCAATTTAATGTATTAAATTTGAATAAGCATTCATGACTCTAGGCACTGTTTTTAGGTTAGTAAAAGTATGTCCTTGATAAAATTCCATCATATTTTTTGTCTCACAAATTATGTTAAGCAGTTCCGCCTTGTAAAATGTTTCTCAACTGCCTCATCATTGATCAGGGAAGTGAGTAAGTCTTAACAAGTCTGTATCTCTTTTCTTATAAACCAAGCAACATTTGGGTAAATTCAAAACCTGTGAAATTACACAAAAGCCTTATTCTGAGGTTTGGCCCTTGAAAAGCACAGGCTGCCGTTAGGGACCCAGGCTGCTGAGTCTGGATCCTGGCCGCCCCTTCCTAGCTGTGCAGCCTCAGGGAGCTTACTAAACCTTTCTTTGCTTCAGTGTCCTCATCTGTAAGTTGTGACCAATGACTGTACTCACGATCAGGCTGTCGTGAAGAGTTAATGTGTCTACAGTGCCTAGAATAGTTCCCGGTGCACAGTGGAGAGAGAAGTATTAGCTCTAATTAATGGGATGTCCGTTAGTTCTCTTCACCTCCATCATTTTATAGTCAAAATCCTAGAACTGAAAGTAATCCTTCTGCTCTGTGAGTGGATAGCTCTGGCCTTTACGTAATGGAATGTGTAAGGCACAGTGTGTTAAAAGAACAGACCTGTGTTCTTCTGTGCACTGCACTGCACATATCAAGGCCAACAGGAGGCAGGTGGCCACACCACTCCCAGGTGTTTTAGGGCATCTTTTCTGTGTTGCACTGTTTGATTCAGTGCTGGCACTGAGCTAAACTCAAACTCCCCACACCAGAGTTCGGAGGCCACTGTGGCTGCATTCTCATCACACCCACGAACCTGTGGTTGAGAAGTGCTTTATTTCTGAGCATCTCACACAATCCAAAGCCAGTAATTGCCCAGGTGAGTGTCACTGTGTCATGGCTCATCAAACTAATGTTCTACTAAGGACATTTGGTCAAGTCTTCCCACCAGACCAAGGTGTCACAATTTCTAGAATTTCCTGGCACACAGATATACCAAATAATTCCAGAGGAAAATCAACTGTGCTGCTCACCTATCACCTTGCTCATGAAAGTTACACGGAGCTGGAAAGGAAAGCTGGAGGAGGGCAGGAAGAGTCTTAGACCAGACTTGAGTTCCCCTTTCCCCATTAAAGATGCTGCTGCTCACAGGTCATGCGCAGACAGTGCACACCAGTGCGGCATTTGGCCCAGGAGAGGGGCTCTTGTTCACAGATGACAAGGCAGCTGAGAGTTGGGGAGCCAAGTTCTCAGGCTTGCTCACTGACAGCAGTGGAGCGAGCTTGGGCTTGCAGATCCGGTGGCCCCCACTGCACGAAGCCCAGAGGCAGCCAGTGGTGGTGAAGAAAAGGAGGAAGACGGAAAAACAAATTCCCTAGATACGGGTCTCCTGATAAATCACTATAGTTTCTCATTCAGCCTTCAAGATAAAACTCTTTCCAAATGGATAAGCCTCTTTCAACTCCACATCCAATCTGGAACCCAATTGAAACCGCCTTTAATCATGTTCTGGAGTGTGTCAGCACTGATGGGAGCACTGCCCAAAAGGGTGCCATATTCGAATGCTTTTAGGAAACCTGGGTTAAATGAAGTCAGCCTGGTTTCCTTAAGAAGTCTCAAGGCTCTGCTACACTAAAGAGCATTTAAATTCCCAAGGAAAGGTACAGGAAGCAGTGCTTCCAAAACTCAGCTGACCAAGGTTACAGGACCAGAGCTGGGTACAGCATATCTGGCTCACAGCCCTGAGGGTTGTGCATGCGGCAGGTAGAAGGACAGTTTGCGGGAGAACTGGAGGACCCAGGCCCTTGTCCTGGCTCCACTTCCTCCCTGCCTGTGACCACAGCGACATAGTCCCCTCTGTCACCACAGTGCTGCCTGTGTGCTGCCCGCCCCGCTCACCTCACAGTGAAGATTGCTGGCATGTGGGTGAATGGGCTGTGAAATCTGCCAGAAGCCTGCGAATGGAAGACCAGGTTTTAGAACAGTTCTCTCAACCCAGGAAAGGCTGAGGTGGGGCTGACAATTAGGGAGAAATTGTCTGGTTGCATTTGTTTTATTCTCATTTGCCCAAGGTTTTGTGTAAATGTCCAAATCAAAAATTTACCCTATATAGATAAATGTGTATCATTGAACACAGCTTCTCCTTGTAAGCTCAGAGTGATACCTACATGATTGTTTTTACCCCTTGACAGCTTTGCCATCTGGTATATTCTAAACCACTCTCTCTCCCGGTGGTGGGGCGGTAGGTGGAGCTGCACAGGAGGCGGAAGCAGAAAGTGCCCAGTGTCCCGGGACAGGCGAACTGCCGAGTCTAGAGGGCTCAGAAAACTGCCAAGGTTTTCATATTTTCATGCCAAAACGCATGCGGCAGCAAAAATTGAACTGATGGAAAACTATTTATCATCTTTATTTATCCTACTTAGTGTAGTAAACATCCATTTTGCCCAGGAAAATATTAATGGGCTTGACTTTGGTCGCTGCCCCAGACCCTTCCAGGGGTGTTCATTATACGTGACTTATGTACCGTGTTGCCTTTATAAATAGAAAAAATCTGAATTCTGAAACCTGCCTGGCCCCAGGGTTCCAGGTAAGAGATCAGGGGCTGTAATGGAAACTCTGAGCACAAAGGCATATGTGAGAGAATGTCACCCACACTGGCTGGGGCTGTGGGGAGCAGGCCACCCTCTTACCGGCATCAGCTGAGAGGCTCCAGCCCCTTGTGAATGCTCATCAGTCACGGTGGTGGCGCCTGGTGAGAAGCCTCATCAGTGACTGGGCCTCCCTCCCTCGCGCCTCTCCTTTCTCATCGCTTCCCCCTTAAAGCCATAGACAAGCCGATGGGGAGGGGAGGCACGTCACATGCCGGGCCCTGCTTTCTCCTCCACCAGGGCTCCTTGGTACCCCCACCCCTGGGCTGCTGGGTAAAGAAGCAGTTGGTGCATACCCAGGATGTTAGCTACCGCTGAAAGCCAGCAGTGTTTTATGAGGCTTAGAAATCTTGTTGTACCAGTCCATTATGAATTATTGAATGAACATTGCATGTTTATAGCAACGTCTTAATAATTTAGTAATTTACTCCTCCCTTATGGATCCTTTGTTATTTTTAATTGTTAGAGAAAAGAATCCTTTTAGAGCTGACTTCACTGGGCTACTCCCTTGATGATGCTTCCAGAACTCTAAAACAGAATCCCACACAACTGTTCCTAAGGTAAAGTACCCGAGCCACAGCAAACTGACCACTCTATCGGGAGGCGACTGGTGCTTACCTCCGTTTGCCCAGGCCCCGGGCTGCCACAGCTGCAGAAACTAGCTAGCCAGCCTCATCTCTGAGCCCCGAGTCTTGGGACCCTGGTCTTTAGTGTCCTATACTTGGGTTACCTGGATTTTGAGACAGCGTGGAGACCTAAGCCTCATTAATGTTGCTTCTAAGGGGAAAACCCATCTGCATCCAAACAAGTGGTGGCTCAGCTTTGGCACGCTGTCCTTTGTGAGGAGTGGCCTGCCCTACAAGGCTCACTGCACAGAGCCCTGCACCTCCTGTCTTGGTGATAAGTGGAAGTCAACAGAGGCAGGCCATGTTTCCTAATGCCGACTTGCCGATAACCAAACCCGGAAATAGGGAATAGTAGGTGAGCAAGAAGTTTCACATGCAGACCTGGAGCCTGCAGGAGAATCCAGCTGAAGACGCAAAGCATGCTAGCCTGTCCGTGTTAAGGGTCACAGTAATGGCTGCACATCTTTATCTTCTCCGAGCTCCTGAGAAAATGCCTTGGGCATTACAGCCCCTTTCACATTGAGTTGGGTTTTTGTCATGACTGAAGTCACAGTTTATAAAGAAAGACTTTGGTTTCCTTACAGGGTTAGCTGCCTTTGAAGATGGGCCTGTCAGTCCTACCTGTACTTGTTGATATATTCCAGATTTTTAGGGAAATATGGCAAGAGGCCTGCAAAGAAATCCAGCCCTTGTTGGCAGCTGCCAGAAATTGCAAGTTGATGGTATTTTTTCCTGTTAAATTTGTTACACTTGCTAAAGTGGTTTTAATAAGGTACATACCACTTCCTCCTCTTCCTTCAGCCCCCAGCATCTGTCCTTATCATTTAAGATTCAATTCATGGTTCCATTGCCATTCTCAAGTTTGCCTGGAGACTATTTGAAGAAGTGCCTCTTAGCCTGAGCTCTCTTGCAATAGGGAGAAAAGTGTTTACTGGTCAAGATCAATCTGGCAAACGCTGGAGGAAGAGCCTGTTCGCTCAGGAACTCCAGGTTGGTTATCTGCCCATCACCAGCAGATCCGGCTCAGCCAGATTGCTAGGTAACAAAAATAAACCCACATATCTCTGCAAGCCTGTGAGGCGCTCCATGGATGGAAGAGTAACATGTATGCCTAAAACTAGAGAGCAGCCAACAGCCCCAGTTGATCACCCATGTAATTCAGTGGCTGCCACTGTGGAATGGGCCAGCCATGCTCACTGGTGCTAACAGGGTTTGCTTAGCTTCTCTGTGCACCAGACACTGTAGGTTCTGGGGACGCAACAAATCAACCACTGGCCTCGACCTGGAAAGGGAGCTAGGCATGCAAGGATAAGTGGGAAGTGCTCGTGGGAACACAGCTGGGAATGAGTCAGTTTGAGCAGGGGAGGATCAGGGAAAGCCTTGGAAGGTAACATGTGCGCCAGCCTTTGAGCAGGTGTTTACTTCCTGGCTCAAGTGTCAAAGGCAGGCAGGCAGAGGAAATACCAACATGTCTTCTTCCACACCTGACGAAATGCCTAAGAGCCCCTGTGACATCCAGGATCAGCCTAGAAATCTGTGTCTCAGCTTGGAGTGACTGCAATACATTTGCACTAGTATACTTTCTCCAATGAAAGGTAGAGCTATCAGTAATCACACAGGATTGAGGCCCTCCTGGACTGTCCCTGACCCTCTGCTGGTCAGGGGAGGCAGCAGGAGGTTGGCTGTTCTTTGTTGTAGAAAAGGATAGAAAGGCAAATGCAGTGCCATCTGCCGTTGCATTATTTTGAAGACTGCAGTGCAGAAAATGCTGGTGCCCATGTCACACTGATAGTCATTTCAGGACCTCATCCCAGCCCTCTCTTTTTTTTATATTCAAATAGGTACTTTTTTGAGGCGTATGCTGAGGAAAAGCAGCACACTGCATCTTGAGCTGGAGAACTCTTTGCGGTGCTTTGTACATGGTAGAACTTTCTTCTTCAAGGCAGTGTTCCTAGTACTCCCATGCCCTCTTCGCCTGCCTCTGAAACAAGCAGCCTAGATGCCAGTGATTTTTATCTAGGTGCTTCATTCAGGTGTCTTGTTTGAAATACTTCACCCTTAGATGCCTTAGGAAAGCCTCATAGCAAATGGGTACTTCAGGTCTCAGCCGGGCAGCCACTTGCCCCAGGCAGACTCCATGCCTCACACCAGCTTTCCTCCTGCATGCGACCTTTCCTCGGGGTCCTTCCCTGTGGTTTCCAAGGTGACAGCTTGATCATAAGATGCCTAACTGAGGCTATGGGAACAGTAAAAATACGGGCTATTTATACCCACTCCAGGGTCCACATAACCTAGATTTTCTGGAATAATTCTGGTTTCAAATATTCTCTCCCATTGTCCATGCAAGAAGTTGTGTTTGTCTGGCAGTGTGTTCTGGTTTGGGATAACAAAATGCAAAACTATAGGGATTCTCATTTTAGCATGTGACACAGAGAAACAAGGGCCCTGGGTTCATTGGCAAGTAGGTCAGATCTTGAGCCCCCGTCTGCCTGTGAAGTCCAGCACCCTTGTGCACTTAGACTACAGACGGTCAGGTCCCCATCTGTGGTGGTCAAGCCAGGTTCCTCATGCTCAGCCCCAGTGGGTGGCCCCAGTGGTTGCTCAGTAAAGAGTTAATCCATGCATGGGTACATGGTGGCGTGCAGGCATCCACATGTGTGGACTGCATGCTCCAGGCATCCAAGCTGCCCTGGGCCTCAGCTGTGCCATCTCAGTCTCCCTAGCCAGAGCCAACTCTACAGATGACTTGTTCTCTTCTCCCACTTCTAGCAAAAGCCCCTCCTGCGGGGCCAGCAGATGCTTAAAGCCAGCCCTCCACCCCTGTCTTAGTTTGCATTCTAAGTCATTTGCATCTGTTGTGGTGAGTCCCCTGCACTCTGAAACGCAGCCATGCTGCCCCCCACTCCCTCACTCCCTCCGAACAGGTGGGCTGTGGGTGTGGATTTACCGCCCAGCCCTAGTGATCAAAGGCAGGCTCTGGTGGGGGTCTGCTCGTGCGTGCCATCTCAAAGTGAGGACCATGAAATACAAGTTCCCCTTTGATTTCCCTGATGGTAAGCTTATGGCCAGCCCTAATATCCCTCAAAGCAGACCACATCCAGCCCGCTGGGAGGCCAGCCCAGAGCATCCCATCCTGGTCACCCTCTTGACGGCAGTCATCCTGGGAGCAGGATGCGTGTTCAGCCCACACCAGATCCCTGGCAGCATCCCCAGGTCCTCAAGGGTTGCCTTGGGCTGCCAATGGGAGCAGTCCTCCAAACAAGGGAGGAGGGCTGTGCTCCAAGTCTTGACACGTAGGAGAGCCATCGTCCATTCCGCCGTCCCCCGCAGTGTGGCCTAGATAAATCTGCTTCCGTGTGTGCTCTGACCTTGGGTCCCACCTCGTATGCACTCAGCATACCTAACAGATGGAGCTCACTTGGTCTTCCCTAAATTCCCATGAGTTCCAGAGCGGGTAGTTAGCACCTCCTTTCAGATAAGGAAACAAGCTGAAGGGCCCGTTGCCACCTGGCCTTCAGTTAAGCGCGTGTGTCCTGTCTGCCAGCCCTGTTCTCTTTCAGCCCCGTGAAACTGCCCCACCATTTGGCATCGGCCTCACTGCTTATACTAAGATACACTGAATGCTTCATGGGTGGCAAAGCAAACTGGCTGTCCCCGTGGACACCAACAGAAAAGCCTCTAAGGAAGCAGATGTCCATGGGCACATTTGGAAGGAGGGGGTGATGAGAGCTTGGGTGTGGGGTCTAGTGCAGCTTTCAGTCTGCTCAGCTCATGCTCCCACTGAGCTGGAGAGTCCCCACACGTCCCCGGGAGAATGTGCATCCTTGACCGAGGATCAGCCAGAGGAAGTTCTCCCTGTCCCTAAGGCCATGGTTAATTTTCCTGTGGTTGCCATGAAGACTGGCCACACTAAAACAGGGACAGCCTGTTTCTGGAAAATCATGATGACCTGTTTTCACTTTAGCTTCTGGTGAACCTCCCAAGTGTGCCCTGCTGGCCTCTTGATGCCATTCCAGGGGGCCCTTTGGGGCTGACCCTCTGATGTTCTTGTCTTCTCCCTCCCCTTGGGCAGAGCTCTGGGCTGCGGTGAGCACCAAATGCTGGTTAGCATGGACAGGAGAGGGCCTTGGAGTGAGGTGAGCTGCTGCTCCAGCTGCCCAGCAAGAATGCTTCCTAAATGTGAGGCACGCTTGTTGCTCAGTAGATGCATCTCCACTGAGTGAATAAATAAATAAAATGGGCAAACAAACGACAAACCACAAATAAACCTTAGGGCCTGAGTATTGATTTACCCAGGGAGTGACCTGGTCCCTGGAGAGCTGAGTGTCATGACTATTTAGTATCGAGGAAGTGACAGCTTTAACCAGGCCTGGTGGACTCTCACAGCCTTGAGTGATGTTGATGTGGGTCTGTGCCACAGTCTGGCCCACTGAGCCCCCGTGCTCTTTAGATATCCTGCAGCACTTGCTCTAAATGTGAGGATCTGGGGTTGAACAGAAGTCATCCAAACTCACAACTGGTTTTCAGAAGTAGGCAGAGTTGGAGGTAGTTTAGTTTTCTGTGTACTTGACTTTGCTCCTCATTTTCTGTGAATTCTGGAAAAGGCATGAGGGCATAGTGTAACCTGAGAGCCCGTTCTCAATCAGGCAGCTGCTGAATTTGCAAATCCAGAGACCACTGAAGATGGCATCTTAGCCTGTCTGCCTGGCAGAGGAGAGACTGCCACGATCGGCTCACCAAATCCCTCCCTGCCATGAGTCTGGACAGTGGATGAAGGATATAATTACTGGTGAATCCAGTAACAGAGAAATCCAAAAGCTTGTGCCCATCATTTCATGTACTTGACTTTAACCTAAGCTGTGTTTAGTCCTCCCAGGTCATGTTGTGACTTCTGCCTCATGCAAAGCTCCCATGGCTGAAAGTCTCCTGGGAGCAGGTTAAATCTGGCGTCTCTCCTCTTTTACTATTGGATTCTCCACAAAAACATCCTAGTGATAGCTGGTTCCATTTATGGCCAGCCAACAGTCCTGGGAGGGCACTCAACCAGATGAGTGTTTGGGGGTCTGTGTTTAATTTAGTATCAACTCCTTCTAATAGGAATTCTACTAGCAGTTGTCAGATTTTTCCTGCTTACACAATCATTTTCCTTTTTAAAGCCATAACAGCTTTGGTATACAAGATACATACTTTGTACTTTGAATCATACTATTTAAAACATGACCCTTGACCCTGGTGACAGCTGACTAGATCTAATTTCAAGATATAGGCAATGAATACTTGGATTTTTAGTACCTGTCAGCTCAGCATTAACTATTTACTGGTACTTCCCTGTAATTGACCTTCAGGGAAACAGATGTGTTAAGAATCAGAGAGTAGTTTTAAGTGGAAATGTTGCTGAAATAAAGTACCATTTAAAAACTTCTAACACATATATGATAGTTGCCCAGACTGATAATCATGCAAACTCTTCTCAGACGAGGCCAGGGCGCAAAGCAGCTCCCTGCTGTACTGCTCAGCGTGAACCAGCCCGAGTACTGAGGGGCTTCAGCAGGCACTGCCCAGCATGACCTGGGCAGCATATTTAGAGGCAGCCCACCTGCAGTCAGTGTCTTCAACAGCGTAGCCTTGGAGCTAACCAATAGGCAGATTTTTTTTGTTTCCCAGCATCTACATTGCCACATGGTAACACATACAGATTTTTTTTTTAAACTTAGTTCTTGCCTTTAATGATAACCTAAAAGGTTTTAGTGAAGATACCTTTTCCTAAGGTAAATACCTTTTCCTTTCTTCCTTTATAAAAGGTATCTTCTCTGGAATATTTAGTGACATAAAGGAGTCAGTTATTTTTCTTACTCTGAACCGTTTGAATAATACAGGATGCTGGAATAAGGTGGGCAGGGGCTCAAATTCCCAGGCCCTGAGACAGCCTTTTCTCTCTGTGACACCTGGAATTCTACCCCCAGGAAACCATATGGTGCTCACAACAGGAAATAAGAAAAATTAAGGTGGGCATTCTAGCCTTTGTTACAGAAGTTCTCAGGAACCCTGGAATTCTCTAGGAAAGGAATTCTTAAATTATTTAGAGGACAAAATAGCAACTTTTGGATGGTTTGATATAAGTAATTAATTTGTATTTCAGTATTTATTACAACTAAATGTGATTTCTCAGTGGGGGCAGCATTCTAAGCACAGTGTGTCCATTATTTCACTTAAACTCCTAACTGTTCTGTGAAATGGTCATTGCTTCCATTTTACAAATGCACACTGAGACTCAGAGCGCCTACTCCTCTGATCTGAGATTTGAACCCAAGGCCATTTGTCACCAAAGCCCAGGTGCTCCTACATTCCATTATACAGCCGCCCTCGAGCTCTGTAGAAGGCAGCAGGACAAGGTGGGTCCAAAGCCCACAGGACCCAGCAGCCTGCCCGCCCATGCTCTAACAGGAAGTGTAGCCTGGTTGATCATTAGATGTGGTCACCACTCTGCATTGCAATGAACGCAGACACTGGCCCGGGATGGCCCCCTTGTATTAAATCCATAAGATGCAAACTAACTATTAAAATAAGTGCTGTATTATTGTCTTTGCTCCAGCAACAGAGGGAGAATAAGGTAAGAGCAGAAGAAAGAAGAGGAAGGAGAAGCCCCAAGTTGATGACGTCTTCCTGGATATAAGAACTTATAAGAACTAAGCTTAGAGGAGCTGCCTGGAGATAAGTGTCTAGAGGGAAGATGAAGATTCCCAGGCCCTGTGAGCTTTCAGTATATGTTCCGAGTGTCTGTGGAACACATTGAGTGTGGATAAGCCATACCTACACTACACACTCAGTGCTTGGGAGTGTCGGCCTCTCTAACCAAACAAGCAGGTGGGAGAAGTGTCGACATCTGGATCGACAGTTAGCCAAGGGTCTGTGGTGGAATGCCATCTAGAGGGAAGTGTTCTTAGAAACCCCGAAGAACACCACCCTCCCTTCCGGAGGCCTGGACCCCACTTGTCTCTCAGACAGACTCAGGAGAGCAGGCTGGGCTCAGGTTTTGTCCCAGTGTCACAGCACCCCCGGATCAGGTCTAATAGGGGAACGAGAGAACACCATTGCCGACACTGGCCCCAGTCCTCTCACTAAAAGTATTACCAGACCAGTTTGACCACAAGCCCAATCTTTCTTCCCCAAGAGTATCTTCATTCATGCTCTTTAGAAAAGGTATTGCAAACTCCATATACCAAACTAGAAGGAACTGAGTTACAGGTTATTCTCTTAGGTTTAGAATTTTATTTAAAGCACTTGAGTTGTGTTTTATTTGCCTTTAGTCAGACTCACTGGACAATTTACCTCTTCTTAGGAAAAAGGGGGCACACTTACCTAAGGTGCCAACAGCCCCTGCCCACAGTGGACATCCAGCCCCCAGGGACCCTCAGCAGCCAGAGCTGTGCCAGCCCCAGAGCCACCAGTGGAAGGACCAGCAGTGCCACCTTGTGGGAATGCTCTCGGCTCCTGAAATCAGGCCTAAGCCGGGAAACAACCTTGACTGTCAAACTTTGAAGAATGACATTACAGAGAAATGTCTGGGTGCAGCCAAGTGAGAAGTTTCCCTCTGGTCACCAGCCATGCTAATTATTATTTTGGTGTCTAGAAAACTAATACCCCAAATAAATTAACACCAAGCCAGAAAGAAATTTCAGGAACTAAAATACCCAGAAAGGCTTCGTTTTCAATCTGTTTACTAGGAAATATATTTTAAATCACCCCAGGTGGGAATGTATTTTTCTGTAAACTCCATGAAAACACAAAGCCACAGATTGATAGCAAAGTCAAGCTACAGTAGCAGAATCTGCTTCCAGATTGCCTGAAGGGCGCTATCCTTTTACATGGAGGGCTGGCAAGAAGACCACCCTCCCCAGGTATTGGTCATGTGAAGGGGGCTGCACGCATCACCCCACCTCCGTCTTTGTTAGAGAAGAAGGAGAAGAGGGCCCCTCTGACCACATTCACTCTGTGCTCACTAAAGCACATGGACTGGTGCCCCCTCCTTTCACTCACTGTGCCCTAGCATCATGTCATCCGCATCACACGTGAACACACAGATGGGCCCCTCTTATACGTCGCCTTTTCAAGGCCTGGCTGCCTCCCCTCCGTGAAGTCCCCCAGCCAGTGTGTCCTAGCAGAGTGCCCTGCCTGGCGCTCATCCCCTGTCTAATTCTGCGCTTCCACACCCTGAGCATTGTACGCCGCCTGAGGGTGGCAGCTGGGCGGCTCCTGTCTCTCTAGCTCAAGGAGGGGCTCGGTCAGCGCAGTGGAGGCATGAGTGATGCTGCGGCTCCCGCACGGCACCATGGAGCCTTCATAGTCTGGTTTCCACCCCCCTGCCTGCCAGTGGTGGGGTGCACTGCATTTCAATGAGTGGGGCTGGATTGGGGATCATCATGCCCCTCCCTCCCCTTTTGGCCACGCACAGGTATCCTTGAAAGGGTCTGGTCTGGGGGCAGTGTGGCACCCCATGTGAGTTGCTGCAGATTCAATTGGGGGCACTTCCCCTCAGGAAGCCCCTTCTCAGGAACTGCGAGCTACTTATTGGAAAACGAAATAGAGACTCCAACTCAGCCTTTTCTGGGCCTGATTGTGTGAGCTCCACTCCCTGACTCACTGCAACTTTGACTTTTAGGGAAATTTTTAGGGGAAATCCCTTTCTGAGCACGCATATGCTTTCTTTCTAGGCAGGGAGGGAGTGTCGTGTGATGACCACTCCCAGCTTCTGATGTAGCCTTTTCTGGGTGGCACGGTGCTACCACCGACCACTGCCGAAACCCCGGCCAGCCTCCTTCCGTGCTTGTTTCCTGTGCCCTAACCAGGGGCTGTGGGTGGAAGAGGAACTGGTGGTCTCAGCACTGAGGACTCTGGGCCCGTCCTCTGAGCCCTTACCCTCAGGGCAACCCAGCTGTAGGCTCAGGTGGCCTCACCGCCGTGCTTGGTCACCTCATCACGTCGTTCGTTTCTTCTTGTCTTCAGTGGGCTGAGAAACCAGTCAAGCCATTCAGATCATGTCAAAATAGAAATCAAATAGTTTGAGGGCCTAGAGAATTTCTCTTGAAGTCTAGTCCCTGGATTTTGTGATATGTGTTTTGTTTATCACAGATCCTTTTTCTACTTCAGAAGCCCTCTGTCCCAGATAAGCGGGGGGCATGGCTAGGGAACCTGTTGATGAAACAGAGCAGAACCAGCTGTGTACCAGTGGACACAAAAGGCAGGTGCGTGGCAAGGGGGTGGGGTGTGTTGTCAGCATTGTGCCAACACCTGACGTTTGTGTGGTGTCTGCTGTGTGCTGAGCAGCATGTGTATGTAGTCACCCGGGGAGGTAGGGTCCATTGCCATCCTATTTCACAGATGAGTAAACTGAGCCTCAGAGCAGTCCACCAGCCCACCAGCAGTCATCAGCAGACCCAGGACTCGGACACAGACTGGCTTCAGCGCCCACATTCAGCTGGTGTCCATCTGCCACCTCTCCCTCTGCCTGCCTCCTGGGACCCTGTCAGCTGTATTTTGATTGGTGGATAGTTTGAAGCTTTCTCTGGACTTTGTTCCAAAGCTCAGGAGCTGGGATGTGTGTGATGGTGGCATCAGTGAACCAGCGAAGAGTGCTGAGCTCAGAACTCTGGGATCCACTGACCCTGGGCTCCGCCTTTGGGACCATGACCAGGTTTCAGCCTCTTCCAGCCACCATCACTTCATCCATAAAACCCAGGTTACACCTGCCAAAGAGAATCAGATGAGCTGGCTTATGTGGGGGTGCTCTGGACTCTAGCTAAGTGCAGTAAATATAAATGATAGTTTTCAGAAAAAAACTCCATTATCAAGTCAGTAAGTGAATGTTTAGGTAGATTTTAATATATTGTACTGTATGCTTGAATAAGGGACTCTGATTACATTTAGATTACTTTAAGAATCTGCATCTCTATGACTTAATGTAGAAGACAGAACCTAAAACTAGAACCTGCTAGGTGACCCTCTTCTTAGCCCTAAAGTGAGGGTGTTAGGCTACTGCTGTGTCTGGCCCTTGTTCCAAGTCTAGCCCTGAGAATTTATCTCTGGGTTAACGGGAGGAAGAGAAGAACCCTGTACAACCAGCTAGGAAAGCAGGGCAGCAGGTGCCAATCACTCTATATCCACATCACCTATCAGTAGCGAGCCTGGTAAGGTCAGCATTTCAATCCTTGCCAGGGAGCCAAGAATCATTTCCCCAGGCTAAACCACAGCCTGTCGCAATAAAAAGAGTAGTTTCAACATTGCCGGACCAGGAACATGGAAATGCTGCCGAGGGCTGGGCTGCCTGGGCCAACGGGGAGAGTCACTGCAGTTCTGGGCAAAACTCTAGAAACCACACTGGAATGGAGGCAGGGAGGGGGCCCAAGAAAGGAGAAGAATTTGCAAACGTGCTCAGTAGCCTGGGAAAGGGGTGTCCAGGAGGTCCATGGTAGTCTTCCTCAAACATTGAAAGGCTGTCTCACAGAAGAGGCTTCAGATTTGGGGTGGAGCCACTGGGAAATGTCAGGAAGCGGAGACAGCGCAGGGGCCACGCTGTGGGCCATGAGCTCCTTGTCTGCAGATGGCATCTGCATGGGAAGGCAGCGGACTCTACCGTGGTTGGGCTCAGGTCCAGCCACTACCCACAGGGTGGTCACATGTCACCTCTTGGAACTGGGACAAAACGTCACATTACCTGGGAGCTGCACTGAGAAGTCTGAGGACACGAAAAGAGAATGGAGAGGAATCTCAATAATTTTTCCATTAATCACATGTTGGATATATTGAGTTAATAAAATACATTGAAGTTTATTTCGGTAATTGCTGTTCTAGAGTTCAGGGGAATTTTTAAAATACAAATTGTTTTTTCAGCCCTGGGGACTTTCATTGAAAGCTGAGACTGTCAGACTTGGCCCTGAGCACATCAGTATTCCACAGGGTCACTCATCCACTAAGCATTTCTGGCACTTTATCCTGCCTGTCTGGAATGCCAATAAGGCATAAACATTACTCATCAAGGAAATTTGTAAAATAAGTAATAGGAAGTTTTGTCAGGGACAAATGACCCTGTTAAGACTTTGATGTCTTTCTCAACAGGTGAGCACAGGAAGCCTGTGTGCCCAGCCATTTGGCAGCTGCTTGGGCCAGGTGTGAAGAAGCCGCGGAGCTCCTGCTGGGGCACGCGCAGTGTTACTGGGGCTCTGATCCCTGCTCATTCTGCCTCGCCTTCATTTCCCTTAAATGTAAACATGTGTGGATTTAAAAGACTGGAAAGGCCTGAGGATGTGGGGAGGGCAGAAATGGTATTTTTCACTCTCTATTTCCCTAGAGAAAATAATGTTGCATCTTCCAAACAACATCCATCAGAATGATTTTCATCAGATTAAATAAATCCTCAAAGCTGCTATCACAGTTTGTGGAATCTTGGAAACGTAGGTTATGCTTTGCATGGAACCCTAATAGAATTTCAAATACGTGTGTTTTTGCAAGCACAGCTTTTCGTGTGGACTCCTCACCAGGTCTCTTGTTTTTGAATTCCTGTTTAAGCTACCACATCTCAAGGAGTTTAGAAAGTGTTTTTACTATATAATGTAACAAACATTTACCAATTTGAGATGCTATTAGTTGTAGATGGAAAAAGAAGCTCAGGGGCCTGCAGGGCCAGCCTGATGAGCACTAAGTGAAAAGAGACGCCTCTGCCCAGCAGTGTGCAAGAGGCCAGCCTCTGTCACCTTGCCCCAGGCAGCCGCTGTACGTCCTTACAGTGGATTACCACCTTTTCAGTTTTAGAGGGGAGAAGATGACTTTTTGAGGGAAGTTTTGTCATAAAGACTTTGAATGAGTGATCAATATAGAGTGATATTTATTATTCCCTGATGCAAGGAAGCTTATTCTTAAAATGAAAACCACAGTGAGATACCACTTCACACACATTAGGATGGCTACTCTCAAAAAAAACCCAGAAAATGACAAGTGTTGGTGAGGATGTGTAGAAATTGGAGGTCTTATGCACTGCTAAAGAGAAGGGTGGAGTTGGTGTGGAAAACAGCTCAGCAGGTCCTCATAAAGTCAAGCATAGAATTACCATATGACATAGCAGGTCTGCTTCTGAGTGCACACAACGCACTAAAAGCCGGACTCAAGCTGATACGTACCCCCATGTGCACAGCATCGTTAATCACAAGAGCCAGAAGGTGGAAACAACCCAGTGTCCGTCAACGGATGAATGGAAAACAAATGTGGTCCATCCACCCAATGGAATATTATTCAGCCTTAAAAAGGAAGGGGATTCTGATATAAGCTACAATGTGGTTGAATGTTATGCTCAGTGAAATGAGCCAGACACAGCAGGACAGAGATAGTGTGGATCTCCAGGGTCTGGAGGGAGGAGGAACGGGGCGTACTGCCCAGTGGGTACTGCATTCCTGTTGAGGATCATGAGAAACTTCTGCAAATGGGTTGTGTGGTTGCACAATGTTGTGAATGTCCTTAATGCCACTGAGTGTTCAACTAAAAAGGCTAAAATGGTAAATTAAAAAGATTTTTTAGTTACCAAGCTAGCTGCGGTTTTAATGCCAGCATGGCAGAAAGGGGAGAGCTTGTGCTGTATCTCTCCAAGGATTGTTTAGTTGGAACTGACCAGAGCTAAGGCAGGCCTGAGTCTCCCCTCCAATCTAGACAAGAATGTGCGTAATGCTTGAATGTTGCTTAAACTTTCTGAAGTGCAGTCTTAAAGTAAGAACCTCCCCCTAAATGTGCCGGACTTGCAGACCCTTTTCCTTATTTCTCTTGGTCCCGTGTTTCTCACCGGCACCAACAGATGGCGGCCCTGGAGAACAGTCCTTGGGGCCATAGGATCACCCCCTCCCTGCCCCAGGAGGAATGCACATTGCTTTGGTTGTGCCCCAGCTCTGCTGTGACTGGAGCCAGCTTACTGCCCCTGCCCCTCCATCCGGATCAGCCCTCTGGGGATGTCCGCTCTGGCCAAGACAGGAGGTTGGTGTGGCGCTGTGGCTTCTGGGCCACGTCCTCCCCCATCCTTGGGCAGCTCCCTGAAGACCCTGGTGGGCCCCTCGGTGTTAGAACTGCACGTGAGGTGTTGCGTGCATGCCTGTGACCAACGTGATCCAGGTAGACGTTGATAAGGTACAGTGCATGTTCTAAGGCATTTACAAAAAGCGAAGGTTTGAAAACAGGATTCTCGAACTTTTCATTCTTAATTGTTTAGTATTGTTTTTTAATATTTATGTTAATATAAAATGTTAATATTTACTTCTTTAATTTTTAATATTTACCGTGTCCATAGTTCTCAGCAAAGGGACCCCCTGGGGTGCATGTGTCCCATTGTGAAGCCACAGGTCTAGGAGCTTTGTCATCTGTTCCCTCCGCTCACCCCTGACCCAGAAGTGGCTCGTGAATTCAAGGTATCATGTTGCAAAGACCCCCCACAAAGCAAGGCAGCACCCAGCTTCCCTCACCCCTGCTGTTATCAGAGGCGTTTTTCTTTATGCTGAGCTCCACATGCTTTCTGTGGATATGTCCTCCTTCGATGAAGGGAACCCAACAGGCCTTTAAAACTCGGCAGCTTCAGTGATACCGGGCCCAAGCGGGAGTGCTTCTGGGAGTCTGGGGCCCCGCGAGGAGAGCCCGTCCTGTGGGCACCGTGAGGGTCATAGGTCTGCGGCCACAGTCCCCAGACACCCATAAGGGATGAGCTGGGCTGGGAGGGGTCACTTGTCTCGGGGGTGTCGTTAGCCCCCAGAGTCTCTGTAGTCTTCAGCAGGCACGGTGTGACCGTCTCCCTGAGAGGCCCACTTGGGGAGATGCTAAGTGGGGGCCACCGCCCCTTCCATGCTTGGGCTGGCACAGGGTCCTCATGACCTCTTCCCATAGTCATTCACACACACATTTCCTGAGGCACTCAGATCAAGCCCTAGAACTCACTCATGTTTAACTTGGGAGTCACCCTGGGCCTGGCTTGGAGGGAAGTAGCTGGAGTGCATAGGGTCACCTCTGAGAGGCAGTGAGGGCAGGGAGGCCAGAGGGGAGGGGGGACGCTGTGATGGGGCTCCCAGGGCTCTCCTCTGAGCAGACTCCTGAAAACCCGACTCCCAGGAGCCACGGACAGGGACTGCTGTCCCCCAGGGGCTGGGCACTGCCAGGGACCAGCAGGAAGGGACACTGGGGGCACAGGGGCCCCCACAGGCTGGCACTGTGCTGCGGGCTCTGCTGCACTCTGCGCCCCTGTTCGTGGCAGGCAGACGCTTCACCTCCGAGAAGCATAAGCCTCCGCTTCCATTGTAACTTCCTTATAGTCCAGTTCTCTGCGTAAATGTGTGTGTTTGAGTATTTTATGCATAGGACAATATGGAATTACAAACTATTTTAACTTTTTTTTTTTTTTGCTTCTTTTCAATAGTGAATGTATGCATACATATATCTATATAGGGAGAATAGCTATATATAGATATATGTGTATATATAATGACCCAAACTTCCTTGGCCACCTTTTGGGCTTTGGGGCTCACTTTAGGCAGGGGAGCTAATCTCCTCCGTTGTGTATTTATTCTGACTAGATGCACTCTCTGTGGGTGACTTTCTCATCCAGTTCTTGCTGAGGGGAGGGGGCTCAGTCCTGCCTTTCAGAGCCTTGACTTACAAAACCAGTACAAAGCAGAGATGATTGAAGCCCTCACACACTCAGAACAAAAAGACAGCCTCACTAGAAGCTGATGCTGCATGCTCAGTTATCAGAGTGGAACCATCCCTGCTTGAGGTTCTTCCTAGATTTTTAAAGGAACATTTAGAACTTAAACTTTTGTGCTACTATTTCCATATTTACTTCCAAAACATTTATAAAATATTAGAATCCAGAACGTGGTTCCCAAGCCCTTGGACCATGAGCACACCGAGGGCCGGGCCCGTGGGTGGTATGGGGCAGTCAGCAGGATGTGTGGATTCCAAACAAATCCAAATACACTATGGAGGGGACTCACAATTGAGCTGAACTCACTCATCTCTGGCTGGCTGTTGATTCTGTAGCCAAATCATATTTGTAATAAAAGAAAAAAAAACCCACACTATAGGTAAATAGCTAAATAAAACCAGAGTCATGTAGGGGACATTTCGGTGCTGCTGAGTAAGACTTGAAGTTTCTTAATCTCATGGAGTAACAGAAATTACTAGGGGGAATTTCAGGGGCTTTTACTAAACTCTTTGGGATGTAAACTGAACCTACTGAATCCTGGGACTTTTGCCTGCAGCAACACAAGCTAGGACAGTGGTTTCCTTCAAGGGACCCCCAGCAGAGAAGCAGAGCAGCTGAGCTGGTGGGAGCCAGGCTGTGCAATTCACAGGACGGATTCCACTCTGTCTGCCAGCAAGATTGGCCTTAAGCAAAACTGTCCACCTCCTGGAGCTGTCCCTATTGTACTGTCCCTGCCAGGCTGGCCTTGTGTTCACCTGCTGCTCCAAGGTCTCCTTACCTCTGGTCTCAGCATTTCAGAGGTGTGCACACCTCTGTGCTACCTGGAGCTGTGTTCTGGTGTTTTTAACTATGACACATGCAGCCATTTTTAAAATACATACAAAATGGATAACCACATGGGAGTATGCTTGTCAAATCCTAAAGGCAGAAAGCAGATTCCAAAACAGTATGACTCTGTAAGAAAAAGAATTATTAAGAAAATGAGTGGGTCTGTCTATCCACAGGAAGAAAGACTGGAAGGATATCCAACGTGCGAGCAGTAATTGTCTTTTACTAGAGATTTTAATGTGCTTGGCTCGTCTGCTTCTCAGCAGTGAACACGTATTACTTTGGTCCCATATCCCATCCCCTCGTGTCAGCAGTGGGGATGAGCTGCATACGACTGAAGACATTAAGAAATGACAGTGGCTTCACAAGGACCTCACATTTCTAACACTGTGGGCCCTGAGAGCTTTGCACCGACTCTGGGGTCTCCCCTGTTGAAAGTTGCTGGAAGTCAGGGACTCTGAGGACATAGTTTGGGGTCGGGGGGGGCAGGCAGCTCCTGGATTGCAGTCTTTGTGGTCACCCCAGTGTGACCCTGATGCTGCCCTACTTCAGGGGGCACCCACGCCCCTGACCTCTTAAAACCCAAACAAGAGTTACAATTTGAAGAACAAAAAACAAAAAGAAAATGTTTTTAGGCAGCTCACCCACTGTCTGCTGCCATCTCCCTTGCCCTCCACCTGAGCTCACCTTGGGTGGAGGACCTCACATATGGCCTGAGCCCTAAGGCCAGTTGACCATTGTGACCAAGTAACAGGAAGAGGCCTGCGTCCCTGCTCCCCTGCTGTCAGCCATGGTCACACTCCCCTAAAACCAGCCCGTCCAGGCCGCCATCGCACATCCCTGTGGCAAGCTGATCCACTAAGTCGCCTTTTCCCTTCTTGTCTTCCAGTCCGCCTAAGCCGACCGTGTTCATCTCCGGTGTCATCGCCCGGGTAAGAGCCATCTCATCTAATTGCGGCCTCAGCATGCGCTCTCCTGGTCCCTCTGTCTTCGTTCAACCCTGTCCATCCGTCTGTCCGCAGTCTAGCTGTCTCGTGTGCTCAGAGGGCTCTTCTGCAGGAAGGGCCCTCTGCAGCAGGCAGGCCTCTGGGCACAGGGCGTGACCCGGAGTGGCCGGCTCCCCTTCTGCCAGTTACACTCAGCCCAGGGCCTGCAGGTTACCCAGAGACCAAGTGTCTCTGGGTGACCTGTGAGCTCAGAATGTGGTTACATTTTTAAATGGTTGGAAAAATGGAAATGTGAATTATATGGTGTGATGTGTGAAAATTATATGAAATTCAAATGTCCGTTTCCATGAATGAGGTGTGAGTGGCACACAGCCACACCCATTCGTGTAGCTACCATCTGTGGAGGCTGTCATGCCACAGTGGCAGAGCTGAACCCACAGAGCTAAAGTACTTACCGTCTGGCCCGTTGCACAAAATGCTTGGACTGAACTAAGGGTTTTTGTCACACCCTTTACTTTTCAAGAGCCCACTCATCTGGTGAGACCCGAGATTTTGTTTTAGCTACAGAGCACCCGCCAGCAAAGCCCTGTTTGGGGCATGCTAATGCCAGCCATAGTCCTGCGACTCACTGTACAGTTGAGCCCTGGCCGTGTGACATATGGACCATGTGATGTATAAGTGCCATTGCTGGGACACCTCCCCAGCACCATCTGGAGACCCTAGGGCAGATGGGTGGTGCGTCTGCTACATGTGAGAAAATCAATTGCTGTTGGAAGTCTGAGGTCACCCATGGCCAGCTGGCTCAGCCAGAGTACGCATGGCTGTAACCTGCCCGTGGGGAGCTGGGCCCTGCCCCCATCACACATGCTCTGCTGGCACAAAAAAGCAGTTCCTCCCCCCACAACAGCTGGGACTTGGAGGGTGCATCCAGCTCTGTCTCATGGCTTCAGCTTGCGTGGTGTGTTTCCTTCCCAACCCCCACTCACAGCTACGACAACAAATCTGAATTTCAGATGCTGGATTTGGTTCTATCTTGCCCCCAGTTCAAAAGATCACAAGACCAATTCCAGCAGAAGAAAGCCACCCAGTAGCAGCTTTGTTCTGAGTCATTCATTCAGTGACCTCTCATGGCATGGGGCAGTCACCTTCTGGGTGGGACATGGGCCTCACTGCCCCCTCCAGTCCCCAGAGAGCTTCAGGACCCCCGCAGTCCCAGGAGACAGGCCTCTGCCTGCCGTTGAGGTTCCACATTCCCTCAGCCCCCTGCAGGGAGGCCCAGGGTGCAGAACCAGGGGCCTTGCTCAGGCGCTAACCCAGCTCAGTGTTGGTGAGCCGGTGCGTTCCATGTCTCCTGACAGGGCGACAAAGACTTCCCCCCAGCGGCCGCCCAGGTGGCCCACCAGAAGCCCCACGCCTCCATGGACAAGCATCCGTCCCCGAGGCCCCAGCACATCCAGCAGCCTCGCAAGTGAGCAGCAGGGACCCAGCGTCCCCCCTGGCGGTGCCTCAGTCCCCGACGTTTCAAATTTCCCTGGCAAAGACAACTGGCACCTTCTTCGAGATGCTGCTCCCTGGGGAAGTCTGAGACAAAGCAGAGCACGCTTCCTTTGCCTTAAATTTCCATGTCTAAAATTAGAAATGGTCAGACAAAACCTTTTTTCCAGGGAGCGCTGGTTGGTGTCATTTGAGATCATTGTGCCCCCAAAGGGCCATTAGCAGGACTTACCAAGACCTCAGTAAAATGAAGCTGTTCAGTCTAACTACAGCTCTGTTTCAGCAATTGCCTGAAGGCCTTGTGGTCTTAAAAACAAGAGGGCACAAATTTGAAGGATTAGACTCAGATTAGAGGAAAAGCTTAATCATTTCACGCTTTTAATAAGTAGGACAATAACGTCTTAACTCCTAGGGGAGGGGTAGGAATCACCATGGTGGGTTTCAGAAAGGCAGAGCAGAGCAGACCTGGCATGGGCAACAGCATCCTGGAACTTCCCCTTCCCTCCCTGTGCGCTGTGGGATCGCTGTGCAGGCAACACCGAGCTCTCCCAGGAAAATGAGAACCTCACCTCTTTGAAATGACTCTTATTCCAGGCGGCATCTTGCTGAAAAATTACAATTCAGGCAGTTCACCAAAGGGAATACTTCTGGAATGAGATCTCTCAGTGTGAGCCAACTCAGGTCCTGCTTCATGATCCTCACACACTCTGCCCGGGAACCTGCATTTTCCAGGAATCCCCTCTACAACTGCCTTTGAGTGCTTGTAGTAATCACTGGCCAGGTGGAGGAATAGCTGAATTCTGGAACATTAGAGCAAGAACACTGAATGCATGGAAAGACCAGATAAAAACCTGCCCTTTGTCTCCTTAGGGAAAGGCAGAAACACCACATTCCATTTGAGCTAGAAAATCCTGTCTGTCAGTCAGTCCAACTGTCCAGAATTCCTTCTGCCCAAGCGCACATTAGTCTGGGCCCAAGTCCATTCGGGCACATTAGATTGTCAACTTGTGTCTTCTACCCATAGCCGCCCTGGACTGCTCAGTGGCTCACAGCTGGAGAGCACACTCTTTTTCTTAAAAGCCAAAGAGTTTGTTTTCCCAGACTTTAAAGTCTTCAGAGCAGATGCTTTTGGAGAGGGTGCAGCCCCATCTGTCCTGCTCACCAGCAGTTGCGTTTGCTGCAGGTTGGCAGTGAGGCGCACACGCCATCAGCCTTTGGGATGCCCTTATCAAACCCACTGCCAGCTGGTAAAAATAGCACATACCTAGTCAGCCCCACCCATCACTGTTCCCTAAGAGAGAAGCACAGCGCTGCTTCGTATTCCAAAGGCAGCATTTGGTTTCCCATCTCGCTGACTTGCTGGGAGCCAGGGTCTAACTATCAAGGCACCATGATGTCACACTGGTGTTGCTTAATTGCTGAGACATTGGTGTAAACTGAGGCTGGCTTTTGAAGGTGCAGATCAGGTGGGCAGCACTGCCATGGGATACACTGAGCAAGCAGCCTGCCCCGGCCACCTCCTGGAGCCAGCATCTCAGAAGGGACCCTGAGAACCGGCAGCGCTGGGTCAGGCTCGTGCAGACCATTGCACCCTCTGCTACAGAAATTAAGGTGCATCCTTCATACTTTTTAGTTCTGCAGACTGATGTGCTGTGCTGTTTCCCCAGATACATTTTTCATGTATTTTAGCTACATCTGGCATGTATCCATGGGCTGTATGTAGGTCACTGAATGCAAACTTTTCCTGAATGAGTTCACCATTGTCAACCTCAAAATAATGATTATAATAAAGCTCCTGCATTTCTTCTCATATTTTGGTTTTTCTTCTATTTCAGAGATTTTTCCTTTACATTTTACTGGGATTTCCAGATGTTTCAGTAGGAATATGAACATACATACATGATGGGTATTTTCACAAATTGTGTCCTAGACACAAAGTCAAACTGTTGGACACCTGGCACCTTGAATCTAATCACCTACTTTTAAATGTCTTAAAATGGAAAAGCTCACTGCAGTTGATTAAAACATATTACTTGGGCCCAACAGCTGGCCCTGTGCTAGGTAGGCACCTTTGGGCACAGACTTAAGAAGGAATTAGTGGTGAGAGCAGGAGTGGCTATGAGCAGCTTTTGATGAACAAGACGTTTGTCTTTATCCAAAGGTCTCCTGCAACCCTAAGAGCAGGATGAGAAAATAATCACAGCAGTTAAACCTCAAGATCCAGAATCAGGCCGCATGGGGGACCCCTGAGGTTTTCTCATGCAGCACCTCCTGGGTCAGGGGAGGACCTGGTGCAGCCTGTGGGTGGCCCAAGCCCGGGTGAGGCAGCTGCGGGCAGAGTCTGCGGCTCCCAGCCCCCCTGGCCTTTCCTCGGCCCTGGTTTGGCCTTGAGGCTACTGTTTGTATTAAGGTGTCTCTCTTACTAAACTGAGAATAGAATGAGGGTCTTACTATTTAGTATCACTGGGCGGAGAGTTTTCCCCATAAATAAATGGCGGGAAGAAATGCCAAACACACAGCAAACTTGGAATAGAGTTGCCCCTGAGGGCTTTTCACATTGTTCACATCGCTGTCACCAGTGATAAACCAAGCGCTGCAGACTGGGTGGCTTAAAGCAATGGAAAAGCACTATTTCACAGCTGTGGATTAGAAGTTTGAAATCAAGGTGTTGGCAGGACCACCCTCAGAAGGTTCTAGATGATGATCATTGCCTTCCTCTTCCAGCTGCTGGTGGCTGTCATGGCCTAAGTCGTCTCTCTCTCTCTCGTCACTTGGACATCTTCCCTGTGTGTGTTCCTGTGTCCAAATTTCCCTCCTTGTCTCAGGACACCAGTTATTGGTTAGTGCTCACCCTAATCCAGTAGGACCTCATGTTAATAAATTAGATCCAAAAATACCCTATTTCCAAATAAGTCACATTCACAGACACCGGGGATTAGGACTTGAACATATCTTTTTGGGGACACTATTCAGTGCAGGACATCAACCACATGTGAGAAAGTCAGACACCTCATGCCAGCTCACACCATTTGAATAACTTCATCTCATGAATTGCCTTCCTGTGAGCATGCGTTACCCACTGCAGGTTTCCCGACAGCACGGCTGGCACTGGGCAGTCAAAGCGTGTCTGCAGGAGGCAGGGAGAAGAGAGCGGAGCAGCCTGTGAGTAGAGACCATGCCTCCAGGCCTCACAGAGCTATTTGTCCCTGGGGCCAGTGGCACATGGGGTTGCAGGTCTCAACTACACGTGTCCCCAGTTCAGAGCCAGGGTTTCTGATCCCACATCTTGTTTTCTATAGGAGTATTCCATCAGTAGTGGTTGTCTCATTTTAAAGCTGAGAAGTCCGAAACTCAGTCACCATCAGCAAACATTTGCCCAAGGAAGATAAACAAATGGCCAATAAGCACATAAAAAGATTCTCAATATCATTAGTCACCAGAAACATGCAAATCAAAATCACAATGAGATAACTGCTTCACACCGTCTGAGGATCAAAGAGTGAAAAATAACAGGGTTGACCAGATGTGGAGAAATCAGAACCCCTGTACAGTGCTATTGGGAATGTAAATGTTACAGCCTCTTAGGGAAACAGCCTGGCAGTTCCCCAAACAATTCAACATAGTGTTACCAGGTAACCCAGAAATTCTATTCCTAGGGATATACCTGTGAGAAATGAAAACATATGTTCACACAAAAACTTGCATGAAAATGTTTATGGCAGCATTATTCATAATAGCCAAAAGGTGGAAACAGGCCAAAGTTCACCAACGGACAAATGAATAAACAAAATATGGTCTATCTGTGCAATGGAATATTATTGAGCCATAAAAAGGAATAAAGTACTGAAATAGAGTACAACACGGATGAACCTTGAGAACATTATTCTTAGTGAAAGAAGCCAGCCACAAAAGAGCATGTATTATATGATTCCATTCAGATAATATGGACAGTATGAAATGTCCAGAACAGGGAGATACCTGGAGACAGTGGCTGCTCAGGGCGGGTGGGAGGGCGGAGGACATTTGTGTGATACGATAGCTAAGAGGACAAGTTTTTATTCGGAGGTGATGAAAAGGCTCTAAACGTGATTGTATGGGTGCTTGCGCATATCTGTGAATGTGCTTAAAGCCATGGACTTGTACACTGGAAATGAATGAATTCTGTGGTGTGCAAATTATGTCTCAATAAAGATGCTTTTTTGGGAAAGTCAGTGTTAGCAAGTGGCACAGCTGAGGACTGAATCCACAGCATTCTGACCCCAGAGCCATGGTCTCCACAGCTCGGCTGTGCTTGTGGGACTCAGAATAGATGCCTCACCAAGAAATTTGGCACCAAGAGGTGATCACAGAGCAAGGTTTGGATACAAAAGACCAAGGGGGTTGAGATGATGCTGGGGATTCAAGCCTGGATGACCACACAATGGGGAAGGCGCCCATCAAAAATGATCATGGACCTAGGGAGGCTCCGGGAGGGATGTCCCTTGGAGTCTTGGTGCTGGGCAGGGTTTGACACAGTAACCAAAGCACGGGGAGGCCCAGGCTGGAGTGGCAACCTGATCCATCTGCTGGGTGTGGGTGAGGGCGAGCAGGAACCAGGCCTTTGGGGGACATGCTGCAGATGTAAGTACAGAGGTGCCAGGCAGTGGAAGAGAGGCAAGCCACAGGTCACCTGGTCACAGGCTCCAGAGAGTTCTGCAGGTGGGACATGGAGACTGAGGAGGACCAGGGAGCTACATCAGGACAGGACTGGAGTCCATCACCTCGGTGACCCAAGAGTTGGGGTTCTGGGCAGTGGAGAGACAGAAGCCGGATGTCACAGGACCAGAATGGAGAAGACTCCCTGCTGGACAGGGAAGGTGGGTTTGAAGAGGAAAAGGTGTAGCATGAGCTAAAGGGAGACTTAAACATGCTTAGGGGGGAGGGCCCCAGAGTGTCTGAGGGATCCGGACAGCTGGCTCTGCTTCCCTCCAGCTTCATCACTGCCAACAGGAACCTCTGAACCTTTCTGCTGGGGCTGCATGCTCGTTCCAGGGTGAGCACCAGCCAGTCATCACTTACCATTATTGTGGTCGTTGATTTATGACCCAGGACCAGAGGTGCCGTGAGATCTGCCCAAAGTAAGTGACAGGAGGAGGCTGAGGATCGGGAGCAAAGGCTCTTGGGCCCCGAGATGATCCTTCAAGCACACCCGTGAGTCCTGATCAGTGCTGACTCAGGTGCGCAGCCACCCGCCCAGACCAGAGCCGCGCCCCACCCCGCTCATCCCCAGTCCTTTCACAAGCTTAATGTGGACACAGCAAGCCTGTGTGTGGGAGCAAAGCTGCAAAGTGACAGTCCCATGGCTTGAGACCTGCCCTCGGAGACAGAGGAGTGACCGCCTGGCCCAGATGGACAAGCAGCTCACACATCCTGAGAAAAGGCAAGGCTGAGAGGAGGGCCAGGGGCCAAGGGAGATCTTGCCAGAGTCAGTAGCTTTTTAATTAATGAATCATTTCTGAAACATCTGCCTGCTGCCTCCGCAGCCTGCAGTGTGCTTCTGCCATTCCATACCTTTTTCTGACCTCACAGCTGCCATGTGAGTTAAGTACTTCTTTTTACAAACCCCAAAGTAAACTTTTTTTCACCAAGACTTGGCATCCTGCTGGCCGCTGCAGTATAAAAACAAAAACAAAACAATCAGGCATTTCATAACCATCCCAGGAGGCATCTACAGCCATATGCTCCTGAAGAACAGAGAGGGTGAGTGGGTGGAGATGGTTAACGGTGAAATTTGAGTACTTGAAATTTCCTCAGTCGTTGTATAAGCCAGGATTCTCCAGAGAAACAGAACCGATAGGAGATAAAGATAGATAGATGATGATAGATAGATAGATGATAGAGATAGATAGATAGATAGATAGATAGATAGATAGATAGATAGATAGATAGATAGATAGATAGATAGATAGGTAGATAGATAGATAGATAGATAGATAGATAGATAGATAGATAGATAGATAGATAGATAGATAGATAGATAGATAGATGATAGATAGATAGATAGATTAGATAGATTAGATAGATAGATAGATAAGATAGATAGATGATAGATAGATAGATAGATAGATAGATAGATAGATAGATAGATGATAGATAGATTGATTGATTAGATTGACTGTGGAGTCTGGCTGACAGAATTCCTCTAGCTCAGGGGAATTGTTCTAGTCAGCCTTTTGTTCTCTTCAGGCCCTGCCCACCCACATCATGGAGCACTCCGCTTCACCCCAAGTCCACTGATTTAAATGTAAGTCTCAACCAAAAACACCCTTACAGAAACAACCAGAATATTGTTTGACCAAATATGTAGGCACTGTGGCCCAGCCGGGTTGACACATAAAATGAACCATAACAAGTGTTCATCACAGCTCATTTTGCTTGGAGTCCTCAAAGCATCTTAGATCCATCTGTACTTTGACCATGTCGAACCATCTGCACATCTCTACGACATTCTAACTTTTAACTTGCTCTTCCAAACAGACTTTTAAAAATTCATTTAAAGGCATTTGTGACAAGAGAAAATAATTTTTCCTCATCCTCCCTCTTAATCCTTCATATTATTATAAATCCAACTGCCATGCTTTCAAAAAAAAATCACAATTTCTCAACTGGGAAAGACCCAACATGATCTAATGAACTAATATGATCTGGAGGATTTGGGAGTCCACCCAGAAATCCTGAATGAGCTTCTCGACAACATTCTGCATCCTCATTCTGTACTGCCCAGGACACCTGGAAGAAAGAACCCAGCACGTTGTAGCACAAGGGCTCAGCTTCTGTGCAAATTACCAGAAACCCACTTGCATCATTCGTATTGAGAACATGGGATGGGCTTAGAGTGCTAATAATGGTCTTCACTTTCTTTAGGGCAGTGGTTTTTGAGGTGATACTACCCCCAGAGAACATTTGGCAATGTCTGGAGATGTTTCTGATTGTCACAACTGGAGACTGGGGAGGAGTGGGGGATGCTAGAGTAAGTGGCATCTAGTGAGCACAGCCCAGATTGCTGCTAAAAGTCCTGCAATGAGCAGAACAACCCCCACAGCAAAACACTATCAAGACCAAAATGTCAGCAACAGCAAGGTTAAAAACCCTAATGGTCCTGTTCTAGATATTCATGACTTGTAAGAATATAATTAAACAATTAAGGGCAAATTTCATTCATCCTGGAATCTTGAACAAAATAATGTATTTCAGTGGCAAGGGCCCATTTAGTGGGAGCAACTAAAGTAGCTCAAGCTTGTGTATGCTTTCCAGTCCCTGGAGCAGAAAATAGCAAATTGCCGTGCTACAGATCTGCTCCTGAATGCAATGGAAATTTTTAGATAAAGCAAGCCTTTTCCTTCAGGGAGAGCATGCCATGGTTCTATAACATAATGGTTGTTTTCTTAGTCACCGATACAAAGAAGAGTGGAGTAGATAAATGTCCCTCAGTGGCTTCCCCAGCACACTCACCTAGGACTAGGACAGGCAGGACAATCACACAGCCTTTTGACTCAGCTACTTAAATATTCTCAAAAGAAGGTCTGGAAACCTCTTTCCAAATGATTGCAGCCTGTTTTCCAAAATGGACTATGTGTGTCTCAAGCTGATTAACCTCACAGTTATCAGTACATGCAGCAGAAGGAAGAGCAAAATTAGAAAGTGAGCATCTCCCTGCAGAGCAAGCAGCTAAGCTTGTGTAGGTAAAGTTCTCCTGTCTCTTAGAACAGTCCCCCAACCCCAGGCCCCTGTAGTCCCTCCACAAATCCCTGCTTCTATCATAGAAAGACAACTAAAGCTGGCTGTGACCTCTTGGGGAACGGGGCCATTTCTTACCTCTGGAACTTACCCATAAACCCAGGCTGCCTAGAGTAGAGACTTGGAATGCTGACATGCTTTATCCCCTCAGATACTGAAGACGTTCAATGAGTTGATTCTGCTTTTAGAGCAACATGTACAACCAGATGACATCACAAGGCTTATATAAAACAAATTGCAGAGCATGAGATGGAACCAAAGTTTGCCAAAGTCATGTGCTTGATCACAAAATTCTCTGCTTTCGGTGCCAGTGATGGTTTGGTCTCTGTACGTCATCTGTATAGAAACTTTCCAGTTCAGTCACTTATGAAAAGTACCATTGCCAGGGAGCTGTCACTGGGGCAGTGCTGTGTGAGTGCAGAAACCATTTGGTATAAATGAGTAGCACTTCAGTTAAGACTCATCCTAATTCCAGTTACCAAAGTTAAGAAACATCAGATGTATCATACCAGGACCAGAATTGCTAATTAAACTGTGGTTCCCGGAGCTTTTCACTATGTCTGCAAACTAGAGCCCAGAGAACTGAAGGTGAGCCTCCATCCTCCCTGATGGGACCATGTAAGAAACCCACATCCTGCCAAGCCCCACCTCTCAGACACGTGTAAACCAGGCCAAGGGAGGCAGGTTTGGGATCGCTGCCAAAGGTCGAAAAGGTCTCTGAACAAAAACAACAACCAAAAAAAAAAAAAAAAAATACACACAGAAAAAAAACAAACCCTAGGAGACAGCGCCTGGAATAACCTTAAGTCCAATTTCCATAAAACATAATCAAGAGCCCCCTCAAATCATGCATGATGTCACATCACATACATTTAACAGCCCCAGGATGATGCTAAGCCATCATGCCAGTTAAAATAATGAAGTCTTTTAGATACTTACTGTTCGGGTTTTACAGCTAAACCTTTTTTCCTGTCCCAATACTAATTTTTTGCAAGTTAATATGTTAAGTTTTTTTACTATCTTCATAGAGCCTTCTGACATATCAAAAGGATCCCCAAAAAAGTTACCCTAGGGTACAAAAATACTAAAAGATTATTATTTTGCACAAAAATATTGCAGTGTCTGAGTAAGCATTACTTTGAAAAACCAGTATTTTCTTCCAGGACAATTAGATAACCTGAACATAGTAAGACAGTGATAAGTGGACATTTATTAATACTTTATTTAAATTATATAAACTTAACCAACATTACACAATTTTTTGTGAATCATAAAGGCATCCACATAGATATATTACCCACAGAAGGAGATTCTGGGTCTAAATCATCACCATCATCTTCATCATCACCATCATTGTTACCACCACAAGCACCACACCAGTATCACCATGTCATCACCACCACCGCCACCATCACCACACCAGTGTCATCACCATCTTCATCACCATTGTTACCACCATCACCAGCATCACCATGTCATCACCACCACCACACCAGTGTCATCACCATCATCTTCATCACCATCATTACCACCATCACCAGCATCACCATGTCATCACCATCACTGCCATCACCACTACCACCATCCTCCTCCTCACATTTATTGAGCACTAACTATGTGCTAGGCACTCACAGCAGCTCTACCTTGTAGACATTGTTATTATTGCTTTTGTACAAATGAGGAAACTAAAGCTTAGTCTGATAAAATAATTTACCTAATTCATGTGGCTAGTAGGTGGCCAAGCTAAGATCTGACCTCAAGTTCTATGCTTCCCACCACCAATCTTTAAAGAGTAGAACTCCACTGTCATTCCCACACTTGATCCATCCCCCACCCACCCAACTTCTCAACAACCCAGACCATCTGTAGTGTCCTGTTTTATCACAGAAGGGCTCCGACGTGCCTCTGCATGCATGGCTCCTGTCCACCGGCAGAAGTTATCCCAGGTGGTAGTAGGCCCAGGGAGCTGCAGGAACAGCAGGCTTCTCTGGTTGTCGGACATCCAGACTGGAGCTTCTGAGAGGTCTAGCTCCTGCTCTCAGGATGAGTAACCCTAGTTTGAAACCCACTCCTCTTGAAGGTCTTCATTGGGCCAGATCATGAAAGGGAAGAAATCTTGAAAAACTAGATGTAAATCCTGCTTTCACTGTGTGGAAATCCAGCTCTAGTATCTAGACGCTGTCTCCTTCAGCCCCAGATAAGACCCTCCTGTGCACAAGCTTCGGGTGCCGATCTCCGGTGGGGCCAGAGCAGGGAACGCCAAGGGGAAGTCCTAGAGGGAGAGCAGGTCTAGAATGTCAAGGGTCCCAAAAGTCAGATGAAGAAAAGGACAGTGCCCATCCCTCTTGTCCCCCAGCCCCCAGGTGATGATTGAGGGCAGAAAATGCAAATTAGAAAACTGACTTTCTTCTGCTTTGCTATGGGGATGCCAGTTTCCAGTGTGTGTCCCTCCTCCTTTGGAACGGAGCCCCATTATAAATGTGCAGGCAAGCAGCCCGGTTCCATAACCCTGTTTTCCAACCTGGTAATTCTCTGTGGCTACATGACCACGTTCTGGTGAGTAGGATACAAGTGGATGGTGTCTTCAGGGAGCTGACTCATCAAGGATATTTGCCTGTTTTTGCCCCTCACCCCTCTCTCCTATCCGGAAAACAGGTGTGATGGCTTATACTCCAGCAGCCAGCTAGGATCATGAGGTAACCAAGGGACTAGAAGCCCCGCCAGCGAAGACAGAGGAGAAGGGTAGAAGGAGCCTGGACATCTGATGACAGTGGTGCCACCAAGCCAGTTCCCACCTGCTTCTCTGGACTTTGCTTAGAGAAACACAACTCATAAGTATTTAACCCACTATTTTTTGGTCGTAACAAAAAAGCTCAGAGCACAGACTTTGAGGTTGGACACCCTGAGTTATATCTCAGAGTCTCACTCACTAGCACTCGGATAGGTTACCTGACCTCTCTGTACCCGTTTCCCCCTGATGATAAGAAAATGAGGATAATGATAGTCTCTACGTTACAGGGTAGTTATGTGCCCAGCACATAGTAGCTGGTAAGCTTTCTAAGTGTAAGCTTTGATATGATGATGATGACAATGGTCGTTATAGAGTTTTCTCTCATAGGCAGCTGAACCTAATCCTCCCTGATACACATGCTCATGGTGATAAAGAAGGTAGTGGGTTTTCTCTTGAACAAAGGAAGAAATATTACTCTTTAATCTCTTTCAGCAACTGTTCCATGAAACCATGTGGTCAGAAAATCAGAAGCCAGTTTCCAAGGCACACACTAGAGCAACAGTAAATGACCTGTTCAGCTGACTACCAGGTTCCATTTTGCTAGGTTGGCATGTAAGTTTTGGACAATAGAGAGAATCTTCAAGGCTGTGGGAGGGGAAGGAGGGAGGAGGGACCATCCAGAGACTATGGGGCAAGGATGAGGCCCCCAAGGGAGCACAGATGCCTAACTGGGGAGAGTTGGTGAAGCTGTCCCGGATGAAGCCTGACGCGAGTGACCTCCCGTCCGCCTCCTCCAAACCTTTGAGTAAGATCACCATCACTGGATATGAGAGCCAGGCTCCTGATTCTCCTTCTAGTTCTGCTATTTCTCTGCATCTGTTCTCACAGCATGGCCTTGAGATATGATCAGCCAAATGTCAAGGATTCCCATGTGGAAATCAGTGGGCACAGCAGAATCTGTTACCAGCTCGGTCCAGAAGCCAGGTGTGTAGTAACAAATTTGGTCTTGCCGGAAGAGAGGTCTGCACATTGTCTGTGGCTCCAGGAGGTAAGCTCGCCATGCCTGTTAGAAGTGTCTTTGTTGATGGAGAACATGGGCCACACTGGATCCTGGGGTGGGGCCAGCCATACCAGAACGACCGACCGTGGGGACTTCGGGTTGTCCAGTGTCAGCTGCCTTGGAGTCTGAGTTCAGCCATATGGGCAGTCAGTCAGTCACTCCTGCCTGTGTAATGAGGCCCCAGTAAAACTCCGCTGCTGAAGCGCGATGTGCTTCCTGGTTGGCAGGACTCCATGAGCATCGCCACGTCAATGGTGGCAGCCAGACACATCCTCAGGACAGGGGGAGTTTCATGTTTGGAACCCTTGCAGCCTCTGCCCCATGCACATCTTCCTCTGGCTGATTTTGATCTGTATCCTTTCCCTGTAATAAATGGGTGAAGTAATTTTGAACTGTCTCTGGTTAGCAGTCCCGTAACTACCTTCAGGTTCAGTAATTCTCTAAAAGGACTCACAAACTTATAATTTGTGTCAGAAGTGAGGGCATTCTTGAGAACTGTGCCCTCATACCTCACAGTTCTGACAACTCTGGGTACCAGGTGCACCCACAATCCCCTTGGGAGACAGAAGTAAGGATGCAGGCATCTGGTGGCCACATGGGCCACCTCAGCCCTCATTTCTTTATGAAGCTGCCTCTGGCCAAGGCCCTCCTCTTAGGGGGACAGATGCCCCTGAGGGTCAGAGGAGCCTCTCTCTCTGTGCTTGGTCTAGGAACAATCCCAAGTAAGGCCCCTGGTGCACTCTTCAGTTGGTCAAGGACGTGGGAATCAGTGGGCTGTGCCTGGGGGGCAGGCAATGCACACTTCCTGCCCTGATTTCCTGAAGCATCCTGTGTCCACAGCTTCTTCAAGAAAGCAAAATGTTTAACTGTTCATAGAGAAAAGAGAAGCTCGCAATAATTGAATACTTTCTTGTCTGTCTGCTCCAATTTCTTGGGCCAGAGCCAGGCTCCACCGTCCTGAGCTCTAACCCTGAGGATGCGGGCATGGCTGGAGCCAGGCCCATGGGGGGTGGTGCTGGGTGACACTCAGTGTGGCAGGAGAGGAGAGGACAGGTTCTGCTTCATGGAAGGTGCACTTCTCCTCTTTGCCTGCTTTTCTAGGTTCCCAGTGGCTGTCTGGGCAGAGGGCAAGTTAGGAGTTCCGTCCCCCTCTGGGTGGTCCCCTCCTCTCAGAAGGCCTGGGGGTGGGCCTTTTGTCCAGGCCCCACTCCAGGCTCTGTTGAGAACTGACGCACTCTTCCCAGGGGGCTGTCCTTTTTCTTTCTCACTTGGGTTGGAAACATCTTGACCCAGACAGTCTGGGATGCTGCTCCTGGCGCTGAAGATGCCATAGCAGCTGAGCCGAGCACAGGCCAAAGAGCATATTAGACCATGATTGCCGCGCAACCCTGGAGTCAGGGAGCCAGAGACACCTCTTCACCTGCTTGGAGACCTGGTGTGGTCCAAGGCAGCTCACCAGAACTGTGGCTGACACAGGGTCTGGGGCTGAAGAGTTCTGGCCTCATTCTCTCTGGAGAAAGACTTCCTAATGAAGGCTGTAAGAACTCAGAAGGCATTTAAAACACATGCCTCTCATCCCCACTGCAGGCTGTACTTGCTGATCCACCTTCCACTGTGAATCAGTGGGGTTCTTGAGAGACACTTCTGATCACCTGGAGGGCATGGAGCCAGAGAAGATGGGAAGAACCCCTGAAGACTGTTGTTCAAGGTAGTGAGCACAGAGTTTATGCTAGGAGTGGCCCCCACCATCTCTCTGTATGAGAGTGACACCAGGCAGGCTGTGCAGCATTCATTCAGAGATCCATTCTTTAAGGAAATGACTGGCACTGCCAGGATCACAAAGCATGTAGCAAAGCCAAGCCTGACCCCTGTCTGTCTGTCTCCAAAGACCTTTCCCCACGCAGCTCACAGTGCGCATGCTGTCCTGTGGTTTAATTAAGCAAGCCAAGCATCTTCTTCCCTGTATGCTTTTCTAGGAGAGGAGCCAGGCTGAGTCTAATAAAGGAGGGTATTTTCCAGGTCGTGTTTCTACCTAGCTGAGTTAGCTGGTTTCCACTGCCGTTTAATATCCTCCTGGTCAGCCACCAGTGCCCTCATCCGCAGGGCCTAGTCAGCAAGTACCGAGAGGCATTTGGGAGCAGGACAGTCATGACTACACCCTCAGCCAGGCGAAGAATTGGAAGTAAATTTTGCAAATACATATGCGTAAGTCCTGAAATTAAAACGCAGTAAAATGTGCTGCCTTGACATCCGGTAAGACCAAAAGAGTCTCAAATGGCCTAAACGCTTGTTCTGCTCCTGGCTCTTCTCCCACAGAGGAGGTCCCTGAGCCACAGGACCCCCTTGTCAAAGGACCAGGTGCTTCATAATGATTTCAGTTCCTGGCCAGCTCACACATCTCTCATCACATGCTCCCATGGGAACCGGGGGGCAGCTCACCCTCTCAACACTACAAAGCCTGCCTCCCCTAGTCTCCGCTAGTCGCTGTTCCCCATGTGGGCCCGTGTGGCATGCAGTGCCTCCTACCCCACCGTATGAACATGTGACTAATCAACTGCTGTCTTCTCATCTGTCCAGTGCCAGTGTTCTGTGTCAGCCCTGGGGTGAGAAGTCCTTCCTTTCCCATCAGGGAAGTAAGAGTCCATCAGAACACTGAAAGCAGATCTGAGCGGATGGAGTAGTAGCAACAAGAGAAAGAGGAAGGATAACAGAAGCCAAGGTTTAGGCCTCAACCCTTGGACGGATGGGGAGGCGATGTGTTGCCGTGGAGAAGCTGGAGAAGCAGCAGGCGAGTGGGAAATCAAGAGCTGTCTGGAAAACAGTGGAGGCTCCTCAAAAAATTGAAAATAGAACTATGTTACAATCCAGCAATTCCACTTCTGGGTATTTCTCTGAAGAAAATGAAAACACTAACTTGAAAAGATACATGCACCCCCATGTCCATTGCAGCATTATTTACAATGGTCAAGTTACATAAAGAAATTGTGGGGTGTATATACACAATGGTGGAATATACTCAGCCATAAAATAGAAGGAAATCTTGCCATTTGTGACAACATACATGGACCGTCATGGCATTATGCTAAGTGAGTAAGTCAGACAGAAAAAGACAAATGCTGTATGATCTCTCTCAAATGTGAAACCCCCCCCCAAAGAAAAGAAAACCAAGTTCATAGATATACAGAGAACAGATTGGTGGGGGAGTGGGGAGTGTGTGAAATGGTTGAAGAGAGCCAGTTATAAGATAAATAAATCATGGCAATGTAATGTACAGCATGATGACCATAATAATTATTAGCCATTAGCATGATGGCTAATAATACTGTACTTGGATATCTGCAAGTTGCTAAGAGAGTAAATCTTAAAAGTTCTAATCAGAAGAAAAAAATTGTAACATGCATGGTGGTAACTCCTTTACTAGACCTAGTGTGGCAATCATTTTGTAATATATTCAAATAATGAACCATTACTTTGCACATCTGAAACTAATATAAGGTTTCATGTCAATTATATCTCAATTTTTTTTAAAAGAGAAGAAAGAGCTGTCTTTGGCACATGTTAGGTCTGCAAAGCCCATTGTACACCCAGGTGGAAATACCCACCATTTCTGTGATTGGAGCCTAGGCAGGGTCCACAGCTTTTTCTGTAAAGGGTCAGATGGTGTAAATATTTCAGGCTGTGCTGGCGTGCAGCCACTGTCACAGCTACCCAGTGGTGCCCGTGGGTCACCGACCACCACAGACAGCATGTCAGTGAGTGAGCAGAGATGCGCCCCAACACCACCGCCTTTACAGAAACAGGCAGTGACAGGGCTTGGACTGCAGGCTGTTACAGACCCCTGGCCCCGAGCTCCTGGGCGAGGCCCCAGCTGAAGACTAAACTGGTTGTCAGCAGCCTCTCGCTGGCATTTAAAGGCTGTTGAGATGGCCCCAACAGGTATGCAGAGAGGAGCCCCAGGATGGAAGTGGCCTCCAGCCTGGAGAGGCTGGCAATGACATGACCGGGGTGCAGACTTCAGGGAGGCATGCCCTCCCAGGCTCCCAGGTCTCTGACTCAGCAGTCCGGGTGGTGCTGCAGGTTCAACTGTCTTCCCAACAAAGATCTGTTGAAGTCCCAACCCCAGGTATCTATGAATGGGACCTCACTCAGAAATAGGATCTTTATACATGTTATTAAGATCATACTGGATTAGGGTGGGTGCTAATCCATTGACTGGTGCCTTATAAAAAGAGGAAAATGTAGGCACAGACACACACGTGGTGACAGAGCAGTCGGAGGCTGCCACAATACCAGAGTGCTCGCACCACCAGAAGCGGGAGGAAGCAGGGAAGGTGCTGCCCGCGGAGCCTCCAGAGCGGGCACAGCGGGTGGGCTCGGCCATTTGAACCCCTGACCCCCAGCACTGGGTGGAAACGTGTCTGCTGTTTGAAGCCATCCAACTGTGTCTGGGCCTCAGATTGGGTGGGACGCTGGGGCCCAGCACCTGCACAGCAGTGGGGGGAGGGGCTACTTTTCCATCTGCAACCTATGACTTCTCACCCCACAGAGGGCATCATGCCCTTCAGCAGAGGGAGGAGGCCGAGGCAGGCACCTGGAGGACCGCTCCAGGGGGTTTGCTCAGGAAGGATGTGGCGTCTGCATCGCCTGATGATCCCTCAGGACAGTAGGTGTAAGTGGGTCCCCCAGTCCCCAGGGGGTGAGGACAGAGGGACGGCTCCAGACTCCAGCCACGGGGCTCCTTCCCCTGAGGAGTGAGGATATTTGGTGACCTTTCTCACTGCAGGGCGATGACTTCCCCCCACAGTCCATGTTCCTGAACCCAGAAGTCTCTGGTGGCCCAGCCTCTCAAATAGGTTCCTGGCTGCTCTTTTCAATATGAGACAGTGAAAAGCTGAAGCTAATTGACTTGTTAATTTTCTTGTATTTCAATAACACTTTTGAAGGAGCAAGGTGGATTTGAGTTTGTTTTTTAGTTGTTTTTAGCGAGGAAAATGTATGACATTCTGTTAGGTTTTCTTTTGTTCCTTAAGTGAGAGCAGCACCGGGCATGGACAGGGGAACCAGTCTGGAGGGGGGCCACATGGGATGGGTGGGGGATCTGGCTCACGCTGCGGGGCAGGAGGCCCCAGGGACTGGGAGCAGCAGGTGAGTATCCTGAGCAATTTGCACACCAAGGCTTGTTTTGTCAGCAGACGGGAGGTTTCCAAGCCACCTTTCATGTCCCTGGCCGGAAATCCATGATCATCAAGCAAGACAGCAGAGGTCACTGGCTGGGAGCCAGATACCATGGGGTGGGAGGTTGGGGGGCCTGGGTGGGGAGCAGCGAGGGCTGCACATGCAAACCTCCGAGTCCCAGGGGATGACATTCTTGACCACACAGCTCCTAAGATGGGTGAGCAGGGAACCGGCCTGTGTTAGGACTGTGTCCCCACACTGCAGACTTCAAGGGGAGGGAACCGAATCACTCCATGTGAGCAGCTTCAGTCAGGAAGATAGAGGTGATGAGCCCACCTCCCCCTGCTTTCATGTCCCAGATTCAGACTTTCTAATAAGGATCATCCCTTGTAGGTTACCTTCCTGTTTACTAATATTTCTATCCAACACACACACACCTTTATCTTTCACAAACAGCAAATACAAATTAATCGCCAGTAACCATCTTGAGCAAGGACAAAGTGTTATTTAAAATTTGGATCCCTATGTAGGCCCTTCCTTAATAGTTCGGTCATTCAACTCTAAATGCACAGAACTTCCTAAACAAATAGGAGCTGTTTGTTTTCAATCCATCAGTAATAACCTAAGTGATGAATTGTGTGTGAATGTCAATTTTTTTTTTAGCTAAAAAGCCCCACAAATAATTAGAAGAAAATATACAAGGAAAATTTGTTGATTTGGGGTAGGAACGACCCTCTTAAAAAATATAAAATATAAAATTTTTTTAAAGTGACAAGTTTGACCGAATCCTAATTTAAAATTTTATGCAACATATCTTAAAAGTGTAAGATGAGAGAAAAAAACACAGTGTGTCAAAGAACAATGACCCAAAACTTAGAGCAAACTCCTACAAATCAGCAAAAATGAGACCAAAAAGTAAAGTAAAAAATGTGAAACAGATAAAAGAAATTTATAAAACAAATAAAAATGTCTGAAAGATACATGAAAAGATGCCTCCACCAAACCAATCATTAGAAAAAACAGATATGACTGTTCAACCACCAGATTGGCAACCATTACAAAGCCTGGTAAACAGTAAGTATTGCTCCAGGAAGGAAATGACCTCTTTTGTGCACTGCTGAGTTCTCAGCAGTCTTTGAAAGGGGCAACACCATAGCGACTATTAAAATCAAAATGCACCTTCCCTGCTAGCAGATCCCACTTCCGCACTTCTATCTTAGAGAAACAGTCACTTGTGTATACAGATAGATCAGTTCAAGGCTCTCCAAGGCTCTTCATTACCTGTACGTGGTTTAAGAACTATAAACTACCAGTCCATCATGAGGAAGTGGCTACATGAACCATGGTGCACATCTACTGAGGAAAACTACACAGCAATCAACAAGAATGGAGGGATGGAAACATGCTCTCCCCAAAACAGCTAATGAAAAAACTGTAAGGACAATGAGATCTCATTTGGATGATACACAAAGTGGGGGGGGGGGGCAGTGGACACTAAGTATATTTCTTAGAAGGAGGCACAATTAATTGGTCTGTGGGACTGCCCTGGAGGAGAGAAGTCACTTTTCACCTGGGGCCTTTTAGATGTTCGGTTCATTTCTCCTGTGTTTGCACATTACTTTTTTAGCTGTTAAATTTTAAAAAGCTTTCCTAGGACACATTTAAAGTAAAGAAAATAAAATAATCAATGACACATTGTGCCACTTAGGTAAAAGAATAAACAGAAAAACAAAACTGTTTTTTGTTTTGACATGTATATATATGTAAATACATGGAAACTTGGCTGAAGGATGCCTGCCTATAAATGGGTACTTCAGAGATGAGATGGACTGAAAAAAGATAATTTTAACCTAGGTACTCATGAGATAACTCATGAACTTAAAAATCTTATCTTTGAAAAATAAGTGTATCAAAAGAAGAAAGTGCACCATCTATTTCAATCAAAGTAATGACATTAAAAATACTGGTATATTTCATTGTACCATTTTAAATTTATACACATTTATTCAAATATCACACAATTGTGCCATAAGAATATCTTTATTTCAGGAGTGATTTTTAATTCTGTGGCCACAGTTTCCCCATTTTTATATTGCATCCTTTGTGCTTTTTAAATATTAGATACAGAATTTGTTAGAAGTTAAATGGGAAAGACACGTTCTTTCTGCTGAATAATATATTTAACTTAAAGATCATTAACCTTTTGGCTATTAAGAATTGAAGCTGCTGGAGGTCACATTGATTTGTGGGTCCCAAAATAGCCCTGAGGTCTAAATAGGAAAGTTTCTCTTATATAAACTATAACAAAACTCACCTCAAAATTAAATACTATAAAATTTACACAATTCTATTCATAGTCACATTTTTACAATACCCATTTTTAGAAATGGCATTGAAAATAGCTTTACATTCAGAAAACACTTATACCAAGATGACATAACTTCAACCCTGGCATTCTGTGCTGTCAATTCTTAGACCATCATCAAGTCACCACTGTTACACACACATCCTCAGACACCCAGTCAACGCCAGGCAGAACAATGACCTGAATGAAGAGCATTCCAATGAGATTAGCTTGTCCTGTTCACCTGAATGGGCATATCATTCACATTCCTTAGGTTGCCCCAAAGGTTCGCAGGGTTGCTGGAAACATCTCTGGTTTCATAGCAACGCTTTCACGGTTTTCATCCAGTTCTGCGCAGCTGTGCAGTTCCAAACCAGCCTCCTGAACTTCTGCTCAAACATCAGCACTGAAGGGCTTTGACGCCACTTTCCAAACCTTCATAAAGCACCAGGTCAACACGGGCCTCTGCCCGACCTGGAAAAGCCAGCTTCATTTTTATTTCTTTCCTACATTCTCCTTAAAAACAATGTAAAGTTGCCACAGGATGATGAGACAATTCTGTCAAAAGCCAAATTGTGTTAGGTTTGAGTAATTAGAGTGTCTAATACTTAGGCTGACTGCGCTTACTCCTGGGGCTTCCTCGGGGTAAGATGTGGATTCTGTGGTTAACCTGGTACCAAAATTTCAAAGGATTCAGCCCCGACTCTGTGATCATGGGAGACGCCTGCTGCAGCTCCCCAGAGTTCTCTCCGGTTCCACCTCTCAATGCCGAGGATGTACTTCACGGGAGAGAGACGCCCAAAGGACCTTGCCAAGGAGCTCCCAGGAGAGCCAGCAGGCGGACACCACCGCAACACCAAGGTTAGGACACGTGGGCTGTTCCACGCCACACTGGACAGAGTGCTCCCCATGGTTCCTGCGCTGTCAGTCATCCTGAACACACAGCAAAGCAAGCCACACCTGACCACACCCAACACTCCCCCCAAGAGCCTCTGCAAAGCTGCCACAGGAGCAGGGGCCTGTGTGAGCACAAACTCTGGTCTCCAGTTCATCCGAGGGTGTGGGGGGCACGCATATATGTGTGTGCACGCTTGCACCACATCAGACTCCACTTTGGCACAGCTCGCAGCAGGGGCCGTCCAAGCACCGGGGCTGTGCCTTTCACTACTCTTCTTTCAGGCCAGGTCAGAGGGAGGAGCTGTGTACCCAGCGCTGACGTTCAACAGGGTCATTTGAAAATTAGTTAAAGCAGTTCAGAGAATGGCAAGGGGTTTTTTTTTTCTTCCTGTTTTTTCAAAAAACCACCTCCAGAGGAATTTTTTTTAGCCACTTAAATGTTAATGAAGGAGCATGTGAATTCAAGGGCACAGAAATACGTGGCTGACTCAGGAGTTGCACAGACGTATGAAATCAGTTCTAAATGCACTGAGAGGTGAAATTCAGAAGACAGCCATCACGTTTCGGGAAGAGTTATTTTGTTTTGAGTTCGTTGTGGCTAACAGCATTCCCCCTGTGATTATTTGCCCGACTGCAGTTGTCATTAACATGACTTCGCGGTGGTGTAGGTCGGTTGTGACCACTCTTCCGCTCTTCCTCCCTAGAAAAGCGTGGCCCTCCAGGCAGCTGCCCGGCTGAAGGTGTGAATGTCGTCCGCTGCAGGCGAAGCTGAGGACCAGGCACATGGGAACAGGCCCTGCAGGGATTTCTGTGTGCAGAGCATCCGCAGATGGTGCAGAATCCAAACGCAAGCCACAGTGGGACAAAAAGCAAATACTTGGGTAGTGTGTTCAAATTCCCCCAAATGCTGTAAAAATAAAACGTGCTAGCACGTTTTCACATGAAAGACATTGTGACTAGTAGCTTATCGTTCATGATAAATCTCAGCATACAGGGAGAAACTGTTGTATTAGAGTGGGAAGTGAGCAAGCATGAATCTCCTGGCGAAAGCGGAACACCTGGCTGCCAGCAGTGCTAGAATTCATTTCACTGAGCAAACTTAGGGAAATCGTTTTTAAAAGGTCTTCCCACTGTAGTGTGGGCAAGGTCGGGGCGGGGGAGCGGGGAATACAGCGCTCTTGCCAGAGGCTGCAAGAGACCCATCACAGCCACTTCTTAGTCTTGACCCACTTGATCGCTTCTCAGACATGCTTTCCTCCTCCCTAGGAAGCCAGCAGCCATGACCCTTCCCCGAACACAGCAGGCTTTGCCTCTATTTCAGGACTGGGGTCTGGCCCCACCTTAAGGGATTCCATCTCAATTTGTCTCCACTCAGACGCTGGACTTCCAGAGCCTGCCGCCCACTGACAGCACCAAAGGAGGTGGCGAGGCAGCCTGGAACGGCCCCTCTGCACCCATGAGTCCCATTTCCCACCTGACATTAGGACATCTCTGTCCCAAGCAGAATGAGCCTTGCACCTGAGGGGTGCCTCCTGAAGGTGAGATGACATGGGTCTTGGAGTTTTCCATCTTTGTATTCCTGAGGCATCTGGTCTGCCAGGAGCATGTTGGCAGGAGACTCAGAAAAAGGAACAAAGGTCCATAATGTCATGTGATGCACTCTTCCAGGGCAGCCAAACACGAGGAAAGCCATGGCCTCTGAACACCTGGCCACCCGAGATGAACTCCTTGCCGTTTCCCCCTCCCTTACAGCAGGGAGCTGGGTGCTGGGTTGCCTGCGGCACACTTGACTCACGAGTGCAGAAAATTGTTTCATCCTCACACCACACACCCAGTATCAGATGGGGAGCAACCAGTTCCAAAGGTAAAGTCGATGAATGGCCCATCTGTGTTATCACAGCCTCTACTACTTAACAAGAGGTGGAATTTTTTTTCTTTAATGCAAGGCTTCACATCCACAAGAGGCAACTGAGAGACACTGAAGTGACTTCACATCCACCCCAAAGCCATTTCAGCTGCCAGAGCCCTGGGTTTCCCACAACCAGGACATCTCAACTGAGGGGCGATTTCCAGCAACTCCCTAAAACAGCAGCACTGAGATTGTCTTAGAACTATTTCTTCTGTCTAGTTTAATCATACTTAACTGAAATGCTGAGAAGTAGTAAAATATACTTATCATCTTTCCCCTAACTATATAAATCCCTGAGAAGGTACCTGTCAACTTAAAATTCACTATTTACAGTTAATACACACCAGGGGTGCAAGCAGACTCAGGACCCTCTCCGCTTGGTACAGCAGGGCGACGCTGTCATCTATGCAGAGAGCAAACTGGGTCTCCCTCCGTTAAAAAGGAAACGGCGTGGGGTGGGGAAAGCAGGCTGTACCCAACATCCAGTCCCCCTGGGCGGAAGCCAGGAAACATACCATTTGTTCATCTTGGGTGTTTGGCGTCATGATGTGGTAATTCAACAAGAATGCCACGGTGCTCTCATGATCACCTTAGCTTTTCTGGCCCTTTTTGGACCTCAGAATAGTGGTGATGATCAAGGCATTTAGCCAAATCTGGAGAAGAAAATAGTCACAGGAGGCAAAGGCAGGGGAGGGAGAAGAAAGGAGTGAAGGGGACAATAGGGAATAAATGTAGTGACAAAGCCAAGGGGCCATGTGGAGAGAAGGGGGTCACTGCCCTCAACTGACACCAGAGGAGAGGGAGCAGAGGGTGACCCCTCAGTGAGAAAATGCAGCCAGCTGATCAAAGCAATGAAAATACAGAAACATGAGAAATGATCTGAAAAGATGCCGGATTAGACTGTCAGGGAGATGGGGGGGTTTCTCTCCACTGTAGGGACCAGCCTCAACTCATCCCAGGGGACCCGACCAATACCGACTCGGGTACAAGGGTGACTTGCAGCTGACTAGTGTCAGTGATGATCAAAGGAGTCCAGACGTGGGGCCATCCCAACTGTGCCTTTCGAGGGCAAAGGAGGCGCGCACTGAAATCTGACTTTAAATGCTGTATCATTAGCACATTTATCTGCCATCAGTTTGAGTGCAACCTGATGGCCTGATTATTGACGTTTTGGGGGAGGTGAGTGCAAGACCCCGATTATTCAAGGTCTGGCGGTGTTGAGTCAGGGGGAATAGGGAAAGGCCAGTGCCATCCCCCTCCCACGTCATGAGACTGCTGGGCCCTCATCCCAGCATGGCCAGGGAGCACGATTTGACATGCAAATCCAGGGTTATATACAGAGCTTCTCAATCAGCCTGTAGTGATTTTAAATCTATGGCTTCCAAGTAGGATAATATTTAAATAAAGTGCTGTCAGTAGTGCCTATGTGATAGATACTCAACAACCCAAATGGCCAGAGATTCATCAGAACTTGTCAGGGCTTTGGCAATAGAAAGTATGGACAGAAAACTCCTGCTGAGAGCTCAGGGCCCAGGGCAAACCATGTACATGCTCTGCTGAAGTCTCCACATCTTGGACGTTCTACAAAGTTGGCATGAGGATGAACTCAATACCACAGGCAGTCATCAAAGGAAAAATAATAGTAATTCCACACCAGGGAATCTTTGAATAGAGTTTGAAGGAGGCAGCTGCCCAGCCTACTCCAGGAGAAGTTGCCTGCAATGAATTTGCTTACTACTCAGTTCTAGCCCTTGTTTCTTGGATAATACTGCCTTCTGTTTCAGTAGCTTGAGTCACTCTGGGTTCCTTAGTTTCACATCTTTTTTACATTTTTAAGGATACCTGAATTCAATTTATCTAAGAGCACATGGCTTAATTTTGTATTTCTAGTAATAATTTTATTAGGCTTGCCCCTTTTTACTGTCTATTTTTGAATATGCTAAATACTTTGTATCCAGCTTATTAAAATCCCTTGTTTAAAATGAGATTAGTTCTAGCAATAAATATGTGCTTCTCTATGCACACGGTTTCACAGTGCTGGGTTTTTCTGTTATTATGACTGTATGGATCAGAGAGATTTAGAAATAAAGATACAAGGAAATTTGATTCCCTTGTCTCAATCATTTGGGAGTAAAAGTAAATGCATCCATCACACAGACACAAATAGTCGGCATCACTTAATCAAACCGATCAGAACACACCGTACTTATGCACACCCACAGTGAGGAAGGCGAGAAGTCCACAAATGCTGTATGAAATCATAGAGATTCCATGAATAATTATTGCTAGAAACAGTATTTTAAACAAAGGGTTTTCAGACAAATGTATTAAAACTCTTAAATACAAAGAGCCCCATCACCAGTAAAATGCTGCACATGTTTATGATTAAAAATACAAAATTATACAGAAAATGCCCTTTGATAAATTGATCTTAAAAGTTTCTTAATTGAGGTCTAACAGTAGACTTTTTGGCAAATTGCCCCCTGGGTGTATTGATTGCTGGGGAACTGGTCTCAGGCAAATCGATTTGTGCTGTGCTGCATCCCCTGGGGTTCTGAACAGCCTGAACACGCGTGGGCCGCCTTGGGGCACCCGGGGGAGCCCGTGGGTGCCGGATGGGGGTGCTGGAAGGCGCCAGGGGGGAGGGGGCGCGGCCTGGCCCCGCCTCTGGGCTCCAAGCGCGCGTGCGCAGGGCCCGGGCCGCTCCCCGAACCGCACGCGCCTGCGCTTCCCTCACGTCCTTTTCCTCCAGGGCGGCGCCCGCCTCTCCCTGGGCGCCGCGGCCACGCGCTGCTTCCCCGCCTCCTCCGCCCTCCGCCTCTCCTCCTTGGCCTCCTTGTACCGCCACTTGGGGAGCTGCAGGTGGGCGCTGTCCTTGGTGCTGCCCTTGGCGGCCGCCCTCTCGGGCTGGAAGGTGGGCGCGGGCGCCTTACTGATGCGCACCCGGGGGATGACCACGCCGGGCCGCACGCTGCTCCTCCTCAGCAGCGGCAGGAGGCTGGCCTTCCTCGGGGCACCTGGCAGCTGGGGAGACGGCAGGCTGGCTCCAGGGGCCCCCGCTGTGGAGAGCGCCCCAGCTTGGGAGGTCCAGGATTGCTGCTCGGTGCCTCCCACCTTGTCCCTCTCCTGGGCACACGTGTCCGGCCTCCCACGAGCCTCCAGGATTTCCTGTACCGCCAGCCGCCTCTTCCCCACGCAGGGGGGGCTCTCGGGGCACACGGTCTGGCAGACGATGGCCACGGCAGGGCTGTAGAGGCTCGTGGTCATCCGGACCATGTGGTCCAGGGCCCCTCCATCCTCCAGGCCCGGGCGCGGGCGGGAAGCCAACATGGACCGCACAAACTCAGTGAGCCTCTGCAAGCAGGTTTTGGAGCCCGTGGTCTTCAGAACCGTATCGGGGGCCGGTGGCAGCTCCGGCTTGTACTTTTCCCCAAACTGCTCTGGGCAGGGTCGTTCCAGCAGCCTCTGGATGAGGCGGACGGCTTCCAACCGGCCGGTGTAAGCGGCCCACTCCTGGGGCGACATCCCACGGCGGGGGTCTCTGGCATGGACATCTGCCCCTGAAGAACACAAAACACAAACAGGGTTGGGAAGATGCAACAAGAACTTCTCTGGTCCAACAGCGGGAAACAAAAGACAGTGAAATGGAGGGAAGGGAAAACTTTCAAAACCTAACAGGCTGCAGGCTGGAGCTGGGCCACTTGGATGAGCCTGCATAGGACCATCACCCTCCCCACTTACTATTATAACACAACCCACCTTTCAAGGCTCCACTTAATGGCTTATCTTTCCTAAGTAAAACTGTCTGAACTCAGCACCTAAATCATGGGATTTTTTAAGGAGTAAGTTTTCATGGCTTTCTGGCAATGGAGAGATGATCAGACAACGAAGATGCCTTGCAGACACTTGAATGATGCTCCTAGAATGTTCTAAAAATACTAACAGTGATGATCGCTTGCCAAGCATTTGGTGTCCCGTTTTCCTCACAGACCTTTCATGAGGACTGCTATGGCTCCTATTTTTCAGGGAATGTGTGCCTCCTCACTTACACTGGGTGGTTGGTCGGTCGTGCATCTGTCGTCTTCAGCAGACTGTGGGCTTCTGCAGGACAGAGGCCACGTCTTACTCATTTATGTTTCCTCAGTACATATCATCCTGGCTGGCAGGAGGTGTGCACTGAATAAAGTTTGTTACAGAACAGACAGTAGTCCCAATGGCCAAGGAACCTGCCTGAGGCCTCGACGCCAGTAAAACAGGTCTCAGGGTGTCTCCTGACCCTCAGCCCTGTGCAATTCCCACCACCCCACAGGATGGGCCTCTTCCTCTGTCCATGTTCTGTGTCAAAACAGCCAGACTACAGTACCCAGAGATTTAGTCTAACACTAATCTAGGTGTGCTGTGAAGCTATTTTGTAAATGTAGTTAAAATCAATAGTTAGTTGCCTGAGTAAAGGAGGGTGGGTGTCGTCCAATCAGTTGAAGGCCTTAAGAACACAAACTGAGGTTTCCTTGGAGGAAGGAATTCAGCCTCAAGACTTTGGCATAGCTCCTGCCCAAGTTTCCAGCCTGATGGGCTGCCTTACAGATTTCAGGCTTGCCAATCCTGAAAATCGTGTGAGCTAAGTCCTTAGAATAAATCTCTTAATATATATACCTCCTAGTGGTTCTGTTTCTCTGGAGAACCCTGACTCGGACATCCTCACGGTCTCCCTTACATAAGTAACTTCCTTAATAAATCCCCATACCACCCACTGCCTCCTCCTAATATTGCAAAGTTAAACTTCAACTCAACTTGATGAAATGTTCATAAATTTCAACTTGGTAGCATAATAGCAATTAATAAGGAATTGCTGTTCAATTAATCTTGGTCCAATCTCAGCCTGACATACAGTTAAAAATCATTCAGGATTTCAAGTCCCATTAGTCATACTTTCACTGCCACAGCAATGTGAAGAACTAGGGCAATTATCTAGTCAGCAAGCTCCCCAGGGACCAGGCCTGGCAGAGACTTCTGCATTCACATCCCACAGACCCAGGTGTCTGACATGCGGTGGCTGGTCAGTATGTGGTGAAGTGAGACAGGTAGGGGGGCTATTGGCTTCCCTGCTCCAGCAGCCCCCAGTGGCCCCATGGCCCAGGAAGACCCAGCTCACCTGAGCTTGTCTCAAAATGCCCTTAATTCTGTGACACATTAAAGAATAGCCATATTAGAAGAGTGGTAATTATTTGGAACTGGAAATCAGGATAGAACTCATTAGCTGGCATTCAATTTATAAACTGACTAGAATGAAAAGGGGGCAGTAAAAATGTCATTGCAAAAAATAGATGACACATTAAACCTTAATTAATTGCATGTCACTTAAAAAGGAACAAACTGCAAAATTAAAATCTTAATGAACACTGCTTGAAAGAGACATTTTTCAAAAGCTAATGGAAAACTAAAGGAACAGCTGCTCAAAGTTTAGCATGCTTCCTCCTGTCGTTGTCATACCTTTTCAAAATAGTATTGGAAAACACAAATATTCTGAACAACAAAGGCCATGCTGGCTGTCATGCAGCCCAAGGATCTCAGTTATGCTATAAATTCAAGATTCACTTCCTTAAGAAATTACTAAGGGCAGCATTAATGGCCGGGATGTAGTAACTAGTTCATAGAAGACAAATATGGATAATTAACACTTCATACATCTAGCTTTCAGAGAACACAGAGAACTTCTAAAAACCCAACGTATCCAACTTCTCCCCGGAGACTACTGGCATCCTCACCTCCTACCTGATCTCTCCCCTAGCACTCCAGCCATACAGACAGGGGCTGGGCTTCTGCCAGTGGAGCCATTTACTGCCATGTTGAGTGGGGTCAGTTATCTACACAAAGCCCTTTATTTTATGCAGGGCACCAACATACTCAGTTCTAGGCAGTGCATCATGATTGGCCTAAATCAGGATTTTGCAACCTGGACACCACTGACATTTTGAACCAGTTGAACCAGATAGCTATTTGTTGTGGGGGGCTTCTCCTGTGCATTTTAGGACTTTTGACAGCATCCCTGGTCTCTACCCATTTTATGCCAGTAGCATTCCACCAGTTATAACACTCAAAAATGTTCCCTGGGGGCAACACCCTCCCCTTCTGGTTGAGAATTACTGGTCTAACCTAATAACTACAGTCCTCATCCCCATTTTCCCGGCCTCCCTCACAGCTGGTCAAAGAGAAGGCTTTTGTGCCCTGATAAATAAAGGACCACTGTGGTCAGTGCTGCTTCCTGTCTGAAGCACGGATCTGAAACCTGGAGTTCTAGTGACCATTGTGGAACCACAAGGCCGCCAGTCAACAAGTTAGGGTGGGGACACTGGGCAGACAGGGAAAGAACCCGGGGGTTCTGGGATATCCTCAAGACATCCAGGGCCGGTACTGCACAGTCTACCTAAGACTTCCAGTGGGGTGAGAAAATAAATGCTTGTTTTCTTTAAGCCACTGTCAAGTTAGGGTTTCTGTCCTTGGAAGCAGAAAGCATGCCAAACAGGTGCTAACAGACTCTACCTACCTTCCTTCACTCATGTGCAGGAAGCATTCCCCCCACCCTTGAGTCACAGCCAGGTCCAGGGGACCACAGGAGCCCAGAGTGCACCACTTTCTTTCCTGTCTCTCTGCCAGCCCCCCACCCCATCTTATCCACCCGCTGAAGCCCAGCTCCAGCCCCTCCCAGCCCCCGGAAGCCTTCCCAGTCACAGGGCACCATGCGAAGCAGGTCTTGCAGACCTCCTCTTGAGCCACCTCTGGCCTGTATCTTGGGCACTTGAGCTATAATCACAGTGGTAAATCAGGAGGTAGGGTCAAAGGAGAGCCCCTGATGGGGGTGGGGGTCAGGACCCCTGCCTCCATCCCCCAAGGCATTTCTGAGATGTCCTAGCCTCCATCTTTCACAGGGTCTCAGCAGGGCTGACTCCAAGCCCACAAGGCTTAACGAGCTCCTTTGCACACATTCATTAGCTTTCCCATCTCCTGGGTCTCTCTTCCCTTCCAGAGAAACTACTTGCCCCAAGTCCTGGGCTCGGGGTTTGCTTTTGTGGGTGCCCCAGCTAAGACACTGCCCTAGGTGATAGGGAATGCCTCACTTTTAGCCCTTTCTCTGCCTAATACCTTGAAACTATTTCAACTTGGCAAATTCTCAGGTCATGGGGAATTTGTTTTCCTTATGAACAGAAGGAACCCTCTGTAGTGACAGGGTATCATCCGAGTTTCCCAGAAGCCTATAATCAGGGCTTGCCCAGGAAAGGGATGATGGCAGGATCAACAGCAGGGGTGCCTCTGATCTCCACTCCTCTGTAAACAAGCCCCTACCCCTCCTTTTAGGTCTGCTTTGCTGCCTGGAGCCACAGCAAGAGTCAAGGCTTGTGTTTGCCTGTGCTGGCTTCCCCCACACGGCAGCAGTTCCCCCGCACTCCAGGCACAAGAGCCAGTTCTCTTAAGCAAGTCTGGTATCTGGCAACCACCATCAAGCTCTGCTTCTCTTAAGAGAAAATCACATCCTTGATAAGGCTTCTCAGAGCCACTTATTTAAATAGACCTGTCACTTTGGGGCATTAATATTCCTCTGAATTAACAAGGTTCCGAAGCTCCACTTGCGATGCTCATCAGCAGAGCCGACTTTATTCCTTGGGAAGCCAAAAATTAAAGAGCCAATAAATCAGCTTTTCAGAACCTGGTTATATTTTTATTAAAATCCAAAGTTCTGATAATTCAAATATTATTTCGTTCTACCTGACAAGGTAAGATCAAAGCTGATACGTCTCTGTATGTTATGAACTACTAGAAAATCTAAACAAGTTTAGGTGGGCACCCAATTCAATGGGTCATCATTTGTGGGAGGAAATGGCTCCTGTTGAATAGTGTGAAATGGCAACTTGGAAATTCGACTCAGATGAAGACATACACTGAGCATGAGAAGGTTACTGCACTTGAAAAAATGAGAATGAGCCACACACCTTTAGCCTACCCATCAGTAAGTAGCGTGTGTGCCTCGTTCTTAAATCATCACAGGATGACCGTGCTATGCTTAGCTCTCGAGGTACCTCCCACAGCCACCGGTAAATGCACTCTCTGCTGGAGTGTCAATCCAAGGAAATACTCAGTATTAGCAGCTTTAAAGACTTTAATTTTTCTTAATATTGATACATATTAAGGGAAATAAGACACTTGTGCAAATTTTTTAAGTATCTCAACAAGAACCCTGTTATCCACCAGAGAAGACATTCAATCACTTTTTTTTTCTTTTAAGACATACACACAGAAGGAAAATGTAACCCGCTTTCCTGGGAGTGGGGGAGAATAAGCTAACTTAGTAGTAATCGTAGAAAATGAAAATATCCTAGAAGTTCAACAACCAAAGCCTTAGAGGCAGTTCAAAAATCCCTAAAAATGCTGGCTGATTTTGTTGTTGTTGTTATCATTAATCTACAATTACATGAAGAACATTATGTTTACTAGGGTCTCCCCTTCATCAAGTGCCCCCTACAAACCCCATTACAGTCACTGTCCGTCAGCATAGTAAGATGCTGTAGAATCACTACTTGTCTTCTCTATGTTGCACAGCCCTCCCCGTGCCCCACCCTCCACACTATACATGCTAATCATAATGCCCCCTTTCTTTTTGATTTTTATTTTAAGAAGGAATCTAGAACAATCTGGCAGGAGGAATGTATGTAAGAGGGAAAAGATTCTCTTTTCCACTTTTTCCATCCTTTTTCATTTAAATTATTTGCATCAGTGATTTTCAACAGAAGGTGACTTTATCCCCCAGGGGACATCTGGCAAAGTCTGGGGGCATTTTTGGTTGTCAGAAACCAGGCAGTGCTGTACAGTCACCTAGTGGGGAGAGGCCAGGGATTCTGCTAAACATCCTAGAACCCCCAGGGCAGCTGCCCCCCAACCCCCCGCCCGCCCAGTGATCTAGCACCGAATGTCAACAGTGCCAAGATTCAGAAGCCCGGGGTCACATACTCATTATCCTCAATAGGAAATTTAAGTATCTCATCACAAGGATTTTTTTTTCCAAGGGAAAAATATACCAGTCTCTCATTCACTTAACAAATAATTATTGAGCACAGAGATTCACCAACAACAATAATAACCAACTGATTGAGCACTTCCTCCATGCCAAGCATGCAACCAAGGGCTCTGCCTGTGGGAACTCATTCAGACCCCATCACGAGCTCCTGCTGGGCTGCTGCCTTCCACCTCATGTCAGAGAGGAGGAAACTGGGGCCTGGAGCATCGGGTGAATGGCCCAGGTACAGGCAGAGAGGTTAGTCCGGGGGCTAGAATCTGAAGCCAGGGTCCTGGCTTCCGAGTTAGTTCTTCTGACAGTGTACAGCTCAGGGTTGGAGGCACTCATGCAGATTATTCTAGACTTTGATGGGGCGGGGCGCAGGGAGGAGGGAACAGGAAAGGGAGGGTACATAAAACCCCATGCCAGATTCGTTACACAAATAACGGAGGGGGAAACCCCAGCTAGGGCTGACCGTGCACCCCTCAAGGAGAGCCCTCTCTCAAGAGACCTGAAGGCTGTGTCCGGAGCCCTGTGAGGGCTGTAGCTGGGGCCTGAAACCCCTGCCAGACAGAGAATGACAGTGAAATGTGCATTTTCCAATCACTGGAGCGCAACTGACCTAAAAACAAAAGGGTTTGTAATTCAAATTAATTCACTGGGGATAATGCATGGATGTGACCAGCACCATGAACTATTGGTTGAAAAGTAAATTACTAAAGGTCTGCACTCACAACTAGATCCAGAAGTAGCAAGAGCAGATGAAACTTCCCCCAGACACAAAAGCATCACAACCACCATTTAATTAGGAGGAACCACCTCTCACTGACACAGGACAGGCAGGACCTAAACTTGGCTGAAACTGATTATCTCACCTTTAAAAAATGACTGTCACTGAGTCCAAGCACAACCAACGGGATTAACTTTAATTATGATCTTTTTTTATCTCCAAGAAGATTTTCATTTTCAAAGCCTCTGTCTTCACTTACTGAATTTATTTTCGAACAGCATCCCCTCAAACACTGAGGTTAAAGCAGGAGGGAAAAAAATCCAAAGCCAGTTGTGATTCCTGAGTCCCCGTCTAAGCATGAGAAAGACAGACGGACTCAGACTGGAGGTCCCTGTATACTGGCCAGGATCAAGGCCATGTGGTCCCCCACTGGAAATAAGGCCGAGAAGCTGTCATGGACAGTGGAGACTGGGGACACATGACAGTGAAGTGTGGGAGCCTGGCTGGGACCCTGGGACAGAGAGGGCACATTAATGAAAAACTGGTGAAGTCTGAGTAGTCTGGAGTTCAGTTAACAGTAAGGTCCCATGCCGGCCCCTCGGGAAGGTGTGACCACATGGAGGATGGAGGAGGGCCATGGGGACACTCTGTACTGTCTTTCCTTCTCCACACACTTGAAATTATTCCAAAATAAAAATTTATTTAAAAAAAAAAAAAGAGCAAACTGTCTAAACAGAACTACCAGCCTAGGCTGATGCCTGGAAGAACGCGGTTGCTGTCCCCAGGGTAACTAAGGTGGGAGGCAAATGCCACCTCTAGGAACTCAGGACCAAGCGGCATGTGCAGAACCCAGTGCCAAGAACCAAAACAAAATAAAGACAAGTAATGGTGATGCAGCACCTCACACTGACCAAGTAGATGCTAACTCGGTGACTTACCCGAGTATGTGCTTTACACACATTTTCTCACTTAATTCTCAAAATAATCTGATTTGGGCTGTGCTAAAGATGATCACAGATTCCATTCCAGAGGAAAAAGAACTGGAGATCAGTAGCACGGGAGGTTTAACTTAGTAGTTCATTAAATTTGCACAGCCTTGTGAGTATTACAAAGTATTGTTACATTTCATCCTCAGGGGCTGTGAAAGAAGACGTTACTCATCCGGGAGCAAGGAAGGGTGTCCTACAGGGGGGGCCGTGCTGTGACCTCCCACCCCACCCTGAGGTGTTTGCTTTTGGTCCTGTGTATTTCACCTCGGGTGATGATAGCTGGACATCTCAAAGAAACTATCATTTCTTGCATCCACCAGGCTTTGTTTGCACGTACCAATCCACATCTGCGTGTTCTCTAAGGCCCACACAGGACAGGGAGAGACGTACCTGCTAGCATCAGGGCCCGGATGCACTCTGTCCGGCCCTGCATGGCAGCTTTCATCAGGGCCGTGAACCCAAATATGTTCCTCCTTTCAAGGTCAAGACCAGGGAAGTAGTTCAACAAGTAGTTGGTGATGGTGGCGTGCCCTGCAAAGAGAATCGCACACATGTATTGACCACACACCCCCAAGAGGGCACATCCAGCAAGGCCTTGAGGGAGAAGGAGACAGACGGAGACATTGAGAAGTATCTCACGGTTGACCTCTGGGGCCAGCCCATCTCGGCGGGGGGTGAGGAGTGGGCAGGGTTTGCCCCTCATTCTCCTGGAGTCCAGGAGACAGGAAGGCACTGTTTCTGGTCCATTGCTCTCTCAGCCCACCCCCTTGGGAGCTCAGCTGTCCTGTCAAGCTAGTAAGGAGGGCCCGCAGGGAGCCGGGATGCTGCGGGCTTGGCACATGGAAACGCTGAGCTAGCCTCATGCTGCCGCCGGCTGGCTGGGGGAGCAGCCTGGATGCTGTCAGCTCCCAGCAAGAGATACCAATGTAAATAGATGCAAAATCGAAAATGAACTTCAGAGCCATTTCCCAGGGCTCCTGAGCTTCTGGGAGGGCATCCTGCCATCATGCCAGTTCACACTGCCACCCTCTGTTACTGCTTAGAAGCACTATGTGTGTGTGTGTGTGTCTCTCTCACACATACACACACACACACAAACACACACACACACACACACACACACACACACAGGCAGGGAACCTGGGGAGTGTTGTCAGCGTGCCCATCAGCCACAAACCTAAACAGGTGAGAATATTTACTTGCGAACACAGATTTCTCCCTTTCATCTCCTTGCACTGCCAAAAAGGACCTGATTTTCTGCTCATTCCTAGGGGGGTTCTTAAAAAAGCCCATGGGCTCTTAGGGGCAAGTAAGGAGAGCATTATGTTAAAGGCCACTTCCCAGGACCCTCCAGGCCCACCCACAGAAAGCCAAACGGAGTGGGAGTGTTCCTCACACAGGACTACCTGCGCCATGCAGGCACGTTCGTCCTTGGGCCAGGCGTCCGTGCTGCCAATCACCACTGTCTGCTGTTCTTAGGTCCATGCCACCCTCCTGACTTCAGCCCCTAGAGCAGAGCCCCAACCTCAGCCCTTAGTGACTGTGGGGGCTGGATTATCTTTGTGTGGGGCCGTGCTGTGCACTGCAGGATGGCTACCAGCATCACAGCTCCCTACCCACTGAAGCCAGGAGCAGCCACATGCCTCCTTCCGCCAGGCATGACATCCCAGAATGTGTCCAGACATTGCTAAATATTCCCTGTGAGCAAAATCACCCTGTTGACAACCACTGCACTGGAGGCTCAGACTTCACTGTTTCAGGACCAACCACACTGAGGCAGAAAATGGCCTCCCGCCCTGCCTGCCTTCACCTGGGCCCCTGCACTGCAGGCCTTCCTCGGCGGCCATCTCCACCCTGTCCCCTGCTGATGTTGGCTAAGATACCCTCGAGAGCGTGAGCAGTGTGGGAAGTCGTCCTCCCGGGCCCAGCCGAGTTGCTGGGTGCCGGCCTCCACCCTTACGCCGGAGACCCAGCTCTCCTCAATCCCCCACTCACCCCCGCCACACACACGTTCCTTTGGGACCCCCGTGCCAGGCCTCATGGCTGCCCACCCTCAACAAACAATAGAGGGCGGACTCTTTTACAAGCATTGTTGTCTGCTAAATACAGAACTCACTGCAAACATTACAAGGTAAAACATGAAGCTTGCTGAGAAAGAGGAACACAGCATGCTGGCCTGTCCCTGCCGCCACCCCCGACCCCCTGCAACTCAGAGGTTGCAGCCAGCACCGGATGCTTTTTGACTTGCCCTCCATGTCATTTACATGGGGGTCAGAGGGGAGTAATGCTAGTGAACTGGTGGCCAAAGCAGTTTAAAATGAAGGTGGAGAGGTGGAATCCTTCGATTTCTGTTAGGTTTGTCCTCCAGCTAAATGCTTTGAGACACCTGTCAGTTGGATTTAGCCAGGGTCCTAGTGAAACAAATTGCAATTCGTTTAGAGCCATTTGTTTCTGTTGCACTTTTCAGCAGGCTATTCTTTGCACTGACATGTCCTGAACACTTTGAACAGGCAGGAAAGAGGAAGAAGTGGAAATCTACAAAGCAAATAACCCATTATACAGATCTGTTCCGCATATTACGTTGAGCTCAGAAAAACCAACAGGCAGCCAACTCCTTCTGACTGCAGGCCTGAGTTTTTACTGGCCAGGAAATCACTCCCAGCTCCAACTGGCTTTCCCAGGATGGCAGATTAATACCTCCTATCGTGCAGATTGCCTCAGTCAATGAAATCAAGGGTGGAACTGAAGCTTCCAAGGATGTATAGATAGTGACCTTTCTTCTGTTAAAAAGAAGACAACAGGCCCAAAACGGAATCACAAATGCTAAGCCCCAGACTTACAGTTTCCGGTTTCCCAGAAAAGGAATCTTAAACCAGTCAATCGGGAATGCCATGATCGGCACTAGTGAGATAACCTGCCTGGTGGACCCTTGCCATCCCCTAAAGGAACCTCTAATAACCAACTCCCTCTTTTGTTTCATATAACTGAAGTGGGGCAGTGACATGGGACAAGCATCATGATCAACTTTCCAAAAAAGTCGAGATACAAATGGCTTAGTAAGAACAGGAGAGATTCCATATTAAAGCCAAGATTCCATCTTAAAAAGCAGAAGAGTTGAGAAGTAAGATTCCTAACATATTCTTCAGTAATCAGCCCACAACCTATCTTAGGGCAGAGCAAGTAGTCCTCAACAATATGCCCCCAGAGCAGCAGAGGTGAGGCTTACAACCTCTCCCCTCATGTTCTGAGAGAAATCTTCTGCATACATGGATGTTTATTGCCCTCGTCTAGCTCAGATTAACACATAGTCTACAGGCACACACCTGATCATCTACACTTGCTCTCTTACAACACTAAACTCTGTTTTCTACCTTTATCTCGTATCTACCTACCACTTCAGCATTTTATTAAAAATAATAATAATAGAGAAATGTGGTATCCACATATAAATCAGGTTTAAAAATCAAATGAATATTCATATTTGAACTGACTGTGTATAGTTCATAATGCATGAGCAAAACCGAAGGCTTCTGTGATGACTGCCCTTGCACTGCTCACCATGTAACTTATTCACTATGTAAGAATTTGTACTCCATGTAAGAATTTGTTCGTTATGCATCAGAAGATTGGAGACTGATAAAAATTAGGCTTGGGGTGGATTAATGATTGTGCATTGAGTATTGACCCCCCTATACAGAAATTTATTGTGGTTAACAACTATTTGATCAATAAATATGAGAAATGCCCTCACAATATATATATATATATATATATATATATATATATATATATATAAACACACTTCCAATTGTAAAATAAATAAGTAACCGGGATGTAATGTATAGCATAAGGAATATAGTCAAAATATTGTTAACAACTTGGTATGGTGATAGCTGGTACCTAGAATTATCATGTATATAAATGTTGAATCACTGTGTTGTACACCTGAAACTAATGTAATGTAATACTGTTGTCAATTACCCTTCAATAAAAAAATAATAATAATATGCCCCCAGTGCTTGAGGGCAACCGCTATCTTGGAGAGGCACAGGATCTACAAATCCCTTGTGTTAAGTGTACCCTACAGAATTATCCGGAGGGCTGACTGTGGGGGAGGACAGAGTGTCCTTCACTGGAGAGACATCATGAGACTGCATGTCAGGCCTACACCCCCTCCACCTGCAGCCCTTTGCCCCATTCTTGAAAGCCTTAAAAAGACAGAATCCTAAGCCCTTTAGCATGCCTCCTCTCTGAGGTTGTCTGCACTCCCCTTTAAGTGCATACTTTTAAATAAAGTTTTCTCACTGCTCAAAATTACTGTGTTTTGTCTCTTTGTTATTTCATTTCTATTCCTGAGTCTTCACTTGTCTTCACTTTACTCCTGATAAGTAGGGAAGGGCTGCTGAGAGCTCTGATTTGGGCCTGCAAGTTCCTGTCACCCTGGACGGCACTGCAGCTGTGCGATCTGCTCTTAGGAGCCTGCCTGAAAATCTCCTTTCTCTGGAAAGTTCTCAGAACATAATCTCACTCCATCCCACACTCCATGGCTCCCACAAATCCTGAGGTGGTAGGGGCTACTCTACCGTGCAGATCCAAGTGGACATGGGATGATGCCAGGTGACCCTGGCTTTAGGAGCTGGCAAGGGAATCTGCCCTAGGACGAGAAGGAGTTCAGGAACTTTCCGTCTTTCCCTCTGTACCTCATTGCTCTCTGCTGCCTGCACGGCAGCCGCCATTCCCTGCTGCTCTCGCTCTAATGAATTCCTTCCTTACCTGCACTCATCTGACCTGCTCGAGAATTCTTTCTGGTTCAGAGTCAAGAACCCTCCCCCATCCAGGCTGAGGTCTCTTCATGCCTCACCAATGCTCAGGGACAGCCTTCCCCAGACACGGCTGCTGGGCAGCATAACTTCCTCGTTCCTGCTCCTTCTCCTTATAAAAGGTGTTCATTTTGCACAGCTTGATAGACCTCTTTTCTATCTGCTAGATTTGAACTGGTTTTTGCTCAAATAAACTCAACATTTTTAATATGCCTCCTTTTGTCTTTCAACACTTCTCAAAAACCATGACAATTAACCAAAGGGTGTTTCCTTTTCTTTAGTAAGATAGGTAGGATGGATGGATGGATGGATGGATGGATGGATGGATGGATGGATGGATGGATGGATGGATGGATGGATGGATGGGTGGGTGGATGGATGGGTGGATGGATGGATGGGTGGATAGACAGATAGACAGATGATAGACAATAGATGAGAGACAGTTAACAGATGAGAGAGAACATAAAACACACAGCCTTCCTTGCATTATAGAACCCAAACATGCACCATATAGAAATCTAGTTTGAAGCTAGTCCAACTTAGACCTTATGAAGTAGGATATGGCTCCTGCTATCCTCAGAGAAAGCCCATTTAAAGGGTGGGCTCCCCAAGACCCCTAGAACACACCCTCCATGAGCCCTACACTGCCTGAGAGAAGGGCACAAGTGACCCAGGATATAAGTGAGTTCTGGATAAAATACGTTCAGTGGGGTGATTAAATGAGGGTGCAGACAACTTAGTACTTAAGGGAGCTGGCTCTGAGAACACCCAAGTCTCAGCCTGCAGCTTAACACCTAGGTGACCCTGGGAAAGTGAGTCAACTTTGCTGAGTCTCTGTTTCCACATCTGAAAATGGGAGATAATATTAACCCCACAACTGTGAAAATCACAGACAATAGTGTGTATAAAAGTGCCTTGAGGAAAACACAAATCCCCCAGCAGAAAAATTCCCAATAATTTATGCAGGCATTCCACTTTCCAGGAGGGGCAACATAACACTCCCTAACCTGCAGGCTGGGCACAGTGACTTCCATCCAAAGAGGAGAATATGGAAAGGCGGAGGTCAGGGGCAGGGGGCGGTACCTTTACAGTGGAGAAACCTGACACATGCCACCTCAGCCAGGTGACCAAGGTCAACGTCAACAGCGATGTGCCCGAGCTTGACTGGATTCCCATCCACACTTCTGTGTTTCCATGTTGACGATCCCTCAAACCACACATGGGGAATTTCTAACTTTTTAACCTTGTCATATATGGAACATGTCACAGATTTGCCTGTGGTCCTTGTGGGGGGGCCACACTAACCTTCTCCATTATTCCAATTTTAGTGTATGTGCTGTGGAGGTGAGCCCAAACTTTCCCAACTCTAAGTCCCCTACCTCAGAGCAAATCCCCCTCCCAGGAGATGACGCACCTCTTACTTCACAGAGGGAACAGAAACCACAAGAAGGGAACCCCCTCAACTTTCCCCATCACCCCACAAACTTCCCCACATCCACAAGCCATCTCTCCTTCCCTCCTTTTGGTGAATCTTCTTCCTACTTAAAAATGCCAATGTCTTCTCCTCCCCAGAGCTGTAAATCCACCCTTTGCCCACTTCTGTGGGACATGCATATCACCACTGACCCCCTTTCTCTTCATCCTCTCCCCCCTTGCAAAGCCATTCCCATCAGATTTCATTAATGGCCCAAATTCTTTGCTTTGCCTTTTGCCATCTGATTTCACAGTCCTTCTGTCTAGAGGAATGTTGGCCAATAGGACGTTCAAAGGCACGATACAAGCAGGAGCATGAAATGCACTTACCCATCAAGACACCGTCTCATGCTTGTGCCTCAGCTAACTCCCTAGGAAGAACTTCCCCAGGGCACTTTGATGGCCCCAGGAGGAGCATGAGAAATGTGTCAAGCAAAGCTGTGCCAGCTGAAGGACACCAGCACACCCCAGAGCAGCGCCCGGCTCACTCACAGACAGATGACCAAAAGCAGTCTAGATCATCCCATTCCCAGCCCATTCATGGACACATGAATGATAAACACACGTTAAAAGTTTGGGGCTGTTTGTTATGCAGCAATAGCTGGCTGATATGCATGAACAAGGGTCTCCCACTTAAAAATATGTATGACTGTCTTAGTCCACTCAGGCTGCTGTGACAAACTGTGGAAGACTGGGGGCTGCTTAACAACAAACATTCATTTCTCACAGTTCTGGAGGCTGGGAAGTCCACAACCAAGATGCCAGCAGATTCAGCTCATAACTGCTGCCTCCAAAACTGCTCAGAACTGCTTGAAGCTGCTCAGAACTCCAAAACTTCCAATCGACTACAAGCTCAGTAGGTATTTGGTAAATGAAAAGGCTGAAGGATTCCTACTTCTCCCTTGGAAAAAGCTCACTTATCAAAAAGGTTAATTATCAAGCCAAAACCCACGATTACATGGACCTTACAATTATTCATTGTTGATTCATTCACCACTTTATTGTGTACCAATCTGAAGCTGAGAATCTTGTTTACTCCCTTATTCAAGGAAGGGAAATAGATAATAAACCCATGCTGCTCTAAATGTGGGGACGTGTCACAGCATTTGGTTGTCTAAAGCCTTGATCGGTTTGATGCCAGGAACTCAAAAGGTAGTTTTCCAAATGAAGCCAGTAGAGGGAACCATTGACTTTGGAAATAGCACATTCCACCTGCGCTGCAGAAGAGACTTTCCTTCCACCCAGAAAGGGGGAGGGCACACAGCGGGAGGGTGGGGGGACAGGGCGAGGGCAGCGCAGACAGCCTCCAGGACAGCCAGGTGTCTGACTGAGGAGCAGGGTGAGCTCCTGCCCGCCAGAAAGGCTCAGAAAACTGGAGTTTATGGGAAAAGGCAAGGCAGTACTAGGAAACCATTGTTTCCCAAGTTCTCATCTTAATTGAAACACCAGAAACCAAGAAAAAGGAAAACACTTCAAAAAACCACAAAAATCACAGTGGACTCAAACTAAAATCATGACCATGTGAGGTGACAATAAAATTAGATAAATAAAAGGAAGAGGTGTTTATTCCTGGCGTCTGGTCCAGTCACCCGTCCTCCTCTGAAGAGGGGCCCTCCCAAGTCCAGTTCATGAGCCACACCTTGCACGGGCAGCCTGAGCCCACAGCCACCCCTGGGGGTCTCATGGCCACTGTGGCCCCTGCATGGAGCAACATGAACAATGCCAGGCTGGGGCTCAATGCATTTCCTTCAGAATTCTAAAAATAAGTTCAAGGACTGACAAGTTTCAGGGACGACCCAGAGGTGATTTATACCTAACCAACTTTATGTTATCAGCAGTGCAAAAAGACCCCTGCTATTTCTCACGTCACCACGTTCTGTTAAAGATGGCTGAGAAATGAAGAAAGTTAATGCATAACTCCATCCCAGGGATTTGCTACTCATTTCTTTAGTTAGTTTGCTTAATATTTTTTATTTGTTGGGGGTGGGGTGGAGTATGGTAGAAGTTGAAATTACTGGCTGGGTGAGATTTAGGGATTATTTGAGGATTTATTGTCATACATTCTGTCCATTGTAAAGGCCTGATACAGACTTGGCTGTATTTTTATTATGCATTGAGTAACCAAGAAGGTTAGACTTTTCTGAAAACCCCAGACAGACAGCACAAGGCATTTGCATCCTGATTTATACTCACAAACACAGGACTCCCAACTCTCAGACATCCAGAAGGGCTGCAAATACCAAGTAATATAAACATGGCTAGCTTCAAAATTTTCCTTAACCACACAGATTCTGCTGGGGCCAGAGCTGAGCAGACCAAGTCCGTTAGAGTCACTCCGCGGCCCTCAGGAGCTGACTTGGGACACACCCCTGGCAGTGAGATATAAAGGAAACCCTGCTGGGGGCTTCTGGAAATGTTTTCCTGTCTTAGAGAACTGGATACCGGCAGGGATCTGGTCCTCCTTCCCGAAGCTTCCAGGTGTTGCAATGTGAAACCAGGGTGCTCGGAGCTGTGGGGCCATCCTGGATCATAAGGGCAAGGTCAGGAACATTTCTGAGCAGCTGGCCTCAGGTCCTGACAGGAGCTGCTCAATGCAGCAAACGTCCGATTGACACCGTCCGATGTGTTACATGAGAAGGCAGTTTCCTCACTGCTGAAGCCCCATTTCATCAGTTACTCAGCAAATTGCATCTTAACAGATCCTAGGCTCCAGTTAGAATCAGGGAAACACACTCGCAAACAGGAAGGAAAGTCCATTTAGCAAACACTGAAAAATGACTCATCCAGGTTTGCAAGAGTATGCTTGGGAAGAACTTAGTAGAAAGTATCTGTTGGCACAGGTTTTCTAAAGGCCACTTGGCAGCAGCTACATAAACAGTCACCTTCAGAATGTGCATGACCCTTGATGATGCAACTGCATTCCGGGAACATTTCCTTCCCTGCCCAGCTCTGGGCCCTGAAGGCTGACCTCCACCAAGGGTACCTGCCGGGTTTCTTGGCCTGACGGCTCCAGTGTGGCTCAGCAGGGACTGGGCAGAAGGAGAGAGGGGGCTCCTTACCCCTCCCCAGGGGCTGCCGGCTGAACTGTCTCAGGGTACAGCTCCTGCGGGGCAGCCCTGTGCCTGGGCCACTCTCCCCAGGCCCTAACTCTGCCCCCACCATCACTAATAGTTCCCTCGGCAATTCCTGTTCAGCCCTCTGAACACACCTGCTGCTCTGCCTGCTTCCAGCCAGGATGCTGGCAGATACGCCCTCCCCAGAAACACACCCCAGACATGAAGGCCTTCATGACAGCGCATTAGCAATCGGCTAAGGCCGAAACCCTGCGAGCAGCTGACCTCCTGTTTGGAAGCCCGGATTATGTGTGCTTTTGCTCACAGTGGGAGAGCCAGCACTGAGCTCAGTTGTTGGACATGAAGTAATTGCTAAATAAATATTAGTTTTAAAAAAGGATCTTCTGTAGGATGTAAGAGCCACAATTTATTGAACTGTGTCACATATATTGGACATGGTGGACAGGGCCATAAACACACAATCATACCCAGGAATGTGCCACTGTAAAAACAAGGTAATACTGCAGGCAATGGTCAACACGGAAAGATCTCCTAGACCTAAAAATCTTAAATCACAGTCTCTACAGAATTACCCTATTTGTGTAAATAAAAAGCACATGCACCCACATCTGGGTTTGGAAAGGAGAGTGAGTGAGGTCTGAACCTGTAAAAAGCTGGAATGCAGGTGATTTATGAGACAGAATTAGGGACTGTGAAGAAGGACCTTTTTCAAAATAATAATAATACTGTAGTGACTTCTTACTGTACACACATACTACTAGACATCTTTTGGAATTAAAAAATCATCAAACACATAAAACTGGTTATAGAAGTGGATTAAAATGAGACATCACCTGATTCTATCAGCTAAAAGCCCAAACAGCTGGGAAAATAGCAGAGAAAAGCCTGAACAGATCCTCAATTGCTTTCCTTTATTCTCACTTTAATTTGGCTCTGTGTCCCTCTGACAGTATCTCGCCTGAGTCCAGGACTCCCTCAGCCTTTTAATGCCCGCTGAGAGGCAGCCCCAGCCACCATTCAGTCTGGCAGCCTCCAAGGCCCCATGTATCAGTGGGGTCCCCAGACTAGCAGCACTGCCACCTGGGAACTGGTCAAAATGCACCTTCTCAGGCCCCACCTAGACCTTCTCAATTCCAAACTCCAGAGGCAGGGCCAGGCAAACTGCGTTTTAACCAGATCTGTAAGTGGCATAAAACCACACCCGTCCCCTCCGATCTCCCCCAGACAGTTCAATCCTAAAGCCTTGGTGGGGAGTGCAAGGAGGTTCTCCACAGCCTGGGGTGGGTGTCCCAGGGTCAGAACCCAAGGGCAGGAAGGGGGTGTCACGCAGAGAGGAGGGTGGGCCCGGAGACCTGGCTGGCTGCATACGGGGCTTGAGCAAGTCAGGCCCATGCAAGCCAGCAGGAAGAGAAAATGTATTATAAATACTGATTTCTCTTTTAAGAATATGGAAGAGAACCTGTCTACATATCAAATTGTTAACACTGGTTACCTCTAGAAAGTATAACTGGAGAGCATTGGGAGTGAGGAGTTAAGAGATTTTCACCCTTAACTTTAATTGCTTATGTGTGTTTTCCCCAAATATTTGTATTGTTTTGTGATCAACTTCCAAGAACATCAGAGGGACCAAGTAGAGAAAACACCCAGGCGGCCAGCCTCCTGCACGACAGTCCGGGTCACAGCCCTGGCCACGCCCCGCAGCACGCTTACCTGTGATGCCCAAACACTCAGTACCTCCCAGCCATTCCACCCCTAATCACCTAACTGCCCTACAGTCTATCTCAGTCGGGAGGAGAGGCTCCACCGCGGACCCCCAGCTCCCCTCAGGTCAGAGTGAGAAGCCAAGAACACTGAAGTCTTGTCCCCTGTCCCAGCTCCCCAGCTGGATGGGACCAAAAGAACAGGGAGAAGCCCCTGGCAGCAGGGCTGGAAACCATAGAAGGATGCATCCACTTACCAGGAATGTTGCCATTGCCTCTGCGGGAGGCAGTGGAGGTGGGTCAAGCTGCAGGGGACCTCCGGGAACTCTGGCAGAGCCCCAGATTAGGAGGGCGGGGCCAGGAGAAAGGCAGGCCGCAGGGGTGCAGGGAGACCCACCGCTTCCAGCACCCCAGCATCCCAGGCCTTGGTACTGCCCCTGCAGGCCCCTGCTTGGGAGCAGACACCAGGCAAGGGTGGGGGACTTAACCTTGGCTCACAGGGGTGCTGTCCCACCACACACCACTGGGAAGTGACTGCGCAGCATGGGGATGGGAGTGGCTGCCGTGAGGGCACTGAGCCCTGAACATCTCCCTCCGCCACAGACCCTGAGCCACAGACCCTGAGCCGGAAGCGCATGCAGCCTGTCCCTCTCCCTTTGCTGGGCCTCTCTCGAACCCTGACAGGACCCGTCATTGACTTGAAATGCACCAGTCAGGGCAAGCAAGTCAGTGCTAAATATGAGTGTTATGGAAGGAATGTGTCCCCCCCAAATTCTATGTTGAAGCTCCAACCCACAATGTGATGTATTTGGAGACAGGGCCTTTGTGGAAGCGTGGGACCCTGATCTAACAGGATGGTGTCCTCATAAGCGGAGACACCGGAGACCTTGATATCTCTGTCCAACATGTGGGGACACAGAGAGAAGGGTAAGCCAGCCTCCTCCACATTCAGAGAGCAAATCACCTGGCACCTTGACCTTGGACTTCCCAGCCTCCAGAACCATGAGAAACAAATTTCTGTTGGGTAAGCCCCCCAGTGTATGATGTTTATGTTACAGAAGCCCAAACATAAGACCCTATGTAGGCTCAGGAAGGATAAAGTAGATGTAATCCAATGAATGGCATAAAAACAAATTAATGAAGTAATATGAAGAATGTCCCCAGATCTTGGAGTAAAAGGATAGAAAAAGAAAAAACAGTAATAATGAGGGAAAGTTGTGACATGAGTACCAGGTGGCCTAATCTACACCTAAGAAGAAATCTCAGGAAGAAAGAACAAAATGAGGCAGATGCAGTGGCCAAAGCGATTAACCAAAATAATGTTTCCTAAAGTAAGACTATACCTGATGTAAGTCAGAACAAACACAGAGAGAAGGAACTGGGATATAGGGAGGGTTTGTAGGGGGTGGGGAGGGTGTTGCTTGTTCATTTTAATGTCAAGGATGGGGCAGGAGATATTTCCAAATCTAAGCACCATCAGGGAATCAATAAAGGCACAAAGGCAGGTTGGACTCAAACTAGTCCTCTGAAACTAAATGGAAGTAAAAAAAAAGGGGCAAAGAGCAAGTTGTTATTCCTGTATGAATACAAAATACAAACATTTTCAGATAGGCAAGAAATTGGAAAGTACAACATCATGGGTATTAAAACCACAGCTAACACCCCTAACACATACAAAGAGCTCCTGCAAATCAATAAGAAAACATCTTCCTCCTGTACATTCTTTACTATACATGCTCTAGTCCACAGTCATGGGTCCCACTCTACAGATAAGCCTTATCCGTATGCCAGCCGGGACTGGATATGGGACTCCATACTCTCTACCTGCCATGGAGACCTCTTACTTCAATGTCTCAGCGTTTCAAAGCCTGAGCACCAAAATGCAGCCAATGTTTCTCCACCCATTTTTTACATATACCCCTTTACCATTAGCATCACCCCACCCCCCACCCCATCCAGAAGGCCGAAAGCCATCTCAGACCCACTTCTCCCTCATCCACATGACCACCACTTTCCGCCACGCAGCTTCTTCCTCCTTCTCTGCCTCTGAAACCACCTCTGGATACGCCAGCATCACCTGGCCCTGTCACCACACACCCAACCTCATGCTACTTGAATGTATTTCCCTTGCATTACATCCAGACCCTTAATGAGCTGGTTCCTGCCTCTTCCTGGGGCCACCTCTCATCTCTCCTAGGAACACGCAGTCCTACAGCCACACGTGCTCTGCTTGGGCCCCCAGCCTTGGATGCATGAGCCCACCTCTGACATCTCCAACACCCAGCTCTAGCCCCCTTCCCATGAGCCCTGTCCTAAACCACCAGGCTGGGTGGGCTGTTCTAGTCCCAAGGTACCCAGCACACCCCCTCTGTCAGATGGCTCCCTGGAGGATTACTCAAGGGCAGGACTGCCCTTCACTTCAGCGTCTCTCTGGGCCCTGACCCCAATCCTGGCCAGCGGGAGGGGACAGGTGATGCATTGTGATCATGAAACTTCTCCATGTCCTTTTCACTTCTGCAGCTCGGGACCTGGGCTTCAAAGCCCGGAGGGCCTCCCTGGGGGCAAAGCGCTGTGCCTTGAAAGCTGATGAGGTGAACGTGCGGGCACAGCCCTGGCCGCTTTCTAAGTTTGTGGGGTTTTCCACCTTATGAGTCTTGATTGAAAAGCAGTGTGCGCAGACCACTGCCCATTACAGGGAATGAAACTGCCAGGTGCTGGCTATTCTGCTCTTGCCGGCCACCCTGGATTCGAGTCGCCCACGCTGACTCTGACACCAGGAACTCGTGAAGTGCTGCAGGTCAGGGAGGCCTCTCTTTGGTGGCGGCAGCAGACACTCCCTTCCCAGAATCAACGTGCAGTGTGGTTGAAGGCATTGTCTCTGCTTCCAGGCCCTGGGAGCAATTCTCAATGACTCCCAACCACAACGTGAGGCACCCTATGTTCCTTTAATAAACGACCGCCTTTTCTTCCACCTTGGCCAGAAGCAGCTTCTCTGCTACTGAGAACCTGGGACTATGATAGAGATGTAATCTTGGGAGCCAAGAATTTGGGAAGTAGTCAGTTATAAACCTGGTCCAGACCACAGTACAAATGAAGTGTGTCTCTGAAGGGACAAGCATAGCTTCCGTCTTTGTCTCAAAAAAATGTCCAAACACAGTTCTAGAAGAGGAGAGCCACGACGCGGACGGCAATGTGGACTCCTGGGGTGGCCATCCCAGACCAAAGGGCATTCCGGTTAACATCTCCAGGGCTCTTTCGCTAACAGGTCCCACCCCGTTACACTGACTTCCTCTCAGTAAGTTGCTCCTGACTTTACAGCTACCGGCAAAGTGCAAGGTGACCTCGTAAATACATCTATTTTGCACATTAAGCACCACACGTGTCTCTTTCACTATTGAGTCACCAGCATCTTCCGGTTGCCCTTCTCCAATCACTGAGTGGGGTGCGATGCGCTACGTGAGTGACAACAAGTTTGGTTTCCAGCGCAACTTCATCTTCAAAGACTTGGGGCATAACAGCTGGATCTGCCCAGTGCTGGGCTTTGCCCATGCAGTGAACTCTGCCCTGTCCCAAACGCACAAGGACAACATGTATGCACACCGATCAGCCTTTTCTCACACCCCTTAGGAGTTGAACAAGGTTTCTGATCAATTTCCATCCTTGCATTAATCTCATGAGCTGAGTTCATGAGCAGGGCCCCCCGCCTCCTGGCTGCAGCTCCTGGCGCCCTGGGAGGGAAGGAAAAGCCGGGTCTTACCTGCCTGCACAGCTGTGATTAGGGCCGTGTTCCCCTCGTTGTCCTGCCAGTTGACGTCAACGTGGGGGCACTCGGCTAAGACCACCACGGTATCCACAAAGCCGTGGTAGCAGGCGACAATAAGGCAGGTCTAGGAACGAAGAGGGAGGCGGGTCAGAGGGGCGGAGCCTCAGCAGACCCCACGTGCACCCACTGCCCCGGAGGCCGGACCGGTAGCCAGGGGAGCAGGGAGGAGCCCGAGTCCCCGTTCCCGGCTGCAGTTAATACAAGCCGGCCATCTGTCCATTCTCACATGTTGGTTGAGCACAGGCCATCGTTGGGAACAACGATCCTGGCCCTCAGGAGGAAAACAATCAAACTACAAACCTAACACATAAGCCAGTGATAGCGTGTGTCAGGGTGTAGACCAGGACAAGGGAGGTTGTGAGCCTGCGAGGACGTGGCTCAGTCCCAACAGGGGCTCAGAGTGGGCGCCCCAGGAAGGAGGTAAGGGAAGAAGCCAAGGGAAAGTCGGGGGCATGTCCAAGCAGAGGCCAGTGCCTGTGTCTAGGTAGGATCCCCAGGCAGGGACCAGCCAGGGACCAGGCAGCCCAGGGGCTGGAGCAGAGGGCACGAGAGGAAGAAGTCGGAGAAGCAACAGAAACTCAAGAGGCCAGCACAGACTCTGGGGTTTGCTGGGTGTGAGACGGGGCCATTTGGAGGAGCCAGTTGTCAATTTTCTGCATCTACTCTACCTGCTGGATGGAAAACAGACTGGGGTGGAAGCAGGGAAACCAGCTCAGGAGTACAGCTTGACAAAAAATAAATTTTCAGTCTTTGTCTCCAAGGTTCCTGGCACACAGCTCCTTAGCCCTTGGAATTTACTGTTTTTGTATATGCTAATGAGATGTGTATGAGGGTAGGGCCTTCCGTAGCTTCAGGATGGAGGCCCGGGTGTAGAAAAACCAACCACCATCCATCCCCCACCACCCAAACCCCACCTCCAGGGCAGGGAGAGGGGTGAAGACTGGGCTCGGTCAACAATGGTCAAGGATTTAATAGCTACAACAGAACATGCCTACTTAATGAGAGCTTCATAAAAACCCCTAACCACGGAGTTTGGGAAGCTTCTGGGTGGGTGGCCCTATCAAGGCACTGTGAGGAGGGTGGCGCCCCAGAGAGGGCACACCTCACCTCTTCCCCACACCTCGTCCTGTGTGTCACCTCCATTTGACTGCCCGAGCTGCATCCTTGATAACAAAGAAGTGATAGAGAGTAAAAGTGCTTTTCTGTGAGCCGTTCTAGCAGGTCATCAAACCTGAGGAACCTCCCAGATGTTAAGTGGGTTGGTAAAAAGGCAGCCTCTGGGTCAAGCCTGGCGTCTGAAGTTGGGGGTGATCTTGTGGGGCTGAGCCCTTCACCTGTGGAGTCTGCACCAGCTCTGGACAGTCGGAGAGAATGGAACTGAATTGGTAGACACCTTATTTGTGCTAGAAAATTGGAGTTAGTGTGGGAAAGTGACATGTATTTGGTGTCAGGAAAAAAGCCCTGGGCGGGGGGGGGGGGGTTGCTCCTGCAGATACCAGGCAGGTGACAGTGGAAGCCCTCACAAGAACCTGACCCTGCTGGCAGTCTGTCTCAGGTTTCCAGCCTCCAGAACTGTGAGAAATAAATTTCTCTTGATGAGCCACCCATTTTATGGTGTTTTGTTATAGCAGCTGAGCTAAGACATCTTGTAACAAAAGAAAATAATCTGAGGCACAGGTTCATCTCCAACACGTGGATTCATTCCTGGACTCAGTGGTGTGCTAAAACCCAACCCGGGGTAACATCAATCTGCAGTTATAGATCATGGGTCCCTGAGCACCACCAGCCACACCCACCACCTCATGGGGGTGCCAAGTTTAAGTTTAGAGCAACTCCGCGGTGGCCCAGCTCTGTTTTGGCCAGATTTTCAGTAAGAATGTAATTTTTCATGGAACAAGGGGAGGGTATGGGCAACCCCAAGTGGTTATCTTAGTAAGGCTCCCTCCTAGTTGCCCTCTCAAAAGAATATTAAATCACACAGACTGGAATTTTTTAATTCATCCACACTGCAGCATAATGGACTCTCAGTCTGTGACTACAGTAGGGCTATTTAAAAGGCTCCAGTCTGTGCATTCTCCAAAACAGGTCACCCCATCTGTAGAGTGAAATGTTTCAGAACAATTTAATTTAAAGAGAAAAGAGCATGAAATGAGCCCAGGCAGACGACACTCTGAAGCTGTGAAGGCTTTCAGTTTCTCTGAACGTCAGACTTCACCACCACCACCACTTCCATTTTCCCAGCTAACTTGACTGGCTCAGAGTTGCATAAATGGTCCAAAAACTTGTGCTTCCTGGTAAGCACCAAAATCTCATTTTGAACTTTTTTGGATGCAAGTATTTCTCAAGTATTCTATGATTTCCTGATGTATAAATAAGGCTTGCTGGACACAGTGTGACTTCTTCTTTTTTATATAATTACACCAGAAACTCATATTTGTTACAGAAAAAGTCTGCAATCAAAAGAAAAAAAAATACCTATGCACTCCACACACACACACTTTTCTTTAAACCAAAAAAGGATTATCTGCTCTATGTTTCAGTGAGGAATACATCAGCAACATCTTTTCACATCAATAAAAAGACTTCCATGTCAACATTTCCAGTAGATATGGAGTAATATATTCTACATCTGGCAGAATCACAGTTTTTAATAAATACCTGCTCTTGGATACTGAGATTACTTCCCATTTTTTCTCTATTTGAGTTAAGCCTGCAAGGAAGGTCCCCACAGCTAAGGCTTTGTGCATACCCCTCCTTACTGTCTCAGGAGATATAAAGCATATTTCTGGATTAAAGGGAAGAGGTATTTTGCAAGCTTTGAACACACCTGCAAATGTGACCTTCAGGAACACCACCAAGGACATCCGCCTTTGCCAGTCCAGCCGTCCAGCCTGGATGGACTCTGGGTTAAAAGGAGGAATTTCCAATGGCAGATAACAGAGGGGTGCTCTCCAGTTCTCCAGAAGTACCTGGGTCCCGGTTCAGCCTCCTGTCCTTTTGGGGTCACCTTCACCTCTGTTCCTTGCCACCCCAACCACTAAGAGGGCCTGTTCTGGAACCACAGCCCCTTCCAGCCACGTAAGCCAACACTTCCCAAAATGTGCAACATTGAAAACTTTCAGCATAACCTTATGTCAGAAACAAAGATTATCAGGGGGAAAAAGATAACTAAACTTGAGGGCACTTAATAAAATGGTATCAGACACCAAAGTTACAGCTTTTGTCTTCCCATGCAGAGACTTCCATTACTCTTCAAAATCATTACCTTTATCCCTTACCTTCTAGGCATGTGTTCCAAAAGTCTGATGATTTCCATGCTTAAAATGAGTGTTTACCTATAGTTTCAACTCTCCGTTTTCGCTGGAGAGTCTTGGTGCCTCCAACAGGAAAGTGGAAAGGGAGGTACAATCTTTGACAATCCCTGACCATGGTCTCAAGAAAAACTGTAACAAAACACTTGTCACAAAAGCAAATATTGTCCACTTACTAAATCAACAGAAGTCTCCTCACAGACTGAAGCCATAAGCAGTTTGCTTTTAAATTTTTTAATTTGCCAGAAGCAAAATGTTCATGAAAATAAAATAATGTTATCAAGAAAAAAAAAATTCAACCTGCAAGTGGAAGCCTCCATTTGGAGGTCACCTAGAAATTCTAGGCCCTCAAAACACAAGCCTAATTTTCAAAGCCTAAACACCATAGAAAAGCCAGAGCAATAACAACACAACAACAACAAAAATAATAAGTTGAGATGTTTCCACTTAAAAATTATAAGGGTCTGTACATCGAAAAACAAAAATATACAAATTAAAACCCCACTCTTTTGCAGGAAGAAAGGATGATAATAACACCAGGATTCTAATGACATCATGTATTATGTTAACAGATCAAAGGGGTGGAGAGGGGAAGATAGTTGATCATCATCTCAACAGACACACACACACACACACACAAACCAGAAAACATCTAGAAGGATTACACCAAAATATTAAGGGCAAAATCCTCTTTAGAAGTAATGGGATTGGAGGAGGGGGGTATGTGTGACGGTTTATTTTGTGTGTCATCATTTTATATGTACCCGGACATTTGGTCTAACATTCTAAATGTTTGTATGAAAGTATTTTTTTATGAGGTTATCATTTAAATCAGTAGCTACCAAGTAAAGCAAATTGCTCTCCACAATGTGGGTGGGCCTCATCCAATAAGTTGAAGACCCACATAGTACAAAGACGGACATTCCCCAAGCAAGAAGGAATTCTGCCGGCAGACCATGTGTGAGCTTGAACTGCAACTCCTCCCTGGGTCATCCTGCAGCTTGGACTTGCCAGTTGGTTCATTCCACAATAGTGTGAACAAATTCCTTAAAAATAATCTGTGTGGTATATCTATAGATGTCTGTAAGTAACATACAGTTAGATGCAGAGCTCTATCTAACTATAGATCTCTGCATGTATGTGTGTATGTGTGTATCTATTTGACTTTACATGTATCTACAGATAGCTATAGATACACACACACTCCCTATTGGTTCTATTTCTCTAGAAACCCTGATTAATACAGAGCAGTTGTGGAAGGAACACTTTGGAAGAACAACTTTTCACTTGTCACTCTATATGTTTCTGTACACTTCGAATTCTTCCAAACAAAGCTGTATTCATGAGGAACACACATGATGCTAATTCACAGTGAAAAACAAGCAAACATAATGTTTACATTAATAATGTTCTCATTAGGAAATACAGTGTTACAACCACTATTGCAAACAGCTGAAGAAGAACCATCTGTGAAGGTGGGGAGGGCAGTGGGCAGAGGAAATGGAAGCTGACAAATAGCCAAGGGAGGAGACTGGGACGCTGTGGAGTGCAGGATCCCACAGCCATATGGTACGGTAATAGTCTAGTAATTATCCTGATCACCCAGAAGGAAAGGGTATTCCCCATGTTCTAATGTGAGAAAAAATCCCATCATGTGTAGTATAATTTTTAAAGTTCAGAACCAAGAGAATAAACTTTAGTTGCCTGAAAGTCATTTCTATAAAACACCTTTCTCTGTAGTAATACCAATGAGAGGAAGGGGAAAATGTCTACGTGGCTTTATAAAAGAACTTAAGAATTCCGGTCCTTTGAAGATACTCCGTATTTCTAAAAGGCAGCCATGAGTTCCCACTAGCACAGGTGTAATAAATCGTTGGGTAAAGTGTGTTAGGCATAGTTTCAATAATCTAGTTTATCAAGCATCACAATGAGAAAGTAAATCCCAGGAGGGGAATTTGATCTCCGATGGTCACGGCCAAGTCCCCAGCTCAAGAACAACGCTAAGCTGACACATACATGTTGGTAAATGAATGAATACTAGGATTTTTAGTTCCCAGATGGTGAATGGATTGACCTCTGGACTGTCACAGTTCATGTCAAGGGCATAGCTGGAACTCTCTGGACAGCGGTGTCCACCCTGCACGTTTGGAAGGCAGAAAAATCCAGCAACTACTCCCACAGTAATGCTGCCTGAACTTGAGTCCTTAAATAACTTTATTACTTGATAAAATGTTTTTGTGTTAGGTATCTCATAACACCTTTGCAGATTTCTGCGATGGGGAGTTTTTCACTGAGGAATGTTCCCAGTCCCCTGAAACATGTCTACAATTGAAGTGGCCGATTAGGTCAGGAGAGTGACAGTCCATAATCTCTAGAGGATTGTTTGTGAACCTGGAAACCTGTCAGACAACCATTACAAAAGTGGGCCTTCCAGAACTGAAAGCCAAGTTTTCTTTTGTTTAACTTCTAAGATGATGCGAATTAAAATCAGGGCCAGAGACAAGAATCTTCCACAGGGAAGGTGGATGGAGGTGGGAATTCAGGATAAAAAGAAATTATACTGCTGGTCACACCAAATACAGTGGGTTGAGAGGGATGAGTCCCGGTGAGGGACTGGCTTTTGGGGTCACCCCACTGGGTGCTGTGGGCCTCCGTGGGCTCGGATTTTCCATGCTCAAAGTCTTTGGGGAAAAAAACACCTCATTAAGCTATTCTCCCACCTAGATTCTAAAGCAAGGTTATTTTATAAAAGACTTGATAATCCTAATTTCCCATAGCACCAGTTCATTATTTCAACCTATTATAGAAAAAAAAACGTGAGTCATGAAGCTGCCAGCCCAGATCCACAAGCAGGAATCCCACAGACGACAGGGGCAGCCAGGGCAGGGCATCCTCAGATTGCGTGCTGTGGACAGAAGCCCCAGCAGGTGCACCACTGCTCGGCTTAAATTCATCATTAAACAAAGACATGGAGTCGTCGGAGGTAAGCCTTTCCCCACTAAGCCTCAGTGCTGTTAATGAACTCGACCGCAAAGCCAGGACAGCAAACCTCTCTCTGAAGTGCCTCCCCAGGAATTCACATTTGTGCAATTTTTACGCCATGACATCTATTTTCTGTACACACAGCTGATAAAATGCAATTGGTGTGATTTTTTTTGTATCTTGAGCCAGATTACTTTCTGCAATGTGTTGTTACAAGTTTGGAAGGTCTACGGCATGTCCAGGTCTGGTAATGAGGGCTGGGGGTTGACCACCTGGCCAGCAGATAGGTCCTCAGGGATCATCCCCTGCAGGAGACAGCCCCAGCACCTCAGAGGCTGGCTCACAGGACCGAGTCCCACAGAGCATTCCAAGGGAGCTCGTGCAGCTAAACCAGGGGCCTCCTTGTGCTGGTGCAGAGCTATGCTGGCTTCCAGCCAGGGATCAGTGTGTGGCCCCTGATAATCTGCCTGCACCTCTGCCCAACGTGCTCCTCACTATGAGTGTGCATGAGTGTTTATCACAAAAAAGTCCCAAACATTGAGAAAAGAAAACTAGACAGTAATAGAACAAACACCCATGTCTCATCAGCTACATTAACAAAGGCTATCATTTTGTCATGATTGCTTCAAACTTTTGTAAGAAATCAACATTCTGGAAGCTGACGTTCCTTTCTGTACCCTTCCCCCCAAAGGTGACCACTGTGATGAGCTGCTGTGCACTCTGATTTCACTTTCGAGTTTTACTGCCTGTGCATGTATCCATAACAGTACATTAAATATAGAGTTTTATTCTGTAGTATAAATATTTACCAAAAAAAAAGTATTCCATGTAATTATGAGCCTGCAAACTTGATTTACTCCATGCTAGATGCTGAGATCTACCCACAGCTCAGTCAAGCACATCATGAGTACTACCGTGTCTCTGCATATGGATCCCTCGCTAGTCATTTATCCCCCAAACTCACAGACACTTCTTTCCAAAGTCCCAGAGCTGTAGACATGGAGCCCTGAAATAAAAAACTTGATCTTGGTCTGTATGTCCTGATGCACCCAAGACAGAGGGCACATTGGAATCTACACCTGTAAATTAGGGTTTCTTGGCCACAGCACTATTTACATTTGGGGTGACAGGTGTTACTGGGTGGGGCGGCCCCATGTATTGTAGGATGTCTGGCTGCATGCCTGGTCTCTACTCCATGAAGGCCAGTAGCATCCTTTACCTACCACTTGTAGCAACCAAAATGTCTCCACACATGGCCAGTGTCCCCCAGGCAAGAACTGCCTTGGTAAGTGGACTAGAGGGGGCAGAAAGCTGCCAATTCTCTCCAAAGTGGTCACACTACTTAAGGGCCACCATCGTTGTGTGTAGGCTACCAGTGTCTGTATTCTCAGCGACCTTCAACACTTCAATGACTGCATACGGGTCCCTCGCTAGTCATTTATCCCCCAAACTGACAAAGCAAAGGCCCACTTCTGATTATCATCCATCCGAGGGGAACACATTATTGCTGTGTTTTTAACTTGCATTCCCCTGACTTCCAGTCACACCAAAGACACTTCACTCTGTTCACTGACCATCCTCACTTCCTTTCCAGTGAATGACTTATTTATACCCTTTCCCCATCTCCTTGAGCTTATTTTCCTAATTGATTGGTCTGCATTCTTTATATATTCACAGTCAGCATTATCCAACAGAAATACAATGGGAGCCATGGGAGCCACACAGTTAGTTACATTTTCTGACAGCCACATTAAGAAAAGCAGAAGGAGGTGGGTGAAATTTATTTTAATAGCGTATTTTATTTAACCCCACATATACATATATATAATATAGACAGTAGTGTACATTTATAAATGTATCTGTAAGTTTACTGTTTACTTTTTCCTTGGGAAAAACTGTGCTTTAAGATTATGTCTTTGCTACTTGCATGGTCATAAAGTACACTTTCATTTACAAAATGATGGGGATAGAATTTATGATTGTTTTTAATTTCTTTCTTAGCTGAAAAATCAAAATGTGGCAATTATGTAATGCCACATATCCCAAAACATTTTACACAAAGCCAGTCCGCCAGCCTGGGAACCACTCTGCTGTGTGGTGCCATTCAGTGCCTAGGCATGCTGGCACCCATGGCTTCAGATCTCCAACCTGCCCTTCCATGCCTCCAAGCCTCCCCACACGCAGTGGCCTCTGCCGGGAGTTCTCTCCTGCCCACCCCACAGCCCCCCATCACCCAGTCGGCCTGGCACGTGTCTGATTCTCCAGCAAGTTCTGGCTCAAGCCCCTGTACACCCATGTTCCGAAGGTCCCACTGTGCTGCCTTGCACACACCACCCCTCACTGGAAGGTGGGCTCCACGTAGAGAAGGACTACATCTTTTTTTTTGGTGTAATTAATCTACAATTACATGAGGAACATTATGTTTACTAGACTCCCACTTCACCAAGTCCCCCCCACAAACCCCATTACAGTCACATCAGCGTAGTAAAATGCCATAGAATCACTACTACTTGTCTTCTCTGTGTGGCACAACCCTCCCTGTACCCCCCCACTATACATGCTAATCATAAGGCCCCCTTTCTTCCTCCCCCCACCCCATTATCCCTCCCTTCCCACCCATCCTCTCCAGTCCCTTTCCCTTTGGTAACTGTTAGTCTATTCTTGGGTTCTGTGTCACTGCTGTTGTTTTGTTCCTCCAGTTTTTTCTTTGTTCTTATACTCCACATATGAGTGAAATCATTTGGTACTTGTCTTTCTCTGCCTGGCTTATTTCACTGAGCATAATACCCTCTAGCTCCATCCATGTTGTTGCAAATGGTAGGATTTGTTTTCTTCTTATGGCTGAATAATATTCCATTGTGTATATGTACCACATCTTCTTTATCCATTCATCTACTGATGGACACTTAGGTTGCTTCCGTTTCTTGGCTATTGTAAATAGTGCTGCGATAAACATAGGGGTGCATCTGTCTTTTTGAAACTGGAGTGCTGCATCCTTAGGGTAAATTCCTAGAAATGGAATTCCTGGGTCAAATGGTAAGTCTATTTTGAGGTTTTTGAGGAACCTCCATACTGATTTCCACAATGGTTGAACTAGTTTACATTCCCACCAATGGTGTAGGAGGGTTCCCCTTTTCCACAACCTCGCCAACATGTGTTGTTGTTTGTCTTTTGGATGGTGGTGATCCTTACTGGTGTGAGGTGATATCTCATTGTGGTTTTAATTTGCATTTCTCTGACAACTAGTGATGTGGAGCATCTTTTCATGTGTCTGTTGGCCATCTGAATTTCTTCTTTGGAGAACTGTCTGTTCAGCTCCTCTGCCCATTTTTTAATTAGATTTTTTGCTTTTTGTTTGTTGACGTGCGTGAGCTCTTTATATATTTTGGATGTCAACCCTTTATCAAATCTGTCTTTTATGAATATATTCTCCCATAGGACTACATCTTTTTAAGGCTGTTTGGCCAGCATCTGACTCTACAAGTCACTCGGCAACCCTTGTTGAATGAATGAAGCACCCCTGAAATGTTTCAGTGCCTCCCACCTCACACAGGGCTTGCCTTACTCTAAACCGAGTGCTGACACATGTGACATGATCTTCAAGCTTTTTATCTTACTTGTATATTCAAGTAAGGAAACCACCTGACGTTGCAGGGCAACCTCAAAGGAGACAGCTGTCTGTAGTGTGGTAAGCGTCACCCCAGACTGGTGCTGCCTAGTCTGGCACCATAGATGCGAAAGCAACAGCCAAATGCAAAGAAAACAAGAGTGGGTTCAAGAATTCCACCCTGGGGAACTCACGTTCAGGACATCAAAAGTATGTCAAGAGATCTTCATAAAGATCTGTAACTTGCAAAACCCTGAAAATAACACAGCAAGAGATGACTGGCTAATTAAACACACCCCGTGGGGTACTATGTCCTCCCCAGCCAGATGAGGCCGGAATGCAGGTGCTGATGTGGAAAGATCCTGGCCAGACCCCAGTAAGTAAAAAATAATAATCAGACAGCGGGTGTATGTCACCTCTCCCTGTATGAGCTTCTAAAATGCATGCATGGCTCCTGCAAAGGCTAAGTTCATAAAAAATCTTTTATTGTCCAAAGAAGATATAAGAACTGTAACTGGCCACCCCCAAGATAAGAGAGGAGGCTTTAAGGTTTTATTAAGTATTTTGGATCTGTTTCCAAAATACGTAATATTTTAGGTGCACACCTTTTCAAATTATGCAAATGAAGTTACTTTGGCGATGGGATTATAGGTGATATTTATGTTTTTATTCATGCTTTTCTACATCAAGGAAAGAGATGCCTAATAAAGTGTTTTAAATAAGGAAATAGCAAACTTTAAAGATAAAATGTATAAAACATATCAGGAAAATTCAGTCAGAGGCACAGCTCACCTGGTAGCCTTTAAATAAGGAGTAAACAGATTCAAGGTTGTCATGATTCAGAACAATTCCCCTTTAGACTAAACTGTGCATAAAATATGAATTATTATCACTAAAAACTTCATTTGAATTTATTATTTTAGATTGTTAGTCATTTTAGGAAACTACTTTAACCATAGTCTCTCTTCAAATCATATATATATAATATACAATACATATCAGCACCCTGTTTAATATTCCCAGTACTGGCAATGGTTTGCACATGGTCATCTACCAAACACTCAGTGATAGAGAACCACACCTGTTCACTGACAGGTGACCTGAAGGCAGCCATTGTCAATAAGAATGACCTGTTCCTCACACCATTTATTCTCTTAATCTTTTTGAATTAAGCTTGGAATCTTTACAATGGATATACAAAACTCAACGGAGGAGGGGCGGGAGATGGCGGCGTGAGTAGAGCAGCGGAAATCTCCTCCCAAAACAACATATATCTATGAAAATATAACAAAGACAACCCTTCCTAGAATAAAGACCAGAGGACACAGGACAATATCCAGACCACATCCGCACCTGAGAGAACCCAGTGCCTCGCGAAGGGGGTAAGATACAAACCCCGGCCCCGCGGGAGCCGAGCGCCCCTCCCCCCAGCTCCCGGCGGGAGAAGAATAGGCAGAGCGGGAGGGAGACGGAGCCCAGGACTGCCGAACACCCAGCCCCCGCCATCCGGGCCAGAGTGCAGGGCCCTGGATACTAGGAAAACAGGGCAGCAAGAACAGTGAGCGGGCACTGGAGGCCGGGCGCCAGAGGACATAAGAAAAGAGCGCGACCATTTTTTTTTTTTTGCTTTTTTGCTGTTTTGTTTTGGCGAGCGCTTTTTGGAAGTCTTAAAGGGATACGGACCCCAATACTAGGGAAACAGGGCAGAAAGATCGGTGAGCAGAGGCCTGAGGCTGGCACCGGAGAATAAAGTAAAACGAGCGACCACCTTTTTTTTTTTTTTTTAAATTAAAAACCTTTTTTTTTTTTAATTTAAAAACTTTTTTCTTTTTTTTTTTTTTTTGGTGGTCGTTGTTTTGTTTTGGCGGGTGCTTTTTGGAAGTCTTAAAGGGGCAGGGCAGGTCACTTAATCCAGAGGTAGGGAATCCGGAGATCTCTGGGCACCCTAACCCCTGGGCTGCAGGGAGCAGGGAGGCCCCTTACGGAGATAAATAGCCTCCCAGCAGCTCCTGCTCCAACGCGACTCCACCATTTTGGAGTACCTGCCCGAGCCAGGCCACGCCCACAGCAACAGCGGAGATTAACTCCATAGCAGCCGGGCAGGAAGCAGAAGCCCTGTCTGCACGCAGCTGTGCAGCACAAGCCACTAGAGGCCGCTGTTCCCCCAGGAGAGGAGGGCCACAAACCAACAAGAAGGGAAGTCCTTCCAGCCGTCACTCGTCCCAGCTCTGCAGACTATTCCTATCACCATGAAAAGGCAAAGCTACAGGCAGACAAAGATCACAGAGACAACACCAGAGAAGGAGACAGACCTAACCAGTCTTCCTGACAAAGAATTCAAAATAAGAATCATAAACATGCTGACAGAGATGCAGAGAAATACGCAAGAAAAATGGGATGAAGTCCGGAAAGAGATCACAGATGCCAGAAAGGAGATCGCAGAAATGAAACAAACTCTGGAAGGGTTTATAAGCAGAATGGATAGAATGCAAGAGGCCATTGATGGAATTGAAATCAGAGAACAGGAACGCATAGAAGCTGACATAGAGAGAGACAAAAGGATCTCCAGGAATGAAACAATATTAAGAGAACTGTGTGACCAATCTAAAAGGAGCAATATCCGTATTATAGGGGTCCCAGAAGAAGAAGAGAGAGGAAAAGAGATGGAAAGTATCTTAGAAGAAATAATTGCTGAAAACTTCCCCAAACTGGGGGAGGAAATAATCGAACAGACCACGGAAATACACAGAACCCCCAACAGAAAGGATCCAAGAAGGACAACACCAAGACACATAATAATTAAAATGGCAAAGATCAAGGACAAGGAAAGAGTTTTAAAGGCAGCTAGAGAGAAAAAGGTCACCTATAAAGGGAAACCCATCAGGCTAACATCAGATTTCTCAACAGAAACCCTACAGGCCAGAAGAGAATGGCATGATATATTTAATACAATGAAACAGAAGGGCCTTGAACCAAGGATACTGTATCCAGCACGACTATCATTCAAATATGACGGTGGGATTAAACAATTCCCAGACAAACAAAAGCTGAGGGAATTTGCTTCCCACAAACCACCTCTACAGAACATCTTACAGGGACTGCTCTAGATGGGAGCACTCCTAGAAAGAGCACAGCACAAAACACCCAACATATGAAGAATCGAGGAGGAGGAACAAGAAGGGAGAGAAGAAAAGAATCTCCAGACAGTGTATATAACAGCTCAATAAGCGAGCTAAGTTAGGCAGTAAGATACTAAAGAGGCTAACCTTGAACCTTTGGTAACCACGAATTTAAAGCCTGCAATGGCAATAAGTACATATCTTTCAATAGTCACCCTAAATGTTAATGGGTTGAATGCACCAATCAAAAGACACAGAGTAACAGAATGGATAAAAAAGCAAGACCCATCTATATGTTGCTTACAAGAAACTCACCTCAAACCCAAAGACATGTACAGACTAAAAGTCAAGGGATGGAAAAACATATTTCAAGCAAACAACAGTGAGAAGAAAGCAGGGGTTGCAGTACTAATATCAGACAAAATAGACTTCAAAACAAAGAAAGTAACAAGAGATAAAGAAGGACACTACATAATGATACAGGGCTCAGTCAAACAAGAGGATATAACCATTCTAAATATATATGCATCCAACACAGGAACACCAGCATATGTGAAACAAATACTAACAGAACTAAAGGGGGATATAGACTGCAATGCATTCATTCTAGGAGACTTCAACAGACCACTCACCCCAAAGGATAGATCCACTGGGCAGAAAATAAGTAAGGACACAGAAGCACTGAACAACACAGTAGAGCAGATGGACCTAATAGACATCTATAGAACTCTACATCCAAAAGCAGCGGGATATACATTCTTCTCAAGTGCACATGGAACATTCTCCAGAATAGACCACATACTAGGCCACAAAAAGAGCCTCAGAAAATTCCAAAAGATTGAAATCCTACCAACCAACTTTTCAGACCACAAAGGCATAAAACTAGAAATAAACTGTACAAAGAAAGCAAAGAGGCTCACAAACACATGGAGGCTTAACAACACGCTCCTAAATAATCAATGGATCAATGACCAAATCAAAATGGAGGTCCAGCAATATATGGAAACAAATGACAACAACAACATTAAGCCCCAGCTTCTGTGGGACACAGCAAAAGCAGTCTTAATAGGAAAGTATATAGCAATCCAAGCATATTTAAAAAAGGAAGAGCAATCCCAAATGAATGGTCTAATGTCACAATTATCGAAATTGGAAAAAGAAGAACAGATGAGGCCTAAGGTCAGCAGAAGGAGGGACATAATAAAGATCAGAGAAGAAATAAATAAAATTGAGATGAATAAAACAATAGCAAAAATCAATGAAACCAAGAGCTGGTTCTTCGAGAAAATAAACAAAATAGATAAGCCTCTAGCCAGACTTATTAAGAAGAAAAGAGAGTCAACACAAATCAACAGTATCAGAAACGAGAAAGGAAAAATCACGACGGACCCCACGGAAATGCAAAGAATTATTGGAGAATACTATGAAAACCTATAAGCTAACAAGCTGGGAAACCTAGGAGAAATGGACAACTTCCTAGAAAAATACAACCTTCCAAGATTGACCCAGGAAGAAACAGAAAATCTAAACAGACCAATTACCAGCAACGAAATTGAAGCGGTAATCAAAAAACTACCAAAGAACAAAACCCCCGGGCCAGATGGATTTACCTCGGGATTTTATCAGACATACAGGGAAGACATAATACCCATTCTCCTTAAAGTTTTCCAAAAAATAGAGGAGGAGGGGATACTCCCAAACTCATTCTATGAAGCTAACATCACCCTAATACCAAAACCAGGCAAAGACCCCACCAAAAAAGAAAACTACAGACCAATATCCCTGATGAACATAGATGCAAAAATACTCAACAAAATATTAGCAAATCGAATTCAAAAATACATCAAAAGGATCATACACCATGACCAAGTGGGATTCATCCCAGGGATGCAAGGATGGTACAACATTCGAAAGTCCATCAACATCATTTACCACATCAAAAAAAAGAAAGACAAAAACCACATGATCATCTCCATAGATGCTGAAAAAGCATTTGACAAAGTTCAACATCCATTCATGTTAAAAACTCTCAGCAAAATGGGAATAGAGGGCAAGTACCTCAACATAATAAAGGCCATCTATGATAAACCCACAGCCAACATTATATTGAACAGTGAGAAGCTGAAAGCATTTCCTCTGAGATCGGGAACTAGACAGGGATGCCCACTCTCTCCACTGTTATTTAACATAGTACTGGAGGTCCTAGCCACGGCAATCAGACAAAACAAAGAAATACAAGGAATCCAGATTGGTAAAGAAAAAGTTAAACTGTCACTATTTGCAGATGACATGATACTGTACATAAAAAACCCTAAAGACTCCACCCCAAAACTACTAGAACTGATATCGGAATACAGCAAAGTTGCAGGATACAAAATCAACACACAGAAATCTGTGGCTTTCCTATACACCAACAATGAACCAACAGAAAGAGAAATCAGGAAAACAACTCCATTCACAATTGCATCAAAAAAAATAAAATACCTAGAAATAAACCTAACCACAGAAGTGAAAGACTTATACTCTGAAAACTACAAGTCACTCTTAAGAGAAATTAAAGGGGACACTAACAGATGGAAACTCTGCCCATGCTCGTGGCTAGGAAGAATTAATATCGTTAAAATGGCCATCCTGCCCAAAGCAATATACAGATTTGATGCAATCCCTATGAAACTACCAGCAACATTCTTCAATGAACTGGAAAACATAATTCAAAAATTCATATGGAAACACCAAAGACCCCAAATAGCCAAAGCAATCCTGAGAAAGAAGAATAAAGTAGGGGGGATCTCACTCCCCAACTTCAAGCTCTACTATAAAGCCATAGTAATCAATACAATTTGGTACTGGCACAAGAGCAGAGCCACAGACCAATGGAACAGACTAGAGAATCCAGACATTAACCCAGACATATATGGTCAATTAATATTTGATAAAGGAGCCATGGACATACAATGGCGAAATGACAGTCTCTTCAACAGATGGTGCTGGCAAAACTGGACAGCTACATGTAGGAGAATGAAACTGGACCATTGTCTAACCCCATATACAAAAGTAAACTCAAAATGGATCAAAGACCTGAATGTAAGCCATGAAACCATTAAACTCTTGGAAGAAAACATAGGCAAAAACCTCTTAGACATAAACATGAGTGACCTCTTCTTGAACATATCTCCCCGGGCAAGGAAAACAGCAGCAAAAATGAGTAAGTGGGACTATATTAAGCTGAAAAGCTTCTGTACAGCAAAAGACACCATCAATAGAACAAAAAGGATCCCTACAGTATGGGAGAATATATTTGAAAATGACACATCCGATAAAGGCTTGATATCCAGAATATATAAAGAGCTCACACGCCTCAACAAACAAAAAACAAATAACCCAAGTAAAAAATGGGCAGAGGAACTGAACAGACAGTTCTCCAAAAAAGAAATACAGATGGCCACCAGACACATGAAAAGATGCTCCACATCGCTAATTATCAGAGAAATGCAAATTAAAACTACAATGAGGTATCACCTCACACCAGTAAGGATGGCTGCCATCCAAAAGACAAACAACAACAAATGTTGGCGAGGCTGTGGAGAAAGGGGAACCCTCCTACACTGCTGGTGGGAATGTAAGTTAGTTCAACCATTGTGGAAAGCGGTGTGGAGGTACATCAAAATGCTCAAAACAGACTTACCATTTGACTCAGGAATTCCACTCCTAGGAATTTACCCTAAGAACACAGCAATCAAGTTTGAGAAAGACAGATGCACCCCTGTGTTTATTGCAGCACTATTTACAATAGCCAAGATTTGGAAGCAACCTAAATGTCCATCAATAGATGAATGGATAAAGAAGATGTGGTACATATACACAATGGAATACTACTCAGCCATAAGAAAAGGGCAAATCCAATCATTTGCAGCAACATGGATGGAGCTGGAGGGTATTATGCTCAGTGAAACAAGCCAAGCGGAGAAAGAGAAATACCAAATGATTTCACTTATCTGTGGAATATAAGAACAAAGGAAAAACTGAAGGAACAAAACAGCAGCAGAATCACAGAACTCAAGAATGGACTAACAGGTACCAAAGGGAAAGGGACTGGGAGGATGGGTGGGTAGGGAGGGATAAGGGGGGGTGAAGTAGGGGGGTATTAAGATTAACATACATGGGGGTGTAGGAGAAAAGGGAGGGCTGTACAACACAGAGAAGGCAAGTAGTGACTCTACAACATTTTGCTATGCTGATGGACAGTGACTGTAAAGGGGTTTATAGGGGAGACCTGGTATAGGGGAGAGCCTAGTAAACATAATATTCGTCATGTAAGTGTAGATTAGTGATACCAAAAACAAAGCAAAACAAAACAAAACAAAACAAAAGGGCAGTTCCTGTGTGGTGACCTCCAATGAGTTCTACACAAGGGTATAAAGGGCATATAAAAGTGTAGGCAAATGGTCTGTTTTCGTCTATACAGAAGATCAAAGCCTAATTGGGCTACCCCGAAAATGAACTAAGATACGGTATGAAAGAGAACTTCCAACATCAGCACTCTCTGGAAGACTCATGCCAGAAGATGATCATCAAAACCCCCAACAAAGATCCACGCACTGCTACAGCTGTAGATGCACTCATCCCACCAGTTCCTGGACTTGCCATGGGAATGAAGGAGATATCTAAGCTGGCCTGTGCAGACAGTAAAACAACAAATTTGACTGGATCTATACTGTTGGAACTCAACCAAGAATTAGGAGAAGTGCAAATTGTAGCGCTCCAAAATCTTACAACTACAGACTATTTACTGTTAAAAGAACATAAGGGATGTGAACATTCCCCAGGAATGGGTTGTTTTAATTTGTCTGATTTCTCTCAGACTGTTCAAGTTCAGTTGGACAATATCCACCATATCATAGATAAGTTTTCACAAATGCCTAAGGTGCCTAACTGGTTTTCTTGGTTTCACTGGAGATGGCTGGTAATTACAGATATGCTTTGGTTATGTAACTATACTCCTATTATGTTAATGTGTGTGCGCAATTTAAGTAGTAGCTTAAAACCTATACATGCTGAAGTTACTCTACAAGAAGATATGTCAAAGAAATAATCAATCTTCCCATGTTTTCTTCCGCCTACTACTTCTATAGCTTTTCTTCTTCCTTCCTAATTACAACCCTTAAATAGAATTCGTGCCTCATATCAAATTTACCGAGTATCATAATTATTCCAAGTGGTAAAGATACCTCAAGACAAATGCTGGGCATAGAAGCCACAGGGCATAAATATGCAAAGAAGTAAAAAGCTAACCTTTTCAAACAATAAGGCTTCTCTCTCACTTACCAACTTCACATTTCCCTGTATGGCCCCGGAAGATGACTGGTTAGCCAGAGACGGGTAAGATTCCTCAAGGGAGGAACAACCTAAGACAGGCACAGTCGCAGGGGGGCCATCAGGTGAGAAATTGGGGATCAACAGAGGTGAGGCTTAGAACCTCACCCCCCCTGTTCTGAGAGAAATCTTCTGCATACGTGGATGTTTTATTGCCCTTGTCTAGCTTGGATTAACACATAGTCTACAGGCACACACCTGATCATCTACATTTGCTCTCTTACAACACTAAACTATGTTTTCTACCTTTATCTTGTATCTACCTACCACTTCAGCATTTTATTAAAAATAATAATAATAAAGAGAGAAATGTGGTATCCACATATAAATCAAGTATAAAAACCAAATGTGTATTCATATTTGATCTGACTGTTTAGAGTTCATAATGCATGAGCAAAACCGAAAGTTTCTGTGATGACTGCCCTTGTACTGTTCACTATGTAACTTATTCATTATGTAAGAATTTGTTCTACATGTAAGAACTTGTTTGTTATGCCTCAGAAGATTGGAGACTGACGAAAATTAGGCTTGGGGTGGATTAATGATTGTGCATTGAGCATTGACTCCCCTATACATAATTTTATTGTCGTTAACAACCATTTGATCAATAAATATGAGAGATGCCCTCACAAAAAAAAAAAAAAGAAAAGACAGACTTCCAATGGTAAAATAAATAAGTAACCGGGATGTAATGTATAGCATATGGAATATAGTCAAGATATTGTAACAGCTTGGTAGGGTGATAGCTGGAACCTAGAATTATGTATATAAATGTTTTATCACTGTGTTGTACACTTGAAACTAATGTAATGTAATACTGTGCGTCAACTACCCTTCAATAAAAAATAATTATTTAAAAAAAAAAAAAAAAAAAAAACACTCAACGGACAACTTCATGAGAAAGAACGGGAAAGGCCAAAGACAGGGCACTAAATGGACCAGAACCACCCTGCCCAGCAAGGAAGGACCGTGGAGGGGAGCCCTGCAACACCCCAGAAGCGGGTCCTGCAGCCCCTGTCAAGCCTCAGGCCACACAGCCCCAGCTGACAGCTGGTGGAGACTTCATGAGAGACCCTGAGTCGGAACAGCCCAGCCAAACTGGTCCTGAATTCCTGAGCTGCAGAAACTGTGAGAGAAAATAAAGGCTGTTGTTCTTTTAAGCTACTATATTTGGGGATGATGTTATGCGGCATTAGATAAATAATACAAACACCAACAGTCACAGGATAGACTACTGACAACAGTCATTCATCATCTTTTGAAGCCCACACATATTAACAATTTATGTTTGTGTCTTAAGAACCAGATCCCTGTATTAAGGTTGAATATATGTTTACACAAAGAAATATATAATTAAATAAAATGTACTGAGATTTCATAACCTAATAACCAAGCATTGAAATCTACTAGATATTATACTAGATACATTGAGACATAATTCATGCCACAAACTAGCTAAGAAAATGTCCCTCCTGGACTTAAGTTAGGAGTCTCTGAAGACATAGAAACAATGCTATCTTTTACTTTTTTCAAAAATGTTCTTTTAAAATTAGAAAATAGAAAGTTAACATTTTTCTATCATATGATAGAAAGAAAGGTAATGTATGTTATCAAACTTCAGTAAAAATAAGGTATATGAAGAATTTTAGTCATGAGAAAAGGCTTGAATTATAAGAAAAAGTGAAAATACATATACTTTTATGAACAGGCCTGTAAAATTATCCACAATGCATGAAAAACCTATAAAGAAATGCCGAAAGTTCAGTAGTGATTAGTATGGATGATGGTGTTTATAGGTGACTTCTTTCTTTTATCCTTTTCTGTAGTAAAAAGTCCCATTTTTCCCTACAATGAAAACTTCTATTTAATAATCAGAAAATCAAAAAATTTTAAGGAAGAATAAACTCTGATAAAGCTTCCCAGTCTCTGCAGTTCAACATCACTAGCAGGAGACCGCAAGCTTGTAGCCTGGGGCAACACAGTACAAAAAAGAGAAAACTGCCTCTTACCCTTTTCTAGGAAGAGCTGGGGAGAGTAGAAATAAGTTTGCAATCAAGCAAGCACCAGTAATGAAAAACAAATTAGATTTCTTGGGATGTGTAGGTCATGATCAGCTTAATTTCTTGCAAAAACACTCCGTAAAATCTGCCCATTCCACAGGCCTGGAATTGAAACCGTCACTGGATGCAACTCCTCTGCCAAGCGTTTCTCACGCCAAAGCACCCACCCAGCTGGTCTGTCGTAGGCTCTCTGATAGCAGTGTGTTCTACTTCTGATAAACCAAGCCACAGCTTTCTTCAAGGCAACTTTTTCACAATCCAGGGTCTGTTTTGCACAAATCCTGGGTTTGTGTTACACAGAGTGTGGCACAACTTAGTACAATCCAATCCAATAGAGGGAGAATAAGCCACCTGGCTAATTATTCCCCTAAACAACCTATGTACTGTGCTCTGATTGGTTCAGGCTCAACCACAGTCACTCAAAGCGGGTTCCCTGAACCAGCAGGAGAGCATCGCCTGGGAGCCTGTTAGGAACCCAGAGCCTCGGGTCTGGCCCTTGTGAATCACAAGCCCCCACAGTCCCACACGACAAAGCGTGAGGGCACCAGTGTGCAGGTGGGGCTCTCTGGGGACAGTGACCACAGCACCACATGGGGAGGGCCAGCTACAGATGTCCCTGCCGCCCCGTCAGCGATACCAGAAACAGATTTCAGTTCACTTTGCCTATCAGTTTTTATTCTAATCAGTTCTCTTTTAATGGGGAGGAACGGCCACTTTGTCATGGCCAGTCTCTTCTGTCCCAGAGCTGGCCCGTGCCAGCAGCACCCTCTCAGATGCCACCTGGCTCCCTGACCTTCACCCTGAGTCATCCCTGGCCCCACGGCAAACGGCAGCCTCGTAGCTGGGATGGAGGTGGCACAGAGAGAAGGTGAGATTGCAAGATTTTGTGACTTCTATTTGCTTTAGGGATTTAGGAGTATGAGACCCCCAACGTGTGTAACAACAAATCTGGGGGAAAGCAGGTTCCCAGGGGTCAGGCCGCACTGTTTTCAGGACACTCCCATCATCGACCCACCAGCATTCCGTCTCCATCCCAAAAGCTGCTCCTGATGGCCTGCAAGCACCTGGGCTGGCGCTGAGACAAAGATAAACTCTGAAATCAGACAGTCCCCCTTAGGAAACTCAATCTGGGGGAGGAGAGAAGGCTGACCAGGACAGGAGCCCTGCCCAGTGCCTGCGGAGACAGAGGACGGGAAACTGGTCCAGGCTGGGAGGGGCTGGTGCCCACTGCCTGAGCCGTGTCAGCTAACACAGGAGGCCCAGCCTGCAGGGAGGACCGGATGGCGTCTCTGTGCAAGGCAAGCATGTGCAAATGCTGGGAAATGCCAACTCAGGGGGAGTTGGGGAAGTTACAGGTGGATCCACTCGGCTGCCCACAGACGATGGCAAGGGTCACAGAACCCTGAAGGGCTGCCATGGAGAACCACTGAAGGTCCTGAGCAGGATGCGTTTTCCTTCCAAAAACCTGCCTCTCAGGTGGGAGGTGGGGAGGCAGGGGAGAGCTTGTCATCTTCTACTTTCAGTACAGATCCCCCAACCCCCACCTCCTTCCTAACTGATTTGGCAACACCTCTGTGACTTATGATGTAACTAAGTGACACCAATGTGTTGATTCAGAGCTGTCAGGGCAGACGGCTTCAACACAACATCCTGGGCTTCAGGATGTCTGCTCCACAGGTGTTCGTTAATGCCCTCCAATTTGATTTTTTTAATGTAAAAATTTAAATGATCGCCTCTTCCAAATTTGTAAGTTCTTCATATCACCAGTCATCAGGGCAATGAAAATTAAGCCCACACTGAGATGCCACCATACACCCACCAGCATGGCTAAAATTAAGAAGACTGACAATACCAAATGTTGACGAGGGTGTGGGACTCTCATGTTCCCGCAGGTGGGAGTGTGAATGGAACAACCATATTGGAAAAGTGGTGGTTTCTATTAAAATTCACCACATGACCGCCTTAGGACCTACCAATTCCACTCACAGGCATATTTCCCAAGAGAAATAAAGTCTATTTCCACATAAATATGTGCACAAGAATACTTAAGGCAGCTTTAATTCATAACAGTGAAAAATTGCAAACAATGCAAATGTTCATCATCAAGAGACTGGATAGCACCAACTCTGCTATACTCAAACTCAGGAATACTACACAGCAACCAAAAAATGAACAAAATCCTGGTACGTGCAACCATCCTGCAAGATCTCAAACATACTACATTCAATGAAACAGCCAGACACAAAAGGGCAAGTATTGTGTGATTCCATTTATGTGAAATGTCTACAATGGGCAAATTCACAGAGACAGCAAGTAGATGAGAAGTTCCTGGAACAAAGTGGGGGGGAGGGAGAGAGTAGGGGATTACTGCCTAACAGTTACAGAGTTTCTATTTGGGATAATAGAAGATTTGGGAAATAACAGTGACACAATACTGTGAATGTAATTCATGCCACTAAACTGTATGCTGGTTATAATGGTTACAGTTTACTGTTATACATTTTGCCAGATTTTTAAAAATTAATAATGGAATATGCCAAAAACCAATTAGTTCTATGCCTTATATGGGCAAGTTATATAGCAGATGAATTATACCTCAATAAAGCTGTTTAAAATGAAAAGAAAAGCAACTTACTGATACACACACAACATAGAGAGCTCTCAAAGCCACTGTGTTGTGTGACAGAAGCCAGGCACCAGAGACACTGCGTGATTCCTGATGGCCCAGCACTGGCCACACTGGCCCATGGCAGTAGAAATGAGCTGTGGTGTTGACCTCTGACGGGCAGTGACTGAGTAGAAGGAGGTAAGAAGAAACTCACATGGGGACGGCCAGGTGACAGTGAAGGCAGAGATGGAATGACAATGCTTGGGGTCACCAGCAGCTGGAAGAGGCAAGAAGGGTCTCCCCTGAGGGTCTTCAGAGGGAACAACAACGTGCTGTCACCTTGACTTTGGATTTCTAGCTTCCGGCACTGTAAGAGGATACATTTCTGTTGTTTACGCCAAGAGCTTTGTGGCAATTTGTCACGACAGCCCTAGAAACTAATACATGGACACTCCAACACCACACTCACCCTGTCCTCCCAGCAGCGACTCCACCTGACCTGCTCCCTCCTCTGCCGCTCAGGGCCCCACCCTTGGGTCAGGCCCTCAGGCACCTCCAATGGCAGCAAAAGCCCCCATCAGGTCACCTGCCACCTGGCCTGGCTCCCTCTGGCCTCCACTCATAAGTGCTCTCCCTGCTCGAAAAGGTCCTTTCCTGCCACCCCCTAATGACCCCAGGAGGAGAAGCCCAGGGTGGACTCCGCCCCATCCCATCCCCAGGCTCAGTGGGTATCTAAATGCTGGGTAATTTGCTTAGCTTTTATGCCTGCAGCCACAGGTAACCTCAACTTTTAACCAATGGAAAATATGGCTGATCAGGGAAGTAAACAGAATGACTGTTTTATAAATAGAGCACTGTGACATAACTGCTTTCCCTTCGAAGTGGCTAAATGAAAATGCATAAGAAACACAACTGTCTGGGTAACTAACACCATCAAAAAGTATCCCACATCAGTAACAGGGAGAACCCGACAGTCACCCAAGTTCACATCTCTGAAACTAGCATTCTGAACAGGGCTATCAGCTTTCAGGCCACGTTCCTAATTCCCTATTAAGGAGAATTTTACATTCAAGAAATTATTCACCTACAGGAAGATGATGCACTTGCTACCTCTCCGAGTCAGCCTAGTGAATAGCCACCACTGTTCTCCTGCTGCCTCTAATTCATCATGGCCTTGGGTCTATTAGACTTATTTGTGCCTCTTGGTCTTTCCAGAATCAGCAGCCCAAAAGTTCACTGAATGCTTCAAACACCCACCTGAAAAATTCTGTTATTTTTGCTGTTTTGATAGTCTTTACGTTTTAAAGCAGTTTTAGGGTCACAGCAAAATTGAGTGGAAGGTACAGAGATTTCCCAGCCTGCAAAGTTTTAATATCTGAAGTGATGCCCAGAGAAAATTTCAGCAGTGACTCAAATTCATATGGAACCACAAAAGACCCTGAATAGCCAAAGCAATCCTGACAAGGAGGAATAAAGCTGGGGGGATTACACTCCCTGACTTCAGGCTCTACTACAAAGCCACAGTAATCAAGACAAATTTGATACTGGCACAAGAAAAGACCCATAAATCAATGGAACAGAATATAGAGCCCATATATAAACCCAAGCATATATAGTTAATTAATATATGATAAAGGAGCTATGGATATACAATGGGGAAATGACAGCCTCTTCAACAACTGGTGTTGGCAAAACTGGACAGCTACATGCAAGAGAATGAAACTCGATTATTGTCTAACCCCATACACAAAAGTAAACTCAAAATCAATCAAAGACCTGAATGTACGTCATGAAACCATAAAACTCTTAGGAAAAAACATAGGGAAAAATCTCTTGAATATAAACATGAGCAACTTTTACCTGGACGTATCTCCTCAGACAAGGGAAACAAAAGCAAAAATAAACAAACAGGACTACATCAAGCTAAAAAGCTTCTGTACAGCAAAGGCCACCATCAGCAGAACAAAAAGGCATCATATAGTATGAGAGAATATATTTGTAAATGACATATCTGACAAGGGGTTAACATCCAAAATATATAAAGAACTCACACACCTCAACACCCAAAAAGCAAATAACCCGATTAAAAAATGGGCAGAGGAGCTTAACAGACAGTTCTCCAAAGAAGAAATTCAGATGGCCAATAAACATATGAAAAGATGCCCCACATTGCTAATTATCAGGGAAATGCAACTTAAAACCACAGTGAGATACCATCTCCCACCAGTTAGGATGGCCAATATCAAAAAGACTAGGATAAACAAATGCTGACAAGGATGTGGAGAAAGGGGAACCCTCCCACAGTGCTGGTGGGAATGTAAGCCAGTTCAACCATTGTGGAAAGCAATACAGAGGTTCCTCAGAAAACTCAAAATAGAAATACCATTTGACCCAGGAATTCCACTCCTAGGAATTTACCCTAAGAATGCAGGAGCCCAGTTTGAAAGACATATGCACCTGTATGTTTATCGCAGCACTATTTACAATAGCCAAGAAATGGAAGCAACCTAAGTGTCCATTGTTAGGCTGGAGAAAGGAAAAACAAGGACATGCAAACAGAACAGAGAGATGCCATAGGGGGAGAACAGACCAGACCCCAAAGTCCGTGCCGTATATGGAAAGGGGACAGCTCTCCCTGAATTCCATCCTGATGTGCCAACTAAGACCCGGATATCAGCCTCCTCCCTCTTGGAAGGAAAAAAGTTTCTAGTTGACTATTATGTCACTTTTAGCCAATCATACCTCTCAATACCCCCCTAAAATAGTTTGCCCACTCCTCCCCCTCCTAATCCCTTATAAGCGCCCCACCTCCCTAACCGGGCGTGACTTCTCTGGCCTCTGACAATAAGGCTACAGAACCTCACCCGGGGGGGGGGGGGAATTTAAATAAATTACCTGACCCTTTGTTGCCTCTCTTCATCAGTAGATGAATGGATAAAGAAGATGTGGTACATATACACAATGGAATATTATTCAGCCATGTGAAGAAAACATCCTACCATTTGCAACAACATGGATGGAGCTAGAGGGTATTATGCTCAGTGAAATAAGCCAGGTGGAGAAAGACAAGTATCAAATGATTTCCCTCATCTGTGGAGTATAACAATGAAGCAAAACTGAAGGTACAAAACAGCAGCAGACTCACAGACTTCAAGAAGGGACTAGAGGTTACCAAAGAGGAGGGATAGGGGAGGGCAGGTGGGGAGGGAGGGAGAAGGGGATTGAGGGGTATTATGATTGGTACACATGGTGTGTGGGCAGGTCATGAGGAAGACAGTGTAACACGGACAAGTAGTGACTCTGTGGCATCTTGCTACACTGATGAACAGTGACTTCAGTGGGGCATGGGGGGGACTTCATAATATGGGTGAATTAGTAACCCACAATGTTTTTTCATGTGAAACCTTCATAAGAATGTATATGGATGATTCCTTAATAAAAATAATAATAAATAAATACTAATATTAATAAAATAAATTTCAGCAGTGGAAAATATACAAACTAAAACTGGTCTTTTTTTTTTTAAGAGCATAATGGGTTAATAGCAAAAGCCTCTTTCCTCACCCCCAAAAAGCAGAACTATAGAGTAAACATATGCCATAGTCCTTACAAATGTGTTACTGCACAGAAGGAAAGGTACCCAAGCACACTAGCTGATTCTTCAGCTAACAATAGCTACATTGCTACAGTAACATCCACGTTACTCGTTTCCAACTGTTGGAATCAAACACAGATAAAGTCAAGATATGCACAAGCATAATTACAGTTTAGAGAGAATGTTATTAATCTTGTCAGTGGAAAGATACTGAGGACAACATGAGAGGTGGGCCTGGGGAGAGGAGCTATGAGGAGTGAGTGTCCTTCCCCAACAGAGAAGTCCAGAAATTCTGAATGGAAATGAGGGAAAAGAAATTGAGGTTGAAATGTATTAAGCGTAAGTGTAGTGTAGGTACCTGACAATTAGCTTTCCTAATTGTAATGTAAGTGCCTGACAATTAGGTTTTTGATTGCAAAGATAAACAAAGACCAGCAACTCAACCAGAGAAGCAGCAAGGCTGCTCCACCCTCTTTAGAAATCCCTGGGTGACCTAGATAACTGGCCCTTTGACTGACGGCTTGCTTTTCCCTTCCCACACTTTAATTCCCACTGTTCTGTTTTAAATTCACCAATAAAAAGTGAGCCAGGGAAACCAAGGTCCCCACCCTCAATCCCAAGAAAAACAGACCCCCCGGGGCCCAAGAGAGTAGAAGCAGTAAAATATAATAACAAGAATACAACAGTACATTCATGGGGAAAAATTAAGAGATGGCCCAGAATAGGACTCCTGTCTTTAAAGGTTAAGGTGTGTTAAAAGAATAACCTGGAAAATAGACAGACAATTTAGCCAACATTGTTGGAAAAGTTGATATTAAGCAGGACACACATACACACACACACACACACACATACCACATATCAAAATACAGATCAAAAGGACTAGTTATGGGCAAAAATAAATATATACATATATACATATTTACATCCTAAAATATGTAACTGATCAAAGAGGAGCTTCAAAAGCATAATAATAATGAATAAGATAACAAAAATATAAATTTACCTTACATGAAAATGTAATACCAAGTTGCATAAAAAAATAATAAGCAAAATTACATAGAAATTTAAAAAGAGCAATCAAAATTAATGACATATACAGGGTTATTTAAATATCAACAGGAACATATTAAATATCAGCATAAATACCACCAGAATAATTTTTTAAATGCATAAAGAACAGAAAAATCCAAGAAAAACAGACTGAATATATGTGAAACAAACAACCTCACTAGTAAGGAAAAGTAGTGCAAATTAAAATATCAATGACATCACATACCTAATACAAAATATCATACCTCAAATGTTCTCCTAAGATGGATTACTCAGTTAATGGTGTTGGACAAATGCCTTAATCATATGGGAAAACATATGATTGGATCTTTACCTCATGTCTTATGTCAAAATGAATCATTAAATATACAACCATAAAAACACTGGAAGAAAATTTAGATGGTTATTTCTATAACCTTGGCTTTAAAAAAGCATTTTGAAGCACGATAGCAAAGCCAGAAACCATGAGGAAAAGACAGATAAACCTGACTATACAAAAATCTACTTGTTTTCAGCAAAACCACCATATAAAAATGAAGTAAGACAAATGATAGAAACTTACATCTTCAGCTATGAGAAGCTAGGGTCAATAAGAGCCAGTCTTCTGCTGAGAACAAGGAGTAAGACTGAGTAATTTTTTTTTCAGAAGCATCAGACTTCTAAGACAAGCAGGACTTGCAGACCCAGAATCCCAGAAAGAAGGTAAAAACTCTAGGATGAACTTCCATTTTCATGACCTTCCCTCATGGCATTTGCTGTTACATAAGGCTGAGAGAGTGTAGCTTAAGCCCAGAGACCTTCAGTAGTCATCACAGTCTCAGGGGTTAAGGAAACAAAACGAGTTCATGGCCTACTAAGGCTGAAGGCCTGTTAAACATGCCACATTTTCTGTAGGAAGCCCAACAACGTAGCCCCTATGAGTAAATCAAACCAGAAATAGACCCGACCTTACAAAGACTACAACCTAGCCCTATCATCTGCCCTACTTGTCAGCCAGAAGCAAATTAAATCCCCTCTGGAGGGAAATAACACTATCTAAAGCTACTTTAAATTTTCTTATATGTGAGAAACGCGCTCACTGGTCCAAACTTAGTCAAAGAGAACAGCGGAGCGAGGCTGTAATGACAGTCTTACAAGACTGGGTGTCTAGTGAGCAGCACATTAAGGGCAGTAACAACAAGGAATTTATTCCTTAGCACATGAGTCCTTCCCCTGGTTCCTCATTGGCTTAATACTACAGGGTTCATATCCTTTCTATATCTATATCTATATTAGGCTTTTTTTACATTTGTGTTAATTTCATTGGCTGGTTTAAAACTATTTCTGCGTTTTTTTTCAAAGAGATGCACAGCCCTCACTTTCTTATCTTAATCTCGCTCTCCCTCCCAGCGGGAGTGATATGTTCTGACATGTAGGCTTCTTGTTAATACCCTTTTGTTTAAACCTTAATTCCTCTGAGAATAAATCACATTTAGTTTAATGCCATTTCTAACATATACAATGTCTAGCGTTCAAAAAAGAAAAAGAATTCTCAGGCCTATCAGGAGACAGGACCAAGAGAAAAACAAATAGAAAAACATCTCCACAAGACACAGACATTGAACTTAACAGACTTTACAATAACTATGATTGATATGTAACAGAAAAAATGACAAATGGAGGATTTTAGCAGAGAATTGGAATCTGTGAAGAAGAATCAAATGATATTTTTAGAAATAAAACATGGAAGAATTGAAATTAAGAATTTAAAAAGGAGTGAAGGAACAGATTATGCTAAAGAAAAACTTAGTGAACTGCAAGAGGGGTTAACCAAAAATGCCCAGAAAGGAAAAAAAAAAAAGGGATGGAAAGCATAAGAGAAAAACCATAACAGACACATGGAGTATGATGGGAAAGGTTCAATGACATGTGAATTTGCTGTCACAGGATGGGAAGAGAAAGAGAATGGGACAAAATGACATCTGACAAAAAAGTGACAGCATTTTTCCAAAGGGACCAAAGATATCAAGCCATAAATTCAAGAAACTCTACAAACCCTAAACATGATGTAAAAAATAAATTCAAACTAGTAAAAGAATATGGGACATATGCTAGACAATAAATAGTATCTTTAGTATATTTTTTAAGTTGTTAGAACTAAAGAAAAGATGGACTAATCAAAAAAATGGGCAAAGGATATTGTGATTCCCACTCATTGACCACCAAATGAAATAGTGTATTTCTTCCCTACATATATGTACAACAGCAACAATTATACCCAGCAGTAACAGTAGTGTAACTCCATTCAGGTACCCAGATAGATTTCAATGTGTGTAAGTATGTGTGGGAAGGGGTCGTCCCACACATACTTACACCAAGCAATTCTGGAACACCAGCAGGGTGTTGGAGAACTCAACTCAATTCTGATGCTATCTGCCCAGAGGCAGCACCAGATTCCCAGGTCAAGGACTCCATCCTACAAGACTGCCTTCCGCCCCCAACTCCAGACACAATCGCAAGCCCCAGGCAGTCCCTGTGCTTCTGACCTACCAGCTACAGGTTGGAGGTTCCCACAACCACCCCCTTAGGTTCCATTAATTTGCTGGAGTGGAGTGGCTCACAGAACTCAGGAAAACATGTTTACCAGTTTAATGAAGTATACCATAAAAGATACAGGTTAACAACCAGGTGAAGAGAGACACAGGGCAAGGTCCCAAATAAAGGAGCTTCCATCCTCGTGGAGCTTGGGGCCTGGCTCTGTAGTCCGTGGAGGCATTTTGGTTCTCCAAGCATAGCTGCTCTATCCAATCAAGCAGCAGGACCAACCCAGCAGAGAGGAGCGGAGCAGGTAGAGCAGAGAGGGAGGGAGAGAGGGCAGGAGGGGGTGCAGCCAAGCACCTCAGAGAGAGCGGGCGAGAGTGCAAAAAGCTCTTCTCAGGGGTTCTTGTGAGGGCCTCATTGCACAGTCATGATTGACTAAATTATTGGTCATTGGCTGGTTCAACCTGCAGCCCCTGCCCTTGAGTGGGGGTCCAAAAGTCTCTCATTAACATGACAAAATACCAGTTTCACTTTTAAAACTGCAGTGTTTTCAGAAACTATGCATGAAGATCAAATATGTATTTCTTATAACTCATTATATCACAGATATGAAGACTTAAAGAAATAGAAAAAACCTGACTGACTAGTAAGTATATTGTATGAAACATGTTTCAAGCTCATGAATCACCAAAGACAGGCATATTAAAGTGAGGAATCACTTTTTTTGACCATGAGTTATAAAAGATTTAAAAAGTGAAAACACCTAGCACTGGCAATGTGTGGAAGGAAAGGCCCTCTCTGCCTCACTAGTGAGCACTGGCAGGCTCACACTTTCTAGAGGGTAGTTTGTTAGTATGTATCATCTCCATCAGGATCAGCGAGGTTGTGCCACAGTAGCAGGCAATCCCCAGGTTTCAAGGGCTTATGACAAATGACTGCTTGCTCACAGAGCATGTCCACTGCAGGTGGGCTGCAGCTCTTTTCCACGCTGTTCTCCCTCTAGGACTCAGACTGACGGAGAAGCCTCTACCAGGAATATTATGGGTCTCATTGCAGAGGGAAAAGAGGGCATGGCAAATCATATGCTGGGTCTTTAAAAAAAGTCGTTTTTAGGACCAAATTTTCCAGCAAGTGGCATGGCCAAGTATCATGCTATGGAGAGAGAAATCTACTCCTGCTCTATGGAGAGGAAGATCTGTTTGTGCAGATAACAGGACCCACCGCGTGGATCCAAACTCAATACCCAACAGTTTCCTGTGAAAATAAGAAGATCATTGTGCAGATATATGCAAAGTGCTGTATTGCCTATAAATGACAAACTAGAAATAACCTCAGGGTCCTCCAGGAAGCCAGAAATTAAACAAATAGCCAGAGAACAAAAAATAATGGTGTGCATTGGCTGACATGGAAAGATGGCCTCAATAAGTTGCTAAGGAAAAGAGCAGATTGCATGTATCATATTATATTAAATGACTCTTAAATTATACCTAAAATTTAATTATCTCTGGATCAGTGAATTTCATCGTTGGCATTTTTCTTGTTTGTTATTTGAATACCAGTACAGTGATTTCAATATTCTTAATAATTAATGTGTAGCATAAAGATACAGCAAAACAGACTATTTCATATCCTGCTGGTGGAAGGAGAAATTAGTATAATCATCCTAGAAAGCAAGATGACCTTTAAAAGGCTCATATTCTCACACCCAATAGTATCCTCAGAATTGATCTAAAAGGAATGGCTTCAAGTAGCAATGAAAGATATGTTAGGCCATCCATTCATCAGAGCATTATTTTTTTATAATAGCAAAATTTCAGAAACAACCAAATTGTCCAAAAAATGATTCAATAAATGATAATGTATGCAGAACTGGGTTTTGAGAATCAAGATTCTAAACTACTTTTACCAAAGAAATGAGCTCAAAGTAAGCTTGTAAGGGAAAAAAGGAGGATCCAAAAATGTATTTCAGGGTAATTTTAGAGATAGATAAACAGACTGAGAAAGCATTACCAAGTTGTTAACTGCACTATCTCCAAGTATTGGCTGTGTAGGTCACTTGTTTTATTTTCTTCTTTGTACTTTGCTCTTCTCTCAAATTTCCCACACCTAAATATTTCTATTGGAAGCAAAAAGAGAAATATAATAACTATTACTCTTAAATGTCAGAGTAAAGGATCAGGGGGAGGCATGATCATTCACAGGACAAATCAAACTCTACCCAGAAGATCTTCACAAGCCACTGAAGTCAAAAACATTCTGCTGCAGTGAGAACTCCCCGTACCCCAACCTGATGGCCCCTTGAAATTCAGCAAGCACGAGCTTCTCCCAACCTCTCAGACAAGAACAGACTGCTCTTGAGAGCCAGGAATCATATGAATAGTGTCCCGGTAGATGTAAATGCACTTCAGAAGGCCCACATTTGCACTGCTGTCAAGTTAAAAGCTGGGAAACAAATGAGTCATGTCCTAGGACATGTAAATGTATTGGAAAAGGCCCACATTTGCACTGGAAAGATCTTTCCTCATTTAATCTGCTCTGACTACAGGAAACCAATAGCAATTCCCTAAATTATGCATTAAGGTAACTACCAAAAAAAAAAAAAATTAAGCATGGAAGGACTGAAGAGGAGAACCATTCTGTTGGCCTAACTGTTGTTCTGAGCTGTATGGAAAACAGAAGAAAGCAGTAGGCACACGCATGCTGAGTTATGGGGACCCAGCACACATTCTATCTGCACAGTGCGTCAGATTCAAACAGTGATTTCCAACAAGATAAACAGAGGCTGGCCAGGGCACCAACACCAGCCCTTTCTCTCTACTTCATGCGGGGCTGCAGTATTTCTTAGTGTCACATGACGGGACAAAGGAATACTGCTCAGCCAGACACCGAGCACAGCTGATGGAGAAACTCAGGACCCCCATTAACAGGGAGTTCAGCGTCCTCTCCACAGACTGTTGCCCCCATCAGTCACTTGAGGACACAGCCCAGGGCTTGTACTTCTGTGGGCTTCCGAGTCTCCTGCAGAGAGCCTGTCATAGAGGAGCCACCGGCAAAGATCTGGGGGTGGGGGGACTGCTGGGTACATCTGTGCTACAGTGGTGAAGCTCAGAGGTACAGCCCTCTCTACCTCTGCCCTCAGAAGCATGCTGCTTTACGCATGTGCCATTTGGTACCCTAGATCCCATGTGGAAACCCATCAAACACCACAGCCCTGCAGCTCCTTTTCCATGGGGGCGCCCAGCACACCTATTAGTCAGGCAGACCTCCAGGCAGACAGGCCCCAGGGGCTGAGGGAGGAAGCCACAAGCAGCCAGGAAGTGCTTTCCAGTTCTAGGGGTTTCTCCCGGGGTTCCGTTTCACAAGAGGGAAGCCTCCTGCTCCACAGCCTAACATTAGCACATTTATAAACTTCCGGTAGCAAATGGAGATGGTCACTCAGACTTGAAGTAAGACCTGAAGAGTCGAAGTTTAGAGACACCAGATGGCAACCCAAATACAGATTTGTAAGCCAAGGACAGCATTTGGGGACCTGAGTTTTCAAAGCCATATGTGTCCATTCAGTCCTTGGGGATTCAGTTACATGAATAAAAAAGGCACTGAGCCAATTAAGCAGTTATGTAAGACACACCTCGCCACAGTTAGTCCTCAAGAACCGCTGACCTTGAACATCTTGTGCACTTGAAAGAGAATTAATTTCATAAAGTCATTACTGAAACTTTCACTTCCGACCTCTGCTGCTAGCTCCCTGTTCATTCTGCTCAGGCCTCTCTGGCCTCCTGGCTGTTCCAGAACATTCCAGGCACTCCCAGCTCAGAACCCTTTGCTCTTGCTGCTCCATTTGGACTGCTCTTCCCCTCTACAGCACACAGCGAAACTCTGACTTCCTTCACATCTTCACTCAAAGCTTCTCCCTGCAGTGAGAAGAGACCATCTCAGCAGCCACCCAACACAGCAGCCCCCAGCCCTGCCTGCCTGCTCTGCCCTCCCTTCTCAGCACCGGTCACCCCCTCACATGCTAAGGACTTTTTACCCTTTACTAAACCATCTTATGCATTGAGCTCCTGTTAAAAGGCATTTCAGTCTCTGTTTGGGGCTCTGTTCCCTATTGGAGTGCCTGGCGCAGGGGTCATCCTTTCAGTAAGTATTTGCTAAATAAATGAAGCCAGTAAACTGAAAAGAAGGCAACTTTCAAAACCAAAAAGCAGAATCAGGAAGTGTACTTAATGCCAATGGTTTTTTGTGCTTTTTCTTTTTAAAGGAAGATCTGCAGCACAGCATTTCCTTCAAGCGTTATTAGTTAATAAAAATTCCTTTGAAATCAAAACCCAGTGCATAGTGTTCTTGATACAGTGCGCATCACAAAGTCTTGCTGGGCATGAAATGGGTCATCACTGGCTCCACATTAGCTTCATTATCAATTAAACTTTCACAGAGCATGTGGCGGCTGCCTCCGCCCACGCCTCCTCCTGGCATGAAAGGCAAACGCTGTGAAATTGGAAGGGACGCGTCATGCTTCTTGGAGCTGACCTCCTCATATTACACTTCCAAAAGCATAACTCTTCCTATTATGAGTATCTTGCAAGAGGAAAATGAAGTCAAATGTTAAGATTCTGACAACAACAAATACTCCAGCTGAGAAACCAAGTGTATTTACAGTGCTGGGAACTCTAATTATAGGTTTTTCTCATTTTTGGAGAAGTCTCTCCAAGGAGCTGGTAAATACAGTTTTGCTACTCCCTACATTCTCTATTTCAGCGATTTTCAACCAGGGAGTGATTTTGTCCCCAAAGGGGTTATTTATCAATGTCTAGAGACATTTTTGATTGCCACAGCTTGCGGGGGAGAGGGAGGTGCTACTGGCATCTAGTGAGTGGTGCCCAGGGATGCTGCTCGATAGCCTACAGTGCAAAGGACAGCTCCCCACAGCAAACAGTTATCTGTCTCCAAATGTCTGTCGTGCCATGGCTGAGAAGTCTCAACACAATCAAGAACATTTATGAAAAGCCCACAGCGAACATCATTAATGTTAATGGGGAAAAATGGAAAGCCTTTCCTCTAAGATCAGGAACAAGACAAGGATGCCCATTCCCACCACTTCTATTCACTATAGTACTGGAAGTACTAGCAAGAGCAATCAAACAAGGAAAAGAAAGAAGAGGTATCCACACTGGAAAAGAAGATGTAAAATTATCCCTATTTGCATGATCTTATATATAGAACCTGTGATAAAATTCTTATGACCAAATATAGATTTCCCAGGTATTTCTGGTTTTCATCCACAGTTCCTGAAAACACTGAAGAGTCTTAAAGGTGAAACAGATGTTTTGTCATGTTAATGACACTTTTGGACCCCCCACCCAAGGGCGGGGGCTGGGGCCTGAATCAGCCAAAGGCCAATACTTCAGTCAATCATGACTATGCAATGAAGCCCTCACAAAACCTGTAAGAAGAGCTTTTTACTCTCTCTGCTCTGCCCGCTCTGCTTGGTTGGATGCTGCTTCTCCCTCAGGGGGTGCTTCTGTACTTGAGGAACCAGAATGCCTGCCTCCACGGGCCACTGAGCCAGACCCCAAGCTCCACAAGGATAGAAGCTCCTTTATTTGGGACCTTGCCCCATGCCTCTCTTCATCTGGCTGTTCACTTGTATCCTTTATGGTTTCCTTCATTAAAGTGGTAAACATGTTTTCCTGAGTTCTGTGAGCCGCTCTAGCAGATTAATGGAACCTAAGGGGGAGGCCATGGGAACCTCCAATCTATAGCTGGCAGGTCAGAAGCAGAGGGAACTGCCTGGGGCTTGTGACTGGCATCGGGAGTTGGGGGTGGAGAGCAGTCTTGTAGGACACAGCCCTTAACCTGGGGAATTTGGTGCTGTGTCTGGGCAGATAGCATCAGAATTGAGTTTTCCAACCCCTTGCTGGGGTTTGAGAATTGCTTGGTGTAAGTGTGTGTGGGAAGACCCCCTCCCACATACTTACACACATTGTAACTGGGTCTGGGTACCTGAATGGAGTTATACTACTATTACTGCTAGGTATAATATTGTTACTATTATTCACATATGTAGGGAAGAAATACACCATCTCATTTGGTGTCAGAGATGTTACAGAAACCTAAAGACTGTAAAAAGACTGTTAGAACTAATAAACAAGTTCAGTTAAGTTGCAGAATACAAAATCAACATGTAAAAATCAGTTTCATTTCTTCACACCAATTAAGATCTACCTGAAAAGGAAATCAGGAAATCAATCCCATTTGCCATAGCATTAGAAAGAATAAATTTAACCAAGGTAAAAAATCTCTACACTGAAAACTATAAAAGACAGGTGAGCAAAATTGAAGAAGACACAAATAAATGGGAATATATCCTGTGGTCAGGGATTGGAAGAATTAGTATTGTTAAAATGACCATGCTACCTGAAACAAAATACAGATTCAATGCAATCCCTACCAAAATTCCAATGGAACTTTCCACAGAAATAGAAAAAAACAACTCTAAAATTTATATGGAACCACAAAAGACCCCAAACAGCCAAAGCAATCTTGAGAAAGAACAAAGTTGGAGTCATCACACTTCCTGATTTCAAATTATATTACAAAGCTATAGTAATCAAAACAATATGGTATTGGCACAAAAACAGATACACAGATTGATGAAACAGAACGGAGCCCAAAAATAAACCCAAGCATGTAAGGTCATCTGATTTTTGAGAAGGGCACTAGGAATACACAAGGGGAAAGGATAGTCTTTTCAAAAAATGGTGTTGGGCAAACTGTATATCCACATGCACAAGAATGAAACAGAATCTTTTAAACCATCCACAAAAATCAACTCAGAATGGATTCAAGACTTAAATGTAGACCTGAAATCATATTTTTAAGTATCAAAATCAAGGGTACATAACTGGCAGCCAGACACAGCACCCCAGTTTCATTCAACAAGCAAGAACGAACCACCTACCAAGGATAGCCAACTCTGCCGGACTGAAGAGGACACAACCCAAATATGCTGAGGACCTTCCGTCATGGGGCTCACCGAGCCTGGAGAGAAAGTACTGACCAGGAATTATAAAACAAAGCAGACAGAAGTTTCATAAGTGAATTGCAAATTATCATGAGAGTCCAAAGCCAGAGAGAAGCCATCTAGCGCGGGGTAATGGCAGAAGTTCATGGGGAAGAGGACCTTGAGGCTGCCTTGCGGTAGACAGAGGGGAAGAGCATGTGTTCCAGGGGGACCAAGTTCTGTCATGCCGTGGAAGTGACACAGCAAGTCACTAGGCTTGTGTGACCCAACGGGAAGCAGTGGAAAGTCAGGCATTTGGACCACTACTGTAGGGGTCTTACAGGAAAAGGATCCACAGACGATGCTGTTGTAAGGGCCACACGTATGAAAATCAACCCAGAAGTGGTAGCAGAACAGACTGGAAAGTGACAAGACGCAGGGAGGACACCAGAGAGGAAGTGTGGCATTTGTTTAAGTGAGACATCTCAAAGCCCCAAAGTAGAGTAGCAGCGAGACCCAATGAGTTGGGGGACCATCATGGGAGAGTGTCTAGTGTTTAGAAAGTGGTGAGGTGCAGGTGATGAGAAAGGATGGGCTGACTCCAGGGTTGCTAATATGCACAGCTAACAGCATAGGGACAACCAGGGCCAGCTACGTAATTTGCAGCTCCCATGCAAAGTGACAACACTTAGCCCTAGCTCAAAACCATTACGAATTTCAAGAGCACAGCAGTAAAGCACAACACAAAATAGGGGTCCTTTTTAAGCACAGGGCCCTAAGGACTGCCAGAGTTGCACATTCACAAAGCCAGCCCCAGAGGAAACAAGAACCATTCTAAAGAGCTGGGGAGAGGGGAGCCGATGAGTTGGGTTTCAAACACAGTAATGTGGGTGATATTGGGAGAAGGCTGGCAGGGGAAATCCTACAGATGACCTCTGGTGCAAGTCGGACTCTCGGAGAGCTGTCCAGGCTGAGAGCTGGCAGAACGGACCTGGGGCTGATCTGCCAGCAGGATATATTCCCAAGGGAATGTGTGAGTCAGGGATCTCCAGACAGACAAAACCAATAGGAGATAGAGATTTGAAAAGATGTATTTTAAGGAATTAGCTCATTCCATCCGGGGAGCTAACAGCCCGGAAAAAAAGACAGCTGCAGTCTTGAGGCAGAATTCCTCCTTCTCCAGGAAGCCTGTGTTTGTTAAGGCCATGGACTGATTGGACAAGACCCTCCCACATTCTCGGGGACTCTCCTTGACTTGAAGCCGTGTGATTGTCACTGTTACCCACATCCACACAATATCTGCACAGGACACGGGAATTGGTGAGTAACTGGGGGGCTGAGCCTAGCCAAGATGACACATAAAGTACCCACAACAGGCAGCAAAGGGAAGCAAGCCTGTGAAAGGAGCCCAGAGAATAGGCAAAGGAATGGACACCAGGAGATGGGCAGTACAGGGTGTCTGTGGGGTCCACGGAGGTGTCTTCAGTGTGTGTGAACTCCCAGCTGCAGGGCATGTCACAGGGGCTCACAGGATTGGTGGGCCCCAAGGTCAGACAGCTGTCATGGTCACACAGCAGGCTACCCATACCACAGGCACCTGAGGGGTGAGCAGTCTGACACCCAGCCAAGCTCTGCGTGTCCACCTCCACCTGGCACAGGCCTGCCATCCCTGCCTCACACCCCAGGCAGGAATGTTGTTTTCCAATTCAACAACACTGCCCAAAATGCTGGCGAGGGTGGGGGCAGCCCTGCCAAGACCATAAACAGCTTCAGTGGGTGGGTTTCCAGGGAAGAAATCAAAAGTCAAGGGGGTGAAACAGGGACCCGGGAATGGATGCTTTCAGGCCACCCAACACTTGCGGAGAGCTGCAAAGGAGCAGCTGGCGCAGGTGCCAGCCCTGAGCTAGTGGGGACAGAAGCCCCCATGGCCGGGTCTGGAGGCCAGGAACCAGCCACGGGGCTGCCTGCCCTGCACACCTCTGGCCTGGGGATGCTGAGGACAAGGAGGTCAGGAGTCTGTCAGAGCCCAAGCACTGGCAAGTGAGTTTGAGGTTTGTTTGATTTGGGTTTTTTTCCTTATTTACAACAGGTGTGGTGGGGCTGTGGTGGGGCTGTGGAGGGCCACCCACGGCCTTTGCTGAGCACCCCCCAGAGCTCCAGCCTTGCCCTGGGCCACACAGCTCGCCCCACGCAGGATCAGGGAGAAGAGGGAGGGCCGTGCGAGAGCTAAGGAAGTTGGCCTCCAGCTTCTCTTCAAAGCAAAAGCCAGGCCACCCCAGGCCCGGGAGGAAACCTCGAGTTGGGCTAAAAGCCATCCTCTAGATGATGTGAATGTGTCTCTCGGCAGTTTCAGAGGTGGGCAGATTCCCCGGAAGGCTTTGCTGAACAGAGGGCCAACCCAGAATGTGGGATTTAAGGGGTCTGGAGGGAGTCTCCAGGTGCCGCTGGTGCTTCTGGCCTGTGCCACACTGAGGACACCAGTGGCTGGTCAGCAAAACCAGGCAGAGACAAGCAGGAAGGCAGCTCAGCCCAGGGCACCAGGGCAGGCTTGGGGCTGGCACCCTGTTTTAAAAACTAATTCCTCATCACCCTCTGGGATTTATAGGAATAACTGGTGAGACCAGAACCATCACACACTGTCCAGCAAGGTGCAGGCACTTCCTATGCAGTGAGTATTATCTTCTACCAAACAGAAGGTCAAGATATTCCCTAAAGTTACAAGGTTCTACATCTTACGGCCTTGATGGACAGTGACCACACTGGAGGTGGTGAAGGCTTGATAATATGGGAGAATGTTGAACCACTGTGTTGTCTCTTAAATCATCATAAGATTGTATATCAATTATGGATAAAATTGCAGTATTTCCAGAATCTCCTGCCTGGCCTTAGTACATCTTCATATCAATTGGTGTTTCCAAGGGGTGGAGAGAAGCAGTCCATCTCCATATAACTACAAGGGCGAGAGAGGGCATATCCGGACCTGAGAGGTTGGGTGGGGCCTCTTCTTCTGCAGCCCAGTTGCAAGAGACACAGGAGAGCAGAAATGGATGACTGCTTGTAAGAAATATATGGTTTTCAATCCTGAGAAGGAAGAATAAAGCAGGGGAGATCTCACTTCCCAACTTCAAGCTCTATTACAAAGCTACAGTAATCAAGACAATTTGGTACTGGCATAAGAATAGACCCATAGACCAGTGGAAGAGAATAGAGAGTCCAGATATTAACCCAAGCATATATGGTCAACTAATATATGATATAGGAGCCATGCATATACAATGGGAAAATGACAGCCTCTTCAACAGCTGGTGTTGGCAAAACTGGACAGCTACATGCAAGAGAATGAAACTGGATTACTGTCTGACTCCATACAAAAAAGTAAACTTGAAATGGATCAAAGACCTGAATGTAAGTCATGAAACTATAAAACTCTTAGAAGAAAACACAGGCAAAACTCTCTTGAATATAAACATGAACAACTTCTTCAAGAACATATTTCCATGGGCAAGGGAAACAAAAGCAAAAATGAACAAATGGGACTGTATCAAACTAAAAAGCTTCTGTACAGCAAAGGATACCATCAGTAGAACAAAAAGGCATCCTACAGTATGGGAGAATATATTCATAAATGACATATCCGATAAGGGGTTGACATCCAAAATATATAAAAAGCTCATGTACTTCAACAAACAAAAAAGCAAATAATCCAATTAAAAAATGGGCAAAGGATCTGAACAGTCACTTCACTAAAGAAGAAATTCAGATGGCCAACAGGCACATGAAAAAATGCTCCACACTGCTAATCACCAGAGAAATGCAAATTAAAATCACAATGACATATCACCTCACACCAGTTAGGATGGCCACCACCCAAAAGACAAACAACAACAAATGTTGGTGAGGATGTGGAGAAAGGGGAACCCTCCTACACTGCTGGTGGGAATGTAAATTAGTTCAACCATTGTGGAAAGCAGTATGGAGGTTCCTCAAAAAACTCAAAATAGAAATACCATTTGACCCAGGAATTCTACTCCTAGGAATTTGCCCTAAGAATGCAGGAGCCCAGTTTCAAAAAGACAGATGCACCCCTATGTTTATCGCAGCACTATTTACAATAGCCAAGAAACGGAAGCAACCTAAGTGTCCATCAGTAGATGAATGGATAAAGAAGATGTGGTACATATACACAATGGAATATTATTCAGCCATAAGAAGAAAACAAATCCTACCATTTGCACCAACATGGATGGAGCTAGAGGATATTATGCTCAGTGAAATAAGCCAGGTGGAGAAAGACAAGTACCAAATGATTTCACTCATTTGTGGAGTATAAGAACAAAGTAAAACTAAAGGAACAAAACAGCAGCAGACTCACAGAAGCCAAGAATGGACTAACAGTTACCAGAGGAAAAGGGGTTGGGGAAGATGGGTGGGAAGGGAGGGAGAGGGGGAATAAGGGGCATTACGATTAGCACACATGATGTGGGGGTGGGGCGGCATGGGGAAGTATAGCACAGAAAAGACAAGTAGTGATTCTATAGCATCTCACTACGCTGATGGACAGTGACTGTAATGGGGTATGTGCAGGGGAATTGATAATGGGGGGAGTCTAGTAACCTCAATGTTGCTCATGTAAGTGTATATTAGTGACACTAAAATTTAAAAGAAGAAATAAACAGCTTTCTTCCACTTTATTTCTCCCTTTGACTGACTTTGGTTTCAAAGGTATTTTGCCCCAGGATTTTCCCCATGAAGTTACATCAATGATACTTTAATTTAAAAAAAAATTACAAGGTTCTAGTTCTTCTTTCATAAAAATCCTTTTATTAATAATGTAAATGGGGGGGCGGAAGATGGCGGCGTGAGTAGAGCAGCGGAAATCTCCTCCCAAAACAACATATATCTATGAAAATATAACAAAGACAACCCTTCCTAGAATAAAGACCAGAGGACACAGGACAATATCCAGACCACATCCGCACCTGAGAGAACCCAGCGCCTCGCGAAGGGGGTAAGATACAAGCCCCGGCCGGGCGGGAGCCGAGCGCCCCTCCCCCAAGCTCCCGGCGGGAGAAGAATAGGCAGAGCGGGAGGGAGACGGAGCCCAGGACTGCCGAGCACCCAGCACCAGCCATCCGGGCCAGAGTGCAGGGCCCTCGATAATAGGAAAACAGGGCAGCAAGAACAGTGAGCGGGCACCGGAGGCCGGGTGTCGGAGGACATAAGAAAAGCGCGCGACCATTTTTTTTTTTTTCCTGCTTTTTTGCTGTTTTGTTTTGGCGAGCGCGTTTTGGAAGTCTTAAAGGGATAGGGCCCCCAATACTAGGGAAACAGGGCAGCAAGACCGGTGAGCAGAGGCCTGAGGCTGGCACCGGAGAATAAAGAAAAACGAGTGACCACCTTTTTTTTTTTCTATAAAAAAAATTTTTTTTTTTTTTTAATTTAAAAATTTTTTTCTTTTTTTTTTGGTGGTTGTTGTTTTGCTTTGGCGGGTGCCTATTGGAAGTCTTAAAGGGGCAAGGCAGGTCATTTAAGCCAGAGGTAGGGAATCCGGAGATCTCTGGGCACCCTAACCCCTGGGCTGCAGGGAGCAGGGAGGCCCATTACGGAGATAAATAGCCTCCCAGCAGCTCCTGCTCCAACGCGACTCCACCACTTTGGAGTAGCTGCCCGAGCCAGGCCACGCCCACAGCAACAGCGGAGATTAACTCCATAGCAGCCGGGCAGGAAGCAGAAACCCTGTCTGAGCGCAGCTGCGCAGCACAAGCCACTAGAGGCCGCTGTTCTCCCAGGAGAGGAGGGCCACAAACCAACAAGAAGGGAAGTCCTTCCAGCCGTCACTCGTCCCAGCTCTGCAAACTATTCCTATCACGATGAAAAGGCAAAGCTACAGGCAGACAAAGATCACAGAGACAACACCAGAGAAGGAGACAGACCTAACCAGTCTTCCTGACAAAGAATTCAAAATAAGAATCATAAACATGCTGACAGAGATGTAGAGAAATACGCAAGAGAAATGGGATGAAGTCCGGAGGGAGATCACAGATGCCAGAAAGGAGATCGCAGAAATGAAACAAACTCTGGAAGGGTTTATAAGCAGAATGGATAGGATGCAAGAGGCCATTGATGGAATTGAAAACAGAGAACAAGAACGCATAGAAGCTGACATAGAGAGAGATAAAAGGATCTCCAGGAATGAAACAATATTAAGAGAACTGTGTGACCAATCCAAAAGGAACAATATCCGTATTATAGGGGTCCCAGAAGAAGAAGAGAGTGGAAAAGAGATGGAAAGTATCTTAGAAGAAATAATTGCTGAAAACTTCCCCAAACTGGGGGAGGAAATAATCGAACAGACCACAGAAATACACAGAACCCCCAACAGAAAGGATCCAAGAAGGACAACACCAAGACACATAATAATTAAAATGGCAAAGATCAAGGACAAGGAAAGAGTGTTAAAGGCAGCTAGAGAGAAAAAGGTCACCTATAAAGGGAAACCCATCAGGCTAACATCAGATTTCTCAACAGAAACCCTACAGGCCAGAAGAGAATAGCATGATATATTTAATACAATGAAACAGAAGGGCCTTGAACCAAGGATACTGTATCCAGCACGACTATCATTCAAATATGACGGTGGGATTAAACAATTCCCAGACAAACAAAAGCTGAGGGAATTTACTTTCCACAAACCACCTCTACAGAACATCTTACAGGGACTGCTCTAGATGGGAGCACTCCTAGAAAGAGCACAGCACAAAACACCCAACATATGAAGAATCGAGGAGGAGGAACAAGAACGGAGAGAAGAAAAGAATCTCCAGAAAGTGTATATGACAGCTCAATAAGCGAGCTAAGTTAGGCAGTAAGATACTAAAGAGGCTAACCTTGAACCTTTGGTAACCACGAATTTAAAGCCTGCAATGGCAATTAGTACATATCTTTCAATAGTCACCCTAAATGTTAATGGATTGAATGCACCAATCAAAAGACACAGAGTAACAGAATGGATAAAAAAGCAAGACCCATCTATATGCTGCTTACAAGAAAACTCACCTCAAACCCAAAGACATGTACAGACTAAAAGTCAAGGGATGGAAAAACATATTTCAAGCAAACAACAGTGAGAAGAAAGCAGGGGTTGCAGTACTAATATCAGACAAAATAGACTTCAAAACAAAGAAAGTAACAAGAGATAAAGAAGGACACTACATAATGATAAAGGGCTCAGTCCAACAAGAGGATATAACCATTCTAAATATATATGCATCCAACACAGGAGCACCAGCATATGTGAAACAAATACTAAGAGAACTAAAGGAGGAAATAGACTGCAATGCATTCATTCTAGGAGACTTCAACACACCACTCACCACAAAGGATAGATCCACCGGGCAGAAAATAAGAAAGGACACGGAAGCACGGAACAACACAGTAGAGCAGATGGACCTAATAGACATCTATAGAACTCTACATCCAAAAGCAGGGGGATATACATTCTTCTCAAGTGCACATGGAACATTCTCCAGAATAGACCACATACTAGGCCACAAAAAGAGCCTCAGAAAATTCCAAAAGATTGAAATCCTACCAACCAACTTTTCAGACCACAAAGGCATAAAACTAGAAATAAACTGTACAAAGAAAGCAAAGAGGCTCACAAACACATGGAGGCTTAACAACACGCTCCTAAATAATCAATGGATCAATGACCAAATCAAAATGGAGATCCAGCAATATATGGAAACAAATGACAACAACAACACTAAGCCCCAACTTCTGTGGGACACAGCAAAAGCAGTCTTAAGAGGAAAGTATATAGCAATACAAGCATATTTAAAAAAGGAAGAGCAGTCCCAAATGAATGGTCTAATGTCACAATTATCGAAATTGGAAAAAGAAGAACAGATGAGGCCTAAGGTCAGCAGAAGGAGGGACATAATAAAGATCAGAGAAGAAATAAATAAAATTGAGAAGAATAAAACAATAGCAAAAATCAATTAAACCAAGAGCTGGTTCTTTGAGAAAATAAACAAAATAGATAAGCCTCTAGCCAGACTTATTAAGAAGAAAAGAGAGTCAACACAAATCAACAGTATCAGAAACGAGAAAGGAAAAATCACGACGGACCCCACAGAAATGCAAAGAATTATTGGAGAATACTATGAAAACCTATATGCTAACAAGCTGGGAAACCTAGGAGAAATGGACAACTTCCTAGAAAAATACAACCTTCCAAGATTGACCCAGGAAGAAACAGAAAATCTAAACAGACCAATTACCAGCAACGAAATTGAAGCGGTAATCAAAAAACTACCAAAGAACAAAACCCCCGGGCCAGATGGATTTACCTCGGAATTTTATCAGACATACAGGGAAGACATAATACCCATTCTCCTTAAAGTTTTCCAAAAAATAGAGGAGGAGGGGATACTCCCAAACTCATTCTATGAAGCTAACATCACCCTAATACCAAAACCAGGCAAAGACCCCACCAAAAAAGAAAACTACAGACCAATATCCCTGATGAACGTAGATGCAAAAATACTCAACAGAATATTAGCAAACCGAATTCAAAAATACATCAAAAGGATCATACACCATGACCAAGTGGGATTCATCCCAGGGATGCAAGGATGGTACAACATTCGAAAGTCCATCAACATCATCCACCACATCAACAAAAAGAAAGACAAAAACCACATGATCATCTCCATAGATGCTGAAAAAGCATTTGACAAAGTTCAACATCCATTCATGTTAAAAACTCTCAGCAAAATGGGAATAGAGGGCAAGTACCTCAACATAATAAAGGCCATCTATGATAAACCCACAGCCAACATTATATTGAACAGCGAGAAGCTGAAAGCATTTCCTCTGAGATCGGGAACTAGACAGGGATGCCCACTCTCTCCACTGTTATTTAACATAGTACTGGAGGTCCTAGCCATGACAATCAGACAAAATCAAGAAATACAAGGAATCCAGATTGGTAAAGAAGAAGTTAAACTGTCACTATTTGCAGATGACATGATACTGTACATAAAAAACCCTAAAGACTCCACCCCAAAACTACTAGAACTGATATCGGAATACAGAAAAGTTGCAGGATACAAAATCAACACACAGAAATCTGTGGCTTTCCTATATACTAACAATGAACCAACAGAAAGAGAAATTAGGAAAACAACTCCATTCACAATTGCATCAAAAAAAATAAAATACCTAGGAATAAACCTAACCAAAGAAGTGAAAGACTTATACTCTGAAAACTACAAGTCACTCTTAAGAGAAATTAAAGGGGACACTAACAGATGGAAACTCATCCCATGCTCGTGGCTAGGAAGAATTAATATCGTTAAAATGGCCATCCTGCCCAAAGCAATATACAGATTTGATGCAATCCCTATGAAACTACCAGCAACATTCTTCAATGACCTGGAACAAATAATTCAAAAATTCATATGGAAACACCAAAGACCCCGAAGAGCCAAAGCAATCCTGAGAAAGAATAAAGTAGGTGGGATCTCACTCCCCAACTTCAAGCTCTACTATAAAGCCATAGTAATCAAGACAATTTGGTACTGGCACAAGAGCAGAGCCACAGACCAATGGAACAGACTAGAGAATCCAGACATTAACCCAGACATATATGGTCAATTAATATTTGATAAAGGAGCCATGGACATACAATGGCGAAATGACAGTCTCTTCAACAGGTGGTGCTGGCAAAACTGGACAGCTACATGTAGGAGAATGAAACTGGACCATTGTCTAACCCCATATACAAAAGTAAACTCAAAATGGATCAAAGACCTGAATGTAAGTCATGAAACCATTAAACTCTTGGAAGAAAACATAGGCAAAAATCTCTTAGACATAAACATGAGTGACCTCTTCTTGAACATATCTCCCCGGGCAAGGAAAACAACAGCAAAAATGAACAAGTGGGACTATATTAAGCTGAAAAGCTTCTGTACAGCAAAAGACACCATCAATAGAACAAAAAGGATCCCTACAGTATGGGAGAATATATTTGAAAATGACACATCCGATAAAGGCTTGACGTCCAGAATATATAAAGAGCTCACATGCCTCAACAAACAAAAAACAAATAACCCAATTAAAAAATGGGCAAAGGAACTGAACAGACGGTTCTCCAAAAAAGAAATACAGATGGCCAACAGACACATGAAAAGATGCTCCACATCGCTAATTATCAGAGAAATGCAAATTAAAACTACAATGAGGTATCACCTCACACCAGTAAGGATGGCTGCCATCCAAAAGACAAACAACAACAAATGTTGGCGAGGCTGTGGAGAAAGGGGAACCCTCCTACACTGCTGGTGGGAATGTAAACTTGTTCAACCATTGTGGAAAGCAGTATGGAGGTACATCAAAATGCTCAAAACAGACATACCATTTGACCCAGGAATTTCACTCCTAGGAATTTACCCTAAGAATGCAGCAATCAAGTATGAGAAAGACCAATGTACCCCTATGTTTATCGCAGCACTATTTACAATAGCCAAGAATTGGAAGCAACCTAAATGTGCATCGATAGATGAATGGATAAAGAAGATGTGGTACATATACACAATGGAATACTACTCAGCCACAAGAAAAGGGCAAATCCAACCATTTGCAGCAACATGGATGGAGCTGGAGGGTATTTTGCTCAGTGAAACAAGCCAAGCGGAGAAAGAGAAATACCAAATGATTTCACTCATCTGTGGAATATAAGAACAAAGGAAAAACTGAAGGAACAAAACAGCAGCAGAATCACAGAACTCAAGAATGGACTAACAGGTACCAAAGGGAAAGGGACTGGGGAGGATGGGTGGGTAGGGAGGGATAAGGGGGGGAGAAGTAGGGGGGTATTAAGATTACCATCCATAGCGGGGTGGGACAAAGGGGAGGGCTGTACAACACAGAGAAGACAAGTAGTGATTCTACAACAGGTTGCTACGCTGATGGACAGTGACTGTAAAGGAGTATATAGGGGGGACCTGGTATAGGGGAGAGCCTAGTAAACAAAGTATTCGTCATGTAAGTGTAGATTAATGATTAAAAAAAAAATGCAGTTCCTATGTGGTGACCTCTAATGAGTTCTACACAATGATATAAAGGACATATAAAAGTGTAGGCAAAGGTTCTGTTTGTGTTTATACAGAGGATCAAAGCCTAATTTGGCTACCCCGAAAATGAACTAAGATACGATATGAAAAAGAACTTCCAACATCAGCACTCTCGGGAAGACTCATGACAGAAGATGATCAGAAAAAAAAAAAAAAAACTTCAACAAAGATCCACGCACTGCTACAGCTGTAGATGCACTCATCCCACCAGTTCCTGGACTTGCCATGGGAAAGATGAAGGAGATATCTAAGCTGGCCTGTGCATGCAGTAAAACAAAAATTGGACTGGATCTATACTGTTGGAACTCAACCAAGAATTAGGAGAAGTGCAAATTGTAGCACTCCAAAATCTTACAACCACAGACTATTTATCGTTAAAAGAACATATGGGATATGAACAGTCCCCAGGAATGGGGTGTTCTAGTTTATCTGAATTCTCTCAGACTGTTTAAGTTCAGTCGGACAATATCCACCATATCATAGATAAGTTTTCACAAATGCCTAAGGTGTCTAACTGGTTTTCTTGGTTTCACTGGAGATGGCTGGTAATTACAGGTATGCTTTGGTTAGGTAACTATATTCCTATTATGTTAATGTGTGTGCACAATTTAATTAGTCGTTTAAAACCTATCCATGCTGAAGTTACTCTACAAGAAGATATGTCAAAGAAATAATCAATCTTCCCATGTTTTCTTCTGCCTGCTACTTCTGTAGCTTTTCTTCTTCCTACCCAATCACAACCTTTAAATAGAACTCGTGCCACATGTCGAATTTACCGAGTATCATAATTCTTCCAAGTGGTAAAGACACCTCAAGACAAATGCTGGGCATAGAAGCCACAGGGCATAAATATGCAAAGAAGTAAAAAGCTAACCTTTTCAAACGATAAGGCTTCTCTCTCACTTACCAACTTAACATTTCCCTGTATGGCCCCGGAAGATGACTGGTTAGCCAGAGACGGGTAAGATTCCTCAAGGGAGGAACAACCTAAGACAGGCACAGTCGCAGGGGGCCATCTGGTGAGAAAATGGTGAGCAGCAGAGGTGAGGCTTAGAACCTCCCCCCTCATGTTCTGAGAGAAATCTTCTGCATACATGGATGTTTATTGCCCTCGTCTAGCGCGGATTAACACATAGTCTACAGGCACACACCTGATCATCTACATTTGCTCTCCTACAACACTAAACTCTGTTTTCTACCTTTATCTCGTATCTACCTACCACTTCAGCATTTTATTAGAAATAATAATAATAGAGAAATGTGGTATCCACATATAAATCAGGTTTAAAAATCAAATGAATATTCATATTTGAACTGTGTATAGTTCATAATGCATGAGCAAAACCGAAAGCTTCTGTGATGACTGCCCTTGCACTGTTCACCATGTAACTTATTCACTATGTAAGAATTTGTACTCCATGTAAGAATTTGTTCGTTATGCATCAGAAGATTGGAGACTGACGAAAATTGGGCTTGGGGTGGATTAATGATTGTGCATTGAGTATTGACCCCCCTATACAGAGATTTGTTGTGGTTAACAACTATTTGATCAATAAATATGAGAGATGCCCTCACAATATATATATATATAAACACACTTCCAATTGTAAAATAAATAAGTAACCAGGATGTAATGTATAGCATAAGGAATATAGTCAAAATATTGTAACAACTTGGTATGGTGATACCTGGTACCTAGAAATATCATGTATATAAATGTTGAGTCGCTGTGTTGTACACCTGAAACTAATGTAATGCAATGCTGTTGTCAACTACCCTTCAATAAAAAAAAAATAATAAAAAAAATTAAAAAAATAAATAAAAAAAAAAGAGAAATTAAAGGGGACACTAACAGATGGAAACACATCCCATGCTCGTGGCTAGGAAGAATTAATATCGTCAAAATGGCCATCCTGCCCAGAGCAATATACAGATTTGATGCAATCCCTATGAAACTACCAGCAAAATTCTTCAATGACCTGGAACAAATAATTCAAAAATTCATATGGAAACACCAAAGACCCCGAATAGCCAAAGCAATCCTGAGAAAGAAGAATAAAGTAGGGGGGATCTCACTCCCCAACTTCAAGCTCTACTATAAAGCCATAGTAATCAAGACAATTTGGTACTGGCACAAGAGCAGAGCCACAGACCAATGGAACAGACTAGAGAATCCAGACATTAACCCAGACATATATGGTCAATTAATATTTGATAAAGGAGCCATGGACATACAATGGCGAAATGACAGTCTCTTCAACAGGTGGTGCTGGCAAAACTGGACAGCTACATGTAGGAGAATGAAACTGGACCATTGTCTAACCCCATATACAAAAGTAAACTCAAAATGGATCAAAGACCTGAATGTAAGTCATGAAACCATTAAACTCTTGGAAGAAAACATAGGCAAAAATCTCTTAGACATAAACATGAGTGACCTCTTCTTGAACATATCTCCCCGGGCAAGGAAAACAACAGCAAAAATGAACAAGTGGGACTATATTAAGCTGAAAAGCTTCTGTACAGCAAAAGACACCATCAATAGAACAAAAAGGATCCCTACAGTATGGGAGAATATATTTGAAAATGACACATCCGATAAAGGCTTGACGTCCAGAATATATAAAGAGCTCACACGCCTCAACAAACAAAAAACAAATAACCCAATTAAAAAATGGGCAGAGGAACTGAACAGACGGTTCTCCAAAAAAGAAATACGGATGGCCAACAGACACATGAAAAGATGCTCCACATCGCTAATTATCAGAGAAATGCAAATTAAAACTACAATGAGGTATCACCTCACACCAGTAAGGATGGCTGCCATCCAAAAGACAAACAACAACAAATGTTGGCGAGGCTGTGGAGAAAGGGGAACCCTCCTACACTGCTGGTGGGAATGTAAGTTAGTTCAACCATTGTGGAAAGCAGTATGGAGGTACATCAAAATGCTCAAAACAGACTTACCATTTGACCCAGGAATTGCTCTCCTAGGAATTTGCCCTAAGAATGCAGCAATCAAGTATGAGAAAGATCAGTGCACCCCTATGTTTATCGCAGCACTATTTACAATAGCCAAGAATTGGAAGCAACCTAAATGTCCATCGATAGATGAATGGATAAAGAAGATGTGGTACATATACACAATGGAATACTACTCAGCCATAAGAAAAGGGCAAATCCAATCATTTGCAGCAACATGGATGGAGCTGGAGGGTATTATGCTCAGTGAAACAAGCCAAGCGGAGAAAGAGAAATACCAAATGATTTCACTTATCTGTGGAATATAAGAACAAAGGAAAAACTGAAGGAATAAAACAGCAGCAGAATCACAGAACTCAAGAATGGACTAACAGGTACCAAAGGGAAAGGGACTGGGGAGGATGGGTGGGTAGGGAGGGATAAGGGGGGGGAGGAGTAGGGGGGTATTAAGATTAACATGCATTGGGGGGTAGGAGAAAAGGGAGGGCTGTACAACACAGAGAAGGCAAGTAGTGATTCTACAACATTTTGCTATGCCTACGGACAGTGACTGTAAAGGCGTTTATAGGGGGGACCTGGTATAGGGGAGAGCCTAGTAAACATAATACTCGTCATATAAGTGTAGATTAGTGATACCAAAAACAAAACAAAAACAAAACAAAACAAACAAAAAAAAAAGGGCAGTTCCCGTGTGGTAACCTCCAATGAGTTCTACACAAGGGTATAAAGGGCATATAAAAGTGTAGGCAAAGGGTCTGTTTGCGTTTATACAGAAGATCAAAGCCTAATTTGGCTACCCCGAAAATGAACTAAGATACGATATGAAAGAGAACTTCCAACATCAGCACTCTCTGGAAGACTCATGCCAGAAGATGATCATCAAAAAACCCCAACAAAGATCCACGCACTGCTACAGCTATAGATGCACTCATCCCACCAGTTCCTGGACTTGCCATGGGAATGAGGAAGGAGATATCTAAGCTGGCCTGTGCATACAGTAAAACAACAAATTTGACTGGATCTATACTGTTGGAACTCAACCAAGAATTAGGAGAAGTGCAAATTATAGCGCTCCAAAATCTTACAACTACAGACTATTTACTGTTAAAAGAACATAAGGGATGTGAACATTCCCCAGGAATGGGTTGTTTTAATTTGTCTGATTTCTCTCAGACTGTTCAAGTTCAGTTGGACAATATCCACCATATCATAGATAAGTTTTCACAAATGCCTAAGGTGCCTAACTGGTTTTCTTGGTTTCACTGGAGATGGCTGGTAATTACAGGTATGCTTTGGTTATGTAACTATACTCCTATTATGTTAATGTGTGTGCGCAATTTAAGTAGTAGCTTAAAACCTATACATGCTGAAGTTACTCTACAAGAAGATATGTCAAAGAAATAATCAATCTTCCCATGTTTTCTTCCGCCTGCTACTTCTATAGCTTTTCTTCTTCTTTCCTAATTACAACCCTTAAATAGAATTCGTGCCTCATATCAAATTTACCGAGTATCATAACTCCTCCAAGTGGTCAAGATACCTCAAGACAAATGCTGGGCATAGAAGCTACAGGGCATAAATATGCAAAGAAATAACAAGCTAACCATTTCAAACAATAAGGCTTCTCTCTCACTTACCAACTTTACATTTCCCTGTATGGCCCCGGAAGATGACTGGTTAGCCAGAGACGGGTAAGATTCCTCAAGGGAGGAACAACCTAAGACAGGCACAGTCGCAGGGGGGTCATCAGGTGAGAAATTGGGGATCAACAGAGGTGAGGCTTAGAACCTCACCCCCCCATTCTGAGAGAAATATTCTGCATATGTGGATGTTTTATTGCCCTTGTCTAGCTTGGATTAACACATAGTCTACAGGCACACACCTGATCATCTACATTTGCTCTCTTACAACACTAAACTATGTTTTCTACCTTTATCTTGTATCTACCTACCACTTCAGCATTTTATTAAAAATAATAATAATAAAGAGAGAAATGTGGTATCCACATATAAATCAAGTATAAAAACCAAATGAGTATTCATATTTGAACTGTTTATAGTTCATAATGCATGAGCAAAACCGAAAGTTTCTGTGATGACTGTCCTTGTACTGTTCACTATGTAACTTATTCATTATGTAAGAATTTGTTCTCCATGTAAGAACTTGTTTGTTATGCCTCAGAAGATTGGAGACTGACGAAAATTAGGCTTGGGGTGGATTAATGATTGTGCACTGAGCATTGACTCCCCTATACAGAATTTTATTGTTGTTAACAACCATTTGATCAATAAATATGAGAGATGCCCTCAAAATAATAATAATAATAATAATGTAAATGGTTAAAGAAGGAATTCTTTGTGCTGGAGGGGTGGGTGGGATGCGGGATGATAGCTGAGGGGACAAGGGTCTTTCAGAGAAGAAAATGGTCTGCGGTGGACCATGGTGATGCATGCACACATCTGTGAACATACTAGAAAAACCAATGACTCGTATGCCTTAAATGGGTGAACTGTATGGTATGCTAATTATATATCAATACAGCTACTTTTAAAATGCTCGGTTTTCTCCACTTTCCCTTTCAAATTACCTTTTTTTAGTTTTTATTTTGGAGATTTCCCATCACTTAAGCCTTTAAAGGCTCAAATTAGCTTCCCTTTAAAATATTTTTTATATATTCCTGGTTATCCTATGACTACTTAATTATCTCCTTTTACTCATTTAAACATTTATTTCTTAATCACAGAACAGTAGAATTCTATATTTTTAGAGATTGGAGCTCATCTGTCTGTGAACCACTCAATTTTCTAGGTAGAGACCCTGGGAGTTTTTGAATTTTTGAGTCATACACATGTGATTCTATTCAAATGCTGAAAAATGATATGCCTCTTCTGCAAATGGAAAGATATTTAAAAATACCTATTTTCTTCTTATTCCTTCAGCATTTGATATGTTTTGCTGCAGACTGAATGTTTGTGTCCGCCAAAAGTCATAGGCTGAAACCCGAACCCCTAGTGTGATCTTAGCAGGTGGGGCCTTTGGAAGCTGATGAGGTCCTAAGCAATGTAGGCCCCCTGATGGGACTCCTGCCCTTATAAAGGAGAACCCAGAGCCCCCTTAACCCCTGTGCCACGTGAGGCCACAGGGAGAAGACAGCTGTCCCAGAGCCAGGAAGCAGGCCCTCACCAGATGCACAGAATCTGCCAGCACCCCTGGACTTCTTGGCCTCTAGAACTGGGAGAAATAAATGTGGTTTACAAGCCACCAGGGCTTTGGCATTTTGTCATAGCAGCCAGAATGGCAAATTTACAGGAATATCCATTTTTTCACCTTTTTACAAAGACCTCTTTCTAAAGTACCCATATTATTGCTAAGGAAACAGCCTCATGTATTTGCTAAAACTCATACGGAAATCAAGCCATTTGCAAATTGAATGGAGTCTGCCAGATGCAGAAAGGTTGACAGGAGTTCTTAGGACTGTGCAAAGGCCCCTCCACTGAATTAACACCAGGACATTTTAAAAAGCAATTTAACAGTATCCTAAGTATTTTGGGACTCATTAAAATTATCAGTAGAACCCCTGTAAGTCACTGCCTGTATCAAATGAGATAAGGTAATTTTTCTTTTTTTAGAGTTGAATGCACTTGTGCCTCATCCTCAACAAACCCAGTAGATTTAGATTTGTTTACACCAAAGAAAATTTTTAAATTATTATTTCTATTAAAAACAATTTCACCACAGATTCCCAGGTGCATTTTGAATAACTGAATAGTTTAGAGAAATGTATTTATTCTACTTTGCATGTACGGCAGTAGAGACTTAGTTCCCCACTCCAGACCCTCCCCAAAAGGTCCTCCCTTGTCAAGGGCACTACTGCCTCCCAAAAGCCCCCCAGGAATATCCATCTGTCCTGTGTCCCACCCGGGTGACAGCCTTCTGGTGTGATAAAAGAGCCCAGTCCAAGAGACTAAGTTTACGAAAATGCCCTCTCCCACTGGATACCTGCCTCCCTGACCAAGAAAACATAACTCAACTTGGAAACTTTCCTTCCCAGTAGGATTTCCAGCTATTGCTACAGGAGGCACTCCAGGGTCGTCAGCAGGCCTTTCAGCTTCTTCTGGGTCTCGCTTTGAATGTGGCCACAATGCAGGAGGGCTTCTTCATAGGTACAGTAACCAACCCACCCAGTTTGCTGGGTGCACAGGGGTTTCCCAGGGTGAGGGACTTTCAGTGCCAAAATCCAAGAATCCTGGGGAGGCCAGGGTGAACTGATCACCCTCCAGGGCCACCATGTGCCTGCTAAAAGCAGCCTCCCCACGCACCACAGCACATGGAGGGTGAGCCTGCTCCAGCCCACCCTTCAGCAGAGGACGTGCAGGTGACAAGATGTGCCAGAGTCACTCCTTCCCCTGCTCTGAGGCGCCTTTCATGTCCCTTTTCACGTGGATGAAACAGGTCCCCCCCAAGATCTGGATGCTCTGAGGCATAGCAGCAGCAGGGACGCCTGTATCCTAGTAACAAAAGGACTCTACGGGGCAGCAACCTGGCTTCAAAGTCTCCTCAGCTGAGCCCACATAGCCCGGAGCTGCTGTAGATGGAATTCGTTTCCTAGAAACACAACCATTATCTAACACCAAATAAAAAAGCCAGCACACTGACCTAGGAGCTACGCCACTGCTGTATTTTTTAGCACATGACTATTGTCCCTCACAGTTTCAAATACAAAAGCTGGATGGTCTGGAACAAAGTGATACAGACCAATCCTCTGCATGGGGTCTGGGAGGGCCAGGCCCTTTGGCATGCCTGGCGGACGATGGCAAAGAGGTGTAGAAATGGAAGACTTCAGGAACCCATTGCAGCTGCTCATTTACCACAGAGCACCAGGGCAGCATCAGCCCCTGCAAGGCCCGGGATGGGCCAGCACCCCAACTCCTGGGCTTTCTGCACATCCCTGCACTCAAGGAAAATGCTGAAGCAATAAAGCTTGTAGCGATCCCAGGCACACTGGCCATCGTTCCTTCCCCTCCTCAAAATGTTCCCTTTCCTCATCACTCATGAGGCTGGACCTTCCTCTTCCTCCACCAAGCTGACTGCTTTGGGCTACTTCCCCGGGCAGCTGCTCGGCCTCCACCCACCTGTAATCAAAGGTGCTCCCAAGATGCACCAAGAAGTGACCCAGCACACCTCCTTTGCTCCCTCCTCCCCCATGTGCACCATGGTGCCAACTGCCTCTTTCCCTGAAGTAAGAACACTTCTCATGAGAGCTACCATCTACAAATAAATGTGTGTAACTACAAAAGGTGCTCACCAAGTCAACATGCCATTCTCTTGACTCTTCCAGTTTAGTTAAATGTTTGCTTCCACTTTTTCCCTTGGCTTCACTTCAAACTGTGGTACTGGCAAACCATCTGGAGATGAATTCACCATAGAAACAACAGTTCCATTTATGAGTGCCTATGCTGTGGCGTGCACGGTACCCTCAGCAAGTGTTCCTACGTTACAGATGGGGATCTAGAGGAAACTGAGGATCAAAGATCATAGGACGTGTCCAGGGCCATGTCACCAACCTGAGCCTTCCATCTTTGGCCACCAAACTTGTTTTCTATGCTACGAAAAGTTCTAGAGCTCTTCAAACAAGTGCCAACCCCCTGAAGTTCTGCTCAGAGGGCACACTCTGGTCAAGGAGGTTGGGGAAGGGGCTGGGATCCTGCATCTGCGAAAAGCTCCCAGGTGATCCAGCGCTGCCAACACAAGAACCACACGTTAGCAGCAACATATTGAACCTAATATCCCCAGAGGGTCCCATTCCCACAGGTTAACCAGGTCTGATTCTGCCTTAGTTTCCAAAAGTCAATCTATTCACGGTGGTTATGGCTGTAGATAAAAGGTAATATATAACCTCCCTCATTTCATTTTCCTTTTTTTTATTGCAGTAAAATATACGTAACATAAAATTTACCTTCTTAACCATTTTAAAAGGTTGCCTGCTTTCATTTTTATAAAACTTTTGATTTTTAAAGTGACAGGCCCCCAAGAAGTTATCCCCTTCAGCCTTCCTCCCCAGCATCAACAGCTACACAAACACCCGTGTGTGTGTGTGTGTGTGTGTGTGTGTGTGTGTGTGTGTGTGTGTGTGTTAGATGCCAGGCCCACTCCTACTCCCCAGTGAGAGCAGCACCCACTCTCCTCTCCCCAGAGCCCTAAACTAACCCCAGCGACCTCCAATCTCTTCTCCATCTCAACAGCTGCATTATTCCAAGAATGCTACGCACATGCAATCAGACAGCATATAATTCTTTGAGATGGACTTTTTTCACTCAACCTAGTTCCCTCGTATTCGTATATTTTTTAACCAGCTTCATACACCTTCCCTTGTCTCAGAAAATGTGCTACTACAAACTTATTAGGCATGATTTACTGGGCCCCTCCCAGGACCGAGGCCCTGCCCAGTCACCAGCCTCACCTCCCCAAGGGCTGCCCATGCCTCTGGCAGCTGGAATGTCCCCCCACCAGGTGTGGCCTCTAATTTAAGAGCCAGTTAAACCTCAGAAGCAGAACCCAGAGAGAAATGCTTGATTCTCCATCCCCTCACATGCCTTCTTTGGAACTGAACTTATTCAGAGCTGACATACATATGCCATTGGAAGAATACATTTGTTTCTGTTACTTTGAAATTGTTCTCAAATCCCATCACCCCAATCCAATTTTACCACCAAGCCAATTGTCACCTGAGATTTCACATCAACCTGAATTTCTATCATCTCTGACTTAGTAGAAATAAATATAATCCACCTTCAACCATCTTCCAAATTCAGAAACACTATTCAAAAATAGTCTCTTCCAAATTCTTATATGTACATGCACAATGAATGAAATCAAAGATTCTTAACAACTACTTCATCTTAAAATCTGACCTCATACAAATACACACACACACACACACACACACACACACACACACACACACACACACACACACTCCATCATTCCACCAAGCTGTCCAGAAGAATTACTCCCCAGTAGTCTTGAGTGAAACATATTTTCTTCCTTTACATATCTGAACAACTTCTCTACATCTTTCTTCTTTTAATTAAAGGGAATTACATTTTGTTTTGACTTAATTTAGAGAAATTATAGGCTGTCATGTGGTTGTGACTTAGAATTACTGGTCCAACAGACTCTAAAGCCAGTCTCAAGAAATTTCAAATAAGTATCATTCAGACCATCTTCTCTAAATTCAGTTCAAAAATTTATTTTAATAAAACTTAAAAACATGTGTTTTAAAAAATCTAAGTGCAGTTCTAATAACTTCTGAATCAAAAGAAGAAGAAATCAATGTAAATTAGAATGGAACAGTAATAAAATACTATGTATCATAATTTGTGGGGAAAGCAAAGGTGATACTTTGAGAGAAAATTCTAGATAGAATAAATCTGAAGGAATAACAAAAAAAAGCAGAAGACTATGAACTAGTAAAGAAACAGATCCAGAGCAAAAGGTGATTCTCTGAAAAGACCGATAAAACAGATGTTTTTGATAATATTTGTCACGAAAGAGAAAACAGCATAAATTCAGAAGAATGTAGAAAAGAGGACATAATAGTTATAGCAGAGATTAAAAAGAGAACTCGATTAAAAACTTCAAACCATCACCCTTCAAAACTTATAAAAAAATGGGACAGTTTCCTAGAAAAATAGAGGTTACCATATGGACTCAGGAAGAAAGAGAACATCTAAATAATCCTGTAACCATTAAAGATTTACTGACCCAAAGATCTGATAGGAGGGCTTAGCCTGTTAGTGACTTATAATTAGTTCGATAATATTTACTGCTGTTCCTATACTATTCCCATATATACCAGAAGTTTGCACTCAAAATAGTTTTGAATAATAGCCTGCATATTATATTGAAATGAGTATAAAATGAATAAATGATATTATGAAAGAGTTCATATATCTGATTATTACTTAGGTTTTTATAACACCTCTACCTTAGTCTTCCCTTGCAAGTATAGGATGGAAAATAAATCGTATGGTAAATTATCCCAAGTCCACCAAATTTCTAGCTGGCCCATTTCGTGTATACAGCTAGGCAACAACGATGGAAAACCCAGAAGGCCCTCGGAGAGGCCCCAGCAAGCCAACAGGAGCATCGTGAGCAGCTTTGGGGTCATTCTAGAACCAGCTCTCCCGATGCATCTAGACACTCTCTTCTTTGAGCCCAACTTTCTTCAACTACAAAAAGATGGAGAAAAATAACCTCTAATATCCCTTCTAGCTCCCAAACCCCATGATGACAGTCCTACTAAATTTCCGAAACCTTCATCCACACAAACACACAAAAAGTGGCATTAACTATAACCCTTCCCATCAACATTAGAACAGGCCTTTGGGAGCTGAGGCTTGTTCATGGGGTATGACTGGGATGGGAGGTTCCTGGTACCCTCTACTTGGGTACCTAGGTAAAATTTTCCTTAAAAAAAATTTTTTTTAAGACAAATGTTTAGGGTTAATGAACAACAAATATCCTTTACAAACAAAAGCAAATTCACATGGAAGAGGGTAAATCTAAGCTTGGCCTTGTAGCTTGCTTCTGCAGAAATCACATTGAACCTTATTCACTCTGCTTGCCCTCCTGGAACAAGCCCAGGCCAGCCTGCTGGAGAAAGAGAGCTCACATGGAGCAGAGCCGCCCCAGCCAAGACCTTCTCGGTCCTGCCTTCTGCAGCCACCCCCTACTGAATGCCAAGTGCAGCTGAGAACCGCAGAGCTGGGCCACCATTAGCACAGTGTTTCCTATTGTACACACCCAGGAGATTTCTGTTACTTGTCATACAGCACTGTGTGGCCACAGATAACTGATACACTTACGTCAAAAAAAACACTTCATGATATTGATACACATCAGTATACATTTGTCCAAACCCACAAAAGTACACCACCAAGAGTGAACCTAATGCCAACTAGTGACTCAGGTTACTATCATGTGTCAGGGTAGGTTCGTCAGCTATAAATGAACCATTCAGCTGGGGGATATTGATCATGGGGGATACTATGTCCGTGCTGGGGCAGGGAGCACATGGGAAATCACACCTTTCCCTCAGTTTTGCTGGAAACCAAAACTGTTATAAAAATAATAATAATAATACTAGTCCTTTAAAAACCACAAACACACATGGGCCTCTCTACTGCTGCTGGACCCAAAGCGGCCCCCACCAAGGTCAGTGGAAGAGGAAGAGGCAGACATCTGTCAGCCTGCCTGCCACAAGCTCAGGTTATCCAGGCCCACTTCCGCTGACCACTTCTCTGCTCCGCCCTTGGGCCCTCAGGCTGATCTCCCTCTCCCTCTGTCCCCTTCCCCACACTTCAGAATCTGCAACTAACACACCAACACACGTCCTCAAAAGCGAAGCCTGGCTCCCATTACCTGACTGCTTGACAGCCTCAGCAAACCTACAGAGACCTGAGGCCAGAACCCACTTTCCATAGTCACTGGCGCATTCTAAGCACAGGTAGTCCCTGAATACTGAGGCCTGCGAAAGGCAGGACGGCTAGGTATGAATTCCAAACTACTTGCTTCTCACTTTAGGGAAAGGTGATTCCAAAGTTTATAAATCTTTCGGTGACATTCGAAATGCAAACAAAAACAAACAAAACCTTTTTTGTGTGTATTTGTTAAAATAAAAGTCCCAATCACCACTACAAATCCACAAAACAGTTAAGCCCCTCAACAGTAAAGGGAGATGCCCCATGGCGGCACATTCTGTGGGCTTTGCTGAGCCAAAAGAGCGAAAGGGTGGAGGGCGTTGGGAGAATTTCACCGTCAGGCCCCAGGATTCAAGCACACAGGAGGAAAATGACACTGAGAAAGGAGTGCAATATTTTACCTTTAGCATAATTGGGCCCAATTGGTTCAAGAGCTGTCTGACATTCAAACTGCCGTCTGCAACAGTGTAAACAGCACAAACACTTCCCCAGTTTCTGTGCTGCCTCCAGAGCCATCACGGCAGCAAAGGTGAACCCGGGAGAAAACGTGTGAAAAGAAGAACTAAAGAAAAAGAGTTATGGCAGCTTTCCCTGTCCCCAAGTCAGAAGGAACAAAACCACCATAAATCTAAAAGACAGCAGAAACATACTTTGAATGCTACTAAATTATTTGATAAATATTTACATGCTACATATTAAATTATACAATCCTTCTAGAGCAATAAATATTTCAGAAGGAAATTTTGTGCTGAGCTACATCCAAGATTTCACCAATCTCAGGAGCTGGGAAAGGACACATTTTCTTGAGCAAAACACATCTGACCCTTAGTTACACAAACCGAATGAGACATCTGTCAGGTCAGGCGAAGCAGCCTTAACTGACCACAGATCAGCAGCTCAACAAACACACTGCAGATGACCTTTGAAAGCCTTTAGCAACATTACTCTTCTAGGAAGCTGGCTGTGGGCAGCACCTGGGAGCGGTTCATTCTTCAGTTAATGCAGTTGCCCCTTCCTCCACCACAGCTCCTCGCTTTCTATAGGTTTTTACTGTCACTAACCAGGATAGGCGTGTAGACCAGGCCCAAAGGGCTCCTGACTCAGGGCCTTTGCACTTGCTGCTCCCTCGGCCTGGAGTGCTCTCCCTAGGTACCTTCTCTACATCTTTACTCACATGTCCTTGCTCTCTCAAATGACCGACCTCACTCGGTCCTTGAACTCGTGGATTGCTTTTTCCCAGCTCCAGGTGCTGCTGGGGACATCACAAGGAAAGACCTCCCTGAGACAAGAACCCAAAGGCAGTGAGTGGGCAAGCTGCCTGGCCATCTAGGAGGCTCGGGAAATCAGTTTGCTTCCGCCTTTCCTCCTTCTTAGCCAGCCACGCAGGCCAGCCTCTCATCACCTGGCCCAGGTCAGCCTTTCCAGCATTAGCTTCCACATGACCCCGCCCCCATGCCACACCGCAACCAACCACGCTGTACCTGCCACCATCCCCTTGGTTCCATCTGCCTGACTAGAATGTCCTCCCACCACTGCTTCCAAAAGTGTCCCCTCACTGGGCTTCCAGGATTGTCCTAGCTCTGGGCATTTAAGACACTTGCGTGTCCTTTCTCTGGCCATAGCACTGGGTACTACTGCTCCTTAAGTACCAGATACTATTACTCTCTAAGCACCAAGTACTATTACTCATAAGCACCAGGTACTATTACTGAGTTCTCTCCTCAACTAAAAGGCTAAGACTCAAAGGTAGGAACTGTTTGGTTTACCTTGGAGTCTCCTCCAGTACCAACGCATTGCCTTGCACACAGTAGGTCTGCAGTAAGCACATATGCAATGACTCACTGTTCCACTTGCCCCCGTGTCATACATTCATACATTCACACTTCACAACACTTTGGTCTTGGTTGATCAGAGCTGTTTGATCAACAGCATCTAGAAGCCCCTGGGAAGAACATAAGCTCTTGTCTTCCCCCTCTCAGAGCACAGAACACAGGCCTTGCTCCTTCTCCTCTGAAGACCAAAGAGCCCAGGGGTCCTACAGTTCACTGGCTGTGTGCCATTTCTCCATCATGACTGGTGGGGAGCAGAGGGGGAGACCCTAAGCAGAGAAGCAAAGAGAGACTCTGTAATCAAGGGGAAAAACGAGGAGAAAAACTGTTTTGACTAGCAGAAGACAACAAAATGCTGGAGGATGCACTCTTGCAAGCAAAGAGAAGTCATGTGGGTGAGAAACAGGAGATGTCAACAGGCGCCATGTCAGAGTGCTCCCAACCCCAGGAGGCACGAGCTCTCCTGAGCCCTATTTTATGGGGAAACTAAGGTAGAGAGGCTAGAGGTTGCTTCCCCATCCTTTGCCCTCCCCTGCTTTGGGCCCGGGGAGGGGCTTTCAAAAGTGGCCCAGAAACCTTGCGAGTCAGGCCTAAGCCCCCTGGAAAGCTTATGTTGGCTCCCATGCAGCTGTTTTCAAACTGTTATTTTTTGCCCCCAATGGAAAATAGTAAAATGAAACCCCACTGGAGCCTCAGAGTCAGGACATGGCCAGGCAGACCCTGCCTGTGCCCAGTCCAGCCCACTGGACAGGATAGGCTGCCCAGGGCAGGGGGGAGATCTGCCCCTCCTGTGTTCTTCTGATCCTGTCAAGCAGGTGCTGTTACCTGCTTCAGGAGAGAGATCTCATATAAACACGTGTGTGGGAAATCTCACCTTAGGAAAGGCTGATGCAGACACAGCCCGTGACCCTCCAGGGAGGGCAGAGGAAGGGCCGGGTGCAAGCACTGCCCTGTGCCACAAGCCTCCAGGAGCCTGCTGCCTGACACATCACAGCAGGCACAGACCCTTCCCCAAGGTCAAACGCTGGGTCAAGTCGGAGGCCTAAGTGTAGGAGCAGGAAGTGACGCTCGGGGGTTCCCACCTAAGTCCAGCCCAGAAAACAGTCTGCCCTTGCGGGAAACCAAAGCCACAGGGTCCCATGAGCTCCCAAGTAAAGCACATATTTTCTACCGGCCATGGGCTCCCAAAGCATGTGCCATTTCTGATCTGTGCTGGGAGGAGGCCGTAGATCCCGCGGGTCCTGGGGAATGTGGCCATCAGGTGAGAAGGCTTCCTCTTGTCCCCCCAGCACACACTGGAACTTGGCCACCATAGTAACTCTGAAGTTTTCCCTTCCAAGTACTTGGTGGGTCGTCAGCGAGCCAGTCATTCTCAAGTCTTCGAAAGCCAACTTTTTCTTTCCTTTTCTAAATGTTTCCAGCCATTTCTGGGGCGTTATGACTCATGGGTACCGGGGCGCCTACCCCACCCGGTGGATGCCCGCTCTTCGGATGCCCTCACTCTGCCCGCCGCCGCGGACCCCTCGTGGCAACGGCTCGCGGCGGTGACCGTGCAGACAGCCGAGTCGACCACGCCGGCCGGTTGCCGTGCGAGTCCCCGGCCGCAGCGGGGCGGAGGGAGCGGTGGCAGGAACGCGAAGGGACTCCGAAAAGCGGTGGCCGGGAGGAGCCGATCCGCTCCCAACAGGGGGAGGGAAGGAGCACGGGGGGGTGCAAGGGACCGAGGGGGCGACTGGACCCGGGGCGGAAGGGGTACCCTGCAGGCGAGGAAGGATGCGGGTCCGAGGGGCCCAGTCTGAGAGGCCCGGCGACAGGCTCCCCAGCCGGCGTTCAGACACTGGAGGCCCCGGGGGCGGGAAACACCAAGGGGGGCCTGGGACGCGGGACTGGCTGCGTCCTCCGCGGCGCTGTGACCTCGGGCAGAGCAAACTCTTCCCCGACTCGAGTCCGGGAGGACCGGGCCAGCCACCGCTCCGCACGCGCCGCACCCCCAGGGGGCGAGGAGAAGGCGCTTTTCGCAGCGGCAAAGTCACCGCGGGACCTGGACAAAATCATCGCGGCCGGGGCAGCACGGGGCACGGTGGGGAGGACGGAGGGGACCCGAACCCTGCGCGGAGGCCAGCTTACCCGGCCGTTGCGATCAGTCTCCCGAACCTCCTCAACGCGCGGCCCCTGGCGCACCAGCGCCCTCAGCAGCCCCACGTCGTTGGCGCAGGCGGCGCTCAGGAGGGTCACCGCCACCGGGACGCCCTCCGGGACGCTCTCCGCGCTCCCGGGACCGTGCTCCTCCTCGCCTCCGAGAGGGTAGAAGGAGTCGTCCGAAGCGATGCTGCGGGCGTCGGGCAGATGCGAGAAGTCCTCGTACTCCTCGTAGTCAGCGGGATCCTCGCCGGCCGGCGTGTCCCGGGGTAGAGAAGGCTGCGGGGACACGCGGCGCGCCCCGCCGCCCTCCGGCCCGGGCCCGGCCAGCAGCACCATGCTGGCGGCCGGGGCGCGGGCCGGGGGCCGGGGCGCGGGCCGGGAGACTGGGACGCGGGGCGCGCACCACGGTCACCGCCCCTTGTCCTCAGCAGCCGCAGGAAAGCAGAGCTCGGCGCGACCCAGCCCGGCGGAAACGAGCGCCAGGCGGCTGCGCTCGCACACTAAAGTCACCGAGGGAGGAGAAAGCCCCTCGGGGTGGGAGGAGCCGCGGGGGCTTTCCGGGCGCGGAGGGCGGGCGCGGGCGGCGACCAGCTGCGAGGCGGGCTGGAAGCTGCAAGGGGGCGGGCGCGCGCGGCGGGTCCCCAGCCCGGAGGCTGCTCCCAGCGAAAGTTTAAGAGCAAAGCAGGGGCTTCTCGGCACCGTGGGGACAGTGCGCCTGGCTGCTTCGCCCCGGAGCCGAGAAATGGGCGCGCGTTAGAACCAGAAGCAATAACTAAGCAACCCGAACGCCCCGTGGCGGGAGCTTCTCCCTCACGCGGCCCGGGGAATGAGGGCGAAGGTGGGGGTCGGGGCGTGGCAGGTGAGCCTGCTCCCGCGTGGGAAATACCTAAACCCCGAGGCTTGGCGCCGCCCAGGGCGTCAGGCCTCCCAGCTGGGGTTGCGGGGAGTTTCTCGGCGTCCGAGGCACTTAGGCCATTTTTCCACCCTCCCAGGGGTCTGGGCTCCGGGGCCAACTCGGCTCTGAGTTTAGGACGAGGAATCCGCCGGGCGCACGGGGCACGGAGGGCAAGTGGAAGTGTGGACGGTGGAGTCCACGGAAGGGGCCTGGGGCAGGGGCTGCGCGGCGGACCGTGCGCTCCGAACTGGGAGCTGCAGGCTGCCGTGGGGAAGCCCCAGCCCGAAGGGAGGAGCTGCAGAGTCCTCAGGTCCCGCAGAACCAACGGCGACTTACAGGTGCTCCTAAAAGAGCAACCCTAGGGAAGTGTCCCAGGGCCAAGGGGTGGGGGTTGGGGGAACAGCTGTGTGGACAGCGGCAGCTCCAGACCGGAGCTGTGAGGGGTTCCCTGCTCCCCCACCCCTAGCCAGAGCCACCGTGTCCTGGACTGAGGGGTCCAGGTGGACTAACCGGATGAGGCCGACACCCGGCGCTATCTCCCCGGCTGGCTGCCAAACGCAAAGAGCAGAGCGTGGGCCACCGCCACAGCCCTGTCCCAGCGCCCCGCCGGCCGAGCTTTGTCTGTCCCAGTGCCCGGGTGAGGAGGGCCCTCAGGGAGCCCTTGACCGCGACGATGACGCGCGGTTGCCAAACCCTCGTGGGAACGGCTGTGCGTGGAGGCAAGGGGATGAGCCTGGTTTGGAATGGGTGCACCTTTGTCAGGAAGCATCGCCGGCGGTCAGGGGGCGGCTGTGGAGACCGCAGGTATATAACAACCCCCTCTCTACCCCTCTCCCTCCATTCCTTTCTTTCCACCCCTTTTGACAGCGTGCCCACCAGGGGCCAGCCCGTGGGCAGCCATCGAGGACCAAAGGTGAACACAACCGGGCGGGTGCAGCCACTGGGGACACGCTTGAGGACCCCAGACAGTGGAGGGCAAGCTGAAGGGCAAAGTGGGAGCGTGATCAACAGTACCCCGAGTTGGGGTGAGGGGATGGGGCAGGTTTGAACTGCGAGGCCTCTGCAGTCCCTGGAGTTAGGCTGCGCTGGGCTGGACCAGCGGTGGCTGACCGCCAGTGTCCTCAGGGCCGGCTCAGAACCTGGCACCCGCGTGCCGGAGGGTGGGAGGCTGCCAGGACGATCCATGCGAAGACAATCCATGCCTGAGCATGCGCTGAGCTAGCAGTGAACTTGGGCGCATTGTCCTTCTGTTCTTGGGGCTTCCTTTCTGAAGCCAAAAACACCCCAAATCACCGTTTGCTTTTTGCCTTTTTCTGTAACTGGCCACATTTACATAAATTCCACGGGGAATTTCCCCCTTCAAGGTTGACGGTTGTTTTAGCGTTTCCAGTAGCAAGTTAAACAAAGTCGGGATTTACAAGTTCAAGTGCCCCCCTCAGGGCCAGGTCGGGTTTACTAGCCCTCCTCTCCTCCCAGCCAGGTACGGATGGCACTGTAGGATATTAAAGTAACCCTGGGTGAATGGGCCGGGGTCCTCCCGCTGCTGCCCTGGAGGGAAGCACTGCTTGGGACTTTTCTAGAGCTGAGGAGCCCTTGGCCCTCTTCCCCCAGTCACTGCTCAACGGAATGCAGGCGCTATCTTCAGAGTCCACCACTTCCTCCTTTCCTTTCTTAGAAATTGGGTCCAAATAGCACTTGACTAGTTTTCCCCTTAAAGATTAACTCCTGTAATAGTTTTCTTGGAATAAATACTATCCATTTGTGAGTGATCAGACTCTAAACCCAAGCTGATCATTTTCTTCTTTTAGAAATGCACCCTTTATACCACCAAGATGATATTCTCAACATTGCTAAAAGAACACAAAATTAGGCATATGTATTTTTAGTGATATCAACATTTTATGTTATGTGTACAGAACCTACATAGTAAAGTGAAAGCAGCTTATCAAAACTGTCAACGCACTCAGGGTAACTTTTAAGTCTGTAACATTTTGAGAACTTGTATTTTATCTAAAGACTGTTCAGCATCACTGAACTATTTTAATGTATGATTTTTTAAAGTTTTATATATACATATATTACACAGTTTGTTGATTTAATTGAATAATTGTCTTTGGGTCATTAAAAATAGTTCTCTACTTCAATTATATTTCTGCAACAGACCACCTGACTGTAACACCTACAACAGGAGGACCTTTCAAAATTATAAGCAAGGTATTGAAAGATTGAGAACTGAATGTACACCACCTTTGGAAGGCAAAGGTGAGGGCAGGGAGCTCATGGTACAGCAAACGCAAGTTCACCCCACTATTTGTAAAATAACCCAAGGTCCCACCTCCCAGAGCTCAATGGAGGCTTGAATAGGAAAGTGATTTTAAACTTTTGCATATTGTCTGAAATTCAGCATATAAATAAATGCTAACTTTTGTAATTACTAAATTTAAAGTATTCATTTTCCTTGATGATATACTGCTCTGCTAGCGCTGCTTCTCCAAATTTGTTGCCCTCTTTGCGGAGAGAACTAGCTCGCATGAGTGGAATGAGAAATGCTTCGTATTTTCCCTACAGAAGGTAGTGTGGCTGTTCTTGTGGGCATATCAGTGTTTATTTGACCAATCCCCTACTCTGGATGTTTAGGATAGTTCCAGCATTTTCTTAGTTTGCACAAATGCATCCTTGTCCAAGTATTTCCTTAGAAGAACCTCCCATGTCAAAAGACTTGAGCTTCTTAAACTCCAATCTTTTCTTCATTGCTATATTCAAAATGATAACCCAAAGTCTAGACTATCAAGAAATGGATAAAAGTTGAGAACACTGAGGGAAAGAGATGGGAACCTATGGCGAGCTGCTGTAAAAATCTGCTTGTTTCATACTGTTCTGGAAATGATGTGGCTAAATCCCAGTGGAAATTCAGGGCAGGGGGCATAACAGAAATGCAGCAGATTCGTGAGATAATACACAGCTAATAAGTTCCTTTGCTGTTGTCATTTAAGCTTTCCAGAGTGCTTTGCATTTGAGCCACTAAAAGAACCTTAATGCAGCAAGAGAAAAAAAAAGCATACTTAAAAACAAAACCAAAAACATTAACTATAGGAAATACATTCATTGTGCTGCCTGTTATAACTGGTTCATAGCCAGAGAGAATAGAGAAAGCTGAGCATATTAATCAATTCTGTTAACTGTTGTCCCCTGGTGTGTGGCAATAAGGCTCACTAAAATGGAAAAGGCTGTGCGCTTGCCTTTGGTGGCTGTGGAGGGGAGAGCACCTCAGGTAGGCTCTGATCCTGCTTTCTTGGGGTCTGGCTAAGTGATCATAGGTCAGCCTCTGGGGTTTGTATCAAAGGATATGGAGGTTTGAGGTGGGTCTGGGCCCAGGAGGAGATCCTAGACTTGACTTCATGAAGGCTGGTTTGCTCCATTTTCTCGCTCCCACCTTTCTCTCAGAAATTATCATCAAGAATGGAGTTTGGAGAAGCTCATTACCTACTGAAGTTTGCAGCAGGCTCCTCCAGGAATCCCACTGCCTGCAGGAAAGGCAGCAGCAACTGGGGAACGAGACATCTCTTAGTGTTTTGAAAACAGTTTAAATAAACCAAAATTATTTGATTTGGAGCTTTTGCAAATTTCTCTGGGTTGATTTCCCTGGGCAATAAATGGAAGCAAACTAGAGTATCTTGAAGCCTAAAGAATTGCTGGGCCAGATTACCCTTCTGATCTGTTGAGAGAATAAAGAAGTCTTTGTATTTCGGCATCTCCTTATTAAAGAGATTAGCTGCCCTTTGGCCCTAACTCAATTCAGTTGACAGCCACAGGCCCCTCCCATTGTAATCAATTGGTCTAACCATTTAAGAACTTTATTTGCTTTTAGGGAGGATTTCTGCCTTTGTGGTTAAGTATTTGGAAGAAGTGTGTGTTTGTGCGCACTTATAGGCCAATTCTGCCTGTTTCCTGCTCTTAAAGGGAATTAGCAACCATAAGGCATAACCATGTTTATTCTGAGGACAAAAGGCTGGGGATCCTCACCTGAATAAAGGTGGTTGAATTTTTAAGGCCAATTCAGGTAGTCATATATGATGTGAAATGCTGTTAAGACCTACTTACCAGAAGGCTTCTTCGTGAGCCACGCTGCCACCCCCCTCCCACTCCCCCCAAGTAAAGAACAGACCCCATCCTTCCCCCATCACTGTCCCTTTGGTTATGCCCCTATAATAGCCATTATTACCATTTTCCAATACATTTTTGCAAAAGTATCTTCCCTCTTGTAACCTGAGTCACCAAATTCAAGGACCTGGTCTGACTAGCTTCCATCCCCAGTATCTGAGGGTGTCTCACTATCTTGGTTGATGCTCAATAAATCTCTGTTAAGTGAAAGAGAAGACTTGGCCTCCTGGACCATACCCCAGACGTCTTTTGGGAACTTCTGAAGTTATACAAGATCAAGCACAGAGCAGGGGTCTGAACTTTCTCTACCCACTTACTCTTCCAATTCTTTGGCTCTTCAGGAATTTTTTTAAAAAAGCATACCACCCTAGGTGGGAAGACAGAGTATGTCCAGTTCTGTACCAGCTTCTGATCGTCAGTGGTTCCATAAAAACCCAGATGAATGTCTTAAAGTGTGCAGCCCCCATTCTCAGACAGCTGGGCATGAACCCAGGAGCCAGGGCTCAGCTGGGGCTGCTGGTTCTGCGGCAAGGCAGCTGCGTCTGGGGATGGCTCTCCCTGCGCATGAGATGGGGCTCTAGGTGAAACCTCAGCCTGGATGGGGAAGAGCTCTTGACTTAGAATGAGAAAGGATTCTTGAACAGGTCTGACAAGTATAGGTAAGGAAGGAATTCATTTAAGCTAGAGCAGCAGGGAATGAAAGCAATCGTGCAGGCAGCAGAGACCAAGGAAGAGCAGAGGGAGGAAAGGGAAGCTCATTCCTCCTGATCAGCACAGGGCAGATCCCTTGCCAGTTCCTAAGGCCAGGGTCACCCGGTGGCCAGTGTCCACTGGATCTGCACAGTGTAAGAACTGAGTCCCTACCACCCCAGGATGTGGGGGAGCTGCAGAGCACTGAATGGAGGGAGATTATGTTCTGAGAATTTACCAAAGGGAAATAAAGGAGAATTTCAGGCAGGCTCCTAAAGAGCATGATGGTACAGCCACAGTCCTGTTCAGGTCACTCAGGCAATAGGAACTTGCAAGCCCAAATCAGAGCTCTCAGTGGCCCCTCACTACTTTCCTGAAGTAGGACAGAGAGAGTGAAGACCTGTACCTAAGTCTGGAAAATAGAATGAAATAGCAAAGTGACAAAGACGCTCACTACTAGAAGAGTGCAGAGATAAAACAGTAAATTAAACAGTGAGAAGGCTTTATTTAAAAAGTACACACTCAAATAGAAGGGAGTGCAGGGGTGGAGGCGCACTTAAGGGTTTGGGATTCTGTCTTTAAGGCTTTTAAGAATGGGGCAATGGACGGCAGTTGGGGGTTGTTGGGTGTAGGCTTGACTTGTGGTCTCACGATGTCTCTCCAGTGAGAGACATTATTCACCATCAGTCCTCTATATAATTTTGTAAGATAAACGTAACACAAGAAATTTATTGATCTGATTCCTCTCCCAGTTAGTGGTTTCCCTCAGGCACTGGGAACATATCAATTAAGACTGCTTGCCCTGCCTTAAGATAGGGTGGGTTATTGTTGATTACCAAAGAATATGTTAGGAATCTTATCTCCTAACTCTGTGGTTTTTAAAATGTAATCTTAGTCTTAAGATGGAGTCCCTCCTGTCCTTACTATACTATTCATATCTTAGCATTTTCATCATAAGCAGGAAAAATTAATCATTATGCTTGTCCCATGTCCCTGCCCTACATTAGTTCTGCTTCTAGAGGTGCATCTTGTGAAGCAGGTGGCATGGGACATCACGCAGGGCTCTGAACCTGATGCACATGTGCTTAGTACAAAGCCTCGAAGGCACCACCCACCCCCAGCCTTCCCCAAACTGAGCATAAATTCAGGAATCAAAGCAAAGACTAAATCAGAATTTTAAATTGCCATTGTGAATCATGCTATTCAGCTTATACCTATCACTCAACCCAGTCTCTCCTGGGTGGGTTTCAGGTCAAAATGTGCCCATGGAGTAAAGCTAACAGCAGAGAGAATTTGGGCTGAACATGCAATGCATGTTGGAAGAATATAGAAAAAAGGAAATTAAAAATTTTAGTTTCCTGCCACACTGGTTTACTAGGGCTGCTGTAACAAACATCACAAAGTGGGGTAAGTGCTCAACAGAATGTACTCTCTCATAGTTCTACAGGTTATGTTAGGGTTGAGTTTGTTATCCTCAGTTCTTGTAGCAGCTGCAACAAAGAACTGAAGGGCAGAAACACAGTAGTGAAGCAGAATGAAAGTTTTATTTGAATACACTCCAAGGGAGGAGTGGGCCAGAGTCAAGACAGACAAGGGCAGGCTGCTTAACTGTGAGGCTTCTTTTTATGGGGTTTTTGGCAGGACAGAGAAGTCCTTAACTGACATTCTTTGGCCTTGGAGGATTGAAGACATGGGCTGCGCTCTGACATTTTTATCTGGGGAATTTGTGTCATCTGGAAAGTGCCTGTGCTCTTCAAGTCACTCTCGGTCTGGTGGCTTCATTAAATTAATCCTCTGAGTTATCTCTGGCTCTCTGGCCTTATCTGATTAACTCTCTGAGTTCTTGGTGGGCCCCACCCTCTTTTCATCCTGCTCATATCTGTCTTTCTGCCTAACAGTTAGAAGTCCAAGATCAAGGTGTCTGCAGGGTTGGTTCCTCTGAAGCTGTGGGAAGAATCTGGCCCCAGCCTCTCCCCCAGCTTCTGTGGTTGGCAGACCATCGGTGGCACTCTTTAGCTTCACCCCATCTCTGCCTCCATCATCATACAGCGTTCTGAGTGTGTCTCTGTATCCAAGTCTCCCCCTTTTTAGGGACACCAATCATACAGGGTACAAGTAAAATTACAATATTTCCAGAATCTTTTGCCCGGCTTTAGTGCATCTCCATATCAATACTTGTTTGCAGCGGTAGAGAGAAGTAGCCATCTCCATATCAATAGGTGATTACAAGTATTGTGTGAGCCACATCTGGACCAGAGAGGTTTGATGGGGTCCCTTTTTACACCTGGGTACTGAGAGACAGGCGAGCAGAAGTGGACAACAGCTTGTCGGCAATAAATGGGTTTCTCCCACTTTACTTCTCCCTTTAACTGGTTTTGGCATCGAAGGTAATTTGCCCCAGACTGGGAACTTATTTTCCTCCCAGAGTTTACACCTGATGGTAGTCGGCGGGACCGCTGAACCTGAAATCGTCTTCATGGGTGCAACTCTTGGGTGGGCTGCCCCTAGGAATGGTGGGGAGACCCCAGTGTCTGCAGTGGTAGAGGATGAGGCTTCACCAAGGAGCACCCTATCCATTGAGCATCCACTTGGGAAGACCCTAGTAGGAAATTGGTCTACAGTAAAGCACCTCCTAGATGGGTTGGCCCTTCCCCAGAAGTGGGGAAGGGTGGAGACACCGGAAGCTGTGGAATTAGTCCTCTGTGAGAGGACTGCTTAGAGGCCCTGAATGGCTGTGTAGTAGCCAGGATTGTGGGATGTTTGTTTCCCAAGTTAGTAGAAAAGGTTATGGAGGAGAGAGACACACTTTGGTGTCACCTGGAAAAGCTGGGTGATGACCTATGGGGTGCCCTTAAGAAACAGAGGCAGTGATTGAGAAGACGGGTCATGCTCCCGGAAGATATGTTAGCAGCGAGGGGGGTGGGGGCAGCAGGAGAATCTGTATTGCAGGAGGCCGTTGGGGAGGGGAGGAAAGGGCGGTTCCTTCAGCCCCAGAGAAGGTGGAGGAGGTGTTGGGGGAGGACGAGGGGGTGGGGCTGAGGGCAAAGCTGCTGCCCAGGCCACCACCCGAGGCACCAGCCCCTCCCATATTAAAGGCCCTGTCGGTTGTAATTAAGAAAGAAAAACAACAGCCACCCCCTTCCGGGCCCCACCCGTATACCCAGGATGAGCTGGTGGACATGAGCTGCCAGTTTCAGCAGAAGCTGTTGGAACCTCTGCCAACATGGCTTTTGCATCTCTGGGATATGGGGGGTGGAAAACATTGTTATGTCGGGTTCTGAAATGGGTAGACTGGCTTCCCTGACGACTCACCCTTCCCTCCAGCAGTAGTTACAAAGTGCCCGTCACACCACAGGGAATAAGGTGCTTCTGGATTGGCTGACAGCAGCCATCGGAGCAGTTGGGCCTAGTCAGCATAAATACACAAAATACATAGTATGTTAAATAGTATTATGTGCCGAGGGACAAAGAAAGCAGTGGACGAGAATGGGGAGGTAAACAGTGCTGGCAGTCGGGTCCTGATCTGTCCCCACCCAGGCGGCATCCTGTAGTTCCTGTCCCAGCAGCCCCAGGAGCAGCTAGTCTCGGGTCCTCTTCCTGTACCAACCCCGGCTCCAGCCAGGCAGGCTTCCCAGGGTGCTGGACCCACCAGCCTGTCCTCCTCCCAGTACCCACCGCGGCCTTCCAGATCTTTCCCCACTCCTCTCAAGCCCAATCACCACCCTCCTCAGAAGCCCTCACCTCATGCTCTACAGAGAAAATGGGACCAATCTCCCTGGGAGTGAGAACCCTGGGCGCCCCTTCCCCCAGCTGAAATTCACCTGCATCCCTGACCTTTGTCACATCTGAGTCTCCAGGCAAGAGGCCTCCCCCCATAGGAAATCTGGAGCCCTCCTTCCTGAGAACACCCACCACCTGGCCCCCAGGATCCTCCTGTCTTTGCAGAGCACCTGCCCTCCAGTGTGGACAGCCCACTCAGACCTGTATCTTAAACAGACTCTGCTCCCCACCGCGGCCACCTCCCTGGCTCGTACCTTCATGGCCAAAAATCTCACCTTTCATCTTTCACTTTTTCATTTAAAAGATAGGGCTTCTGACATAAGAAGAAAACACATCCTACCATTTGCAACAACATGGATGGAGCTAGAGGGTATTATGCTCAGTGAAATAAGCCAGGAGGAGAAAGACAAGTACCAAATGATTTTACTCATATGTGGAGTATAATAACAAAGAAAAACTGAAGGAACAAAACAGCAGCAGACTCACAGAACCCAAGAATGGACTAACAGTTACCAAAGGGAAAGGGACTGGGGAGGATGGGTGGGAAGGGAGGGATAAGGCGGGGGAAAAAGAAAGGGGGCATTACGATTAGCATGTATAATGTAGGGGGGGCACGGGGAGGGCTGTGCAACACAGTGAAGACAAGTAGTGATTCTATAGCATCTTACTATGCTGATGGACAGTGACTGTAGAGGGGTGTGTTGGGGGGACTTGGTAAAGTGGGGAGCCTAGTAAACATAATGTTCTTCATGTAATTGTAGATTAATGATAACAACAAAAACAAAAAAAGATAGGGCTTCTGAAAACTACAAAAGTAGTATGCCCTTTTTGGAAACCCCCCAAACACTCTGAGTCCATAAAGGAAGAAGACAATGCCCCCCTCCCTGTTTTCCCTGCTACTCTTTGAATTGCTGTCATCTGCCTTTCTCCCCTCCATGCCCCTTCCCCAAAGGTCCTGCAGGGGCTTCTTTTCTATTAAATTCAGTGGACATTTCCAGTCCCGACCCTAATGCAACATCAGCACAAGCCCCATTCTATGAATGGTGACCATCTACAGACACCATCGCTTATTCACTCTGCCTGCCCATACTGTAGTCACCCCATCTCTCCAGTGCAGAGCTGGGAAGTAGGGACCCTCCCCCTTATTCCATCCTGCCAAGGCCTAGCCCTGAGCCTCCAGGAAGGGGCGAGAGGTCCCTGCTCACCTGGGACCTCAGAGGGGCAAGGCTGAAGGGCTGTGAACCGGGCTGTGAATGTCACGCACAGAGACCATGCCACTGTATGCTAATGCAGCATGTGGCCCAGACTCTAATCAGAAAATATCCCTGAATGGATAAATAGAGAGAGCTGAACAATCCCAGATTTCTTATGATCCTAAATCTAAAGCAACCTACTCAGTCCTGCCCAACCTCAGATTTCCTTACCCAACCTGGGAGCAGTTAGCTCACAGTTCTGAAGTCCAATACAACCCTGGCACAAAGTTTGCAGGAACAATAATAGCCTTCTCTCTACAACGCCACCTGGTACTCCTCCTTATTGACACAGTTTTTACGCAAGCACACTGACTCTGTTTCCATCGCCGTAAGGGTATAGATTCTCTCAGAAATTCACCAGAACATTTCAGTGTTTTATTCTTGGGCCAAAAATATCCCCAGTTTACAATAAAAACCCTAAAGTTCTCTTCTTCCCTCTCCTAATCTGGAGTGATTCAGTCAACTGGCTTACTGAGTGAAGCAGATGCGCAATCAGTGTCTCAGTGTGCACATTTCATCCCAGATTTCCTCCATGGAATCCTCCCCCCCAGTGACTCATGCCCACTCACCCACTGCAGTGGCAGCTGGCTCCAGAGCCCCCTCACCAGACCACAAGGACATATTAGGGGTCAGTTTCCCTTGGAGATCTGCCTTCTGGTTTTTCTTTGTTAAGGCAGACCCAGGCCTCTTCCCCACCCATCCTCCACAGACATTCCCCTCAACAGGATTTATTAATTAAGTACTGATTTAATGGGAGGGCAGAAAATCACTCTAGCGGGGTCCTGTTCTGCAAAGCTTGCTGGTTCCTCTTACGGAGAGATGCTTAGGCCTGGCGATGTGCTCACCACGTATGCAGTCAGTGTCCCCTGACAGCTACCATTGCTGGGGCTGTAGATCACTCAGATGGCACACACCGAACCATATCCCTAAAGGCAGCAGGACCTCAGTAGCATTCTTGAATTGCACAGTGGAGCTGAAAGGATACCTCTGCTGGGGAACAGCAGGACTGGAGTCTTTCCCACCCAAATCGAGAGGCATAGCAGACCAACAGGGGCTGCTCCTGCTGGCTGACTGCATGTGCTGGCAGTAGAACCAGAAGAAAGTATAAAAGTCGATACTTCAACTTACTCCAGCCCTCATTAGAGCTGCCCCAAGGTGCTGGGGTCAGCTAAGTTACCCATGTCTTTGTTACTGCCCTGTCACATGTGCCAGTGGACTCTAGTGGACCGCCTCTCCCTACCCAAAACCCACCAGACTCACCCAGAAGAGTTCTAGTGCTGAACTGGCAGGAATATGTGGCCCCAGAAGACACACACCACAGGGGACTGATGACCCCAGCAGATTCGGACCTGACCCAATGAGTCCCGCGCTCCCTGTCCCGGATGGTTTTTCCCTGCTCACCATGTCAGCTTCCTCTCTCTCTCTCTGAGCCCCAGATGCTTGGGCCCAAATCTGCTGTTCTCTAGATTGTCAGAAAAATGGAACCAAATCTCTTTTCCATCTAGCTCAGATAACCTACCCTTTGAAGAAGGTTTCTGAACTCTATCAGGCTATTTTTTAAAACATTTTCCCTAAATATTCCAAAAATTGCCCAGACTCCACTGAATTATTTTGTCCAAACCAGCACGCAGGGCTCCTTCCTTTGGGCATTCCCTCAGCAACACCCCTACTCAACCTCCCGTCTTTATTTATCATATTTTCCAGACATCAGGCTGCCTTCGTTGGTCACGTTGACGAAGCTTCCATTCACCCCACCGTCAGAACTGGGATCACTCCCACCAGCTGCAAGGAGGACTATCTTACCACACCATGAATCCCACGTGTCCCCCACCCCCACCTGAGCTCTTAAATGAAGTGATTGTCGCTTTGTAAGGACTTCTAGTGACATTGCCACGTGTCCACCCATATGGTCATCTGTGAGTAGTTGCCACTCACTGTTAGCAGGCCCTAAAGGTAAAATGAAAATATTGGTGTAGAAGACCCTTGAAAGGGTGATGGTAGAATTCTGCTCCACTGGTACTTTTCTGTGAATTTTCTGGAAGACTGCCATTGCTTTGTTCTAGCTGTAGACCTTTCAGGTGGCCTCACTGAACGTGCATTTCCCACAGGGATTCTATCCCAATTCTTTGTGGCTGTGGGCCTCAGCTGACCTTGACCCTGGACTTGGTCAAATCCTGAAATCCTCCAACCCCTCACCATCAAGCACAACAGCCTCATTCCTGCTCTTTTTTCTCCCTCTGATTCAGGTTAATTCCATGAGGTCTCACCCAAATTCCTCTCATCAGAGTCTGCCACTAGGCCTTGCTCTTGACCTCCCACCATCCACAGTCAGCCAACCCCTCTCCTGGGGTCATGTCTAACTCCTCTTATCCACACTATCACCCAGGATGTTGAGGACCACCCTGATAAAAAGAAGGGTCCTAATAATGTGTGTGTGGTCTCCACACTGGGAAGCTCTCAGAGCCACTCGAGAGTTCTTGTGCCCATTCTTGGTTCCTGCTCTTCTAGACATCCGCCTTTTTCTCCTTCCACAGCCCCACTTGGGCTTAGCAGGCAAGCTGACCCTCCAGTGGTCCATGGGGTTTCCTCTCTGGGACCATCTTCCCCTAGCAATCTCACCTTATCCCTGTCTCTCCCCACCCCCAGGTGGAGGACTGGAGCCAAGCCTTAGGAACACAGCCAGACTGCACCCTGGAGAGTGCCACCTGCAGGACCCTCAGGCATCCTGGGACTCTTTCTGGGCCAGACTGAACTCACACCCTTCTCCCACAGTGTCTCCTTCTGCCCCAGCACGATCCTCTGCCCAGGAACCCAAGCCAGGGCCTCAGTTCTCTTCCTCACCCTCCAACCTCCCCTAGCACGCTGGTGCTCCCCAGCCTCCCTCTCCATTTCTACATCAGGTGTCTCCTCAGGTGGCCTGTCTGTAGTTTTGCTTCCACAGCCCCAGCCTTATGTTGTCCATGGCACACTGTGACAATGGCATGTTGTTAAGTTCAGAGTTGGCACATCTGGGTTAAAAAATCCCCCTTAGCCCCAACCCTGACTCAGTAACCCCACTCCTGGGTATGTACCCAGCATAGACGTGTCCAGATGTCCACCAAGACATGCACGGGGCTATTCACAGAAGCTTCATTTATCATGAGAAAGAGGAGAAAGCAGAAGGAGGAGGGAGAGGAAGAGAACTGAAAGAAAACAAATGTTCACCAACAAGAGACTGGATAAATTAGTTGTGGGGCATCCATACCATGGAGTGCTGTACTGCAGTGGGAAGGGGTGACTGTCACCCACATGTCAGCTGAAGGAAGCCAAACACAGAAGAACACACGTCCTGTGATTTCATTTATAGAAAGCCTAAAACCAGGCAAAGCTCATCTCTGTTGCAGGCAATCTGGATGGTGTTTACCTTTTGGAAGAAGTGGGGGCTGTGATTGGGAAAGGGACGGGGGGGGGGTGTTTTGAGCACGTGGAATATAGTGTCCTACTTGTTATCCTGAGAGATGCCTGCACAGATGGGTTCACTTTGAGATAACTGTACCCTTATGATTTTTCTGAATGTATGGTGCACTTCAATACATTTTTAAAATCTCAGCTCTTTTTAGTTTGGGTAAGTTATTCAAACTCTCTAGGGCTAAATATCCCTCTCTAGGGATAACAACACCTGCCTCATAAGGTGGTAAGAGAAGACTGAGAAAAGCAATGCATGGAAAAGGTTTAACATGGAAAGTGTAATTGGATGGGCCCTTGATTGACATTAACTGTTCTTCTTAATTAGCACTCAGAAAATGTGCAAGGAAAGATAAATCCAGAGCCCCAGTGTTCTCCCCACCCCAGAAATCCCTTTAGTCCCTGTAGCTGGAAGCCTGCCCCCTCTGGAGTAGAGCCCACCCCTCCCCACTCCCTTAGATGGTGGGCCCCCTCCTCTGCTCCAGCCAGCTCTGAGGGGGGGCCTCTCCCAGATCCCCTCAGGATTTGGAATTCACAACTGTTTCCACTACTAGAAGTGCAACTCATTGTTTAGGCATTTCTCCTTAGCTCCGGAGCTTAACCAATACTCACATCATTGTTTACCCCCGATTCCCCACAACTAGGTCACCGACCGGGGAATGCCTGCCCTGTGCATCCCTCAGACCTACTACTGCACATTTTAACCTAACGAATGACATCAATGATGAAGAATGTGCCTGGCAGCTCCAAAGCCAACAAGCCACCTAGAAATAAGCACTGCTCTTCCAGGTCAGCCTTCTTGGGGGACATTGTCAGCCCCCGGGCTGAGGACATGCACGAGCTCCCCTTGACAGGTAGAAGAGTCTTTCAGCTACTGTTCATCCTCTCTGTGCTCCAGTTTCTCTGTCTGAAAAGATGGAAATAGGAATAGTGCCTCCTTAATAGTTGTGTTAATGAAGATTAAATGAGCTAATTTATGTGAAATGCTTAACAACAGCTCCTGGCATGTAATTAGCATGGCATAAGTGTTAGAATTGGCTCTGTTCTTTCAACACAAGGGCATTGTTTCTCCAGTTTAACTGTGTTGAAGAATGAGCTATGGTCTTCCTCTGTTTTAAATAGCCTCCAATTATACTAGATTCCAGAAGAAAAAATCAGAGAAGCTCAACAAGAGTACCAGCTACCTGAGACTCAGGTATAATTCCAGGTTGACAGTTGAAGTGGTGAACGATGGTAAAGGGATTAGGCAGGGATGTTGTCATCATATTCTCCAAACCACTGATACTGCTAGGTGCCACAAAGCCAAGGCATCAGTAGACCCACCTCAGGCCATCTCTGGGAAACCCGTGGACACTGCCAGCCTCCCAGGAGCTGTGGCAGCAATGCCCCCTTCCTTGAGCAGGTCTCTTTTTAACACAACAACTAGAAGCCCTTCCACACCTGGGGCTCTTCTCCAGCTGTGCAGTGGGACACAGTCACCTCCAATCTGCCTGCCTTTTCTCCCTGTGTGTGTGGCCCATGACAGAAACACAGGAATAACAAACATAGAAAAGTTTCCAAATCCATAGATTTCTGCAACCATAGGCCTGATCTAGAGTTGCCAGCTTCCTTCCATTGTAACTCCAGGGGGAAAATTAGTTCCCAGCCCAGGGCAAATTACCTTTAAAGCCAAAATCAGTCAAAGGGAGAAATAAGTGGGAGAAACCCATTTATTGCTTACCAGCAGTCATCCACTTCTGCTTGCCCATGTCTCTTGCAACCCGGCTGTAAAAAGGGACCTCACCAAACCTCTCTGGTCCAGATATACCTTTGCCCCCCCAACCCTTGTGATAATACCTGGACCATCACCTATTGATATGGAGATGGACTACTTCTCTCCACCCCTTGGAAACACCTACTGATATGGAGATGCACTGAGGCCAGGTGAGAGATTCTGGAAATATTGCAGTCTTACCCACAACCATGATAGGTGGAAGCCCCACTGAATTCCTTCCCTTGGCTGTTAGTGGGGCAAGTTGGTCTTCTAGAACCTTCATCAACCCCCTGCCAATTCCTTCTTGTGGCAGGCCTAATCCTCCCTGCCACAGGAGCTTCCTCCCAACTCTGAAACTGGTAAAAGCCACCCAAAGTCAACCATGAATAGTCTCTGGTCTTAAATGAGTATTTATAGCTTTGGAACCTTCTAGACTTGAAATTCATTTATCTGACTTCAACCCTTTCAGAAGAATACCATGAAACATTGGAAATCTAACTGAAGATGGCTCACAGAGTCCTCCTCAATTAGAACCAGTTCTAAATAAGTTCTAAATAAGTATGGCTTTGCTTTTGGTTGTCCTTGGAAGTTGACCCGTAAGTCCCCACAGACCTCCAGAGTTAAATGAGATGGTACTACGCATGCTATCTTCTCACTAGCTCTTTCTACTTAAAAGTATGTTGTAAATATCTTTACAAGCTGTTATGGGTTGAACTGTGTCCCCCAAAAAGGTATGTTACAGTTCTAACTCCCAGTGCCTCAGAATGTGAACCTTATTAGAAATAGGGTCATTGCAGATGTAATTAGTGAAATGAAGATGATGACATATTGGAGTAGGTTGGGCCTTAATCCAGTATGACTGGTATCCTTTTAAGAAGAGAGACACAAACAGCAGGCCGTGTGAAACAAAGGCAGAGATTGAAATGGTGCAGCTACAAGCCAAGAACAAAGATTGCCGACCACCACCACAAGAAACCTCTACAAGTTTCTGGGACAGCATGGCCCTGTAAACACCCGGACTGCAGACCCCTGGCCTCTGGAACTGTGAGACTATAAATCTCTGTTGTTTTAAGCTACTTGGTCTGTGATACTTTGTAACAGCCGCCCCCGGCAAAATAACACACATGCCAACAAATACAAATCTAAAGCCTTCCTAATACTTGGGTAGCACTGAATTGTATGGTCACATCATAATTTATTTAAACAGTCTGATCTTGATGAGCCCTTAACTTACGTCCGGTGGTCACTACTTTAAACAAAAGTGCAATGCATACCTATCTATCTATCTATCTATATATATATGTATATGTATATGCACATACACATATATATATATATACACACACACACATCATATGTCATACATAAATCATATGTATAAATATCTCTTGGCCACAGTGTTTCTTTATATCATTAAAATTATTACTCAGAGTAGAATTATTTCTATACCTTTCAAGGCCTTTGAAAATTTAGACCACATCACCTGCCAAAGAGGGAAATAGAAAAATTTATAAGATTAATTTTAAACAAATTAATGGCCCATTTCCAAGAAATGAGCAATTGAAGACTAAAAATAAATGTTCTATCTGCAAACTTTCCCAGCTGGTGAGAGCTGACCTTGCAGCTACCCCCGTGCCGCTGTGCTATAGGAAGTAATTGTAAAATGAAAAAAGAAAAAAAGGAGAATTAGAAAAAGAATTGGAAAAAGCAGGAACGAAATCCCAATTACATGACTTGAAATTGTACCAAATAGTGGTGAATCGGTCACAAAGCCTTCTCTTTCTAAAAGGTGTGCTATCCTGGGGGAAGGGTCGGTCGCTCCCAATTGTAACTCTCAGGGGAGCTCCTAAGTACACTGGGCCTTTGAAGGGGAAGGTGGGTTGGGTTCAGGAGAAAGTGTTTGTATCAGGAGCTCAGGCCCCAGATGAGGGCTCTCACTACTTGTGGTGCAGGACCAAAAACCCGCGGAATGCGTCTCCTGGGAGGCTGACGCAGGTGTCGAGTGGAAGGCGGAGGCGGCTCAAGACAGCCGTGCGGTATGTCGGCATCCGCTGCGGGCTGACCCTGGGCCCACGGGGGAAGGGAAGCCCCACGTGTGCTCCCTTTCCTGTCTTGAGTATTCCTTTTCACTGTCAAAAGATACTTAAAAAGAAAAAAGTAAAATCATGACTCTCAATCAGATAAAAATAAATGCTTGTTAAAGATTTTATTTAACAAAGGGAAAAACCAGGCAGATGTTCCAACCCATTTAAAAGAGAATCTGAAGAGCAGAAGCATTTATAGATCAAGAATATTGAAATGAATGTGCAAATGAAGGCCACACTGCCTTTCCACGGTGGGGGAGTGGGGAGAAGTCAACGGAACCTCCTCTGAGCAGGACAGAATTTGCATGTCTGTAAAGCAGAATCGTTTTGCCTTACTCTGCTGGGTTGAATAGTGTCCACCAAAACTTCACATGAACCCAGGACCTGGGAATGGGCCTTATTTGGAAATAGGGTCTTCTCAGTAGTAATCAAATTAAGATGAGGTCATCCTGGATGTCATCCGTATGTCCCTATAAGGAAGGAAATTTGTACACAGACACAGACACACAGAGCAACAGGCCATGTGAAGACTGACATGTCTGCAAGCCAGAAACACCAGGCTTTGCCAGCAACTTCTAGAAGCTGAAAGAACAGAGGAAAGCCTCCTTCCTAGAGCCTTCAGAGAGAGCATGGCCCTACTGAGCCCTTGGTTCCAGACTTCTAGCCTCCAGAACTCTGAGACAATACGTTTCTTTTGTTCTAAGCCACTTAACTTGTGGCACTTTATCACAGCAGCCTCAGGAAACTAAGTTACCTACAACTTACTGGGACAGAAAGCTGCTCCAAGACAATGCAGGGCTAGAATCACAGGGCCAAGAGGGTGGTGCTGCAGGCAGATGATGCCGTTTTCCACTGAAGCACAGGCTTTCCCTGGATCACATGAGAGTTCTCTGCTTCCTGCATCCAGACTTGAGGATGAGCTGATTTTTAGCTACATAGTTAATATATGTCATAAGTCAATCGCTCACTATAATCCAATTTACCTGTACAAAGGATGTTGGTCAACCACCATTTAAAACATTTTGTTTAATGGAGTAGTAATTCTCTCTTCCAAACAAATGACTGACAAATCACACTTTAGTACACATCTTCGTTCCTAACATGAGGACTGCCTATTTTAGTATTTTGGTTTTACAGCCACTTAAGAAAATCAGCATAGGTGAGACTCATGAAATAACTCCTGCTAGGTCATTTCATGTTAAGCACTTCTCATGGAAGTGTTTGGCGGGAGAGGACAGCAGAATGTGGATGGCGGACATAAAACCTATTAATTATCCTAACCAAATGTTATATTTGGAAAATTAAAAACAATACTTATTTTATAATAGAAACTACAGAGAATAAATAACAAGTCCCCTGAGTGGTGGGGAAAAGGGGACAATAAAGCAAGAACTATTGCCTATAGAGGGAACTCATGAGTTAATGTGTTGTGTTCATGAGGACTATAAAATCTAATTTGTTCTGTGTGCTACTACATGGTATAAGCTCTCTGTTTAAATACAAATATACATATATTTTAAGAATAACATTGGATTACTGTAATAAAGTATATATTTTATATATAGTAATCAGGCATATATTTTATATATACATTAATAAAGTATAAATTAAATGCTGGGAACATCTGTCTGTATAGGTCAGCACTTGTCCTGACCCTGGCAGGGTCACATTAGACTATTATTGAGAAAGATGATTTAAATCTTGCCCAGTGTCATTAAAAATATGGTGGACTTCAGTCAAGGACAGAGTGCTTGGAAACCAAACGTGGCCATGGGACCTGGTGTTTATGTTGAAAATCTTTCATTTTCAATTACTTTTGGGGAGTGGAGGGCAATTGAAGATGGCACCCACATTTTTGGACAGTATCATATACGTGTGCATGCAAAAGGATGGGATGTTTTTTCCAGCATGTCGGAGCTCCATAAATGTTGTATAATTATGACAGAAATTCTTTATTTAAATGATATTTTAGTCAAAATATTTTAAGAGGACCTAGTGTATGTTTACACATTTGTTTTTCTTGCCAAGGACAGTTTTCTACTACACGGCAGCTTGAACTGAGCTAACACACAGTATCAGGAGTCCGCCGAGCCCTGAGGGTTTCCCATGATTCAGATTTTTCCATTACCAAGAATGAACAACAGTAACAATGAAAGCCAACCTTCCACAGTGGAGAAACTCATTTGAAAATTTGCATCCTGACAGCTGCCAACATTTTCTTTAGAGAATAATCTAAGAAAAGAAAAAACCAGATTGAATTTTTTCAATCAAATAACGATGAGCTGAATTAGCTCAGGACACCAAACGTCAAGATTTACAAAAGATTCATTTAACACCTCTCTTTTCCCTATTACTTGTGATGAAAAAAAAAGCAGTTAAGAAAATCAGGTTTGATAATCTGATTAGGCACAATGGCTTGAAGACTGTTGGAAAAGAAATGTGGTTTTCCTGAGTCTCAGAGATCATCACAAAAGCTAATGACATTTTTGAAGCCGTGTGAAAATTCTTCCAAGTAAACTGGCCAAACAGGGAAAAGCATTAATAGGTTTTTGCCCTGGTGGTGCTCCAGAAATGCTGAGTTTGCAGATACCAAGTGAAAACCAAAGGAAAACACTCATTTCTGGAACATGCTGTGTCATGCCCCAAGAGTGTTGCCTTTCAAAACTGCCTAGGAACTGATAAGAAACCTAAATAATGGTAATCAATTATGTGAAAAGCTATGTGTCAACCTTCAGATGATCCACTTTGCTCTGAATGAGAGATCTGAAGGTCAGTCAGAAAGTTCTGCTCCACTGAGGTTTGTTGACTAGCAAAGGGAAATATACATTTTTACCTGCTGCAAAAAACAGGTGTCTTATTCCCGAAACACTAGAGAAAAGACAAAAAGCTGTAAATTTCTTAAAATGATCATTTTTTCAGCAAAGTTTATCATATTTGACAACCATATTTGAAAGTCTAAATGTAAACTTTCCCTTATTAAAACATTTAGAGCCCAAATCAAGCCACGAATGCGGGGTATCATTTCTAAAATTGTCTTCTAACACGTTTTTAACTGAAAATACTGAAAGACACGGTCTTTGAAAATGACTTCATGGAAAAAATTAATTTGTTAGCTAACGTGCTTATAGGCTGAATTTTGAACTGTTTTCTAGATGTCATGGCTGAAAAATCTCTTTTCATAGTTTATCAAGGAACTCCCTTTCCCCTAATATTCCATCTGTGCTGGAAAACATCTCCAAGAAGAAATTTTAAAGTTCAGGCTTTTGCCAAAAATAGTTTCCAGAAAATCACTGCAGAGGTCCGTGTAAGGGGCCTGCTGAGAGCCTCCGGTGGCATTACCCCTTCCGAAGAGCAACAGGATTTTCATTTGGTTGCACCTCCCCTGCCCTGAGGTAGCCCAGTGTTTGGGGGAGTGTGATACCCACTCCAGGTCCAGCGGCTGGGCTGCTGTTTATTCTGCCCATCAGCCCTGTGCAGTGTCCTGGTCACACCACTGGCCCAGGGAATGGCCATATTACTGGAAACTGTCCAATCAAGTGACCCTCAGACTTCCTAGGGACTTGCAGACAGACCCACTCTGTCTCCTGATGTGAAGGAGGAAGCAGATGGCTTTGACCTCTACAGGTCCACAAGGGCAAGAGGCCTCAGGACAAAAATATTTAGACAAGAGGAAGAGCAGGAAGACAGCCAGGCTCCTACATCACATGACTGAGTCATTCTCCACCTTCTGGGAAATCTGCCCACCTCCAGACTTCCGTGATGGGAGCCAATGACTCCCCTTTGTCATGCAGGTTGGATTTTTTATTGCTTGCTGGGGAAGCAAACTTTGCTGAATCTGAATATGGTGCCAGGAGGTGAGTGTGGCAAGTCGAAAAACCCTAAAATGCACAACTGCCTGGAAGACAGTTTTGAAACTGGCAATTCTTGCTACACGCTTGCAAAATGGTTAAACTGTCTTCAGCTACATCTTAGGAAACAGGCCCTGCATCTACCACGATAGTATTAGGAAACTTGGCAGGAAATATTGTAGAATGTATTGGCTAATTCTTGTGATCTTTTTGCGAGGGGTTTAAGTACAAAAACAAAAAATGTACCTTGGGTTGAAGGTGGTTCAGTTGAAATCTGAGCTGATAATCTCTGTTAATCATAACAGGGTCTCACCAATTCAAACTATTTTGGAGAATTTCCAGGTAAAATATCTCTCCTTAAAACCAGGAAGAAAGCATTCTTATAGTTACCCAATTTCTATGCATGTGTATTTGGTTCTCCTTACTATGGACTTTGAAAACAAGGCTAGCACTACAGTCTAGGTGTTGCTGTGATGGGCTCCATCCACCTCTTCTTCAGGAGGCACAAATGTAAACTCCAAGCTCTCTCAATATTTATATGAGTTGACAATTTTTTGAAACATGTTTAAAGAAAAAAAGGATCAGTTTCTTCTATGATTGCCATTGGGTTACCATGGTTTTGATCATGTTATTTGTCTTGAAATTTCAAATAACATTAAAGGAGAGTATATGATCTCTTTCTCAACACAGGGGTAGATTTTGCAGTTTGAGAAGATCCTGCCAGAGAATCTGAGCTCTGAGAAACTAAAGCTTCTTAGGTACACTGTCAAAAGGAAACCAACCAAAAATTATTGGAAGATCATAGAACAGTAATGTTTGACAGAGGAAGTAGGGAGGAATTTGATTTACCAAAATAAATAGTCACTTTATCGTTGATTTTTATAGAGCTTGTCTATTTTGAAAGGCAAGAGTAATTGAGCTGATTTCCACTTATATCTGCCTTCCTGCCAAAGTTTTCAAAGCACTTTTTTTCTGATGATGATAATACATGTACCTTGCCTTTCAGTAGCTGCAGGGAGGGAGCTTGAAGCATTCTGCAGATATTGTCTCATTAGTCCCAGTTCTATCCCTGGATACATTATACACAGTATCCTGCCTTTGTAAAATGATTATAACTCAAAATGGAAAGGGACACCAAGTCTCCTGCAGTTCTTTTTTTAATGTTGCATCTCAGTATGTATATAAGTGTATTAGTCTAGGTTCTTGGTTGCAAGCAACAGAACTCCCACTGCAGCTGGTTATTCTTTAAAAAAAACAGTTTCAAACTTACAGAATATTGACCAGAGAACAGAGTTCCTAATTGCATGGCATCCAGTGTTCCCTATTATTAATATCTAACATTAGTATGGTACATTTGTTATAAATAATGAACCCATGTCGATACATTTTTATTAACTAAAGTCTATAGAGTATGCAGATGTCTTTACCTTTTAACCTAATATCCACTTTCTGTTCTGGGAGCCCCCAGGATTCCATATTGCATTTCACTGTGACGTCCTCTTAGGCTCCTCTTGGCTCTGACAGTTTCTCAAAACTTTCGTTGTTGTTGATGGCCTTGGCGGTTTTGAGGAGTACATCAGAAATATTGTAGGATGCTCTTGTGTCAGAATTTGCCTGTTTTTCTCATGATTAGATGAGGACGATGGGTTCGGGGAGGAAGACCCTAGAGGTAAATTCCATTTCCTCACATCCTATCAAGGATCCACATTCTCAACATGATGCGTCACTGTTGGTGTTGACCTTGACTGTTTGGCAGAGGTAGCATTTGTCAGGTTTTTCCCCTGGAATGTCCCCCTTCCCCATCCTGCTTTCTGATGTGCACTGCAGGGTTTTTATTTAGTCTATTTCCAGAGTAGCAGGTGGACAACTAGAAGAGATAATATGCCCTGAACACTCCAGCAGCTGTCCCCTGATGCCTCCTTCCTGTGCTTCTCCTGATAGGTTGACAGCATACCTCCACACCTGCACCCAGTAGGCATTTGATCCATCTTTAAAGACTGAATTGAATTGGGTTTCACCTGATGGATAATAAAACCGCTCCTGGGATGCTAGTGAGTGTAAGGGCTGGAGGACCAGAGCAGATTGGCTGGTGAACACCTGGCAAAGGAGAAACCAGGCCCAAGGACTTTCTTCTGGACCCTGTCCCATTACACATTTTAAATACCTGCTTGGCAGAGGCTGACTTAATTGTGTGCATTTTTCTTTTTTTCCAGAGGGCAGTGTCTCCCCAGGCTTGTGAGTCAGGGAGTGGAATCACGGTGACAGGGTAATAGGATGACACGATCTCTGAGGACAGGGCCATGGTGTGTGTGGGCCAGGCCTTGGCAGCACTGATACTGGATGTCCCGAGGGTCCAAGACATCTCAGCCCAGACTCTGGGAGTGTCTGCTGCAGGTCAGGCATCTCTCTCTGTTCTCTCGGTGGCCATCCACCACTCTGGCTTCCTTACCTGCTACCTCCACCCCTTCTTGGACTCATTGCATCTTCCAGTCACAGATCTGTGACGGCCCGGGACCACCCAAGGCTCTACCTTCCCAGGATTGCCTTCAGCTTTACCTTTTGCTCCTACCTGATAAATTCTAGGAAGCAGAAAGCTGGTGGCCCATTCTCTACTTACCGCTCAACATTGCGTTCTAGTCCACTTTGCAGGCTACTGTCGATGTCTCTGGGTTGGCAGCCTACCCACTTGGACAACTCAGCTGAGGCCCAGAAGGAGGCCAGCAGGGCCTGGGGATGGGGCAACTCCCCAAGATGGGGCTGTGGTACGCCCAGCAGCAGGAAACCCCAAGACATGGAAACAGGCTGGCCTGATTTGCAGCTGAAGCCCAGCCAGGAAGGACTCAGCATCATCTAGAGGAGTCAGCCTCCAGCCAGCGTGGTGGAACATGATGCAGTCCTGTCTGAAAATGCCTCAGCTCCAGGCACATCCCCCTCAACAACCCCCGAGCCAAGGTGAAACCCAGCTCAGCCTATCTCGCCAGGACATACGTGTATAAAATCAACCTAAGCTACTTGTCAGCGGTGTCCTCCTCCAGCTGGATGCTATCAGCCTATTTTTAAATGAGTTGTTTCATGTGTGTGCCTGAAGGTAGGGGAGGGACACAAAGTGATCCTAAAGCTACTGTTTACAGTGAGTGCTTGGAAGTAGCACAACATAAAAAGTAATAAAAAATGACACGAGTCACGTAACAGGCAAAATGCAGTTGGAGTACGTGCCTGTGCCTCAGCCTTCAGTCACCCCCTTTCCCTGCCAGAAGCCACAGGCGTGGGAGGCGTGGGGAGTTTCTACTTGTTCTTTTCCACCTCGCACAGTGTGTTCCTCTATCAAGTAATTTATTCCTGTCTTAGAAGCAGCTCTTCACTGCTGGTGTGGCCTGGAGTCAGCACGCCCACCCCCGGCTCCCTCCCCCTAGGACAGAGGCCTTGTGGGGAGGCGGGCAATGGTGCACCGGACCCCCACCCAGGCTCCCAGGGCCCCAGACAACCCACAGCACACCCACTGTGTCCACGCGCACACATGCACACACACACAGGGCTGAGACCAGCACTCCCAGGTTCTCCTCTGTAGGACTACAAGTCAGTCAGTGCTGCACTGGACTGCTAGGCCCCTCCCCTCCCCATCCCTGCCCCCCAACTCCCCTCCGCTTCTGCTTTCCCTCCCCTCACAAGCTTCTCTAGCCAAATGCCCCGAGTCACAGCATCTGAACAAATTGTGTCTTTCCTCCTCGGTCTCTACATGTGCCATCCCCTCCTCTCCACCTGGAATTTTGTCCATTTAGGCTTCACCACCCCAAAAGCCCATGCCCCTTTCAGCCCAGCCCCCAGGCCCCAGGCTGCCACACGCAGTGGTGCAGTCTTTCATTGCAAGTGATAGTAGGACATCTAGGAAGGACGTCCAGCAGGCAGCGGGACTGGGGATGTGGGAGGCGCTCGGGCAGCTATCCCTGGGATGTGGGTGTCCTCCCCAAGAGCAGCAGCTGAGAGCCAGAGACTGGATGCCCCAGGGCCCTGCCACCCTCTGTGCCCCGCTGGCTTCCAGATCCCTGGGACAACCTGGGCTGGGCCCCTCTTGAGGGCTGGACTCGGATCCACCCTACAGCTGGCAACTCCTGCAACGCCTGGGGTGCCAAAGAGGAGACTGTCATTGGACTAAGAGAACTTCCTGCTGGGACCTTAGTGCAAGGCTCTAGCAAACTCGGAATCCTGGGGTCTGTCCAGAGGCCATTTGCCTGTCTGAACCTCCCAAAGCCCTGGGTGAGCTGCAGCTCCTCTCCTCCGTGGGGATTGTGGGTGGGCAGGACCCACGCAGGGTAAGGGCTGCATTACATAAGTGCTTGCTTTAAAAAGAGGAGCGAAGCCTCAGCAAAGATGGTTACAGTGTGGAATGACATGTGAGATCTCTAATTAGCAGTACGCAGCATCCTCCCTGGGCTGAGGGGGCCTCCTCCGGGGAACAGAGATGGTTACGGGTCATATTCATGCAGTGGCTGGCAGGTCCCTGATGGGAAGACAATACACACTTCAGGAATTTTGCTTCATGCACCCTGACCTAAATTTGGAAGTGGACTTCTGTAGTTTTGAGAGTGGTTTTTCTTAAAATAATACCAGTCACAGAAAGGTCCTGCAAAACCCATTTTAGAAAGCTGAAATAATTACAAATTATCTAAGTTTATCACCTGCTTGTGATTCATTGCCCAATCCAGCGATTCTATTGAAAACGAGATAAGCTAAGAAGTATGTTTTCAAATACTATGGCTGAGTTTGCTTCCCCTAAAGCCTGGAAAGTAAAATTAAAATAAAATCTGCTATGGGCATAAATAATACACTTATTGTAAAAAAAAAAAAAAAAAACCACTAGGAGAGGAGAGGATCACTGAGGAAGTTGAGTGCTCAAGATCCAGCGAGACGACGCCTGCGACAACGTGTCTGTGAACGAAGCCCAGCTCGGAAGGCCTTTTGGACGGGCAGAAAGCAGATCAGAGCTGGGCAGCCCCGGAGGTGGGCATAATTATGTAGGGGGCTTGGGATGTGATGGATCTGTACTGTAGCTTGGTTGTGAGGGAGGCTGCATAATTGCATGTGTGTGTCAAAAGTCATAGATGTACAGGATATAAAGGTTATAAACATAAATTATGTTATGCTGTATAATTATTATATATATAATTATACTTATAAATGATACTATATAATAGTGTATATATTTTTTAATCATACCATGTAATTATTATACAAATATAATACTATATTATACTGCTATGTAATTCCATAAATTATATTATACTTTATAAAGTATAAATGGCATTATATGTCAATGAACTGACTTAGGGAAAGCTGTCAGAGGTGCCCCTGGGTGGGTTTGCTGTCGGACAGCAGGTCAGACGTCCCCTTGCCTGCATGTGCCTCCCTGCTATGCATCCTGGTTATGTTGTCTCCTGTCCCCACTCTGTGACAGGGACCCTCTCAGGCCTGCGTCTGAGAGGATCAGTCTCCAGCTGGCCAGGGGCAGGGCCATTGAAGGCTGTGCACCCCCTGACACCGAGGTCTGTGAGCAGAGATGCCCCCAGCCCAGCAGTGCCTGCTCCCAGTGCATCCTCACAGGATCTGTTGGCAATTCTGTGTCCCTGCTTCCCTCACTTGGTCTTGTGCCCTGAGGTCGTTTCACAATCTCATAACTTCTGTCAGTCACTACCCAGCAGATATTATGTCCCAAACAAGCATCCTGGAATTTAACACTGGGAAAGCCAAGGCCTCTCCTCAGTGAGCAAGCTTTCCAGGGAGCAACAGTTTGGTTTATGCGTTAAATGGCAAATGATGAGGAAGAAAAACAAGTTCCAGATGAATCTTAAAAATAAAAAGGAAAAGAATGACTTCACATGTTTTCTGCCACCAGAGAGGAGCTGGAATTGGTTCCATCAAGGCTCCTGGACTCCACTTAACTGGCTCACTCTGGGGCTGGGAAAACCAGGCATGTTCTCTATGTGTGTGTTCACACAGCTGCTTTCCAAAGTCGCTTTGCTTGCTAACTTGCTCTCTGATAAAGATAAGAAAGTGAATAAAGTTCCTTTTCCTACACAGCCTCTGCATTCTGACTTTTTGTAACCTGAAGCTGTTTCCTTCTTCAGTTTCGGTTGCAGGCAAAGAAAGAGAAGGCTGCCAAGCCCTTGCTCCCCTGGCATCAAGAAAGGCACAGATTCTGTGTAAGTCTGTCCTAAGCAGGTGTTTAGGGTCATGCCCACACAGCCCCTGCAGCGTACCAGAGGGGTCCCAGGAAAGCCTCCCTCACCCACACAGTTTCCACCTGGTTTCAGTGTTTCCCACATGAGCAACTCATTCCCAACTTCCTCCCCATACAGTGCTTTCCTGAAACACAGACACCCCTGGTAGCGCCATCATGAGTCACATGGGCCCGTGGGCTAGTAGCCCTCTCTGTGCCCCCATCCGTCACCACAGCTCCTTCCTGCAGAAGCCCTCAACACACCCACCCCAGGAGGGTTGGTTGGCACCCTCAGCCTGTCTCTCTTTCTGTCCTCAGACTCCTAGTGGACAGGAGCACTGTTTAAAGTCACTGACCCCATCTGGAGGGGCCTGGATGTGTCGCCTCTGTCCCCTCTGCTGGGAGTGGGAGCATTTGGTGGGGCTGCAGAGGAAGCAGGAGGAAGAATGCACAGAGGCTGAGAGCTGGGTGGGTAAAGGCGACAGATTCCTCTGACTTCATTTTTGTGTAGGAAGTTTCTAAAGTGGCTTGCTTTAAAAAAGTAAACCGATCTGAAAGCCTTTGCTTTTTATAGCACATCAATCCCTGGTTCCAAATTAGCAACCCCTAATCTTCCACCGGCTAGTGCTGAAGTGACTATTCAGCTGCTGGGTTAGGACTTGGCATCCAGGCAGTCCAGGCACGGATCATCCCTGACAGGCTAAGGGAAGGAAGAGGGCTGGCCGGGGTCTAGGGGGCAGGGCCAGCAAGAGAGGGGTCATGGACAAGGAGGGGCTGGTCAGGGCCTAGGGGGCAGGGCTGGCAGGAGAGGGGGGCATGGACAGCGAGGGGCTGGCCAGGGTCTAGGGGACAGGGACTGGAATGGGGATGGAGCTAGGGTACTGGGGCAACAAGGAAGGCCCATTGGGGTGCCTGGTGGTGGTGGTCCTCCAGCCTGGGTGGCCCCGGAACCTGCCCAGCTAGCGGCTTGCTTCTCCTGCTCAGATACCTTCTCTTTCCATCTTTCTCTTTAGTGCGGCTGGAGCCACAGCTGGGATCTAGATGTCCTGCCCCACTGGTCGGGAAGGGCTCATCTTCATGCAGATGGGAAGTTTTGTGAGCAAGGGAGACCCTCCTCAGCAGGCTTGGCCCACCCTGCTGTGCCCAGCGCACAACAGGTGCCGCTCAGCCTCCTGGGGCAGACTTGGGCCATAGTGGGGGCCTCCAGCCTTGGCCCCGGCCACTGGAACAAAGTACCACAACCAGCCCACACCTCTCTCCAGCTTCTGCAGTGTGCAGGCAACTTTAGCTGTTCCTTGGCTTGTGGTCACTTCCCCCCAATCCCTGTCTTCATGCTCACACGGCTTCTCCCTGTGGATGCATCCACGCCCAAATGTGCCTGTTTTGCAAGGATGCCCGTTTTACTGGGTTAGGCACCCACCCTACCCCAGTAGGACCTCATTTTCACTAACTGCATGTACAAGAACGCTATTTCCAAATAAGGTCACATCCTGAGGACCTGAAGGTCAGGATTTCAACGTGCGGTCAGGGGACACAGTTCAACCCATCACATGGAGTGATCTAATCTTCTCTTTCCCCTGCTGCCTCCTCTGGGCTGGCTACTTGAGACAATGACATAAGAAGACACCAGTTTAGACTTGTTCAGCTCTTATCTGCTCACCAGCTGTCCTACAGAAACCCTTGATCCACTCGGCCACAGTACAGCATTCAGGATTGTTTTGGTAGAAGTGAAGCTAAGTCAATAGACGTTAGGGTCATGGAATATTTATAGATAGTACCTAAGACTCAGACAAGGCACTATCTTCCTGCACATGCAACATGAGAGAGACTGTGGGTTTCTGTCCCTGGAACCACTTAATCATAATTCTGCTATATCCTCTTAAGAAGAGACCTAAACAGATGGGCCCTCAGTCTGTTTCTTATGAACATAGCATTAGGTTAATCATGATAAAAATTTCACATCTATTAATGTCTCTTCAACTGTTCCAATTACATTATACTCCAAAGAGCAACACAGCAATTTCCATAAGCTATACATCATAGGAGAAACTCAGGAGCCTTGAAAGTTAGGAATTTTGTCCCCTTCCCAAAAAGAGTCATATGCTTCAAGGTTGTGACGGACTCTTCTCTGATATGTTTGCATCAAGGAATTGTGGCTCAAGGCTAGCCATACATGAGGGATGGGGTCAGGGCTGTGGGAGAGAGCTGCTCTACCAGCTGTGTGACTTTGAAAAAATTACTCAGCCTCTCTGAGACTCGTGTTTAAATGTATGAAGAGAAGACTAAGCCCTCCTTGTCAAGGTGGGTGTGGGAATTCAGTGAAGTGATACAGGTGGAGTCTCTTGTGCGTGTGGGCACAGAGAGGTCACACATTCAAACCAGATTCCTTGTAGCCCCTCCCTGAGCAGAGGTCCTAACGAGCTTCCAATCCTCTCCCTGGCTACCCATGAAAGATTATGGCCTCCCAACCACATGAGTCATTTGCAAATCTAAACTATTAATATACAACTGCTTCAGTGGATTTTGTATAAAAAAACTAAAAATCATGTTACAACTATAAGTTCCAGAATTCTGTCAAGACAAGAATCATCAGCTTCAAAGTTCCATCCATGGTTCTTCCCACCCTCCCTCCCTGCCTGCCTGCTGCACAGCTGTGCTTACCATGTTTACTGAATTAAGGAATAGCTGATATGTTAGGTCAGGCTCTGCCTACTGCTAGGAACAGAATCTGATCCGTAGCAAATGCTCTTGTGGTTCCTGCATGCTGAGAAGCCTAGAAGCCTGAGACTGCTGGCCTTGCTTCCACTGCTGGATGATACCATCAGGGACCCAGAGTCACCCTGGTCCTTGTCAAATGGGCTCTTCATCCTCAGTCTTATCTCCTCTTGGTTTCAGAAGGGCTCCTGCAGCTCCAGACATCACATTTACCTTCAGGACAGCAAGAAGGGGAAGAAGAAGAGGCTGTGGCCATGTCTGTGTCTTTGATCAAGAAAACTAAAGATTTTACAGAAGCCAGATAACTTTTGCTTTCATTCAGAGGATCTCTGCTACAGAAAGAATGTATTTATCTGGGTCAAATGGTGGTCCTCTGCTAACAGGGCAGAAGGGAGGGATGGATGTTTGGTGGATTGCTAATAAATCTGCCATAGAAACTCAGAATGACCTTAGTGCAGCCATTCAGGAGAGGGGCTGGTAAGTGGTCTAATGTGGTGCCTTTGTGAGGTGACAGGAACAGGGCTAATCCTGTACAGGAAGTTTGTCATTCAGGGGCCTCTCTCAGTTTGTGAAGACAGAAAGAAAAGAAAATGGGAAATGGCACGCACACACACACACACACACACACACACAATCTATTACTTTCTAAATCGGGGACTTGTTTATAGAATGCTCTGATGTCTTTTGAGGGGACATTACTTTGATAATTCTGGCATATTCATATTTGCTTTTTAAACAGTACTTTTTGTAACCATAAATGAATTCTTCTGGCTTTTAAAAAAATGAACAGGCCTAGATTTGCCTACCTAAATGAACATCATCACGAGTCATCTTGGGGAAAAATACTTGTAATAATGTAACTGCTTTGCCCAAGACACCTGTGCGCTACTTAAAACATTCAGATGAAGAGTCACATATCAACATCCTTCTGATTACTTTAAAAGCAGTCCTCATTTTTCACCTAAAAATCCCTTATGTATTCAAATTTGATCATTCACTTTCCTCCACAGACCCAGCTTTGAATTACTTGACTTTTTCTAGAATTCAAATCAACCCTCAGCATTTGAAGTATTTTTTATTTTATTTTTTTAATGGGAGCATATTCAAAACAATTTGCCACAAGGTTTGAAAGCAGTTCAAGTGTTCAGGACACTGAAATCTGGGTCTGTGTGTCTAGGTGACCCCTTCTGGGGACCTGAGCGTCCCGGAGGGTGTGAAGAATCATCACATAACCGAGCTGAGTCCTCGGCTGGGGAGGCTGGTGTATCTGCCCGAGGCCAGCCATGCAGCCGCCCGAGCCACACTGTCAGGCTCAAAAGATCCCCAGAGGAAACCAGAACGAAGTGCGAGTCCTCCTCAGCAGGCTGGGTCCTGGAGGAGCCCAGACGGAAAATGATGCACTGGACTATGTGCTCAGGGCCCATCTGGTGTCAGAGCTGCCAGCACAAGGGGCCAGTGACCAGGTGAGGCCAACCACGGGACTGTCCCTGAGGGCCACAACTGCTCCTCAGATGCTGTAGGCAGGGGCAGTCACCTTCTGAGCCAGTCAGAGCCCTGGCCCACTAGTTGGGAGCCTGCCAGAAATAATGGTGGGGAGGGCAGGGGGGGCAGATGCCAGCCAGCACAGGCGGGTCCCTTGCTGAAGGGGCTGGACAGCATCCTTCTGTCCCTTGTTCTGATCTTTTCCTTCCTTTTTGCAAAATCCAGGTACCAAGCAGGCAGGCACCTTCCATGCGTGGTGTTGGAAATCGCAGCTGCTCCGGGCTGGGAGATTTAAATTTAAAAGATTTTAATTAGATCCTTATAAGTGCCAGTGCCTTATATTCTGTTCTGCATTCATTCTCATCCCACCACATTATTAAGTACCCACTATGTGCCAATTACTGACCCAAGGATGCTTAACCATTTGAGAGCCAGAGTGATGAGAATGTAAACCTCCTTTTCCGACTGAGCTGGAGAGTGGCGGCTAGGATCCGTCAGGGGAAAATCATCAACTCGTCGTCTTTAACGAAGGCAGATGGGACACGCTGAATTGCGGGCATGACAGGAGCTTGTCCTAAGTAGCAGTGTCGCTGGAGTAATTCCAAGGTCTTCAAACAACCGTAAGAGCCCCCCTGGGCCTGGCGTTTCATGCGCTGGAGTGGCGCCTGCTGTTGTTCTGCGCAGTCAGCCATCAGTCAACGCAAAGCGAGCCGGCTACAGGGACTCTTGTTGTTTGGTTAAAAAAAAAAAAAAGTGAAGCTGATTCACTCACCCAGGAAGAGAGAGGCAAGGGAAAAATTAACCCAGGAACTCAGCCTATGAATATCCATGTTCAGAGAGTTGGGCGAAGGTTCTCCCAGCGCAGGCAGAAGGCTGGATGGCACCATGCTCCCGGGCATCATTTAGGGGCCCTGCTTCATGCTAGGTCCTTCCCACACCTCCCCCACCAAGCTGCCAGAGACCGATTCTAAGATGGATCGTGATTCCTGCCACCACCGGACTTAGATTCCTTTACTCATAAACCTCAGGCTGCACCCCCAACATCTACTGTGCCCTTCAGAGCCCTTCATTGTCTAACCTGGCTCACTTCCGCAGAGGCATCTCCCACCTTGTCCTGGGGCCACCCGTCTCTCTCTACACACAGGACCCACTTTCCAGGCCAGGCACACTTCCTCAGCTGCCTCTCTATGGCTTGACGTCACTCTCTGTTCCAAGAGGCGCTTTTCCCTAGGAACTCCCAATTCCTACCCATTGGAATACAGCAGCTTTCTTTATTCCCCAGGTTCCCAAACACAGAGACAAGAGACAGATAACCTCTTTTTCTTCTGCCATTAGGCTTTAAGACAAAGAAATAGGGTTGCTCTCCAAGTGTAAGCACCCTCTAGATTGGAACTAAATTCTCCAGTGATCAGATTTGAGCTGATCCAGCACAATTGGAAATGATTGCAAAGACAGAGTGCTCCCAGTGAGCCAGATGCTGTTCGTACATTAACACATTTCATCCTCATAACAACTCTCATTATTTCCACTACTCAGAGGAAGACCCCAGAGGCACAGAAAGGTTAGGTAGCTTTCCCAAAGTCACAGAGCTGGTAAGTGGCAAAGACTGGATTCGAACCCAGACAGCTCTAGAGTCTGGCCTCTTAATCAGAGCCTGGAGACCTTGCCTCACCAAAGGTCCCCAACCCCAGACCTTCATCACCCAACTATCCATGTGACACCGGGCATGCCCAGCTGTCCCAGTTATCCATGCTGTGTAACAGAACCTCAGATTTAATGACATCCAACAAGAACCGTTTTCTCATACCCAGGGACTCTGTGGGTCAGCAATTCGGGCAGGACAGAGGGCAGATGGTCTGAGTTCTCAGCTAGGAAGACACGAATGGCCTGGGGCTGGGGTCACATTCTTTACTCCCATCACCGAGGCCTGGATGATCTGAAAGCTGGATCCCCTGAGCCCATAGGTGGAGACTGAGGGTGGGCTTCTTGCTGTGTGGCAGCCAGCATCTGAGCAGGGGTATCCTGAGAGTGGGCAGCCCATGAGGATCAGGCAGAAGCTTCAGGACCTGCTCTGACCCAACCTCACCATCACGTCTGCCACATCCTATCGGTCACAGGAGAGCCCCAGGCAGCCCACATTCCAGGGATGGAGAAAGAGACCCTGCTTCTTGGTGTGGGAGTGACAAGGCCATGTTGCAGAAGAGCAGGAGGAATTGGGGGGAGCACTGTGGCATCTTCAGGAAAACCACCCGACACACCCCTACCCAAGCCAGGCCCACCTCCCTCAGAGGCTCCTTTGTCCTGATTACAGCTCACCCCCAGGTCCTGAGGTAGTCACTTCATACTTGGATTATCTCGCTGTCCCTGTGGATGGGAAGCCACCACTGATAGGTGACACAGGAGCATTTTATGGTGGACTGCGTTACCTAAGGTCAATCCTCGGGATGCAGTAGGAACCTCATCAGAGAAGGCTCACCTGCTGTGGACAGAGGCCTCCTTATCGTGGAGTCCTGGTTCTCCCGGGTAGTCAGATGGGAGAAGAGAGCAAGACCACTACCTGCCATCAGCTCGGTGTGCTTCTGACCCAAGTCCATTCTCCAGTTTCCACTGCTGGAGTTGCTGATGGGAACAAGGGTGCCAAGGCCCACCCATGGGGTCTGGTGGAATTGGTCTGGCATCAGGCAGAGGTGAGATTTTTCACAGGGTCCCCAGGTGATGCTGTTGTACCCCTGAGCCAGAGAACACGAGCGGAACATGAACGTTAGATGAAGCCCTTTGTGGCCGCTGGGCTAGAACACTTTTGACCTCCTGAAGTCAGGTCTGTGTATGCTGCTTTCACTGGTTTCTGGATGCAACAGGCTCTTTTTAAATAATTTGGGCATCTTTAAAATTCTTTAAAAAGTTGCCATTCGCCCACTGACCAAGGACAAGTAGCTATTTGTGTTGAAAAAATACTGTGCAGACGCAACTTGCTTAGCTACCATGTTCCTTTGCAGTGACCAGAAGGTGAAGAACCTAGATGGATGCAGCCTCACTGTGTGTCTTAAATTATTCATAATAACTCAAAAAAGGGCCCAAGAGCATTTCCCCTAAAGACTACTTGCCTCCAAATGACCCTCCAGAGGGAGACAGAGGAGGCACCCTCTACATTTCCCTTCCTGGGCCTTGGGCTGCATGCAGATACCATCATATGTCCTCACAAAGGGTGCTCAAAACACATCGGGCAGCAATCCTTTTTTTTTGTATGGAAATGCATAAAAGCTTGAGCTAGTACATTTAAATATTTCAGATATTCCTACAATACCGACTGGCTGAACCAATTCCTTTTTTCCAATTTGATGTGAGACTCACACATGTGAAAAACTCATTCATAATTTTCAAGAAATTCAAGAAATTGATTCATAACTGAGCAATAAAACCATGACAGAATCCCACTACACAAGTGGGGAGGGGCCCTAAATCCTTCTGAGTATGAACATGCCACATTGTTGCAAAACAGTTGGCTCACCTCCCAGACTGTTGAGAACGCCCTTGGCGGTTCCTCAGAGATGCTGTCCCTAGGCAACTCAACTTAGGTTCCAGTGGGACAAGATCACAAACAGAGAGGTGTGTTGAAGTACTAGGAAGGCCGCTTCAGCTCTGACCAAGAGCCTCAGATCTTGGCTGCAGGTGTCACTGGCTGTGTGACCTTGAGCAAGTTACTTAACCTCTCACGTGTAAAATAAGAGACAATAGAGATACCCCCTGGGTTTTTGTGTGTGAGGGTTTTGAGTTAACAGAGGTGAAATATTTCACGTGTTCCTTGACACAGCGGGGTATTTATAAAGTGCTAATCCCTCATCCCACTGTTCTGAAATGGTCACTGGGTTGCATGGGGTCCTCAGGGAAGCGATGTTGCACACTGCCCCAATTCACTAATAACTCATAGTATTGCTAGTATTGCTGCAAAGTTCTGACGACCTCCTCCACCCACCTCCACTACACATGTGTACACACACATCCTCATCCACACACCTCCCCTGTGGCCTCTTCACCCCCACAGGCTCCCACACACAGTAGGTGCTCAATGCATGCACCTTGGCTTGAGATAATGTGGCTGTGATCACATAGGGCAGGAAGCAGGCTTGGGAAGGTCTCAGCTGACTCGGAGCCTCTGAGCTCTGGATTCTTCCAGAAGCTCACTTGGTCCCAGAAGTGAGTTCTTCTCCTCATCTTCTGCCAGCAATAATCTGGAAGGCTCTGGGCCTCTGGGACTCTCAGTCCATGTTGGTGCTGCCTCGACCAGACCTTTGCTCCCTTCACAGCCTGTCTGGCCAGGCTGGATGACAACTGGGGTCCTAGGGGCTGGGCTGATTTCATCCCTAAAGTTTGCATGGCAGAGATTCTTTTGTTTTTCTAACTTTATGGGGCTGGGGTGATTTACTAGAAAGACTGACAAGTGATTTTTACTCAGCCCCATAATTTCTAACTTTATGTTATGAATACATTATTTTCATTATAAGATTTTTACTTATTTTTATGTTGTAATATATTAATTTATTTTAACTTTATTTTTAAATAATGGAAAACTCACGGAAGAGTTGCAAGAATAGTATCAAAAATTCCCATACACCTTTTACCCAAATACACACATTATTAACTTTTGCCCTATTTTGCCACATCGTCCCTCTTTCTCTAGGTAAATATACATATTACATTTTCCCTGGTCCATTTCAGAGTGGGTTGCACACATCATGCCCCTTCACCCCTAAATATTCCCACGTCTATCTCCTAAGAACAAGGGCACTGTCAAATGTAAACACAATGTGCTAGCTGTGCCAGGAATTCATCATGGATAGGATACTATTTTCTCCCAGTCCAGGACCCAAACCAGGATCATGTATCATATTTAGCTGCCAATTCTCATTGTTCTCCTTTAATATGACACCTTTGTTAGCCCCCATTCTCCCTCCTTTTTTTGTCTTACTTGACATTGGTGATTTTGAGGGGGACACGTTAAGTTTCTACCAAAGAGTTATAAGATAATTGTATAAAAAACTCGCATATACCCTTCAGTGAAATTTCTGAAATCTGGGTTTATCTGAGGCTTCCTCCTCACTAGATTCAGGTTATGCATTTTTGGTAAGAATTTATGCCACAGTGATGGCCTCAGTGCCTCCCATCTGGAGGCCTGTGGAGTCAGTTTTGTCTGTGTATTGATAATGTTGACTTAAGTTTAAGTCATGTACGGTCATGTGCTTGTTTTGGCTATGCAAGTCCTTTGTCCGTTTCTAAACTGGGTTGTTTGTCTCGCTGTTGAGTTGTGAGAGTTGTTTATATATCCTGGGTATTAGACTCTTCTCAGTTCCATGGTTTTCAAATATTTTCTCCTGTCCTGTGGCTTGTCTTTTCACTTTCTTGATGATGTCCTTTTTCACTGTGATTTATCTGTATTTTCCCTTGGTTGCTTGTGCTCTTGGTGTCATACCTAAGAAACCATTGCCGAATCCAAGAGCATAAAGGTTTTCCTTATATATTTCCTTCTATGAGTTTTATTGAGTTAGTTCTTTCATTTAGATCTTTGATCCATTGTAAGATATAAGGTAAGGGTCAAAATTCATTATTTTGTATGCAGCTATACAGTTGTCCCAGCACCATGTATTAAAATGAATTCTTTCTCCATTGAATGCTCTTGGCATTCTTGTTGAAAATCAGTTGATGGAAGACACATTTGTTTTTTTGGTTTATTTCTGGACTCACAATTCTATTCTATTGGTCTATAATGCTTATCCTATGCAAGTACCACACTGTATTGATTACTATTGCTTTGTCAGAAATTTTGAAATAGGGATGTGTGAGTCTTCCTACTTTGATCTTCTTTTTTAAGATTCTTTTAGCTAATAAGAAAAAAACAAATCCTACCATTTGCAACAACATGGATGGAGCTAGAGGGTATTATGCTCAGTGAAATAAGCCAGGCAGAAAAAGACAAATACCAAATGATTTCACTCATCTGTGGAGTATAAGAACAAAGAAAAAAACTGAAGGAACAAAACAGCAGCAGAAAGACTGAACCCAAGAATGGACTGACAGTTACCAAAGGGAAAGGGACTGGGGAGAATAGGTGTGAAGGGAGGGATAAGGGGGAAAATAAGGGGGGCATTACTATTAGCAGACATAATGTGAGGGGTGGGCACGGGGAGGGCTGTACAACACAGAGAAGACAAGTACTGGTTCCACAGCATCTTACTACGCTGATGGACAGTGACTGTGAAGCAGTATCTTGGGGGGACTTGGTGATGGGGGGAGTCTAGTAAACATAATGTTCATCATGTAATTGTAGATTAATGATACCAAAATAAAAAACTTTAATTTAATTTAATTTTAAAAAAAGATTATTTTGGCTGTTCTGGTCTATCCATTCATTTTCGATGTAAAATAAATTCTGGGACTTACTTTGGATAGCAAGGTATGTATAATTTTCAGTTATCTTATGTTTTAATTGTTTCATTGGTATTCATGTCTTTGTGTTCATCAGTTCATACATGTAAAAAATCCTAGTAATCGACAGATACATAGAAGATAGAGAGGCAGAAAGATGATAGAAAGACGATATAGATAAAAAGAGAAAGAGAACAGATTCACATTGTATTTACAGACTATGAAACAGAGCTGTGCATACATAGAAGGGTATTTGCAGGGCTGGAGGTTAGCTGACCCAAAGTGCCTGCCTGGCTGAGCCAGTAATAAGTAACAGAGGTCCAGGGAAGCTCTTGTGGCTTTGACTCCAGTGATGTATATTAACCTGAGTCCACAAACCCCAGAGATTCCAAAAGGCAGTCAACCCTGGAGTTTGCTCTGCAGGGGTCTTCACCCTCACTGCCTCCTTCTGCCTTGGCATCATGCTCCCCTGCCACATTTTATGGTGGGAAGACCATGGGGCTGTGAGCTCAAGAGGAACCCCCTTCCCAGGGGATCATGACTCGAGCTCCTGGTTTGCCTGTAGCTATTCTAACCCTCGTTTCTCACAGTGCACATTCAAACCTGGAAGGAAATGGGCTGGGCAAGAGTGTGGATGTCCTCAATCACAGGGCTAGGCAACATTCAGAAGAATAAAGATGACCTGGGTTTCGCTGTTTCCTTTTTTGCATTGGAGGGCCCACATCTCCCTAAGTTTGGTGATTTACTAGAAAGACTGACAAGACTCCATCATGATTTGTACTCAGGGCTAAGATTTATTATAGCAAAGGATGCAGAATAAAAAACAGCAGGAAAGGATATGTGCCAGCAGAAAGCAGAGAAGCCCAGTACTCCCCCGCCAAGCCTTCTCATCCGAACCCAAGGGTTTCTCTGGCAGAGAACCACAGGGTCATGTGTGAAAGGCCTCTGCTCAGGGAAACCCCTGCAAGTCTCCGGGTCCAAGGTGTTTATCGGGGGTGGCCAGGTAGACTCATCCTGCTGTCACTCAGCCATGGCAACTGAAGCTCGGGACTCTGACAAACAGACCAGGTGTGGACTTGCATGCAAAAGCGTCCTGACAAGCTCGTGGCATGCATGGCCCATCTCTCCAGGTGCGCACAACAGAATCATCAGTCACTGACGTAACAAGCCTTCCGAGAGCCACATTCCCAAGGGCTGGCCAAGGGTGGATTGTGGCTCCAGGTTTCCTTGGAGTCACGTAAGGAGCAAGCAGGCAGACCTGGTGTGCTGGCTCTTCTTGCGCATTTTAACCTTGTCCAAGGGGTCATCAGCCTACAGTTTAGATGCTTGAAAACCTCAGGAAACCATATACTGGCCATTGGGCTTCATTGCTGTGCCCCTAGTCAACGTGAAATGGGAGCAGAGATGGCCTGGTTTCAAATCTTTACTTTGTGTGTGTCCTTAAGAAAATCATGTCACCTTTCCAACATACTGTGACCTTGTATGTCCTATCCAAGGGAATGGTTGTAATATTTCTAGGTGGTGTGCAGTGTAAGTTCTTAGTCTTCCTATTGTCCCATCTATCTAAGTTCTGTCTTTCCTTCTTTGGCCCCTCATATCTGAGAGGATCTGGAAATCCATACTCTTCAATTACAGACTGATTCAAGAACTCAGCACCAAACCCTCAAGGCCGTTTGCTGATCTTTTTTAGAGGACTGAGCTCTGCTCATTTCAGCTACTGGGCACTTTCTACTTGCACAAAAATCTCTATTCCTTTAGACAATCTGTAAATCCTGTTTGTCCCGTTTATTTGTAATATTGAAAACAACTCATTTACTGGCAGGGGGACATTCATTCAACAAATGTTTATTGGACTTTTCCAGTAATAAGGATGATTATTGTTCAGCAAATATTAATTGGATACATACTCTGTGCTAGGAACTGTGTCTGAGGAGGGATGCAGAGATACAGTAGATTACAGACACTGGGGCCCTGCTCACAGATACTTCTATCTGTCTGCTAAACAGGGTAACCAGCTCTCCTGGTCTGCCTGGGACTTGTATGTGTGTGGGGGGAGATGGGTGGGGGTTCTGGGATGCAGTATTTTCAGTGCTAAAATTGGGGAAATGCTGGGCAAACTAGAAAGGCTGGTCACCCTACCTAGCAAACAAACAGTCATCCCACTGTTGAGACAGATACTAACCAATGAGCTTCACAGTGGATTGCTCATTGAAATCATTGTCCGCGCTGGGAGAGGTATAGAATGCGGAGGTGCTTCGAGGAGCAGGCGCTGTGAACCCAGCAACACATTCCCACCCACACTGATGCCTCTGGCTCCACAGAACCACCCTGGGACCGATACTGCTTTCTGGGGCCACTAGAGCCTGGATCCCCAAGGCCTGTTGTTACGGAAAACCCAATGTGCCAAAGCAGGTGGCAATCCAGAATAACAGGCCCCCAAATCTCTCCCCTGAGGCACTGCCACCGTGGGTGCGGCCCTGAGTCCCACTAAAGCCTGGGAAGGTCTCACCGGGCCACTGTCCACCACCCAGAAGTGGAAAATGCCTCCCATAATGGGTGTCTTCTGGCCTCTGCTCTAGGGACTCAGGGAGGTTTCCTTGCTGCTCCAACAGCAGAGAAGGGAAGGGAGAAGGGAGGGCCCAGGGTTTTGTGCAAGGCTCTCTTCCCCAGGCTGTTGTTTCCCTGGGAGCCCCAACTCCACTGCTATGCCCCACGTACACAGCCCTCACCAGGGTGGGTGTGAGCCCCCCAGCCACCCACCACTCCCCACCCTAAGGCTCCTCACACACACAGCCCTGGGCACTTTATATTTTTCGATATTTTGCAAATTTTCCATGACTGGACTTGTATATTGTATAACCAAAAGAAAAAATTTTAAATGTGCAAACAAGAGATTCCCATTTTGCCAAAATATATATCAGTTTCCTACTTCAGTTCCTAGTTCACCAGTAGCCACAGAGCAGAAATAACGTTGCCCAACCGATTCCTTCTGTCTTGAATTATGTCTCTCTTTAGAGATGAGCTGTTTGGGAAATAAAATCTGGATTTTCTCCTTTTTTTTGTTTTTGGTGATGTTTTTGGAATTTGGGCTTGTGTCCTTGCTGACTTCTTGACTCAGGCTGCGCTGAGCGATGCAATCTGCTCACCGCATGTCTCCACGGCTGCGCCAGCCCCAGAGCCCTGCTTACACTGGCTTTTCCTCCTTAATCCCCTAGTTTAGGATGGAAAGCCCTGGCTGTCCTGATTTCATTAGGCCAGCAAACTGCTTTTGCTAATCACCTAGACAGTCTCTTGAAGGTGCCCCTTAAGATCAATGTTATTCACCATGTCTGAAATGCCCCACAAGGAAGCAGTTGGGATTCAGTTATGATTTACTGAGTTCCATGAATGGTAAGCCAAGGGCAGAGATGGGGAAAAGCTCTGATGTTCACAGCGTATCCCTGGGGACCTTTTTATTTCACCTGATGACCATGTGAGATGAAGTTGTGCCCTGCTGTCTGCCAGCAGTTGGAGATGTGGAGGGGATGAAATGTGGTCTTGACAGTAAGCGCTTTAGGCTGCACATGAAGAAAACCTGAGGGAAGACTCATACCACCCAGGAAGGGCGTAGGGTGCAGCTGGGCCTCGGAGGCCCCTGGGACAGAGCTGAGACTCACTCCTGGGCCATTCCCAGCCTCTGAGTTTACTCTCCTAACCCCAGCCAGGCTCTTCTACAGCAGCGGCCTGGGCACTCTCCACCAGAGGGTAGCTGTGATCCACTGCTCCTTCCCAAACTCCCAGGGAAGGGCTCTGATTGGCCTGATGGGGTCAGGTGCCCAGCTCTACCCAATCAGTGGTCACGTGGGAGGAGTCTGAAGAGGAAGTGAAAGTGAAATCATTAGGGTGGGCATGATTCCAATGTGACTGATGTCTTATAAGAGCAGAAGAGACACAGACAGAAACACATGGGAAGATGGGAGGCAGAGACTGGAGTGGTGCGTCTGCCAGCCAAAGGAGGCTGAGGATGGCCAGCAACTTTGGAAGCTGGGAGAAAGGCATAGAACCCCTCCCTGAGCCTTCAGCGAAGCCCAGCCCTGCCGATCCTTCAATCCTAGCATCCGGAACTGTGAAAGAATATATTTTTGTTGTTTTAAGCCATCCAGTTTGTGGTCATTTGTTACAAAGTCCTAGGAAATTAATACAATGTACAGTAAAATATTCCAGAAGTTCAAATATTTAAAAATAAAACATGAAAAGAAATAATGCAGAATGTATACTTTTGGGTGAGAAAAGCCTTTAGCCTTTCTTATTCTACTATTAAAGTCTAAAATTATGAGAGAAAAGATTAACCAACTACATAGAAATGATGTCTTTCTGTTTAGTTCACAAAGGGATAAAGTTAGAAGGAAAATATTTGCCACATTTGACAGAGCTACTGCGCACAATGCAGAAGGGCTCCTATAAACTAGAAAAACATGTAAGTTTTTCTATATGGAAGCTGGGAGAAAGTCATAAAACCCCTCCCTGAGCCTTCAGGGAAGCCCAGCCCTACCGATCCTTTGCTGGGCAAAGTCCGGAAGAAATGCAAATGGTAATGAAACATGTGGAGAGTTGTTCTGCTTCACTTATAATCAAATAAATAAAAATTAGGATAAAAACATATAATTTCCCCCAGATCATACTGACAGAGAGAAATCAGATTAATACACCTGGCACTGACAGTCGTGGCTCCCAGATGTCCTGGCCCGGTGGTGGTTTAGGGTTGCTGGCTGCACAGTGAACGGTTAACTCCGCAGATCTGAGTTGCCCAAACCCCACAGGTGGCCGCAGTTGGTCCCTGGGCGGTGACTGGCAGTATCCTTTCTGATAACAGCAGCTTTGGGTGTCTGAGGCCCTGCGCCAAGCCAGAAAGCTTATGCTAACAAAGTGACTTATGGTGAGCACCTGTTTTTGTCTGCCCGAGGCTGCATCTAGTTTGACCTCTGGTGGGCTGGGGTTAGAGTGGCTGCAGTCAGCCATGTGGGCGTGACAAGCCAATGTGACCCCAGTATAAACCACGGACACCAAGGCCAGGTGGGCATCCCTGGCTGGCCACTCTTCATGAGCGCTACCACACCTCATTGCTCGGGGAACTGAGCCCTATCTGTGAAACTCACAGGAAGAGGACGCTGGAAGCTTGCCCTGCTCTCTCCTGGATTTGGCCCTATGAGCCTTTTCCCTTTGCTGATTTTATCTGTATTTTCACTGTAATAAACCACATGCATAAATATAATAGCTCTTCTTAGTCCTGTGAATCCTTCTAGTGAATTAGCAAAACGGAGAGTGGTCTTGGTAATCCCAGCACAACGCTCTTTTTGTGAGAAGTAGGAAACTGAGTTTGCCTGCTCTTTCCAGAGCACTGAGAGAACTTGAATAATTCTTAGGGAAGAGGAGGGGGAGAAGGGCATCGGGAAGAGGCATCTGCTGTCCCCAGGGACCACGGCCCCCCAGTGTGCTCATACATGGTCCCCCCAGGGTGGAAACCAAGGAGGGATGGCCCACCCCCGGAGCATGGCAGCGAGCCCCTGGGCACCAGGCATGGCACCCACAGCCTTGATCCCCATCGCCAGGCCGTTTGAGGGGAAGCAGCCGTGCCAGGAGAAGTTTTCTTGGTCACTGGTGGCCTGATCTGGTGAAAGATGTGCTCCTCCCAAGCATCCTGATTCAAACGGACTGTGGCAGCCCTTCATGGGTGTGCCACATAGCTTGCTGCAGAGTTTGGACATTTACCTAAGGCCACAACACAGCCTTTGGGAGCCACTGGAGTTGTTTTCCTCTTGTTATGAACTGAATGGTGTCCCCTCAACATTTTTATGCTGAATCCCTAATCCCCAGCATGACTGTGCTTGGAGGTGGGACCTTTAAGGAGGTAACTCAGGTTAAATGAGGCCAAGGGTGGGGCCCTGATCCAAAGGACAGCAGTCCTTACAGGAGGAAGAGACACCGGGGGAGCAGCACACCAAGAACTGGCCATGTGAGGCCACAGAGGGAAGGTGGCCATCTGTAAGCTGAGGAGGGACCTCAGGAGAGACAAACCCTGCTGGCACCATTGTCTGGGACTCCCAGCCTCCAAACCTGTGAGAAAATACATCTCTGCTGTTTAAGCCCCCCAGTCTGGGATTTCAGTATGGTGGCTGGAGCAGACAAATATACCTCTGAGATGTTCTCAGGTATTCGTGGGGCCCCAAAGCCTCCCCCTTGGTCCTGACCCTGCTCTCTGAGGGTCCCGAGGAGCTGGCTTCACAGCAATGTGGGCAAAAGTGAGGCGCCGTCAACACCCCTACGTCCCACATGGGCTTCTTGCCGCACAGCGAGGCACTCTGGCTTGGAGCAGGGGTGTGCGAAGAGCCCTTCCCCGCCAGGCTGCTGCTCCCATCTGAGGGTAGACGGGGTGGAGGGGACAGTCACCGGACAGTGATGCCCCAGCGAGCAGACAGCGAAAGGCTGTCGCCTGGGACCTCAGCCCACTCTGGACCCCTCTGACCTGCTCCGAGGAGCCAGCCCACCCCCCTCAGGGGCAAGGGTGGCTGCTGCCTCCCCCATTCTGGGGACCCTGGAGACTGCGGTGCCACTGCAGGTGGGCCCATGGGGGCTCTGGTGGGGGCACAGAGAGAAACATGGGGCCTAGGCTCCCACTCCTCTGCACTCCCAGTCCCCCCGAGTGGGCTCAGGGCTCACGCAGGAGGAGCCTTGATTCATCCCTCCCTGACCCAGCCTTGGCCTTCCCTGCCTCGATTTCCAGGTGTAATGTTTGCAGTGACGCTGTTCCCAGGTTCACTGGGGAGGCAGCCCTCTTAGGACAGGGCGCTCCCTCTGGGATGTTCCCACAGGCAAGACCGGAGAAAGAAAGTGCTCCAACAACTTAACTCTGCTTTTATTATTACTTTTTTTATTATATAATCATGTATATTTTTATAGTTATCATCACCTTTTTATTCCACATTGATTCATGCCGAAGAGGTGCCAAGCACCGTGCAAGGTCAGTTTTTGAGTTTTGTTCATGAAGCCAAACCAAGCCATGGATTCTATTTTTTTTTAATCTGTATTAAAATATGGCATAAAGTACCTTACATAGTCAAGAAAATATAAAAGGACAGTTTGGAGCAAGCCAATGTTGGAAAAGGACAAGAAGGGGCCCCTCTGAGAGGCAGTGTTGAGGCAGCGTTTCACCACCAATAATGATTGATGAAGCATTTCCCCAGGCCAGTTGACTTACAGATGATTCAGCTTCTGATTTCCTAGCCAGTGTCCCAGGGGCCCCGGGAACAGTGTGATTCAATCCTTTCTCTGCTCTCTGTTTATAATTTCTGCAAACAAAGACATAATCGCGCCTCTCACAGTTTGGCCTGTTTACTGGTCTGAGGCCCGCAGAGGGAGCTGGCTCTCTCGTCTCCTGGCGTCTCCCCTGCCATCTCTCTCCTGGCAGGGTGGTGCCCTCATGGGTGGGAAGCTGGGGCCTCCTGTCTTGCAGCCTCTGTCTTAGAGGCAGTGTTGATTTGGGGGGCTTCGGGTATGGGATAGGGTTGGGGGCTCCTGGGTCTCTTACCTTTAAAAACCTGTATGAACCAGTTTATTGACAGCCATGCCCACCAGCATCTTTCTCCTAGTAGCCGCTGCTGAGTCTTCCCCTCAGGGCTAGAGGGAAGGGTCCCTTCCTCCCCGTTCTCCAGCCCGGAGAGCAGCCAGAAGCCTGTTGCTTCAAAGGCCCTCCCAGCGGGGACCTAACTGCACACCTCCAGGGCCCTTTCTGGAAGTTTACTTGCCAGCATCTCACACTGTCTTCTGTCAGCTTGTCTACCTGCCTATATTTAATGATCCTTGAAGCATCTGAAACAAAATTAGCTATAAGGACATTAAAATTTGCACAGTGTCTTGTGCCAAGCAGAGAATCGGGTGTTCTCATGTTTATGAATTCACATGGACAAATTACTAGATGACTCTGTGCCCTAGTTTCCCCATATGTACAAATACACCTATGGTCCTACTATTTAACCAGAGGGATATCTGAAAGGAGTGAGATTATACACACAAGATGTTCAGAACAAGGTCCGGGATGGAAAGCCTCAGCATGTGAGCAGCTATTTCATCCTGCTCCTCACCAAGTGATTTAGCCCATTGTACAGACAAGAAAATGGAGGCTTAGCGAAATGAAACAACCTTACCCATGCCACGTGCGGTGTGCTCAGCCACAACTCACACCCAGCCCAGCCTCCCCTGCATCACATCCTCTCTCCTGCAGGATGCGCAAAGCCTTTCCAAAACCTAAAAAATCCTTACTACCTCCCTGGTGTGTTTTTACTGTCTACTTTCCAATTCTTCTACATGGACTGGGGGTTTTCAAATGGCTAGGATTGCAACCCCATGTAAGAAATGTTTCACATCACAACCCAGAGCAAACGTGTAAATGTGCAATCAAGCTTCCTGAAAGAGCACTTTGTCTTACTGTGTTCATGTATTTTTTTACTTGATTCTATTTTATTTCCTTTTAAGAGCTGGTTCAACCTGGTCTTAAATACCACCAGCCCAGTAAGTGAGAGAGTGGGTTAATTTTCTGAGTGGCCCTGGCCAGGTGTGGTCAAAGCACTCCCTCAGGGTTAGCTGGGCCCCAGCTTCTCCCACAAGGATTGCAGGCCTAAGATGCAGGGTCGTGGAGTTCCTGGTGGGCACAGGAGGCAGGCTTAGCATGAGGCTCACAAAGCGCGATCCGCAGGCCCCCAGACGTGTACCTGCCGGTCTGTGCCACCCAGATTTGCTTAGGCCGTGGCCAAGACTGTGTTCTGCCAGGACCTTACCCACTCAGAGTCCCCCTTTAAAAGGGAGGTGCTCCTTTGATGTTTGCATCTTGGTGTCAAAGGGACTGTAGTACAGAGCAGGGAGACACGAACCCCTGATTAGAGGCTAGCTGGTGATTAGCAAAGGGAAAGCAGCAGGAAAGAGGGGAAGTCGAGCTGAAGGAAAGTTCCTTCAGGGCTGAGCCTGCCCTCGGGCCCACCTGGAGTTGCCCTCCCAGCCACGCTCCTCCCGCAGCCCTCTCCTCTTCCCACCCACAGCCACACTGGACTGTCCAGCTGCCTTTACTGGAACTCTGGTGTGCCCGGGCCCGAGTTCTGCTGTGTGTGCATGGACACGAAGGATGGGCCCAGCAGAACTGCCCGCGGACGGCCCTCCAGGCTCTCCCTCTGCTGCTTGGTGCAGGTGGGCACAGGGACCTTGGAACCCCGCTGGCAAGAGGGCAGGAGCCTGGGCCCCAGACCTCCGATCAGGCAGACACCACCACTCACCAGGGTCACTCATCCTAGGCTTCATGTGAGTGAGAAGTAAGCTTACCTTAGGTAAAGCCCCAAGATACAGAGAGCACCCTCACTAACACACAAATACTCGCTGAATTTCTAAACTATCCAAGTGCAAGGCAGTGGAGCAAAAGATTCTCAAAGGTAGCAAATTTAACAGAGCAAAAAATTTACTTCCAAACAGGGGATACTCTGTGGATGGGGCTGAATGGTGTCTCCCCCAAGTTCGTGACCACCCAGAACTCAGAATGGGACCTTATTTGGACATCAGGTCTCTGCAGATGTAATCAAGCTGAGATGAGGTCATCCTGGGTGAAGGTGGGCCTACCTCTATTATGACTTGTATCCTTATGAAAAGAGAGAAGTTTGGACACGGAGACATAGACGCACAGACGGGAAGGCCATGTGAAGACAGAGGCAGAGATTGGAGTGGCGCAGCCCTCACCAAAGAACACCAGAGACTGCTGGCAGCCATCGGAGTGAGGAGAGGGAGGGCAGCATCCTTTCCTAGACTCATCACAGGAAGCAGGTCACTGCCTACACCTTGATTTGGGACTTCTGGCTTCCAGAGATGTGCCAGAATAAATTTCTGTTGTTTTAAACTTTTGGTACTTTGTTACAGCAGCCACAGAAAACTAACATGCTTTCTAATCAAAGCTTCATGTAATTTTAAGAAATTGCTCTATTTTTAGCCCATCTGGGCATATGCTTTTAGGAAGAGAGCATCCTCTGTGTGCACTTCTGTCTGGAGACTATGAGCTCAGACACCAAGGAAGAGAACTCTCCTCCTCTCTACATTCCAGAGAAATCCCCTTGGGGTGGGGTTGGAAGGCAGGGAGACGTCCAGGGCCAGCAAGCTCTCTGCCCAGGAAAAATGCCGGCTCTTCAGGTCACCAGCCAAGGCCCACTTGCCCTTGAAGATACGTTGGCCCACCTCTGTGGTGGTCTGGGCCTGGGTGAGAGGGAGGCGGTGGGAGCCTGGTGGATGAACATGGTGAGGCCACACACACTCACCTGCTATTCCTCACTGTACTGCTCCTGGAAGCCGACCAGTGGGTGGACACCATTTATCTGCCCAGGCACCATGTTTGCAGAGGTTTGCTGACCAGAATCAGCTAGCTCTTCAGTATCACCCTACTCATTTTTCACTTTCACCTCAAGCATTCAGAAATACAGCAAATTATGCATTAGTTGGCCTCCCAAATCAAACTGTATAGGTTAAACATATTGTAAGCACAATAGCTAATCAGGCTGCCTCCAGGAACACTGCAATGAGCATTCTCTACCAGTCATCTTTCTACAAACGAATAATCACGCCACGTGTGAGTTTGCTAGAGCCACAGTAATAAAGTGCCATAAACAGAGGGGCTTAAACAGCAGAAATTGTCTCGCTGTTCTCAAAGCTAGAAGTCCAAGATCAAGGTGTTGGCAGGGCTGATTCTTCCTGGGGGCCAGGAGAAAGGATTTGTCCCCAGTCTCTGGCTGCAAGGGGTCCACTGGCAATCCTTGGCCTTCCGTGGCTTGTAGATGCACCACCCCAGTCTCCCATGGCATTCTCCCAGTATGTGTGTCTGGATCCAAATTTCTACTTTTAAAACACCAGTCATATCAGATCAGGGCCCACTCTATCCCGGTTTGACCTCATGTTAACTAATGACATCTGCAATGACCAGATTTCTAAGTAAGGTCACCTTCTGGGGTACTGGAGGCTAGGAGTTCAATATATGAATTTGGGGGGGACACAATTCAACCCATAACACTCCATATAAACTACTTTTGCTAAAACCTGCATCTTAATATATTGGGTTTAGGTGGGTATAATATCCATAACAGTAAAATAGGGTTATAAAAGTATCCACTTGGTACAACCACTTAGGAAACCATTTGAAAGTTTTTAAAAAGCTACACATAGACACATGCTCTGTGATCACCGAATCCACTCCAAGAGAGACACAGAACAGAAAGGTGTGCGTGCATTCACTAAATGTACTAGAATTTAGACAGCAGATAATTGTAATTGCCAAAACCTGAAAACATTCCCAAGGCCAACCAGTAGGGGTATGGGTAGATAAGTTATGGTGCTCTACTGAGAAATCAAAGGAATCAATTCCAGCCTCATACGACAACACAGATGGATCTGATGAATGAATGTTCAGCGGAAAAAAGTCAGATACTAAAGAGAATATCCTGTTGCAGAGGGCATGTGCGGAGCTCTGGAGTGCAGGGGGTGCATGGAGCTAAGCAGTGGGTAAAGTGCAAAACCAGGCAAAGATGTCAGCAATCAGGATGGTTGTTACCCTTGGGGATGGGGAGGGCCTGGGGGCACATGGGATTCAGTCTCTGTTCTGATAATGTATTTCTTCATCCGGGTGCTGGTTGCAAGGGTGTGATCAGTCTGTGAACATTTGTTGAGCTGAATTTATGATACATGCACCTTTTGGTATATATTATATGCTCACGGAAAGTTTAAGAAAAATGTATCCCATCTTTATGAATTACTGGTGCAATGATAAGGGCCAATTCCATCACATCTCTAAGCTCCGGTTTCTTTCCACTTGTAAAATGAAACTATAAGTGTACCCACTCTTGTAGAGTTGATGTGACTAAATAGTGTAACTATAGCTCCTGGCACATAGTAGCTGCTCAATAAATAATAGCATTTTTATTTTTTTTTTAACCCAGCAAAATGAAACTTTGGTGATGGAAGGATTGCAGCCACCTTCTGGGGGACAATGACTGGCACAGGGCATGTGGGAGGCTCTGGAGTGCAGGGGGTGCATGGAGCTGAACTGTGGTTACAGGTGCCCCTCCCTTTGCAATAATTCTTCCAGCTGTGCCCCTGATGTGCATGCTTTCCTGTGGGTGTGTTATACTTTAATTTTTAAAGTTAACAATGAAAACAAAAGTATTTCATGTCACAGATGGTGAGGATTCAATAAAACAGAAAGCATTTAGCACAGAGCTCCCCACAATTTAAGAGCTCAATAACTCTCTGGCATTACAGTTGTGCAACCCCTTAGCCGACATGCTTTGGGGATTTTGGCACTGAAGTTCGGGGGCCTCGGGTAGGTGAGGCATATCCTGAATAGTTACACGACCGACCACAGGCGTGGACAGCGCCCCACGGCAAGTATAATGCTACTGTTCACACCACAGGGGATAAACAAAGGGTATAAATAGCCCCATATAAACAGCCCCAAGCCAATTCAGATCAGTTTTGCCTCCAAATATTGATTTTGTCTCTCAATTTACCCAAAAAAATGCCTTCAGAACTGTGAATAAAGGGTTGGGCCCCTGTACTGTCATCATCACAATGTAGATGATGTAATGTGGTCTGAAGTTACAAAGCGGATCACTTGCTCATGTTCCAGGCACATCCTTTTCAGTGTTATGCAATTTATCCCACTCCACAGTCTTGAAAATTGGAAAGGAAACAGAAAGGACTTCCCAGGATTCAACTAACCAGGAGCCCCGGGTCCCACAAAACCACTGGCCGCCACCCTCTCCGGCAGCGCCTTGATGGGGTGGGCGGGCCTGGCACCGCCAGCAAGGGCCCTGGGGACTTGCCCAGACAGCAGCTGCTCCTCCAGGTGGGACAATCCCCTCTTCCTGTGCGTGTGTGTCCTGGGCAGCCGGGCAAGGAGAGCCCAGGGGTCAGGGAAAGCCCAGTGAGCAGAGGTATCAGATTTAGCGGCTGGAAATGCAAGACACTCCACTAAATATGAGTTTCAGATCAACAATGAATAACTTTCTGTGTAAGTGTGTCCCACACAGTATTTGGGATGTACTTATACTAGAGATTCATGGTTCATCTGGAACTGAATTCACTGGTTATCTGGAATTCAGATTTAACTGGATATCCTGCATTTTATCTCACAACCCTCCAGTGGGTGTACCTCCAAGACTGGAGGAGTCAGTAAGGAGTAATAACCACTACCAACCCACTTAGACAAAGAAGGGGAATGTGGGCCCATCTCCAGACCTGAAGGGCTGGACTGGGAAGCAGAGGCCCTCGACAGAGGAGGCAGCTTCCTCTCTCTCTTCCTCTCTGTTACCCACACATACTTTGAATGCAGAGTCTCACCTCTGCTTCTTGCCCACCCCATGCCTTGTTTCCAAGACCCTCCCCAGCCACCAGAGTCGAACTGCCATCCCCAGTCCACGGGCATCTTCAAACGGAATACCCTGCCACCCTGCCCCGCTTCGTACAGCGGCTGTCCACGCGGCTGTTCTGCACCTTGCTTCTCCAGCACATGCCCGGGAGTTCCTCTGGGCTGGTGCATGGGCAGCAGCCTCCTTTTGAATGTTGCAGGGGGAAGTGCTGGGCAGGAGTGACCAGGGAGCCTGGAGCTGGTCTGAACGCCAAGGAGGGGAGTGCTGAGTGGTCCCAGCCTCCATGGTGCACAGGTCCTACACTGAACAGCACGGCCGCAGAGCACAGCAGGGTCAGCGCCATGGCCAGGGCCTTCCCACACGGGCAACTCCGGCCCTGCCCCATCAGTCTTCCACAGAGCTCTGGCGTCTCAGACATCCCTCTTGACTGAATAATCATTCAAGCTGCCGATTTCCTGATGGAATGGCTGTGTGATCAGATGTAAGCAAACACATCTGGTCATTCCTGCCTCGGGTCTAAAGCAGGTCCTCAGCCCCTCGGACCGCCCTTTGGGACTGGGTGGTTCTTTGTGGTGGGGGCCATCCCGTGTGCTAAGGGTTATTGTGCAGCACCCCTGCCCTCCACCCAGTAGGTGCCCACGGCAGCTCCCTGCCCCAGCTGTGACATCAAAAATGTCCCTAGACAAAGTCACCCGGGTGAGAACCACCGCTCGCAGAGCTTCCCAAGTCATCTCACTCTGCAGGTCCATAACAGAGTTAAACAAATGGTCCACTTTTGACCAGTGAAAGCTTTGCTAGGAGACAGCGCTTATACTATCACAAATAAAACGCTTCCAAGGAAAATGTTCTACAGGCTGAAGTAATCTCCCAAACTGAGACACTCCCACCCTCAGTGTTCACTCCCTTAATTACTGTGTTTGCTGATGGGAATCAGTGAAATCTTTGTTCCTCTCTCAGGAAAGGTTCCAGCCATCCTTGTTTCTGGCCAGGACATGTCTCCACGTGCTCAGAAGCTGGAACAAGTTTAGAGGGGTGACGGGGATGATGGAAGCAGATGTCACTGAGGCCCCACCACCTTCTTGGCCATTCGTCCCCAGAGCCATGTGGTTGGCACTATTCATAAGGACCCGAGTCTGCTGCCAGGTTGACGTGACATACGCAGGGCCATATAACTCATCATCATCTAAACCTGGTGGGATTCCAGAGCCCACTCGCTTCCCACTCTGTAATTTAATTCTACAACCAGAGAAAATAAAATGTGGACCCACACCTGGAGGAAGCAGGAACCACTTATTTTCACTATTGTGTAACTAGATGGAATGAAACTCCCCCTCCGGATGGAGGGTTTCCTGAGGTCAGGCTAGAGCAGAGCAGGGGCCACTGAACCCCTAAAGATCGAAGGGAACCACAGACAGAGGAAAGGGGGGTGATACATGTCTGTTTCTTGATGTTGCCAAGGGCTGGCCCTTTATTTACTATAAACTGGGTTCTTCTTTGAGGGAGCTGGGGCAATTCAGAAGCAGCATCCCATAGACACTTCTGTACTTATCAGGTGCTTTCCTGGCCTAAACTGGCTAGGCAGAATCACCCAGATGAAATCGATGGCATCGTGGACTGGGACCTAGGGAGCTTCCAATCCAGTGGTTCTCAAACTTCACTGCCAGTTTGAATCACATGGGAGCTGGGACAATTCCTGATGCCCAAGCCACTCCCAACCAAGTAAATCAGGCCCCCAGGGGTGGGACCTAGACATCAATGGCTTTGAAACTCTCCGGTGATGCCCACATGCAGCGGACTCCTCCCTCCGTGATCCAGCTCAGTGCTGACATTCTAATGTACATTTAAACGGCATGAAAAGGTTGAGTCAGGAGGCCAGGGTGGGCCTGAGAGTCACAGTCCAATCCTTGGAGGGTTGTCACCTGGGAGATGCTTAGATCTGCAGAAGCTCCAGGCCCACCCAGGACCTACACACGAATCAGAATCTGTATTCTAACCAGGTCCAGGTGAGTCAGTGCACGTTCAAGTTTGAGACCCTCTGTTCCAACCCAAAGCCTCTATTTGCCGATGAGGAAGTGAGGAAGTAAGGACCAGCGCAGGCCCAGGGCCCCGCAGCCACTTAGTGCAAAAGGTTCTCGGAGCTCATGCTTGCCTGTCATCCAAATGTCTGCTTTCCACCACTTGATGATGTCAGTAAGAAGTGTTTATGTCTCTGACAATTATAATTTCAGGCAATGAATAAAATGTGTAAACTCTCCCTCTCATATTTTATTCAGGCACAAAATCAAACAGGAAGTAGGAAGAAAAGAGCGGAAATAAGAATGAGGAAGATACGAAAATAGGACAGATAAAAGGTACATTTTTCACCTGCTATTTGAAAAGCTCTATTAATTTGAAGCCTGCAGGTCCAGTGACTCAAGACACACAGAGGGGAACCTCAGGGGGAAGTTTCTGATCATTCTTGTTGGAAGAAAAATAAGGAATTTAGACAAGCCCAGGGGAAAAAAAAATAGGAGCTTCCCTCACCTCTCTTAGGATGGACTAGTTTCAGCCCTGTGATGAGAAAATTAAAAAAGAGAAAGTTGTTAACCAAAAGGAAATGGTGTTTCCTTTACTTCTGGAACCACAAGTAGGTGCAGAATGAAGCTGATTCCTCAGAAGTGGTGGCCCTGATGTAAACCAACATAGGAATGTGACAACTTTCCAAATGTCTCTGAAAGAACAGCCCTTCACCTTGCCAGTATAAATCTGAATTTTGGAAATAGCCAGAAGCTCTTCAGGATCAAGTCAGGTGTTAAGGAGGGTGACCAAACTCAGTTCTGTTTCAGGACACAAATTCAAAGTGTGACCATAGTGTGACACCCCATGTTTCCTCCTGTGGGTTGTCACCATTCTAAAGGCTGTTCCTTACAAAAGCCCCACGACAGGTTTAAGCAGGGACAGCAGCTTGGGAAATGCTTGGCCTCTCCAGGTGCTTCTATGGAAGGCAGGACTGGTTTTGTCAAAAAAATCCAGTCCCTTTATCTGACTCCTATCATCACCTTGGTTTGCTGATGGTGGTCACCCATTTTCTGATACAGGACAGGGGACTGTTGTGGGTACCGAGAAGGAGAAGAGGGTCACCACCCAGGGGGCTGGCCCTGGAATGGGACTGAGGGCGGACAGAGGACAGTAGACATGACCTGAATTCACTTCCTGCGGCTGTTGTAACAAAGGGCCACACTCGGGGCTTAAACCACAAAAAGTCTGGAGGTCAGAAGTCCAAGACGGAGGGGCTGGCAGGCTATGCTCCCTCTGAGGTTCTGGGCAGCACCCTCCCTGCCTCCTCCAGCTTCTGTGGGTGGCCATCAGTCCTTGGCTTCTTGGCTGGTGGCTGCGTTGCTCCTGCCTCCGCCTCCGTCACCACGTGGCCTCCCTGCGTCCTTGTCTTCACGTGGCCGGCTTCTCACAGGCCACTAGTCACACTGGACTAGGTCCAGCAGATGCGGGAGGACCTCATGTCAACCAATGGCATCCACAACACCACCATGTCCAAACAGGGGCATATTTTGAGGTACTGGGAGTGGGGGCTTCGATGTGTCTTTTTGGAGGAACACAACCTGACCCACGGCGTCACCTCTGTCACCCTTGTTTCCAGGATGGTATTAATCAGGCTCCTTCACCCAACCTGTGCTCCTCAGGCACAGTTTTGCCAATACAGATCTCTGTTCAAACAAACCCTTTCTTGGAGATCCAATCTGTTGTGCCCCAGAAAATCTTGAAATAAAGCTTTCATGTTCTTTTCTCTCCTGGCTCTGGCGGGTGTTGCTCACTAAACAGGCCCCTTGGGCAGGAACACAAGGCCACAGTTAGCAGGACGTTCACTCCCACACACGGCTTTTGAGGCTTGGATGCGAAGGCCTGTGGCTGGGGAGCAGGCTGAAGTCCTAACGCAGACACGGGCTGTGGGGGGAGGCCCAGGGCCTGGCCCATGGAGGCCTCAGAGCAAAGTGCTGGGGGCAGCCATGGTGGGGCCTCACCACGGGACAGGATGGGGTCTAGCCCGTGGGCCGCAGGGGCCTTTGAGAGGGAAGAGTGAGTGTGGACAGCGCAGCGTGGCCTGGCCAGGGCGGCTGAGCCTGGGGCCACAGCCCTTCCCTGTGTGGCCATCATTCCTTGGGGTCACTGGTCAGCTGCTGCAGCGGCCTTTTCACTTCAGCTGCCTGGCCCCCGGGGCTCATCCCTGGAACAGTGACCATGCCTTGAGGCTTTGCTGGCCCATGTAGATACCCCCATTGCCAACAGGTCAGGGCACCCAAAAGCACCTTCCCAACAGCTCCAGGTGAGCCCTGGCCCTGGAGAGATGGCAGCACAGAGGAGGGGAGGTTTGCCAGGACCAGGAGGCTGTATTCTTTTCCTGAGCTGCTGCAGTAAAGTACCACGAACTGGGGGGCTTAAAACAACAGAAATACCTTCTCTCACCATTCAGGAAGCCAGACATCTGAAATGAAGGTGCCAGAGGCCATGCTCCCCCAGAGGCTCTGGGGACAGCCTCCAGCCCAGGTGGGGTGGGCGGCTGCCCGAACTCCTCAGCTGGCGGCCGCCTCACACTGAGCTCTGCCTCCATGCTCACACAGCCTTCCCCTCTTTTGGGTCAAATCTTCCTCTGCTTCCCTTTTATCAGGGAATGTGACTGCATTCAGGGCCCCCCCCAACCCCCTGTATAATCCAGGAGAATCTCCCTGTCTTTAAGGCCCTTAATTTCATTGTATCTGCAAAGACTGCCAACAAGGTAACATTTACAGGTTCCAGAGGTTAAAACCTGCTATCTTAGGGCGTCACTATTCACCCTTCAGCAGCGAGAATGCAGAGGGGGACCCAGTCTTGGCTCAGGAGGAACTGCCAGGGAGCAGGCAGGCTGACACGCCACCCTCTGTCACGGCCACCGGTCGCCAGGGCACCCCTGTGGTCCTCGGGCTGAAGTCCAGGAGCAGGGATAGGTCCCTTCCCTTCCTCTTTGACTCCCCACAAGTTCTCGTGTGCCCAGGAGGAGGTCTGAGCGGCCTGGAGAGGCTCCACGGAGGTCCTCCCAACCGCCTGGCTCCCGCACCTCCTGCCCCACTGGTCTGAGGTGAGCTGCCGGCGCCGCCTGTCCCAGTGGCTGTCCTCCACTCCCATCCAGTCCCAGTGATTCTGAAGGTCCTCCTGACTCAAAGTGGGGCGTGGGGCCCAAATCTGCCATCACCTAGGAGTCTGTTGGAAAAGTAGGACCTCAGGCCTTGCCCCGGGCCTCCTGAATCAGAATATGCGTGTTAACTGGATCCCCAGGGGATTCTGGGTTAGCTCCCGGGAGAGAAGCACTGGCCTTGACACCGCCTGGGTTCCCTCTCTCAGAAAAGTTCCTACATTTTCCTCCCAGCAGGACAGCGAGGGCTGCAAGGTTCCCTAGGGAAGGGGCTTGAGGGTCCAAAGCAAAACAGTGCTCATCTGCTTTGTTTTCCTGAGACTTCTTCTGTTTTGAATTCTAAATCTCAGCTTGCGGGGCAGAGCAGGTGCATGTGTGACAAGTGGAGAGGTGTTGCTGCTGATCGTAGCCTTTCTGGGAGCAGCAGGCCTGGTCTCCGTGGCCACAAGCCCAGCCATCCACAATGCCACCCCCAGTTGGGCCTCCCCACTGCCCGCATCCATTATTTGCCCACCAGCAACTTCTCTTTTCTCCACAAAAGGTCACCCCCTGCGGGAGGGGAGGCCAATCCCAACAGGCTCACCTCCCTCCTGCCCCAACCTCACTTGACCCAGGTCACATGACTCAGGCCTGCCTGTCTACTGTGCCCCTGGCCTCAGTGATTGGTCCAGCTGTGGTCATGTGACTGAAGCTAGGCCAATCAGAGTCCTTCCCTAGGTATTTCATCCAGAAGCAGGGAAACAGCCTCTCTGTACTTCAGGGTCTTAAGTGTGGTGGTGTTAGTCAGTAGGCTGCACCAAGGTACCTCCTCCTGGCAGCCGTCCCATGGCACACACCTCCACATCCAGCACTTCCTCCCAGTGGACCTAACCTCCTGCACCTGCTGGGAAATTCCAGGCCGCTGAGAATTTCCTCCCAGTTCTCAGTGTCTGCACCTGAACAGGGATCATGCCACCACCTGGGAACAAATTGCATCTGAGTTTCCCCTCGCTAGGCTGTGAGCATCCCAGAGAGTCACTTGGCCTTGTAGCCCTGCAGTCCTGTGGGTTTCAGAATCATGGACCACATTTAACAAATATGGTAGAATATCCAAACTCTGCGTGTGGCTTTGAACTCCGTGTCCATGAGCACATTGTTCATGAAGACTGTCAAGAAGGCCAGGCACTCCTGCTGGGCCTCTCTCCGTATCTGTGAACAGGGGGAAAGCCGCAACTGCTACATCATGAGCTTGTCAGGGGCTGCTGGGTGCCCATGGAGTGCTGAGGGCTGTGTCTGTTGTCCAGGAAGCATCTCAGAGCATTTGCTTATATTATTTGCATTTTCTCACCTTGTTACAGAAAACCAGAAAACCTGGACTGGATCTCTGATGGAAGTACCAAGCAGTATTCGAAGGTCTTGGAGGGTGTAGGTTTATTTCACACAGGCGGGTTCAGAGGAGAGTGATCGCCAAAGGTCTGAGCCCCATGTACAGCAGGGCCATGCCTTTTATACATTTACTACAAAGCTAGGGGGTTTCAGCACCCAGGAACCATTGCAGTGGGAGCTATTAGGTCACTATAGGTATATTCAGGATGCTAGTTATATTTTAATCTATTTCTGTAAAGGTTACCCTGATACTGTATTATAAATTAATGGGCTTCCATGACTATCATTAACAAGCTGTTCCATACCACCGAGTCCCGGTGGGGAGCAATACACTGTTACATTGTTTCAATCCCAAGCACCCAAGCACCTTGTGATTCCTCTACATTCCCGAAGCCTTAACAGTAACTTTGTCTCCTTGGCTTCCTTGGCTTCCCACCACACCTGCCAAGAGGGGAGGGATTTGAGAACTTTCTGAGTATTTCCTCACCAACCTCTCTCCACTTCCTCTTCCTTTCTTCACACCCCCTCCCTGTCCCTCAGCAGAGGGGGTCATTGGATACCAGGGGTACCCACCCTTGCCCTAGGGATTGCAGCTGAAATCCACTGAGCTACCCCCTAAATAGAAAGAGGTGCCTCTGCCACTCCATTTATCCATTGCGTTCACTTTCTCTGTCCCCTACCCCTGCACCTCCAATCTGGAGCCTATTCCCAGCCAAGTGACCCAGAGTGCCAGGTCTCTCACCCTCCAGACATAATCCTCCATTTCTCCCCTAAGACAGGCAGCCTGAGACCCCTGCAGGAGCCTCTGAGCCGCTGCATTGGTGGCGGGAATCCTCGGCTGCAGGCTGCTCTCCTGGCCCTAAGTGAGATCTTTTGAAAGATAAAAAGATGTGTTTTCCTCTGCACAATATATTTTCACTCTGATTACTGTATTCCTCCAGTCAGGTTCACTTAGTAGATTTTAACATATGAATAGCCAGTGCTGACCATCTGGATTTACTGTCCAAGAGGCCAGGTGGGTCACTAAATTGTCATCTGAGTAGACAGCCCTGGACCACTGAGTCAGGGTACTGTGCAGGGAGGGGCCCTCCTGCTGGACCCCTGAGGTCAGCAGCAGACCACACATCTGGAAGGTTGCTTTTTCACAGCTGGTTCATTCTTCTGAATCCCACCACGCTGAGCATTCAAAACAGCACTTCGTGTTGTCACCCATGTGTGAAAGAGCTGCCCTCTGGAGAGACACTGGGCAAAGAGGGAGATGCCTCCCTATTATTTTTGCATATCCATATCCCTGACTATTTTTCTTGTTTTCAGAACCCTAATTTTCCTTGGGGAGGCTCCCTGTCCCTGTGTCATTGAAGGATGTGAGTGGGACCCAGGCCTGGCCACTTAAAGATTCCACCTCCCTGCCTACCGTGATCAACCTGGATGAGCAGGACCCCAGGCCAGGCCACAGAGCAGCTCCTAAGCTTACCAGAATCTCAAGCTGGACCAAGAGATGGAGAAAGGAAGGTTCTAAATGACTTTTTCTGAATGACCAGATCCAGCCACTTAGGAACTGACGGTCATTGGCTGTTTCAGGATCAGCAAACAATAAATTCTCTTTTTTGCACACCCGCTGGGGCTGGGCTTCCTGCCCCTGCAACAAGGAGACCCTGACTACTTCCTGCCCCTCATCCTTCCTTCCTGTTCCCCCAGGATCCACCCCACAATCTACACCTTTACCTGCCAGCCTGTTTTGGTCTCCTGGGGCTGCCCCAGCAAAACTGGGTGGCTTAAAACAGCAGGAATTTATTCTCTCATGGTTCTGGAGACCAGAAGTCCAAAATCAAGGTGTCACAGGGCCGTCCTCCCTCCAGAGGCTCCAGGGGAGGATCCTTCCTACCTCTTCCAGCTAATGGCAGCTGCAGGTGTTCCTCAGCTGTGACTGCATCAGTCCAGTCTCTGCCTCCATCTTAACCCAGCCTTCTCCCCTGGGTGTGTCTTTCTGTCCTCTCCTCTTCTTATAAGGACATGATATTCAATCAAGATCCTTCACTATTTACTTTTACAAAGACCTTATTTCTGAATAAGGTCACATTCACCAGTTCCAGATAGACTTGAATTTTGAGGGGGTGCTAATCAAGCCACTAAAATGCCCCATTCCTTCCTGTATCCTGGGTCCTGGTCTCATGATCCCCCAACTTTGCCTTTGTGTCCTGCATGTAGGACCAGCATTCAGAAAATCAAACTGTGAATTTGTACAAGAGCCTGGTTTCACATCCAACTCCCAGACTTTCTAAAACCTGGGTTCTTGATCACAAAACTAGGCTCACCTCTAAGGACAGGGACTCCTAGAACTTTTGTTTTTAGTAGTTTTTTGAAGAAAAAGTGAAAGATCAGTTTCAAATCTCACAAGGGGAAAAAAACACATTGCAAATGCAAAACTCACAGAAGTGCTAGCAAAAGCTCTCCAGGAGACACTGAAAATACAAACCCTCAGCTGACTTCCCACTCACCAGAAACCCCTCACAGGACCTCTTTCGCCTTTTGTGGTGCAGGAGAGTCGACAGTTTTCAGTGCTGGTTTGCACTGGAGACAGGTGAGCCCAAGAGGAGTATGCGGGTGTCCCAGCGCCCGGTAGCTGGCTGCCTGGCCAGAACCACCACAGGCTGCAGAGTGCAGCCACCCCTGCCCCTTCGCTCCCGTGAGGCCCATGTTTCTGGAAGAAAGGAGGCCCCAGACCTTCTAAACAAAGCCCCAAAATTGCTGAATTAGGGGACAAAGCATTTTTGGCAACCTCCTTGTTCAGAACTGTACAGATGTGGAGTAAAACCTCAGTTTTGTGTAGGTTTGCCACAGGAGGACTAACAGGACTTCTAGCACTTGCATTTTGCTCCCCTCCCACCCCAGCCTTGTGCGCTGCATCCCTGAAGGGCCTTGGTGACCCCCTTCGCTGCTCTGAGTCGCTGCTTCTGCATCATTAAAGCCTCTGATATTCCTTCCCTAGGATGTAAAAGCCCTGGCAGCGAGACCATGTCTGTATTGTGTATGACACTGTTTCCAGCACTGAGAGAGTGCACGGCATGCAATAGGTGCTCTGTGGGTATATCCTGACAAGACATGAGCTGAAAGAGGAGTGAGAGCTGGTAAAGGGCAGTGGCAAGGCCTGTCAGGAGGTAGCTCTCCACGGTCTCACATTTCTGCACATCTGCACATAGAGGTACTATGCTTTTGTTCCAGACAGGGAACAGCCTTGCAGGAGCAGAGAGGAGGTGTCTCCTGCAGGGAGGATGGTGGGTTTGGCTACCGACCTGTAAAATGAGGATAACATCACCCTCTGTGCAGAGGCTGAGTGCATTTGCATCTTGCCAATTATTAAACACACATGTTCCCTGGGCACAGGGCTCCCCAGCTGTGGGGCAAACCCCCTGCATGGCAACTCCACCTGAGCCCTCCAGGTCATCCCTGGGGATCTTGGGGACAAGAGAACCAGTGCAAACACTAGGCTTGCCTTAACCATGTCCTGTATTTTCAGGATTCTGATGCTTTGACATCTGGGTCTTGCTGACCCTGGAGGGACCGTCCCTCCCGGGGATACCCAAGTCCTGGACATGGTAAATGACTCTCTTCTCGGCGTACTTTTCAAATGCAATCCAACCAGTCCAGAGCCCACACCCCAACTGCCTCTCTTATGGCTCCCACTTCAGGCCGCCATTACTGCCCTATGCACCCCAAGGTGAAGTCCCAGATGAGGGACGGCCCTCTGTCCCAGGGCGCAAGGAAGCTGTTCAGACTAGCCGACCCATAGCCTGCTTACTGTGCCTCACTTGTTCCTTCCCGTGCAAACCAAAACAAAGGGTCCTGCCACATTTTTTCCTTGTTCCCTCCTGTCCCTGACCCACCCCGGTGCTTCCCAGTATGGCTCCTGTGACGACGCACCCCCTCTTCTTGGGATCTGTGAGTCACAACCCCTTTCCTTACTGTACCCTTTCCTTACTGTTGGCCTTACTGTACCCTACATTTACTATTAATAGGCTGTATTTTAAAGCAAAGCTCATGCTGCTTGCTGAGCTATGAGGAGTAACGCCCTCTGTCCCTGACCCAGGGGTCTGATGTCATTGGCAGTGCGTGTGAGGCCACAAGCGAGGCTGCCTTGTGAGCCTGGAAGAGGCAAATTCTCAGACCCTCGTGGCTCTGACAAAACCCAGGCCTGATCCTGTGGTGGCGTTCATAAGGGTGTGGCATTTGAAGGCAGAAATAGAAGATCTGGAAACAGAGATGTCCTCTGTCCCCGCCCATCCAGGTGGGTGAGAGAGGAAGCACGTCCTTGTGAAAGAGCTTCCCTGGAGGGGTTGGTCTCCAGCTTTTCCAAAAGGTGAGAGGAAGTTTGAGGTCAGAGGGGATCTGTCACTCACAGCTGTAGACCTAGGTCAAGTCCTCCCAGACTTAAGAGCTCACCCAGCCCCTGGGGCTTGGCTGAGATTCTGCAAGCTCCTAGGGCCTGTGGGTGCTGGGGGTCCAGGACCTCACCTGGGCAGGGTCTAGGGATGCACTCAATGCAGGCTCAAGTTTGCCATATGCCTGGGGAAGGAGCAGGGACTTCCTTAGTCCTGCCCCCTGCACCACCCGCATCATGTTGAAGTCCACGGCCCCCTACTCACCCCAGGCATCCATAGCCTCAATGCAAAAATGTGGATTAATTCAGCAACAAAATGGACACTGGAGGCTGTGACTCCCAAGGGATCTTGCGAATTTTCTGGAACAGAAGTTGGGATTTTCAGAGTGGCCCCAATTGCCATCTCCCTCCCAACATCCCAGGAGGACTTGCCTCAAGGGACCCCCAACCTCTCAGAAAACTGGCTGCTGCATCGATCACCTTGCACATGGATGGGGGTCCAAGAAATGGTTTTTGAATTCATGAAAAAGTCTATCAGTCTGTATTTACGTATCTTGTAGCTCCAGGGGACCACTGAAAGGGAAAGAAAACTGCCAGCAGAAATAACTGCATTTGTTTATGGCCTGTTTGTTCATTTATCTGCCCTTCTGGAAGCTAAGAAGTTCCTATTTTTAGCACCCCCATGCTCAAGCACAGATTTAATTTCTTTTTTCCTTCAAGCACTCTTAAAAAATTGACGTTTCCCAGCCAATGAACTGCAAAGTCATGTCATGCATTTAATAGGAGGCGGCGGAGGGGGCAGCAGTTCAGGGAAGAAGCTTCCTCTCCTCTCTCACAGCCCGCAGGAAACATCCATGAGGCAGGGGAGGGTTGAGAGTCAGCAGAGATGTCACAAGGCAGCCTTCCAGCAAAAGCCCCCTCTGCTCCTCCTGGGCTGCAGGGACCTGGGGAGGGAGGGCCGCACCTCTGCCCACCCTCTTCCCACTTCCAGAGGGGAGCGTGCAGGTGCAACCTCTGGAGTCTCCTCCCTGTGTTCGCAACTCTGCCAAGTGAACTTGACCCAGTGGCCTGAGCCACTCACTGAAAGATAGGTGTGTGAGCTGAGGGTGAACCCTCATTATAATCCTGTCAAATTACTTGAAAGAGGATAGCCATTGCAACTGGGGTGCTAGGCTCAAGATGTTTCTAGCACTGACCCACTGGGAGAATTTGAGCAGTTCTCTGGGACTCAGTTTCTCCATGAGTGACATGGGGATAATAATTGTAGGCACCCCCTCCCCAGTTATACTCCTGGAAGTTGAAAGAGCTATTGCACACTCCAAGTGACTAATTTATAGCTCGATCATTTATGGAATCTTTCTAATATAGCCACACAAGTTACCATAATTACCACAGTCACCCCAAACACTGGACACCCGGGTAGTCATAATAAGAACAATAAGAACACAGCACTAGGATACAGAAGATATTTCCAAGGCATTGATCTTCTGAATGTCTCCGTAAGGACAGGAGGCAGCCGATGATAGTGAGAACATCCTCATTATCACCGTAATTGCCGTGATGTATCCTTATGATGCACTGCATATACTTTCAAAGTCGATAATGTTATTTCACCATCTTTCCCCACTCCTAAGATAAGGAGAAAAGCTATTCTTATGCTCTCCAGTTAAGGTATTTTCAGGCATGAGAACCAGCAATATTTGGGTAGGAGGTATAGTGAATTTAAGAGTCTCCTTCCCAAAATGCATATCCAGTCAGAACCTCTGAATGTGATCTTACAGAGAAATAGGATCTTTGCAGATATACTTAGTTCCAATGAGGTCACCGTGGAGTAGGGTGGGCCCTAAATGCAATGACAGGTGTCCTTATAAGAGAAGAGGGTGCACAGATGTACACACAGAGGAGCAGCCCACCTGAAGACGCCAGCAGAGATTGGAAAGATGCAGCCACAAGCCAAGGTGTGCCAAGGATTGCAGCAGCCACCAGACGCTAGAGGAGATGGGAAATATTGCCACCTAGAGCTTCAGCAGGGAGCTCAGCCCGGCCCACACCTTGGTTTGGACTTGCTGCCTCCAGAGCCAGGAGCGAGTACATCTCTGCTGGCTAGGCCCATGGTGTGGGTGCTCTGTTATGGCAGCCATGGAACCAAGTAGAGAAGGGGAGACAGGACTAGGGATGAGAAAGCCCAGAAGGCTCTCAGAGGCTGCAAGAGCCCTTAAGGCTGAACTGGGCATCTGGAGAGGGTGGGGTCCTCTGGGCCCGGCTGATTCACTGCAGACAGCAAACCACCAGCAAGGGGTGGTCACCAAGCCAGAGTGAGCCCAGCCCTCTGCACAGCGCCCTGTCCCGAGGAGCAGCCTCTCCAGGCATCTCTGCTGGAACCTGGGGAAGGGCAGCCTCTGACCACGCTGATGGGAGGCCCTGGGGGGAACACAGTGCATGTTCCGACATGCTCGCCTCGGACCAAAGCTTCCTTAGGCTGTGAGTTCTTTCAGTGGGAAACTATGGAGACAATTAGACCAAGGGTCCTTTCACCCAGCCTGCTGTGTCATATGCCGCCCATTCCTCTCCTTCTACGAGACTCACCTAGGGGCTTTTCCACCATTTTTCTCAGATTCTGGGAATGTCCTGATTGCCAGCCCAGATCCTTCCCACCCATCCATCAGCACGCTCAGCGCCAGTCCTTACGGCCGCATGCTCTTGTCCCACTTCACTGGACAGACACTTTGCTCTCTTCCTCTATCAAGTGCAGAAGACAGTGAGAGATCCCCCTCATCCTAGATGCTTCAGTCAGTGGTCAGGAAATGCTCACCATCTTCAAGAATCCGTAGAGCATCAGGATTAATGGCATAGACTGGGGATAGGTAAACAGCCTACCTGTGAGCTAAGAATGGTTTTTACATTTTTAAATAGTTGGAAAACTAAATAAAGGAAGAATATTTTGCAATATAAAAATTGTTTGAAATTCACAGCTCAGTGCCCACACATAAAGTCCTACTGGGACACATCCACTTCCACATTGTCCATGGCTGCTCTCATCCTTCAGAGCAGAGTTGAGTAGCTGTGACAGAGGCCACATGACCCACAGATCCTGAAATACTTACTAGCTGGTGCTTTACAGGAACAGGTTGCTGGCTCTGGCATAGACTCTGGAGCCACGTTACCTAGCTTCCAATCCTAGATTCACTGCGTAATAGCTGTGTAAGTTGGGCAAGTTATTTTTCCTCTCTGCCTGCATTTCCACATCTCAAAAAGTGGGCATAATAGTCCTTATTTCAGTTTTCTTTTGGCAAGGATTAGATGAATCATCATTTTTAAGGTCGTAGAACAGTGCTCAGCACATAGAAGTACTATAGATGGGCTAAATTATTTTTAGGTCTTTATTTTAACCCTCAGTCTCCCTAAATCCTTAAATATCATCAACCTACGCCAGAGTAAAATGCATAAAAATGTTCAAGCCTTCATTCTACTTGACACACAAAGGCTCTTTAAATGTATCCTTTTCTTCACTTTTCATCATTGCTTCATATGCAAACTGATCCAGGAAGCCTTAGCTCAGACTTCTCAAATCCCAGATGGGTTATAATTTGTTACGTTGGAGGAAAACAATCTGTATTCCCCAGAAGATGCACAAGAACTGTTTTTTAGTCACATCTGCCACCTCCTTCCTTATTTGTCAGCGCTAAAACACGTTTCTGCAAGCTCGACAAATCTTGATTTTATAAGCAAAAGCAGAACCACGGAGCATGGAGTTTCCACATGGACACAGGTGTTTCCTTTTTTGCTTGTCGATGGCTCGGGGGTGGGGGTTGGGGGGTTGGGAGCTGCAACGGGGTTAGAGGACGTTGACATTCCCCTGCCATCCTCACCTCTCCACATACTCAAGTGCTTGGCACCTGGCCGCTCCACCAGACACTCCCTTTCCCAACCTCTGTGCAGTTTGGCATGGCCATGTGACTACATGCGCCCCCGCTGGATGCCAGCAGATGTGACATCCACTTCTGATTCTGGGCACCGGAGGCACTGAGCACGCCATCCTCCCTGTGAGCGGCAACTGCATGGGTGAGGGTGATACCCTGGGGGCTGGCCAAGCAACACAGCGGATAGAACCTGGGTCCCTGAGCGGCCAGAGCAGCCCATCACCCTGGACCCCTACAGAAGGACTCTATTCTGAGAGAGGGTAAATGTCTGTGTCCTTTAAGTCACTGTCACAGCAGCTTAGCATTTACTCTAACACAAAGGCTTGGGAGTCCACTGCCTTCAGCTTACAGGTGAGGGAAAATTTAATATAAGATTCAGCAACTGCAACAGGATTGGGTTATGATGAATTGGGTTATGAGAAGGAGAGAGAACTCTCAAGAAGATATGAATGGCAGGTATAAGGAGCATCCCCCAGGCCCAGGATGGTGCACTCAAGGGACAGGCCCCCAGGACTGAGGCCAGATCTCCCAGGAGAAGGTGTGGCTGGGGCTGACCAAATGGCAGGGAAGTGGCTGTGGTGCCATGCTAGCAGAACTTGCCAGAATCTGCCTCGTAGGGTATGGGGGAAAGCTGTCCATTCAGAGACATCCCGCTGGAGGCACTAGCTGTGAAATGGCCTAGGGACTAGTGGGAAGCTGCTGGTCACACAGTAATGAGGGTGCCATTGCCGTGGACATCCCAAGCCCATCTACATATATGTGGTGATCAACTTGTGCTCATCTTCTCTCTGTTTTCTTTAGAGACTTTCAAACTTTTGTAAATGAATGTGTAATTCATTTCAAAATGCAACTTAAAAGATTACATCCATTTTTCATATTAGGTCAAAAATACATAAAATCAAGGCTCAAGCTCAGCAGGGTCTATTCATCTACAGCTTCGGAGAAACTTTGGTCAGAAACCACATTCGTTTTCTATTGCTGCATAACGTGTTACCACAAACTCAGCAGCTCAAACAGTCCGCATTTATTATCTCACCATTTCTGGGAGGCAGGAGTCCAAGGATGCTGAGTCCTCTGCACACCTGGCGGAGACACCTTGCCAGGATGTGCGCTGAGGCTGCAATCTCAGCCGAGGCTCAGGCGTCACTCCCAAATCACCCAAGCTGTTGGCAGAATTCAGCTCCTTGCAGTCACATTGCTGAGTTCCCCATTTCTTTGCTGGCTGTCAATGGGAGGTGGCTCTCAGTTCCCGGGGGACACCTCAGGTCCTCCGCACCAACCCTCTCGCAGGGACAGCTAACTTTTTCTAAGCCAGCAGGAGCCGGTCTCCCTGGTTGGCTACCTCTGAGTGTTATATAGTGTACCAATCTAGGGTGTACCACTCCATTACACCCACAGGTCTCCCACAGGCAAGGACATGAGGTGACCCTGGGCAAATACACCTGGGGACAGAATACTGAAAGCCATCTTAGAATTCTGCCTGCCACAGAAACTCATAGGAAGTCCATGCGAATTAGAAGAGTGATCTACAGCAGGTCTGCCTCCTTCCTCTTCTAGAAACCTCTCTGATTTTGCAAATGAGCCAAGATTCCTTCCTGCCTTTCAACTTCCACCATCTTCTACCCCTCCCTCCCCATCTCTGGAGTCCTTCAAAGGCTTTCTTATTTTGGCCCAACAGAAAACCACATCCAGATCATGCTTCAGATATACCCAGAGCTATACTCCACTTGACACCCCTTGTACACAAGAAAACAGGTAACAGGGTATTCATCTGCTGGGGATGCTAGAACAAACTGTCACACACTGTGGGGCTTAAAACAACCATTGATTCTCTCACAGTTCCAGAGGCCAGAGGTTCAAAGTCAAGATGTTGGTTAGGCCATGCCCCCTCTGGAGGCTCCAGGGGAGGATATTTCCTTGCTTCTTCCAGCTGCTGATGACTCCAGGCATTCCTCAGCTGTGGCCGCATCACTCCAATCTCTGTCTCTGTCTTCACATGGCCTCCCTTGTGTCTGTGTCTGTCTCAAATGTCCCTCTTTTTCTTATAGGGATGCTATTCATTGGATTTAGGGCCCATGCTAAATCCAGGAAGATCTCCTCTCAAGATTCTTGGCTGAATTTTATCTGCAAAATCTCTCTCTCCAAATGAGCCATATTCATAGGTTCCAGGGTTAAGACTAAAGACTTGGGCATATCTTTTGGGGGGCCACTATTCAACCAATTACATGGAGAAACCATTGATTTAGAAATCCAGTTTGTCAAGTGCAAAAAACAGATATTCCCATTGATCCTGCTTAAGCATGGTGGGGACCATGACTAGTGAATACAACTAAACTTCCAGCAGTGCTGATAATGCTCCCTTAGGAGGAGTGGATCTGGAAAAGAGAACCTTTCAGCTCCAGGCCCCCAGCCCCAAGAAGAAAATCTCAGGGAAGGTTCTGATTGGCTAGAGTTTGTCACATGCCAATGCTTTGACAAATCACTGTGGCCAGAAGGGGAGCACTATGATTGGTCTAGCCTAGATGACATTCATGCTCCTATTGGCTGCATACCAAGCCCAAAGAGATCAAAAATACTAATTCTTGTTAACGATTGGTGGAAAGATGGATTGAATATATATGAAGTGCACAGGAGCAGAGGGGGAAAAAGATGGCAGTGTGAGAAGTGAGGCAGAAACCTCCTCCCAAAACCACATATAATACAAAAATATAGCAAATACAATTAATCCTGAAAGAGCAACCTGAAGGCTGCAGAACAGACTGCCTACATCTGGGGAAAAGAGAAAACCTCACAGAAAAGGGTAAAGTAGCAAAGCCATGATCAGATGGGACCCAAGTCCTCCCCTCCCCTAGCTCACAGGTGGGAGGAAGAGAAACAGATCAGGGAGGGTGTAGAAGCCCAGGACTGCTAAACACCCAGTCCTGGAGATCTGCTCCAGGAGCACAAACCCACATTACATGGAGCTCTGGAGATTAGTGGGCCTGGAAAGCAAAACCAGGTGGAATACTCAGAGAGACTGAGATTCCAGCCACTTGAGGAGAACAGTTACCCACAACCAGCTGCTCCAGGACAAAGAAAATGCAGACACTTTGACAGACTTCCCAAAAGAGAGAGGAGTGCTAAAGGGGTAAGGATTACTCATAACTTCCTGCTCAGGAGAAAGGACAGGTGGACAAAAAGTTTCAGCACACTCAGCCCAGCAGGTTGGGAACTTTCAGGAGGCTCAGATGTTCCATACCCCTGGCTGGCAATGCAGTACCGAAAACACCCACCATGATACTTAGCCTGCTGCTCCTTCCTCCTGTCTGACACCATTCCACACAACTGCTGCCCCACCAAAGTCCCAGGCAAGGCAGAGGGTAGCCCTGCCTATGGCAGCTAGAGAGCATAACACAGAGGCTTTTCTCTGTGCACTCAACCCACTCATCCTGTCAGTGGAGGCAGGCACTGCAGCTGGGAAGTGAGGAAGACCTTTTTCCTCCTGCCTGTGCTGTGCACCTGTGACCCCCACCATTGCTCCAGGTGCTGGGAAGCTCCAGAGAGTAGAGCTTCTGGGCACTAGGGATGCCACCTACACAAAGCTATTATTTCATAGGATTGATCAGATGTATGAAACAGCAAAAAAAAATTTGTACAAACGAGAATCCAACAGACACCAGAAAGAAGGCTAAGTGAAACTGAAATCACCAATCTCCTTGATAAAGATTTCAAAATAAAAATCATAAGCATGCTCACGGAGCTACAGAAAAACATTGAAGATCTCAGAGAGGACTTCAAGAAAGAGATAGAAACTTTGAAAAATACAGTATTTGAAATGAAACATACAATGGAGGAATTTAAAAGTAGATTAGATGAGTAGAGGAGTTGGTAAATGAAATATAAATTAGACAACAGGAAAGCAAAGCTGAGGCACAGAGACAAAAAAAGATCTCTAGGAATGAAAGAATATTGAGAGAAATATGCGACCAATCCAAACAGAACAATATTCACATTATAGGGGTATCAGAAGAAGAAGAGAGAGAAAAAGGGATAGAAAGTTTCTTTGAAGAAATAATTGCTGAAAACTGCCCAATCTGGTGAAGGACAGAGTCTCTCAGGTCATGGAAGTACAGAGACCTCCCAACACAAGGGACCCAAAGAAGACAATACCAAGACATATAATAATTAAATGGCAAAGATCAAGGGCAAGGAAAGAGTATTAAAAGAAGCCAGAGAGAGAAAAAAGATCACTTATCAAGGAAAGCCCATCAGGCTTCTCAGCAGAAACTTTACAGGCCAGAAGGGAGTGACATGATACATTTAATGCAATGAAACAGATGGGCCTCCAATCAAGAATACTCTACCCGACAAGATTATCATTTAAATTTGAACGAGGGATTAAACAATTTCAAGATAAGCAAAAGATGAGAGAAATTACCTCACACAAACCATCTCTACAGTGTATTTTGGAGGGACTGCTATAGATGGAAGTGCTCCTAAGGATTAATAGCTGTCACCAGAGGGAATAAAACCACAGTAAAGGAAGTAGAACAGTTAATTACTAAGCAAATGCAAAATTAAATCAACTACCCCCAAAGTCAGTCAAGGGATAGACAAAGAATATAGAACATGAGATCTAATATAGAGAATGAAGGAGGAAGAAAAAGGAGGGGAAAAAAAAGAACCTTTAGATTGTATTTGTAATAGCGTACTAAGTGAGATAAATTAGACTGTTAGGATAGTAAGGAAGTTACCCTTGAACCTTTGGTAACCACGAATCTAAAGCCTGCAATGGTCATAAGTACATACCTATCAATAATCACCCTAAATGTAAATGGTCTGAATGCACCAATCAAAAGACATAGAGTCACTGAATGGATTAAAAATGCAAGACCTGTCTATATGGTGCCTGCAAGAGACTCACTTCAAACCCAAAGACATACACAGACGAAAAGTGAAGGGATGGAAAAAGATATTTCATGCAACCAATAGGGAGAAAAAAGCAGGAGTTGCAGTACTTGTATCAGACAAAATAGACTTCAAAACAAAGAAAATCACAAGATACAAAGAAGGACATTACATATGATAATGGGGTTAGTCCATCAAGAGGGTATCACCATTGTAAATATCTGTGCACCCAACACAGGAGTCACCTACATATGGGAAACAACTACTAACAGAATTGAAGGGGGAAATAGAATGCAATGCATTCATTTTAGGAGATTTCAACACACCACTCACTCCAAAGGACAGATCCACCAGACAGAAAATAAGGAGACAGAGGCACTAAATAACACATTAAATCAGATGGACCTAACAGACATTTACAGAACACTCCACCCAAAAGCAGCAGGATACACATTCTTCTCAAGTGCATATGGAGTATCTTCAAGAATAGATCATATATTACGCCACGAAAAGAGCCTCAGTAAATTCAAAAAGACTGAAATTATACCAAGCAGCTTCTCAGATCACAAAGGTATGAAACTAGAAATAAATTACTCAAAGAAAATGAAAAAGCCCACAAACACATGGAGGCTTAACAGCGTGTTCCTTAATAACCAATGGATCAATGACCAAATAAAAACAGATTAAGCAGTATATGGAGACAATGACAATAATTCAACACCACAAAATCTGTGGGATGCAGCAAAGGCTGTGCTAAGAGGGAAGTATATTGCAATACAGGCCTACCTCAGGAAAGAAGAACAATCCCATATGAACAGTCTAAACTCACAATTAATGAAACTAGAAAAAGAAGAACAAATGAGGCCCAAAGTCTGTAAAAGGAGGGACATAGGTTAGAACAGAAATAAATAAAATTGATACTAAAACAATAGAAAAAAATCAATGAAAGCAGAAGCTGGTTCTTTGAGAAAATAATCAAAGTAGATAAACCCCTAGCCAGACTTATCAAGAGACAAAGAGAGTCTACACACCTAAGCAGAATCAGAAATGAGAAAGGAAAAATCACTATAGACACCACAGAAATACAAAGAATTACTAGAGAATACCATGAAAAATTATATGCTAACAAACTGGATAACTTGGAAGAAATGGACAACTTTCTAGAAGAATACAACTATCTAAGACTGACCCAGGAAGAAACAGAAAATCTCAACAGACCAATTATCAGCAACGAAATTGAATTGGTAATCAAAACACAGCCTAAGAACAAAACTCCTGAACCAGATGGCTTCACCACTGAATTTTATCAAACATTTAGTGAAGACCTAATAACCATCTTCCTTAGAGTTTTCCAAAAAGTGGAAAAGGAGGGGATACTTCCAAACACATTCTATGAGGCCAGCATCACTCTAATATCAAAATTAAGCAAAGACATCACAATAAAAGAAATTACAGACCAATATCCCTGATGAACATAGATGCAAAATACTCAACAAAATATTAGTAAACCGAATTCAAAAACACATCAAAAAGAGCATCCATCATGATCAAGTAGGATTTATTCCAGGGATGCAAGGATGGTACAATATTAAAAAATCCATCACATCAACGTCATCTACCACATCAACATAAGGAAGGACAAAAACCACATGATCATCTTCATAGATGCTGAAAAAGCATTTGACAAAATTCAACATCCACTCATGATAAAAACCCTCAACAAAATGGGTATAGAGGGCAAGTACCTCAACATAATAAAGGCCATACATGACAAACCCACAGCCAACATTATACTGAACAGCGAGAAGCTGAAAGCTTTTCCTTTAAGATCAGGAACAAGACAAGGATGCCCACTCTCCCAACTTTTATTCAACTTAGTACTGGAGGTCCTAGCCATGGCAATCAGACAACACGGAAATAAAAGGCATCCAGATTGGTAAGGAAGAAGTCAAACTGTCCCTGTTTGCAGATGACATGATATTGTACATAAAAAACCCTAAGGAATCTACTCCAAAACTACTAGATCTAATATCTGAATTCAGAAAAGTTGTGGGATACAAAATTAATACACAGAAATCTGTTGCATTCCTATACACTAACAATGAGCTAGCAGAAAGAGAAATCAGTAAAACAATTCCATTCACAATTGCAGCAAAAAGAATAAAATACCTAGGAATCAACCTAACCAAGGAAGTGAAAGACCTATACTCTGAAAACTATAAGACATTCATGAGAGAAATTAAAGAAGATACTAATAAATGGAAATACACCCTGTACTCATTGATAGGAAGAATTAATATTGTCAAAATGGCCATCCTGCCTAAAGCAATCTACAGATTCAATGCAATCCCTATCAAAATACCAACAGCATTCTTCGACAAACTAGAACAAATAGTTCTAAAATTCATGTGGAACCACAAAAGACCTGAATAGCCAAAGCAATCCTGAGAAGGAAGAATAAGGCTGGGGAGATCATGCTCCCTTACTTCAAGCTCTATTATAAAGCCACAGTAATCAATATAATTTGGTACTGGCACAAGAACAGACCCATAGACCAATGGAACAGAATAGAGTCCAGATATTAGCCCAAGTATATATGGTCAATTAATATATGATAAAGGAGCCCTGGACATACAATGGGGAAATGACAGCCTCTTCAACAGCTGGTGTTGGCAAAACTGGACAGCTACATGTAAGAGAATGAATGTGGATTAGTGTCTAACTCCATACACAAAAGTAAACTCAAAATGGATCAAAGACCTGAATTAAGTCATGAAACCATAAAACTCTTAGAAGACAATATAGGCAAATATCTCCTGAATATAAACATGAGCAACTTTTTCTTGGACGCATCTTCTCAGACAAGGGCAACAAAAAGAAAATGAACAAATCAGACTACATCAGCTAAAGAACTTCTGTACAGCAAAGGACATTATCAACAGAACAAAAAGGCATCCTACAGTATGGGAGAACATATTTGTAAATGACATATCCGACAAGGGGTTAACATACAAAATATATAAAGAACTCACATGCCTCAACAACCAAAAGGCAAATAACCTAATTAAAAAATGGGTAGAGGGTGAGCACCATTGTTTATACTCCAACTGTACAGTGCTACTAGTGAGGCAGGTGTTAGTGGGAAACAGAATTCAAGGTTCCTGTACATTTCAAGGTCCCTGAAAGTTTCAAGGCAGATAGAGTTCAAGGTCCCTGTAAGTTTCAAGGCCCTAGTAAGTTGCAGTCAGGAGGGACATAGGGTTAAGGCTTCACAGTAAACAAGAACCCATAACTTTGACATCTGGAAAATTCAGCCTGGAAAATAAGAGAGGTGTTTTTTGAATCCAGATCTACCCTAGCAACAGGCCCACAATCATGAAAATTGCTCCATGTTTATAAACCCTAGACACTGCTGCCGTGATGGTATTCTCCTTTGAAGCCCATCTTGATTGGCAGGATATATTTTCTTTTTACTCTTCATTAAAAGCTTTGCCTGTTGAGAAAAAAAAAAAATGGGTAGAGGATCTGAACAGACACTTCTCCAAAGAAGAAATTCAGATGGCCAACAGGCACATGAAAAGATGCTCCACATTGCTAATTATCAGGGAAATGCAAATTAAAACCACAATGAGATATCATCTCACATCAGTTAGGATGGCCAACATCCAAAAGACAAGGAACAACAAATGCTGGTGAGGATACAGAGAAAGGGGAACCCTCCTACACTGTTGGTGGGAATGTAAATTAGTTCAACCATTTTGGAAAGCAGTATGGAAGTTCCTCAAAACACTAAAAGTAGAAATACCATTTGACTCAGGAATTCCACTCCTAGGAATTTACCTGAGGAAAACAAGATCCCTGATTCAAAAAGACATATGCACCCCTATGCTTATTGCAGCACTATTTTCAATAGCCAAGAAATGGAAGCAATCTAAGTGTCCATCAGTAAATGAATGGATAAAGAAGATGTGGTACATATACATAATGGAATATTATTCAGTCATAACAAGAAAACAAATCCTACCATTTGCAACAACATGGATGGAGCTAGAGGGTATTATGCTCAGTGAAATAAGACAGGCAGAGAAAGACAAGTACCAAATGATTTCACTCACTTGTAGAGTATAGCAGTAAAGCAAAACTGAAGGAACAAAACAGCAGCAGACTCACAGACTCAAAGAAGGGACTAGTGGTTACCAAAGGGAAGGGGATAAGGAGCATGGGCGGGGAGGGAGGGAGAAGGAGATTAAGGGGCATTATGATTAGCACTCATAATTTGGGGGGTCACAGGGAAGGCAGCATAGCACAGAGAAGACAAGCAGTGACTCTATAGACTCTTGCTATGCTGATGGACAGTGACTGCAATGGGGTGTGGCAGGGGGACTTGATAACATGGGTGAATGTTGAAACCACTATGTTGTTCCTGTGAAACCTTCATTAGATTATGTATCAATGACACCTTAATAAAAAAAATGCACAGGGGCAAAAAAATCAAATGTTAAATAAAGTTATACAATAGAAAGTAAGCAACTTCTTCTCAGAAGTTTCTACCAGTTTCATTTGTGTGGGTATTATTCCAAAAATAAATTATGCAAGCAGAGGAAAAAAGATGAGAAGTGAGGCAGAAATCTCCCAAAACCACATATAATATGAAAATACAGCAAATAATCTAGTCCTAAAACAGTGACCAGAAATAAGACTGAGCCAGCCAGTCTACATCTGGGAGAAGAAAACATATCACAGAAAAGGGTAAAGTAAAAAAGCCAAGACCCAGCAGAACCTGAGCACAACCCTGACCCCAGCTCACCAGTGGGAGGAAGAGAATCATTCTGGAGAGGGAGTAGAAGCCCAGGAATGCTAAATACCCAGCCCTAGAAATCTACTCTGGGAGCACAGACTCACATTGCATGGTGCTCTGGAGATTAGAGGGGATGAAAACCAAAGTCAGAGACTAAGACTGCGAACAGGTTCCATAACCAGCTGCCCTGGGACAAAAGAAAGGTGGGCACTTTGAAAGACTTCCTAAGAGTGAGAGGGCTGCTTAAAGGGCAAGGGTTTAGGAGAAGGAACAGGTGGACAAAATTGTCTGGGCACGTTCAGCCCAGCAGGTTGGGAACTTTTGGGAGCTTCAGGCACTCCATCCCCCTGGCTGTCAACACAGCCCCGAGGCCCCCCACCACGATAAGCAGCCTGCTGCTTCTTCCTCTCCTCCCTTCCCCTGCGCCGCTGCCCACACCTGCACACAAACCAGCTGCCCCAGCCATTGCTCCAGACCAGCTGGAGGGCAGCCCTGCCTACAGCAACTACATAGCTTAACGCAGAGGCTGCTTCCTGCACATGGCTCAGTGGTCCTGACAGCAGGGGCAGGCATTGCAGCTGGAAAGCAGGAAGGGGCTCTGTCATCCCAGCAGGCACTGGCGCCACTCACCTGTGACTCCTGCCATCACTCCAGGCCAGCTGGAGGGCAGCCCCGCCTATGGCAACTTAGGGCCTTAACACGGAGGCTGCTTCTTGTGAGCGGCTCACTGGCCCTGACAGCGAAGGCAGGCACTGCGGCCGGGAAGCAGGAAAGGGTTTGCTCTTTAGGGTAGGCACCAGCACCACTCACCTGCGACCCCTGCCATTGCTCCAGGTACTAGGCAGCTCCAAAGAGCAGAGCTTCTGGGCACTAGAAGGTGCCGCCTACACAAACGTAATATTTCTCACTATCCAATAGGATTATAAAAAGGCAGAAGAACCTTGTTCAATCCAAAATGCCTCAAACATCAGAGAGCTCAGTGAGACTGAAATTACCAATCTTCCTGAAAAATAATTCAAAATTAAAGTCATAAGCATGCTAATGGAGCTACAGAAAAATATTCAAGAGCTAAGGGATGAATTCAGGAGGGAGATAGACACCTTAAAAAATACAGTAGCTGGCCTGGACTTGCCATGGGAATGAAGGAGATATCTAAGCTGGCCTGTGCATACAGTAAAACAACAAATTTGACTGGATCTATACTGTTGGAACTCAACCAAGAATTAGGAGAAGTGCAAATTGTAGCGCTCCAAAATCTTACAACTACAGACTATTTACTGTTAAAAGAACATATGGGATGTGAACAGTGCCCAGGAATGGGTTGTTTTAATTTGTCTGATTTTTCTCAAACTATTCAAATTCAGTTAGATAATAACCATCATATCATTGATAAGTTTTCACAAATGCCTAGGGTGCCTAACTGGTTTTCTTGGTTTCACTGGAGATGGCTGGTAATTACAGGTATGCTTTGGTTATGTAACTATACTCCTATTATGTTAATGTGTGTGCGCAATTTAAGTAGTAGCTTAAAATATATACATGCTGAAGTTCCTCTACAAGAAGATATGTCAAAGAAATAATCAATCTTCCCATGTTTTCTCCCGCCTGCTACTTCTATAGCTTTTCTTCTTCCTTCCTAATTACAACGAATTCTTAAATAGAATTCGTGCCTCATATCAAATTTACCGAGTATCATAACTCCTCCAAGTGGTAAAGATACCTCAAGACAAATGCTGGGCATAGAAGCCACAGGGCATAAATATGCAAAGAAATAAAAAGCTAACCATTTCAAACAATAAGGCTTCTCTCTCACTTACCAACTTCACATTTCCCTGTGTGGCCCCGGAAGATGACTGGTTAGCCAGAGACGGGTAAGATTCCTCAAGGGAGGAACAACCTAAGACAGGCACAGTCGCTGGGGGGTCATCAGGTGAGAAATTGGGGATCAACAGAGGTGAGGCTTAGAACCTCACCCCCCCTGTTCTGAGAGAAATCTTCTGCATATGTGGATGTTTTATTGCCCTTGTCTAGCTTGGATTAACACATAGTCTACAGGCACACACCTGATCATCTACATTTGCTCTCTTACAACACTAAACTATGTTTTCTACCTTTATGTTGTATCTACCTACCACTTCAGCATCTTATTAAAAATAATAAAGAGAGAAATGTGGTATCCACATATAAATCAAGTATAAAAATCAAATGTGTATTCATATTTGAACTGACTGTTTATAGTTCATAATGCATGAGCAAAACCAAAAGTTTCTGTGATGACTGCCCTTGTACTGTTCACCATGTAACTTATTCACTATGTAAGAATTTGTTCTCCATGTAAGAACTTGTTCGTTATGCTTCAGAAGATTGGAGACTGACGAAAATTAGGCTTGGGGTGGATTAATGATTGTGCAGTGAGCATTGACTCCCCTATACAGAATTTTATTGTTGTTAACAACCATTTGATCAATAAAAATGAGAGATGCCCTAACAACAACAACCAAGAAAAAGTACACACTTCCAATTGTAAAATAAATAAGCAACCGGGATGTAATGTATAGCATAAGGAATATAGTCAAAATATTGTAACAACTTGGTATGGTGATAGCTGGTACTTAGAATTATCATGTATATAAATGTTGAATCACTGTGTTGTACACCTGAAACTAATGTAATGTAATACTGTGTGTCAACTACCCTTCAATAAAAAATAATTATCTAAAAAAAAAAAAAAAAAAAAAAAATACAGTAGCTGGAATGAAACATACAATAGAGGGATTTAAAAGCAGATGAGAAGAAGTAGAGGAGACAGTAAATGGAATGGAAATTAGAGAACAGGAATACAAAGCTGAGGCGGAGAGACAAAAATAATTTATGCATCTATAACCATGAATATGAATACGTAGAGATAACAGATATGAGTCTCCCCGCCTGTTTTTCACAGCAATGATTGACTGTTGGATAATTTCCACTTCATTGTGCAGAGCATTCCTCTCCCTGCCCCAAGCCTGAGGCGTCTGGCCTCTGTGTCCTGAGGCTTCCTCCCCTCTGGCTTCTGATTGTACCTGGCCAGTGTGAGTCCCTGACAGACCACAGGACAGGAGGCAAATGAGATGGGACAATTTATTCCCACAGCCGCCTCTCCGTGGGGCCTGGGGCTCTCCCCCTGCTATGGCAGCCCCAGCACCTGCCACCTCTCTGAACCACAGTGGAAGCTCCCTCGCCCTTCCAGGCCCAGGGCCGTAAAGCCCCCAGCACGGTCGGCCCAGGCCCTGCTCCTCCTTTGCGGCTGCTCCCTACCCCTCCCCACACTGTGGTAAAGAGCTTTCTGCTGTCTCTCTCTCAGATCCTGTTCGGGTGTCCCTAATAGGCAGCCCACTCCCACACTTTTCCATTTGAAAATCAAAAAACAAATTCTCCCCTTCATTACTATCCCCTCCCCAAGAGCCATATTCCTCTTCACCTTTTACTCAGAGTAAAAGCCACAGCCCCGTCCACCACTTTCTACCTGAGTGGCTTCGCACAGGGCCAAGACCAGCACAGGGGCTGGATAGATGCATTTTCACCCTAGCTGGAATGTTACCCCAACCCAAATGTCCCTGAGGCCCCACAGACAGTGTCTTCCAGGGCACTTCATGTCTGCTCTCTGGCCATCTGGACAGGCCCTGTTAACTCCACTTCATGTTAGAGTCAAGCTTGGGGTTCAGGTGGAGACTAAGTAGAACATGTGCCCAGCAGGGAGACATCTGCTATGCCACCTTTGTCCTGAAGGGCACGGGCCCTGCAACGTTTCACTGGGGTCACATACCAGTGGTCTCCGAGGCTCCTAGGAAGAACCCAACCTTCCAGCAAAGACTGCTCACTAATGCATCAACCCCCATTCCGCTTACCTGCCTGCTGACTCTTCTAACCTCGTGGAAAGCCAGCACCAGGGAAATGGGACAGAATCAAGAGACGCTGGTTGATGTGAGGAGTTGAATGGGGCAGGTTAGGTGAGTGGCCCAAGCCTTGGGGCCAGAGAAGGACCTGGGGTGCCCCTGGCCTCTTAGTTCCCATCCAATCCCTAGAAAGGGGTGAGCTGTACGTCTGAGCCCATCTCACGGGGTTCTGGTGAGAACATGCTATGATAACCAAGAACTGACTCTGCAAAGGGACACCGCAGAGTTTAGGCAGTGTCTGAACCCCTTCCCTCTTTAGACATGGAGGCGCAGAGCCACAGGCCTACCAGTGTTTCAGGAAATGCTTGGGAAAAGTTTAAAAACATGAAAAAAATATATAGGCTTTAAATTGTGGAAATAGCAAAATCAAACTCAATGGTTAATGTATATGTTCATCCTTCACGGGTTGTTGAGTATACATAAAAAGTCTCACTATATTTGAAAACCATTTGCAAAGCTAGATTTTATCACATTACAAGAATTTACAAATATGCCAGTGATTGCCAGGAAACAGAGGCTAATACTAAGGTAAATGAGCAACTCATACCGAAATCATTTTAAGAACAAAATCATTGGCCCTGCTCAACTCCCTCAGAAACCCCCTTATACCAGCTGAATCATTTATTTCTAGAATCATCTCTGCTTCCACCTCTTCTGTTTTTAATGCATCATGGACACCAACCAAAAAATTAAAAAACCCACATAAACACGAAAAAAGCACTATCTTTTTAGATGAGAAATACAGAAGACAACAAATAGGCTGAAAACCAGATAATTCCCTGGTTGCTGCTCCAGAGACACAGACTTTGGACGTCCGTGTCAATAGGAAAGACAATTCCTGCGTCATAAGGCCCAAGTCACCCCCTGTGGATTTGCACCTGTGGCTTTTCCAATCCTGATTTCCACCACCCACTCCCCTACAATCAAGGAGAGCAGGCATTTCCCAAACCCACACCTCACAAATGCAAGGGAGTTTGGGGGTTTTTTTTGTAATGCTCAGTTTCCATCATTGTCAAGGGTATTTTTTAAGTGATTTTAATTGGAAAAATATTTTTCGTCTCTCGAGGGGCTAAACCCAGCTGGGGCCAGCTGCCCCCCACCGGCGCACATGCGGAGCCTTGCTCCTCCTGTCTGATGACCCCATTCTGGTCCTCCGGACCCCACCCAGGCTCCCTGCCGCAAAGGAGCGGTTTGCTGGGCTCCCTGTGGAACTCCTTTGTTCAAATATTCCAGTCACTCCCACGGTTTATTTTATCCAACATGTTGATTAATTATACCTGCAACAAAGCTTGTAGTTATTAATTAAGCCATTTGAGTGGCCCCCGAAGACGGTCAGCGATCTGACAGAGCCAAACCTCCCGTGGCTATTTTAAAAAGAAATGACTTCAGGGCATGGAGAATAAAGATGAATCGGCATGTAACAGGAAGAGTCCGAATCAGCGTGACGTTAGCAAAGTATTCTCTGCAATGCAACGAGGTCCCCTGTCTGGATACTAAGAATCTGGCTGATGAAGGGTAAACTACCCCTTTTGGGCAGACAGCAGCCAGGCACCTTAATTAGGTGCTACAGCAAAGTTTGGGAGGCTCTCCAGCAAAAAAGGGACAAATGCTTCTGCCTTTGTGCTTCGTTAATTACCAAATAGTTTGTTTCCCATCTTAATGGAACTGAGTCTCTCTGGGCACTTGGGACCCCAGTGGTGGCACTCAACACAGAAGGACAGCCTTTTGGGCAAGAACTGAGCTGTGACTCAGAGGAAGCCCCCAGGCCGTGCTGTGGGAGGGACAGGGACAGAGCACCAATATCTCAGGGTAGGGTCAGATCTAACCTGCTGCTTTTGT